>NC_141698.1:718909630-720144219 GCF_964263255.1 Lissotriton vulgaris | reverse complement strand
TTGTCGTTCACAGGTAGCTGCAGCCTTTCCCGACAACACCGAGGTGAAGCCCCACGAGGTGGTCCCGGGTGATTACGTGTTCACCCGCAACTTTGATCGGAGAAGTCCATTGGAGCCCCGCTGGCAAGCTCCGAAATTGGTTCTGCTCACAACGAGGACAGCCGTGAAGATAGAGGGCAGGAAAGGATGGCTGCATTCCAGCCACATTAAGAAATACTACGGACTTCCTTCGGACTTGGTCTCTAAGCCCTGCCCTCCTACACAAACTGACTCAAAACTCCCTTTGGTTGAAAAATCCGCTTCTGAAGAATACAGAACGAAATTACGATCTAGCAAGTCAGACAGTTTAATTGTTTAAGTCCTCCCCTAGGTGAATCGGTTAAATTAGTTTCTGACATGTATCCCCTAGATCGAGATAGAGAGAGAGATAGACAAAGACAACATAAGAAGAATGCATATTGTAAATCACTTCGCAGTCGCTGTATAGTGACACTACTTATTATGTTTTTTTTAAGTCTTCTGATTATTATTGCTAGTGTTTTATTACACATATATTATCCTATATTCAAGCGTGCACAATCTGCTCATAATGTTACTGACGAACATTCCTTTAGTGAATTACCCCCACACGAATTGTCCTACAGACTTGCGCTGCGCAATAACACTTTCATTAGTATGTTACATCACTCCCATCAGACTACCAATGCTACAAACTGTTGGATATGTGGTCGACTCCCTCCCTACCAAGAAAACAAGGGAGTTCTGCCCCTTTTTCCGTACCCGTTCACTCACAATGGCACATGTGGTGCATGGTTCAAAATACTCAATTCCCTAGTTTCTGATGCTGCTATTTACGAAGGTAACTGGGTTTGGGGAAACCTGAACTTAGTTTTGCTCAAAGTATGCTACCCTGACAAGGAGGGACTCCCCGTAGATACAGGAACTGATCTAGAAAATGAGGTATATGGATTAGGTAATTACACAGTTACATTCATGATTTTATCTGTTGAATCCGAAGCTGCTCCTGTTCTACCTGCTATGGCAGTATTGCCAGTTACTGGTGAACTCTGTGTTCGCAAGAATGGTTCCGTACACTTAGGTCATAGTAAATGTACTACTGTGGTCGATTTCAGTGATTATGGTAGATCCACATTTAGGGCTTTACGTCATTCCTATTTTGTTTGCGGCCATACTGCATATGTCCGTTTACCTCTAGATTGGGATGGTACTTGTTACATTGCATTTCTTCTGCCGCCTGTTTTCCTAGCCCCTCCTGACTACCATAGAAACACTAATCTGGTTAAGCATAGACTCCGAAGAGATCTCCCGCTTGTCGATTATACTGAAACAACATGGGAGCAATATACCGATTTTAATAAAGGTTTCTTCCCCTACCTAGGTACTGTTTCTAATAGTAAACTGATCCGTAGATTAACCAGAACTCTCGAAGCAGTGGTGCTTGAGACCACTTCAGCTCTAGGTAACTTGACGGAGGAGCAGTCCGCCATGCGGGTTGTTGTTCTTCAAAATCGTCTCGTTATTGACGTCATCTTGGCAGATAGGGGTGGAGCTTGTAAGGTCATCGGGTCAAGTTGCTGTGTTTTCATTCCAAATAACGCGCCAACCGTGTACAAAGCTATTACACGTCTCCATAAAATTGCAAGTTTAATACATCAGACTCCAGGCACCTGGACTTGGTCCGGTTGGTTCTGGACAACGTTATCTGCCTGGGGGTGGAAGATCCTATCCCTCCTAGGTATTGGCCTTCTCATAGTACTCAGTTGTTGCCTGTGTCTCCAATGTGGACCGGCGATTTGCGGCCTGTGTGCCACTTCATGCATTCCACATCCAAGTTCCCATTCAAAACACGAAAAGAAAGAAGAGCAAATGATGTTAAGTGAACAGATTGATCAATTGATGAGAATCGATGTATCATGAAGGGTCCGTGGGGAACAAGGAGGGAATGAGGAAATATAATTTTTGATCGAGTAGTGTTCCCCAGCGCGTACCCCACCGTCTCCATGTACTAGCTTGCAGTGCATGTGATTTCCCTCCTGTGTTATGAAGACGCAAATACATTTGCGTCCATCTTTAACATGTCCTCTTTCAGATCCGCCATGAACGGATTGAATATTCAGTTCCTATATATGCCGTGCCACCGTCTTTTTGTGGTACACTTTACACGTTTTTCAGCTCAGGCGAAGTAGGCCCTGATTCTGCCATCGAGCCTCTTCCTGCCTTCCGACTCTGAGGGCCTCAACCCAGGCTGCCTCTGTGCCAGTGACCCCTGCCTTACTCCTTGCGCGGCTCCGGCGCTTGGCTCAGCCACTGCCTGCCAAGACTGTATTCAACCTTCGAATAATCTGCTCCACTCCTCGAAAATACATTCCTGTCTCGTAGTTCAAGTAAACATTCTCCCAGCTGCAGGAGCAATGGGCCCGGTTTTTCTGTCTCCGTGCAAGTAATTCATAGACTCCGTTGCCATGGTAAGCCCATGCCCCCTGCCCCCTCATCCTGCATGCCGACACGTAGGCGCATATACACGCACTCACAACCAGTATAGGATAGCCTCCGCCCGAGAGACCTTTTCCCTTCCAGACACTACAGTTCCTTAAACATACGATATCAGATACGATTTGGGATTAGGTTGACCTGACATCCCAGACTTATGTCTACACTAGTGGTGTTCAAATGTCAAGTCCCCTTCACCCTCCAGTTACACGTCAGACACACGTCAAGCTGCTGCGCGCGCATCTCTGCCATGAATTTCTGCTGACACTGCAAGATTCTCCTATGAATCCACCCATTTGTGACCTCATGATGAATGACGTTTTTAGTGCACGCCTTTATGCACGCCTATTGCAACGCCTTTTCTATGACGTATTCATATGTTATCTCTCCTTTTTCCAGCTGTTACGCCTACTGCCTATTCGTTTAATGTAATGCATTGACTATATATATGAACTTCTGTAAATAAAATGTTGTCTGTCTGTCCCTTCCCGAACCTATGTGGTGACGGAATGGTATGCCACCTTGGCTCGAGCCAATAACCCAATTCCTTTTTAAGGAATAAAACCCTTTTGAGTAAACCTCAATATCCCGGATTTTGCCTCTTATTTACCTGAGTTATTCTTATTGATTTTACCGTATAAATTATGCATAGGTAATTAATTTTACCACAGTTCTGGCGCCCGAATAGGGACCCCTCCCCCACCCCACGCGCCGGAGGTGCGTTGCAGGCCTAGCCCCCTGCCACAGCCGGAAGGACAACTACGCGTACCCGCAGGATTTCCTGTATCTCCCTCAGGCCAACGGAGGTGACTGAGGCTGCGATCGACACCCAGACGAGGCGGTGAGGAGTGCGGAGGATCCCGACCTGAGCCTAGCTGAGAGAGCAAGATCCGAGGTATACGGAGGCCCACCAGGTTCCGAAGTTCCGAAGTATCTGCGTCACGAGTCGAGTCCGAATCCAGTCCGAGTCCAGTCCAGTCCAGGGTTCCGAGGCCTTCTGTTTCCGTGCTTCCTGGTGAGTACCGTTGCTAGGGACGCATCCTGACGTGCGCATTAACTTGTGCCGGTCAAGACGGGTTCGGGTACACGAGCCTGGTCTGCACTGTTTAGCAGTGTATCTGTACTGTTTAGCAGTATATCTAGTTTGCATCTGTAAGGTGTATCTGTACTGTTTAGCGGTACATCCTGTTTCCCGTAGTTGGTTGGTTTTTTTTGTAATTAATGTGCTTCGTTCTTGCAATGTTTTTGATGTGCCATCCAAATGTCGTGGTATGAGTGAATGTCCGATCATCTATTGTGCTTAAACGTGTTCATGTTCAGTGTGTTCATATTTGAGTAAGAACCAAGTAGCCAGATTAAAGAATGCCGTTGTTCTCCAAACTAAGACAAATAAAAACCCGAAAAGGGGTTCTAGAAGAAGCTGTTCCCATTCCACCTAGGGACACTCCAGGGTACTTTATGTACCATAAGCACGGCCTAGATGCCGTTTTATTTCTCGACTTATGGGTGGACTACACTAAAGAACTGTCAGAGAATCAGAGATGGCCCGCTGCTGGGACGTGGGATGCAGATTGCATCATGAGAGTAGAAGAAGCTTTATGGAAAAAGAAAGCCAGACAGTCACAGAAGGATGCCATCGAGTTATGGCGTAAAGAATCGCATAGGCGCACAGAAAAAGCACACAGATTAGAAGAAAAGAGTAAGGAGGAATCCGACAAGACCCGAGAAAACGCATTAGTTGAGGAAGGTATCAGAGTAAAATTAGAACAAGTAGACAGACAGCGAAATACACTCGTGAATGGCATGTTCCCCATCTTGTCTGAGGGCTTGCCTAAGGCCTCTCCGGAAGTACCGAACGACCTACCACCCCCATTGCTTCCGACAAAAAAACACCAGAAGACAGCAAAGGACATTTTTCTTTCCTCCTATCTAGACGATGTACCTCCCGCATATGTTAATACCGCATTGCCACGAGTGCCTGTGCCTCCCCCGATCCCTGCACCCCCTACTACCCTCGATACAAACCCGACAAACCCCTTCGGAGCCGGCGCCTCAGGAGGCGCGTCCGGAGGAGCGGTAGGTTTCCAGACCCCGCCACCCACCCACCGTATGACCTTCAGAGAAATAGCGCAACAGCGTACACCTAGAACAGATATTACAATTTATGGAGACCGCCTTGCAGACTGTAGATATGATCCAGTACCTGGTAAAAAGAATGACGAGAGAATGTTACTCGCATCGGTACGTTTACGGCGAGTCACGAACTTCCTAATGACACTACCTGGAATGACAGATCACCTAGATCGAATATATAGGTTTGTCCAGACAGGAGTAGGGCCTGAAAGTATTAAGGAGGCCATGGCCTATCAGAAAGTGGATACTAAAGCCAAGATATTGCGGTTTCTCATAAACTGCTTAATTAGAGAAGTGGATAGGCCGGGTATGAACCCGGAGGACGTAAAAGCACTCCACAGATGGGGTCAGAATATAGCAGATGGACAGCATGACAAAGAGGCTTGTGTAGATAATATGTACCGAAGAATCAGAACTGCAATAAATAAGATGCATGAGAAAAGACAGCCCACACCGGAAGTAGATTCAGACAAACATGAATCCACGGAGGAGGAGGCAGAGGAGGGAGCCGAGACACCGGAACACACACAGTTGCCGGCCAGGGAAATGATAGCTTATGTAGGTAAAGGACGACCATTTAATAATTCAATGCGCCCAGTACGCCCAGAAAGTAAAAGGATATATCAGGAAGCTATGTGTAATACGAGAAGCCCCGAACACTTATTCCAAGCCACTGATAGAATACTTCAAGAACGAATGGGGTACCATGTACTCGATTCTATGGATGAACAAGAATTAGCCAGGTCAGCCGTGCAATGGGCTGACAGCTCTGAGAAATATGGCGATGATGCGTTAGCACATACGTTCTTGAACTTGACACCGAGTGAACAGCGTTTAGCTGGTATGTACATGATACAACATCTGCTCTTATTGTATAAAAGCCAACATTCTGATCCAGGCCCTCTGCCTGACATATTAGTAGAACTGGTCACGAACAGATGGAAAGGTCTAGGTACCGATCTAATTAAAGTAATTCTAGAACATCGCCACAAGTATAGTACATTCTTATGTCCGCAGATCAATTCAGCACCCGTTATGGAACGAAAAACCATGTATTATATGGATAGACAGAATCCGTTGCGAGAAGTGCACCCCGTACAGAACGCAGACAACACGCTTAGACGTGTGTTCGTGTATACACCTATAACTAAAATGGAATTATTGGAAATGAAGAAACTAGTACCCAGTCACGATAAAGATCCCGCAGGGTTTCACCGCGAAATAAAAGATATGTTATTAATGGGCGATTACACTTATCCCGATCTTATGAAAATACTGAAAGTATTACTACCTCCAGGCATATACGAGAAACTCAAAGAAAAAGAGTGGGAGGTGGGAGAGGCAAAGATTGATTGGGCTGGATTACAAAATGAAGAAGATACCCGAGTGCCAGGCCTAGGGCTCGGAGACAAAGTTAAAGCGTTACCAGGTTTATTAGTACAAGTGTTGCCACGTTTATTGAGTACGAAAAAGGAAGACTGGGGTGCAATCTCAGCATGCAAACAGAAACCTGATGAAGACACTAGTGATTTTTATACACGATTTGAGAAATGTTTTGGTATTAACAGCGGTCTGAAAGCAAGTAGCGAGTCATATCCACATCTTTTTGTAACGAAATTAGTTGAGAATTCTTTGCCCCAGGTTAAGAATAGAGTACTGAAAGTAGAAAGCACTTGGCAAGCTAATACTCCTTCACAAATGTTACAAATGTTACAGTACCACCAGAATAGACTTAGAGAAGAACAAGAACATGAACAGAGACGTATGAAAGATACCAAAATGAAAATGTTAGTTGCTCAGTCGGTTCCCGCCGACGGTCAGAAAAAGGGTGCGACCCAACACAGTAATTCGACAGTTCCTGTAAAGGGTGTATGTAATTATTGCAAACAGCCAGGTCATTATATAAATGATTGTGCAGTTCTGAAACATAATATCGCCACGGGTAAGACCAAAGAAAGACCCCGTCCTCCTAGACAAGATCAGACCTTACAACAAGTGCCCCAGAACATACAATATATTGCACCCATGCCAGCCTCCACACAGACCGTAGCGATACCACAACAACAGCCCATTACCGCAACACAAAACACAACACAGCAGATGTACCAGTATGCACAGAACGATTACCCTGATTACCAGCGGTATACATGAAATAGCCTGGAGAGGGAATTCCGCTTGCCTCTTATTGAGGTTCCTGTAGATCAAAATGGTCCTTATGTACATAGTCAAGTATTAGGAAAAGACAGAAAGTTTCTCATTGATACAGGGGCAAGCAGAACTACGATAAGCCACAACGAAGTACCAGGGGCACCCCTCTCAGGCTCACAGAACGTGTCCCTTGGATTTTCAGGAAAACCCATTATTAATGAAGTATCACAACCCCTCCCTCTTGCAGTAGGTCCTTTGACACGGACTACAGATTTATTGCTCACGAAATCATGTCCAGAAAACCTGTTAGGCATAAAAACATTGAAAGCTCTAGGAGCTATTATATGCTGTTCTCCGGAGGGAGTACGATTGTTTTTGCGAGATTTCAAAGGCCATTATGTATTAAGAGATATGGATCCCCGGCTACAGAACGTCCCTGCACACTTGTGGGCGCAGGGCCCCACTGATGTAGGTTGCATGCACATTACCCCATATCGAGTCACACTCAAGGCAGGAGTGGTATTGCCACGAATTCGACAATACAAGTTACCCCAAGATGCTGTAGTGGCTTTACTGAGAATCATTGACGAGCTGATTGCACAAGGAGTGGTTGTGGAAACGGACTCCAATGTGTGTAATTCTCCTATCATTCCTGTTCTTAAACGTACTGACCCAAATGCTCCACCTGTTTATCGATTAGTTATTGATCTGCGCGAATTGAATAAATGTATTGTGCCACAGTACCCTGTGGTCCCGGATATCTCTTCATTACTAACTGCTATTGATTCAGAAGCGACGTTCTTCACTGTAATTGACCTCAAGAACGCCTTCTTCAGTGTCCCTATTGATCCGGAGAGCCAATATCTGTTCGGATTCAGTTTAAATGGACGATCTTTCAAATTTGCCCGCGCACCTCAAGGATTCACAGAAAGCCCCAGCATCTATAGTCAAGCATTGAAAAAGCAACTCGACAGTATCCACATGCCAGTTCACACTGCCCTGCTTCAATATGTCGATGATCTACTGATCACCGCTCGAAGCGAACCCGAATGTGAAAATGCTTCACTGACTGTTTTGAACTTCCTGGCAGACAAGGGACACAAGGTGTCTCCTTCGAAGCTACAATTCTGTGTTCAGCAAGTTGTGTACTTAGGTCACTTGCTGTCCAAAGTGGGGAGGCAGCTCACACCTGATCGCATTCAGTTGATTATAAATATGGCACCACCAAGAACACAAAAGGAAGTACGGGCTTTCATAGGCCTAACCTCATACTGCAGACAATGGATTCCCCAATATGCATTTCTAGCGAAACCACTCATTCAGTTAACGACACAGGAGGCAGCGACTTCGACTGTCCTCCCTTGGACTCAGGAACATACACAAGCTTTTGAAGACTTGAAGAAAGCCTTATGTCAAGCACCTGTTTTAGCAACACCATGTTACAGTAAGCCTTTTACACTTTTTGTCACAGAACGTGAGGGTACTGCCTTGTCAGTCCTCACTCAGGAACAAGCAGGTTCACACAAGCCTTGTGCTTACTTTTCTAGCACATTAGATCCAGTAGCCCAGGCCCTTCCGGCGTGTTTGAAATCAGTTGCAGCAACAGCTTTAGCAATCAGACAGAGTGATTCCATTGTGTTAGGACATCCATTGACAGTACAGGTTCCACATGCCGTGGAAGTCCTTTTAAATCGAACTCAGACCCAACACCTGACTATAGCAAGATTGACAGGTTACGAACTGACGTTGTTTCAACCACACATCGAAATCAGACGCTGCAGCACATTAAATCCTGCCACTTTATTGCCACTAAATGGAGTAGATCCATTGGCACATGATTGTATTGAAGTTATTACTATCACAACAAAACCCAGACAAGACTTGACAGATGTTCCGTTACCAGATCCAGACCTGACACTTTATGTGGATGGTTCCTGTATGAGAACAAGGACAGGTGAATTAGTGGCAGCCTACGCTGTCACGACAGACACGGAAATCGTTGAAACAAATTGTATTGACATATTGTCAGCCCAAGCAGCAGAGCTTATTGCTCTGACACAAGCATGTATCCAAGCCAGAAATAAGAAAGTCAACATATATACTGATTCACGTTATGCATTCGGAGTCGTTCACGACTTTGGAGTCCTCTGGCGAGAGAGAGGTTACTTAACTTCTCACGGGGCCAACATCCAACACGGTCCCCTCATTCAAGCTCTGTTAGATGCAATACATCTACCTACTGCAATCTCTATCATGAAATGTAAGGCACATACAAAGGTTACTGATATCATCTCCCAGGGTAATGACCTGGCAGACCGAACAGCAAAGCAAACTGCTCAGAACCGAACTCATGTAACTGACCCGACACAGATAGTTGTACCATCACACTGCATGACAGTCAGGGATCCCGCACATGATGTGATTGACATACAGACACATGCAACACCAGATGAAATTAAGGAATGGACTAAACTAGGAGGGATCCAAACAGACCAGGGTTGGATGACGAAGGGAAAATCTACATGGTTTCTCCCCGACTCTATGGTACAAGTCATCATTAACACGATACATAGTCCCGCACACCTAGGAGAGAAAGCAATGCTAGACAGTATTCAACACATATGGTCCAATAAAAACTTACGGGCAGCAGCCAAGCAGAAAGTGCGTACTTGCATGATTTGTGGTCAGTTCAATCCAGGTAAAAGCATCCCCGTAGAACAAGGTGGATTTCGGCCTCCCGAACACCCTTTTGAAATACTTCAGATGGATTATATCCAGATGGAACGCCGTCGAGGATTCAAGTATGTCCTCGTAGTCGTATGTGCTCTTTCCCGATGGATAGAAGCATACCCAGTTCCTGATTACACTGCTCCGACCACTGCCAAGCAGCTGGTTCGTGAATACTTCCCACGGTATGGTTTGCCCCGTATCGTGTACTCAGATAATGGCCAGCCATTTTCATCCGAGCTCGTGAAACACATTACACTTTTGTTAGGCTATCAGTGGAAGTTCCATTGTGTTCGGCATCCTGAGGCAGCAGGTCTCGTGGAGCGCCATAATCAGACTTTAAAAATCCGACTTTCCAAGATCTGTAGAGAGAAGGGTGTGGACTGGATAGTTGCCTTGCCGGTCGCCCTCTTCTATATGAGGATGGTGGTCCATTCCCGATCTGGGCTATCCCCGTACGAAGTGGTTTTTGGTAGACCACCGAATATGTGGGGGACGCCTATTCCACGAAAAATAACTGATGTTGATTGTCTTATGTTGACAGATTACCTTGCCTCCTTGATGTCTGCACTACAATCTTGTCGTTCACAGGTAGCTGCAGCCTTTCCCGACAACACCGAGGTGAAGCCCCACGAGGTGGTCCCGGGTGATTACGTGTTCACCCGCAACTTTGATCGGAGAAGTCCATTGGAGCCCCGCTGGCAAGCTCCGAAATTGGTTCTGCTCACAACGAGGACAGCCGTGAAGATAGAGGGCAGGAAAGGATGGCTGCATTCCAGCCACATTAAGAAATACTACGGACTTCCTTCGGACTTGGTCTCTAAGCCCTGCCCTCCTACACAAACTGACTCAAAACTCCCTTTGGTTGAAAAATCCGCTTCTGAAGAATACAGAACGAAATTACGATCTAGCAAGTCAGACAGTTTAATTGTTTAAGTCCTCCCCTAGGTGAATCGGTTAAATTAGTTTCTGACATGTATCCCCTAGATCGAGATAGAGAGAGAGATAGACAAAGACAACATAAGAAGAATGCATATTGTAAATCACTTCGCAGTCGCTGTATAGTGACACTACTTATTATGTTTTTTTTAAGTCTTCTGATTATTATTGCTAGTGTTTTATTACACATATATTATCCTATATTCAAGCGTGCACAATCTGCTCATAATGTTACTGACGAACATTCCTTTAGTGAATTACCCCCACACGAATTGTCCTACAGACTTGCGCTGCGCAATAACACTTTCATTAGTATGTTACATCACTCCCATCAGACTACCAATGCTACAAACTGTTGGATATGTGGTCGACTCCCTCCCTACCAAGAAAACAAGGGAGTTCTGCCCCTTTTTCCGTACCCGTTCACTCACAATGGCACATGTGGTGCATGGTTCAAAATACTCAATTCCCTAGTTTCTGATGCTGCTATTTACGAAGGTAACTGGGTTTGGGGAAACCTGAACTTAGTTTTGCTCAAAGTATGCTACCCTGACAAGGAGGGACTCCCCGTAGATACAGGAACTGATCTAGAAAATGAGGTATATGGATTAGGTAATTACACAGTTACATTCATGATTTTATCTGTTGAATCCGAAGCTGCTCCTGTTCTACCTGCTATGGCAGTATTGCCAGTTACTGGTGAACTCTGTGTTCGCAAGAATGGTTCCGTACACTTAGGTCATAGTAAATGTACTACTGTGGTCGATTTCAGTGATTATGGTAGATCCACATTTAGGGCTTTACGTCATTCCTATTTTGTTTGCGGCCATACTGCATATGTCCGTTTACCTCTAGATTGGGATGGTACTTGTTACATTGCATTTCTTCTGCCGCCTGTTTTCCTAGCCCCTCCTGACTACCATAGAAACACTAATCTGGTTAAGCATAGACTCCGAAGAGATCTCCCGCTTGTCGATTATACTGAAACAACATGGGAGCAATATACCGATTTTAATAAAGGTTTCTTCCCCTACCTAGGTACTGTTTCTAATAGTAAACTGATCCGTAGATTAACCAGAACTCTCGAAGCAGTGGTGCTTGAGACCACTTCAGCTCTAGGTAACTTGACGGAGGAGCAGTCCGCCATGCGGGTTGTTGTTCTTCAAAATCGTCTCGTTATTGACGTCATCTTGGCAGATAGGGGTGGAGCTTGTAAGGTCATCGGGTCAAGTTGCTGTGTTTTCATTCCAAATAACGCGCCAACCGTGTACAAAGCTATTACACGTCTCCATAAAATTGCAAGTTTAATACATCAGACTCCAGGCACCTGGACTTGGTCCGGTTGGTTCTGGACAACGTTATCTGCCTGGGGGTGGAAGATCCTATCCCTCCTAGGTATTGGCCTTCTCATAGTACTCAGTTGTTGCCTGTGTCTCCAATGTGGACCGGCGATTTGCGGCCTGTGTGCCACTTCATGCATTCCACATCCAAGTTCCCATTCAAAACACGAAAAGAAAGAAGAGCAAATGATGTTAAGTGAACAGATTGATCAATTGATGAGAATCGATGTATCATGAAGGGTCCGTGGGGAACAAGGAGGGAATGAGGAAATATAATTTTTGATCGAGTAGTGTTCCCCAGCGCGTACCCCACCGTCTCCATGTACTAGCTTGCAGTGCATGTGATTTCCCTCCTGTGTTATGAAGACGCAAATACATTTGCGTCCATCTTTAACATGTCCTCTTTCAGATCCGCCATGAACGGATTGAATATTCAGTTCCTATATATGCCGTGCCACCGTCTTTTTGTGGTACACTTTACACGTTTTTCAGCTCAGGCGAAGTAGGCCCTGATTCTGCCATCGAGCCTCTTCCTGCCTTCCGACTCTGAGGGCCTCAACCCAGGCTGCCTCTGTGCCAGTGACCCCTGCCTTACTCCTTGCGCGGCTCCGGCGCTTGGCTCAGCCACTGCCTGCCAAGACTGTATTCAACCTTCGAATAATCTGCTCCACTCCTCGAAAATACATTCCTGTCTCGTAGTTCAAGTAAACATTCTCCCAGCTGCAGGAGCAATGGGCCCGGTTTTTCTGTCTCCGTGCAAGTAATTCATAGACTCCGTTGCCATGGTAAGCCCATGCCCCCTGCCCCCTCATCCTGCATGCCGACACGTAGGCGCATATACACGCACTCACAACCAGTATAGGATAGCCTCCGCCCGAGAGACCTTTTCCCTTCCAGACACTACAGTTCCTTAAACATACGATATCAGATACGATTTGGGATTAGGTTGACCTGACATCCCAGACTTATGTCTACACTAGTGGTGTTCAAATGTCAAGTCCCCTTCACCCTCCAGTTACACGTCAGACACACGTCAAGCTGCTGCGCGCGCATCTCTGCCATGAATTTCTGCTGACACTGCAAGATTCTCCTATGAATCCACCCATTTGTGACCTCATGATGAATGACGTTTTTAGTGCACGCCTTTATGCACGCCTATTGCAACGCCTTTTCTATGACGTATTCATATGTTATCTCTCCTTTTTCCAGCTGTTACGCCTACTGCCTATTCGTTTAATGTAATGCATTGACTATATATATGAACTTCTGTAAATAAAATGTTGTCTGTCTGTCCCTTCCCGAACCTATGTGGTGACGGAATGGTATGCCACCTTGGCTCGAGCCAATAACCCAATTCCTTTTTAAGGAATAAAACCTTTTTGAGTAAACCTCAATATCCCGGATTTTGCCTCTTATTTACCTGAGTTATTCTTATTGATTTTACCGTATAAATTATGCATAGGTAATTAATTTTACCACACCCTGGATGCCAGCCTGCTCGACACGGTGGAAAAGGATGTTATGATCCACCGTGTCGAAGGCCGCCGACAGATCTAATAATACCAAGGCCTGGGGGGTACCCTTGTCAACCCCGTCTCTCAAGGCATCCAGCACGGCCAAGATCACTGTCTCCGTAGAGTGGCCGGGTCTGAAGCCGGCCTGCTTGGCCTCGAGAAAGTTGGAACTCTCGATAAACTGTGAGAGACAGGTAGTGACGTGGGCCTCCAGGATTTTAGAAAAGAAAGGTAGAAGGGAGATAGGACGGTAATTTGCTGGAACAGCGGGATCGGCCCCTGGCTTCTTCAAGAGGGGCACCAGCACGGCTTCCTTGAAGGAGCCAGGCACCGTACCGGAAGAGAGAGAAGAGTTTAACAGGGGGAGAATGCAGTCGGGTAAGGAGTGGCAGATGTCCCGAAGTATGGACGGGGGCAGCAGTCGTCAGGGGATCCGGATTTGATACGAGTGGCAAGAGTGGCCAGAGAAATGGGGTCTAGGAGGGGGAATTGTGTGAACGAAAAGGTATTGTGAGGAGGGGAAACAGAACCAGCGCCAGGAAGAGTAACTGGAATGGTGTCCTTAATCAATACAATTTTTTCAATAAAATAGGTGCTAAGAGTGTTACATGCTTCCTGTGTGGGGTCCTGGGTAGGGAGCGTCCTGGGGTCGGAAGTAAATTCATTTAGGATTTTAAAAATTTCTTTAGATTGACAGGGGGCAGATAAAATTTTTCCTGAGGCGTAGGCTTTTTTTGCTGTGAGAATGGCAAGTTTGCACCTATTGCGGGCGACCACATAGGCGTCTCTACTTGAGGGGTGGTAGTCTCTCCTCCACTTGCGCTCGAGTTGGCGAAGTTCCAAGTGAGGGATTTGAGATGGGGGGTAAACCATTTGTGGGAATTACTGTGCCTGGATTGAGGGAACTTAGTTAGGGGGGCAAAGATGTCACTGGCTGTCGTAAGCCAGTCTACTACCAACCCATGAAGCTTATCGGTACCGGTGTCATTAGGTAACAAGGGACGAGTTTGAAACAGATGGGCTAGCAGTTTGGGGGAGTCGACAGCCTTCCACTTGCGGGCCATGCCGCCCTCCCGCGGGGGGACCCTGATCTGGCCAACCGCCGATATTGTGGTGTCGATCATGAAGTGATCTGACCACACACAAGGTGTTTTAGGAATGTTTGGCATATGAGGGCGGTTGCTGTGGCCAGGAGGAGATGATAAAAACAGAGCCTGGAACAAGGCAACTGGTGCTGAAGCTAGGGGATCTCTGAGGGTGACACATTATATCCATCTGCCCCATCGGGCCAGACTTAGGGGAGATTCCTTAATTGGCACTGTTTGGCAATTGGGTAGAACAGTGAGGTGGTCTGCTGAGTGGACACACTGGGATGGATTTCTCGTATGCACCAAGACTATCAAAACACACTGAGAGACAGCAGCAAAGAAGTGGAGATGGTTTTACTGAGCCACATCTGTGAGTTACTCCTCTGTCGCTCCTGGGTGAACCCTTAGAGTGTGCCCTATGGCGGGTGGTATAATGCTCAAATCTGTTGGTTTCTCCTCTGCCACTTCGAGGTGGAATCCTCAGATGACATGCTGTCACTGATGAAAAGTAGTCATCACGTTTAGTAAATATGTTTGTTTTTCTTGGCCAAAATGTTCTGCTGGACTGACACTGATATATTTTTCCAATAGGCATGCTCATCTTCATCAAGTGAAGCCAAGGATTCAGATTCAGTAGCCGGCCCTAAAATGGCAGCCCACACAGGGTAAAGAACTGCAGCTCCATTTTATAATGTTGATTAGGTACCTTAACGTTCAGGAATAATAAGTAATTAACATTATATGTGTGACCATGGATACTGCAACCACATGCCCTCTACTCACATATATTTTGTGAATATTTTGAAAAGCAAGTAAAGGTTTTATGAACCATACTTAAAAGTGAAAAGTAACACCTCAGAGCATGAATATTTATTGCATCACTTACTGGATCTCAATTTAGATTAAGAACTACATACAGTTGTTTACTGTTGTAATTAATAAAACCACTGGCCAGAGAAAATGCATTTGTAGGTAAATTTTTAAAAAAATAAGAATGTTCCGGTGATGTCAACCAGTCATTAAAGGGATGAAGTAGTAGGTTTAGTCAGTAGGACAAGGAAGTTGAGGGTGTGAGGTAGACTGGAATGGTATTAGGAAACAATCATCTGTTAGTAGCACAGACATGACAACATCTCAAGCCTCTAGTTCACATTTTGGCTCCTACATGAGAAAGTGTTGATTATCTTGCTCAGCCGAAATTACTGCAATTTTATTTTAATCTTTGTTTTATGAGGTCGTTTGATTCCCATTGGAAAACTGTATATGAAACATTATACATTTGTGCCTTGGTTTTGCTTAAAGAGCTGGCGTATTTTATGGTTGCTGGGGGACTTTCTGGTTGGTCGAGTCTGTGACTCAGATAATATATTCTTCCTTTGTTAATAAACCCTTTCAGGCTTCAATTAGCCTGTGCGCAGACTGTCTTCAACATATGGAATTTACCTGACACCCTAAAACGTGGGACTCGTAAATTCAATAATGGAAGGAATCCCTGGGCGGGAACGTTAAAGTCGGAAAAATGTAGCTGTAATAATACAAAATAACATCCCTTTTTCCAAAAAGAATCTGAGCCAAGACCTACATGACAGACTTCACCGCACTGGATTATCCAAGTTCAAAAACTGACAACGTAATCACAAAGAAGCTGCAGTTACAGTTTCCTTTAAATTAGGTAGTGCTAGCAAATTTTCTTAAAAACCGGCCATGATTGCGCCTTTAAGAATCCTTGTTGTAGCTCCGGAGACGGTTGTTGCAAGCACTCACATTTTTATTGGACGTCTGAATAATGGATTCTTAAAAGCAGCTAACCTTTTTGGTGCAAAAGTTCCTACTCTTCCTTTGCTGGTCGAATGCGTGCAGACATATGCGTATGTATGTGGAAAACGAAAATGTGAAACAAGTCACAGAAATTAGGAAATTGCACAGTAAAAGCAATCCCTGTATCTTTTCCCACTAAATAATCGCACACGCACTCTCAAATAACTAGGCACTTAAAGTTCATTTTAACCTTATTTTAAAATTATTATACCTTTCTTATCATATTTAGTTGGTGCCCATCAGACTACACAACTATATGGTGAGAAAAGATCTGTTGACAGTTTACCAGGGACGTTCAGTGGGCTTAAAGCCTTCCTCTTGCTTGCCATTGTTTGCCATTGTTGCCACCCTCATTTACTTGCTTATTTGATTGCTTGCTTGTCCATCATTAGTTTGTCCCTCCCCTGGAGCACAGACTCTTCACTTGTCTCCTTCCACTGCTCGCCCACTATAAGGAAACTACTTTTTACTTACGCACTTCACAAGAATTTGTGTTTTCCAAGTGTCTCCATTGTGTGCTTCTCCACCATTCTCTGTGTTCTTGTACATCCATGGGCTTCGTGCCCCCGCTCCTTTGTTGCTCTCTCTTGCCCATATACTTCTCGAACCCCGTGCTTTGTGTTGCACTCGCTCGATTATGTGCTTATACCACATCAGCCAAGTTGTTCTTCCTCAGGTGGCGCGTTTCCCTTCACTTTCTATAGCTTCCCACCCCAACCATTCCTCAATGCCCCCAACCCCAAAGTCGATGTTAAAAACGTATTATCCTTAAGTGCTTTTCCGATACTTCTTTTATTTATTTATTTACCGATTTGATTTTGCATCAGTAAATATAACAAAAAATAGAGGCATCAGTGTCATTTTTGATGCTTGCATGCTTGGTCACGCAGACGTGCTCGGGTAATAACCCATGTGCATGCATACGTCAACAGGCACATACGCTCAGACAAAACGACACAGCTGCTGACAGCCACTCCTTTTATTCTCCTTTTTGTTCATTCTGTATGGTGCACAGTATGAATAAAATGCACTGGTAGAGCTAATAGGTCTCAAAGGAGAGATCTTCCAGCTTTGCCAATGTGTGTCATAGATAGTTCGTTACTTTAATTGAAGAAGACACAGTGTGGATATGTTTCTAGTCGCTCATAATTCTTTGCATTTCATGTGTTTATTCAGAGTAATACAATTCCATGACATTACCTATGCTAAATGGAGATCATAAAGAAAGATAAAAAAAATGTTGTCACATGATATATACATATAATCAAAACAGAGCACAAGTCCTTCATTTATCCTATTCCTATATCCACCCCACATATACTAAGGGTCTTATTACGATGGAGGTCCGTCGGATGCCGTCCTCTGTTGCGTCGGTCAGGAAACCACCCGACAGACATGAGGCGGGCCAATCGCCGATCGCCGCACTACAATGGGACTGCCGGACTGTTATATTCCATATAGGTACCCTATATATGTGCAGGTAACATGGCAAGCTGTCACCTATATTCTTCCCTACATTACATACATAACGGTTCTTAGGGACTGAGCTTTTACATAGATACAACACTGCATTCAGAACGCAGATTTTTCCCTAGTTTGAATCTCATACAATATGCATGAGGTTTTTTGGACCGTTTCCAACTCTGCCATGTCTCTACTCCCAACATTGTCTTGGGAAAAATGTCCATGCCGCAAACAGTTTGCCACTATTTTTGTTGAATGAGAGAAATTGTGGGAACCCCTCATACACAATCCTATGTCAGTTAGTGCCATTCCAACATTCACAATCCCAAGGGTGCGCTTTATTCGTCCAAGGGTACCTCAAATGTAAAATATAATGAGTAAGAAAGATTTTGTAATCTGTAGTTGAACATCTAAAACACAGTGTGAAATAAACGTTCTCTTGATTCTAGCCCAGCAGAGAACATCAAACAGTACTGACTGCCTCTGGCAAAGGCCTGGATACCTGGCTGCTGGCCACTCATGGTTGTCCTAACCAGAAACTGGAAGATGAAAGGGAGAAACATTGAGACTGATTTATTTGTTTTGTGAAGATAAATCACTTTAATTTAAAAGTGCAGTACTGACAAAAAAAAGGTTAAGGAGATATCAAAACAATGACTTCAATCGTGCATCCAAATGCTGCCACTGGAAACGTTCTGTAAGTATTACAGGTCTGCGAAAAAGCTCTTCTATTTTGCTCATACACACGTTTACTGTGTAGACCCCATTGCACTAAGGGGCATTTGGCCCGTTTCTAGTGTAGTCTAATCAATCGGAGGGGACCTAATCCCATGCCATAGCAGAAACCATAGTAGCTAGCCTATATAACATACACAAGGGTGTCTATTGAAAAAAATTCGGAAATCTACACTTTTATATTTACATTTATGTCCCATTGTAGGTTTCTACTTTTTGAAGTTCATAAACTTGTCAAAGAATCAGAGTGCAGATATCAAAGCAGACTCCTGGGAAAATCACATATGCTCAGTGCTTAATATGAGGCGGTGGTTGTAAGTGGGTCCACCACCCCTCATTTTTGGGGAGTGACACTTATTTTTATTCATGAGACTTTCACAAAGAGCAAGAGTGAAAAAAAACCAAAAAGGGAAAAAGAAAGCGGAAGAGACAGTCGGAAAGACAGTGCCAAAGGGAGAAAACAGGGATGAAAAAGAACCCACAAGAGTGAGCTAAAGGGCAATGAGTGCCTGGTGGTGGATGAAAGAGGCATAAGGTGGAATCAAGACGACAGCGCCTTGGTATTTGGCACACCTGATATTCACAGCAGTGGCAGCTGGCCTCTGACCAAATGTTTTAGCCCCAACACTTTTACTGTTTTACAAATTAAGCACTGCATGGGCACATTTATGAAAATGTGAAGAAGTAGTAGTGCAGGAGTACTCTTTTATGTACTTTTACATGCCTTGACCCTGAAGCATTCAATTACAAACAGTGCAAAGTGAGCAGAGTTCTCTCGATTTGTACTAACTGTATATGAATATTCTTCAAATATTCCCATTTTAGAATTTTGGGACAAATTCACAAAGACATGAAGAGCATGCAAAAGAGTACTATAGGAGTACTATGTTACACATCCCAAAATGCATGTGTGAAAAGTGCCCTTAATTTGCAATATTGGAATGCATTCTCTCTCTAGGGAGTTTTCCCTGTGAGAGAACTCCACAGAAGGTGGAATGGATTCCCCTGTGCAAATGCACATATTTGTTTCCCTTCTCTTCCTGTACACTGCCCAACAAATCTGATGTTTATCCATTTCCCATAAGGAAATTACGCCAGCACTTACCTGTAGCAAATATACAACCCTCACCAGGCTGGAAAGGGGAATAGTAGGAATTTGTGAATGTGCACACGTTTACTTGTTTGTGAGAGTTCTTAAGTTCTAAGGCTATCCATGCCTTGGAACGCCTTGGAAATTCCTCAATCCATCACCTTGTGTTTGATTTATGGATGCTGAAAACTCCACACTTGTGATGAGATCTCCACACCCTTTGGAGGGAATTCACCTGCCAGGAATCTCTTTATGAATTCCTGGAAGGCATAACAACTGAAGTAACTCGATTGTAAACTTAGGTTTATGGCCACATTTACCTTTTTGAATGATCCCCAAAAGGGCCTACACTTTCATCGATGCTGAAATAGACAATTACCACCATCTGCTATTACATGTATGTGGTGTATGTATGGAAGAATGTAGTCCTTAACCTATGTTCAAAATATGAGTGACATGCATGGATAGTTGTTAGTCGCCATCACAAATTTATGCCTTGGCTACAGCTACAATTAGCACAAATGCTAAAGTAAGTTTGTGTTGTTTATCCCCATTACAACTTATAATTGAACCTGTCAGCACAGCTGCCAGGCAGTATAGAGTCAAAATATCGAGTTTTTATTATCGACTAGACATAATATCGAGTTAAAAATATAGAAAAGACATAATATCGACTAGACATAATATAGACTACCAAAATATAGACTAGAAAATATTAATATCGAATAGAATGGACATAATATCGAATCAAAAATATAGAATGGACATAATATCGACTAGACAGAATATAGGCAACAAAAATATCGAATTTAAGGTAAGTTAATATTCATTTTTAATTTTTGTGTAATATAATTCTGTAGCGGGTTGTGGGTTTATAGGGGAATAGGGTGGGAAGTAATTTAATTATAATTAATTAAATATGTTATTTTATGTATTGTTATTTATTTAGAATTAGGTGTTAATTAATTATTATTTGGTAATTAATTAAAATATAATTGGTAATTAATTTTTATTGATAAATATGTTAATTTTAGTCATTTATTTTCTGTAGCGGGTTGTGGGTTTATAAGGGGATAGGGTGGGAAGTAATTTAATTATAATTAATTAAATATGTTATTTTATTTATTGGTATTTATTTAGAATTAATTGTTAATTAATTATTATTTGGTAATTAATTAAAATATAATTGGTAATTAATTTTAATTGATTAATTGATAAATATGTTAATTCTAGTAATTTATTTTCTGTAGTGGGTTGTCGGTTTATAGGGGAATAGGGTGGGAAGTAATTTAATTATAATTATTAAATATGTTATTTTATTTATTGGTATTTCTTTAGAATTCATTATTAATTAATTATTAATTGGTAATTAATTAAAATATAATTGTTAATTCATTTTAATTGATTAATTGATAAATATGTTAATTTTAGTAATTTATTTTCTGTAGCGGGTTCTGGGTTTATAGGGGAATAGGGTGGGAAGTAATTTAAATAAAATTAATTAAATATGTTATTTTATTTATTGGTATGTATTTGAAATTAATTGTCCATAAATTATTACTTTGTGAATAATTAAAATATATTTGATAATTAATTTTAATTGATTAATTGATAAATATATTAATTTTAGTAATTAATTTTCTGTCGCGGGTTGTGGGTTTATAGGGGAATAGGGTGAGAAGTAATTTAATTATAATTAAATAAATATGTTATTTTATTTATTGTTATTTATTTAGAATTCATTGTTAATTATTTATTAATTGGTAATTAATTAAAATATAATTTGTAATTTATTGTAATTGATTAATTGATAAATATGTTACTTTTATTACATTATTTTCTGTAGTGGGTTGTGTGTTTATAGGGGAATAGCTTGGGAAGTAATTTAATTGTAAGTAATTACATTTTTTAAGTATTTTTTGTGTCTAATTTTTATTTATTTTTATATTGTAAATGAATTTATTGGTAATTGGTAACTAATTAGTATTAGTAGGTAATTCTTATTATTAGTTCATTTTTATTTGTAATTTTAATTGATTAATATATTTTATAAAATTTTAAAATATTTTAATTATTTTGTAATTGGTATTAATATTTATGTTATTTATATTTATATATGAAGTATTTACTTACCCTACTATTGCACTCACTGGAGTGGGAATAGTAATTTTTACCCCTACGCTATCCAATGCTTTCCCTACTGTTGCACTCACTGGAGTGGGAATAGTAATATTTACCCCTACGCTATCCAACGCTTACCCTACTGTTGCACTCTCTAGAGTTGGAATAGTAGTTTTTACCCCTACGCTATCCAACGCTTTCCCTACTGTTGCACTCTCTGGAGTAGGAATAGTAATTTTTACCCCTACGCTATCCAACACTTTCCCTACTGTTGCACTCACTGGTGTGGGAATAGTAATTTTTACCCCAACGCTATCCAACGTTTTCCCTACTGTTGCACTCTCTGGAGTTGGAATAGTAATTTTTACCCCTACGTTATCCAACGGTTTCCCTATTGTTGCACTCTCTGGAGTAGGAATAGTAATTTTTATCCCTACGCTATCCAACGCTTTCCCTACTGTTGCACTCACTGGAGTGGGAATAGTAATTTTTACTCCTACGCTATCCAACACTTTCTCTACTGTTGCACTCACTGGAGTGGGAATAGTAATTTTTACCCCTACGCTATCCAACGCTTTCCCTGCCTGTGCACTTTCTGGAGTTGGAATAGTAATGTTTACCCTTACGCTATCCAACGCTTTCCCTACTGTTGCACTCACTGGAGTGGGAATAGTAATTTTTATCCCTACGCTATCCAACGCTTTCCCTACTGTTGTACTCTCTGGAGTGGGAATAGTAATTTTTATCCCTACGCTATCCAACGCTTTCCCTACTGTTGCACTCACTGGAGTGGGAATAGTAATTTTTACTCCTACGCTATCCAACACTTTCCCTACTGTTGCACTCTCTGGAATGTGAAAAGTAAATTTAACCCTCTCGCTATCCTGTGGAAAAAATATTGTATATGTTTTGTTAATAATATGTATATGTACATATATATATATATATATATATATATATATATATATATATATATATATATATATATATATATATATATATATATATATATATATATATATATATATATATATATAAAAGCTTCCAACTCCCTTGACCCATGAAACGTGGCGTGGACGTTGGCGGAGTGCTTCCGACAATAATGCGCTCAAAGGCAACCAAACACAAAGTTCATATCCCACGCTCTCAGGATGCAACGAGGAGACACCAAGTATAACCAGTGCTGTTTAATTCACAACGCGTTTCGCAGACAAACGGCTTGATCACGTGAATTACTGCTGCTGAATCATTGGTATATGTTACAATGTAAACATGGACATCGACAGAGGACTGGAGACATCATTTACAATAAATCCTTATTTTTAACACAAATACTTAAGCTGTATGTGCTTATTCGTTTCCTCTGAATTTGTAATGACACTGTTTCAATTATTGATGGCACAAACGATTTAAATGCAAAATTAAACATGAAATATGCAAATTCATCTGCAGAGGAAAAGAGCGGTATAGTTCATATTAGTAGCTGTACATGTTCATATTCATAGTAAGAGAGGGTAACCCATTAAACGAATGAACTAAAGTAAATAAATTCTCAAAGTTGAGTTCATCCCTGAGAAAGACGTAACTCCACCCATACTCACGCAAAATGCGTGAGAAACGTTGTCAGGACAACGCCGGGTACGTTAAGGCCCGTAAACATCAATGTCACAGTACCTCAAAGAGACGTGTCAAGAAGGTGAAGACATGTATTTAGCGAGTGAACAGTGATCTCACGCAAGCTGAAGAATTACAAAAGTATTGACAAGTGTCAGATGCCCAATTATACCCTTACAAAAGGGGGACAGGTGTTGGCAAGTGCCCGATAACATACGCTCTGTATTTATTGGACGGTCCATTGTGTGTCCATGTTTCAAAAAGAGATTCATAGCGAAAAAGTGCCCATGTGAAAAGGAACCAGACAAAGGGGAGAAGTCCCGTGAAGTGAAGTGACGGTGCGCTGGGCCCCTTATTCCGGTCCTGAAACAGAAACAAATATACAATACAATTAAAATCACAGTTACATTAAGGTTGATGTTAACATAAGGCTAAAAATATATCTAGGATATATGGAAGATTATTGCAAACGCATGAAAAAACTAATTTTTAAGGTGTACGGCTAGCTCTTCATCCTGGTTAAGACCCCCAGGGGTTTTGGTCTGGAAGTCAATGATTAATTTAGACTCTCTCTGACGTAATTTGAGAACTCTGTTCCCCCCTCTTGGATTTTTCACTATCTGTTCCAGAACGAAAAAACTCAAATCTTTGACATTAGAGAAATGTTTTTCTCTAAAATGTCATGCCACCGGATATTTGGGGTCAAAATTGGTGATGGCTCTCGTGCTCTAATATTCTTTTCTTAGCCATACATGTAGTGCTGCCAATGTACCATTTGTTGCATATGCAAACAATCGCATACACAACAAAAGTCGAACTACACGTAAGGAAAGGCACAATCTTTTTGCAGACACCATTGTAACTGACCTCCTTGACAGATTTACTGTTGGCACAGGCTTTACAGTGCCCACATGGGAAAAAGCCATCCAATCCCTGTATGTTACTGGGTGGGTACACTGTAATATCGCTCCGGGCCAACATGTCCCGGATGCTCCTGCCCCATCTGTATGTTATACTGGGTCTAGTAGGTAATTCTTTGCCTATCACATTGTCAGTTTTGAGAATATCCCAGTTTTTGGTAACAATTCTCTTAATGTTTTGAGAATCAGTACTATAAGTCAGGATGAGCCTGGTGACATCCTCATCCTCCTTATTTCCTTCACTCTTATCTGCGAGGGTATCAGATCTTTGAATTGAGTTGGCTCTATCTCTGGCCCTTTTTAAAACCCAATTCGCGTAACCCCTCTCTTTAAATCTGTTTAGAATGATGTCACTTTCTTCAGTATATGCTGCAACAGTGGCCCTCAGCAGTTCCCCAAATGGAATACTCCATTTCAGGTTCTCTGGATGACTGCTGAGGGCATGTAAAACACTGTTACCGGCAGTAGCCTTGCGAAAGAGTGAGGTGTGTACTTCATTGTTAACAATTTCAATTTTAACATCAAGATATTCAGTGGTTATGAGACTCTTAGTGCCACTGAGAACAATATTTAAGGAGTTGCAATTTAATTTCGCTACGAAATTATCTGCTTCTTCAATAGTGCCCTTACATACAATAAAGAGGTCATCGATGTACCTCAGCCACATCGATACCTGTTGAAATCCTATTGTAAGGTGGGGTCTGATCGAATATCTCTTTCCCACTTACCCAGGAACAGATTAGCAAAGCTTGAACAGATTAGCAACTGTTGCACCCACTGGAGTGGGAATAGTAATTTTTACTCCTATGCTATCCAACGCTGTCCCTACTGTTGCACTCACTGGAGTGGGAATAGTAATTTTTACCCCTACGCTATCCAATGCTTTCCCTACTGTTGCACTCACTGGAGTGGGAATAGCAATTTTTACCCCTACGCTATCCAACGCTTTCCCTACTGTTGCACTCTCTAGAGTTGGAATAGTAGATTTTACCCCTACGCTATCCAACGCTTTCCCTACTGTTGCACTCTCTGGAGTAGGAATAGTAAGTTTTACCCCTACGCTATCCAACACTTTCCCTACTGTTGCACTCACTGGTGTGGGAATAGTAATTTTTACCCCAACGCTATCCAACGTTTTCCCTACTGTTGCACTCTCTGGAGTAGGAGTAGTAATTTTTATCCCTACGCTATCCAACGCTTTCCCTACTGTTGCACTCACTGGAGTGGGAATAGTAATTTTTACTCCTACGCTATCAAACACTTTCCCTACTGTTGCACTCACTGGAGTGGGAATAGTAATTTTTACCCCTACGCTATCCAACGCTTTCCCTACTGATGCACTCTCTGGAGTTGGAATAGTAATGTTTACCCCTATGCTATCCAACGCTTTCCCTACTGTTGCACTCACTGGAGTGGGAATAGTAATTTTTATCCCTACGCTATCCAACGCTTTCCCTACTGTTGCACTCACTGGAGTGGGAATAGTAATTTTTACTCCTACGCTATCCAACACTTTCCCTACTGTTGCACTCTCTGGAGTGGGAATAGTTATTTTTACCCCTACGCTATCCAATGCTTTCCATACTGTTGCGCTCTCTGGAGTGGGAATAGTAAATTTTTACCCCTACGCTATCCAACGCTTTCCCTACTGTTGCTCTCTCTGGTGTGGTAATAGTAATTTTTACCCTCTCACTATCCAACGCTTGCCCTACTGTTGCACTCTCTGGAGTTGGAATAGTAATTTTTACCCCTACGCTATCCAACGCTTTCCCTACTGTTGCACCCACTGGAGTGGGAATAGTAATTTTTACTCCTAGGCTATCCAACGCTGTCCCTACTGTTGCAATCACTGGAGTGGGAATAGTAATTTTTAACCTTATGCTATCCAACGCTTTCCCTACTGTTGCGCTCTCTGGAGTGGGAATAGTAATTTTTACCCCTACTCTATCCAACGCTTTCCCTACGGTTGCACTTTCTGGAGTGTGAAAATTAAATTTAATCCTCTCGCTATCCTATGGAAAAATATTGTATATGTTTTGTTATATATATATATATATATATATATATATATATATATATATATATATATATATATATATATGTTTTAAATAAAAAAAATGTTTAAGTTACATTAAATATTTATTAATTTAAATGTATTTAAGTATTTTAAGTATGTTTAAATTAATTATATTTATTATTATATTAGTTTTAAATTACTATTAAGATATTTAAAAAATTCGATATTTTGACTGTCTACATTTTTTCCTATAGATATTTTGGAGTCGATATTTTTGTACTTACCTCTTTGTAGATAGGAAGTCGATATTCTGGCATTTTATAATTTTACCTCGATATTTTGGCAAGTCGATATTTTGACTGTCAATATTTTGTCAGTGATCCCTGCCAGGCAAGTCACTGGCGCTATGAATATAGCACACTAATAACTTTCTGCTTGTTGAGCTCAAACAGTTGTTTTTCTTCACTGTTGGCATAAAGGAAAACTGCCATCTCTTATCTCTAGACTGGCCTGTTAGAGGTTTTTTAGGTAAAGAATGTGTATTCCTTTTAAAGTTGAAAAACATATAAATAGATTCAATAATTATTTTTTAAAAAGCATATATTTTAACATGTATAACCTGTACATTAATCAAAGTTTCTCATATTTATATGTATTTCCTCAGAGTAAAATGAAGCTGGGACCAGTAACAGCTAGGCAAAATGGTGACAGAATGGATAAGAGAGCGGGAAGAAGCCACTGAGAAAATGTTTTATCAGCAAGCAATGATGCACAGAATGGGGCAGCGAGACTCCAGTCATCGGAAATGATTCTATGCACCAAAGTACGCGAATTGGAGATGTTGAGGAGAAGTGAAATAACAAAATGATGGGAGCATAAATCATTATCAAAGTATGTGAAAGTAGGACGGCTCCCCAGAGGTCTGTGCATTTTGATAGCGCCCACATACGAGAATCCAGATCAGAATATGTTGAATAAATGAACAGAAAATCTAAAAGAATGCTGTTAATCCTCATCAAATATGCACTCAGTGACCATGAAAAAATATTGGTGAAGATAGAGGAATTACAGAAGGAATTGAGCCTACATCAAGAAAAGGAGGAAATTGCTAAATATTAGAAGGAAATGTTCACAAGATTACAGAAACATAAGCAGGTCATCAAAGAACGGAAAGCCACAAAGTTTATGCAAGACAAAATGGATAACAACAGGGCCAAATCTATGCCTTCTCGCGAAGATTCGACAACATAGGAAGGCAGCAGCTGTCTGAGAAAGTACAACACATGCTCCAGAGACAATTTACAGAAACCAGCTCAGAGGTGGAAATAGACCCAGATGAGGGTGCCCCAGAAAGAGTAGGACAAAGTGGTGAAGCTCCAACAATTGTAGAGGAACTCCGTTTGTGTAAGATTATATCAGACATTGAACCTAAGACCCCGACCTCAAAGAAAAGAGAAGGCTGGAAGAGCAAAAGAAAGAGAAAGAACTGACTTAGAGGAAACACATCAAACGGCAAAAACAAAATAAGTAAGCCAGAAAAAGTAGCCCTGGACAATTCCAAAACAGTAATTAATCTTTCAGACATGGAAGTGACGAATGAGGAAAAGGAAACATTTTCATTGGGCATTTCATACTGCCATCCTTGAATTTTAACTATGCCTAAACCAGGATAGACTTGTTCAAATGTATCCAAAAGTTCAAGCTTCAAAAATACTTTTCAGCCAACACAGCAGGACTTACTGTCAGTAACCATGAGAGTGTTCCATCTGGAAATTTGGTAGTGGTGGATTTGGAACTCTTACAGCAATTAAAGTAGCTGGAAAGAGAAGGGAAAAGTGCTAATATACAATTCGGGGCAATCTAGGAGTGGAACTATATGATAGGGTGGCAACACCATTTAAACCTAAGTCTTTGTTTTTACTGCTCATGCCTAGGATTGGATATTTTTTCAGTGTCAATAATCACACACTTTAAGAGACTATCGGTGGAATCAAGCAGGAGACATAGAATGGACAATATCGGACATTGACAGGGCTAGCATGCTGTTATGGAAAAGATCATATCTAGAAAGGGTGTGGTAGTACGCTAGTCTGATAAGGGGGGCAACATTGTATTGTGGCCCATAGCAATGTACAAAACAGAGGCCTATTCCCAAAAAAACTGATGAACATTGCTACAGCAAAATATCCCAGGGTAACATCAATGACATTAAGGAGAAATGTCATGCAGGTCTATCTAGCTGGAGGAGGCTGGGACTGTTAACACAAGAGGAATACACATTTCTGAAAATAGACCATCCAACAGTTTTGATTATGTATCTAATCCCCAAAATTCTTTAAAATGTCACACACCCCCCAGGCAGACCTATTAGGGGACTATTTGAGACAACACACAAATAGTTTGATCATTTTTTGGAAGAATATGTTAGAACTTTACCCTCATTCTTGCTTGACACTAGCGACATCTTGAGGAAGATATATGATATCACATGGGATGGGCCATACACATTCATGACCCTAGGTGTCTCAGCATTATACATGAGTATCAGACATGAGGATTGGTTGAGGGCAGCAATGCATGTTTTAAGGGCAAGACGTATTAATCTGTATCAGCACACACAAATGCTTCTCCAAATGATGAAATGGTGTTTGTAGATACCTTTTTTCTATCTGAAAACAGCTGTACAAACAAATAAGAGGGACAGCTGCTTCTCCCCCAGCTATGCGAATTTGCATATGGGCAGGTGGGAGAAGCAGGTCCTCACAGTGGAATATGCCATGGAACGGTCGGAAAACGTGGTCCTATGGACCCGTTAGAAAGACGACCTCTTTGTCTTATGGAGAGGCTCTCCAGAGTCCACTAAGAATTTTGTTGACAAGTTGAACGACAATGACCTAAACCGCTCATTCACATGCAATTTTAGCAGCAGTGAGATAGAGTTTTTTGACCTGATGGTCTTTGTAAACGATAATAAGATTCACAGCAAACATTCAGAAAGTAAACTGCGGGGAATTCAATTCTCTAGGCAAAAAGCTTCCACCCACTCAAACTAAAACACAGTATTCCGTATGCAGAGAATCTCCACATGAAATGCAATTATAGTGAGGAGACATCATTGGAAAAAGTCCAGGCGGAACTAAATGATAGATTCCTTGCCAGAGGCTATGACCAAAAACACTTGAACTGGTCAAAGACAAAACAAAAGCAAAACCAAGGTGATCATTGCTATTCAAGGAACGGGGTGAGAAACCAAAGGGCCAGGTTAGGATGATAACAGGGTTCAATGCATACCATCAGAGAGTAGGGACAATTATTTCATCTCATTCGAACCTCATTAGGAGTGATCCAATTATTGGCAAAATAGTAACTAAAAATCAACTTCTCACTGAGCGAATTGTGTGTCAGCAGCCCTGAGATGGTGACATCTGAGACATGGCTCACACCTGACCCTGGGACCTTTAGTCAAGATCATCTTCAGAACAAGGTGGTGAGCGATCTGGATCTTCTAAAACCATTGGGAGTAGATATTTACTATAGTAGGGACATATGGTAACCATAATTCCTTTAATTTAGTTTCGGATCGCTCACCTCCTTGTCCTGAAGATGATCTTGAATAATTTAAGATCGAAACGTCGTCGACACCCCCCACAACAGGAACCCCTTTTTCCTTGTACATATTTAGTTCGAGTTCCTTTTTTCTGTTGTATTTGTGATGTTTTATTTTTCAGAGCACATTCACCTTGTCACAAAAAAACACACCTTGTCACTTATGTGAGCACCTGATGAATTCCTGACTGTTACCAATTGTAAAATAAACCATGTATGTCTCCCTACATGATTAAATGTTCATTCTAAAATTAATTGCACTTCGCCCCACCGGGGCAGTAACTCCGGACCTTGTAAGGCCAACCCTGAACCGCTGGTTTTTGTAAACACTAAGGTATATGTGGGAAGTACTATACACATGGCACGTCAGGATTTTACAAAACCTAAGGGCTAACATCTAAGGTCTATATCTAGGGAAGACAAGAGTTACCTAGTTGCATGCCATATTCATGAAAATCATGGGGTAAAAATATCTGACCTGGTCTATTATGTTATAGCCTCAGTCCAGAGGAATTCGAGAGTAGGCAAGTGGCAACAGGGAACAGAGATTGAGGAGACTTGAGTCTCCTAACAAATTATGCTGAATAGCAAAGTACTGAACGGACAAAGAAGTGCATGTGTACTTGTAAATATTTGACGCTGACCTCTTAGTTTCAATTAGCCAATGTAGAATATCATAGGCCGTACAACATTGAATTTAATTTAGTTAATATGTTTTGGTTGTCCACTTAGAGCACGTTCTCCTAGGACAAAATTACCACTGAATGTAGGCAAGACCTTGAAGGGCGGGTCAGGTTTCTGAATAAGGCAAAAAGGAATCAAACTGAGTGAATGGACACATAGTGCAATATACCATCTCATAAAATTAATTGAGTGAAATTGTTTGGACACTGATCCAGAATATAGGGCAGTATATTGTAGAGCTCACGGAACCCAGCCAAAGTGAATTATTAATTATTTGGTATTTTGAATGAGTTGACAAATCATAGTACAATGTCCGCAATAATTATGGTGTTTTTAAATTGGATTTCCAATTAAAGGTAGTAATCACTTCAATGCAATTTAATTGTACTTAATTGACCCTTTCAATAATGCACTTTATTGACATCATTTTAAATGATATCAAAGTATTTTTTCTTTTTCATGCTCAAGCACATGATACTATTGTTTTAGAAAGCCGGTGGCAACACTTGAAGCCCAGCCCAGGAGATCCTAAGGGTTTAAATGGATTGGCAACCGAGGATACAATGTCAGCAATAATTATTTCATTTTATTTTTTAATTTCATGGATTTATGAACAGTAGACTTTATTGTAAATATCTAAAATTTTGTTGTAGTATTTCCTTAGTGTCCATGTCGTAACACATGGGAACACAGTCCTATAAACAGTTCATCAAAATGGTGGTGACATTGTGTGAACAAGGTGGCGGTGACCACCGAAACGCGTTATCTTTGCTGTTTTGCAGTCAAATAAACTGAGTATATACCAGCTTCAGCAGTGTCGGTGTGTTATATGCTATGTTTTCTTATTTCCTATGTTTTCTCTGTTATTCTCTTCATTGTATGTTCTCCATTATACTGGTGTATCCTAGTGCCTAGGTTGCTAGGTTATTTTAGAATGTTATGCCTCTGATCTTCAGTTGAAGACTGATGCTTCTTGGAAGAGCACTCTGACTGATCTGGTGCTGTACTTGTTGTTCTTAAAATAAACTTAAATCCTTAAGTTTACTTCCTTCTCCTGTCATCCTTGGATACAACATAATTTGGCGACGAGGTGGTCATCTCATTATTGGTGGCCAGGTATGGATGTTTGTGTGGATACCTTTTTGAATGATTGTGTTGAATGTTCTCATGCTGAGAAATCCTTACGCACTGTTAATAAACCATTATGTCCTGTTGTCTTTCCTAATAGTCCATGGGAGAAATTAGGCATGGATTTTTTAGTACCCATTGGTGGTTTAAATCAAGGTTTTAGATTTATTCTTACCATTGTTGACTATCATTCCAAATGGGTTGTCTTCAAGTTTTTGAAGGAACCGAACACTAGTAATGTCATAAAATATCTTAAAAAACGTTTTCAATCTGAGGGAATTCCAACCTTTCTTGTTTCAGATAATGGAGTACAATTTGTGTTACATGAGATGAAAAGTTTTTTGGACAATTTTGCCATTAAGCATCTTACCACTGCTTTATATTCTCTGCAAGGTAATGGCTTAGTGGAAAGAGTGAACTGTATCTTGAAGGATGCAGTCCAGTTAGCTATTTCTTCTGGTGTTTGTGTTCAGGATGTCGTGAGCGACAGAATTTGGTCATATAATAACAACCCGCATTCGACCACTGGAGTAACTCCTTTCTTTTTGTTAAGAGGGAGACAATCTTTTAATGAGTTGTCTCCTGGTTGGGTTGTTAGCAAAACCTTTCACAAAAGGGGTGTACCTGATTTGAATCAAGTTAAGGGAAAGGTTGAGTCTGCTCAGATGAAATCTAAAATCAGGTATGATCAAGATAAACATGTAAAAGAAATTTGTTTGGATATTGGTGACAAGGTTAGAATCAGAAGGCCGTGTAAGGTTAAGGGGTCAAAATTTTATCCTGAAACAACTATTGTTCAAGTCCGCAAACATGCTGTTAAGGTACTTGGTGCCAAGTGGTGGAGTAAGAGAAATGTTGCCAAGGTGAAGAATTCAAATCTAGATCTTGTTGAAGTTAAGACAGATTTGGATGCCTTATCTCCTTACATGAGTGATTTCCTGGGCCTACAAGGAGATCGTTGCAGCCTTAGCATTCCTGACCCTCCTGCCGATAACGTGAATGTTGATAATTGTGAGACGCCTTTGTCTGCCGATAACGTGAATGTTGACAATTGTGAGATGCCTTTGTCTGATGTATCTGTCCCTTGCTCAAGGTCCAGTTCTAGAATTAGGTCTAAACCTAAATATCTAGATGAATATTCTACTTGATATGTTCTATTTCTGTTGGAGATATGTTTTGTAAAATATTGGCTTGTATTTGAAATATTTTAGTTTTTTCTTTTTGTTTCTGTTTATGGGAAGGGAGGTGTGTTATATCCTATGTTTTCTTATTTCCTATGTTTTCTCTGTTATTCTCTTCATTGTATGTTCTCCATTATACTGGTGTATCCTAGTGCCTAGGTTGCTAGGTTATTTTAGAATGTTATGCCTCTGATCTTCAGTTGAAGACTGATGCTTCTTGGAAGAGCACTCTGACTGATCTGGTGCTGTACTTGTTGTTCTTAAAATAAACTTAAATCCTTAAGTTTACTTCCTTCTCCTGTCATCCTTGGATACAACACGGTGCCTGCGTACAGAATCAGAGAAGAGAGTAGGATTCATATATATTCATGAATTCATATGTATATATATAAATCCAAACAATGCAAGAAAAGTGCACTCTCAGGAGGGTCACAATGCAGATAATTTAATAAACCGCTATATGAAATGTATTAAATAATCTGCATCGTGACCCTCCTGAGAGTGCACTTTCCTTGCATCATTTGAATTCCTTAATTGTCCAGATATACTAAAGATATATAATATATTTGAAATACGTTTGTACATAAAGTCATAATAGGATATATATTTACATAGTAGAAATAAGTGCACTAAATGAATAATGAATTAATCAACTAAAATAGGAAAATACAAACATAAGGTTTTATAGCTAAGGTGGAGAATTAGAAGAAGAAAGGGGTTATCAAAAATAAATTAATAGAGTAATATCAGTACTACTGAATATTAAATACCAATAGGGTAATATCAAATATTGTGATATAACAGTAACGCATGGGAACACGGTTGTATAAAGAGTTCATCAAAATGGTGGTGACATTGCGTGAACAAGGTGGGGGTGACCACCGAAACGTGTTATCTTTGCTGTTTTGCAGTTAAATAAACTGAATATATGCCAACTTCAGCAGTGTCGGTGCCTGTGTACAGAATCAGAGAGGAGAGAAGTAGGATTCATATATATTTATGAATTCATACATATATGAATCCAAACGATGCAAGAAAAGCGCACTCTCAGGAGGGTCACAATGCAGATAATTTAATAAATCTCTTTATGAGATTTATTAAATTATCCGCATCGTGACCCTCCTGAGTGTGCACTTTCCTTGCATCATTTCTATTCCTTAATTGTCCAAATATACTAAAGATATACAATATATTTTAAATACGTCTGTACATAAAGTAATAATAGGATATATATTTACATAGTAGAAATAAGTGCACTAAATGAATAATGAATTAATTAACTATAATAGGAAAATACAAACATAAGATTTTATAGGGGAGGGAGAGTATTAGTAGGAGAAAGGGGTTATCTAAAATAAATTAACAGAGTAATATCAGTACTACTGAATATTAAATACCAATAGGGTAATATCAAATATTGTGATATAACAGTTAGTTTGATGAGAATTACACAATATTATAGCTTAACCTAGGTATATCAATGGAGCCTTGGGAACCTTACATCTTAATATATTTGAAACATTTCCCTCTGCTGCTCACAAGGAAAACTAGTTAATGGAAGTCAACACATTTTTCTTGCCTTATCTTTAACTAGTAGCCCGTCCCAACGTTGTCCGGGTAGGCTTTGCTAGAGTACTCACCAGCATCGCCGCTCCTCCCCCAGCAGCATCGCCGCTGCTCCTCCATGTGCTGGGCACTCCAGCATGTCGGGTGTTTGTCCCGCGCCGCCGCTCCTCCCCGCGCTGGGCAGTACATTAGCTGGGCACTTGAGCATGTCGGGTGTGGGTCCCTTGCTCCTTCCAACGCTCCTGTCCGGACCCCCAACGGCGCATTTCCGTAACGCCCCGCCCACACATCATTGCGCCGACGCATCTCTACGCTGTAGCATGTCCTCGCAAAGTGGACAATGTAAACACCCACATCTTGCCCCTCTTAATGTTAACGCACACATCTCCTCGCATACGCTCCAATACTGTTTTGTTTTGTACTGTTTTATTTTTTACCGTGAAGTGTGCACTGCGATGTAATCCTGTTTGGTTTACCTGTTGTAATACAGTTTGGCACATCTCCTCGCATATGCTCTAATACTGTTTTGTTTTGTACTGTTTTGTTTTTTACCGTGAAGTGTGCACTGCGCTGTAATCCTGTTTGGTTTACCTGTTGTAATACAGTTTGGCACATCTCCTCGCATACGCTCTAATACTGTTTTGTTTTGTACTGTTTTGTTTTTTATTGTGAAGTGTGCACTGCGCTGTAATCCTGTTTGGTTTACCTGTTGTAATACAGTTTGGCAGATCTCCTCGCATACGCTCTAATACTGCTTTGTTTTGTACTATTATGCTTTTTACCGTGAAGTGTGCACTGCGCTGTAATCCTGTTTGCTTTACCTGTTGTAATACAGTTTGGCTTACCAGCATCTCCTCGCATCGTAGACAATGTTAACGCCCATATCTTGCCCCTCTCAATGTTAACGCACACATGTAACGCCCACATATCCTTGCATCATGGACAATGTTAACACCCACATCTTGCCCCTCTCAATGTTAACGCCCACATGTAACGCCCACATATCCTTGCATCGTGGACAATGTTAACGCCCACATCTTGCCATCTTTTCACACGCCCACAAGGGACTACTTTACCACTGAGGGCGCCCCCCCCCTTTTTAATCTATATGATGTCCATATATATAGCCTATGTCCATCTCCTGGACCTCCCCTTTCCAACGCTGTATTGGGTGTTGTGATTGGTGGTGTACTTTTCGAGTTTACCCTCCTCAAAGGTTCCAAGTTCTCGCTTTATAATAGTAGTATAGATAGAAAAGGCATAGGCTTTACCCACCCTATGTTTACAATGTATACCATTTGACACGCACAGACAGATTTTTAATATATTTTATATCTTGTCAACATGAAGTAACTTGGTGAAGAGTAACTGCATAAAAAAATCTATATTTTTGTGTTTAAAGAGATGATGCTGTACTAATCTGACCTGTAGTAAAACAAGTGCTGTAATTCTTTGATGGGCCTGCACTTCCCAGAAAGGTTTTCAAAAGAACGCTACACTTTCTCTACAATGAAGACAGTTGAAATCCTGGGTGACTGGCCCAAGAATGTTTAAACCAAATGCATCCTGTGTTCTTATAACTTGCACCATATAATCCGAAAATGACTTCCTGGGGGAAAGAGATACAGGCAGCATGTCAAAAGGATTCCCCTTTTCACTCGCTAAATTAATAATAAGTGTATAAAATAATGTAGAATTTGTCAAAGGAAAAGTCCTTGGATTACACAGTTTTATTGACCTAGGCCTTGATATTACTGTCTCTATCAATAATGAAATAATACACCTAAACAGTTAATAGAATTTGAATTGTATATTGGGTGAAACATATATAACTGTATAAAATAAGGTAATAAATATCAAGGTACATGTAAGATCTAAGACACCAAAGTGTAATGCCATAGAAATCTAATTTAGTTTTACACTCCTTGATATGAGTGTTAGCCACTTTGGAAATCATTTAGAGGTTGACAGGATGGGACAACTAACATACATTATTATGTTTTCCTCTATGCTGAACTGGGGGTTACCCCACCTGAATTAGAACCATTGGAAACCCACCACTGGCAGCCTAAATGCCTCAGAGCCAAAATCTTCAGAGCACTGTCATAGAGCAAGGGGTCACCTGCTCGAGATTTTACCATACTCACCTGGGCCCATAAAACATACACACTTTGAACAGGTAAACCGACGCTAAATCAGGATTTTATTTAACCGTTTAGGACCTATACCATGACTTACCAATCCTAGTCACCGGTACCTCGAGTTGTAAGGGATCAAGGGAGTTAGAAAGAAAATAGGTAGTAAATAAACATTTGCACTCATAAAATAACCACAGACTCGGGAAATATTTATACACTTTATCTATGTAAATTCTTAAATGTCAGAGTCCATACCAATTCGATTAAAGCACATTCAATTAGAAAGATTATAATCAAAGCAAGATGATGCAAAAATATTATGAAACTTTATTCAAGCATTGAAAAATAGGAAGGGTAAGAAAAGGGAAACAGCACAATGGCATACCCACATGTACTTTATATTTACCTAGAATGGTGTGAAGACCAACCCTCGGCCACGGGCTGGGATAAAGGCAGGACTTCTTGTAGTTAAGATGCCAGTAAGATGGCACAGGTGTAGATCAGGACCAGTGAAGACCAAATTAGGATGGATTCAAGTTGGAACCAGGTACCCGCAGCTAAGTGCAAAACCAGCGTTACACCCCTCACTGCGGCTAACGGTTGGACCCCGATTGGGTTAGCGAATCTTCTCCCTCATTAACCCCGATTGGGTAATCGTACTCCTTCCCAGAACCCCGATTGGGTTATCCAACTCCTTCCCAGAACCCCGATTGGGTTATCAATTCTGACAGAGTGCTCAGCCAGCACCTCTGTTCTCGATCGCCTATTGAGTGCGTTGGGTCAGTGACAAGTCAGCTATTCGGACAAGTCGGGCAATCTAACTAGCTAAGCCTACCTTAGTTATACCATTTTCCAGGGCAGTGTACCACCCCCCAATTTTGCAAATGTGTGAATTCCCTAAATTTGATTGGTCAAAGGACGAGGAGCGGTCATCACACCATACCAGTTATGAGGTCATGTTATGTTATGTTATGTTATATGATTTTTGTATAGCGCACGGATGCCGCAGCAAAGTGGCGTCCCGGCGCTTTGGAGAATAATAACACAACACGACAGAAAAGGTGGAAAAAAATGGGCCTAGATTGTGGCAAAAAGGAAGGTTTTAAGTGCCTTCCTAAAAGGAAGCAACTCAGGAATGGAGCGCAAAGGGGCAGGCAGAGAGTTCCAAAGGGTTGCTGCCAACACTGAAAAAGAGCGTCCGCCCATCCTAGATTTTTTAAAACGTGGCACAATAGCCAAATTTGATCCGGCAGAGCGAAGAGCTCTGGCAGGGACATAGTGCTGGATAGTCTGTGCAAGGATAGGAGGGGAGGCTGCTTTGAGAATTTTAAAAGTTAAGCAAAGAGCTTTAAACTTAATTCTCTGCCCCACTGGCAGCCAATGGAGATCCTGGATAGTCCGACGGGCCGAGACAAACTTCGGAAGGCCAAGAAGCATCCTAGCTGCCGCATTCTGAACTCTCTGAAGGCGAGATAGCTCAGCCTGGTTTAGGCCCAGAAACAGGGAGCTAGCATAATCCAGTCTGGTAAGAACCAAGGCTTGGACAATAATCTGTCTGGTCTCCGCATCGAAGAACTTAAAGATTGGTCGGAGACACTGCAGAGTACCAAAACAAGTGCCGGCCACACGTTTTGTGTGGGAAGTGAAAGAGAGCTTATTGTCGAACCACACCCCGAGGTTTCTAACCTCTGTCACAGGGGAAGGGACGGGGCCAAGATCAGAAGGCCACCACTGATCTCCCCATAATTCACTTTCCCTACCAAAAATAATGACCTCGGTCTTAGAGGCATTAAGTTGGAGCCGATTGTTCGCCATCCAGCCTGCCACAGCTTTTATAGCTGACTGAAAGGTGGGGGCATCCATGTTGGAGTCGCCATTAAGTGCCACCGCCAACTGCGTGTCATCGGCGTATGACACTAAGGAGAGACCAAAACTGTGGGCTACCTCCGCTAATGGCTGAACATACAAGTTAAACAAGGTAGGGCTTAGGGCCGACCCTTGGGGAACACCCTGGAGTATGGGGCGAGAAGCAGAAACAAAAGGGGGAGTGGAAACCTTGAAGGCTCGATCCTTAAGAAAGGAGCGAAACCACTCGAGTGCCACCTCTCCGACTCCTGCTTCCATCAGGCGATGTAACAGAATCTGGTGAGTCACCGTATCGAATGCGGCACTGAGATCCAAAAGGATCAGTGCCGCCGTCTGACCCAGATCCAACAAATGCCTGATGTGTTCCACCACAGCCAGAAGGGCAGTTTCTGTGCTGTGGCCTGCGCGAAACCCGTTTTGGGAATAATCCAATATATTTGCTTCCTGCAGGTGAGAAGATAAAATAGCATTAGCATGAGCTTCTGCTAATTTAGCTGGCCAAGGGAGAAGGGAAATAGGTCGGTAGTGTTCAGGCTTGGTAGGATCGAGGGCGGGTTTTTTAAGAATTGGAATAACCGTCGCCTGTTTCCAAGCTTTAGGAACACTGCCCGTGCTGAAGGACAAATTAATAAGGCCATGCAGAGCAGGATAGCAGCCTTCAGCAAATTCCCGGAATTGAATGGGTCTCATGGGGTCGTCCGGGGAGCCGGATTTAACTTTAGTCGTCAGGGCAATGAATTCATCTAAGGTCGGGCTAGGAATAATCAATAATGGTTTATGAACCAGTGATGTAGGGCTAGTCTCCGCAATAGGAAGCTGAGCGAATGACTTGTAGATAGCCTCCACCTTTTCGACAAAAAATGAGGCTAAGTCCTCACAGTGCGTCATAGAAGGTTGAAGAGCAGCAGTATCAATCCTTTTACTAGTAAGGTCCTTACACACCCTGAAGATGACCTTAGTGGGGTTGGTGCTGTTCTTTATCTCCTGAGAGTAAAACGCAGCCCTGGCCGTGCATATGGCCCGATGATACACTCTAGTGCAAGCCCTATAGGCTGCCTTGAGGTCAGTATCATAAGTTTTGCGCCACGCGCGTTCTGCCTTTTTGCAGGAGATTTTGAGTGTTTTAAGGGAATCATTATACCAGGGGTTAGAAGGACTAGATCTAGTCTTACTCCACTTAGCCGGAATAAGTAAATCTAATGAGTGATTTAGCCACTCACAGAAGCTGTCGTAGCCGCTGGAAACTTCAGGGGGGGGTAAAGGATGAAATTTTATCAGGAGCTGATGGAAATGCTCTAAATTTAAGTTTCTCCAAGGGCGTCTAAGACTAGCTGAGGGATTGTTTTTTGGAAGAGAAAAGGAGGTTGTAATACGAAATTCAATGAGATGATGGTCAGTCCATGCCATGGGTCTGGGATGGAGCACTGAAATGTTCGTAGAAAGATTCGTCAAAACGGGATCTAATAGATGGCCGCCTGTGTGAGTTGAGGATTGTACCATTTGGGTCAGTTGGAACGCCTCGAGATCAGCCAACAAGCTATGGATCGAGTTGGAAAGTGGAGCGTCCATATGTAGGTTGAGATCGCCGATAATCGTGAAGTTGGCAGTTTTTAAAGCTAAGGAGGAAATTACCTCTGGAAGGCTTTGACGAAAAGCGGCGTCAGGCCCAGGAGGTCTGTAAATTAGAAGTCCCGTGAAGGTGAAATGGGGATTCACTGAGATGTTAAAGAGAGCACTCTCGCAACCAGCTATGGTGACAGGTTTCCAGATGCAGGGGTAGCAAGTTTTTACGGCAACTGCAATACCTCCACCTCTGGCCTTGCGAGGGAGGGAGTGCATAATGTAGCCCGCAGGAAGGGCTAGATTAATGACCGCCATGGACTGGTCATGTAGCCAAGTTTCCGTAAAGAAGAAGATGTCCGGATTATCATCAGAAATCAGAGAAAAGACTTCTTGGGAGTGACAAGACAGTGATCTAACATTCAAATGCATAACTTTAAGGGTAGATTGATTAACTGTGCCTATAATATCGGCTGGTTGATTGTCAGCCGAGGGCCTCGACTGGAGACTGTTGATGCACAATGGCGTAGGAAGTTTAAAAGGACAAGTGGGGCATTGAAAAGGACCACTGAGAGGATCCAAAGAGCCAAGGCAGGAATCACATACCTGATGTCGTAAAAGACGCAGGTTCTCTGCAGATATCATGCTACAAAGTCCAGAGTCCCCTGCCCTAGCCCTGCCTTAGCGCTGACGGGCGCAGACGGGCAGGACTCTGGCGAGACTCAGGCGTAGTGAAGGCGCGACCGCTGCGCTAGACCGCTACGTTCCAAGCGAGCATTAAGTAGGCGAGTGGCGGAACAAGCGCTAGCGCGCTAACCCCCAGCAGGAAGGAACAAATATTAAAATTAATGTTCCCTCCCATGATTTTATTTTCCCATGCACTTTTATTCCTCCCAACAATGGATGTTTCAATAACAAATACAATGTATACGAAGTTTGGTAAGTTGTCTTCCTTTCCGTGGGTCAATAGTTCATTTTCCCAGGCGCATCGCAGGCAAGACTATCGTTGGCATAGATTCAATGCCATGGCTTGTGGACTCAGGAGAAATAAGAACATGTGCGTTGAGAGTCTCAAGATGGAGTTCAGCAGTGACACATCAGGCCCACATATGAGCTAGTAGCAAAGTCAAAGAGAAACACTTTTAGAACAAATAATAAATGAATGCACTGTATACCACTTATCTCTACTCTATTTCCATTACTTTAGTTTACCTACAGCGTTTAGGAATTAAGTGGAACGAACAATTTAGTAAAAGCAGCAATGCAAGCTTTAGCACATGAAAACATAGAGCAGCCATCTTTAGTTCTAGTGCGCAGAAGCAAAGTTTTCCCACCAAAGCAGAAAGTACGGCATGCCACGTGAGTGTGACAGACACATGCGCAGAAAAGTTCCCGCGTTGCGGCGGCCATATTAGGACACTCGAGTTACGGTTAGTAAAACACACATAGGAAAGCTTCCCCTGGATACTAGAAATGTTGTGTGGTGGATTATTAGTAATACGAAACATGTTGATTAAAGTATTATATATTATTTCGAGAGAGTTTAATCCAAGCAAGTCTCTTTACGAGTGAAACCTTGCTCCATCAATCCCCTCTTTGATGATATTTTATATCATCACATATTACAGAAACAGATGACAACTTTTCATCATTTACTCATTTCTATTTCTTCAAACACTCTTTTAGGTTTTTCACCATTATTCATGTGGAAGTTTTTCGTCCTTTTATACAAATCCCCATTTAAATCTTCAAGCTCGATTTCACTGAAGTTTCGTTTCTTCCCTTTCTGATTTACTTTATATGTCTTTTTATGTTTGCGACATTTGCAATAAATTATTATCCCTAATATCAGTAGTGCTACCCCCACCATTGGCATCAGTATTTTACCTACAAAACTCTTTCCTACGTTAGTGAACCAACTACCTATTGAGGAGAGACCACTAATTAGTCTCTTCCATGCACTGTCAACCTCCAGTGGTTTCAATCCTCTCTCAAATGGGTAATATTTTTCGCATACTTCTTAATTTCTACGCTTTCATCTGTAATGTAAGTGCAACAATGTTGCGTCTTCAGCATTCTACAGACTCCGCCCTCTTTTGCCAATAATATATCAAGAGCAAGTCGATTTTGTAAAACCATTGATCTTACTGCAACTAATTTGGTATAGATCATCAAAAATCCACTAGCACTGTCAGTCGATAAGCGATCCACCACTGTTGACAATTTTCAAATTCTTTGAGTGTTCAGAACCACTCCCACTAAAGGTATTAATGCAGTAAATATGTCACCTACTATTTCAGAAAATGATGCTCTTTTACTACGAGTTAATCCATTAGTTTCTTCATTGCTTCCAGTGATTTTCTCCACATGGTACTCCTTTGGGAATACTATTCCAAAATAGCAACTCCCGTACCAATGATTAGGCAATTTAAAATAGGCCTTGTTCCGGCAAATGTAATAAATTCCAGGATAAACTGGTTCAGTTCCATCTTTGAAACCCCAACCCCCAATAACGTTGAAATTATGTTCACATTCACTGGAACCAATGAATATATTGTTATAATAAACTGTTTTCTCTTTATGGAGACAGTTTCTATTTCTTTTCGAAATCCAACAACATAGAAGCTTGAGTCTTGCCATTAGAGGTAAACTCTTTTATTTTCAGCCCATTTAGGAATCTTTCGTTTATGATCAGATGCTTTCTTATGGAAATCCTGTCTTCTTTTCTCTACTACATCTAAAAACATTGTGTCTTTCTCTTGTAACATGCATGTTAGATTATCTTTGTGAGCCTTGGCTATATCTATTGATCCTACTGTTAGAAAATAATCACCCATTAAGTGTGTAGAATCTCTAGTACTAGAAATAAGATTTCAATTTCTACGTAAAGGAACTTCAGAAAATATTACATCAAAATTGGAATAATAATACTATAATTTTCCAGTTCTATAAAATAAACTAGCTACAATGCTACATGAAATACCATAGGTCAGAGGTAAGTGATGGTAAGTGACCCCTTCAGCTACTAATGTGGGCAACTTCATGCACAAGTAGCAATCACTGATAGCTTCTACATAATGTACTAACAAATTAGCAAATTCATTTAAATTAGTTCTATTTCTAACTATTCTATAATGTAAGTCTCCCTCATCTGGTGCTTCTAAATCTACTCCAGGTTGCTTAAGACTAACTGCCTTCTCAGTTTTATGTGTATCTACTTTCTTAGGTGAATCTACTTGCTCAGGTATATTAGTGTTATTCTGCATGTCCTTGCTCATTAGGTAAGGTATAGCTAATGTCAACCCAAACCATACTATAACTACTATTGCTATACTACATGTGCATATTCTACAACATGTCTTTAGACAATTTCTTTTCGGTGTTCTGTTAACATTATAATCAGCCATTTCTGAATAAGGAGACTTTATCCCCTCTTTGTAACTTTTCACAGACTTTTAACCTGTGATTCTTTTCTCAAGTTGGTCTCACTGCTTCGTCAGTCTGATCAACAATCAGTTTGTCATCACTCAATTCTAGATTTTCTAAATCTTCAAGTATGACGTACGTCCACTCAGGTCCTTTGAACTTGTTATTCAGTCTTTTCAAACATGGACTTCTCCTTCTGGGTTGCTCTATGGATGGTCCAGCTTGGCTTCATATTTCGTTTTACTTGCTCTGGTTCTTCATTTATTGTTTTAAGTCGAAATTTCAGTCTTTTGACAAAACCAGGCCACTTATCTCCTTTTCTGAGTATTTTAGCTGGCACTATGCTTTGACTTTCTTCAGAAGCTCTTTTATTTTTGTTCAGTTGTGGCACTACTTGTTCTTCGTTTATTTCTGAATTCCTCTCTATCTGACTTGGTCCAGGGCTTAATTTTGTTTCTTCTGCCTGGATTCTAATCTGGCCTTGTTCAGGTGTTTGCTGTATTTGACTTTGAGTTTCAATTTGACATTGTTCGCCCTCTTTTTCCTGAACACATTTGTCTACCCCTATCTGGTCCTGCTCAGGTCCTTTGATTTCTTGATTGTCTTCTGCCTGAGCTTTTGCACTAATACCTATCTTTCCCTCCTCAGACTCTGGAGTTCTGGCTGGAGTTTCAAATGTCTGAGTACACCGATCTTTCCTTATCTGGTCCATTCTTCTATTCCTGACTCATCCTCACTATCACTCTGTCTATCTGGATAGGTTTGACTTCTGATTCTCCTAAAGTCTGTAAGCATGTCGACTACTGGAATCCATTCATCCTGACTTGTTCTTGGTCGCTCTTCTTCAACTACTTCGGGATCAACTTCTTGAGACCCCTCAGCTGCACAACCTTCAGCTTCTACTTCATCAGGTTCGGTCACCCTCTTGGTATGACTTGCGTGGATCCAGTTTGGAATTCCCCTGCACTTGACAGCTGTGGTAGTAACCAATATCACTTGATGTGGCTCTCCCCACCTTGGTGCTAGGCAAGATTCTCGAGTTTGTTCCTTTATCACTACCCAGTCACCTGGATTCAGGTCATGTGCTGGAGTTGATTGTCTGGCGACAGAGTCTTCCCCAACCTGGTGAGAGATAGAACGCACTTGGTCAGCCAGTTCTTTGCAGTACTCGAGCACTAAATCGTCAGATATATTTATCAGCTTGTGTCCTGGTACCCATACCTGCCTCATTGCTCTTCCCATGAGTATTTCATGGGGACTCAAGCCTGTGTTTCTGTCTGGAATGCTTCTGAGATCTATCAGAACAAGAGGTAAAGCATCAGGCCACTCCAATTGGGTAGATTCATACATCTTCCCCAATCGTGACTTGATTGTACCATTCAGTTGTTCTACCACTCCAGAAGCCTCTGGACGGTATGCACAGTGCAACTTTTGCTCAATTTGAAATGCTTCACAGATCAGACAAATTATTTCATTATTAAAATGAGACCCTCGGTCTGATTCAATCGTTGCTGGAAAACCGAAACGTGGTATGAGTTCCCTCAGTAGTAATTTAGCTACAGTGATGCCATCATTTCTGCGGGTAGGGTAGGCTTCCACTCATTTTGAAAACAGACAGACAATGACAAGGATGTACTTCAGTCCTCGGCAAGGTGGTAATTGGATTAAATCAATCTGTAGTCATATGAAGGGACCTTCAGCCTTTCCAATCTTTCCTGGTAATACTACAGTTCTCTTAGGCATGTTATGCACCTCTGGCAAAGACTCTCAGCTACATTCCTGAATCTCGCATTGAACCAACTCTGTCTGAAATGCCTAATCATCGCGTCCCTACTTATGTGAGAACTTCCATGATACATCTTAGCCATAGGAGCAAGCATACAATCTGGTAACACAGGTCTCCCATCAAGGTAAACAATAACACCATCCTCAGCCCTTCTCCGACATCCTATTTCCTCCCACTCTTCCTTTTCCTTCGTTTTTGCCTCATTTTGCAAATCTCTCACTTCTTCTCATGTTTTCCTTCTTTCAAGCAACATCAGTTGGCAGCTGTTTCCATGTGCATCGATTTTCTTATTTATTGCCATCTTATGTTTGTCACAATGCTGGGATAGTTGGTCAGCATATCGGTTATCTGCTGTCACTCTGTCACTTCCAGATTGGTGAGCAGCACACTTGACCACAGCCACTTCTTTTGGTAATTGAATTAATTCCAGCAAGTCTTTCACATAATGTCCATTCTTAATAGGAGTACCCGAAGAAGTCAGAAACCTCCCTTTGCATCCATAGTTGGCCAAAGTCATGCACAACCTCGTAACCATACTGACTGTCAGTGTATATGGTTACTTAAAAAATTTCCAAAATTTGCAGGCTCTTGTCAAAGCAACTAATTCGGCTACTTGTGCAGACTTGACTCCAGGTAAATAGATGCTTCCACTGGACCCCACAAAGTACACACAGCATAAGCAGCACTTAATCCTCCTTCCGTATGTCATGAGCCATCCACAAACAGCTCATATTCAAACGTCAACAATGGCTCTTTTATGCCTGGTTGGGGTTTTGTACTGTATTCTGTGAGGTCAATGCAATCATGCTCGACTTCCCCTTTCACTTCTGCTAAGTGTGAATCTGGTAACAGTGTAGCTGGATTTAAGACAGTGCATCTGGCAATGGCCACATTCCCTGCACCTAGAAGAATTCCCTCATACTTAGTCAGCCGACTAGGAGTCAAATACTGAGTACGTGTTCTGGTTAACAGAATCACCACTGAGTATGGAATATACACGGTTACAGGGTGTCCCATAATGATGGATTCACTTAGCTCAAGACTCATGCAGGTTGCAGCTGCTGCTTTCAGACATCCTGGCAATGCAGATGCCACTGGATCCAGTGTGGATGAAAAATATGCCACAGGAGGTCTCATTAAATCATGAGTTTGGGTCAGAACAGACAATGCACAATTGTTGCGTGCATCACAGAATAATGCAAATTCTTTTGAATAATCAGGCATCCGTAAGGCTGGATCTGAGTAAAGACAGTCTTGCCACTTCAAGATACAGTCATGCTTTTTGTCATCCCACTCTACTGGGTCTTTTGCTCTTTTCATTGACATTTGTATCAGAGGTTTAGCAAGGACTGCGAATCCCACAATCCACTGCCTGCAGTAACCTACAACTCCAAGAAACATTCTGATTTCTTTCTGTGTCTAAGGTAGATTCATGTTTCTGATTATTTTGATTTTTTCAGAGGTAACTCTTCTGACACCTCTTTCTATCTGGTGCCCCAGATACTTTACCGATGTGGTCCAGAATTGCAACTTCTCAGGCGTCACTTTATGCCCTCCCTCTGCCAAATGATTCAACAATGCAATGGTATCAACAACACAGTCATTTCGAGTCTTAGACGCCACCAACAGGTCGTCTATATATTGCACCAGGACAGACTGTCCGAGCAGGACCAATGATTCAAGACATTTTTTCAATATCTGATCAAAAATCGATGGACTTTCTGTGTACCCCTGAGGGACATGGTTCCAAACGTAGACATGGTTGTCGAATTTGAACGAGAAAAGATATTTGCTATCTGGATGTAATGGTATGGAGAATAATGCATGGCACAAATCAATTGCCGTGAACCATCCGCTCCCCACGGTATCTGATACAGAATCACTGCAGGATTTGGGACAACTGCACAACAAGGGACGACAATGTTATTAATCTTGCGGACGTCTTGTACAACCCTTTATTTCCCGCTCGGTTTCTTTATGCCAATTATTTGTGAATTACATGGGCTGCTCATTATTTCCTGTAAAATACCTTGTTCCACCAAACGTTTTATTTCTGATGCAACACCTGCTTTAATATCTGGGCTCATTTTGTATTGTCGAATATTTGGGTAAACTGCGCCTTCTTTCACTGTCCCTTTTTCCGGGTCAACATTTGCAATTAATCCTACATCTTTTCCAGTGAAATCCCACACTTCAGGATTCACTGTCTGCTGCAATTCATTTGGGAGGTCTTCCACTAACATCTTTTTATTTTCAGTTTCTTGTTTGGCCAACATTAATTTATAAACTCCATCTTCGTTTGGGGATTGAATTTCAACACCACTTGTGGTGCAAAAGATTGTGCAATTCATTTTACACAGCAAGTCCCTACCTAATAGATTCACTGGACTGAAGTCGCACACCACAAATTTGTGCATTTCTTTAAAATTCCTTATTCTGATTTCCATGGTTTCTATAACGGGGGTACTAATTTGTTTATTAGAAATCCCCACTACTTGGATCGCTTCTCCCGGGAGTGGTAGGTTTGGAACGTCTGCTGTTCTCACAGCAGAACTGGTAGCACCAGTATCCAACAAAAAGGTAACATCATTTCCCTCAATTTTTCTCTCAATGTATGGACCTGGCTGATCTACCTGCAAGGATGCGCCAATTACGCACTCCTTGTCCTCCTCTCTCATGCACTGTAAGTAACTATCTTCCTCAAAAAATGCGTTACTCAAAAGAAATTGTGATGTCACTGCGTCTCTCCTTCCACTTCCCTCCCAATTTGTGGTATCCACCTTGTAATTTGCTTGGCTCCCAGAATCTAACATAGATGCAAGTGGTAACTGGTTCTGCATTACCTGTTGCTGTGGCTTCCTTGACACCCCATTCTGCGTCTGTGGATTCAAATTTTCGTTTTGCACATTGTTACTCAATACAGCCTTACACATATTCTTCCAATGCCCCATTTTTCCGCACCCATGACAAGGAACCTTTTTCTTGGCCTCCTCTCTCTTCATTCTACCTCTTGGTTTACCCCCGTTTCCATCTCCTTGATTCTAATTATTTTTCAATTGATTGAAGTTTATTGAAGTTTATTGATTTGTATAGCGCTGAATCACCCAAAAGGGTATCTCTGCGCTTAGGACGAGAGAAATCAGCTGAGGCAGAGAACTAGAAAAGGTGAGTTTTCAGGAGCTTTCGGAACTGGGGGAGATTCTGACAGTTGTGGAGATGGAAAGGTAGCTTAGTCCAAAAGGCAGGGGCAAGGTAAGAGAATGCTTTGCCTCCGCTGTGCGCTTTTTTAAATCTAGGGGTGCATAACAAAAGTTCAGAGCCTGATCTAAGCAAACGTGGAGGGGTGTACATTGCTAGTTTATTAGAAAGATAGGAAGGGCCTTGACCATTTAGGGCTTTGAAGATAGTGCAGCCTATTTTGAACTTTACCCGCTTTCTCACGGGGAGCCAGTGGAGATTATTAACTGAAGTTCCTACTGCTCTGCTAATTTTACCTGTGCCCACATTACCATTTCTTCTAAATTCTTTTGTTTATTGTCAAGTTCATCCCCACAATATTTTGCATACTTAAGTATTTCATCTACCAGCATGACCTGCTAGCAAATTTTATGATATTTAATCATTTGTGATATTTCTGGCTTTAACCCTGGCACAAATAGATAAATAAAATGTGTCATATCTTTCGTATCAATGCTTTCCAAAGCACTGTACTGCTTGAATACCTGTAAAAGGAGTTCATAACATGCATGTACTGATTTATCTTTATTTTGGGTAGTTCTGTCTATTCTTGTCCAATCTTTTTCTATATGGGGTAATTTCCCTTTCAGTAAGGTTATGACTTGATGATACTTTTTCATCATGCCATCTGATGGTGCTCCTGTCTTTGGGTCTCTTGGGTACTCATCATTGGGCCAATCAATAGTGATTTTACATTCTGTCCATAAATCTGCAGGTACTACAATGTCAAACAACCCATCTAAATCTTTTAACAGTACTTTTGACACTTTTACAAATCTTTCGACTTGTGTGTACCACTCTACAGGTTTCTCTCTGAGTTTCGGGAAATCATTCCTAAATGATCAAAAATCCTGTCGGGACCATGGGACATGGCACATAACCTCCTCCTGGCACTTATCTCATCGGGCACAACCTTTCCACTTTTTCTGGTTCTTTTAATAAATATTTATTTGCAGTATTTTTCGCATGGGCTTCCTCCTTTTTCATTGCCCATCTAGCTTTCCATTTGTCTAAATCCCCCCACTTCTGCAACAACGATAGTAACTCCTTGATCTGCAATTTATGTTCTGACACATTCATGGTTTCTAAATCTTTGTCAGAAAATTCAGCTCTGTAAGGTTTCTGTAAAACTTTCGATTTTCCAATATCAATTCCCATTTCAGAAGGCAAACTCATTAAATTTTCAGGAAATGTTTTAGTATTGCAAGTGATACTTCTACATATAAACAACAATTTGTCCTCACTGAAAGTGTTTAAGCTTTCCAACCCCACATTTCCAGCCATCATTTCTTCTAATTCAACTCTTAATTAAAAAATATCCAATACCTTCGGCTGAGATTTTTGCTTTTCTATTTCTCGGGACCATCTCTCTATCTCTTCCAGTATACTACAGTAGCACTCCTTGTACCTCAGGATGTTTCCATCCATACCTCTCTAGAACTTCCTGGAGTGTTTTTCCTGATCGAACCACCCACCGGTTCCCTTATAGGTAAATCCATCAGGGAAATCACTGACTCGCATTCACTTGCTTGATCATAAACTATTAAGGGTTCTTTTCTAGATTGCACTACAGGTGTAGTCAGAACGAAAGGTTTAGGACAGGACTGTTTCTTTCCATATAATGGAACAACGGGACCTATGGTTACCGGAATGGTCAAGGCTTCAGGACTCATAGTCAGCTGTGAAATTTTCTGAATTAATTCACTTCTCTGTTCATTTATGGCTTCTCGTTCCCTTTCCTGTAGTACTTTTTCTAATGAAGTTTCATTCACTACTTGCGGAACCAAAGGTGGTTTTAAGAACGGGGCGCTAGGGTTAACTCTATTTGCTTCTTCATGGTAAGGTGGCAGACTTTTCATTAACAAATCCTCCAAGTAGTCATCATCTGACTCACCACTAGTCATTAGATTTTTCGTTTTTTCTGTGCACTTACTTCCTGACGGTTCCTCTAAAGTTAGTACAGGATATAATCCTTCTACTAACATAGACTGTCTCATTTCTTCATTTGTTTATCTCTTGTCTCTTTTGGAAATCTGGGATAAAATTTACTCCAATTTCTGTCGCTTCTCGCTTGAAAGCCTCACTCTCCCATTCTTCTAATGCTTCATACTGAGTTAATCTAGGTCTGGGATCTAATTCATTCATGCGTGCTCTCAAATTGTACAAAATTCTACCATTAAAAGTACCATGTTCTGGACATGCCAAAACACCATCATCTTTTGTGTACTCAGTCCAATTCTCTAACCACACACAGGTGTGGTAGCCCCTTTCTACCATCAAGTTTGATGCGGGCATATTTGGTGGAGGAATAATAATTCCTTCTCTAGTTTTAATTGTTCTATCCTTCTTAAAGACATTTTTAATTTTCTTAAATAGCAACCTTTTTCTCTCTCCTCCGTACATGACATGAGGTCTTCCTCTTATGTGTTGTTCTTGCGCAAAACCTAAGTACCTCCTATTGGGTCTAGTTCCTATAACTGTTGGATCTAAATGCCACATATAATTTGCACCGATAAATTTAATATGCAGCTACACTCAATTGTTTACTAAATGCTTCACCAATACCAGCGCGTTTCTTATTTTCGAGAACCAATCAGTGTTTAGAAGTCAAATATATTTTGCGGCTTTTCTCGTGAGACAATTACTACGCTCCTGCATTCACCCCTCCATCACAATTATTACCTCAGCTACACACCCGCTGTCTCAACCAATAACAGCACAGCTCTTGGTGACGTCAGCGCAGCACCGTAACTGACTCCCTCCTTTGCAAGGTAATATGAGAACTTATTTCTTTTTACTTTTAAATTGCAATATTTATTCATTGACAACGTGAAAACATTCGCCACTGTGCCTAAGTGACTAAATTCTAAGGAAAGATGATTTTCACCTACTTCGAGTAAAATTTTTCTGCCTACTCTTCATACACTGCGAGTAGATCCCTTCCTCCTACTCTTCATACAAGCATTAGAGAACCTGTTACTCCCTCTGGCTTACCCTTCCTATGTGATATAAGGCCAAAGTTTCACCAACAAACTCCTTCGCTATCGTTTATTCACACATTTATACAGAAGATTTCCTAATCAGTGCTTCCAGTTTTACCTAACCATGCACTTACTTCCTTAGGCAAATGACCTCACTGCAGGGTGGCTTCCATTTACCACCTGCTATTCTGCCCCCGGAGATTGCAAAACAAACATAGAACAATACAAACGCGTTTTGGTTAATACATAAAATCAAATACAATCAATTTATCAATACACAACTAACTACCTATCTTAACTAAACCCTAACCATCCTCTGCTACCAAAAGAATACTGATAGAGCGCGGGCTCCCCTGCTCGAGATTTTACCATACTCACCTGGGTCCATAAAATATACACACTTTGAACAGGTAAACCTAGGCTAAATCAGGATTTTATTTAACCTTTTAGGATCTATACCTTGACTTACCAATCCTCCTCACCGGTACCTAGAGTCCTAAGGGATCAAAGGAGTTAGCAAGAAAATAGGTAGTAAATAAACATAACCACAGACTCTGGAAAGATTTAAACACTTTATCTATGTAAATTCTTAAATGTCAGAGTCCATACCAATTTGATTAAAGCGCATTCAATTAGAAAGATTATAATCAAAGCAAGATGATGCAAAAATATTATGAACTTTCTTTAAGCATTGAAACATAGAAAGGGTAAGAAAAGGGAAACAGCACAATTGCATACCCACATGTACTTTATATTTACCTAGAATGGTGTGAAGACCAACCCTCGGCCACGGGCTGGGATAAAAGACACGACTTCTTGTAGTTCAGATACAAGTAAGATGGCACAGGTGTAGATCAGGACCAGTGAAGACCAAATTAGGATGGATTCAAGTTGGAACTAGGTACCCTCAGCTAAGTGCAACACCAGCGTTACACCCCTCACTGCGGCTAACGGTTGGACCCCGATTGGCTTAGCAAATCTTCTCCCTCATGAACCCTGATTGGGCAATCGAACTCCTTCCCAGAACCCCGATTGGGTTATCGAACTTCTTCCCAGAACCCTGATTGGGTTATCGAACTCCTTCCCAGAACCTCGATTGGGTTATTGGTTCTTATGAAAGAATGATCCGCCAGCACCTCTGTTCTTGATCGCCTATTGAGTGCATTGGGTCAGTGACAGGTCAGCTATTCGGACAAGTCGGACAATCTAACTAGCTAAGCCTACCTTAGTTATACCATTTTCCATGGCAGTGTACCACCCCCCAATGTTGTAAATGTGTGTATTCCCTCAATTTGATTGGTCAAAGGATGCGGAGGGGTCATCACACCATACCAGTTATGAGGTCATTTCAAATATTAAAATTAATGTTCCCTCCCATGATTTTATTTTCCCATGCTCTTTTATTCCTCCCAACAATGGATGTTTCAATAACAAATACAATGTATACCAAGATTGGTAAGTTGTCTTCCTTTCCATGGGTCAATAGTTCATTTTCCCAGGTGCATCGCAGGCAAGACTCTCGTTGGCATAGATTCAATGCCATGGCTTGTGGACTCGGGAGAAATCAGAACATGCACGTTGAGAGTCTCAAGATGGAGTTCAGCAGTGAGCTAGTAGAAAAGTCAAAGAGAAACAGTTTTAGAATAAAGAATAAATCAATGTACTGTATACCACTTATCTCTACTCTATCCCCATTACGTTATTTTAACTACAGAGTTTAGGAATTAAGTGGAACGAGCAATTTTGTAAAAGCAGCAATGCAAGCGTTAGCACATGAAAACACAGAGCAGCCATCTTTAGTTCTAGTGCGCAGAAGCAACGTTTTCCCACCAAAGCAGAAAGTACGTCTTGTCACGTGAATGTGACAGAGGCATGCGCAGAAAAGTTCCCGCGTTGCGGCCGCCATATGAGGACACTCGAGTTACGGTTAGTAAAACGCACATAGGAAAGCTTCCCCTGGATACTAGAAATGTTGTGTGGTGCATTATTAGTAATATGAAACATGTTGCTTAAATTATTATATATTATTTCGTGAGAGTTTAATCCAAGCAAGTCTCTTTACGAGTGAAACCTTGCTTCATTAGCTCCGGGACTTACTCTGCAGAAGGTCTTCGGACTTGCTGGTGTTGCAACGACTGCCTGACCACTTAAAGTGTACTTTTGCCTGAAACCCTCTTAACTAGTGGGGAACTCTAAAAGAAGAAGAGAAGACAGGCTGCTATTGAGTTGGCAGAGGAAGGACCTCTGCCATGACAGTAGATTGGAGGCTCACAGATCAAACACATAATGCCCCTATGGTTAGTCCAACATGACCCTAAAGCTAAATATACTTCTACCCTTAAGGCTAAACCTTATCCTAAGGTTTAAGCCAATCATTAACAAAGCAACCAAAACTAATGTTGAATCTGTAAGACTGACTAACTTCTTAGCAAAAGTCAAAGCTACTAAGCCTAAATCATGAAAATATGGATAAGACAACCCCCTTGAATATTAAACTTTTAAGGTTACAATTCATGTTTCTCATCAAACCCCCATCTGTTGGGTAAGCCTATTACCCTACATTTAAAGTACTGTCAACTTAGAATATACATTTATATCCTTAGTTCAACTTTAGTACAACCTTTAAAACCTAATGCAAAATTATAAATCTATGTGTACACCCACTCAGGTGGATTGAGCATTCTAAAATTAATTCTTACTCAATAATCCTAAACCTTTAGCCTCAGAACAAAGACCTTAATCCAAACACCTTAGACTATGCATAATACTCTAAATCCAATCTCTAAATGTATGATTATATTTCCTTTAAGAGTTAGCAAGCTGACTGCCAAATAGCTGCAGTCAGAGAAACATCAGTGCCGAAATGGTAGCAGCAGTGTAGTAGATGCAATGCAGGCAAGGAGTTTGAGGTGATGCAGCTGGGGAACTGCGACACTGGCAGATGTCAGATTTGGGAAGCAGTTCTATAAAACCAATAACGGGCCTGCTGAAAATCGTACTCGCCAGCACGTTACAATTCATATTGCAAATGAAAATTTCTCAAGTACGAACAATGGGAAAATGGGGGTAGGAAGAGACACCAGAGACGTTGGTTAAGTACAGGCACTCCATATCAGTTCTGGACTTTCAAGGCAGCATCTCTAAGTACTCTTTGTAATAGAAAACAACATATACTATCAGTATAATCATGGTACATACACAGTGTGTGTAGGATATCAGGTTATTAGATTTGCCAGATGTGAGGTATGTGCAAGTTATAGGTCCACAAGTATCCATCACTAGGAACTGAGCACCCCTTGTAGCACATGACTCTCTCAGGGTATGGAAGCAGAACAAGGCCTACTCAGGGGAGGTGGTGTGGGTTAGTAATCACCATTCTCTGGCATGCAATAACAAAACTCATTAAATGATTGTCGAGTCTGTGCTTTTCTTTGAAAAGGAAAGGTACATTTATTGGACACATAGCACTAAATACTACACACTAATTTACAAATATATAAATACTAGTAGCCCGTCCCAACGTTGTCCGGGTAGGCTTTGCTAGAGTACTCACCAGCATCGCCGCTCCTCCCCCAGCAGCATCGCCGCTGCTCCTCCATGTGCTGGGCACTCCAGCATGTCGGGTGTTTGTCCCGCGCCGCCGCTCCTCCCCGCGCTGGGCAGTACATTAGCTGGGCACTTGAGCATGTCGGGTGTGGGTCCCTTGCTCCTTCCAACGCTCCTGTCCGGACCCCCAACGGCGCATTTCCGTAACGCCCCGCCCACACATCATTGCGCCGACGCATCTCTACGCTGTAGCATGTCCTCGCAAAGTGGACAATGTAAACACCCACATCTTGCCCCTCTTAATGTTAACGCACACATCTCCTCGCATACGCTCCAATACTGTTTTGTTTTGTACTGTTTTATTTTTTACCGTGAAGTGTGCACTGCGATGTAATCCTGTTTGGTTTACCTGTTGTAATACAGTTTGGCACATCTCCTCGCATATGCTCTAATACTGTTTTGTTTTGTACTGTTTTGTTTTTTACCGTGAAGTGTGCACTGCGCTGTAATCCTGTTTGGTTTACCTGTTGTAATACAGTTTGGCACATCTCCTCGCATACGCTCTAATACTGTTTTGTTTTGTACTGTTTTGTTTTTTATTGTGAAGTGTGCACTGCGCTGTAATCCTGTTTGGTTTACCTGTTGTAATACAGTTTGGCAGATCTCCTCGCATACGCTCTAATACTGCTTTGTTTTGTACTATTATGTTTTTTACCGTGAAGTGTGCACTGCGCTGTAATCCTGTTTGCTTTACCTGTTGTAATACAGTTTGGCTTACCAGCATCTCCTCGCATCGTAGACAATGTTAACGCCCATATCTTGCCCCTCTCAATGTTAACGCACACATGTAACGCCCACATATCCTTGCATCGTGGACAATGTTAACACCCACATCTTGCCCCTCTCAATGTTAACGCCCACATGTAACGCCCACATATCCTTGCATCGTGGACAATGTTAACGCCCACATCTTGCCATCTTTTCACACGCCCACAAGGGACTACTTTACCACTGAGGGCGCCCCCCCCTTTTTAATCTATATGATGTCCATATATATAGCCTATGTCCATCTCCTGGACCTCCCCTTTCCAACGCTGTATTGGGTGTTGTGATTGGTGGTGTACTTTTCGAGTTTACCCTCCTCAAAGGTTCCAAGTTCTCGCTTTATAATAGTAGTATAGATAGTATGTGATATAACTGATGATATTCTGAATTCACATGCGACCTCTAGTGAGTCACAGCCACCACAATCACGATACCCCTCCTCTTAGACTAGATAGAACATCTCAATATAAGGGGATATCAACATCAATAACTCAGACCTACTGACTTTGTCAAGGGGTAACCACACCCCTTTGCAATTCTAGTAGCTTTATCAGAGTTACTACATTGGAAGACCAATAACCACATGTTAATGTTGTCACTGGAACCGGGAGCTGTTTAAATGAGTATTTTCATATTCATCAAAATAGCTTTTATCAATACATTGGTAAATAAAGCATTTCAAAAATCAATACAACATGTGTTTGTGTCCTTCATGCACTACTTTTTGCCACATAAAACACAGCCACAGGACCAACCAATAGAAGTCCCTGCACTCCCAAGTGGTAGAGCAAAAGCATCAGCCCAGAGTGCTTGAAAATAAAGGGTAAACAATCTGGGGATCATTGATTTCTAGACCCTACAAACTTAGGGTCACCCAAAAAATCTATTTGGGGAGGGAGCTGCTTCAACTCTTGCATCCTACCCCAAGCATCCTCTATTCATTGGGTCATGCTCTTGCCATCCGAAGGGGTCACCACAAAATGAAAAACTTGGAAAAACAAGCCCCACCAGGGCTGGACTCACTTCCGCTCCCCTTGCAATTGTTTGAAAGAGTGTTGCATCATCCCTGTGAGCTTGGCCCAACTGGGGGAAAGACGCAGAGTAGCACTATGGCACTATGCACTCTATTATTCAATTTGTTTAAGGCATATTAAAATGAGCATAACACAGTTCAGATTGGGATGTTCCCATAATTTTGTGCTCCTTCTGCTGCTGGTGGCGAGCCCTAGCCACCTGGAGCCCTTTTAGCAGGGACCCTGGCCTCTATAGTGGCACACTTTGCACAGAGCTGGTTTCACAGCTTTTCTCCTGCCCCAGGCTTCTGGAGTTCCTATCCTCTGGCTGGGTCACTGAAATCCAGGCCTTCCCCCAATTGATCCTCAAGAGGCTTAAGGGGGCAGCCTCATTGGTCTTGGAAAGACACACTAGTCCTGTTGTCAGCTGCAGACAGAGTTCTTAGTCCATAAGTGCATCAGTGGGAGTGTCCTTTCTGCTGTCCATGGTATTTCCGCCATCCATATCCAGGGCCTAACTCTCTGTATCTCCCTTGTACAAGAGTTTATAAGTGGGGGTGGAAAGTTATAGATGCCAGGCACCCTTTGCCAATACTAGGATGCCACATAACCCCTCCACCATGGCTCAACCCTCCTGCACTTTGTGCTGGTACAATCCATTATGGTGCCATCAAGTGGTGTATGTGCAAAGGTTCTCTGGGGCCTCAGATCTACCCGTAGCTCATTTCTCTGCCAGGGACTTTCCCTTTAAATCTTCAAAGGGGAGCCTCTCCTGTGTTGGCTCCAAATGTCTGGGATTCCTCCTTTGTTCAGTGTACCTGGGCTGTCCCACCCCTGGTACAGAGTGACAGCGAATTGCCCTACACACATTTTCCTCCCCACCTCTTCTTCCTTAGGTAGAACTGATAATTGTTCCTTTTTGTGGGGAGGCCTTTGTTCCTTCTTCTGGGGAGCAAAGTGATTACCTTGGCCTAGCAGTGTGACAAAAGGTCTGGAATCTGATTCTGAGCTGAGCCAGACAAATATGGAAATCCTGGACGACCCAAAGTGTGTACATGTAGGTTATTTGGCACTGCATATTTAAACTCTGCATACATGTTCCATCTCAGTTTGGTACCTCCTTGTACTGTGTAGATCTAAGTGGAGCAAAACTGCGAATTAGGGCAGATTTCCATATTAAGCTCCATAATAAAGTGACACCACAGATAATGTAAAGCCTACTGACCTACCTATAAGTGCCCACTAATATTATAAGGTCTACCCCAGGTCAACGTCTATCCCTGCAGTGTCTCTTCTGCAGCAGGCTACCTGTGCGCAAAAACCTGTGCTGTGCACGACGGTAGTCTCAGATGTGTATTTCTGTGTTCATATCTCACACAACCCTGAGTTCATGCTAATCCTGACAGCAGAACAGGACATCTTCTACCTCCCACCTCTGGATGACCCTCTAATAATATTGGATAAATAACTAAACATAATCCTGCATTACTAAATATAAAACCCTAGGCTAAAAATTACACCAAACACTTAGGCCTTCATTATTGATTTGGCAATATAGGTACCCCATCATATTTAAGTAGGGCTCTTTCCCCATAAAATCCAGTGTTTCTTAACTCCTCTATAGGTGGGGAACCTTTAGGTTTATGATGGCAAAGCATCTGTTGGATCTGTTGTTGGAAATGTATGACCCTGGGGCCCATCTGCCATAAGACTGTCACTTCAAAGCACCCACCAAATATCTCCCCTAAATGGGACCACAACCCAATCAGGAAAAGCTATTAATGGCACTCATAACCAAGGAGAAAATTCTCTGTAAATCTGCGTATCACATTTTTTAAATTTGATAAACAAACCCTTGCTTCAGATGTCTGTTTCTGGAATATAGAAAAAATGCCAAAACTGAGTATGAGAAAGTGACTAGCCTGTGTTTCAGTTTAGACAAAAGTCTCCCTGCCTTGTTATTAGAAGCACATTCACCAAAGGTATCCCTACATAGCTGGCAAGAATCCCTAGATTGTGCTGGCATTCACTGCTGAATGAGTGGGAGCAAGCATTTTGCCACACTGGCGGACTAGTTGGCACCTGCTGAATTTAAAACAAACCTCTAAGCCTCTGAGTCCTTACCTCTAAATGAATGCCTCGTAATGAACACTAAGGGTTAGTCAAGAATGAACTCCCTACTTTATCCTCCTAACATAAGGAAGGTCACTGTGCAGCTGAAAAAACAGACCAGAAGAAAGAAAAGCAATGATTTGTTTTTGGTACGTAAGCAGCTCCTTTAATTATGCTCTGTGATCTGGCCTGACTTTCTCCTCGATGGTGACGCTGGCAGCAGGCATTGTGACGTCAGAACTCAACTGTAATAAGTTATTACAGTTGAGTGGTTACATCATTTCTTTATAATTGGTGATAGAGCCTCACAAGTTGCATACATTCCCAGAAAGCTGGAAGCACGCCGAAATCAACGTCCTCCTCAAGAAGCCCAAGGCAGACCCCCATGGACCTCAAGAATTTCTGGCCCATCTCCCTGCTCCCGTTCCCGGCGAAGGTCATTGAGAAAATCATCAACATAAAATTGGCCCGCCACCTCGAAGACAACAACATCTTGGACCCATCCCAGACCGGATTCAGACGAAACCTGTCAAGTTCGGGATATGCTGTGCGCAGGGTCGAATGAGAGAACTACCAGGACGGCCGATGAAGGGACTACATATCCAGTGAGCCTGTGCGCCGCGCATGCGCGAACAGACGCGAAGTCGCAGGCCCCGTGAGCCTGTGCGCCGCGCATGCGCGAGATGCATTTAAACAGACGCGAGGCCGGGAGACGGCATCGGATATTGACGATACCACGGAAGACGCCGAGGAGGTAAGGGAAACGCGTTCCCTGTGCTGTGTCCATAGTTTTGCTTAGCGGGACGATATTGATTCTTAGACGCCCGAGGCATTACAGCCCAGTGACCCCCGACCCTTGAATCCGACCTTGGCTGTGCATGTACACGGACTCGTGTGGCTGCGCCTGTTGTACCTGAACACAGCTCCCCCTCCTCATTTGGGTGAGAGCGAGCGCAGAGGCTCGCACTTTGACTTTTTACCCTCGTGTGGGTTTCCGGATATCTAGGACGCTATACCGCGCTGTACAAACAGCTGAAAGACAGCATAGGACTTTTTGGGTCTTTGGTGCAAACATAACCAAGGACATACTGTACCCTTCGTTGGAAGGTGCTGGGACCAGCACCACTGCGGGGGACGGTTTCAGAACAGCTGGCTAGCTGTTCAAGAGTCGAGTGGCATTGTCGGCCACTACTTAGCACGGTGCCCTCCGTTGGAGAGTGTCAGGAAGACACTCATGCGGAGGACGGTTGAGACACTCCATAGGAACAGAGTGGTTTAACTCTTAGTACTGATTATAACCCTGTATGAACATTTACATAGTAAAACTTGAACCAAACCTCCTCAGTCTGTGTCTGTGTTAGTACAGCCTTGCGCTACTACTGGTGGGGAGTCACCATCCAATCCTGTGGGCAGTCAGGGTTTACAAAACCACAGCACCGAGACAGCCCTCATCGCCGCCACAGACGACATCAGGCGCCAACTAGACAACGGCGAAACATCAGCCCTCATCCTCCTGGACCTGTCAGCTGCCTTCGACACGGTCTGCCATCGCACCCTAAAGCAAGCCTCCAAGAAGCCGGAATCCAAGAGACGACCCTCGACTGGACCACGTCCTTGCTCTCCGGCAGAACCGAGAGCGTTTGCCTCCCCCCCTTCTGATCCGAAGCCACCGACATCATCTGCGGCGTCCCCCAGGGCTCATCCCTCAGCCGGCGCTGTTCAATGCCTACATGGCCCCCCTCGCACAAGTGACCCGCAATCATGACCTCAACATCATCTCCTACGCCCACGACACCTAGCTCATCTTCTCCCTCACCAAGGACCCACACACCGCGAAAACCAACCTCCACCAGGGAATGAAGGCTGTCGCCGACTGGATGAGGACCAGCCTTCTGAAGCTGATCTCAGACAAGATGGAGGTCCTCATCACCGACCAGGCACGCAACCTAGGATTCATCCCCGACTCCTCCCTCTCCATGTCTAAACAGGTCAGCGCTGTCTCTTCCTCCTGCTACAACACCCTTCGCATGCTACACAGGATCTACAAGTGGATTGCGACCGAAAAAAGAAGAACAGTGACACAGGCCCTCGTCAGCAGCAGACTGGACTACGGCAACGCACTCTATGCAGGAATCCCAGCCAAACACCTATGACGACTACAATGCATCCAAAACGCCTCCGCCCAACTGATCCTCAATGTCCGCTGCCGCAGTCACATCACCCCCCACCTGAGAGACCTACACTGGCTCCCCGTCAACAAGAGGATCACCTTCAAGCACCTCACCCACGCACACAAAGCACACAAAGCACTCCACAAAGCCGGACCAGCCTACCTGAACAGCAGACTCAGCTTCTACACCCCCACCCACCAGCTCCGCTCCGCCAGCCTCGCCCTCACTGCTGTCCCCCGCATCCAACAAACGACATCCGGCGGCAGATCCTTCTCCTACCTCGCTGCCAAGACCTGGAACACCCTCCCTGCCCACCCATGGCAGACGCAAGACCTACTCGCCTTCAGAAGACTCCTCACAACATGGCTCTTCGAGCAGTAGCGGCACCCCATCACCTCAGCGCCTGGAGACCCTCATGGGTAAGTAGCGCGCTTTACAAGTACTCTGATTGATTATATTTTTTAAAAAAGACAAACAAATTGAGACGGGTTATTATACACGGTTTGCAGAATCCCATTTATTTTATTATGACTAAACAACTTATCCTTAACATTAACATAAGAGTGAGCATCTGCCCTAACTCTATGAACATAAACCGCTGCACCAAAACCTGAAAACATTAGTTTAAACCATCTCAAACTCTGCGGGCCAACCGACACGTCCCCGCCGGGGACACACATAAGAGGGCGGTCCCCTTAGTGCCACAAGATGGCACACGGGGCAGCCCAGTGTTCCACGAACCTAAAGGGTCCTGGACGTCACTTCCGGCCGTGGTGGGAGGCGGGGAGAGGTAAAAATTCCTCCCCCGCCCACCTGGCGTCCTCTTTGTCCCCTCACCCTGACGCCATTTGGTCGTCCCATTTTTTTTTTTTTTTTTGCGTAAGACCTTTATTAACACAAAGCAGTTTACACAGCATGAGCCTACAACCCTGGGGCCGGCTCGCCACGTTAGTATGATCAGCCATCAAATCTCAAACGTATCATCAAGAACAGCACAGTACTTCAAGGTTGAGCCACCCCATATACCTCCCGTAGGAATCCTAGCCGACAAATGATGTGAGTCTCACATTTTATCATTTTATAGATGAGGAAAACAGTAGAACAACATACCCCAACTAAGACCGAACAGTATCATCCCTCACATTCTAAACTTCAATAGTGATAGTAATTCCAGTTCCCACCGATAGTCTGCCGCCACCAGGCATCAATAAGTGCATCAGACCTCAGACACGCCAGAATGGGACAAAAGATGTGCTAGTCTTCCTCACTGTCCCGCAGTGAGGTGAGGTAATCTGACAAGAAACACCAAATGTCCTTCGGTCTGGACTTCACTGGCAGTTGCTCCTCATAAGTTTGCAGTTTGTCACGGCAAGTGGACATGTCATGAAGCCAGGTTTTCTTCGTCGGCACCTTACGACTGTGCCAACATTGCGCCACCTGTCTTTTTGCTAACAGTAAAGCAATCGCACAAAACCTGCGCTTCAAAGCCCTGAATTGGGGCACTTTGCCCAGTAAACAGATCTGTGGTGTGCACTGCACCTCCTCCTCCAACATGACAGTTAGTGTGGCAGTGACCTCCCCCCAATACCTCGCTACCTTAGCGCAGTCCCAGGCTAGATGTACAAAATCCGCACCCTCCCTGTTACACCTCTTGCACCTGTCTTCCTCTTGTAAACCAAACCTAAGCAGCTTTGTCGGTGTGTAGTAAATTTGGTGAATAAATTTAAAATGGATAATTCTTAAATTGCCGTTGGGCGTCAGTATCTGCGTTAGAGCGCAGGTGCTGCCCCATTCCTCATCCGTCAGTGGTGTGTCTAAGAGTGCATCCCACCGCCCCTTTGCCTTCAGAGCGTGTCCCGCCAGTTCTGACTGTGCAGCAGTATATAGCCTAGATACCAAATGGGAGAGATCATTAGTGGTAATCAGTAATTGCAGTGGTGCAAGGCATTCTGGCTCTGTTGGAAATGTCGGGTAGTGTTCCTTCAATGCCCTAGTCAATCTGTAGTATGTAAAGCGAAACATGGGAGTCTGATTCTGGATATAATTCAGCTGGTCTAGACCTACGAATGTGCCTCCTTGAAATGCATCCCCCAGCTTGTCAATACCCGCTCTACTCAGCAAGGACATGCCAACCTTCTCCCCAGTGACGGACAATGCCTGATGATGGTGTAACGGCATGGCCGGAGCGCATAGCGGAGTCTTGTGAGCCAGCTGTCCAAGCTTGTGCCATGCCTTGACCGTGGTGTCTACAGTGTTTATATCCTTTGCATGTAACGGTGGCCGTGTATGCGAGACTATCGCCAAGAGGGGCACAGGATATGCATCACCCTCTTCTATGGCCGCATGTGTGAGGTACGGGACCGCGTGGTACCAATATGCCGCATATTGCGCCTGTGCGCAGAGGTAGTAGAGGAGAAAATCAGGCACACTGAAACCCCCTTGCGCAACTGGAAGTGTGAGGGTCTGCAGATCAATTCGAGCGTGTTTGCCCGCCCATATCAAGGTCCGCACCAGGGAGTTTATACGGCGGAATATAGCTTGCGGTGGCGTGATCGGTATGTTATTAAACATGTATAACAATTTGGGCAACACATTCATTTTGACGATAGCTATTCTGTCGGCTAGTGATTGCGGCAAGTGTATCCAGCGTTGGATTTTGTCTTCAAGCCTGGAGAGTGCCACCCCATAGTTTGCTCGCAAGAGCACCTCTGGGTCCCTGTGGTACATGACCCCCAGGTAGCGAATCGGCTCTTGTTGCCACACCAATGGGAAATCCACTGCAAAGGGCGTTGTGGTGTCAGTGAGGGGTATTATAGAGGATTTAGCTTAGTTAATTGCCAGCCCTGAATGCCCGCCGAATCTGATATATTCCCTGAGTAGCGGGTTTAGATGGGTTTCAGGGTCACGGACATATAGTAGCATATCGTCCGCATAAAGCGATATGTGAAGTGGCCTGGCCACGAATTGCAATGCAGACTCCTTATAATTTTGTCTCACTATGCAGGCCAGCGGCTCCAGTGCTAGCGCAAATAATAGAGGCGAGAGCGGGCAGCCCTGCCTCGTGCCACGTTCGATGCCAAATTGATCCGAAACATAGCCATTGATTCTGATCCTGGCACGCGGTTGCGTATAGAGCAAGGAGACCCACTGCACAAACCGTTTGGGGAACCCCATTCTATTTAGGACGGTAATCATGTAGCGCCATTCAATGGAATCGAATGCCTTCGCGGCGTCAAGCATGTCGGCCACCACCTTAACCGAGGGTTGAAGGTAATGCGAGAGTGCAAACAGGGACCTAGTGTTATGTGAGGTGGATCTGGTGGGCACAAACCCAGATTGATCCGGTAGGACCAGACGGGTCATCAAGGGGGACAGTCGTCCTGCTATGAGTTTCGCAAGGATTTTCGAATCAACGTTGATCAGGGACAGTGGTCTGTAGGAGTCGCACTCCTCTGGATCTTTGGACGGCTTTAGTAGTGCAATGATCATGGCTTCACGCAGTGTGGGGGGAAGTACCGATTTCTCAAAGGAGGTGCCATACATGTCCACTAAATAAGGAGCGATAATGTCTGCATATTGTTTATAAAATTCAGAGGTGTACCCGTCAGGGCCTGGCGCCTTGCCATTTGGTAGGGAACTTATCACCTCGGTAACTTCCTCCACAGTGATGGGCCTAGCCAAGTACTCCCTGTGCGCATCCGATAGCCAGCCAATCGCCACATCATGCAAGTAGTCATACGTTTCTTCTGCTGGTGCTGTGGGTTGTGACCGATACAGCGAGCCAAAGGAGTCTACAAAGCATTTCAGTATATCCGTAGCATGCGTTTGCAATACCCCCTCCCTAGATTTCACTCTAAGTATCGCTGTTGGTCCCCGGCCCTCACAGATTTTCCGAGCCAGCATAGCCCCTGGTCTCCCCCCCTCACCAAAGGTTCTAGCCACTTGTTTACGATCCAAGTACTTTATTTCGGACTCCAGGAAGTCCGCATGTTCAGTATGCAATTCGCGTAACCTAGGTAGGAGGGAAACATCCTGAGTTGCCACATACAGCGTCTCCAAGTCCCTCATCTGTTGCTCGCAGCGGCGGATTTGGTCCCTTATATCTTTGAGGGCTCCTATGGTGGTGCTAATGCAGACCCCTCTAATCGTGGCTTTGAATGCCTCCCAAAGGAGGCACGGGTCGTCAGTCGTCTGTGCATTAATATCAAAGTAGTCCCTTATCGCTTTTTTAATGGTGTCCACATACACTATGTCTGAGAGGGCTCGGGAATTAAAGCGCCACTGGAAAGGAGGGGGTGTGTATCGAGGAATTTCCAGTTGCAACAGGACCGGATGGTGATCTGATAATGTGCGGGGCAACACCTGTAGATGACGAACCCATAGAGCTAGGTCTTTGGAACCTAGCCAGTAATCCAACCTGGACCAGCTATTGTAAGCTGCTGTTATGTGCGTGGCTCCTGGCGCTTCAGGATGCTGTAGCCTCCAGAGATCCGCCAAAGCTAGGTCTTTCATCATGTGACACACCATTTGCCGCGACTGCTTGTGTTGTTCTAGGGAATTAGAAGAGCGGTCCAGCCCATCCTGCAGAGTCATATTCCAGTCCCCCCCACACAATATGTTAGTGCTATTATGTTTTTGCAAGTGGTCCCAAACTTCTCGGAAGAAGTCCGGAGCGTCAGTGTTCGGCCCATATACATTAAAGAACGTCACTCGTTGGCCCCTCAGTGCACCAGTCACCAACACGTATCTACCAGAGGGATCTTGTGTAACGTGTTGAGCTTCGAAGCTTACCCCACGCTTTACCAAAATGATCACCCCGCGGGAGTAGGAAGAATAGGAGGCCTTGTATATCGCCTCAGCCCATCTCGACCCTAATTGTGAGTGCGTGTGTGGTGCGAGATGTGATTCTTGTAGAAACGCTATATCTACGTTCCACCTGGTAAGGCTAGCAAAGATCTGTCTGACTTTCGAGGCTTCGAGAAACCCCGTATGTTCCAGGTAAGAACGTTCAAGCCCCTCCTGTTGGTATCTCTAGACCCCATTTATATCAGTTAATGCATCACATGACATTCTTATACAGTCCAACGCTGCAACTGTCACCCGGCCAGCCACAGCATAAAGCACAATCACAGCAATGGCAGGCAAACCCAGTGGGGAAACAAAAAAGATAGACATATGCAATACTGTTGGTCTTTGTGACCCTTTAAACAGCCCCCCACCCCTTATCCCACCCACTCCAGCAACCCCAACCTGCCGAAGCCATATTCCTTCAGAGCACTATTCCCCCAAACATACAACCATAAATACAGTGCCCATACTCAGAGCTCTTGGTGGGTATTACCCTCATGGAGGTCCGCCAGGAGCACAATTCTTCACCCGATGGACGGGTGCGGGCGACACTATACAAACTTCATAAATGCGTGATCCAAATGACCATTAACCGCTGTCCCCTCCACTCTCCAAGTACACAGCAACATCACTCAAATACTAGCAGTGTTATAGGGGCAGCACAGTGAGGCGCACTCCACACTCGACAGCAGTGGCCGGCACAGCCTACACCTCGCCCAGTGTTCAGATCGCCCCATATATCAAGTGCATGACCGTAAGTAGTAATGATAGGTGAGGCATGTAGAAGCGAGTGCATAACTGCCAGGCGCCATTCCACAAGGCCGTTTATCTCACAGTGCAACATGTACTCGCGGCCGCTGCACCCCAGTGTTCACAATTAGATGGCGCCCCAGTTACCACAGTGGGATGAATCTTACTAATCCGCCACGTGTCAGAAACTGCACCAGGAAGGCCCGGTATCATGAGCCAAGACAGCGTGAGGGGGGCATGGCAACATGGGGCAGCCATATGCCACAGCCAAAGTGCAATTATAGAGGTGTGCAGCAGTCCCCGTTGTCCCAATAGTTGACAGCCCCACAGCCATACAGTCGGAGCAGTCACATCGCCATAGTCTACTCTTAGGAGTTTGGCACCAGACGGGTCTGTCCAGTGTAGCCATCAGCGGCCATGTGATCTCGCACATCAGTCAATAGCACAATAAAACTCACCGCTGTCCGACGAGGAATCACATTAGTGGCTTCAGTCCGAGTCCCCTTGTCGATCGTTTTGCGAGCCCGCTCTCGACTCGAGCTGCACCTTTTTAACAAAGTCTTGGGCCACCTTGGGCGTTGCTAATACGATTGCCTTCTCCTTCCATACCACTCGGAGAGAGCTGGATATAACATAGAGTACACAATGTTCAGGTCCCGTAGTTTGGTCTTCACGGAGGTGTACTCCTTACGAGCCTGTTGGACCGCGACTGTGTGATCCGGGTAGAACTCCAGGGAGTTGCCTTGATGTTGTATTTTCCCCTTTTCACGAGTGAGCCGAAGGATCGTGTCTCTGTCCCGGTAATTGAGGATCCGCGCCACAATTGGTCTTGGTGTGGCACCGGGTGGCGGTCTTGGGGCCAACGATCTATGGGCTCGTTCCACTATGAAGACTGGCGATAAGGCCTCCACGCCAAAGAGGTCTTTACACAAATTCTCGATGTAGGTCTCCATCCGCCCCGTGTTGGTCGTCTCCGGCAGGCCAGTGATCCGAACGTTATTGCGCCTCGAGCGCGCTTCCAAATCCTCCTCCTTCGCTCTGATCACTTCCAGGAGTCGTTCCATGCCCGCGCACTTGGAGGTGGAGGCCCGCGCTTCATCTTCAACTGCTGAAATTCTAGTTTCGGCCTCATCCAAACGTTCGCCATGCTTCTCCTGTCTAGCGGCCATGCTGTCCATCCTGCAGGTCAGGTTATCCAGCTTACCGTTAATATCCTGCAGATTCGATTGGATCGCCAATAGGATCTTCTCTATGTTGCTGTTGGATGTAGGTTCGGCGGCGCCGCCATCTTCCACCACCTCCTCTGTGGATTTCGCCGCCTTTCTGTTTTCAAAGGAGATTTTAGGCTGCTGCTTATCTGGTTTCCCCATGGTGGCGTTTGGGGATGTCGCCTTTCTGAAAGCGGGCCCAGACGCCCTCGTGACTCTCGCCACAGTCGCCGTGATGTACCGCTCAGGGTATATAGGAGTCGCACGCGTTGTCGCCCCTGCGACCGGGGGAAAGGGCCACAATCGACACCCACCTGGTCGCGTGGTTATGGGGGGGATCGCGGTCAGCCCACGTCAGCAGCAGCGCAGTGCAACGCGGACAGGGATCGCCTGTACCCCGGCCAGTTCCACGTTGCAGCCAGTAACATGCAGTCCCGGCCTTCCTCTCGATCCCCACTGTGGCCGGAGTTTTGCGCGAGTTCGGCGGCTCTCCCGCCTATCCGTTAACGCGGGTGGCAACAAGCACTGTCACAGAGCAGGCAGCAAGTGCTGTAACCTAGCAGCGATGCAGGCAGCAGAGATCGTCGTGCAGTCGCCGGTCAGAGAGTCCATCTCGGCCTGATCCGCGCTGATCGGAGAGGAGGCGACGATGTCTTCACTCCGGTGGCAACCGCCGCCATCTTGTCAGGCATTCAGTCCAGGGACACGGCAGAAGCACCTGGCGGCGGGGGGCGAAGTAGAATCGTTTTTCAGGCCCAGGAAGCAGTCTCCTACCCCAGGAGTGATAATGCTGGTGCTGGAGGCCGACCACACGCCAATGACTCAACGTCCGTCGGGAGTCCGCCTGCCGGCGTCGGCCATGTTGTCAGGCGATCGATCGCGCCGCATCTTCGACACGGCAAAAGTTAGTAATCGCCGAGTGGCGGACCGCGTTCTCCACTGCGGCCGATGCAGCACATCTTCCCCCACCCGTGGGTGGTCTCGGAGAGTGGGTTAGTGGGGGTTTCAGCGGCAATAGCTTACATTGTTGACGATCGCCCGGCGGAGCTGCAGCTCAAGCAGCCATTCCGCTGTGCGCCCCCTAGCGCCTCCAATTTGGTCGTCCCATTGACGCCGTGGTTCCTTGGTCTGGCATCGGTTTTATCGGGTGAGTGTTTGGGCATGTTCGCCCGTCCCCCAACGCAGCTCGTATCCCTTTCGTGCGCGAATTGTCTTGTGCGACCGCATGTTGGAGTCGGGTCATGCTGGGCAGGGTTTTCGGGTCATGCGGGCCCTGAGACCGTCTGGCCTGGCGGTGTTGTACGTGGGGCAGACAGCTTCGTGCTGTCGGAGGACTAGGGCAGAGGGTATCCAGGGCTCTGATACAATTTGTGCCGAGGTTAGGGTGGGTCAAGCGGCTCCCGCAGCAGAATTGAGGAAGGGCATGGCCTGCCTAAGGGTTAGATTGCTGTTTCGTGGGGGCCCGCGGCCTGGTCAGCCCGGAGTTCAACATCTTTGTTTAGCACCTGGGAGGCCTGCCGTGGGTGGAGTTATGTGGAATCTAGCGTGCATTAGTCGGGCCTTGAAAGCTCTTGCCCTGGTGTTACTTCACTTATTGGCGCGAGGAGGTGGCTCAACAAAGAAAGCTGGTGTCTTTAGTGCAGGGATACAGGGTTCAAGCCTCCGGGTAAACTGCAATACATTTTTGGGGGATTTCATTATAATCATCCATTATGTATCATGTACTGAGCACGCGTTATATCCTTTTGTATTACCTGTACAGCTGCCTTTTATCACGTGGCCGGAGCGATGCCTCATGTTTTTCTCTCCTTAATGCACACTTGTCTTGACAAAGGAAATGTTCACTGTTTTTGCCCACTCCGGCCGATGTTACCTATAGATATCACCTCTTGAAGCGCCCCTCTTATGCCTGAGGGGGTATTTTCGCTGAATTCAGAACTGTTGGCTGCTTAGTTTGGCATCAATCAATCAATCAATGACATTTATAGAGCGCGCTACATACCCGTAGGGTCTCAAGGCGCTGGGGGGGGGGGGGTGCCGCTACTGCTCGAACAGCCAGGTCTTCAGCTTCTTCCTGAAGGAGAGGTGGTCTTGGGTCCGGCGCAGGTCGGGAGGGAGGGAGTTCCAGGTCTTGGCGGCCAGGTAGGAGAAGGACCTTCCTCCTGTAGTTGCTCTTCGGATGCGGGGGACGTCGGCGAGGGCGTGGTTGGCTGATCGGAGGTGGCGTTTGGGAGCGTAGAAGTTGACTCGGCTGTTGAGGTAGCTCGGGCCTTGGTCGTGTAGGGCTTTGTGTGCGTGGGTGAGGAGGCGGAAGGTGATTCTTTTGTTGACGGGGAGCCAGTGAAGGTCTCTCAGATGTCCGGAGATGTGGCTGGTTCGTGGGATGTCAAGGATGAGTCTGGCTGAGGCGTTCTGGATCCGCTGGAGTCTCTTCTGGAGCTTGGCGGTGGTACCGGCGTATAGGGCGTTGCCGTAGTCCAGTCGGCTGGTGACGAGGGCCTGGGTGACGGTCTTCCTGGTCTCGGTGGGGATCCACCAGAAGATCTTCCGTAGCATGCGAAGGATGTTGAAGCACGCCGAGGAGACGTTGTTGACTTGCCTGGTCATGGAGAGGGACGAGTCCAGGATGAAGCCCAGGTTGCGTGCATGGTCTGTCGGTTTGGGTGCGGTGCCCAGGGCGGGAGGCCACCAGGAGTCGTCCCAGGCGGAGGGTGAGCAGCCCAGGATGAGGACCTCCGTCTTGTCCGAGTTCAGTTTCAGGCGGCTGGTCGTCATCCACTCGGCTACCTCTTTCATCCCTTCGTGCAGGTTGGCTCTGGCGGCGGCGGGGTCGTTGGTCAGGGAGAGGATCAGCTGGGTGTCGTCGGCGTAGGAGATTATGTTGAGGTTGTGCTGGCGTGCGATGGCCGCGAGGGGGCTCATGTAGACGTTGTAGAGGGTGGGGCTCAGAGAGGATCCTTGAGGGACGCCGCAGATGACTTCGGTGGCCTCTGACTTGTACGGTGACAGACGGACTCTCTGTGTTCTTCCGTCGAGGAAGGAGATGATCCATTCCAGCGCCTTGTCCTGGATTCCGACGTTGCTGAGGCGCTGTACTAGGGTGCGGTGGCAGACAGTGTCGAATGCCGCGGAGAGGTCTAGGAGGATGAGGGCCGCTGTTTCTCCGTTGTCCATCAGGGCTCGGATGTCATCGGTGGCGGCGATGAGGGCGGTCTCGGTGCTGTGATTGGCTCGGAAGCCGGACTGTGAGGGGTCGAGGGATCCATTCGTCTCGAGGAAGGCGGCCATCTGCTTGTTGACGGTCTTCTCGATGACTTTGGCTGGAAACGGGAGGAGCGAGATGGGGCGGTAGTTCTTGAGTTCGGTGGGGTCCGCTGTGGGATTCTTGAGAAGAGCGCTGAGTTCGGCGTGCTTCCAGCTCTCAGGGAAGGTGGCGGTGTCGAAGGATGTGTTGATGATGTCTCGCAGGTGGGGTGCGATGACAGCGTCAGCCTTGTTGAAGACGTGGTGAGGGCAGGGGTCAGTCGGTGATCCGGAGTGGATGGAGTTCATCGTGCGGATGGTGTCTTCGGTGCTGATCGGGGTCCAGGCGTGGAGGGTGGTGGTGGGGGGTGGTTGTTCGGTCTTGGTGTGCGTTGGTTGGTTGTTGAAGCTGTTGTGTATGTCCGCGATCTTGTTGTGGAAGTATGAAGCGAGGGAGTTGCAGAGGTCTTGCGATGGGGTGATGTCGTTGTTTCCTGCGCTGGGGTTGGATAGCTCTTTCACGATGTTGAAGAGTTCCTTGCAGTTGTGTGCGTTGTTGTCCAGCCGGTCCTTGAAAGCAGTTTTCTTGGCGGCGCGGATCAGCTGGTGGTGCTTCCGGGTGGCCAGCTTGAGGGTGGTCCTGTTGTCTGGTGTAGGTTCCCTTCTCCAGACTTTCTCGAGGGCTCGGCAGTTCTTCTTGGAGCTCTTGAGTTCGTCGGTGAACCACTGGGCTTTCTTGCTTCCGGATCTGCTGGGCGGGGTCCTCAGCGGGGCGAGTTCGTCCGCGCAGTTGCTGATCCACTTCGTGAGGTTGTCGGCGGCCTGGCTGGGGTTCGCTGAGCTGGCGGGAGGGTGCTGGCTCAGGGAAGCGGCGAGCTGGTCTGCTGTGATCTTGGGCGCCTCACGAAGCTTCGGTGGCGAAGGGCTTCCGTTTTGTATTGTGTATCTGACAATTCTGGTGCAGGAGTCTGGGGGGTATGCCTGTAAGAGGCACCTAGCCACCGGTATCCTTAGGTAATTCGCATGCTTTCAGGGTGCAGGGCTGATGGGTTCAGGGTTTGACCGAGGTCGAGAGTCGGGGTCATGAGCGCACTGCCTCGTAGGATGTGGTCACAGGCTGTATTTCGGGAACTCATAGCAGCTTGTTATCCTGTGAGTGATCAATGAAAAAGCAACCGGAGCGCATGTAGCGCTCCTAGAATTTTGGGTGAATTTGCGCTATACTCAATTGTGAAGGCTAATTATAGTGTCCGCTCAGGGCGGTGAGCGTTAACCTTCTGATCTAAAGGTTCCTGGTTCGATTCTGGGTTTCGGCTGTAGCCCTTTGGGACCAATTTTATTGCTTACACGCTTGGGAAGCGTGAATTACAAAACTATAGAAAGCGTGAATATCATAAAATAGAAAGCGTGAGGATTTTATAGAAAATACAATTTTCCCCTGCGCCTGAAGGTGTAAGCAACGGGTGACATTGTAAAGTGCTCCTAGAACTTCCGGTCAAATTCGCGCCATTGAAAAATTGAATTATGCAAATGTAAATAACGTAATCCCCGGGGCCTTAAGATATAGCAACCAGTGCTCATGTAAAGCGTGCCATTACCTTCCGGTTTACCTTTGCTAGATAAGTACACAACATTGGGAAGCTTATTAGAGTGCCCAAGATAGCTCCATTCAGCGAGCGTTTGCCTAAAGATCTAGAGGTTCCCGGTTCTGTACTGCCTTCGGCAGATGCCGTTTTTTGATCGCATATTCACCAACAACACGTATGATACGTGGAAATTAAACAAAATACACTTTCCTCCGTGCCACTTGGCGTGGTTTAAATATCAGCTGGTGTTATTTACACGGCCCTGGGGGGTGCTGCTGGGAGTACTTGTAGTGGTGAAAGGGAGCTGAGATGGCTTGTCATCTTTGCAGTTACCTGGTCTTCAGGCCAGGGTGTCAGAATCTAAGTTCATGAGGATACAACAGGACCGGTAATAAAACCTTGATTTGACTAACTTGGTATTGTTAGCCTAGGCTCTTCAGAATGGTACGTTCGCCACGGTGTGTTACGGGGAAAAGTTGGTAAATCTTGCTCTAAAACACGTTTTCCCACGCAATAACACAGCTTTGAATTTTCCCGTTTAATCTTCCCTGCGCAGCACAGCTTTGTGAGATATTACTTTGCAAGTATGGGCCAGTGTTGTCATCAGTGATGCCCAGGGACCTGGGAGGCTTCTGTTTGCGTCAGTGGTGCTTTTTGGTACGTGGATTAAGCGTGGGCGGAAAATCCGTTCCGCTCGCGGATTTTGCGGATTTTCGGGAAATCCGCAATCCGCGAGATTTGCGGATTTCCCGCAAAATCCGCAAATTCGCACGCAGCGGATTTTTTGGGCGGCGCGCGGCGTTGGTGATACAATTTTTGCGGCGCGCGGCGTTTATCATCGTTTGCCGAGTTGTTTTTTTCGATAGTTTGCGAGTGCTGCGCCATTTTGGATCTTGCTGTGTGATCCCGCGGGAATTGGCGAGCGCGATTACGTCATCGCGGCTTGCCAGCGATAGTTTGTCAACGCGAGTACGGCGAGATCACGTCTCGCGGTACTTCGCAATTGCGAGATTTGAGATGCGGCGAGCGAAAATATAAATTTGCAATTCTGCACAAGAAATCCACCAGCAAGCAGCATAAACCTTCTAGAAATGATGATTTTTATGTGAATAACTCCTTAGTTTGACATTTGCCTGCACTTTTTTAGCGAGGAGTCCATTTTGGGGAGGGGGGCAGGGGGGTGGGAGGAAGGAAGTGCCCCATAGTCTTCAACTTCCTGTTCCTGTTCAGCAGGCTCCTCCCAGTGCTTTGTCCATCTCCTGGTCACTTTTCATTTGGATGTGGACCTGGAAGGATTACTTTTTGTGGATGCTGCTGGATCTTTGGATTTGAGGCCTTTTTGACTTTCTTTGGATCACTGTTGGATTAGAAATTTTACAAGTAAGTTTGTTTGGGGCATTACAGTTGCTGCAACTAAAATTTTGGGATTTTCGATTTTTGGGCTGTTTTGGGGCCTTTTGCCCAGTGGTGGGTGGACTGATTCTTTCTGTGGGTTGTCTTGAACTTAAACATCATGGAGGCCATAGATGAATTGGGATTGTGCTGATTTTTCTGTGTTTTTCGATTTTTTTTTTTTGTAAAATTTTGTGTTTTTCGATTTTTGACCTGTTGTTGGGGCCTTGACCAGGGGTAGTGAGTGGTGCATGGGCCTAGTCTTTCTGTGGGCTGTCTTGAATTTAAACATCATGGAGGCCATGGATGGAATGGGATTGTGCTGATTTTGCAGTGTTTTTCGATTTTTGGGCCTGTACTTGTGGCCTTTTCACCAGGGGTATTTGAGTCTAGCATGGGCCTAGTCTTTCTGTGGGCTGTCTTGAATTTAAACATCATGGAGGCCATGGATGGAATGGGATTGTGCTGATTTTGCAGTGTTTTTCGATTTTTGGGGGTGTTCATGGGGAGGGACATGCCATGTGGCTGGTGGCCATTTTGAGTGCAGCTACAGGCACTGGCCATGTGCTGGCAGGCAAGTGGCCATTTTGAATGCAGGCTTTGTTGTTAGGCCTCCAACCATTTTGCCTACTTTTCAACCTTTATTTATGCCCAGGGGTAGTGAGTCTTGCATGGGCCTAGTATTTCTGTGGGTTGTCTTGAATTTAAACATCATGGAGGCCATGGATTGAATGGGATTGTGCTGATTTTGCAGTGTTTTTCGATTTTTGGGTGTGTTCATGGGGAGGGACATGCCATGTGGCTGGTGGCCATTTTGAGTGCAGCTACAGGCACTGGCCATGTGCTGGCAGGCAAGTGGCCATTTTGAATGCAGGCTTTGTTGTTAGGCCTCCAACCATTTTGCCTACTTTTCAACCTTTATTTATGCCCAGGGGTAGTGAGTCTTGCATGGGCCTAGTATTTCTGTGGGTTGTCTTGAATTTAAACATCACGGAGGCCATGGATTGAATGGGATTGTGCTGATTTTGCAGTGTTTTTCGATTTTTGGGCCTGTACTTGTGGCCTTTTCACCAGGGGTATTTGAGTCTAGCATGGGCCTAGTCTTTCTGTGGGCTGTCTTGAATTTAAACATCATGGAGGCCATGGATGGAATGGGATTGTGCTGATTTTGCAGTGTTTTTCAATTTTTGGGCCTGTACTTGTGGCCTTTTCACCAGGGGTATTTGAGTCTAGCATGGGCCTAGTCTTTCTGTGGGCTGTCTTGAATTTAAACATCATGGAGGCCATGGATGGAATGGGATTGTGCTGATTTTGCAGTGTTTTTCGATTTTTGGGGGTGTTCATGGGGAGGGACATGCCATGTGGCTGGTGGCCATTTTGAGTGCAGCTACAGGCACTGGCCATGTGCTGGCAGGCAAGTGGCCATTTTGAATGCAGGCTTTGTTGTTAGGCCTCCAACCATTTTGCCTACTTTTCAACCTTTATTTATGCCCAGGGGTAGTGAGTCTTGCATGGGCCTAGTCTTTCTGTGGGTTGTCTTGAATTTAAACATCATGGAGGCCATGGATTGAATGGGATTGTGCTGATTTTGCAGTGTTTTTCGATTTTTGGGTGTGTTCATGGGGAGGGACATGCCATGTGGCTGGTGGCCATTTTGAGTGCAGCTACAGGCACTGGCCATGTGCTGGCAGGCAAGTGGCCATTTTGAATGCAGGCTTTGTTGTTAGGCCTCCAACCATTTTGCCTACTTTTCAACCTTTATTTATGCCCAGGGGTAGTGAGTCTTGCATGGGCCTAGTATTTCTGTGGGTTGTCTTGAATTTAAACATCATGGAGGCCATGGATGGAATGAGATTGTGCTGATTTTGCAGTGTTTTTCGATTTTTTTGTGCTCTATAACTGAACTGATGTTCCTCTGTCTTCCATTTTTTTTAGGTGCACAAGACTCAAGAGAACCACCAGTGCCAGGAAGAAGTCCTGCAGCGGTGTGTGTGTGCAGCATAACGTCACGCGACGTCACGTCTGGCCTCAGACAACTCTACAATTCGTGCAACTGCGGCCTGCTGTCTGACCTGCTCTGAAGAAGATGGCCCCGCCCCCAAAGAAAGTTCTCCGTAGCTCCTCTAGCAAGAAAGTTGCTAGTAAGGAGCAGAAGAAGCAAGTTACCAAGGAGGCTGGTGTGCCACCCGCCACTTTTTTTGGGAGCAAAAAAAAAAGTACGCCTGCAGCAGCAGGATCTGCTGGGGACCAAGCTGAGAGCAGCACCCCTGCTCCATTGGGTTCAGTGCCTCCACCACCACGCCAACTTAAGTCAAAGCCCTTGAGTGCTTCAGAGGCAGTCAGTGTACTTCTCCAATCACCATCGACCAGTGATGTTGGCTCATCGCAAGAAAGTAGCAGCAATGCCCCTGAATCAACACAGGTTGTTGTAACTCATCTGACAAGTGTTGAACAACCACAGCCGCAACAACAACACCATGTGCAAGTACACGCCCAAGTACATGTGGAAGGAGAGGCAGCAAAAGGAGATGCGCAAGCAAAGGTGCATGGAGGTTCACAAGTGCCCACAATAGTTGTTCCTCCCGAAGTAGGGGCACATTTGGAAATCGACAATGAAGCTGAGGTATCATTGGAAGCCACTCCTCCTGATGATCATTCATTGTCTTCCACATCCCTAGCAAGGAAAAGATCAAGGGGGGTGTCTACATCTTCTTCAAGCCCACCTCGTTCTGATGCAAGTGATCTGTCTTGGGAACCACAACTGCGGTCTGACAGTGAGGCACACCATGATCTGACACCGGTACCTAAGCGTAAAAGGAAGGTCGTCCAAAAACTCAAACCTATGGAGTGTGATGAGGCTCAACAAGAAGTGACAGATACTGCTGGTGATGAAGCCTCTCACGATGACGACGAGCCAGTCATCACAAAGGTCACTGCAGCCCCACCGGGCATGCAGCAAAGAGACATTTTGACCCTATCCCGAGAAGCTGCTGAGCATGATGATGATGTCGGCGAGGAGGCAATGGAAATGGAATCATTAGATTTGGAGTTAAGTAGTACACCAAAACCTACCGCTTCCATATTTCTTCGCAAGAAGGTACCCACCTCGTCCTCGACCTCAATTCGTGGTGGTGAAAGTGCAAAACGTACTGAAGTTCGGCAATCCACATCCTCCACTTCATCTGTCATTAGCAGCAGGACCACCACCACCAGTATCGCCGCCTCCTCCGGCCCCCGAAGACATTTCAAGTCTCCAGTTTGGGACTTCTTTAGTGTTTGCCCAAAAAAGGAAAACGTAGCCATTTGTAGCCTTTGTAAGCTTCGATTTAGTCGTGGTAAGCTTGGTTCTAACTATGGTACCGGAGGCCAGAGAGGTCATCTTGAGAGAAGGCACGCTGTCCAATGGTTTCCGCACCTAGAGGCGGTCAAGAAAGCCGGAATTGCACGTAATGAAAACGTTGATTTGTCATCTGCTGATGACGAGGAGGTAGAAGAAGACGATTCAAACACTTCACTTACACCCAGTTCCCATGTCAGCAGCACACCCCATGGGAGCCACACTAAGAGTGTGGGAGAGAGTGAGACATCAATGCGGGAAAGTTCATCAGCGAGCGTAACTGGGTCGAAGAGATCATCATCATCCCGTAACCATTGGTCCAGGGCAACATTAAAAAGATGTTGTTTACAGAAGCGCAATATGAACGCAACCACCCAATGACCCGTCTGTATAACACTAAGCTGGCTAAAATGCTAGCTCTGGACCTTCTCCCTTTTTCTTTTGTAGAAGGGGTTGGTTTTCTAGAATTAGTGACAGCGCTCTGCCCTAAATGGAAGGTTCCTAGCCGGTTCTATTTTGCCCGAGTTGCGGTTCCAGCACTACATGAAGATGTTCTGAAGGTGATTGGGGCAGCTTTGCAGAAGAGTGCTGTTCACACTATACATCTGACAACAGACATGTGGACCAGTGGCGCAGGCGCTGATTACATGTGCATCACTGCACACTGGGTCTCTTTTTCAGGGGCTAAAGCAAAGCTAAACTCAGGTGTTGACACTAACATTGTTTTTAAAGGTGCTCGGAAACATGCAACACTAGCCATGTTTGGTTTGGAGAAACGTCACACAGCAGAAAACATTTTGGATGTCTTTAACACAAAGGTCCTTAACTGTCTGTCCCCACTAAAACGCAAGGTTGGTTATGTTTCCACGGACAATGGCTCCAATATAGTTAAGGCCATGAGGGACGGTTACTATTTCAGAGTGCCGTGTTTGGCGCACTGTATAAACCTGGTTGTCCAAAAATTCTTGGGTAATAAACGCAGTGCAGCGTACAGTGTATTGGAGAACTGCCGAAAAATTTGCAAGCATTTCAGGCATTCTTTTAAGGCCCGGAAGCAGCTGAGGAGCATGCTATATCAATGTCAAATGCCAGTGAAAGCACTCATCCAGGAGGTGGTAACACGTTGGAACTCAACCTTCTACATGCTTGAGCGTCTGTATGAGCAGTATACGCAACTCGATCAATATTTCTTGAAAGAGGGTATAGAGGAGCTGAGGATGGGTGGGCCGCAATGGAACATAGTTGAAAGCCTAACACGCATGCTTCGTCCTTTTGAGGTCTTCACGCGTGCAGTCAGCAAGGAGGACTCTAATTTGGGAAAAGCTATCCCATTGTTGTACATGCTGGAGGACCAACTGAAGGAGGTGTGTTCTGTGTTTGGAAAAGATGACAAAAAGAAAGACTCTTTGCTTCTGGCTGAGCAATTATTAGAGCTCCTACAAGGTGATGAACGTCTTAAAAAGATCCACTCAGAACAGCATTACATTTGTGCTACTATTCTGGATCCACGCTACAAAAAGGCGCTGGCAGGCAGAGCATTCTTTCCTTTTGGTGATGAAGATGTTACAAAGTACAAACGTTGGCTAGCCTTGTCAGCCAAGAAGTTTGAAACAGAACGGCTGGAAATTGAAGGAAATGGCAGTACATCAGCAGGCCATCCCCAGTCAAAACAATCCACTTCTGCACCTGTGGCTGTGGCACAAGTGACCTCTCAGCCGTTAAAGACACCGGCAACCGGATCATCTGCACGAAAGACAACAGAAACATTGGAGGCTGAAGAGGATTGGCTAGCTCTGCGTGGGTTTGGTTCTCAAAAGGTCAGAGGCACAGCAAGAGCTACGCAAAGTGGAGGAACCTTGGAGGAGGACCTTGAGTCGATGGTGAAGGACTATCTGAATGACTCCACAGAGGTCTATGTTAATTCTGACCCATTGGCGTATTGGCATGGGAAAAAAGAATTGTGGCCACAGCTCACCAACCTGGCTTTAAACTACTTGTCTTGCCCACTCGTAAGTGTGTCTTCTGAACGGGTTTTCAGTGCGGCTGGTGGGATTGTAACTCCCAAACGGAGCCGCCTCTCGCCCAAAAATGTGGAGAGGTTAACAATGATCAAGATGAATCAGCACCTCATACCACCAGATATAAGGGTACGAGAGAGCGTGCCGGATGAAGAGGAGGTGGCCAGCAACATAGATGAGGGAATTTCTACTCTGTCAGGTGGCACTGACCTCACCCTGGCTGAATTCGCAGAGTATGATGACGAAGCCTTATTCTTATTCCTGGACCGTGATACCGACTTCGAGCCCTGAAAATGAGACAACGAATCAATAACTTTCTTTTTCATCCTTATTCACTTTTATTCCTGTGTGTCTGTCTTTCTTTGTTGTGCACAGTTAATATAATTCAAACTTTAATCAGATAATCACAAAAACAAGCCCATCAGCAGAACTGTCTTCACTTGTTTGCTAATTTATTTGAAGGTGCCGCAGTCTGCATTCCTCAGGTTCACAAGTTCAGAAGAACATGCTCCTCTATCCTCCTCCTCCAGAGACTCCTATTTCCATCAAAGCAGAGGGCTGGTTTACGCCCAATGAAGAAAGACTCAGCACTTGTGGGGGTGTTGTTCTACCTCTTTGCAGGTGAGTTGACGGGTCTGGGGCCATTGCTGGGAAGCACTAAAAGTGGTTTGGACCAAATCCGAGGCGGAAAATTTTTTGTGTTTTTGATGACTTGCTTGCCTTTGAGGTGCTCTTAGGGGGGGTTCCGTCTGTTTGTGGGTGAGTTTCGTGGTCTGAGAGCATTGCTGGGACACTCTAATCTTGATTGCATTTGCTTTTCAGGAAATCCGTCGTGCCAACCCCGACTTATGGCCTAGCTACGCAGCGCGTTTGGACCGAAGGCCCAGAAATATTGCAAGTATGAGATTTTGCTTTTGGCCTGTTTGGGGGTGTTATGCTTCTTGGCGGGTGGGTTGCCGGGTCTTGGGGCATTCCTGGGAAGGTCTAATACCGGGTAGAAGTGGTTGGGACAAAATCCAGGCCGATTTTTTTTTTGGCTATTTCTGACATTTTGCTCTATGTAGCGTTTTCGGGGGCCTGTTTGGGGGGCTTCCTGGTGTTTGTGGGTGAGTTTCGTGGTCTGGGAGCACTGCTGGGACACTCTAATCTTGATTGCATTTGCTTTTCAGGAAATCCGTCGTGCCAACCCCGACTTATGGCCTAGCTACGCAGCGCGTTTGGACCGAAGGCCCAGAAATATTGCAAGTATGAGATTTTGCTTTTGGCCTGTTTGGGGGTGTTACGCTTCTTGGCGGGTGGGTTGACGGGTCTTGGGGCATTCCTGGGAAGGTCTAATACCGGGTAGAAGTGGTTGGGACAAAATCCAGGCCGATTTTTTTTTGGGCTATTTCTGACATTTTGCTCTATGTAGCGTTTTCGGGGGCCTGTTTGGGGGGCTTCCTGGTGTTTGTGGGTGAGTTTCGTGGTCTGGGAGCACTGCTGGGACACTCTAATCTTGATTGCATTTGCTTTTCAGGAAATCCGTCGTGCCAACCCCGACTTATGGCCTAGCTACGCAGCGCGTTTGGACCGAAGGCCCAGAAATATTGCAAGTATGAGATTTTGCTTTTGGCCTGTTTGGGGGTGTTATGCTTCTTGGCGGGTGGGTTGACGGGTCTTGGGGCATTCCTGGGAAGGTCTAATACCGGGTAGAAGTGGTTGGGACAAAATCCAGGCCGATTTTTTTTTGGGCTATTTCTGACATTTTGCTCTATGTAGCGTTTTCGGGGGCCTGTTTGGGGGGCTTCCTGGTGTTTGCGGGTGAGTTTCGTGGTCTGGGAGCACTGCTGGGACACTCTAATCTTGATTGCATTTGCTTTTCAGGAAATCCGTCGTGCCAACCCCGACTTATGGCCTAGCTACGCAGCGCGTTTGGACCGAAGGCCCAGAAATATTGCAAGTATGAGATTTTGCTTTTGGCCTGTTTGGGGGTGTTATGCTTCTTGGCGGGTGGGTTGACGGGTCTTGGGGCATTCCTGGGAAGGTCTAATACCGGGTAGAAGTGGTTGGGACAAAATCCAGGCCGATTTTTTTTTGGGCTATTTCTGACATTTTGCTCTATGTAGCGTTTTCGGGGGCCTGTTTGGGGGGCTTCCTGGTGTTTGTGGGTGAGTTTCGTGGTCTGGGAGCACTGCTGGGACACTCTAATCTTGATTGCATTTGCTTTTCAGGAAATCCGTCGTGCCAACCCCGACTTATGGCCTAGCTACGCAGCGCGTTTGGACCGAAGGCCCAGAAATATTGCAAGTATGAGATTTTGCTTTTGGCCTGTTTGGGGGTGTTATGCTTCTTGGCGGGTGGGTTGACGGACCTTGGGGCATTCCTGGGAAGATCTAATACCGGGTAGAAGTGGTTGGGACAAAATCCAGGCCGATTTTTTTTTTGGCTATTTCTGACATTTTGCTCTATGTAGCGTTTTCGGGGGCCTGTTTGGGGGGCTTCCTGGTGTTTGCGGGTGAGTTTCGTGGTCTGGGAGCACTGCTGGGACACTCTAATCTTGATTGCATTTGCTTTTCAGGAAATCCGTCGTGCCAACCCCGACTTATGGCCTAGCTACGCAGCGCGTTTGGACCGAAGGCCCAGAAATATTGCAAGTATGAGATTTTGCTTTTGGCCTGTTTGGGGGTGTTATGCTTCTTGGCGGGTGGGTTGACGGGTCTTGGGGCATTCCTGGGAAGGTCTAATACCGGGTAGAAGTGGTTGGGACAAAATCCGCGCGGAAAAGCCTTTAGTTTTGGCACTTTTTGTAACTTAGGGTTCGTTAGGGTTAGCCCTAGCAGCAGGATTGCATGTGTTTCGGGGTGTTCTAGATTTTTCAAACTGAGTTCTGGGGTCTTAGAGCACTCGTGAGAATGTGTAATTTTGGTTGCAAGTCATTTGAAGAAAATCCATGGTGGGAAAGGGGGGATTTGGCATAGTTAAAGAAAGCCTTTGCCACTATTCTTAACTTAGGGTTCGTTAGGGTTAGCAGTATTTCTATTGCATGTGTTTGAGTGGGGGGGATTTCGAGTCTTGGAGCGATGCTGGCTATGGCTACTTTTGCTTGGTTGCTTGCAAGTGGTTTGAATGCAATCCACGGTGGGTAATGGGTAATTAGGGTACTTCGGCCTACTTTTACTTTCAAAGTAAGTTTTGTCACCAGTTTTCTGCTAGGCCTCGTTTTTTGAGATTTGATTGGGGGTCTTCTACATTTTTGCGACTGGCTTTAGTAAGGGTCTGGGTGGGAGCACTGCTAGGAAGATCTAATTTTGTTCTAAAACACAGTTTACAGTACACCTAGCTTGAGGGGCAAGATCCGCTACATTAATTTGCCCATACTTATTTATCCTTCAAAAGGTGACTCAGAGTATGCACTTTCAAAAACATTGTACTGTCTACTAGGAAAAACAAATTGTGACTTTTTGCACTCCACAGCCTACATACCTTATATTTATTTATCAGTGGTGTTGTAATATTATATCACTTCCTGTTTTTCGTTGAATAATTACAGGCCGGGTTTCAGTCTCTGCAATGGGGAAAAAAGGATGGAGTCAGGCTTCACAGTAGCGAGCCACAATTCAGCATCAGGCAGGCAGTGGACAGGGTGTCTTCTGGTGACCAACATCGGTGGACGAAGCGTCGGCTGCAATGGAGGAGTGCCGCTAATAGGAGGATTTTTTTTCTGCGGGCAACTTACTTACCACTTCCAACAGGACCACTACAACCACATAGATACAGTATCCCTTGCCTTTTTCTCTGACTGTGACTGCATTTCTTGGCTCTCTCTCGGCTTCTACATTGATCCCTTAACACATCACTTAGTCCACTCCACTATCTGCACCACACATAGTCATTTGTAAGTGCTCCTACGTAATTCGCAAGTCGCAGCACGCCCCAGGCCGTAGAGGACTGGGATGGCCCCAATGATGAAGCATGTCACCAAGGGGCAACCCTGGTGAGTGAGGGGACACCTAGAAAAAAAGCAATTTCTCCTTTTCTATCTACTATACCTTCTGTCAGGTTACGCAGCCCCTAAGCGCCTACCGTACTATGAAACTACATTTCCCATGAGTAGGCGGGAGACTTGCAGACTATTTAGTGAGACTATATGAGAGTACCCTTGTATGTTAGGACAGCACTTCACTGATGCCTGTCTTGTCTTCTGTTACAGGTATCCTTTCCCTGCTGACCCTACCTTTACCCATCCCACATTTTTTATTTTAGTTTGTTATTTTTCTCCCCCGCCTAATGCCTCGAACACCCTGTGTTTACACTTCTGGGTGTTGGTGACATTTGGAGGTGGAACCATATTTGCATCGACTGGATCACGGGGAGTAAACCTGACACCTTCCAGACCAACCCCATTGAGTGTTGTTGTGAATGGATTTATAGTGACCAGCAAGGCTCTCGGGTATCTGGCTACAGAGACCTTATGTTGAATATCGTTATCAATAATTCCACACAGGCCCTGTACTGTCGCATTCTTTCTTTCCACAGTTGTCGATGATATATTCTTACTCTGCTTGACAAAGAACCATTGCTAATGTGAAAGAACTTCAACCGAATTAGTAGTTATACTTTACCATTTGTTAGGCTACAATGTGGCACTGCTCTACTGTACTTCTGTCACCTGCTATATTCTCAGTTGTACCGTTGAATTGCTCAGGAGGACAAACCAGATTTCATTTTCTTTTTTTCATAGGCATGCAACTGCCACTGTGTCACACCACTAGTACCACCGCTATGAGGAAATTTTATCCGACCAAGATTGCCAACGTTATTCGGTGTTTCCCGTGGAGCCAGCCCTGGGTCTAGCCCTACTTTCAAACACAAATTACAGGTAAGATAAGCGTTTGGTGGTTTGGGGGTATAATGGAGTATTAGTACGAGAGACGAGAGACTGAAGGTAGTACTACTAAAGTCCTAGGACTCTTGGATTCACTTCACTTAGTCTGTGAGAGGCACTTAGTGTTGAAAACATTTGGGCATTTACACTTAAAGGAAGAAAATGGAACTAAACTTTCAGGAAAACAGTCAACGTTAAACCCCCACCCACCAGGCAAGCAGTAAAAAACAGGTATGCTCAGATAAAGTTTGAAAAAGTATATTTATATCCCTAACAAAATAATCTCCCGCAAGACCTCCCTAACCCCAACGATTGTCCTTCAAAAGTCCCCAAAAACCCAACTCCCAATTCCCACCCCCCAAAAGTCTCTAAAAAAGGGGCAAGGGACACTATGGGTGGATGCTGTTAACTTTTTGGGCCAGGGCATCATGCTCCTCGCGGAGCAAGGCGAGCTCCTGCTGAAGGCGGGACACCATCAGGGTAGTGCGGCGCAGGCGTGCCTTCACTGCCTTGCAGGTGCAAGGCCTGTGAGAGGCAGCTGTTGGCCTTGCTGCTCGGCGGTGGCGTTTGCCTTTGGCAGCCCGGCTCAGTCTCGGTGGACCACTGTGCTGGGTGGCAGCCCGTGGGGCCACGGAGGCCGATGCAGACGACGTTGTTGTAGTTGTCGACTGCACACTTTCCACGTCCTCCAGGGCCACCAGCCGCCGATATTCCGCAACAGTGGCCTCGATCCTCCGTTGCCGGGCCGCTCTAGCCAGCTCCTTCCTCCTTGTTCGTTTGGAAGGAGAACCTATATGAAGAAAGAAAGACATAGTCTGTAACCAATGCTCTTTAAGATTAACTCAATCATTCAGCAGAAATTTGTGCTGCAGTACAACTAGCAACTTGCAAGCGCATTACATAACTATTGAGGCCAGTATCTATCTAACCTCACACTTCTTCATCCTTGCTCTAACATTAGTGGGAGTTTAAGGAACAAATTCTACGAGCACTGTGGACTTCCATTGGAGTCGACTATGAAAGTACACCAGTCTTATTCTTCTTCTTATCTCTTGTTTTGGAAAATTGGTACGTTATTTTCTGCAAGCCAGCATAATGCCAGCGCAGTAAACTTGCACCCGAGAAAAAGAGACGCACGCCATGAGGAGTGACCTAGACTTGCGTTGCCGTTGCGTTACTGTACCCGTCCAGTACATGCAGGTGGTGAAGCTCTTACTTTTCTATTACGGGTGGCACTGAGAATACTCTGTTACAACTCAAGGGCTACTGCTTAATTAATTTAACTTTCACCCTACAGTGGAAATGAGTACTAGAAATGGAAAATTGAAGAAGATAAATAATCTGATTATCTATCACTTCACATGGGATGTTTTTGCTTATATATGGGATGACTTTAGGTGCTTTGCTTTTTATTGAGTGACCAGTGATACATCCACACATGAATGACTGAGTACTACTAAACTTATTAAGAGAGGTAGGGAGTGGCCACCATAATAACCGGATCTATGCAGTGCTTGCAATACAAACTACTGCTACTATTTATGGTAGTATTTGGACAAAATTAAAAGTTCTTTTCCTTGCCTTTCCTACACTGGAACGGACGTGCGGGTGCAGTGTTACATGCTCTTCAAAGTTACACTTAGTTCATCCACTGACCGTCTACTCTCTCTAGATCATGGGTACTCACAAACTTTCTCTCAGGGGCTACATTTACAGTGTAGTTTGGGGCCGAGGGCCGCACTGGTGGGGGCGGAGTCAGAGGGGGCGGGGCTAAAGCAAAACGATAACTTGTGACCATGAGGTTGCACACAGGTCCCTGCAGCAGATGCCCTCATCCACTGAGCCACCAGACCCAGCATTTACATACATCTCTCTCCCTCCTGCTCTCCCTCCTGCCCTCCCTCCATCTCTCTCTCCCTCCTGCCCTCCCTCTCCCTCCCCCTCTGTCATCTCACTGTGTGTGTGTCTATCTGTGTCAGCCTTCAGCCCGGGTTGAGACCGCTTCCTCAACGCGCACACACAGACAACAACACCAAAGTACTTAACAGGTCTTTAAAAGACCATTAACATATTATTGAGGCTTTGTTTGTTTTAGCGCCCCTGCTTCTCCACCCTGACAATCACTGCTTGCCCGGCCCCACAGAGCAGAGGCTTTGTTCTATTTCACCTCTTTGTGGCCTTGCATCTCCACTCTGCTCTGTGGGGGCCGGGGGAGCAGTGATTGTCAGAGTGGAGATGCAGGGGCGCTAACAGGTGAAATACAAAAAAGCCTCTGCTCTGTGGGGGCCGGGGGAGCAGTGATTGTCTGCAAGGTCTGCGCACCGCCAAGGAAGGCTTGCCGGGCCACCACCGGCCCGCGGGCCGTACTAGGAGTACCCCTGCTCTAGATACACATATGCTATCTAAGAGTCAGATAGTAGCATGATCCAGGTATATGGACACATACAGTTTCTGTGTCACCCACCCAGGCTGTTGTCCTTCCACCCATCATTGCTTCATCATTCACCCAGCCATGCATCTCATATTCTTGCCTTCCCAGCTAGTCTTCAATCTCAATAAGTAAGGAATATATAAGAGCTTACCTCTGGCCGCCACCACCACCGTCTCAACTCTCACAGCCGCCGCCGCCGCCTCCTCCCCTGAACAATCGGCCTCCGCCTCCGTGTCCAGCACCACCACCTCCACACTGGCCCCGCCACCAGATGTTCCACCTACAAAGTACATGTAACAATGTTAGAATAAAGCACTCACTAGTCACTAGTATTTGGTCTAGGAATGAAGACATGTGAAAACAATGTAATTTGTGACTGTCTACGTTAAAGTTAAAAAAAATGTCCCTTTTTCCAGGGAAGGTTGTCTTGCTGCACTTTTTGGCACAACTGATGAAGGCTGTTTTTTTAACACGCACCATTTTTCTCCACATAGACAGAAGATGGACTTCTAACTACAAGATCAAGTTGAAACCAGGTGAGAGCTCGGCTCGACCACAAGAAATGTCTTCAATTAATCGTCAGCACTAACCACTTTTCCATTATCAGTTAAACGTTTAGTTTTATTATGACTTCATTTTAATAAATGTGTTTACTTTTAATAAAGCTTTTAAACTTAAATACAATCTGTGTTTTTTGGTCCAGACTAGAGTGACTGAGCGAAAGGTTTTGCAATTTTTGCAAGCATGAGTCCAGATAGAACACTTCAAAAGACATTATGGACAATCCCAGAGGACTGCACTAAGTTGATAGAGCTATTGCTGACTAGAATCATGGGAGTTTCGCCAACCGTGCAATCTTAGTTAGCTACACAGACAGACTAATAAGAATAATCTAGTAATACCACAGGGAGTCATAGTAGAGGCAGGATAAGAATTTAGATACAGTCTACAAGAAGAGCAAAGACAATTTTGAAAAAAGTCAAATGAGGAACGCTAGGAAAAATAGGTACTAGTCTAAAATGAAAACTTACTGGGGCCAGCAGAGGAGCCCTCGCCTGCCCGATCCTGGCCCTGTTGAACAGCATCCGCCGCCTGCTGCTCCTGTGTCCTCCTCTCGCCCCTGGGGGGAGCTGACGTACAACATGAAAGAAAGAACAGAAAACATGGATGATTGTTGCTTGTCAATGTCAACCAAATCAAACATTTCAAAAGAACAATAACAAAATATTTCCGCGAAATTATATTGATTATGGTTACTTTTCATTTATTTGCGGACCTGTGACTTCGAAAGTCACGTAACTCACTAAACAAAGTACTGAAACGTTCACCTAGGACTGGCAGTCCGCAGTCCGCAGGCAAGACGCAAAGTGACAGACAAACTCCATTGTGATTTCAGTCAGATCAGTGACAACACTAACAGTTGCCTGCTACATTACCAGTCATTTAAATAGTCAAACTATCAATCCACCGCCACTATTTTTCTTATTGTCAGGGTTACAAAGGAAGGGGCAGATTTAAGCCCTTGCGGCTCTTTTGCGCCGTTCTTGCGTGACTTTTGTGACGCAGCAGCTAAACAAAAAAGGTCGCCATGGTGCGGCGTATAATATTATAACAACGTGACGCATTTGGGAGATGCATCCCGTTATAAAGCCCTGCGCCATCAGGGGGCGTTCCGGCGCAAGGGAGGGCATTCCTGCGCTGGAACACATCCTAATAGTGGCTGAGGGAAATCTACAAAATATCAATCAGTCACCTTTAGGACAATGATGCGTCACACAAACCCTGCACCTGCTTGAAGCAGACGTATGGCTTGACCCAGCATTGGGGAGATAGGGTACCCCAGAGCATTGATGGAGCTGCGCCATCGTTGCGACGCAACTCCAGCAGTAAAGCTTCGGTGACGTTTTGGGCCCATGGTGCGCCGCATTGCAAATACGGCGCACCATGTTTGGTGGTGGTAGCGGGCCGCACAATTAATGGCGCATCCCTGCTACTTTGCAGGGATGCGACGGTAATTGCAATTCTGCCCCTTAGGGGCATACTTACTTACGCGTTCTGGCGCATCTCCAGAGATGCGCCAGATCATCATCAAATGCGTCACGCAAAACTACCCTTGCGACACGGCAGATGTGCCTCATTTACAATGCGGCGCGCCCTGGCGCAAGGGTAGGCACTTGCGTGACGCATCTCGTCACGTAAGAGCGGCGCATCGCTGGAGTCACGTCGCCAACGCAATGCAACTCCAGTAATGCTCAGGGCCACCCAATACTTAACATGCTGTGTCAGTCCTTTCGCCTGCTTCGAGCAGACATAAGGAATTGAATTGACGTAGCAGCGTCGCAGAAGTGCCTGCGTTAAATCTTGTACATTTCACGCAGGCAATTTTGCGAGGCGCACAGCCGCTGGACCGCCCACCCTGCGTACTAGGAACGCACCCATTGTGGTGCAGGCCCATGGCTTTATAACGTGACGCATCTCCCTAGATGCGTCATGCTGTAAATGACTCGCAGGGATGCGGCACGTTTACGCCGCTGTTGCGTCACGCAAGGCAACATAAACGTGGCGCAAGGGGCTTGTAAATGTAATCTGCCCCCTAGTGTCTAGCATTACGCAGTTCTGTAAAGTACACTCATACATAATAGTTACTCAGGCCAATGAGACCACGAAATAGAAAACAAATAAGCATAGTAGCAACGCCACTGAGAAGGAGAGCAGTGCACCTGAAATGCACAGAAGATTTTGAAATATAATTTAACTACAATGTAATCGTCATCAGCGGCATTATTGGCTTGCTCCATGTAAAAAACAAATATTTGCAATACAACAACACAGAGCAGGAGAAAACATCATAGTAGTGAGTGATTAAATGGCTACTACTACTCACCAAGCCCGGGGATCTCCAAGCCGAGCTGGTCCAGCAGGTCGCGCTCGCGGTCCAGGAGGTCCGTCCAGCGATGGGTGACCTGGCTGTAGGTGCGCTGGACCCCGTAGAGGTGGGATATGGCCCAGCACACCTTCTCCCACCGCTTCCGGCGCTCCCGCATGTTGTAGCCGCCGGCCGCGATCCTGCCGCCTCCCGCGATGGTCCTGGGCAGGCGGCGCTGGACGAAGTAGACCAGCGCGCCCACTTCCTCCGGGCTGAATATCTCCCGTCGCGTCACCTGCTCCCCCCTCAATCTCCCGCATGCTGTCCTGCCACTGGGTCCAGCACTACTCCCCGCCGCCGCTGCGGCCCTCAAGTGCCTGGGCAGCTTCACGGCGCCTGGCTTGACCATGGTCTGGGCAGGTAAGGTAGGAAGAAGTAGAAAATTAAGAAAGAATAGGATAGGGAAGAAGAAAAGAAAAGAGTTTAAAAAAGTAGTTTAAAAGTAAAGAAAAATAGCAGAAAAGACAAAAATATACAGCTAGGAAAAGAGAGGGATAGATAAGAAGCAAAATCGTAAAAAAAAAACTGAAAACAAGCAAAGGATGGCAAAGATACCAAGAGGATTAAACACCATGCCCAGACACAGGAAATGAATGAAAAACAAGATGGCCGGCGCCCGTTCACGAGCGCGAAAGTAAGTTCGCGCGAGATTTTCCTCGCGATCTCGTGCGAACCTCTAGATTTCCCGCGCGATCTCGTGCGAACCTCTACTCGCAATGCGCTTACTGCGCGAGATTATACATAGCGGGCGGAAACGGAAATACGTCACGCAAACAAAATGGCCGCGCCCGTACTCGACCTTGGGGTAAATTCGCGTGTTGCGCTGCAAGCGGCTCGCGAATACTGCAAAAAAACTCGCGAAACAACAAGCCGCAAAAAAATAAAATGCTCATTCGCACGAATTGGCGGCTTCCGCGGTCGGTTTCGCACGACGCCGCGCCCCGCGAATAGCGCGAAAAAAACCGAAAAACGATTTCAGCAAAAGCAAAAGCAATGAGCAGGTGCAAAAGGTCAACCTCATGATTTGTAACGATTCTTTGTAGTGCTTCCTGAGGGGGCCCTCCAGAATTCGGTTGCCTGCTTGCAACTATTGTGTGACCCTGCTCTGACCTTAACTGTATGCCACAAAGGTCCTGATTTACAGCTAAAGGAGCAGACAAGCAGGTGCCAGGCTGGAACTTTAAATTCTTTCAGTGACACATTAATTAGCCCCTAATTCATTATTGTCAGTTGGGGCAGGGCAGGTGTTGTAACTAATTTTGCAACAATGAAAGCACTTAGCAAGTGCAAAAGATCACTAATCAGGGCGCACTAAGGAAGCAGGTGCCAGCTAAAAAAATATTCTGTGACACATTAATCAGCCCCAAATTAATTCAGGTCACTTGAGGCAGGGAAGGTGTGCTTTGCTTTGCCGAAAATAATGTACACTGGACAACCAGAGGGTGTGGTGATGAAACAGAGGGTGGCATGGGTGGGCCAGAGGGTGGCATGAGTAGTCAGAGAGTGGCAGTGGTGACAGAGAGTGGCAGTGATGAAGAAGAGTGTCCCAAACAGGCTGGACATGTAGAAACAACAAGTTCGCAAAACTTGCGACCCGACAGGTAAGTTCGCAAATTGCGAAATTGTAAAAACCCTCGCGAACTGGCAGAAACACGGGCGAACACAAAAAAAAAAAAATCCGCAAATTCGCGGGAATTCGCGGATTTTGCGGATTGCGAATCCGCAAATCCGCAAAATTCGCGAACGCGAGATCCGCAAAATTCGCCCATGCTTAACGTGGATACCTTGGGTATTTTTTCATGGATTCTTTCACAACACTCATTATTGACCATACTTGACTTCGTGGTTGTACTGCATAGAAGCATTACTGTGTACTGGCTGGAGGAACAGGGAAATGGTGCGTGTTAACCATGCTGTGGCTATGCTGTCTCAGTGAAGAGAGGACGATGGCTAATAGTTGATACACTTTGCGTGAGTGTCTTGGCTTAGGTGTGTTAATACTCCTCTTTCTGTTGCAAGGGGTGAGGTTCCGTGACAATTGTAAGTGGTGTTTTCGCCTCGCCCGAATATGGTCGAGTCTGGTATCTATGAACCGCAAATGACGAGTTTAGTGGGTGGGCGCGTTTTCGCTGTACTAACCTAAACCGTTCGTCTATTTCGTGGGTTTCTTCATCTGAACCCACGGGTTCCATTTTAGATACGGCATCGATTTTGTCTCTTGCCCTCAAGTAGCCAGCGAACGGACACTGTCCGCTTTGTGACCCTGGGATTCCCAAACTCTTGCGGAAGACACGTGTTCCTTTGAGGATGTCTTTATGACGAGGGGGATGACACTGTAAGGCAGATGGCCCCGCTCGAGGCTCATCTTGCCGTGCCGGTCTATTGTCTCAGTTGTGCATTCATTAGGCACGTCTCCTTTGATCCCTGCAATCGTGTTTCTGATAGCACCCCCTTACACTCTTTTCAATCTGTTCGCTATCCTTGTCTTCCTCTGCACCTGTTTCTGACTCTTCCTTGATTTGTTTACAGCCGAACGGAATGCACTAATGGTGGGAAGATGTACTTTTACTGTGGGAACCAGGTTGTAACCTTTGTTTGTCATGTTGTCCTATGACGAAAAACTGTATAAAAGGAGCGATCCACAGATACAATTTGAAGCAGTCTCCTTGAACCTACATGCTATGTACTTCTTGTGACTTCTGTGTTCCCTGCAGTAAATAAACCTCGAATCTTTGACGCCAAAGGAAGTGTCCCGTGTCTCTGTCATTTGTACGCCGGAACAGGTAACCCACGAAGGTTTCAGGTGTTGTCCCTGGCACCGCTGGGTCTTAGAAAAACCCAGTCCTTCAGTTGGCGCCCAATGTGGGGCGGCATCAGCGGTACCGGTCCAAAGCCCGACGATCGTGAGGAACTTCGTGTGAAATCTCCGAGGGAAGGTGCACCCCGCTTCATCGATCTTGTTGTCGAAACAAGTGGCCCGAAGACTTTTCCCGCGAAGATCCCCGCCTCCTGACGGCTGCGACGGACTGCTGCCCTGACTGTCGACCTGTTTTGGCGCCTGGCGTAGACCTTGGTATAGCGAGACGATTGACGGGCCTTCCTGGTGACGCCATTGTTCTTTGAGTTAAGTATTTGTGGGTCGCTCCCAGAATCCTTAGTCTTTATGGGTGCTTAGTTGTTGCATGGTTCCATTGCATTTGTGGTTCTTCGTATTTTTGTTCTTAGTTGTTCTATTTGACGTCTGCAGTCGCCAAAAACCGAGGGTTTTTGCACTTTTGCGAGGACATTGTAATCCAATAACCCTTGACGTTTGTGAAACTCGGTTAGTGTGCACGATGCCTAGCCGTAGTACTTTGTTCAGTTGCTTTAGAGATTGTGGTGCGGATTCCCGATTGGAGGACTCATGTCCGATACCTCCAGTTGGAACTCCAATTTATGAATTATATAGTCGCCATGGTGTGGGTCCCATCACATTCAATGATTGCTGGGTTCGTTATACTAAAAATTATGGTGTCCTTAGTTGGCCACCTCACGGTAGTTTTGAGACCCCGATTTTAGATAATCTTGAAGCTAAATTGTTTCAAAAGAAAGCAAGGCCGGCCATGTTCGATTCCTTTCGGTTATGGCGTAAAGAAGCCAAGCAGAAAGAAATCAAACAGCTTAAACGTAATAAGAGAGAAGGTATTGTTACAACGATGAGAAATGTAGAGCAGTTTCAGCGAGACAAAGAAGAGAAGGAAAAGGAAGTTTTTGATAGATTACAACGTATGACAGTGGATAAATGTTATCCCGCTTTACCGACGGGTCCTGATAAGAAGGGAGAGGAAGCAGTAGAGAACCCTTTGTTGTCCTATCTACTGAAGTCGCCACCTCCATATGCACAGGATACCACAGTTCCGGTGGTTCCTCCTGTTCCTCAACCTGCTGTTCCTGCAGCTGTTAATCAGCCTGTCGTTGGTCCTGTCCTTGCAAATCCTCTTGTTCCTATTCCTCTACCCGCTACTGTTATTGTCCCCACTGCTCCATCGTCTATACCTTCTCAAACTGTTGTTCCTGCTACTTCTGCTCTTGTGTCTACTCCTACTGCTCCTGCTGCTCCTGTCTTTGGTCCTCCTGTTGTTACCCCTTTACTTCTCTCCTCTTCCCCGTCTGTTCGGCGACGTATTCTTAATATTGTTGCTAACTTTTACTCTCCTCTTGGACCAATTCTTGGGTCTGCTGATTCTGATGCTCCCCAAAGACGGAGTCAGCTTCCTGGTGGTAGGGAACGTGATACGCTATTTAAAATGGCGAAAAATTGGATTAGTTATCCCCTTAAGAATCCTCCACGCATAGTTGTTGATACTTTCTCCCAATTTAATGAGCCAACACAGAGATTCGTGTTTGAAGAAATGTGCAAACTCTTACGCGGTGAGATATCAGTTGACGCGGCAGATGATGTACTGGCCGCTGTAACTGAACTTCAGCTTCAGTTTTCGAGTGGTATGATTGTGGGTAGCAATGTTCGATGTGCTGTCGAGCATCTTCTATCTTTTCGTCCCACTGTGATGCCTCGTGCATTGTTTAAAGATGAACACGAGGAATGGATGGTGACACCTGGTCAGTATCCCATGCGTGAAGTTCCACCAGTGTGGATGCCAGGTAACCCTGGTGCTGCTCCTCCAATCTTGCCACACTTCCAGAGAGTGTGGATACACCTTCCATGGAAACGATCGGAAGTTTTGCAGGTTAAGCAAACTTTGCCTGACCCTCGCCAAAATCCTGCAGGGTATTATAAAGAATTGTCCCAACTAGTGGATGCTACGATCATGAATCTTGCCGACATCGACATATTGTTCGGCAATGTCGTACCACAACCGATTTGGGGCGAAAATACGTCACGAAAATCATGCAGCCGAGTTAGGCGGTGATTGGGCTGCTCTTGCGGCGGCTGACGTGCGACAAGTTGGTGGGGCAAAGCCTGAACAGCTTATTACTGATCTTCCCCAGAGAATAATTACCCTTATGAAGACACTTATGCCAGCGATGAAAGTTAACTGGGATAAATTGTCTGCCTGCAAGCAAAAGAAGGACGAGAGTGTCTCCGATTTCTTTACGAGATTTGAGGAGGCATTCATCGATCATAGTGGTCAGGATATGAGCACTGAGGGAGGTCAGAGATTGTTTGTGGATACATTTGTATCGAATTTGTTGCCCGAGCTTAGCAACAAATTGAAAAATTCAGAAAGTGCGTGGGCTGTTTCGACCGCTGCTCAGATATTGGCTACGGCCCAATATTATGAAAATAGAGAGAAGGAGGAGAAGGATCGTTCAGATAAAAAGACGAAAGAACTCAAAACGAAAGTTTTGTTGCAACAAGCGTATCCTCCGCGCTCAAATCAAAATGATTCTCAGCAACAGAATAGATCACAATCGCAGTCAGTTATGTCACAGTCGCGGAATGATTCTTTTTCGCAGAGATCCATGCTTTGGTACAATCAATGTGCCTATTGTAGAGGTGAGGGTCATTTGAAATTTGATTGTCCGGTTTTACGCGATCGCAATAATGGCAATTCATCTAGAGGAGGTTGTATTGGTCCTCAACAGACTTCACGAGGTGGAGGTAGTGGTGTTACTCAGAATCAAAATGAGCGTTCTAACAATTCCTCTGATTCCAATAATTGTTTCGATCAGCGTGGGTCATCGTTAGGTAGATCCGCACAGTACAATGTGGACGATTTTTATATCGAGCAGGGTACTGATGACGGTAATTACTAGGACAGCCATAGACAAAGAGAGGGAGTAGTATCAGTTCCGGTTGATCAGAGAGGGCCTTACGTCGCAGTTGCCACATCGGGCGTAGTTGAGCCTTTTCTGTTGGACACTGGTGCAGCGAAAAGTTCCATTATGCATTCGAAACTCCCTGGCGCACCTTTGTCTGGCTTAACAAATGTTTCCGTTGGATTCTCTGGCGCCCCTGTTAGCAATCCGGTTTCTCGCCCTTTGCCCCTCACAATCGGGCCTCGTGAGCTGAAAGCTCCTTTGATTTTGACTACTGGTTGTGGTGAAAATCTTTTGGGCCTGGATTTGCTGAAACGTTTGTATGCGACTTTGTATTGTTCTCCTGCGGGAGTAAAGCTTACATTGGGTGAGAGAGTAATCTCTCCTATGTACTTGTCAATTGATAAGCTCCCACCGGAATTGAGTTCTCTTCCTGTATCTTTGTGGGCAACAGGTCCCAATGACGTGGGCCTGCTTGACATCTCCCCTTATGTTGTCCAATTGAAGAGTTGTCTAAGAGCGACAGCGGCAGCTGCGGTGTCCATCCGGCAATCTGCTGGATTGGTCATGGATAATATGCTTACGGTGATGGTTCCGCATGCAGTTGACACTCTCCCCCACCCCTTATCCCACCCACTCCAGCAACCCCAACCTGCCGAAGCCATTTCCCTTCAGAGCACTATTCCCCCAAACATACAACCATAAATACAGTGCCCATACTCAGAGCTCTTGGTGGGTATTACCCTCATGGAGGTCCGCCAGGAGCACAATTCTTCACCCGATGGACGGGTGCGGGCGACACTATACAAACTTCATAAATGCGTGATCCAAATGACCATTAACCGCTGTCCCCTCCACTCTCCAAGTACACAGCAACATCACTCAAATACTAGCAGTGTTATAGGGGCAGCACAGTGAGGCGCACTCCACACTCGACAGCAGTGGCCGGCACAGCCTACACCTCGCCCAGTGTTCAGATCGCCCCATATATCAAGTGCATGACCGTAAGTAGTAATGATAGGTGAGGCATGTAGAAGCGAGTGCATAACTGCCAGGCGCCATTCCACAAGGCCGTTTATCTCACAGTGCAACATGTACTCGCGGCCGCTGCACCCCAGTGTTCACAATTAGATGGCGCCCCAGTTACCACAGTGGGATGAATCTTACTAATCCGCCACGTGTCAGAAACTGCACCAGGAAGGCCCGGTATCATGAGCCAAGACAGCGTGAGGGGGGCATGGCAACATGGGGCAGCCATATGCCACAGCCAAAGTGCAATTATAGAGGTGTGCAGCAGTCCCCGTTGTCCCAATAGTTGACAGCCCCACAGCCATACAGTCGGAGCAGTCACATCGCCATAGTCTACTCTTAGGAGTTTGGCACCAGACGGGTCTGTCCAGTGTAGCCATCAGCGGCCATGTGATCTTGCACATCAGTCAATAGCACAATAAAACTCAGCGCTGTCCGACGAGGAATCACATTAGTGGCTTCAGTCCGAGTCCCCTTGTCGATCGTTTTGCGAGCCCGCTCTCGACTCGAGCTGCACCTTTTTAACAAAGTCTTGGGCCACCTTGGGCGTTGCTAATACGATTGCCTTCTCCTTCCATACCACTCGGAGAGAGCTGGATATAACATAGAGTACACAATGTTCAGGTCCCGTAGTTTGGTCTTCACGGAGGTGTACTCCTTACGAGCCTGTTGGACCGCGACTGTGTGATCCGGGTAGAACTCCAGGGAGTTGCCTTGATGTTGTATTTTCCCCTTTTCACGAGTGAGCCGAAGGATCGTGTCTCTGTCCCGGTAATTGAGGATCCGCGCCACAATTGGTCTTGGTGTGGCACCGGGTGGCGGTCTTGGGGCCAACGATCTATGGGCTCGTTCCACTATGAAGACTGGCGATAAGGCCTCCACGCCAAAGAGGTCTTTACACAAATTCTCGATGTAGGTCTCCATCCGCCCCGTGTTGGTCGTCTCCGGCAGGCCAGTGATCCGAACGTTATTGCGCCTCGAGCGCGCTTCCCAATCCTCCTCCTTCGCTCTGATCACTTCCAGGAGTCGTTCCATGCCCGCGCACTTGGAGGTGGAGGCCCGCGCTTCATCTTCAACTGCTGAAATTCTAGTTTCGGCCTCATCCAAACGTTCGCCATGCTTCTCCTGTCTAGCGGCCATGCTGTCCATCCTGCAGGTCAGGTTATCCAGCTTACCGTTAATATCCTGCAGATTCGATTGGATCGCCAATAGGATCTTCTCTATGTTGCTGTTGGATGTAGGTTCGGCGGCGCCGCCATCTTCCACCACCTCCTCTGTGGATTTCGCCGCCTTTCTGTTTTCAAAGGAGATTTTAGGCTGCTGCTTATCTGGTTTCCCCATGGTGGCGTTTGGGGATGTCGCCTTTCTGAAAGCGGGCCCAGACGCCCTCGTGACTCTCGCCACAGTCGCCGTGATGTACCACTCAGGGTATATAGGAGTCGCACGCGTTGTCGCCCCTGCGACCGGGGGAAAGGGCCACAATCGACACCCACCTGGTCGCGTGGTTATGGGGGGGATCGCGGTCAGCCCACGTCAGCAGCAGCGCAGTGCAACGCGGACAGGGATCGCCTGTACCCCGGCCAGTTCCACGTTGCAGCCAGTAACATGCAGTCCCGGCCTTCCTCTCGATCCCCACTGTGGCCGGAGTTTTGCGCGAGTTCGGTGGCTCTCCCGCCTATCCGTTAACGCGGGTGGCAACAAGCACTGTCACAGAGCAGGCAGCAAGTGCTGTAACCTAGCAGCGATGCAGGCAGCAGAGATCGTCGTGCAGTCGCCGGTCAGAGAGTCCATCTCGGCCTGATCCGCGCTGATCGGAGAGGAGGCGACGATGTCTTCACTCCGGTGGCAACCGCCGCCATCTTGTCAGGCATTCAGTCCAGGGACACGGCAGAAGCACCTGGCGGCGGGGGCGAAGTAGAATCGTTTTTCAGGCCCAGGAAGCAGTCTCCTACCCCAGGAGTGATAATGCTGGTGCTGGAGGCCGACCACACGCCAATGACTCAACGTCCGTCGGGAGTCCGCCTGCCGGCGTCGGCCATGTTGTCAGGCGATCGATCGCGCCGCATCTTCGACACGGCAAAAGTTAGTAATCGCCGAGTGGCGGACCGCGTTCTCCACTGCGGCCGATGCAGCACATCTTCCCCCACCCGTGGGTGGTCTCGGAGAGTGGGTTAGTGGGGGTTTCAGCGGCAATAGCTTACATTGTTGACGATCGCCCGGCGGAGCTGCAGCTCAAGCAGCCATTCCGCTGTGCGCCCCCTAGCGCCTCCAATTTGGTCGTCCCATTGACGCCGTGGTTCCTTGGTCTGGCATCGGTTTTATCGGGTGAGTGTTTGGGCATGTTCGCCCGTCCCCCCACGCAGCTCGTATCCCTTTCGTGCGCGAATTGTCTTGTGCGACCGCATGTTGGAGTCGGGTCATGCTGGGCAGGGTTTTCGGGTCATGCGGGCCCTGAGACCGTCTGGCCTGGCGGTGTTGTGCGTGGGGCAGACAGCTTCGTGCTGTCGGAGGACTAGGGCAGAGGGTATCCAGGGCTCTGATGCAATTTGTGCCGAGGTTAGGGTGGGTCAAGCGGCTCCCGCAGCAGAATTGAGGAAGGGCATGGCCTGCCTAAGGGGTAGATTGCTGTTTCGTGGGGGCCCGCGGCCTGGTCAGCCCGGAGTTCAACATCTTTGTTTAGCACCTGGGAGGCCTGCCGTGGGTGGAGTTATGTGGAATCTAGCGTGCATTAGTCGGGCCTTGAAAGCTCTCGCCCTGGTGTTACTTCACTTATTGGCGCGAGGAGGTGGCTCAACAAAGAAAGCTGGTGTCTTTAGTGCAGGGATACAGGGTTCAAGCCTCCGGGTAAACTGCAATACATTTTTGGGGAATTTCATTATAATCATCCATTATGTATCATGTACTGAGCACGCGTTATATCCTTTTGTATTACCTGTACAGCTGCCTTTTATCACGTGGCCGGAGCGATGCCTCATGTTTTTCTCTCCTTAATGCACACTTGTCTTGACAAAGGAAATGTTCACGGTTTTTGGCCACTCCGGCCGATGTTACCTATAGATATCACCTCTTGAAGCGCCCCTCTTATGCCTGAGGGGGTATTTTCGCTGAATTCAGAACTGTTGGCTGCTTAGTTTGGCATCAATCAATCAATCAATGACATTTATAGAGTGCGCTACATACCCGTAGGGTCTCAAGGCGCTGGGGGGGGGGGGGGGGGTGCCGCTACTGCTCGAACAGCCAGGTCTTCAGCTTCTTCCTGAAGGAGAGGTGGTCTTGGGTCCGGCGCAGGTCGGGAGGGAGGGAGTTCCAGGTCTTGGCGGCCAGGTAGGAGAAGGACCTTCCTCCTGTAGTTGCTCTTCGGATGCGGGGGACGTCGGCGAGGGCGTGGTTGGCTGATCGGAGGTGGCGTTTGGGAGCGTAGAAGTTGACTCGGCTGTTGAGGTAGCTCGGGCCTTGGTCGTGTAGGGCTTTGTGTGCGTGGGTGAGGAGGCGGAAGGTGATTCTTTTGTTGACGGGGAGCCAGTGAAGGTCTCTCAGATGTCCGGAGATGTGGCTGGTTCGTGGGATGTCGAGGATGAGTCTGGCTGAGGCGTTCTGGATCCGCTGGAGTCTCTTCTGGAGCTTGGCGGTGGTACCGGCGTATAGGGCGTTGCCGTAGTCCAGTCGGCTGGTGACGAGGGCCTGGGTGACGGTCTTCCTGGTCTCGGTGGGGATCCACCAGAAGATCTTCCGTAGCATGCGAAGGATGTTGAAGCACGCCGAGGAGACGTTGTTGACTTGCCTGGTCATGGAGAGGGACGAGTCCAGGATGAAGCCCAGGTTGCGTGCATGGTCTGTCGGTTTGGGTGCGGTGCCCAGGGCGGGAGGCCACCAGGAGTCGTCCCAGGCGGAGGGTGAGCAGCCCAGGATGAGGACCTCCATCTTATCCGAGTTCAGTTTCAGGCGGCTGGTCGTCATCCACTCGGCTACCTCTTTCATCCCTTCGTGCAGGTTGGCTCTGGCGGCGGCGGGGTCGTTGGTCAGGGAGAGGATCAGCTGGGTGTCGTCGGCGTAGGAGATTATGTTGAGGTTGTGCTGGCGTGCGATGGCCGCGAGGGGGCTCATGTAGACGTTGAAGAGGGTGGGGCTCAGAGAGGATCCTTGAGGGACGCCGCAGATGACTTCGGTGGCCTCTGACTTGTACGGTGATAGACGGACTCTCTGTGTTCTTCCGTCGAGGAAGGAGATGATCCATTCCAGCGCCTTGTCCTGGATTCCGACGTTGCTGAGGCGCTGTACTAGGGTGCGGTGGCAGACAGTGTCGAATGCCGCGGAGAGGTCTAGGAGGATGAGGGCCGCTGTTTCTCCGTTGTCCATCAGGGCTCGGATGTCATCGGTGGCGGCGATGAGGGCGGTCTCGGTGCTGTGATTGGCTCGGAAGCCGGACTGTGAGGGGTCGAGGGATCCATTCGTCTCGAGGAAGGCGGCCATCTGCTTGTTGACGGTCTTCTCGATGACTTTGGCTGGAAACGGGAGGAGCGAGATGGGGCGGTAGTTCTTGAGTTCGGTGGGGTCCGCTGTGGGTTTCTTGAGAAGAGCGCTGAGTTCGGCGTGCTTCCAGCTCTCAGGGAAGGTGGCGGTGTCGAAGGATGTGTTGATGATGTCTCGCAGGTGGGGTGCGATGACAGCGTCAGCCTTGTTGAAGACGTGGTGAGGGCAGGGGTCAGTCGGTGATCCGGAGTGGATGGAGTTCATCGTGCGGATGGTGTCTTCGGTGCTGATCGGGGTCCAGGCGTGGAGGGTGGTGGTGGGGGGTGGTTGTTCGGTCTTGGTGTGCGTTGGTTGGTTGTTGAAGCTGTTGTGTATGTCCGCGATCTTGTTGTGGAAGTATGAAGCGAGGGAGTTGCAGAGGTCTTGCGATGGGGTGATGTCGTTGTTTCCTGCGCTGGGGTTGGATAGCTCTTTCACGATGTTGAAGAGTTCCTTGCAGTTGTGTGCGTTGTTGTCCAGCCGGTCCTTGAAAGCAGTTTTCTTGGCGGCGCGGATCAGCTGGTGGTGCTTCCGGGTGGCCAGCTTGAGGGTGGTCCTGTTGTCTGGTGTAGGTTCCCTTCTCCAGACTTTCTCGAGGGCTCGGCAGTTCTTCTTGGAGCTCTTGAGTTCGTCGGTGAACCACTGGGCTTTCTTGCTTCCGGATCTGCTGGGCGGGGTCCTCAGCGGGGCGAGTTCGTCCGCGCAGTTGCTGATCCACTTCGTGAGGTTGTCGGCGGCCTGGCTGGGGTTCGCTGAGCTGGCGGGAGGGTGCTGGCTCAGGGAAGCGGCGAGCTGGTCTGCTGTGATCTTGGGCGCTTTACGAAGCTTCGGTGGCGAAGGGCTTCCGTTTTGTATTGTGTATCTGACAATTCTGGTGCAGGAGTCTGGGGGGTATGCCTGTAAGAGGCACCTAGCCACCGGTATCCTTAGGTAATTCGCATGCTTTCAGGGTGCAGGGCTGATGGGTTCAGGGTTTGACCGAGGTCGAGAGTCGGGGTCATGAGCGCACTGCCTCGTAGGATGTGGTCACAGGCTGTATTTCGGGAACTCATAGCAGCTTGTTATCCTGTGAGTGATCAATGAAAAAGCAACCGGAGCGCATGTAGCGCTCCTAGAATTTTGGGTGAATTTGCGCTATACTCAATTGTGAAGGCTAATTATAGTGTCCGCTCAGGGCGGTGAGCGTTAACCTTCTGATCTAAAGGTTCCTGGTTCGATTCTGGGTTTCGGCTGTAGCCCTTTGGGACCAATTTTATTGCTTACACGCTTGGGAAGCGTGAATTACAAAACTATAGAAAGCGTGAATATCATAAAATAGAAAGCGTGAGGATTTTATAGAAAATACACTTTTCCCCCGCGCCTGAAGGTGTAAGCAACGGGTGACATTGTAAAGTGCTCCTAGAACTTCCGGTCAAATTCGCGCCATTGAAAAATTGAATTATGCAAATGTAAATAACGTAATCCCCGGGGCCTTAAGATATAGCAACCAGTGCTCATGTAAAGCGTGCCATTACCTTCCGGTTTACCTTTGCTAGATAAGTACACAACATTGGGAAGCTTATTAGAGTGCCCAAGATAGCTCCATTCAGCGAGCGTTTGCCTAAAGATCTAGAGGTTCCCGGTTCTGTACTGCCTTCGGCAGATGCCGTTTTTTGATCGCATATTCACCAACAACACGTATGATACGTGGAAATTAAACAAAATACACTTTCCTCCGTGCCACTTGGCGTGGTTTAAATATCAGCTGGTGTTATTTACACGGCCCTGGGGGGTGCTGCTGGGAGTACTTGTAGTGGTGAAAGGGAGCTGAGATGGCTTGTCATCTTTGCAGTTACCTGGTCTTCAGGCCAGGGTGTCAGAATCTAAGTTCATGAGGATACAACAGGACCGGTAATAAAACCTTGATTTGACTAACTTGGTATTGTTAGCCTAGGCTCTTCAGAATGGTACGTTCGCCACGGTGTGTTACGGGGAAAAGTTGGTAAATCTTGCTCTAAAACACGTTTCCCACGCAATAACACAGCTTTGAATTTTCCCGTTTAATCTTCCCTGCGCAGCACAGCTTTGTGAGATATTACTTTGCAAGTATGGGCCAGTGTTGTCATCAGTGATGCCCAGGGACCTGGGAGGCTTCTGTTTGCGTCAGTGGTGCTTTTTGGTACGTGGATACCTTGGGTATTTTTTCATGGATTCTTTCACAACACTCATTATTGACCATACTTGACTTCGTGGTTGTACTGCATAGAAGCATTACTGTGTACTGGCTGGAGGAACAGGGAAATGGTGCGTGTTAACCATGCTGTGGCTATGCTGTCTCAGTGAAGAGAGGACGATGGCTAATAGTTGATACACTTTGCGTGAGTGTCTTGGCTTAGGTGTGTTAATACTCCTCTTTCTGTTGCAAGGGGTGAGGTTCCGTGACAATTGTAAGTGGTGTTTTCGCCTCGCCCGAATATGGTCGAGTCTGGTATCTATGAACCGCAAATGACGAGTTTAGTGGGTGGGCGCGTTTTCGCTGTACTAACCTAAACCGTTCGTCTATTTCGTGGGTTTCTTCATCTGAACCCACGGGTTCCATTTTAGATACGGCATCGATTTTGTCTCTTGCCCTCAAGTAGCCAGCGAACGGACACTGTCCGCTTTGTGACCCTGGGATTCCCAAACTCTTGCGGAAGACACGTGTTCCTTTGAGGATGTCTTTATGACGAGGGGGATGACACTGTAAGGCAGATGGCCCCGCTCGAGGCTCATCTTGCCGTGCCGGTCTATTGTCTCAGTTGTGCATTCATTAGGCACGTCTCCTTTGATCCCTGCAATCGTGTTTCTGATAGCACCCCCTTACACTCTTTTCAATCTGTTCGCTATCCTTGTCTTCCTCCGCACCTGTTTCTGACTCTTCCTTGATTTGTTTACAGCCGAACGGAATGCACTAATGGTGGGAAGATGTACTTTTACTGTGGGAACCAGGTTGTAACCTTTGTTTGTCATGTTGTCCTATGACGAAAAACTGTATAAAAGGAGCGATCCACAGATACAATTTGAAGCAGTCTCCTTGAACCTACATGCTATGTACTTCTTGTGACTTCTGTGTTCCCTGCAGTAAATAAACCTCGAATCTTTGACGCCAAAGGAAGTGTCCCGTGTCTCTGTCATTTGTACGCCGGAACAGGTAACCCACGAAGGTTTCAGGTGTTGTCCCTGGCACCGCTGGGTCTTAGAAAAACCCAGTCCTTCAGTTGGCGCCCAATGTGGGGCGGCATCAGCGGTACCGGTCCAAAGCCCGACGATCGTGAGGAACTTCGTGTGAAATCTCCGAGGGAAGGTGCACCCCGCTTCATCGATCTTGTTGTCGAAACAAGTGGCCCGAAGACTTTTCCCGCGAAGATCCCCGCCTCCTGACGGCTGCGACGGACTGCTGCCCTGACTGTCGACCTGTTTTGGCGCCTGGCGTAGACCTTGGTATAGCGAGACGATTGACGGGCCTTCCTGGTGACGCCATTGTTCTTTGAGTTAAGTATTTGTGGGTCGCTCCCAGAATCCTTAGTCTTTATGGGTGCTTAGTTGTTGCATGGTTCCATTGCATTTGTGGTTCTTCGTATTTTTGTTCTTAGTTGTTCTATTTGACGTCTGCAGTCGCCAAAAACCGAGGGTTTTTGCACTTTTGCGAGGACATTGTAATCCAATAACCCTTGACGTTTGTGAAACTCGGTTAGTGTGCACGATGCCTAGCCGTAGTACTTTGTTCAGTTGCTTTAGAGATTGTGGTGCGGATTCCCGATTGGAGGACTCATGTCCGATACCTCCAGTTGGAACTCCAATTTATGAATTATATAGTCGCCATGGTGTGGGTCCCATCACATTCAATGATTGCTGGGTTCGTTATACTAAAAATGATGGTGTCCTTAGTTGGCCACCTCACGGTAGTTTTGAGACCCCGATTTTAGATAATCTTGAAGCTAAATTGTTTCAAAAGAAAGCAAGGCCGGCCATGTTCGATTCCTTTCGGTTATGGCGTAAAGAAGCCAAGCAGAAAGAAATCAAACAGCTTAAACGTAATAAGAGAGAAGGTATTGTTACAACGATGAGAAATGTAGAGCAGTTTCAGCGAGACAAAGAAGAGAAGGAAAAGGAAGTTTTTGATAGATTACAACGTATGACAGTGGATAAATGTTATCCCGCTTTACCGACGGGTACTGATAAGAAGGGAGAGGAAGCAGTAGAGAACCCTTTGTTGTCCTATCTACTGAAGTCGCCACCTCCATATGCACAGGATACCACAGTTCCGGTGGTTCCTCCTGTTCCTCAACCTGCTGTTCCTGCAGCTGTTAATCAGCCTGTCGTTGGTCCTGTCCTTGCAAATCCTCTTGTTCCTATTCCTCTACCCGCTACTGTTATTGTCCCCACTGCTCCATCGTCTATACCTTCTCAAACTGTTGTTCCCGCTACTTCTGCTCTTGTGTCTACTCCTACTGCTCCTGCTGCTCCTGTCTTTGGTCCTCCTGTTGTTACCCCTTTACTTCTCTCCTCTTCCCCGTCTGTTCGGCGACGTATTCTTAATATTGTTGCTAACTTTTACTCTCCTCTTGGACCAATTCTTGGGTCTGCTGATTCTGATGCTCCCCAAAGACGGAGTCAGCTTCCTGGTGGTAGGGAACGTGATACGCTATTTAAAATGGCGAAAAATTGGATTAGTTATCCCCTTAAGAATCCTCCACGCATAGTTGTTGATACTTTCTCCCAATTTAATGAGCCAACACAGAGATTCGTGTTTGAAGAAATGTGCAAACTCTTACGCGGTGAGATATCAGTTGACGCGGCAGATGATGTACTGGCCGCTGTAACTGAACTTCAGCTTCAGTTTTCGAGTGGTATGATTGTGGGTAGCAATGTTCGATGTGCTGTCGAGCATCTTCTATCTTTTCGTCCCACTGTGATGCCTCGTGCATTGTTTAAAGATGAAAACGAGGAATGGATGGTGACACCTGGTCAGTATCCCATGCGTGAAGTTCCACCAGTGTGGATGCCAGGTAACCCTGGTGCTGCTCCTCCAATCTTGCCACACTTCCAGAGAGTGTGGATACACCTTCCATGGAAACGATCGGAAGTTTTGCAGGTTAAGCAAACTTTGCCTGACCCTCGCCAAAATCCTGCAGGGTATTATAAAGAATTGACCCAACTAGTGGATGCTACGATCATGAATCTTGCCGACATCGACATATTGTTCGGCAATGTCGTACCACAACCGATTTGGGCGAAAATACGTCACGAAAATCATGCAGCCGAGTTAGGCGGTGATTGGGCTGCTCTTGCGGCGGCTGACGTGCGACAAGTTGGTGGGGCAAAGCCTGAACAGCTTATTACTGATCTTCCCCAGAGAATAATTACCCTTATGAAGACACTTATGCCAGCGATGAAAGTTAACTGGGATAAATTGTCTGCCTGCAAGCAAAAGAAGGACGAGAGTGTCTCCGATTTCTTTACGAGATTTGAGGAGGCATTCATCGATCATAGTGGTCAGGATATGAGCACTGAGGGAGGTCAGAGATTGTTTGTGGATACATTTGTATCGAATTTGTTGCCCGAGCTTAGCAACAAATTGAAAAATTCAGAAAGTGCGTGGGCTGTTTCGACCGCTGCTCAGATATTGGCTACGGCCCAATATTATGAAAATAGAGAGAAGGAGGAGAAGGATCGTTCAGATAAAAAGACGAAAGAACTCAAAACGAAAGTTTTGTTGCAACAAGCGTATCCTCCGCGCTCAAATCAAAATGATTCTCAGCAACGGAATAGATCACAATCGCAGTCAGTTATGTCACAGTCGCGGAATGATTCTTTTTCGCAGAGATCCATGCTTTGGTACAATCAATGTGCCTATTGTAGAGGTGAGGGTCATTTGAAATTTGATAGTCCGGTTTTACGCGATCGCAATAATGGCAATTCATCTAGAGGAGGTTGTATTGGTCCTCAACAGACTTCACGAGGTAGAGGTAGTGGTGTTACTCAGAATCAAAATGAGCGTTCTAACAATTCCTCTGATTCCAATAATTGTTTCGATCAGCGTGGGTCATCGTTAGGTAGATCCGCACAGTACAATGTGGACGATTTTTATATCGAGCAGGGTACTGATGACGGTAATTACTAGGACAGCCATAGACAAAGAGAGGGAGTAGTATCAGTTCCGGTTGATCAGAGAGGGCCTTACGTCGCAGTTGCCACATCGGGCGTAGTTGAGCCTTTTCTGTTGGACACTGGTGCAGCGAAAAGTTCCATTATGCATTCGAAACTCCCTGGCGCACCTTTGTCTGGCTTAACAAATGTTTCCGTTGGATTCTCTGGCGCCCCTGTTAGCAATCCGGTTTCTCGCCCTTTGCCCCTCACAATCGGGCCTCGTGAGCTGAAAGCTCCTTTGATTTTGACTACTGGTTGTGGTGAAAATCTTTTGGGCCTGGATTTGCTGAAACGTTTGTATGCGACTTTGTATTGTTCTCCTGCGGGAGTAAAGCTTACATTGGGTGAGAGAGTAATCTCTCCTATGTACTTGTCAATTGATAAGCTCCCACCGGAATTGAGTTCTCTTCCTGTATCTTTGTGGGCAACAGGTCCCAATGACGTGGGCCTGCTTGACATCTCCCCTTATGTTGTCCAATTGAAGTCGAATATGCGATTACCACGTATTCCCCAGTATCGTATCTCCCTTGACGGTGAGCGAGCGTTGTTAGCGATCATCTATGACTTGATCGAGAAAGATGTTATCGAGGAGACTCGGGGAAACGTGTGTAATAGTCCTGTGTTACCTATTCTGAAACGCACTGACCCATCTAAGCCTCCTGTTTATCGTTTTGTCATTGATTTGTGGGAGGTGAACAAAATTGTGGTTCCTCAGTTCCCTGTGGTGCCTGACATTACGGCTTTACTGACTCTGATTCCAGCATCTGCTTCCTGGTTCTCAGTGATCGATCTGAAGAATGCTTTCTTTAGCATTCCGATTGCTGAGGAAAGCAGGGACTTATTCGGTTTCTCTTTAGGTGGCCGCAGCTTTAGGTTTAAACGCGCTCCTTAGGGCTACTGTGAGAGTCCATCGATATACAGTCAAGCCCTGAAAAGTCAACTTGATGCGTTTGTGTTACCGGCTGGTGTGGCTTTGATCCAATATGTTGATGATTTATTGGTGGCTGCGGACACACGAGAAATTTGCAAAACTGCTACGGTGTCTCTGTTACAGCATCTCTGTGATTTGCATCACAAGGTGTCACCTTCTAAACTGCAATATTGTTGCCAAGAAGTAACCTATCTAGGTCACTTATTGTCAAGGGAGGGAAGAAGGTTGACCCCAGAGCGAATTGCTTCGATCGCTCGAATGACTGTGCCAACAACTCAGAGAGATGTGCGTGCCTTTCTAGGTATCACGTCATATTGCAGGCAATGGATTCCAAATTTTTCATTGCTAGCGAAACCATTGGTAGCCCTCACGTGCAAGGATGTTCCAACTCCTTTGCCATGGACGGAAGAATGTCAGAAAAGTTTTTCTGAATTGCGTGATGCGTTGTGTTCGGCCCCTGTGTTAGGTACTCCTGACTACAGTAAGCCGTTTACACTATACGTTCACGAGAGGGAAGGTTGTGCGTTGAGTGTTTTGACGCAACAATTTGGCGGTAAGCAACGTCCATGTGCATATTTTTCCTCGACCTTGGACCCAGTAGCTAGAGCGTTGCCGAGTTGTCTAAGAGCGACAGCGGCAGCTGCGGTGTCCATCCGGCAATCTGCTGGATTGGTCATGGATAATATGCTTACGGTGATGGTTCCGCATGCAGTTGACACTCTCCTGAATCGTACGAAAACCCAACACTTGACGAGTGCAAGGTTGTCTGGTTATGAGTTGACGCTCTTGGCAAGTCACATTCAAATAAAGCGCTGCAATGTCCTAAATCCGGGGACTTTGTTGCCAACCAATATGGAATCAGACGAGGTACCACCACATGATTGTTATTTGCGAACTGAGGAAGAAACGAAGGGTCGTGTTGACCTAAAAAACACTCCATTGGAAAATCCCGATGGTACTTTGTATGTGGATGGTTCGTGTTTCAAGTTGCCGAATGATGATGTGACGACCGCGTATGCTGTGGTAACGTTAAGTACGGTTGTGGAAACAGCGAGACTGAATCAGAATTCTGCACAGGCGGCAGAATTAATTGCATTGACGAGAGCGTGTGTTTTGTCGAAAGGGAAGCGGGTGAATGTGTTTACCGACAGCCAGTATGCCTTTGGTGTTGCTCATAGCTTTGGACGATTGTGGCGAGAGAGAGGTTTTATGACATCGCATGGTACGAAAATCCAGCACGGACAGCTTGTGAACGATCTTTTAGACGCACTTAATTGCCCAAGCAGGTGGCGATTATTAAATGTAGTGCGCACCGTAAGGTGACGGATGATGTTGGTCATGGTAATGCGTTTGCTGATGAGATTGCTAAGGAGACTGCGAGAAATCTTGCAACTAGAATGTATGTGACGAGTTCGGTAAGGTGGCCTGCAGAAACTGGTATGTGTGAGGATACTGTTGAAAGTGTGAAAGCGATTCAGAATGAGGCCACCGAAGCTGAAAAGATCAAGTAGAAGGAGAGCACAGGAAAGTTAGACGCAAATGGATGTTGGATTGATTTGTCGGAGAATCAAAGGTGGATGTTGCCGGAGGCATATGTGCTAGCTGTTGTGACCATGGCACACGGTTTGTCACATATCAGCGCGAAAGGTATCTGCAAGTTATTGTCCCCTGTATGGAAGAATGATGGTATCGCTAAGTGTGCTGAGAGATTGGTCAAGAATTGCATGATATGTATGATGTACAATCCTGGCAAGGGCACTCCTACACCCCCTGGCCATTTTGCTCCTCCTACATGTCCCTTTGAGGTAATCCAACTGGACTTTATCCATATGGAGCGATGTAATAACCTAAAATACGTTTTAGTTGTGGTTTGCGCATTCTCCCGATGGATCGAAGCTTACCCTCTCAAAGACAATACTGCCTTGTCCACAGCGAAAGTCCTACTGAAGGAATAATTTCCTCGGTATGGAATGCCACGGATTGTATGGTCTGATAACGGAAGTGAGTTTGTGGGGAGTGTGATGAAGAGTGTGTGTAAGGGCCTTGAAATTATACAAAAATTCCACAGTGCCAACCATCCCCAGTCAGCAGGTTTGGTTGAGGGGTACAACGGTACTCTAAAACTAAAACTCGCAAAGATTCAGGCTACGACTGGTCTGTCGTGGCCCGATGCCTTGCCTCTGGCTCTTCTGTGAACTAGGGCGACTGTACACTCTCGAGTAGGGCTCAGCCCATATGAGATTGTGTTCGGCCGTCCTGCAAATATTTGGGGGGTTCCTAGACCCAGTTCATTCACAAATCTTGAATATCCAATGCTAATTGATTACCTTTATGATCTGACTGCTAAACTGAGGTTAATTCATCAACAGGTCTTTGAAGCACTGCCGGCGCAGACGGAGGGTCCAGGCCACCAGCTCCAACCCGGAGATTTGGTGGTTACCAGAAATTTTGGCCGGAAGCGAAACCTCGAGCCGAGGTTTGTTGGACCCTTCCAAGTGCTACTCGCCACGAGAACCGCTGTTCGTTTGGAGGGCCGCAAGCATTGGGTGCACGCCACCCACACCAAAAGGGTACCAATGCCTTTACCAGCGGACTCGTGGGTGAGGACTGGCATCGCCGCATCAGAAACAGAAGCTTTTCCGAACTTTGTGCCGTTCAGTGACGCTCAGCCTGTGGGAGATACTTCAGTGCAGCCAGATAACTCTGTTGAACCTTTGTCATTGGAGAATTCAAGATCTGAACTATTGTCTGACCGACAGGACTCTGTTCCACCACCCGATCAATTGTTTGAAGAGCAGACTCGTCCTGGAAGAAGCAGATATTTTCTTCGTTCCAATACCAGAGACTAATAAATTATTTTTGCTTTTTCCTTTTTGAAATCCACGTTACCCCATTATCACTTTGAACATTTTTGAACAACTGTGGTTTTTTATCAAATTCTGAGTTCTTTTTCACACATGTGTGCCACAGCTAGGAGATTTTGTATATATTGTTTGATTAAAAGAACCTTACATCCGGGTTGACCGTAGGGCCGTGCGGGTACTTCCTTCTGTTTAGTAGGTCCTGACACTAGGTCGGAGGCCGTCGATTCCTGGGAACTGCTGGGGATTGACCATTACTACACAGAACGAAGTGCGTCAAGAACGTTGTGGACGGTTTTAGAGGATGGCATTCTCAAAGTTGTCGGAAGTGGAGAAGACTCAAGCACAAAGATTCGAACTGCATAGGGTTATACGTACCAAATGCTTTATGTTTCAGGTGTTCCTACTGTTTCTAACTGTTTCCTCGTTACTGGTGGGTGGGGTATACTATGCGATACAATCACTATTGCCTTCTGCTTCACCTACCCCTTCCTCTGAACCAAAACCTACTTCCACTGTTTCTCCTCATTCTTTTTACATCTTACCCCAACATGAGCAGGTTAGACGTGCGGAATTCATGAACAATTCCTTCGTTCAGCTCCTTCACCAACATCAGTTGGTGATGAACACTACCAACTGTTGGGTGTGTGGGTTAATGCCACATACCACTGATAGGGGAATTCCGTACTTGGTCCTTCCTTACAGTTCCCAGGGTTCAGCTCGAGCATTCCAAACAATGTTTCGTAGCGCATTAGATTCCTACCCCCATCGAGAGCCACGCACTGCAGATCATGGTCCTGGCCCGTACCACAAGCCTTTGGCAAGAGCGATTGCCGATTTAGATAGGGATATCTTCAACGCATCGCTTATCCCAGAGGAAGAGGTGCGAGCATACAGAGATCTGAGTGAGGCTGAGTATAGCATGTCAGTGGGTGATCGCAAGCTTAAAAGCTCGTCTCCGATCTGGATCGTACCCCATCTCAGTAATTTCTGTCTGAAAGGCCTTGGCCGAAGCCCGCGAGCTCAGCTCGGGAGGAGTGCCTGTACCGAAATGTATGTTTTGCCGACTGCCTCTTCCCCTGTTCTTTTGACTGCCAAGGGTACATACTTTGTCTGTTATGACCGCGCATATACATGGTTGCCTCGTGACTTCTCAGGCACATGTTATATTGCGAATCTGTTGCCGCCGACCTTTACTGTTGGGTCGGATTATCACAAGACCAGAGTTGTGAGAGGCGTGATTAGCGAAGAGGACACTGCCGGTCAAGAGGCGGGAGACTTCTTTAAGGGTTTCTTGCCGTTTTGGGGACCTATGATCAATAGTAGGAACCTGAGACAGTTGACTCGAGTGGTGGAATCGACCGCTAATATCACCGCAAGTGCCCTTGGTAACATTACAGCAGAGCTTCAGGCTGACAGGCTTATGACGTTACAAAATCGTATGGTTTTAGACATTGTCCTTGCAGATAGAGGTGGAGTATGTAAGGTGATCCATTTGAGTTGCTGCATTTTCATTCCTGATAACGCTCCAACTGTCTATCAAGCCATCTCGAAGTTGCATAAGATCTCCGAGTCCATACACGTGGACGTAGGTGATTGGACGCTACTAGGGTGGTTTTGGGGTCTGATGTCGACGTGGGGTCGGAAAATTCTGATGATCATTGGGGTTGTTGTAGCATTTCTGTTCACGTGTTGTCTTTGTGTACAGTGTGGTCCTGCCTTATGTGGCCTCTGTGCTACGACGTGTATAAGACGGCCACCTGTTTCCAAGGAAGCACTGATGGATAGAATAATGTTGCAGCAACATCTGGATGGTCTGATGAATATCGAGATCGATTCTGATTTCGACTAGTGCTTGCCTACATGAGGGCAAAAGGAGCGTCTGAGGTTCCGTGACAATTGTAAGTGGTGTTTTCGCCTCGCCCGAATATGGTCGAGTCTGGTATCTATGAACCGCAAATGACGAGTTTAGTGGGTGTGCGCGTTTTCGCTGTACTAACCTAAACCGTTCGTCTATTTCGTGGGTTTCTTCATCTGAACCCACGGGTTCCATTTTAGATACGGCATCCATTTTGTCTCTTGCCCTCAAGTAGCCAGCGAACGGACACTGTCCGCTTCGTGACCCTGGGATTCCCAAACTCTTGCGGAAGACACGTGTTCCTTTGAGGATGTCTTTATGACGAGGGGGATGACACTGTAAGGCAGATGGCCCCGCTCGAGGCTCATCTTGCCGTGCCGGTCTATTGTCTCAGTTGTGCATTCATTAGGCACGTCTCCTTTGATCCCTGCAATCGTGTTTCTGATAGCACCCCCTTACACTCTTTTCAATCTGTTCGCTATCCTTGTCTTCCTCTGCACCTGTTTCTGGCTCTTCCTTGATTCGTTTACAGCCGAACGGAATGCACTAATGGTGGGAAGATGTACTTTTACTGTGGGAACCAGGTTGTAACCTTTGTTTGTCATGTTGTCCTATGACCAAAAACTGTATAAAAGGAGCGATCCACAGATACAATTTGAAGCAGTCTCCTTGAACCTACATGCTATGTACTTCAGGGCTCGACAAATCTGAAAAATTGTACTAGTCCTGCAGGTCTAGTAACTTGGAAAATCCCCTCGACCCAACTGCAACCTACTTGACCTCTGTCATTGAAAACAGAGCAAAAGTGACAAGTTAACAAGATTTAAAGGCATCTTTATTGCTTAGTTCCTTTGTGAGCAATAAAAATGCCTTTAAATCTTGTTATCTTGTCACTTTTGCTCCGTTTTCAAAGGCAGAGGACAAAAGTTAGTTTGTTTCCTACTCGCCAGAAAGGGCGAGTAGGAGCTAAAAATAGCTCGTCCTCATCCATTCTCCCTCGCAAATGCGAGCGGGCGAGTGGATTTGTCGAGCCCTGTACTTCTTGTGACTTCTGTGTTCCCTGCAGTAAATAAACCTCGAATCTTTGACGCCAAAGGAAGTGTCCCGTGTCTCTGTCATTTGTACGCCGGAACAGGTAACCCACGAAGGTTTCAGGTGTTGTCCCTGGCACCGCTGGGTCTTAGAAAAACCCAGTCCTTCAGGGGTGAGTTGCCTATGAGCGGATATGCCCCTCGTAGTACACTGTGAGTTTTATACTCGGTCATCCACAGCATGTAGCAGTTAGGCTGAACTTGTTTCTGTATTCTCTGCAAGTGGTTGGGATCGTCAGTATAATCACGTCAGGATGAGGTGCTTGCTGTATCACAAGCAATAAGGTCTGTCAACGTGCTCAAGGGATAGTTTGAAGTCTTATCTACAAGCACAGCTGCTGCATTTTAACGCTGAACCGACCAACATCCACAAAGCCAACTTCCCGGACTTGTTAGGTTGATGTTCTTTTTACATCATTATCCGGATACAAGGGCTAAAACAACAAGGTGCCAGTCGGGAGGCAGACTGGCTCCCACAGGCACAGAGAAACTACTAGGTGATACAAAGTCACTTAAAGAAATCTTAAATTGGTGTGGATATTTCAAAAGCTCAACCGGGCCATAAATTTCATAGTCATTTTTGTCCCAAGCTATACCACCAGGTATAGGGATGGCTGTGATGTTCACTGATGACAGTTCTCTTTTTTCGATGTGTGATGATCTGTGTGGTTTCAGGACCAAGTTGATGTTCTGACTTGCTGTGTCCATTGTACTATATTTTCCTTCAATAAATCTACCCAAACTTAAAACCAAGATGAGCCATAGAAGGAGAAAAAGTACCCCTAACACAATCCATATTTTAATCCATTGTGAAGTAAGATATGTTTCTCCGAGTTGTTGAAAGAGTTCTGTGATATTTTCTTTGAATGTTTTTGTTGCTGGCTTCTCTCCATGTTCACTTGGATCATCGGAAAAGTCATCAAAGTTGATAAAGTAGCCAGATGCAGTTCTGTCAATTGGTGGGATTGCTTCCGGATTTCCATTGATCTTTGCATTTTCTTTTATTACATTTGTATAGTCCGAGGCTACATCGTTGTAGACTGGAGTTTCTTGAACTGTTGGAATTTGGGTTTCAAGAGGCACAAGTTCCATGGCTTTGTTGCATAGTCCTTTTTTAATTACTGCAGGTTTGTCAAATGTGATTAACCTCTCAGTTTGAACCTCTTGGATTGTAGCAAGATTTGGTGTTCTGCTATTTCTTGGGAGTCCACTGGGCCTACTTCTTATTATTAGCTAAATGGTTGTGGTTTCACCAGGTCAATTGATACAACTCGGTTCTCCTTTTTTCCAGCAAGGGGCGGTAGTACAACTGATCTTGTTCCGCTGACAGCAAAGACAGGTACTGCTTTTCTGTAAGAAGGCCCAAATTCCTTCTTCACCGCGATCTTTTCTCTGACCATATCCCCAATCTTTGGAATCCAGACAGGTCTTGCTGGGACAGGTGATTTTTCTTCAGTGGTAGTTGGCTTTAGCTTTTCGTTACTCAGACTTTTTCTTGTTTCATTTAAGTCCTGTAAAACAGCCAAACGATCTTTGATATCAAAGGCTTTTGTTGCACCACTGAAGTCTGACAATCCAAGTCCTGAATGATCATTCTGGTACCAAAAAAAAGTTCATACGGACTGATACCTCCTAGAGAATTTCTTGGCATATTATTAAGACTACGTTGGACTCTTAATAGATGTTTGACCCACCCATCACTCGAACCTAATACTCTCGCTGTTATAGATTGCTTTATGTCCCGTTTTTTTCTCTCAACTACCGCATTTCCCTCGGGATGGAATGGACTAGAATACCGCAATGCAATGCCCATGCTGGCCATGGATTCCTTGTAAGCCTGAGAGCTAAACGCAGGACCCTGGTCAGAATGTAGCATGCCAATTGCGTATGTACCGATAAAGAGTCGCAAATCTTTTATAACAGTTCTGGCGTCAACCAAGCGCTGGGGCCACATCCAAATGAATCTCGTACAGGAATCCACTGTGACCATGATATATTTATAGTTGCCATCCCTTTGTAAGGGACCACAGTGGTGCAGGTAAACACATGCTAATGGTTTGTCTGAGATTAGAAGGGGTGTCTGCGCTGGTCGTTTCACTGTTGATACTTTTATTTTCTGTCAAATTTCACATTCTAGAACATAGTTCCTAGTCTGTTTTCTCATTCGTGGCCCCCAATATCTCTGGTTTAATAATGATACTGTGGCGGAAACACCAGCGTGTGCAGAGGCGAGACCTTCGTCTGCCGCTAAAATTAGTCCTAACCTGTGCTCCGTGTTTGGAATTGCTCTATCCCCCACTCCAGGGATTTGAGCAAACGGAACGTTGTTTGCATCAGTTTTGTATGAGTACTTTACTGGAAAGCCTTTCTGGAGTGTCTTACCGCTGTCTTTTACTGAAGCACTGGCAGGTTGCATTATCTTGCTGTCTATTTTTGTTTTTGACCGAGTAATGGCAGCTACGGAAGCTGTTTGTACAGCTGCTTTCGCGGCCTTGTCAGGCAATGAATTCCCTGCAACGTGAATGCCATCACGTTGATGACTCAGTGTATGAATCACGTGAGTCTTTTGTAGTTCTTTTTGTAAAAGAACTACCTGTTCCCAAAGCATTTTATGCTTGATTGTGCCACCTTTTGCATCTTTGTAGTTGTTTTGAACCCAGTTCTGTAAATATTCATTGTAAGACTGGACACAGTAATAGGAATCGCACACTATTAGTGTGGGGAATTCTCGTTCGCTATTTTCAAGTGCCATCTTAAAAGCCTGTAGTTCAGCTCGCTGAGCTGTACAGTCTCCGAGTGATTGAGTTTTAGCTACCAAAGGTTTAAATTTTCCTTCGTGCCAACGACCTTTAACAATCGCGCACGCAGCACTGTAGGCTTGTTTACCCCCAACCGCGGATTGTGCTGAGCCCTCTGTATATATTATACAACCGTAATGTTCTAAAGGCTGAATCTCGATCAGCAGAGGACATTCATATTCATATTGCGGAAATTCTTGTGTTTTTAAGTTAGGATCAAATTTGTATACTACGTCCGGTGCAGCAAGAGAATTAACCCATTGTATCCATCTTGGATGTAAAGCTTTAGCATTGGGGATGCTTGCTCTTGTTACTGCTTCTAGGGCAGGAATTGGTGTAACGATAATTATTCGTTTCCTTGAGCAAGGGCTCTTTCTTTTGCTACAGCAACTTGAACCGCAGTTAGAATTTTTACAGTTGAACTGAATTTCATTTCAGCTTGTGTGTACAATGTGATTTGTAAGTTATTGGTACCGTTTCTCCCTCATTAGAGGTCAGGTATGTGAATCCGCATCTTCCTGGGATGACTTGGATTACAAGTTTGTGTTCATTTGCGCGTGTTTGCAGTTTTGTTTTAGGTAACATATCTGTCTGTAATGGTCTTAAAATTTCTGTGTGTTTTTTAGTCCAATTAATTGGTTTAAAATCAGGTATTATTAGTTCGTAGACAGATTTAACCCTCTCTGCATAATTTAGAATGTATGTTCTTCCGAAATTCAGGAAACCTAGTATTGATTGTAAGTTCTTCAGCGTTTTTGAAGCTTGGAGTACTGCACACTTCTCTAAGAAGTTGTCTGCCAGGCTTTTGCCTTCACTTGATAATTCATATCCTAAAAATAGGACAGTTAGATGGGCAATTCGTGATTTTTTAAAGTTAAATTTGTACCCTTCAGCTGCGACGCAAGTATTATGGTGTTCACTCTTTTCAAGTGAGTCTCCAGGTCATCGTCTGTAAGATAGATGTCATCAACATAGGATAATGCCTCATCATCATACATTTGTAGTAACTCTGTTACCCTGGCTGAAAATAATCCTGGACTGCTCTTGAATCCCTGTGGGAGACAACAACATTGTTTTTGGGTCCCCATGCTAGAGAAAGCGGTCAAATATCTGCTTTCAGGTGCTATGTTTTGACAGAAGAAACCATTTGAAATATCTAATGTTGGTTTATATTTTTTGTGCACGATGTTATTCATTAGTGCTGCACTGTGTGAGTTTTGTACTGCAAAAGTTTTACAGCAGGAGCTTAGATGTCTGTAGTCCAAAACTAGACGATATGAATCATCTGGCTTGGAGACAGGAAACAAAGGATTGTTCATTTGTGAGGTGCATGTTTCAATCATCCCCTGATATTCAAGTTGATCTAAAATGTCTTTTACTTGTTTTTTAGCTTCTTGCTTAACAGGATACTGCCTCTGTGCAGTACGTTGATTTTTTAACTGGATTTTATGGTGAGGAGAATCCTTGTCCCATCCTACATGATTTTTATATAATGCAGGGGCTTGGACCACTGCCCATTTTCTAGAAAGTGTGTATTTTCTATGAATCGGAATGTGATTTGAGAAGGCAAGCATAATCATTTCTTCGCCATGTGGGCACTCCCTGACAAACTCTGGTGGCCAGTCTTTCTCTGCTAGAAGGATATCATAGCCTGTAGATAGATTCTCCCAAAAGAGACCTTTTATTTTCCTAGTTTTATCTTCCTCTATACGTAATGTTATTTCATATAGTTTATGGGGCACGCTCACTCGGGTGTCTGCAGTTTCCAGTTGAATGTATTCATTCGTGTCCACTGTCTCCAGAAGATTCTTCAGGATCTTGCGAGCTATGCTCACTTCTGCTGCTCTGTCTAGCATTGTCTGGGCCCACTCTCCGTTTTTCAGTTGTGTCCTCAGAATTCTCTGCATGTTTTATTTTAATACTGGCTACTTTCTTTCTGGGAAATTGTAATTTTTTACTTTGATGAGCAGGTTCTCTGTCTTTGGACTTGACGTGCTCTTCTTTATGTTCTGACCGTCCTCTTCTTTCCGATTTCTCTGATGAAGTCTGAAAAGATCGAGAGGAACGTGTATCAATATCTTGATATCTGTCGGGTTTCTCAAATTGTCCCTATTTCTAAGGTTGTATCTTTTTTCAGAGGGCTCCCTTTGGGGAGAATTGCCCCCCCCCCCTTCTGGAGATCTATTTCTCCGTTGGGGAGACCTTCCTCTGGACTAAAATAGTTTTTCTCTGGGAGTGGTTTGTTTGTTACCCTCCCACTTCTTTTGAGAATTGAGATTATTTTTAATAAAAGTTTTTTCAGGATTTTCAATTAGTTGGGGTTTTACTGGTTTATCACCCAAACTATCTCTGCCTAATTCTTCATAGGATTTTTCAATTATTTTAGCAAGCTCAAAAGGTTAGTCTGTTATATCTGTCTCCTTTAATCTCTGGCGGATTGCCACACATGCTGCTTCTCCTTTTATGTTGGCTAATAATATAGACGAGACCTGCTTAAAGTCTTTCAGTAATTTCATACCCAGAGTTAAAGCAGGTTCTGGACCATATTCATTTTGAATCTGTCTTAGTGCATCTGGTATAACCACCATAGACGGAACACCATGTGTTTTTGTGTAGATAGAAGCAAAGACTGTGCCCCAAGTGTCACAGTCCTCCACATGTGGTGCGATCCCCATTGGGAGACAGATAGTCAGAATTCTGTGTTTTTCGTGATGGGTAGTATCAGGAAATACTGCCTCTATCTGAGTGATTTTTCGAGCTAACCAAAATGGAATGTGTTCCCGTTTTGCGGGTGTTTTACCAAGACATGATTGTATATTCTGTGGTGTAATCTTGTTTGTGTTCCCCTGTTGAGGGGTGTTTTGTGGAATTTTAATTGCAGGTTGAACTGTTGAAGTCCGCATGACATATTGGACCAATTGTCTATGTATTTTAATTAGTTGTTTTAGCTGAACTAAAAGTTCTCCGTCTGACATTGCTTCAATGTCCGGATGTGATGTGTAGCTGGCTAGAACCGGCCATGTGGCTCCTGGTCTACCTAGTGGACCGAGCCTGGTAATGTGATTTTGATGTTTTAGGGCGCCATTAAACAAGAGCAGGTGCTCTTGGTATGTTAGTGGAATTTCAACTTCCTCGAAAGGAGAGTATTCCGTTGGAGCTTCCGCTATTTTGTAGTAGTGGAACTCATGTGTTACAGCGTGTGCTGCTGGAAAATTTATCCAGGAATAGAATACCTCTGTCTGCCGAAATTCATGTGCCTCTACCACAAATATGACGGTACCACCTCTTGATGATACTCCTTTTTCTATTAGTTTTATAGTTATGGTTTTTCTTATATTGACTGGGATGAGTATTTAATCCGGGTCGTTATCTCGGACAAGTGTGTCGTCCGCTACGAGTTGAACTGGAAAAGCCGCTCTCTCCCTTTCGTCCTCACTCTCTGTCATTTTACTGACTGAAAGTTTTGCAGAGCAAGTTTTGAGGAAACAAAGATTAGGTGCACAATATTTTGGAACACTGTATCCTTCAACGTTGACTATACCGTAAACTAATACATGGGATTCTCATCCTACTAAGTTCCGGTGGATATTTAACCTTTTACCCACTCCAGACATCTATTGGAGTTTTAACAGGAAAAAGGGGTCTGTGTGAAAAAGCATGACTGAGTTACTCTAGTATCTTGTGTTAGATTATCGCCTTACCAAACGTTGGGCGCCAAACGTTGGGCGCCATGTAGTGTAGTTCCTATTTTACCAATAGGCTCTGCGCATTGGAATAACATAAAATATAGTTTAGACGTAGGACTGAGGTCGACTAGGTCTCTATTGAATATGTTAGACTTAATTTAGGTTTGCCAGCTAGCTCAGAGGTCACTAGAAACTTTCTCGAATGAACAGGGAGGAGTGAACTTCCCTTATTAGACAAGAAGGGATTCAGCTTCTGACAACCGCATAAACATGACAACTTTGCTCCCCCAGAATAAGGAGTATATCTCCAGAGTCGTGTGAAAACAATAGGTAGCTATTTTACTCAGTCAATCGTGCATACTTAGTTTCACCAGAGTGCAGAGTAATAGAGAGACGGGCGTTTTCAATAAAAGGTGTTTTTTATTGAGCAGTCTTCTTTCTCATGCAAGAGAAATGAATTGCCACAATTGCAATACTTGTTATAAAGTAAAGTTCGTACAGTAAAAGGAGTATTATGAAATAATACTGTAAAAGCATTGATAAGGTTTCTAAGGTATATGATACTTAAAAGGTATAAAATATATACAGTTACATATAATGATAAAAGCTTGACTAAACGTACTCAACTGGTGCTTCTAAGTACGCCTACCCCGATGGACGGGAGTAAGGGAGTTGCAGTTTAAGTTAAGTACGTTTTTGCCAAAAATCTGACTGAAGAATTCTCTAAGGATCTAATCAGCTCCGTACCATGGTTTTAGAATGAAGGAGGTCTTGTATCTCGCTCTCAGTACTCGATCTCCCAGTCACCCGCAAGGGTGACTGGAAACACTGGAGCTGGATTTTCTCAGCAGGAGAAAAAGACAGCGCCTTTCTCAGTGCGTCAAAATGGGAGGGACGGCTTCCTTCGGCACTCGCATCAGCTGGGCTTCGGATAAGTAGATAGCCGCTCTGCTCCACACCACCGTGTGTTGCTTAAGGCAAACACTGGTATATTTATACCTGGAAGGTGCCGTGTTTGACGTAAGGTTGGACATAAGACGTCAATAAAAGATGTCACTAAGAACTGGCCTTTCTTTCAGTGCTCGCAGGAGTTCTAGGACGAATCAAAACAAAAGCATGGGGAATTCCCTGGTTGTTGGAGGTTGGGTTTGTTGAAAGAACTCGTTGTACTTTCTAGGAGTCTAAGGAAGTAACCTTGCCATATTTGGTTTGCATTGGCTATTACTAAATATGGATTTGATTCTTATGCCTTTATAAGGGTATGATTTGTTATAACCACATAAGGGCATAAATCGGGAATATTTAATTAGGGTCCTAGATATGATTACAACACATGTAGCACCACATTAGACCTTGTTTACAACATGAATTTGAATGTTGCAGGGAAGAGACCTAAACTTACTTTACCCCTGCCTTGTTAAGACCCAGCATTACACTATTGTGCTACTTGAAACATTCACGTTAGTTACAGCCTCCTGTATAGCAAAATAGTTAATTGCTTATGCATCCACTTGATAGGGCTCGTAGGAATGCTTACGTTACTAAGTACAGCTAGTAGAATTGTGTTAGAAGCTATTGGATTTCTTCAATTCAGCTATTGTTGAACTCCTCAACTTGCTGTGCGAAAATACACCTGGACGCACTAAAATATTTAATTTTAATTTTCTGTCATGGTATCCACCTGTGTCACACAAGGGGGAGGGGCCCTCACTAATGTTCCCACCCAGTTAGTTGCGGGGTTCACACTTGTCAAACTGGTACCTTTTAACCCCCCCATTTTTAACGTCTGGAGGTGCGGCTATGGCCCGCCACTGCTATTTACAGCAGCTAGCGCACCGGCGCTCTAACTTTACAGGGTGGTTGTGTCTGGTGCGCGGCACCGTCCATCATTTGTCATTATCAGCACTGTCGGGCTTTCAGAGAGGACCGCTACATCAGCCACGGAGTAGTTCAAGATCACTGGTGACTTCGCTTTTGGATTTATCGGTTGGTTTAATTCTGGTGCCCAGATTAACTTGGACACTTATTGGCACGTTTACGCCCAGTTTGGGTTGTGCTTAGCAGGAGGGCCTGCGATTGATTTGCCTGGGTTTTACTGGCAGGGCCAAGATGGGGGCAAGTAATAACAACAGTCTTAAACCAAATGCAAGGGTTCACTCACAGGGGAGGGCCCTTAGCTAGGTACGCTAGTACTCGTTCGGCCTGAGTCAAGAGTCACTTAGTGGTTATTGAGGATCTAAGGTGGGGAGATCCTAGGCAGTATTTCCATGCCAGGAAGTACATAGGGAGTAAGTAATAGTGCCCCAAGTTGCCCAACTGGATTTATACATTTGGATGGGGGGCTTGTTTTAGCCGCCTCAGGTCCATCGAGTGCCCAATCGGGGTGACTGGTCTAGTCACAGACATTAATAGTTACTCTGCACGGGGTACTAATAGGGAGATTGTTTAAGCAGGTCTCAACTAGCCTTTTACGCATAATGGAGACAATTAGTGACATGCCTAAAGAGATAAGCCTGGTGTTATAGGGTCGGGATGCCAAGGGAGGTAGCTTGACTGCTTACACAGGCAGGTGATTTCCGCCGGGGCTTTATTAAGCCGACGGCCAGGCAGATGCTTGCACTACCAAGATGATTACATTCAGGACAAGCATGCACCAAGTGCTGGATGCTCAAGCCAGTCAAGACAGACATTAGCACCTGCGCGAGAGCCAGGGTGCTAGGCAGTGGTGGTAGCTGCCAGTTACAGGGGGTGTTCCGGTGCAATAACCTGAGGAGAACGTGGGGTCAACATATTTTGGTACAATGATTGAAGGTTGTTTAGGCGTTCCGATTGCCCATGCTGGGACAAGTGTTTGGCCTTCAGGTGATTCCCCCCTTTCTTGATAAAACAGGACACATGGACACCCGTTTCTATGTCACTTATCCCATGGCAGGATAGTCCCCTAGGTGGGGAATGGCCTCTGTGTGCCTCGCCTGGACAGGGATAGCCGCTCACACTAGCTGGAGCCTGTTAGGGAGATAAGGTAGAATCATAGACAGGGTATCCTGGGCCCAAACCCCCCTCACAAAGTCAACTGGGGATATCAGGCTGTAAGGTGTCCTTGAGGGACGGGCTAGGGAATTGGGGGCTGAAGTGGGTGACTCAGCTTTGGCAGAAACACAGATGGGTCCCAAGGAATCCACCAAAAGGACTATAGCAAAAACATGTGACACACTATCTGGTGGTATGACATCATTACTGGTATAGTATCAAGGGTCACAGGTGGATATCAGTTTCTGGGCATCGGTAGGTGCACTTCTCAAAGCGGTGCAGGTCTAATGAGGGACACCATACTCTTTTTCCTCAAAACTGTTGTGTCACCAGCGTCATGGGCTCCAGGGATTATTTGGAAGTACTAGGAAGTTGTCTGGTCAATGTGGCAAAGTATGAACCAGGGGAAGACCACAATGACCTCACAGGGCAATCTAGCAACCAGTGGGGGACAAGTAATCCTCTGTGGTCGCAATTCACCCCTGGCTCCTTTGGCAGGGAGCTTGGCAGGGGAGGCGATGGAGCCTGCGCGCAGGAAGTCTGGTCTGTGCGTAATTTCACTGGGCAAAGATTTGGCTTCATTAGACATGTGTGCTACACGCCAAATGCACAGGGCGTTTTAGGACGATTGGGTACAGCGGTCCACTTTATGCATGGACCTGTTTTTGCTGGACAGGGAGGAGGCCCTAGTAATAGCAAGGAGGAATGCCGGCCTTGGTGGGGGGCCCTGGCTGCAACGGTCGCCACCTCCAGGGCTGTGGCCGAGTTACAGGGCGATCCAGAGGCGGAAAGGTACTCAGGGGTACCCTCTTCAGGAGCACAAAGGGTGCTGAGGCCTAATATCCCCGGGAAGTCTGTGCGGTGGACCCTGGGGTGCGACGGCGCCCCATCTGTCCTACGGGCGGTTGGAAACCTGTACAACCGGGGGTCACTTGAACGCTCCGCCCCTCGAAGGGGGGGGGCGTGAGGAAGAGGGTGGACCGAAGGTTCACCGGAAGTGGGAGTGGCTATCCACTCACCACAACCGCTAAGCACCGATTGGCTAAGGCCACGATGCAAGTTGATCCATCAGGTGGTAGGCCGTGAGGCACGGCTTGCCTTTGGATCGTCTGTAAGATAACCCACCATGTTGGCATATGTATATGCTAACAAACCTGCAGAGACTTTATCCCAACAAAAAGTTGTCTTGTCTGCTTATTTACGATACATGCATGTTGCTGCGGGAGGGCTGGTGAGTGGGCCAATATTGGCACTATCTACAAACCCTAAAGTTGCACCCCTACATGTAAAGCGACTGGTCTCATCTTCAAAACCTAAACCTGTACTGTAATGTCTGAATATCTGTCATACACTTCTAATAAAAAAAGTTAAACATAAATCTACTGTCCTAATAAATCCAAACCATATCTCCTTAAACCTTAAACAACGAATAGAAAATATACACTCTCTAAATCTAAGCCAAATAAATGAACCCCTGAAACTAAACATCTAAGCCTAAAGTGCTACATAAAACCTACCCAGTGAAGGCTAAACTCGCTAAGACTAAAATAAAACTCCTAAATATAAACATATTGACATAAATATAGACCATTAAACGGAATAGTAAAAGCAGAAGTCAAAACATCTAAACCATCATAAGGCAAAAAGTTTACCGACTAATCACCAGGGTCAATAGTCATACATGCACAACGGTGTATAAGGAAATGTGGCTATACATTTGTGTGTTCTTTCTTTCCATTAGCTAATGTGATGCTTCAACAGAAACGTACAGCACAGTTACTTCATTAAATGGCATAATCATAAAGGGGGAACCTAATCCTGAGGGAATACATAGCATAGTTTTTTCATCCCCGTGACAAAAAACCCAAACCTCCCGTGTGTATCTGTGACTGAAGCCTGTCCCTAGGGCGATGTGTCGATAGACACACAATCACAGCCACGGCTGGCCTGTAACTTTTAAATATATTTGTCTTCTTGTCTTCAAAGATCTTACTTTCCTCTTTGGGCTTTTTGAATGGAAAAGCTGTCAAGGGCACTTCTCTTGAAACAGGACCCTGCATTCTATATTAGGGGGGCAGATGTTTCAGTTCAGCTGGGCAGGCTTCGTGCTTTCTTCAGAAACAGTACGGATGCTGAAATATACCCCCATCTGCCGACCACGCAGCACAGATGGCCGGATTGCGAACTGCTGTTTCTCCCTTGCACGTGAGACGAGTATCTCCCAGTCCAATCAGGGAAGAGAAGCCTCTTCCTGGTTGTGCTTTTGTTCAGGCTGCAGCTCCCCCGTCAGACTCACTTCCTCCCCGGCTCCCACCAATCCTAATATATATATGATCCTCCACTGAGGCCCAGCGCGAAGAGGCCAGCTGCAGCCCCAGCTGCTTTCGGAACTAACGGAACTGTGGCCCTCCTCTCTCTCGTCTCTGACAGCATCGGGGGAGTGCTGAGCGAACATCTAAGCTGCCATTTTACAACTCTATCAGCTAATTTCATCCATGTACGCTGTCACATATTCCAGGCAGTTCAGCAAGTGGGATAAATAACACAAAATGATGGGGCCCAGCTTTAGAATGTGACGAGGGAGGGACCCCCTAGTGTCCCTTTTCGCGGCCTTCTGTTGAATGGCGGCCCCTAAAGGGTGGCCCCGCCCCCTGTGCCGTACGGCTGGAGGTAGGAGGCCCCCGAGTTCAGCTTGGTTCGTGAATCTTTTCGAGTGGGGACAAGTCTATTGACTTTATAACGCACATTGCGTATGCGCAGGCAGGAAGGAGTCTTCTTAACTGATTGTAGGAGTCCCTGCAATGCTCTTAGATTTCATTCAGCGTGGTAGTCACACTGCTTTTCTCTTTTCCTTTCTCTCATGGATTTTACGTTCAGATTAGAAATTCCGAGAAACTCCCACCTAATCACACGTTTCCTGTTTATGCTCTGTGTAGCTTTCACGCTGAGCTGACAGACGGCAGGGTAGAGCTCGATAAACAATACAGTAAACAAATGCAGGCAGGTGAGCGTCACCAACGCTATGCAGGAGGAATGTAACTCAAACTTAACTTTGAAGCAGAAGTAAGTTCTGTTTCTGGGGTACCTGGTAAGACATGATTCATTTTGATGCCCGCAGATTGTCTAAATTGCATACGTTAAGCACACATACGCTGTTTAAACGTGCTTAAAGTTCTGAGTACAAGTCAGTCTGAATATGTTGGGCCTTTGGGACCTTTGTGCAAATTTACAATTGTTTGCTATTCACCAAGGTATTTTATTAGTAGTATTTTTACAAATGCTGAGCCTCCGCACATAAAAAGTAGGACTGGTCTATCTTTTTATGTGTGGTGACTCCTCAGTCTTAAAGATGGTTCTAGTAAAAATGTATTTGCCAGTAGCAAACAGTCGTAAACGTACCCAAAAGTGTAAGTTTACTTTGTGAATCAATGCCATTTTGTTTACAGTTGCCACCTGGCTGATTTTCTACCTGCACCACTGCTATTTTGATTTCAAAATGAGAGAAAAGCCAATATTTTTAGCACGGACATAATTTAAACAGCAAATATAATTAGAAACCACCTTATAATGTATTCTACAGCTACATCAATGATCCTTGACTACTGATTAAAGTAAACAAAGACAGAAAAGTCGTATTACAAATGAAGACATACAACTTTGTTTAAAGTCCTTTTTTAGTATCAGGGCATAGCCTTTGCAGGCTCTTAAAACAACAAACAAACTCTGACATTTTTTTATCTTTGAAAGGTGGCAATCCTAGTTGTGTCTAATTTTTAGGTCAAAAACACTAGGACAAAAAGCACCTGATTCGGATGGTGTTAGACTTGGCATCTTTTGGTGTGTTTCCCCTGAGTTTTTGCTTTCTGATCTCCCGGCTTTGACTCTGTTTTTGCTGGCGTAGTGTTTCTGCGCACTTTTCTCACTGCTGATCAGTGGCAAAGTGCAAGTGCTCCTGTGGTAAATTGTGTTATGGATTGGTGTTTCCATGATTGGATATTTGATTAACTTGTTAGTCCCTAGTAAAGTGCACTGAGTGTGCCAGGGCCTGTGCATCAAATGCTACTATCGGGCCTGTAGCACTGATTGTGCCACACACGTGAGTAGCCCTGAAAAGGTAACTCAGACCCGCCATTGCAGAATCTGCGCGCAGTCGGTAACTGCCATGTCGACTTGGCCAGTGCACACACTTGCCAGTCCCTCACATTTCCTTTTCTTACATGTCATCCACTCTTAAGGTAGACCCATGGTACCCCTGTGGGCCGGTGCAGTGTATGTGAAAGGTAGGAAATGCCCTGGTGTGTGTGGCATGTCCTGATAGTGAATTACGGCCAATATCGTTTTTCACTATTGCAAGGCTACCTGTTCCCCATAGGACAGAATGGGGAGTTTGTTAATAACATCTTGTAAACATAACTTGCCGGGGAATTAGGGAGGAAAATAAAGTTTAGTCTGCCTGAACTCAGAATTTAAAGGTGTATCTTTTAGTGAAGGTGATTTTTACATTCTGTGTTTGAAAATACCACTTTTAGAAAGTAGGTATTTTCTTGCTCAGTCATCCCGTGTGCCTCTGCTGGAATGTGGATTGCCTGTCTGGGTTTTGGATGACAGAAGGCTGGGTAGCAGGAGTGGCTCCATTAGTCTAAGTGGAAAGGGCTGAATAGACCTGGGCTGCAATTGGGGAAGGGGGAGGAGAGTTCCTTGCATCTCCAAGGGCCTGGTCTGGCTCTGCCCATGCCGTCTCCACCTCCTGCCAGGAAGTCTCACTAGAGAAGGCAGAACTGGTTCTGGCTGGGCACAGCCACTCTCTGCCTAAGAGATCAAAGGATTTTGGGATATAAATATTGGGGCCCAGACCCCTAAACTTTAGAACTCTTTTGGACCACAAAGACTGCCAAGAAGAAGAGCTGGTGACACTGTGAGGAGAGAATATCACTTTGCTGTGTGCTTAGCTGTGTTGGCCTGCAGTGGCTGCTTCTATCTAGGGCAGTGAAAGGACTGGACTGAACTTTCTGCAATTTACTTTTGTGAGTTTCTCCAAGGGCTTGAGGTAGAGCTTGCCCCCTGTTCAAGAAGTCTCAGGAACAGCAAAGACTTAAAGTTCTTCTGCCCTCAGCACTGGGGACTGTGTGTTGTGTGCTGCAACAGAAGAAAAAGCAACCCAACGCTACCTAAATGGCATTGCAGACTTCGTGTCCTGAAAGCACTGCAGAGGGCACTGCCGCAATACTGCCCCGTGAACCTGGTCTCACCGACTACGCCTGCTGACGCCACCACCGAGCTGCTGCTCGCCCACCACCTGCGGGCACTACACTCTGCACCGCTTCAGTACGATGCCTTGGTATCCCCGTCGACGACTCTTCACGCCAAAATCTACGCCGCTGCTTTCACTGTGGTTAGAGTGCCTCGCTCGTAAAGTTACACTACACATCACCCTCAACCCACACAGTAGCCTTGGCCTACCGACGCCTGCGCCATCGACTCCAGACAACAGCGCTTCAGCAACGATGACGCCGCTGCTTGTACCGCGATCTGCCAGCACCGCGACGAGCCCCGCATTCACTTCGCGTTCCTGGTCTCACCGACGCCGCCATCTGACACCACCACCGAGCTGCTGCTCGCACCACGCACTGCGGCCACCGCACGCCGCACCTCGCACAGTAGCACCTGGCGCCTGTCGATGTCAGCGCTCCAGACTTCAACCGAGAAGAGTTCGATCTGCAATGCGTGTGACTTCAAGGGCCCCGATGACTAGTGCACCGACCTCCAGAACCGACGCCCGTGGATGCCTTGCTTTCGGAAGCTCTATGAGAGGTCGCCGACGCCCTGCATTTATAAAAGGTACTGTTTGCAGGTCTTCCCCTTACCATAGCTGGCCCACGACGCTGTGGTCAGCCAGAACTGTTTTGATTTGTTTGCTCCTGATGCTGTGATAGCCCTGGATGGAGCTATTAACATCAAGGAACTGTTTTTCAAGCATATTTTGATAACCGAAGATTTTTAATTACAGTATTGTGGATTTTTATCGTTTTTGGCCTTGTCTTAAGTATATAAAAATATTGGATATTTTTCTAAACTGGTCTGGTGTCCTTTTGTAGTGCTTACACTGTATCACTGTTGAGTAGGTGCAAATGCTTTACACACTGCCTCTAAGATAAGCCCGACTGCTCGTGCCAAGCTACCAAGGGGGTGAGCAGGGGTTATTTCAGGAGTGTAACTCCCTTATACTGACTAGAGTGGTGGTTTCTGCCAGGCTTTGGCACATGGCCTAGCCTACCAAAAATCCTATTTTTAACAGATGGTGAAAATAACAGAGAATCGCCAAAAAATGCATATTTGCCGATGTTGGAAATGCCAGAAGTGCCACTCCTCTGACTCCCCCAAGGACGAGAGCTGTGTCTGTCATATATGGTAACTGCACAACTGCCTAATCTATGGTGACTAATTTCCCACCATGCCTGCTGGAGGGTATTACATGAAGGTCTACCCAGATAATAATAGCTGCCTTTTAGAAAAAGCTTAGTGAAGTGCCTATAATAGCTTGGGATCAATGATCCCTCTAATTTTTCTTCATCGTGTGGGGCAACAGAATGTTTGCGTGCACATCTTTCTAGCTTGTGTGCACAGCCGAGTGATCAGAAGTCCAGCTAGGAAAATTGACTAGCTACCACTTGAAGGTTGATAACAAGCACTGGCAATATCAATAGGTCTGGCTTATAAGTCAAAGTGCTTCCTTATTCATTGTGGGGTTTAGGACCAGAATAAGTCGTTACACATGAATTCTGGTAGTCATGCATCCATTCATCTCTGACTCACTCTACATTCATCCATTTACACAACCACAATAAAATGTATGCTCAAACTTGGAAAAATATGCAAGATAAGTAAACACCATATAAGTAGAAAAAATGAAACCTAATATTGCCTAAAAATGGCGAATATATGCTTGTAATAACAAAATGATACAAAGCAGATGGTGGCTGTCTTGTAATGGTACAGTACATATTATATAGTTTTATAGTTCCATCTGACTTCCACGGTTAGAACCAACAGGTTGGCCATCTTGCAATGGTAAAAACAACTAAACCCTATGGACAATATCCTTCCATAGTGGTCAGGTGGTTTAGAGGCAATGGCTGTTCATGTTGCTGGACGCTGCAGATGTGAGCAGCAAGCAGGCAGCCAGTTAGAACTGTCTTTGGAGGTGTAGCATGCTTTAATCATGAAAATAAGAAGAGGAGAAGGAAAGAACTGAAAAGGGACCTGTAACTAAGAAAATGGAAAACTAGAGAACTGGTCCACAAGCGTTGACACTGAAGTGCACTAATTTGTAGGTGGCTGTACACAGGTGATTAGATAGATGTAACTCACATGACAAGAGACACAGCGACTGAAGTGGTATATACAGCACTGGTATATATAGCAGTGATATGTATGTGTTTTATTACAAGATCCTGGCAGACAACTGAGCCTGTCAGACCGTACGAAGAGATTCTAGGAAGACTTATCGCAGTGCAATTCATGTACCCCTAAGGTTTATCAAAGGGGTAATAAACACAAATATTCTTGCCTGAAAACAAATCTGTGAGTTTGCATGTAACAAAATACATCTGCAGTCATTAACAGGGTGCAATAGCAATCCAGCCTTGAAGCCTGTTGGCTTTAACAGATATGTTTCAGAAAAAATAAATTAAGTCTACTGCCTGTGTCAGAACCTTTCATAAGAGATAGAACAGCCCTTTGGTATATTAAATAACTTTTCCCTATGAACCAATCAGGTCTATAACTTTTGTCATTGGCTCATCACTGCAGTAGAGGCAGGCCAATAAACTTTCGTATAAGGCAACCATCAATAAAGTTGCAAATATATACAAAATTGCAGTTGTCTAAAAAAAAGAAAAAATCCCCGATCAGAAGGCTTAACACGGGTTGTCATAGTGCAAATCTTTTATCTCCACAGTTTGTTCAAGTCAGCCACCAACTCCAAAACCCTTGCCTACTACGATAAACGGTGACATTCTATGTAAGTAAATGCCTGCCTAAAGGCGCAAGCCCAGTAGTATAACAATTCCCCAATATAGGCCTGTATGTTTCAACAAATGTGTTTCACAATAATCAAGCCAGGCCTACTGCCTTTGTCATAACTTTTTATAATAAACAGATCAGAGGTTTGACATCAGACATAACTTTTCCCAATGAACAAATCAGGTCGGTAGTCTTTTCTAAAGTTGATAACCAGTGTGCATAACGTTATAAAACTGTGATTAGAAACATCCATTGAGTCTATCCCATAGTTATCAACTTCATTAAAAAATTACAAAGACTGCTGCAAAGTAATCTGGTACGTGCAGTTTTTTTAAGCATTGGCAGACTATAAGCAAGGCAACTGGAATTATGTGATTTTGCTGTTGCAGCATTTTCTGCATAATTGTGGAGTTTCCACTTTTGCCACTAATCCATCATCTGCTACATAATATGCAGTTTTTAATAAATTATGTTTCTAGCTCAAACTGAGCTTAAGTTACTAAAAATACGGAGACACATGTTTTCACAGAGCAGAAGGCCTTTTGCAAAGGTTGACTGCCCCCCTTCTTATGTTTATTGCTGTAGTCAGGTGTTAAGTTGGTACTGATGAGGTGATCTCTTTGTACAGACAGTGTTAACCTGTACAGAAATGCCAAAATAAGGAAGCAATACTATCACAAAATGTGCTGCATTGTGCAGCACAATTTGCATTTTCTTGCCACATAATTTAGATCACCCTGCCACATAATGTAGTCCTCCACAGCCACATAATTCCAGTGACCCTGAATATAAGGAAATAGGAATGCAGTACTCCTCTGTGTAACCTAACCCTAAGACCGTGAAAAGAGAATTACCTAAGTAGAGGACTGTGAGGATTCATTTTACTGATTATTTTTGAAACTATGAACATCTGCAACAATAAAAATCTGAGGAGTTTTGACTCACACTTTAATTTAGAAGCCAGCAGAGGCTACCTTCAGACCTAGGCCATGGTACCAGTGCACCTGCTGCACAATTTCTATCCATTAAAGAGGAGTTTCAGCAGTGAAAAAACACAGTCCTGTCAGCTGGTGAGTTTTAAAACGATCAGCATCCAAGCCTGATGGTGTTAATTTAGCTATAAAGTTTCAGCCTTTGGAATGTTACTGGTGGCTGATACCTGAATGGTGAATGTGTGCCCCAACTTCCAAGGTGTGGCAATATCTGGGAACTGCTACCAGTCCTGAGGTTTTCCACAGATTGAACTATGGGTTGCATGTACTGGTGCTGTTCTCTTCGGCTTCAGGACTGCCTTACACTGCAGGTGTTTACACTTCCTCGATTAGCATTTTTAAAGACAAAAACATGTCTTTAAAAATGCAGACAACATTACAAAGACTCAAATTAAGCACTTTACAAATGCAGAGGAATCCTTTGTGGTGCGCGGTGTTTGTATATCTCTGGACGGAGATAAATCAAAGGGTGTGCGCCTGCTCATGCACGCACTTTAGAGGGAACTATGGGCCAGATGTAGGTAAGTATATTATTTTACAGACTCATAAATACCGAATTTTACCGATTCGGTATTTATGAATCGGTAAAATAGAAGGAGGGAGATTTAGGTAAATTCGGTAATTGAATTACCGAATCTGTAAAAATCGGTATTTACTGAATCGGTAAATACCGATTCGGCAATGCCCATTATTTCCTATGGGCCATGAAGCCCATAGGAATCAATGGGCATTACCGAATCGGTATTTACCAATTCGGTAAATACCGAATCCTGCAAAGGTGCAGGGGGTGTCACTTTGACACCCTCTAGCACCCCAAATACAGGCATGTGTGCCATGTGGCACACAGACATGCCCTAAGGGCATGTCTGTCTGTCACATGGCATGGGTGTGCATGCACAGATGTGCATGCACACCTGGATTCGGTATTTCACCACCCAATTGGATTGGGTGGTAAAATACCGAATCTGTAAGGCCTTTGGGACTCAGAAGAGTCCCATCTACATCAGGAAGTTTCCGAATCGGTAAAAATACCGATTTGGTATTTTACCGATTCAGTAATTTTACCGATTCGGTAAATTTACCGAATCGGTAAAATAGGGCCCCTACATGCCAATTCCTAAATACCGTTCGGTAACGGCCGAAATCGGCCGTTACCGACCGGTATTTGGGCTCCTACATCTGGCCCTTTAGTCTGAGATATATTCTCCAGCATGTTAAGGAGGGTTTTGTCTGGACCCTCAGTGTATATCCTGATTTTGAGCAGGATTCCAAGGGCCCAAATTTCCTGGAAGAATTTTCACAAGCATTGACAGATATTCGGGGATGTTTGCTGAAATGTTTCTCTAGCGAAATGGCTTTGCCTGTTGCTGATACATCCACGTTGGTGGGGAAACATGACTGTAGAAAAGTTAAATGAATGACTAGGAGGAGGATGTGCTTGCAGAGAGGTTTATTGGTAACACCCCAGCTACGGAATAGGTACAGCTCTTCACTGAGGGGAACACTCTCTCCACAGTTGGAATGTCATGTTGGAATGTTCTATTGTCCCAAGGGACAGGGGGGGCATAGGCAAAGGGAGGAACCATTATGGATGATACTACACTTCCCCCTTTCATCACCGAACAAGATGCAAGGGTTAAAGGGAGAGGAAAGGAGGACAAAGGGAGGGATGGCCCACACTAACAACAAGAAGGAACAAGAGAAAGTGTAGTCTTAAGGTTGAGCATAATGCTTTACAAATAGGTGAGTAAACCTTTGTATAAGATACAACCTATAGGATACAAGGTACAAAAGATAATACCTTTTATAATCCCAGACACTGTCTTGTGAACACATGCATAAGATACGCTTTATAGGATCTAACATACACAATGAAGTTCCCTTTTAATCCCGGACATAGTCTTTCAAGTATTTTTGTGGTCTGAAAGGATGTGTCCATACTCTACAAGGGAGACTCTTATTGGGATGTTTGTTGTAAGCAGTATTCAATAACCCATTCCCTCTGCCAGGATGATTGTCAGTGCTTGAGTCTCCTCCTGCTGGCTGATAGTTGGCATCCTATCTAAAGATTGGGTGACTAAGTTTTGTAACCCACCCCAAATTCCATATTCTACCATTGTCAGTCTTTATAGCATTCCAAAACAGTTTGACTACTTTCTTGGCTTTTAAAAACATGGAGTCTTTCACCCTCTACTCGGAGACTAAGGGCCAGATGTAGGTAAATATCATTTACTGATTCTAAAATACCAAATTTTACTGATTCAGTATTTTAGAATCGGTAAATGATATGTAGCTAATAATTTGGTAAATTTTACCAAATCAGTAAAATTCAGTACATACCGATTCGGTATTTACCGATTCAGTATTCCCCATTCATTCCTATGGGCCTGGAGGCCCATAAGAATGAATGAGAATTATTGATTCGGTAAATACTAAATCGGTAATAGGGGTAGACTTACAAGGGTAGCAGGGTGTCACATTGACACCCTGTTACACCCCTGTATAGTGCATGGGTGCCCATGTGGCACACATACATGCCCTAAGGGCATGTATGTTTGCCACATGGCACAGTTGAAAAAAGCACAAAATTGCTTTTTTTAAGGTTTTTGATATTTACCACCAACTTGTAGTTGGTGGTAAATAACGAATCCTTACAAGTGAAAAGCACTCACTTGAGTGCTTCCTACATTAAGGATTCGGTAATTTACCGAATCGGTATTTAAGAATTCTGTAATTTACTGATTCCTTAAATTACCGATTCGGTAAATTACCGAATCCTTAAATTAGGCCCCTACATCTCAAATACCTAATACCGGTCGGTAAGGGCCGAAATTCTGTAATTTCCGCCGTTACCGACCGGTATTAGGCTTCCTAAATCTGGCCCTTAATCTTTACCCAATCTCCGACCACAACATTGGAAATTTTGGTGGGCTTGTCTTGGTCATATCTTTCTTTTCTGACCTCCTGGTGTATCATTTCTTGTTGTCTCCAGAGCTGTCTGATGTTCACGCCTCTTTATCCTTAATCCCATTTCATTTATGAAGGAACTAATTCAGAATTGGGTTTTCTTCCCCTTAAAAACTCAAATGAAGTTTTCAGAGTGCTTTGATATGGAGTCAGACGAAAAATTTCTAATTCTCCTGAAAATGTGCGCCTTCCAATTAAGGTTGTTAACTTTTGCTAATTGTATTCCTTCCTTCACTGTTTTGTTGAAGCGTTCTATAGCACCATTGGTTTTTGTGTGGAATAGTGCTGAGTGCAGACTGGTGATGCCATTCTCTTCTAAGAATGTCTATATATCTTAAGGCAAAATTGTTTTCTGTTATCTGATAGCATAGTTGATGGTAGCCCTTCACTAGCAAATGCATCTGTTAAAAACTCTATGACATTCTTTGAACTATGGTCTGAAGTAATTCTGGATTCTGGCTACCTGAATTGGGGATCTAACAGACTATATTATAGAGTTTTCCCCAGCTATGGGACCAATTATGCCCGAGGCCAAACTGTCCCATCAGTTGTTTGGAAGTTTGCGTACGTGCATGGGAGGTTTCCTTGTGATTAAGCTCTTGTCGCTCTCATTGGATGGTACACAGTGCCTTACAGATCTTTAAATTTGGATGTCCATGCCAGACCACCAAAAGTCCAATTCAGAAGTCTCTCTTTGGTCTTGGAAACACCAAAGTGGCCTCCATGTGCTTTATTTATGAGTTTCTCTCGCATACTCCCAGGTGGAATTAGTTTGGTGCTCGGAAACAGATATTCATCCAGTTCTGCAAGTTCATCTTTGATGCACCAATATGCTTTTAATTCACTCTTGACACTGTTCTTGTTTGGCCAACAACTATTTACATACTGTCTGACCGCCTCCAAGTTTCATTCTTTCTGAGGCTGGTTTTCCATTCAGACTCAGTTATCATATTATCAGAAATGACCAAATGTTCGATAAGGCTACCTCTTTCTCACCATTCTGTGTTTCATCATCTATACTACTGTTCATGTTGGAAGGTAGCCTGGAAAGACAATTTGCCACCTTATTCTTTACTCTGGGGATGCATTCAAATGTGTATGTGTATTTCTGTAGGTTGACAATCTATTTCCGGATGCAGATAGATACTGAGTTTAGGCCTTTTCTCTCAAAGATTCCTTTCAGTGGTTTGTGGTCAGTCATGATCTTGAAGTCACTACCCCAAAACTTTTGTATGGCCCAGAATACTGCTAGGGCTTAATTTTCTATTACTGAGTTGTTAGCCTCTGCCCCCATAATGATCTCAATGCAAAGGTGACTGTTGCCTCATTCTTTCCTTCTGCTTGGCACCACTCCCAATCCTTTCATGCTGGCATCTGTGGTTATAATCACTGCTTTGCCTGGTACAGAGGATCTGAGGTGTGGTGTATTTTCCAGACACTGTTTGACATCATGAAACTATCCTTTGCATGTGTTATTACAGATGAACTCAGCTTTTGTTTTTTTTAGTGACCTCATGTGGAATGTTCTGTCGGCGAAATTTCTTATGAACTTGTTTTAAAACTCCATCATGCCAGGAGCGATCGGAGTTCATCATTGTTGGTTGGAGAGGCTAAGTTCATTGTAGAGTTTGCCAGATCATTTTTTGGTTCAATCCCGTTGCTGGAGATCTTGTGTCCCAAGAAGGTTATTTCTTCACATGCAAATTTGCATTTGTCAGCCTTCACAGTTAGACCAAAACTTTCAAACTTCTTTTGTACTTTCTTGACCCTTTCATTGTGTTCTGCATTGGTTGTCTTACAAACCAATACATCATCCTGGTAATAGAATACTCCCAAAATGTCTTTGAGCATTTTTAACAGGGCTCTTTGGAACACAGCGGCTGCTGAAATTAACCAGAAGGGCAGACGTTTGACCTGGAAGCGCCTAAGGCTGTGAACCTTTCTAAAATTATGGGTTGAGGACATTTTTCGACCACAACGTTTTTGTTCAGCGCTCTTAGAGCAACACATAATCACACTTTGTTGTCTGCTTTGTGCGCTACCACAATGGGAGCTAACAATTCTGTGACTTTGACTGGTTCGATAACATTCTGAGCACATAATTTCTCCAATTCCATTCTCACAGCATCGTGTTTGTTGACTGGTAGTCTGCAGACTTTGGAAACTACTGGGGTTGCTTTAGGTTTTATCTTTATTTTGTGGATGTAAGTTTTGAGGCATCCCCGCTTTCCGCTGAGTACTTTTGGGAGCTTGTGTACAAAACAGTTCTCTTGATTTGCATGATTTTTGATTGGTCTAGAAGTACTCCCAAGGTTTTCTGTGCTGGCTAACCTAAGATGTTGTCACCGTTCTCAGAGAAATACACTTAAGTTAGGGTTTTTCCCCACTATACTGAACGTTCCCCACAAAGTAGCCTTTTAAGTTGATGGGTTGACCCCCTTATCCACCAGGTTGTATGCCCATGTTCCTCAATTAGACCCTATTCATGAAGTTGTTTCTGGATACCTGGTCAAAAATAATAGTTATTCTGGAGCACGAATCAAACATTGCATCTACTTTTACATCATCTATTTTTTATAATGTCCTTGGGATTTTCTTCATCTGTATCATTCATTTGCAAGACAATGTCATCCCATATTTCAGATACTTTGGAGCTTTTATATTTTTTCTCACTTTTCTTATATCTGCAGCACGTAACAAAGTACCTCTTTGTGCCACATCGCTTACACCCTGCCTTCCATGCTGAGCATTCCCTCCAGTTGGCCATATGGCCTCTCATTCCACACCAAAAGGCCCTGCTCTTTGAAGCTCTGATTATTCATTCTAAATATCTCATACTTCTCTTTCACAACATTTATTTCCTGTGTATTTTCATGTGAATTGTTTTTTTTCTTAACTTTCAGTTCTTTCACACAGGACAACATGTGTTTCACTTCTATTTGAACTATTAAAACTTTGTTAAGGGGGATCCTCCTTGAGTCACAATTCTTCACATATTCTTTCAATGTTACAATTTAATAAAAACTGATCACGGATGCGTTCATCTCACAAAGCACCAAACTTACATGTTGCTGCTGTTTTATTTTTTTTAGCTCAGACACAAATTATTCTATGCTCTCACATTATCAGATAGATCTGGTTGGTGTTCTAGAACCTCATGCACTTCTTCTCCTAGGCAATGTGCTAGCAACACTACTTTTCTGTAAACATTTATATTCCAACCATACACTATGGTGCAATTATTAAAAACCCTTTTCCACCTACTCAATACCATTGTGGGTTTGCCTGGCATGTTCATGAAGAATAGTGGTGGTGTGATGTTTTGCATTGTGAAAGGTAAACATTAAAGTGGTTACAAACAGTAATGTTCCACAGTGTAGTTCGTACAGTAAGTTGTTACAGGATAGCAAATACAATACCATGTGCAATATCATTTTGATGAGCTGTACACTCAGAGTCTTTAGAGCAGAGTTCTTCAATCTGTGGGGCGCGCTCCCCTGGGGGGGCACGACACCATCTCAGGGGGGGGCGCGCACTCCACTGTAATTTGACCTTCCTTCCCTCGGAGAACTGGAGGGAGGAGGGAGGGGAAATCGACGGGCACAAAGTGCCCTTTTGTTATGTTAACCCTCCCAGGAGGGGGTAAATTCACGAGCTGACAGCTTCAGCTGCAGTGAGAGGCAGGATGACTCCTTTGCTAAAACTGAAAGCAAACCAACAGACACGCTTTCGGTTTTAGCAGAAGAGACCCTTTGCCTCCCACTGCAGCTGAAGTATTTCAGCTCTTATGAATTAACCCCCTCCTGGGAGAGTTAGCTCTTCCCAGAGAGGAGACAAAGTTTCCAGGGATGTTTCAAGGCATGGGAGAGGTGGTCTCTGGGCAAGGTGGGCTCTGGTCCAGGGCCCCAGCCTTTCAAGGGGAAGGGGTGGGGTGACTGAAAGAGCCATCTCTGTTCAACAGAATCTTGCCCTCATGACCTTGACATTTTTTTAAACACAATGTTGAAAATTGTGTTTTTCTATCATTAATTTTTAATGTGTAAGAGCATATTAAAGACATTTTGCAGACAAAATGTGTTTATGCGTCATTCAACATCAATATAAATAGTTTGTTTTAGATCAATACAGGACCTCACATATGAGAAATGGGAGGGTGTGACAGATTATTTGCAGTAATATTAGTGAACTGCTGTTGTGTTACATACTGCAAACACACATCACTATCCCTGAATATCAGATGTACACACATTTAGTATTTGACCAAAGAAGGCATGAAAGAGCTGAGACTGGATCATAAAATCAAAGCTGGTCTGAACTGGGGACCCCAAAATACATTTGGCCCAGGGCCCCCAAAATCCTTAAAACGTCCCTGAAAGTTTATTTTAAAATTACACAGGCAGGCTCGCAAAATGCCAACTAGCCATGTGTTGTTTAAACAGCCTGCAAATTGCCTGTCTTGACACTAAATAGTATGTATACATGGCCTGCTTTTGGTGGCGACTGGTGCAAGAATTGTTTTTGGTGCCCCACACCCCATGACTGCCTCCTTGGATTCTCTCACTACCACCAGGCATATGTGCCATTTATAGGTTATTGCCACACACAGCACCTCCCCATGAGGTTGGCGCCCCCTCCATAGGTCAGCGCCCAGTGCGACTGCACCTGTTGCACTGCCCTAAAGCCGGCCCTGTACGTATTCATTTGTAATTTGACTTTTCTGCCTTTGTTCCCTTTTATTATCAGTCATGGATCATTCAGGCAGCTATAGAAAACAATTGAAAGTTCTTTCTATTTATATTTGCTGTTCAAAGTATGCAGACACATGCTCATAATGCTGCTTATTTTTATACCATCTGTGACATCAAAATAATAAGCTGGCAACCCTAATCATAAGATTGGAAGTTTGTTGATGGATGAGCACATTATTTTCTTTCACCACCCTGATCCCTGGTTACTGCCATAATAGCAATAGTTTAACACATTTGAAAACCTACACTGCCATCAATAACAGGCTGAGTTATTTCAAGTTTCTGGGATTGCACCTTGCATTCAGACAACTCGCTCCTCTTTCTCACCCTTCACTTTCACCCTCACCCTGCACTCACACTGATCCTGATGCACTCACAATGCACTTGCGGTGTTCACCCTGCACCTCACCCTGCAGCCACACTAATCCTGATACACTCACACCATTCACCCACCTACCCTCCACTCACAGTGATAACTCTGCACTCACAGTGATCCCAATGTACTCACACTGACCACAATGTACTCACACCATTCACCAGCTCACCCTGCCCACACACTGATCACCATGCACTCACACCATTCACCCCCTTACTCTCCACTCACAGTGATCACTCTGCACTCACAATGCACTTGCGCTGTTCACCCTGTACCTCACCCTGCAGTCACACAAGCACTCTACTCAACCTGCACTCGTGACACTTCGCTCACCTGTCCCCCTCACTGCTCAATCTGCAATATCACTCAAATAAGCCCACCACTAACCATACATTCATTAGTCCCATACTGCAATAACATGTGCACCCAAATTCATATATAAAAGTTATATCCAAGCGGGTCCTCACATATGAGAAATTGGAGGATATAACAGATATTATTCACTGTAAAATTAGTGCGCTGCTTCTTTGTTACAACTGTGAAAACACATCACTATCTCTGAATAATAGATGTAAACGCTTTTAGAATTTCGAGTACAGCGCCTGTGCACCGTTAGTAGCCTGGCTCAATAGGGTATGGCAGAGCTCAAAGTAAATCATTTAAAGTCAAATCTGTTCTGAACAGGGGCCCCCAAAATAATTTTTGCCCAAGGCACCCAAAATCCCTAACATGTCCATGCCATCACAAAGTCTGTCAGACAACATTGCTCTGAAGGAAAGGGAGCCAAGATGGCCGACAGGACGGACGTGTAGGCTCCCAGCTCCGTGAGCCTCTTCTTCCCACGCCGGTATCCTGCTACTAATCCTGAACCACTGCTGCGGCGCCACGACCGCATTACCGTGCAGATCGCGGCCGCGTTCCTTCGAGGACTCTACTTGCTGTGCGGACGGAGATACGGCGGCGAGAGCCTCCCGCCATTGTATCCCCCTAGACCCTGCTCTGCTGGCCGCTGCGGGACGGCGGTGCACCCGGTGGACGGACGCGGGAGGCACTGGGACTCCCGCTTGAATTGCTGCTGGTGAGGTGAGACGACGGGGACATCCCCCTTTAATCGGGGATTTGCCGGACTTGGCTGCGGCGGGCGCTGGCGGGATGGGACCCCTACCCCCTTGTCTTCTGGTGTGACCTGGCTGGAGGGCTGGCTCGGCTCCGGCTGGCGGTGCCGCCCGCGCCGGGGGCTGCCCTCGAACTAGCGGCGAGGGGTCGCCTGCGGTCTGCCTCTCTGCTCTGCGGTCTGCTCCCCTGCCGGCCCCCCCGCCTGCAGCATTTTGGATTTTGTTCGTCTCTCTCCCCCCCCCCTTTGTCTCTGTATAGCGGCAGTCAAGATGGCGGTCCCGAGGGGAGGGGAGACGATCGCTTCTTTGTCCTCTGGCTACACTGCCTTGCCTGCACCACCTAGTACCGGAGAACCGGGGACACCGACCCCAAGGCCATACTGTGTGGCCCCGCAGTGGGCCCCGACTCGTGTGGAGGTCCTGGCGGCTCTCGAGGCTCTTAGCTCCGCATGTCGGCGGATTACCAGCAAGCTAAGCCTCAAGTTTGATGAGGCGATATCTGCCCCGGGACACCAGATGCTTGCTATTGTCCCTGACCCGGATACATTGTTTCCGCTGGAGCCTGCCACGGAGCCGATGGTTTTTGGCGACAGTGTTGCTGACTTGCCTACCAACGCGAAGGGAGATACGTTGTTTCTCTCCCCCCTACACTTTGATGCTCAGCCTTCGCCATTACTGCTTCCACGTGGACTTCTGGCGTCCCGGCAGCTGGACTTCCTTGCCGCACTTGCAACTGTAACTTTATCCTTTCTTCAGTTGGTGGTACTTTTTCCCGCATGTACTGAGAAGCCCCCCCTTTTCGTCAGTCATCCCCTCGTGGACCAGGACCCTGCATTTCTTTCTCCTGGGGTTTCTCCTCGTTGGAGACGGCCATCTTGTCCCTTTGTTCTGCCTTCGGAATGGTCCCTGCGGTGGCCATTTTCGGACGGACTGCAACGCTCAGGCCAGGGGTGATATATCTTTGTGCTGACTTTGTTTGCCTGGCTGCCAGATATCGGGACCTCGAGCTAGTTTGGGACTTTTTGAGGGTGCATCGTGTTGACCAATATGGGATGTACTGGGTGGGCGCAGCCGCTGATTTTTGCCTGTAATATTGGGGTTCGGCGGGCGGGCGGGCTTGGTGTTCGTGCTGAAAGGGGGGGACCCTGCGGCGGTTTTCTTAGTTTGATTGGTCGCACTTTGGATTGTGTCATTCTTTGCTGTATGGGGAGGCTACAGAGTTGCTTGTATTTTACTGCATTTGGTATGGTCGTGGTTGTCGGGAGGGAGATTAGGTGTGGGCTGGGAGCCTGGGTGATAATGTTTTTGGCCCTCCTCCGGGCTTCTGTAATATGGGAGTGGGACTGGATTTTCTTCTCTTACTCTCATACTTCAGTCACTATCGTGTTTCCTTTTTCTCTTCTTTTTCTTTCTTCCTCTAAATTTCGGGTTTATTGGGCGACAGACACACTGCTGGGGGGGGGGTAGGCCGTAGCCTCTGCATGCGTGTAGGGTGGTGGGTTGGGGGATGGGTTTTCTTATTTTCGGTTTCTATGGTGCCTTGTTTTTTCTTTTTATGTTTTTTCCTTTTTTTCCTGCCTTGGGCCTGTGTCGGGACTGTGGGCGGGTGGCCGGGGGTGCATACTAGATGGTTTGTTGATCCTGATATCCCTGTTGGCTGTACTTGACCCCTATGCTGCCTGCGGAACCTTGGATTGTATGTCATTATCAGTTTGGTGGCCTTGTTGCCACCGTTGCGTTTCCTCCTGCACGGGCCTTGCCTTTTTATTTCTTTACTTTATTTTGTATTTCTATTGAAACAGAAATGTTGGACGTTAATTGCTGCGTACAAAAAAAACCTTTTAAAATTAACCATACAGCTCCTGTGACGCGATAGCACGTTACTTAATGGTGTACCTTTTTGATATCAGATTGTGCTCGTTATGTGCTACCGTGTCATTGTAATGTTTGCGACAGTGCTGCTACAGTTTCTTTCGTGGCCGGCCCGTGGGTTGTAGGCCCGTATATGTACTTCTGCAAAAGCACAATAAAGGTTTTCCAAAAACTTAAAAAAAAAAAAAAAAACATTGCTCTGAAGTAAAATAGACAACATCATTAATTTATTATTAGTTTTATGTTTTTTAAACATAAGTCTGACGTGCAGGGCCGGACTGGGAACCAGAACCGGCCCTGGCAAAGTGCTCGGCCGGCCCCCCTCTTCCCCTCCGGGAGGGGGGAGAGGTGCGACCGCGATCTGTGACAGGGCCGGTTTTCGGCCGTTTTTGTTACAGGGCCGTTTTTGCAGCATAACGGCCGTGTAACAAAAACGGCCCCAGGGGCCCAAAACCGGCCCCCAACCATGCGGCCCACCGGGGGATTGCCCGGTGCCCTCAACGGCCAGTCCGGGGCTGACATGTCCTAAACCCGAATTGCTTCATTCAAGCAACTTATCGTACCACTAAGGAATTCTCAATTAGGTGTTCGTTCAGCGCCCTCTCTGCAGACTTTCAACTGTCTTCGGATCCATAACTGGTTGGCGGGCAATTATCCCATTATAATGCTGCCTAAGACGTTTTTTAATGATTTCTAGAGAATATTTGTTTCTCGTGTATCTGCTCTGAGGTAGGGAGTGCTTGAAAACTCTGACAACACTGTTTCCCCTACAGTCACTGTCTTGGCTGAAAATGTCTGCAGAATATTCAGCTTTGGGACAAACTTCTATCAAACTCTCTTGCCTTTCAGCTAGTCCTATTTATGTGAGATTGGGTTCTCAACACTTGCAATATTAAAGGCTAAGTACGGTTCAAGACTGGATGTGGAGCACAACCTGAGGATGGCAGTAGCAAAATTCCATCCACAGATTGAACGTTTCTGAAAAACAAGCACACCTGTCACATTCATGTTGGTGGTGTTCTTATCAATCTATGTCCTGTGTAAAACAAAACATTCTAGTAAAAACAATTTGCGCACATTTTATCTTGGAAAGTGGTGTTTTGAGCTGTGCGATAAGCCTCTGTCATTTCACCACACCCACTCACAAAACTGCAGTTTACTATTTATTGTATTGAACATTATTTGCTGGATTTGCCCATAATATGAGAATGGGGGTCGATTCCAGACATTCCCATCAGGTGGTGGGGGGGTCCAACATCTGAAAAAAATTCAGATGAGGGCTCAGCCTAAAAAAGTTTGAAGACCTCTGCTTTAGAGCAATAGCATGAGAATCATGAAGTGTACACCCTGAGTCGCTGAAAAAATAGTGTGTGAATCACTGTTCCTTGTCTTGTGATCCACTGGAATGTGGCCAGTTTGGATCCTTGAAGTCCTTTATATCAATTATAATGCATTGCTTACTCATGGAGTAATAGTATGTGAATCACTGTTACTTGTTGTGTGATTCACTGTGTTTTTTAAAAGCCAAAACCTGGATTAATGACACAAACCAATATATAGAACACTGACATATTAGTTTTGGTTCCCAGAATAATGATGAAGATGCACTGGGTTTTAACAGGTGGTGCAATAACGCTGCCTTCCCTACCCTTTGTATTTCTTTTGTTTTTCTTCAAGCCTTCCTGAAGTGGCAGGCAGAGGACATCATGAGGCAAAGCAGCTAGGAGACAGGAACTCAGCAGGCAAGCGTAAGTAAAGGAAACAACAATAGTTGCTAAGCAGGCCACAAAGCGGTATCAATGCCAGAGTCGAGTTTGCCAGCTTGCGTTCGGTGTGCAAAGTCAGTCAGAACTGACTGGAATCCTCAGCATGTCAGGTTTGGCCTGCAAAGTCAGTCAGGGTTGACAGGAATCCTCAGCACGTACATATCTTCTAAATGGCCCATGCTGTTTTGGGGACCATAGTGAGAGGAGCACTGACTGTGGGGAGGGGCTCAGTGAGTGGCTTGGGTTGGGAGAGGCTACGCTCTTGGATACGAGCTAATAATGAATGGTACAATATTCCCAGGTCTCTATTATGGGCTGCCAAACACTGTGTTGCTCATTCAGTAAACTAAACAGTGATGCCTGTCAGCAGTCACATGTGGTATGTACGCCTACGCTTGAGTGAGCTTAAGAATGTTTGAGTAATTTGCATCATTTTTAACCTATATGTGTTTAATATACGTCTGTCATAGTTTACACACTTAAGTGTATGGTATTCATGTACATTGATGAGCTACATTGGGTTGCTAATCCTACATGTGAGGATTGGGCATCACTTGTACCTAGACCACTGAGGTGTAAATTAAATGTGTAGTTAAGTTGTTGGAATGCATTGCAAAATGATTGTGAACACCAATTAACATCAGTGTTTGACTGGTTTGTCATAGACCATGGGACCAAAAAAACATACCCACACGCTGGCCCTGTCAAGGCAGCTCATTTGCTAATGCTGAGGTACCCCACAGGCCAGTCCATCACTGGCTAGCCAGACAATGTGGGGGTGCACTTCCGCTGCACTGCATATCCCAGACCAGTCCCCTGACATTTTTTCGGGAATTCCCAAAGTACAACATAATGTCATAAATATGCATGCTTAGTATACACATGGGTTCATACATTGCACAGTGTAGTTTTCATGAGCATGCATTTGGTTTACAAGTATTGTCTGCAAGAGTAAATATATTATTTTGGAAAAACAAATTCCAACACACATCTGGTAAATACTATTTGAACAAGCCTCCAAATACTTGCTTTTTTATAGCCTATAATTTCTCATGTTGCCTGTAATATAGACTGGTGTAAATACTCTATGCACATGGACTTGTAGAAATACTCTATACAAGTCCATGCTAAAAGGATAATGTCATGACGTCAGGATATGCTATTGTATTCCGGTCACAGGAGTGATGTAGGACTGAGTTAGAGAATTAATGTTTTTTTAATGAGTGTATTCAGTGGTATGACTGACAGTTGATTGTGACACATTGTTTTTTATGTTTTTAAATACCTCTCAATCTTTTACAACAGCTTATATTGTGAGATTTAAGGAAGTGCTGTCTTGCATGCTGCTGCTCCCAGTTTGAGTGGGAGATTCCCGATGTTTTAACCTATATTGTTCTGCCACATGCAACTTCCTCGACTTCAGTACAAGTTAATGAGGAAATTAAATCTCCCTGATTTTTTTTTTAAATCCCACTCCTATCACTTCCCAAATGATAATGCTATTGTATGGTCTACACTTGCTCAGCAGTGGTTAATTTAAGCCTGTGGTTGCTGTGGGGGGCACCAACACTTATTATTGGGTACCAGCACCAGATGTTTACCTAGTGCAACAGAGGGAAAAGCTACTGATTGGAAAGACTGAGGAGGAGAAGGATGGCAAAACCGTCACAAACTGGGGAAAGCTAGAACCTGTAGGAGCGGGAAAAATGGACAGTATTAGACCTGTCAGCCTTAAGGCGGTCTTCCCCAAATGTTTTTCCTTACTCCTCCATGTTTTTCATATCTTGTGTTTGTTGGCCTTAGGACTCTGTGCCATTTACCACTGCTAACCAGTATGCTCATTCCTTAAAATATGGTAACATTGGCTTACTCCTAATTGGCATTTTAAATTTACTTAGAAGTCCCTAGTAAGGTGGTACTACATGTACACAGGGCTTGTAAATTAAATGCTACTAGTGGGTCTGAAGCGCTCGGTGTGCCACTTGATGTGCCGCCCACTTAAGTAGCTGTCAGCTTGTCTCAGGCAAGCCATTGCAGCTTGTGTGTGCAGTTTTAGCCTGCCATTTCGACATGGGCAAATCAACCTTTTGCCAGGACCAAACCTTCCTTTTTAATACATCTAAGTCACCCCTAGGGTAGACCTTAAACAGCCTAGAGGGCAGGGTGCAATGCATTTAAAATGTGGGACATTTAATTTTAAGTTTTACATGTCCTGATAGTGAAAAACTCTTAAATTAATGTTTCACTATTCCAAAGTCTACATCTCCCATATAATAACATAGGGGTTGCCTTATTACATTTAATAAGGATAACTTCGAAATTGCAGTAGGTAACCAGTTCATCTTTAGAGTCTTTGGAACTGTAATAAAAAAAGGTCTTTTATAGTAAAGTCAGATTTTGAAATACAGTTTTGAAAATGCAACTTTGGGCATTTTCCTGCCTTAGCCATTTAGTGTTTGCAGTTTGTCTCTGCTGCACATGATATGGGGTAGTTGGCAGTAGGTCTTTGTATATAAAATTTAAATATATGTAAATCCGCTACTTGTAAAGCGCACAGCGACCTGGAGGTATCCCGGCGCTGGGGGCCATTGGTAAGATTAAGCAAGCTATTGCCCAGAGTCATGAGGTTCCGTGAATTCTGAACCCGTTTCATAAAGGTCATGGTTGTGTTACGAATTTGATAGTAGCGAACCGTAACTAGTGAGTGTGGCAAGTACGAGTGATTTCGCCATGCTAGACCGATGGATGCACTACGTATTTAGGGATCTCGTTCTGAACCCTTGGGTTCCATTTTGTGCATGGCAGCCATTTTGTGGTTGCCCTCACATAGGCCAATGACTACGGCCGAACGAGTCTTTAGTACACGTACACGTTAGCTGACTTCTGAATTACCTGAACGAACTGACCCCATTGCCTGAAGCTAACCTTGAGTTTATTGCACACGCACACACCCCTTATCCTACTTCTCATCTGTTTCTGTTCCTTTTTTTATGGCTTATTTATGGTATGGGTTGTGGTCTTTTATTATGGGTTTGTCCGGCCTGTTCGAGAAAGAATGTTGAGCTTTCCCGTGTAATTGATGGTGGTCTGGACAACTGAAAAGTGGGTTTGTTGTCATGCGATACCTTTTGTAATGTTACCTTTGATTGGACAAACTGTGTCGTACTTCGTAGACTTCTGTTCCTGGTTGCAGCCAATAAATTTGATCTTTGACGTCACCGAAAAGTATCCTGTGTCTCTGTATTCTAGGACAGGTGAACCCGAAGACTTTGGGCGTGCCCCTGGCGCTGCTGGGTTCTAAAACCCGGCTCTTCAGTCGCATGGTGCGGTGCAGACCCCTGCCGCCGGAGCCGGGGATCAAACCGTGAGCCCCAGCGTCCGGTGTCAGTCACCCTGGCCGCTGCGCCACACCTCTTCCCTGACATCCACACACAATAGAGCACTAAGGTGTGCCTGGATAGGCCATCACTGGCAGGATGGGAGGGCAGAGGTAGGCACAGCCCCACTTACATCTGAATCGTCTGTGTCCTGCATTCACACAAAGGATTGCATACCCTCTGTAGTTAGTCTGGAGCCAGAGGAGTCAGGAAACCTGAGTGCTTCAATGGTTATCCTCTAGAAGTTTCTTCCACTTTAAATAAGGCACCTGATATAAATATTGGACCTTAGACACTTACTCTTCGGTACACTTCTTGGACAGCCAACTCACCGTGAAGAAACAGATGAACGTTGTCTCATCCGCCTACTTCCTCACTCTGGAAACACTCCGAAAGAATTTTAAATGGCACCCAGTTTCCACCAGATGCACCGTCACCCAAGCCCTCGTCACAAGCTGCTTGCACTAAGGCAACACACTCTAAACAGGGATCACCACACTCCTCCTGAAGAGACTATAGAGTATTCAGAACACAGCAGCTAGATTAATCTTAGACCTCCCCAGACAGACCCATATCACCCCTCACCTGCAGAAACGCCACTGGGTCCCCATCCACAAGAAATGCCGATTTAAGATTCTCGCTCACGCCTACAAAGCCCTCCACATCAAGGGACCAGTAATACAAAGTAGAGGTGTACAATATCAATAGTGTCATAGGAACAAAAAGCCCCATTCAATTGACAGAATGACCTCAATTCTTCACATTATTTTCTTTTCTTAAAAACATCACACATATACATTGAGGATAGCCAACACGTTTTGTCCTCAAAAATGGACTTCTTCAGGTCTGTAATGCAATGTATACAAACAATATATAAATACATATACAATGATACAATACATATCATGGTGCGTAAAACACACCTAGAAACATGTAAAAAACATATATATATATTTAGAGCACACAAGTGACACATAATTATACATAATTATACATATACGATAGTGCAAAGCAATATAATTTCCCAAGGACAGAAACATCCCTACCACCAAATGACGTGATAATAAAAACACAAAACATTAAAAACAATATTTATTATTAAAAGATTAATACACAGATTTTCTGTGGCTTTTGTTAACAGAATATAAACCTGTGGCCATAAAGATAGAGAGACTATTCAAGGCATGGAAGATAGATCTGTAAATTTGTCAAGATGTTATAATTCATTATGCATAATGCTTAGTTTATTCCAGTCGCCATTACATTATATTGATCGAACATTCAAAGAAAAGGGGGGTGACTTTGGTTGTTTTGTGGGAAAGGGAGGAGTAGACAAAGACCAGGAATATTTATGATTTACAAAGATTTGCAAACCATAAACATTTATTTTCATATTGCACCGTAATTCATGACCCCTTCACATCATTATTGTGACACCATATATGTATGGACAATTGAGCCTACAAAGCACAAGTTAATTCCTTTTGTTAAATGCTAATACTTTATATCAGGTACTTTAATGACGATTAGTTAAAGAAACCATTAAAAAACTGTCAAAGTTGGGGTGGCACACCAATGTAATGGATAAATATATCCATATGTAAGTCACAAAAGAGAGACCCTGTTAGAACTTCTACCATATTGCAAAATGCAGTAGACTATTCTAAACATTTGTACGCCAGCTTCAACACACTGCGCATGCTCCGTAAGCTCTTCCGATGGATCCCCACCGAAACCAGGAAGACAGTCACCCAGGCACTCGTCACCAGCCGACTGGACTACGGGAACACCCTCTACGCGGGAACCACGGCCAAACTACAGAAAAGACTCCAGCGCATTCAGACAGCCTCCGCACGACTCATCCTGAACATCCCTCGCCACAGCCACATCTCGACCCACCTGAGAGACCTGCACTGGCTCCCCGTCAACAAGAGGATCGCGTTCAGACTCCTCACCCACGCACACAAGGCTCTCCACGACATGGGCCCGAAGTACCTCAACAGCCGCCTCACCTTCTACACACCCACCCGCCAGCTACGATCGGCCAGCCTCGCCCTCGCCGCCGTACCACGCATTCGCAGAGCCACCACTGGAGGAAGATCCTTCTGCTACCTGGCGGTCAAGACGTGGAACTCCCTCCCCATCCACCTACAGCTGACCCAGGACCACCTCTCCTTCAGGAAACTTCTCAAGACCTGGCTTTTCGAGCAGTAGCGTACCCCTCCCCCCAGCGCCTTGAGACCCTTCTGGGTGAGTAGCGCGCTATACAAATTATTGATTGATTGATTGATTGATTACATACCACATTTAAGATTAATATCAAATTCTCCAATCTGGGTACATCAAAGGGCCTTCAGGACTTGGTACACTTTTTATTTGTATGCCCCTTTTATGAGATACCACGGAGGTCTTTTTTAAAACCCCTTTTTAAAGTACAGAATTTTACTCAAGTCCGTCCAGCCCTCTGTTACTTACAAATGTTGAAGCCTGAAAGCATTTATTCTTGATTGTTTTTTTAAAATCAGCTTTAAAATTTAGAAATAGACGGATGATTTAACTATACGTCAAATTGCTGCTATTTTATATCTGTTTTTTAATGGCTGTCTTTTTAAACATATCTTTCTATATGTAAATGTTTTGCACATGTATGACCGTTGGGATTTGGATCTCTGTTTTAATTATGTACTGTATTGATTGTGGTAACATCACTTTTCTGGTTTTATATACTAAAACCAAATAAAGTTTCTAAATGAAATGGGTACATCAAAGTGCCTTCACTCACAGTCCTGCTGAATTCACCTAATGAGCGGTCTAAATCACTCTAACCCGCTGTCAACACCTAACAACACAGAATGATGACTGCCATGAGGGTGAGCCCATATCACTAAATTATGGGGCTTAAAAATCAAACAGGACATTGTACTGTGCCGAGAATGGCTATTGTACAGACAGAATACTGTATGTACCAAATTTCATTATATTTTCCAACTCAATTGATCAGTATTCCTTAATCTCCATGTCAAAGTTCGGCTACATGAAAGATTCAGGCCAATCTACCCTGTATTGGAACCTTTAGACACAAAAATGAAGGGTGCCATGGAAGCAAAGCAGTGTGCGTGTTCACATCATTGGGCAAAAAATCTATTCATAAAGTCCACATCATGTTAAGTCCCCCCAAAAAACTCTGTACAACAGTGGTAAAAATTCATAATGCAGATCAATAAACGGTATTTAGACTTGGCACATGGCTACACAGAAGACCTCTAAATATCACTTGTTCGTGTTAGCAAGTGTAGAAGGCTGACGCACGGCTAGTGAGGTGTGCTGATATTAAAAAAATTATGGTATCTATATTAACCGCCAGCGCAAAGACTAGATTGATCTTAAGGGTCCAAATGATCCATTTTCATTAGATTGAAGCAAAGGATAATGACCGAGCACAGTGCTAATGTCAAAATTGTAGCAGCATTACAAGATAACGTACATTAAGATGATGGTGGGCCATTAAAATGGGATAGTGTGGATTTTAGTTGTGAATAATTTTCCACAAATATGCACATCAACAACATAGATATGCAGTAAAAGCAATAATGGACACCTTGTGTCCTTATTAATGGATGGGGCAAGAACAAAGTTGGCCATTGGCAGCCAAGTGTCCCTTTGCCATTGATTTAAATGGGGATAATCACCAGAGGCAGTGCTGTGGTTTAGAGCATATCGGCACTTTAAGATAATGTGCATTATGACAACAATATGCAGCAGAAACAGAATGGGCCATAAAAGTCAGAATGGCACAAAGGGGATTACAACCATAAACAAATTTCAAAGTCGGTGCATCTCAGTGGTATATTTGAATATGTCGCAAAAACATTGATAAAAAGTATGTGGTTAAGTTAACACAGCCAGTGGCATCTACTCATGAAAGTTAGATACCTCCGATGATGTACATTTTAAGTCTGAAGTGTAAAAGAAACTAGCTAAGAGCCCTCGTGTCAGCAGCGCACAAATACTAACTTCAATTCATGCCGATGGCCGCACAAACCCGTCCCCTTCCGTTCCTGTGAAGTGGAGTAAAGACGAAACACAAGCGTTGGTGCACGTCCCTATTTAAGTAAGCCTATATTTCCCTCGAAACACATCATACCTGTTCGCTATCAGGTTGACCGATTACCATCAACGATTGGCAAGAGCCCTAGCAGACTATGGGCCTTATTATGAGTTCAGCGGTCCATAGGATCGCCGAACCCATGGTGGCGGTCCGACCACTGCTATACTGTGGGCCCACCCACAGTATTACCAGTGTAGCGGTCGGACCCCTACAGGACCGCTAGGACCGCCGTGGATCAAGGATCCCGCGGCAGTCTTGCAACAGTCAAAGTCAGAAAAATGCTGGCGGTACTGTTGTGGCAATGCCGAGCATAATTTAAGTTGGCTCTCAGCCACCCTTTTCATTGGGGTCTCATGGCAGCAGAAGGAAACCTTGCACCTCTGGGCCTGGGGGGGGGGGGGACGACATGTAATGCCCCCCTGGATTTGTACCCCCAGTTCCTGCATTCATTGCATTACGGCACTGAAGAAGTCAATTTGGATGAAATATGTTGGCTGTCTTCACTGTATGCATCTGACGTTTTAAAGAAAAGAATGTGGAGAATTCAACACATTCTATAATTTAAATTTGAATTTTTGTTCATATGACAATATTGATGTGGTGCACCCTAATTTTGTATGACTGTACTACCCTTGATTCAAGCGTTGCACCTTAGTAGCAGGTGCTTGCTGTGAGTGCAAGCAGATAGGAATTGAATTGTTGACAATTACTTTCCTGGAACACTGGATTGGTGCTGCAATCAATGGTCCGCTGCCTTTTCTCTATGGTGTATCAAACAAGGACCAGCATATGTTAACCACTGCCTAAGCTTCCATCAACCCTCCAGACTTCTGCAACCTGCCTCCCTCTCCCTTGCTCACACATCCCACATCCGTAGATGCAACAGTGGAGGACGCTCCTTCTCCTACCCCGACGCAAAGTCCTGGAAGAGCCTCCACCTCCATCTCTGGACTTCCCCCCCTACCCCCACCCCCTCCAGGAGACCCGAAGGGGACTCAAGATCTGGCTATTTAACTGAGGCCTAAGCAACTTAGATCTCAGGGCCTGGATACCCTCGCAAGTGATTAGCTTTGCTCTAAAATCCTGTTTGACTCATTGATTGCCTTCTGGACCTGTGAAAGACTCTGCCAGGAAGGACTGCCATGCTGCTGAAAGGACTGCCACTCTTCTGGGCAGCTGACCTGAATGCAGTGCTGCCCGGCTCTCCTTCTGCCTGTGTTAGAAGGACTAGACATATAACCTGTACCCAGGACCACTAGAGTGACTCCAAGGGCTAGTCTCTTATAACCAACACCTGGACTTTGGAACTGTGAGCCCAACCCTGCCAAGTGCCACCACCCCAGCCCTGGACCATTGGAAGTGAGCCTGAAGGTGCTCTGCCAGCCCATCTGTGGACCTAACCAAACTAATGCATCGCCTCTGCTTTGTTGTCTTCCCCATTGCAAGGACTTCACATCATGGCCACAGTCCACAGCCTCTCTCGTAACCGCCACTGCCCATTGCATCCCTGACACAGGCCCTCACATTGCAAGTGCCTTGTCGATGCCATCCTCAACAATGAGGCAAGATTTTGCATTGCAAGCCCTGCAGCTTCTTTGAGACGGGCCAGTGTACGATACCAATTAATCAATTTATAAGCTTTATTCGACATTTGTCATAAAAGCATTCACCTAACCCTATACAATAAATACTACATATAAAAATACTTCTAAAAATACATATTAAACATTAAATGTCGAATAATACATAGTAAAAAGTACATCGAAATTACAACACATTATTACACTTTAAAAAGTAACGTTTCTGTAAGTTAAAAAACAAAGGACAATGATCCATGTCGCAAAAAGCAAAATTAAGGATATACATAATTTCATTGTAATGCAATAGCCGTTAATGATCGGGTACGGATTAGCCACGACCAAGCCAAAAATTTTGCTACACCAACCACAAGTAATGTTGAGCAGTCTGTTTCAAGTATCCTAAGGGCTTCGGATTGACTTCGGGTTCCCAACTTTGAGCACACCGGTTTTAACCACTTACGTCTGGGAGACAAGTACAGTGGACAACAAAACAAAAAATGGGAGATGTGTTCAGTTTCTTCATTACAATGGTGACAGTGCTCATCCCATGCCAGGGACCAATGCTTCTTGAACGCATTCAAAGGTAGTGTACCAATGCAAAATTGAAAATAAAGTTTTCTATCGTATGGTTTTTCAATTAGGTCCCAAAAAGGTTCATAGGAGGGGTACATTTTTGTATTTAAAAAGCGAGATGTTAGATTTGCGCTTGTGCTGTCACTAAACATTGTAAAATATACCATTTCCCAGTATAAATCTTTTAGCTTTTCCTTAGTAGGGAAGCAAGCTAGGTCTTTGTTGTCCCATAAATAGTCCAATTTCAATTTTGTAAGGAGTCCCCGCAACTCCCTTAACCATGGAATAGTATGGAAACGATCGAATTTGATGACATCCATCAATGCTGCTGCATAGTGGCCTAATTCTGGGGTCACCATAACTCGTCTCCAATATAGGAGGGGCCGAAGCCTCGCTATGTCCTCAACAGATTTTCTTCCCAGGTCCAATTTTAACGGGATTGTTGGTGTGCTTTGGGGGACCATTACGATCCCTCTTAAAAACCTATTTTCAGCTCGGCCCAGTTCACTCAAGTTTGAGAACCCCCATAGTTCAGAACCATATAAACAAGCCCCCAGGACTTTCATGGAATAAATTTCCATCACACAGTTTACAGGCTTTGTCAGTGAGGTGCGATGTTTTAAAGAAATAGCGCCTGCTAGCTGTCTAAACTTTAGTAGGGTTGTGGTTATGTGTTGCTTCCAGCTCATGTTTTCTTGCAGAGTGATACCTAGGTATGAAAAAGAGTCCACTCTTTCTAGGGGTGTGCCTTTGTATTTTATTACACCCTTAAAAGAGGACTGCAGATTGAGGCACATGAATTTTGTTTTAGTAGTGTTTAATTCTAGGCCCCTTTCATCACAATATACACCAAAGGCATCAACCACTTTTTGTAACCCACTGGGGGTGCGGGAAAGTAAAAGTGTATCATCCGCAAACATGAGGACTGGCACACGAGAGCCGGCTATTACAGGGGCGTCACTAGCAATCTTCTCTAGATGTTCAACGATACCATTTATATAGATAGAGAAGAGGGTTGGCGCTAGGACACACCCTTGTCTCACCCCACGTTCAACCGGAAAGGGATCAGTGACATCTCCTTGTTTGCCCCATCGTATCCTTGCAAAATTGTTTTCGTGTAGGCGAACAAGGAGTGTGAGCAATTCCTGGTTTAGGCCTGCGTCCGCCAAGGTCTGCCAGAGTTTTTCCCTGGGGACCAGGTCGAAAGCGGCTTTTAGATCTACAAAAACTGCATACAATGTCCCCTTCTTCAAGGTGACATTTCTCCAATAGATTGTTAGAAAATGGAGGACTTGGTCGACGCTACTAGTTAGGGGCCTGAACCCAGCTTGATAAGATGACAAAATGTTGTTTTCGTCGATCCATTGCTGCAGTTTATTTTGCACTAATCGGCCCATTAGCTTTTGTGCTGTATCGATCAAACTAATGGGTCTATAGTTTTTAGCCAGGGATCGGTCGCCTTTCTTATATATGGGAATTATTTCAGCTCCCTTCCATGAAGCAGGCACTTTCCCTCCCATAGCCACTGCATTAGCCAGCATTGTGAAGTAGCTGCACCAGGACTTCCGATCAGATAGGAAAATATCAGCCGGAATTCCATCCATGCCTGGGGCTTTCCCCCCTGCTACACAGTCCAGTACAATACTCACATCCCTCTCAACAAATATAGGTACTTTGTAGTAAACTTGTGGAGGAAGACTAACATTATTAAACATGGGGTTACAGGCATACTGTGGTTGAAAGTATTCTATCCAACTGTTTTTTGCGACATTATTAGCAGGCTGGGGTGCTATGCCACCCTTTGCCCATTTTACTGAAGCCCAGAAGCGCTTAGAGTCCTTGGAGGCACACACCTCCTTGAGTTCTCGCCAGCAATCCTCGTCCCAACGCTTCTTAGCTAATTTTTGAACCTGTCTGTACTGGTTTCTCGCCAGCCTTACTGCTTCTGGCCTTCCTGATCTTAGTTCCCTGCTAAGATTATCTCGTGCTGCCCTACAGCTCTTGTCATACCACCCTCTAGTTTCTTGGGCTTTCTTCATTTTATTTGTGGCTATTTTTTAAGAAAGAAACTTTGGATTATGGAGAAAAGTATCTCATGGGTAGCCATCATATAGTCAATAAAATCAGTCTGTCCATAATGAGACTTAATCTTAGCAACTTCGCCCACCACTACTTTCTTTAGAGTCTCTATTTTAGGAATATCTTCTAGGAGCATACTCCACTTCAAATGTCGGGAGTTGTTTGAACTTACAAGGTCCTGGGTAACCATGTGATCCTCTCTAGGATGCTCGGGTTTGTCGTGGTAGGTATGTAGTGTCAGGCACAAAGGATTGTGATCACTTTCAATTTTATCCTTCACTTCCATATCTACCAATTTATCCCAGGCCCTTACATCCAGGAGTATATAATCTATCCTACTGGCCGATCGACCATTATCAAAGGTATTTTTCCCCATAGAATCTAACAGTGCCCGACCATTGGCTGCTCTAAGTCCTCTAGAAAGACAAAAACTTTTCAGTTGGATTGCTACCGTGCTCCATTTCCTAATTGCTGGGATATCTAGTTGGGGAATTCCCCACTTGGTATCCTCATCTTCGGCCAGGATCTTATCCTCCTCACCCAAGGGTTCAAAGGTAGCGTTAAAATCCCCGCCTATTATTATATGGGTAGGGTCTGGTAGCAATTCAATATGATTCTCGAGGCACGTTACGGTCTCTGATGGTTTGCCCCTGGCAACTCCCCTTGAATAAAGATTAAACAGGGCTAATTGTTGACCATTTTGCCAGGTAATATCAAGTGCCAAAATGTCGTTAGAGGGTATAGATCTTTGTTTAACCGAACAATTCAGAGTTTGGCGTACCCAAATTAACAGGCCCCCAGAGGGACGTCCCACTCGATTTCTTGTTGTCGGGACGTAAAAGTTCAAATACCCTTGCCTGAAGATTGGTGTAAGCGACCAGGTTTCTTGGAACATGACAATGTCGTAATAGTTAATAAAGTCGACCCAGTCTGGGATGTTTAGTTTATTAGTAATTCCAGCTATGTTCCATGAAATAATTGATAATTGCGGTTTAGCCTTTTGGGGGTATGTCTGATCAATATCAGGAATATTTAATGTTTCTGCAGGATCTATTCCTAGCGTTACATTTTTACTCAATGTTGGTGGCTTCTCAATTTCCTCCAATGACCTTTCCTGTTCCACCTGGACTCTATTTACTTCCTCTAGGACGGAAGTACGAAATGCATCTGGGGCTAGTGTGGGTTCGTCTAGCGTGGAAGTCTTAACATATCCTTGGCCCAACTGCGTATCTAGGGTGACGGGGGAGGCACATGCGAGTCAATCACACTCGTTTAGGTCAGTTAACACAGAATATTGGTTGTCCAAGTTTATCCCCCACTCGCATACTGGATTGGACCTGGCCCTTCTATTTCCCACAACTGTCCATTTTGTTCTTAGTATGCTAGGTTTAGCTACTAGACCTCTTCTGCTATAGAAGAAATCCAGTGTCAGTGGAACTATTTCAGCTGTCCTACGTTGTGGAGGGAGGATGTTCCGTAGGACGTCAGGCAGGACTTCAGGGCCCTTGAAGTTCAAGACCACACAATCCCCTTGGAATTTCTTCGCCTTAGTACCTATCCACCTAACCCTTCTTGCTGTAAGCAGATCGTCAGATAGTTTTTCCTTGCCCCAGGGAGTTATGTGCATATTACTACTAAGCCACTGGAGAGCCTTGTTTCTTAAGGAATCTGGAGACTCGATCTGTCCAGTTTTCAGCAAGGGTGTGTTTGCTAGTACTAAAATAAGGGGCGAGGCTTCAACAATTAGTTCAACTGGGGCAGTTTCTGGGTTTAGGATCTCAGGGATGGTATTGCCCACTAGTTGGGCTGCATCTGGAATTAGGGCCATGTCAGGGGTATTATCGTGCATAGAGCTGGCTTGTTGGACTTGCTCAGAAGGAGCTTGTAGGCCAGTATTCATGTTCACCCCAAGTGATTTTCCCGCAATCTCCATTTGTTCAAATTTAGTTACTACTAGATTTGATATTTCCCCCACCCCCTCGTTAGTTTTCCTTAACAGGGACTCTAGCTTGTTGACCTTATTAGCTAGTTGGTCAACTTTTGATATGAGGGGTTTCATTAATCCTAGTAGTTTGGACTCTAATGTACCCATAAGCTTATTTAAGAGGGTGTCCTCCCCTTCTACATTTTCATACTCTTCCTCCCTTATCCCGTCCTCTGTCCTTTTCTTTGTTCGTCTAGGTGGGGTTGCGGGTTTGTTTTTACAAGAGCGTAAGCCGCCTCTTCTAGGTGGTGCCTTGGTAATCCCTTTTTTGGCTCTTGGAGCGGGGACCGGTGTGGGGGGGGGATATTGCTCTCTATAACTAACTCCTCAATTGTAACAGATTTGTCTTGGTCTTCTAAATTAATTAAATCTGTAAAGGGGTCAGGTTGTTGGTCAGTAGAGGCCATGGATACATTAATTGCTGAGCGCTCATTTGGGTCCTCAATAAGGTCGGTGACAATAAAATCATCAGCGACAGACTGAGATACCCCTGATTGATTGATTTGAGCACAAGGTGGCGAATCCCCAATGCCCAGGGAGGACCTCCGATTATTATTGATTTTTGTCACTACCTGGACCAGGTAGTTGTGCATTGTATTAGCCGGGGTGACGGGCGTTTTTTGCTTTGACATAGTGATCAAACAATAATTAGCAGCGAGGCCCTGGAGATATATATAACAATAATAGTCCGATTACACTGTAGATATAAGAGTGTTTTACCTTGCCAAAGTTCGGATTAGAAGGTGGGAGTAAGAGGGGTGGCCCAGTCCAGTCTCTCACTGTCTAGAACGGGCTAAAACGGGCCCGCCCTTGGCCCGGGCTTCGCCCGGCGTCCCGCGAGACGGGGGTGTCGCGCAATTTGTACGCCTCCTGGCGCGTGGATGGCGCGGCGTGCGCCGCTTTGGCTGATGGGAGTTGTAGTTCAGGCAATCCCCCTCGGACCGCGCTCCGCTCGCCTGCAGGACTCAGATGGCACCAGAGCCGGGCAGCGGGAGGCGGGAAGAGGACTGACAAGGTTTGCTGGGTTCCAAGGTTTCACTCCGGCAAAAAGGCGATAAGGCAGGTAGGCGGCAGAGATTTCCGCTTCTAAGGGCTTCCCACCCCTCGACCGGGGTGTTGCGCAATTTGTACGCCTCCTGGCGTGTGGATGGCGCGGCGTGCGCCGCTTTGGCTGATGGGAGTTGTAGTTCAGGCAATCCCCCTCGGACCGCGCTCCGCTCGCCTGCAGGACTCAGATGGCACCAGAGCCGGGCAGCGGGAGGCGGGAAGAGGACTGACAAGGTTTGCTGGGTTCCAAGGTTTCACTCCGGCAAAAAGGCGATAAGGCAGGTAGGCGGCAGAGATTTCCGCTTCTAAGGGCTTCCCACCCCTCGACCGGGGTGTCGCGCAATTTGTACGCCTCCTGGCGCGTGGATGGCGCGGCGTGCGCCGCTTTGGCTGATGGGAGTTGTAGTTCAGGCAATCCCCCTCGGACCGCGCTCCGCTCGCCTGCAGGACTCCGATGGCACCAGAGCCGGGCAGCGGGAGGCGGGAAGAGGACTGACAAGGTTTGCTGGGTTCCAAGGTTTCACTCCGGCAAAAAGGCGATAAGGCAGGTAGGCGGCAGAGATTTCCGCTTCTAAGGGCTTCCCACCCCTCGACCGGGGTGTCGCGCAATTTGTACGCCTCCTGGCGCGTGGATGGCGCGCCGTGCGCCGCTTTGGCTGATGGGAGTTGTAGTTTAGGCAATCCCCCTCGGACCGCGCTCCGCTCGCCTGCAGGACTCAGATGGCACCAGAGCCGGGCAGCGGGAGGCGGGAAGAGGACTGACAAGGTTTGCTGGGTTCCAAGGTTTCACTCCGGCAAAAAGGCGATAAGGCAGGTAGGCGGCAGAGATTTCCGCTTCTAAGGGCTTCCCACCCCTCGACCGGGGTGTCGCGCAATTTGTACGCCTCCTGGCGCGTGGATGGCGCGGCGTGCGCCGCTTTGGCTGATGGGAGTTGTAGTTCAGGCAATCCCCCTCGGACCGCGCTCCGCTCGCCTGCAGGACTCAGATGGCACCAGAGCCGGGCAGCGGGAGGCGGGAAGAGGACTGACAAGGTTTGCTGGGTTCCAAGGTTTCACTCCGGCAAAAAGGCGATAAGGCAGGTAGGCGGCAGAGATTTCCGCTTCTAAGGGCTTCCCACCCCTCGACCGGGGTGTCGCGCAATTTGTACGCCTCCTGGCGCGTGGATGGCGCGGCGTGCGCCGCTTTGGCTGATGGGAGTTGTAGTTCAGGCAATCCCCCTCGGACCGCGCTCCGCTCGCCTGCAGGACTCAGATGGCACCAGAGCCGGGCAGCGGGAGGCGGGAAGAGGACTGACAATGTTTGCTGGGTTCCAAGGTTTCACTCTGGCAAAAAGGCGATAAGGCAGGTAGGCGGCAGAGATTTCCGCTTCTAAGGGCTTCCCACCCCTCGACCGGGGTGTCGCGCAATTTGTACGCCTCCTGGCGCGTGGATGGCGCGGCGTGCGCCGCTTTGGCTGATGGGAGTTGTAGTTCAGGCAATCCCCCTCGGACCGCGCTCCGCTCGCCTGCAGGACTCAGATGGCACCAGAGCCGGGCAGCGGGAGGCGGGAAGAGGACTGACAAGGTTTGCTGGGTTCCAAGGTTTCACTCCGGCAAAAAGGCGATAAGGCAGGTAGGCGGCAGAGATTTCCGCTTCTAAGTGCGATACCTTCTCGAAGCACGACTTCCCATTTCAAGCCTCCTCATCAATGGCACCCTTTATGACAATGCAGGGCATTGTATAGTAGTCGCAAAGCTCCCTAGAACTGATTCGGACCTCGTTGGTGCCTTGGCTGTGCAACGCATCCTTGTCGCTGAACCTTGCTATGCTGCGCAACCAGGATTTAAGGTACTCTTGTTCAGCAGAACTAACTAGGTCCCTGTAGCCGCTCTGTGCTCCGTAGTGGTTGGCCTAACCTTGTGGCTCTGTCCCTGGCCAGCTCAACCAGATATCCACAGTTGCCACATTGTGCGTTTTGGGGCTAATTTCAATGGATCCCTTAAAAGTGCATAGCTCTGGTTCTACAATTCGTTTTTTTGTTGTTATGGTCTTGATTTGTTTGGTAAAATGTACTCTATTTTTCTAATGTGGTGTGGGATTCTTCTTATGTGGTGTTTTAAGGTTATTACTCTTTGAAATGTTGCACAAATACTTTATACATTGCCTCTAAGTTAAGCTTGACTGCTCTGTGCCAAGCTACCAAAGGGTTGAGCACAGGTTAATTTGGGGTTTGCTTGTGACTTCACCCATACAAGGATTGCCATTGCTGCTTCTCCCCCCTCAACCAGTGTCCCCTGGTCTGCCCCCTCAATCAGTAACCCGATTTCTTACAGGCAGGGAGTGTGTAATTGTAAGGAAACAGGCATTTTGCAGTCCCCCAATTTGACCCAAATGCTGATGGGTTTTGACTCTGAAAGTGCCCTGGAACCTGCTAACTAGGCCCTATTGCCAGTGCTCTGTTCCCAAAAAGGATGTAAGTAAATTGGTAACCCCAATTGGCAAGGACTATAATCACCTTATGAGCCCCTGATTAGCGCTACCAGTGGTACCCAGGGCATCGGAGTTGAAGGGTTTACCAGGGCCTGAAGCACTGATTGTGCCAACTGTGTGACCCAAGTAAACAGATGACAGCAAACCTGCCATTGCAGACTGCAGGAGAAGTGCAAACTGCTTCAACTCGACTTTACCCTCACCATGAAAGTCAATGTCACAGCACTATTTTTAATATATGTCAGTCACCCCTAAAATAGGCCTCCTGAGCCCAGGAGGTAGGGTACATTATATTAGAGGTGTGGACATATAAGTGCAAGCTTACGTATCCTTTAGTAGCCTCCTTCCATTAAGGGCTACTATTAGTGCTCAGGGGGCCATACACTAACATGGGCTGGCATCCGGGCAGGCAAGGTTGCCAGCTCCATTTTGGTACCCCTGAAATATGTCATGATTGATATCAAACAACTTGTCTCTTCTAACCCGACCTTATTCTAAAGCTGGATTTAATATGACATGCACCCAGGTGGCTACCTTAGAGGTTTCCCACCTGGTTTGTCCTAGCCTTTCCTGTGCCCTGACTGACAGCCTACAGATGCTGCAGCCACACCAGAAATCTGACCCCCTGCCAGGAGGTGTGAAAACTCCGAAGAGTCAGAAACAAAGGCCTGCCTGGGAAGGAGGTGGCACCTCCCTCCCTGACAGGATGGCTAGTGAAGTGGCACATCAAAATGGTACACTTTAAAGCTTACACCGCTTCTTATATGCAATCAGGATTCCTCCCAGAGGAGGAAACAGCCACCCCACGCCCCAGGCACATTTGCTCCCGGGCATCCAGGAAAATTAGGTAATCAGAAGGTGAAGGTAAGCCACACCCGTAGGTGGGCTACTTGGTCTATACTGACATGGAAGGATTCTGCCATTTTTTAAAGTGGCAGAATAGAGACTTCGGGATAGGAAAGATGCTACATACTCCTGGATGTGGTCACCCTGGGGCAGACTAGCCGCTGGGCTAGTAGCCAATTGGCTACATGCACCAACACTCTTAAATCTAGGATTAAAGGGGCATCCCTGGCACCAGAAACTCCGATTTGTTTTGGCTTGAAACTAAGGACAAAGAAGAGACCTGAGTCTTAGACTTTAGGTCCTGCACAAAGCAAAGGTGTGATTTATTGTGCCTGTGGCAACCACCCTGCAACTGCATGATTGTGACTCGTCCCAGACCAGAGACCAGTTTCCTAGGAATGAGGAACACCTCTGAGAGCCAAAGGCAATGACAAAACTCCATTGGGCTAGAGGTACTAGTCCCCTGCAGTGTGCAGGCACCACACGGTCCCGGAACCAAAGAATCACTAGCCATCGGGGCAGCTGAGGGATCACCCAAAAGTAAATGGTCTAGTGGATTGTGGGAAATGTAGTCTTGACCTCGAGCAAGTTTCAGGATGCTACCGTTTTCCCCTGGGCTCTAGGATGTTGAAGTAGCTTCAAACTGAGCTTGCCGCTGTCAAGGCTGTTCGTGGTCAGGCCAGGTACCACTACTTTTGTTCGATGCTGTGCCTTGAGGGAAATTGGCAGCATCTTCAACCCTCCACCTCAGTGACCCCATTGTCGAGTTTTTGCCTCTGTCTCCTCACCAGCACCGTCTAAGCAGTAAAACCAGCTCCCTTGTGGTCCCGCTTCAGCACCCAGGACAGCTAGCACCACTCCGCTCCCTGGCCCTATGAGTCGGGTAAGAATTCAACTGTCGTGACCTGGTCCTCGCATCACCTTACCCCCCCCCCCTATGGTTTCCACTGGATTCGACCTGCAAGTGACTAATTGTCACTAGTGTCACTGCTCTGTGCCACACTACCAGGACTGACCAAGGGGTTTATTAGTGTGAATCCAAAGAACCTATTTTGGGATATTGTGAGAGTATTTCATAGTGAAGCCTAAACAGCTTCACTGATTAATACCCCACTTTCCTATGGATTAAATACTACCCATCTTGGTATTCTGTGCACTGACGTTTAATTGCACTTCGGAGTATAGCTTCGGGCATCAGCACTCTTTCTTTCACAAATTAACACCATCGATGCTGATGTTATTTTGCTCCTGTGCTGATATTTCTTGATTCCCATTGTTCATGACGAGCTCAGCTCGTCATGAGTGTACGAGAGGTGTACATCATAACGAGCTGAGCTCGTCATGAGCTTTGATGGGGTTAAGCACTGTTGCCAAATAACAAATGTTAACTGTGCAAAAGCTATCACCCCAGCTGGAGACCTGAACCCTCACAGGCATTATGTGAAAACAACTTACAGCTCAAGAAAAATATAATACAATTATGAAATCATATGTTCAAATCACACTGTAACAGAAAGTTTACTTTATATATCTCACAGGTATTTATTAGTTAATTATCTTTACAGTTGGGGGCGTGGCTTAGGCGCCAGCGGGGATGGCGGCTCTCTCGGAGAGCTCCGTGGTGACGTAGCGGACAGAGACGTTTCCAGGTCTTCATTTCGCACCCGGAACCTGCCGAAGGTCTTCTGCCTCTTTGGAACCGCTCGCAGATTTGCAGGGTGAGCATTAAACATGAGTTTTGAGCGTTTCTATGACTCACTGACCCGAGTTTTGCCGCGGCCGCCATTTTTAAATGCTCCTCTCATCACCAGGTGCAAATCGCCCTCATTTCCATGCTTTTTAAACCTTTTTTCCGCCTGAAATATCTTCAGACACTCTTATTTTGGACTTTGCCTATGTTTCCTATGCCTCGCTCAGGAGATATTCTTATTTGGGCGATTATTTATACTATAGTCAGCTTGTATATTTAATATGGCCACCATTTTGTGATGTTGCTCATATAAGGACTTTACATTGCGTTTTCACATATGAACTCTTTTTGCATCGCAATATTACTTTCCTCAACTGAATTTTTTGTGGATTTTTTATCATTTGATACCTGCATATTTTTGTAACTCCTTCCTCTTCACTGAATATTGAGGTTTGATGTTATTCGCTCCTTACTCATATAGTAGTGATTGCGACTTATGCTTCATTACTCATATCTTTTTGCTATTAGCTAAGGGCGAATTGAAGACTAAGTGCTATTCATTTCTTCGTCGACAATGGCGCGCCAGAACCACACTTCACCTCCATCAGTTCCGCAACCCTTGGCTGATACTAATTCCTTTAGTGTTTTGCAGGACACTCCTGAGGATGGTATGAATGACTCTCTTCACGTGAAAAATTCTCCAGCATCTTCTTCTCGTTCCAATTCAAAGCTCATTACTAAAGGGTCTTCTGCATACTCTACTACTGGAAAAAGAGTGAAAACGAACCCTCCATCACCCACCAATACACCTTCCTCCATTTCCATGGAACTTACACTGGAAGAGATATGCTCGCTGAAGCCTTTTATGGAGGAAATACATTCACTCAAACCTTATATGGCCGATACCAATGCTCGCCTCCAACATCTAGAAGATAACTGGTCTCACACGGAACAGAAAGTGGATCATTTAGAAAAATCTCTCTCCTCTGTTCAATCCTTTACAGCAGTAGTTCCTGATATGCAGAAAGAAATTCTGAATCTTAAAAAGCAGGTGGAAAACTTGGAAAATCGAAATAGACGCAACAATCTTTGCATTTTTGGTCTTGCTGAAGGCCTTGAAGGATCCAACCCTAAATCCTTCTTCCAATCCTTTTTGCCTCAATTTTTGAGACTTCCAGACTCACCACCACTTAATATCCAACGAGCACATCGTTTAGGCCCTCCATCTCACATCTCTAACTCTATCTTACATACTGCAAAACCTAGAGGTGTCATTTTGTATTTTCTGGAATACACAGACTTACTTAAAGTTCTTCAATCAGCTAAGAGGAAGGGTAAGCTGTCTCGGAATTGCTTCAATCTCTTTTTTACACAGGACTATGCTAAACCTACAGCGGACCGTCGCAAAAAGTTCCTGGAAATGAGACCTGCACTTCGTTCCTTAAACGCTTGTTATGGTTTATTTCACCCATGCCTATTCAAAGTGACCCACAACAATAAGACAATGAGCTACGAAGATCCAGACCAACTTCAGAAATTCCTTAACTCCTGCTCCACAGTCTCTATGGATATTCCTCATCAATAAGACTTTTGCAGATCGATTAGTATGAACTTTTCACTTTAAATGCAATATGTCTTTCATTGAGCAGTTTTCTATCATTCATGTTCCCTTATGTATCCAGTCTATGTTTCTCCATTTGTATCTCATTATGTATTGTAACTTCCTCTTTTATGTTCTATCCAGTTTTTGTATCCTCGTAGTATTTTAATGATGTTTTCTCTTACTTTCCTTTAGATGCGGTTTTATGGTTCCTCTCATTGTCTACCTCCTGTTCCCACCTGGAGACCGTTTCGCCGTGCGTCCGTCTCTGTGCTCTCACCGGGCTGGCCTTGTCGTCTCACCTTTTTGGCTCCACCACCCCCTACCTCCTTGTCTTCTTGTGGTATGTCTCCTTCCTATTCTCTTCCAAGCGGTATATCATATCTTTTATGCATTTTTGCTTCTGCCTCCTTTCCTTCACTCGTTTTATTCTTCCTCTTTTGTTTTCTTCCTCTCTCTTTTATGTCCCCCTTTTTACTTCTTTCTTTTTCTTCTCTTTTATCTGTTCTTATATTTCTGTCATCCCTTATTACATTTTACATCTTTACCTCAATTTTCTTTCATATTTCCTTACCATGCTCTTCTTTACTCTTGTTGTATTGCTTCTAATTGTTTTGGTTGTATTTTTTACTGGTTATTTATGCTACTGTTGCTTAGTTTTATATTTTTAGATGTTTCTTAAAATTTAGATGTCTATCAATGTAATTTCTTGAAATGTTAAAGGTTTGGGGTCTCCTATTAAGAGACAACGTGTTCTTTCCCATTTAGCTCATCTAAAGGGAGACATAGTGTTTTTACAAGAAATTCATATTAAGTATGCTTAAATCTCTAATGTACATCCTAATTGGGTAGGCCATGTTTTTGCTTCGCCTGGCTCAGGGAAACGTAATGGGGTTGCAATCCTTTGTCATAAACGTTTGAACATTCAACTTATCACTCAAGATGTAAATACAGAGGATAGATGGGTGGTTGTATCGTTGTTGGTCAACAAAATTCCTTTAACTATCTTTAACTTATATGCCCCCACTGTACAAGATAAATAATTTTGGCCTCAAATCCTCTCTTCCTCAATGCAATACACTGTTGATTATTTTATTCTTGGTGGGGACTGTAATATGATTATGGATCCGTTTCTAGATAGGAAATCCAACTCACGTTTTTCTCCATCTCATACTCATACCCAATTCACATCTACCATATCTCAAAGATCCCTTGTTGGCTCCTGGAGGCTTTGCAATCCTACGCTACAAGAATATACTTATTTTTCACCTGTTCATTCCTCCCAGTCACAAATTGATTACCTTTTCATTTCCAAAGCTATGACACAACACATCACCCATTCAGACATTGGTTCTATATTAATCTCTGATCATGCTCCTGTCTCCTTAAGCCTAGACTTACTTCCTCTTGTTAATGGAACGCGAAGATAGCGGTTTAACAATTCCCTTCTTTTGGACAATGCATTTACACCTGCTTTCCTTGAATTTGCTTCCCAATTTTTTACAGACAATGAATCTCCACACTCATCTCCACGATTAATTTGGGATACTTTTAAAGCTGCCTCTAGAGATTTCATTATTTCCTACGTTGCCAAGAAACGACAACTAACAAATCAATCTTTATCCTCTTTAACCTCTCAAATTAAACAATTAGAACATACTTATTATTCAACCAAATCGCAGTCTGTCCTTACCCAACTCATCGAAGCTAAACTTTCTTTTAATAAATTGTCTACTAATTCGGCCAATTTGGTTTTGCTTAAATCTAGTGCTAAATTTTACTCTACACAAAATAAAGCTGGAAATATGCTTGCTAATTATCTCAAGGTTAAAAAAGAACGAACGAAAATTGAATCGGTTGTCTCCTCCTCCAATATTACTCTTCGCAAAGATGAAGATATTTTGGCTGATTTTACCAACTTTTACCAAAATCTTTACACTCCGGAGAATCCTCCATTAAACTCCGACATCGATCATTATTTATCTTCTATTCCCCCCCCCCCCCCCCCCCCTGTCTGATGTGGACTTTTCATCTTTAGACTAAGATTTTCTTCCCAAAGATATTTTAGAGGCCATTCAAGTTCTTAAAAAAGGCAAAGCCCCTGGTCCTGATGGGTTCTCCATAGAATTTTATTCAAATTTTTCTGCTTTTCTTGTTCCTAAACTTCACCAATTATTTTCCTTCTTTATAGATTCTCAGAAATCCGAAGGCTCCTTTCAGGAAGCTCTAATCTGTCTTCTTCCCAAAGACAACAAGGACCATACTTTATGTAAAAACTATAGGCCTATTTCTTTAGATTACAAAATGTTTGCCAAGATTTTAGCGCTACGTCTAGATAAAATTCTTCCCCAGCTCATTGGTAGAGAACAATGTGGTTTCATGAAAGTTTGTCATCTTTCGGATAATACTTGCCTTTTCTTTATTGTTCTCAGTAAATCTTATTCTTATAATCATTCCTTAGTTGCTATCGCCTTGGATGTTGAAAAGGCTTTCGATAGAGTTAATTGGTCGTTTATGCTTTCCGCTCTTTCTTGGTTTGGTTTTGGCTCCAAATTAATTTCATACATCTCTTTACTATATTCTTTTCCTGGATCTTTTATCTTTGCTAACGGTCTTGTGTCTTCTTCTTTTCCTCTTTTTAGAGTTCGTCAAGCATTTGTTTAGCATTAGAACCGTTTTTTTTAAAGATTAGATTGAATAGAGATATTACAGGTTTCCCTTACGGGGAGAATCAGCTAAAGCTTTCTGCTTATGCAGATGACATTCTTTTATGTATTTCTCATCCTCACACCTCTATTCCAGCTTTCTTATCTGAAGTTTCATCTTTTGCAGCGGACTCGTGTTATAAACTTAATGTAGATAAATGTGAAATTCTTCCTCTTAATAAATATTGTTTTCATGCTGACATTTTGGTTTCTTCTTTTCACTGGAGTCCTTCTAAAATAAAGTATTTAGGTCTCTGGTTTACTCCCTCCATTAAAGATATGGTAGCCTTAAATATTAAAATTTTGCAAACAACTTTGTCAGAATGCACGACTAGATGGCATCCTTTATTTCTGTCTTGGTGGGGTAGCTTGGATTCTATTAAAATGATGTTGGTCCTGATAATTTTATTTTTTCTTTCTAATCTTCCTGTCAACCTTCCAAAATCTTGTTATAAGAATATTTTATTCTATTCTCTCTCGATTTTTGTGGCAGAATAAAAGGGCTAGGATGCCCTTTTCCAAACTTAAACGTCCTAAACATTTAGGTGGAGTTCATTTTCCAGATTTTTCCTCTTATCATACTTCATTTTTTCTTTCCTATTCAGTTCCTTTTTTGTCTGAGTCAACGTTGGATATTCTCTCGTCTCCGTTATGGATTCAGAATGAATCCTCCTTCTTTCACCCTTTTACCTTTAAAGAATTTATTTCTCTATCACATCTTCCACAAAAGATGTCTCTTCCTATTCTTAAAAATGCTAGGAAGCCTTTTCTTCCTCTTTTCTTGAATGGTTTTGACGATCGGGCTCGATTTTTACAATCTCCCATCTGGTACAATCCTCTTATTAAAATAAAAAATAGGACCTTTTTCTGGGAAGATTGGCACTCTCTTGATCTCTCTTAGACTCATCAACTTTTTCAAGATGGTCTTTATATTCCTTTCTCATCTCTCAAATCTCGTTTCTCTCTTCCTCCCTCTTTCCTTCCTAAATATAATTTATTTCGCACTGCTGTTCAATCTAGTTATAATTCCTTTCCTGACTCCTCTTCTCCTACTGCGTCTTTCCCTCTTACTTTTCCTTTTCTTTTATCATCTTCCTCAGCCTCTGAAATCTACAAAACGTTACAAGACGTACCTATTACTAGAGATAAATCTAAAATAGAACAAGATTGGCAAACGGATTTGGAAGACTCTTTTCCTATCTCATTATGGCATAATATCTGGAATAAGTTAAGGAAATCTTCTAGAGCAACTAATACTACCCAATCTTTATTTTATGTTTATAACAGAATTTTAATCACTCCCTCCAAATTGCAAACTATAGATCCCTCTATCCCCTCTACATGTTAGTCCTGCTCCAATACGAATGCTGATCTCAAACATATGCCTTTCACATGTCCTTTGATTCATATTTTTTGGTTCAAAGTATGGCAACAAATGAATGCTATTTTTTCCACCCACTTTCAATTTTCACTCACTCACATTTTTTTAGGTAGTCTGTCTGATATATGGTCTTCCCTTACTTTTAACGCTGTCAGGACTATGCCGACCCCCATTAAGAGACCTCTGTCAGTCCCAGCAACAAGGGGAAGATTTCCTGTTTGGAGGCTGTTTCCACTTTGGGGTTCCCTGCAGAAATTAGCTCATGACCACTGTCGGTCGGAGGTGTAGCACGCCTCCGGCTTGTGCCGCCATTTCGATGCGGTTAGCGTTCTAGCCTTTTTCAGCAGTCCGCCATTTCCTAATTCCGCACGTTCTATGTGGCGCACTTCAACTGTCCCTTTCCAGCAGTTAGACGCCCTGAGTTTGGCTCCTGTCAATTCACCGCGTTCTTTCATAGTTTCCCTCATTTTCCAGTCAGCTTTCACAGAGACTCAGTTCCGGAACCCTTGGAGCGTGTTTACGTTCCGTTCCCGTGGATTCCTGCATTCCGGGCTGTGTGCCCCTGCCTCGCCGTGGCCTGTGTCTGGCTGTGCGGACTCTTTCTGTCAAGCGCTCTTCGTCTGGGTTTCGTTCCAGTGGGCAAGTACCTCCCGCATTACTCAGAATTGCGGTAAGAACATTTCATTCTCCAGACTTGCTGGTACTATCGTTGCCGAGTGCCTGTTGGTCCAGTCATCTGCTTAGAACGTTCCAGTGAATTGAATTCCGAACTGTTCAGAACTATCTCGATCCAGTTTGTGACAAGACTTTGAGTGTTTCACTCCGTTCCCGAAATTCGACAAGTAAATGAGAGTATATATTATATGCATATGGTAATACTGTTGTCTACCACCTCTACACTTCGCATCATCCTTTCTACCGCTCTACACAAGCAACAAGAGTTCCAACCCTCACATGACCTATTGGGACTCAGTAAGAGAGAAGCTAACTCCACACGATAACCAGGTATGATTGAGGAGAGTCGAGAGTGAGAGAGTGTGTCGCCCATGATTTATTAGAACATTAGTAATGTTCTGCTCCCTGTTGCAGGTGTTCCCCAGCCACTCCTTCCAGCGGTAGTTACGAAGACACCAGTGTGGAAGACTCTCTTTGTTGTTTGTTATCCACTTCCCCTTTCCCTTCCATTCCTGGGCTTGGAGCAATCCGGGTGCAGGGGTGTTTGGGAATTCGGAAATTAGCATCGTCGAAGATAGCCGCTCGCTCCCACGGAGATCTGGATATTTCAGGTACTGCTTCTGACAGATTGAAGTGCCTCAATTATCTTCCGTCTGAGCGAGATGGCTGAAGGATTGGATGTCAAAGCTTTGGCTTCTGTGTTAGAGGGACTACAGAAACAGTTGAGTGAGACGAGGGAGGAAGTTAGGAAATCTAACCAGGAGGCTAGTTATTTACGTCAGAGATTAGATGAACTAGCAGAGAGCCCGCGCCCCAACTTCGGTAGTATAAAATCATCTGCCTTTGGTTCCGCTCCCTCCTCATCCTCTTCTATGGAGTTTACCACACAGGTGGTGCACGCAATGTCCCCTACCATTCCGTTGGCCCCGCCCGAGAGATTTCAGGGAGATCCCCACAAGGCCCAAATCTTCCTGACCCAGTGTTCATTGCATTTCCTGTGTAAGCCCATTCTGTTTAAAGAGGATCAGTCTAAAGTGGCTTTTGTGCTGTCCTACCTGAGCGGAGATGCTGCAGCGTGGTCTTTGCCTTTGGTGGCAAGCAACGATCCAGTGTTGTATAAATTCGAAGAATTCAAAGCTGAGTTTTTGCGCATTTTCGACCGAAGAAATGTCTCACAGACCACCGACAATGAACTATTAGAATTGAAGCAAGGGAATCGAGATTTGGTGGCTTATTTGGCACAATTCAATAAATTGATCGTCGAAACGAGTTGGCCCGAGGCTAAGCAGGCGGCCATTTTCTACCGAGGCCTCAAGGATGAGTTGAAGGACAGTTTGGCGCAGATTCCCAAACGACCCACAGATGTGTCAGAACTCATAGATCTAGTATTGCAGATTGATCAGAGGCTTGCAGAAAGGCGAAGTGAACGTCGAAAGGATGTCCGCACTCTTCCGCCTCGATTTGATCGGTCTCGACCGGAGGTCGTAAAAAACCCTGAAGGCCAAAATCAGGAAGAGCCGATGCAGGTGGGAACTATTCGAGGCCCTCTTACGCAGGAGGAACGAGAAAAGAGACGTCAAGGTCGATTGTGTATGTATTGTGGGCAATCGGGCCATTTTGTCAAGGAATGTCCGAAGAGATCAAAGGCAAGCTCGTGGGTAAAAGATCGGCTCCACCAGTAGACGGAGTTGCACTGGTGGGAGCGAGTGACGAGCCAACTCCCAAGCCACAACTTTTAGCTAATACCCTGCAATCCGCAGCCCCGCATCTGAATTTACTGTGTAGGATAGAGTTTGGAAAAGCTCAGAAGGAGGAAGTTTCGGTGATGGTTGATTCGGGGGCTACCGGGAACTTCTGCGACATCCAGTTTGCCAAGACTTTGGGAATACAGTTCGAAAAGAAGCCCAGACCGGAACCGGTGCGAGCAGTGGATGGCACCCAGTTGTCGTCGGGACCTATTGCTTATGATACTGAATTGATGACAGTGGTGGGACCCGGTGAGCACCGAAGCTTCATTCGATTTAATCTCATAGATGCCCCTCAGTTCCAACTCATACTGGGGTTGCCCTGGCTCACCGAGCATAACCCGCAGATCGATTGGTCACGGCGTTCTGTAAAGATGAATTCCGAATTTTGTTCTGAGCATTGTTTCCAGTTGACTCCGGAGAGCCCAAGTTCCACGTTGTCACAAAACCTGGCCAATCAGGTTCAAATGGTGTGTGCTTTGGAGGCCCCAGAGATTCCCGAGGAATATCAGGACCTGAAAGAGGTGTTCAATGAGAAGGAAGCTAAGAAGTTGCCACCTCACCGAGAATATGACTGTCGGATCGAATTGGAACCTGGGGTGTCTTTACCATGCAGTAGAATCTACGCACTGTCGGAACCGGAGAATCTCCATTTGAAGGACTATATCGAACAAAATCTAGCCAATGGGTTCATCCGCCCCTCTCAGTCTCCAGTTTCCTCGCCCCTCTTCTTCATTCCGAAGAAGGATGGGACTTTGAGGACTTGCATTGATTATCGGGCATTGAACTTGGCCACCAAGAAGAACCGTTATCCTCTGCCCCTCATTTCGGAACTCCTGGATCAAGTCAAGGATGCCAGTGTGTACACAAAATTGGATTTACGGGGGGCCTATCATTTGGTGCGCATGGCCGAAGGAGAGGAGTGGAAAACTGCCTTTTGAACCGGGTTTGGTTTGTATGAATACCAAGTGATGCCCTTTGGGCTCTGTAACGCCCCCGCTGCGTTCCAGCATTTTGTAAACGATGTGCTTCGTGAGTGTCTGGACCGTTTCGCAGTGGTCTACATCGATGACATCCTTATTTATTCCAACAGTTTAGAGGAACACGTTCATCATGTGCGAGCCATCTTGAAACGCCTGCTGGAGAACCATCTGTTTGTCAAACTGGAGAAATGTGTCTTTCACTCTTCCCGAGTGGAGTTTTTGGGCTTTGTTTTGTCTCCAGAAGGAGTATCCATGGATGACTCTAAGTTGCAGGCGATCAAGTCATGGCCGGCGCCCAGATCTGTAAAGGAGATCCAAAGTTTCCTGGGATTCGCCAATTTTTATAGACGCTTCATCTTGAACTTCTCAGAGAAGGTGAGCCCAATTACTAGGCTGTTAAAGAAAAATGTACGATTCATCTGGGAACGAGAATCAGAGGAGGCATTTCAGCAATTAAAAGAAGCTTTCGTGACAGCCCCAGTACTGCAACACCCTAATTTGAGTGAGCCCTTTTTCATTGAGGCCGACGCATCCAATTTGGCCATTGGAGGAATCCTGTCACAGCGCCAGAAGAACACTGGTCAGCTTCATCCAGTGGCATACCATTCTCGCAAGCTTACTCCGGCGGAGATAAACTACTCCATCGCTGATAAGGAGCTTTTGGCCGTCAAAGAAGCATTCAAGGTTTGGAGGCACTATTTGTTGGGAGCGAAACATGTAGTCACTGTCTTCACCGATCATCGAAATTTACAGTTCCTCAAGTCAGCGCGCACGCTCACTCACCCCCAGGCAATTGCGCTGGTCGCTCTTCTTTGCAGATTACGATTTTGTCCTCACATACAAGCCCGGATCCTCCAATGGAAAGGCGGATGCCCTTTCACGTCTGAGTATGGGTGAGGAAATCAAAACCAAAACGGAAGGATTTATCATTCCTGAGGAAAAGATAGTGGCCATAGCTGTTGAAGACGATTTGGAGACCCGAATTAAGGAAGAGTTTGCCAAGGCCGAATATTCTGATTGGGAATCAGGCGGTCCAGATCGCAGTGTGAGGAATCAAAAACCCATTTGGCAAGAAAAGATGTTTGTTCCCAGTGAGAAATTGCAAAATGAAGTCATTCAGCATTTTCACGACCACCCGCTAGCAGGCCACCGAGGAGCTAAGAAGACCTTGGACTTAATCAAGAGAACCTTCAGTTGGCCGGGCATGGACGCTCAGGTGAGGCAGTACATTGCCACTTGTGAGCCTTGTGTTAAAGGCAAGAGTATGAGGCAGTCCCCACAGGGCCTTTTAATGCCGTTGCCTATTGCCCCGTCTCCCTGGCATTCAGTCTCCATGGACTTCATAGTAGACCTGCCTTCTAGCCAAGGGTATTCAGTCATTTGGGTGGTGGTGGATATGTTTACCAAGATGAGCCACTTTGTCCCCTTGAGGTCCCTCCCCACAGCCTCTCAGTTAGCTACTCTGTTTGTGGAGCACATTGTAAAATTGCATGGGGTTCCTAAGGTGGTTATTTCCGATCGAGGACCTCAGTTTGTCTCTCGATTTTGGAAGGCTTTCCTCAAGGGTCTAGGAGTGGACTCTCGTTTGTCCACCAGTTTCCACCCAGAAACGGATGGACAGACCGAGCGAGTGAATCAGGACTTGGAACAATATCTCCGCTTGTATTTGATGGATCAGGAGGGAGAATGGCCCTCATTGTTGAGTACGGCAGAGTTCGCGTACAACAATGCAGTCCATTCGTCTACTGGATTTTCCCCCTTTTACCTGAACTCAGGTCGGCATCCCAATATGCTAGTGGGTCGGGTAGACGTGGAGGTCCCAGCAGCGGGAGAGGTGATACAAGAGTTACAGAAATCCTATCAGGTAGCCTCTTCCAATCTCCAGAAGGCCAAGGATGCTTACAAGGTACAGGCAGACAAGAAGAGAAAAGAGAGTCCCATGTATGAATCTGGAGAAAAGGTGTGGATTTCCACTAGACACATGCGGTTGAGAGGAAATCGAAAGTTCCAACCTAGATTTGTAGGTCCCTACCCTGTGGTGCGAATGATTAATCCAGTGAGTGTGAGGGTGGCTCTTCCCAAGTCATTGAAGATCCATCCAACGTTTCACGTGTCATTGATTAAAAGAAACCCACCAAACTTCAGGCGTGTCCAACCACCAGCTCCAGTTCAAGTTCAGAGTTCAGAAGAATTCGAGGTTAAGAGAATCCTAGACTCCAAACTCAAGAAAGGGAAGATCTTTTACCTCGTGGACTGGAAGGGTTATGGTCCCGAGGAAAGGTCGTGGGAGCCCAGCAGCAATGTTCATGCCCCAAGATTGGTCAGCGAATTCCACAAGGTTCACCCCCAAAAACCCAGGGAGGGGGCTTTGGTGGGGGGTACTGTCAGGACTATGCCGACACCCATTAAGAGACCTCTGTCAGTCCCAGCAGCAAGGGGAAGATTTCCTGTTTGGAGGCTGTTTCCACTTTGGGGTTCCCTGCAGAAATTAGCTCATGACCACTGTCGGACAGAGGTGTAGCAAGCCTCCGGCTTGTACCGCCATTTCGATGCGGTTAGCGTTCTAGCCTTTTTCAGCAGTCCGCCATTTCCTAATTCCGCACGTTCTATGTGGCGCACTTCAACTGTCCCTTTCCAGCAGTTAGACGCCCTGAGTTTGGCTCCTGTCAATTCACCGCGTTCTTTCATAGTTTCCCTCATTTTCCAGTCAGCTTTCACAGAGACTCAGTTCCGGAACCCTTGGAGCGTGTTTACGTTCCGTTCCCGTGGATTCCTGCATTCCGGGCTGTGTGCCCCTGCCTCGCCGCGGCCTGTGTCTGGCTGTGCGGACTCTTTCTGTCAAGCGCTCCTCGTCTGGGTTTCGTTCCAGTGGGCAAGTACCTCCCGCATTACTCAGAATTGCGGTAAGAACATTTCATTCTCCAGACTTGCTGGTACTATCGTTGCCCAGTGCCTGTTGGTCCAGTCATCTGCTTAGAACGTTCCAGTGAATAGAATTCCGAACTGATCAGAACTATCTCGATCCAGTTTGTGACAAGACTTTGAGTGTTTCACTCCGTTCCCGAAATTCGACAAGTAAATGAGAGTATATATTATATGCATATGGTAATACTGTTGTCTACCACCTCTACACTTCGCATCATCCTTTCTACCGCTCTACACAAGCAACAAGAGTTCCAACCCTCACATGACCTATTGGGACTCAGTAAGAGAGAAGCTAACTCCACACGATAACCAGGTATGATTGAGGAGAGTCGAGAGTGAGAGAGTGTGTCGCCCATGATTTATTAGAACGTTAGTAATGTTCTGCTCCCTGTTGCAGGTGTTCCCCAGCCACTCCTTCCAGCGGTAGTTACGAAGACACCAGTGTGGAAGACTCTCTTTGTTGTTTGTTATCCACTTCCCCTTTCCCTTCCATTCCTGGGCTTGGAGCAATCCGGGTGCAGGGGTGTTTGGGAATTCGGAAATTAGCATCATCGAAGATAGCCGCTCGCTCCCACGGAGATCTGGATATTTCAGGTACTGCTTCTGACAAACGCCTCTATTGTCGACCTTCTTCTAGCTGTGGCATTTCAACAAATCACTAAGTCTTGGAAAGATGCCTCAAACGTTTCTTTTCAGGCTTGGTGGTATGGTGTTTGCTTCAACCATAGACTAGACATAGCATATGTATATCCCATTACACTTGCTATTAAACGTGATGTTATGGTTACCTATTACTACCTTCTTAGAGAAATCTGCTCATTCTCGACCAAGTCATACTCCTTCTACTGAAGAAGTCTCCAAACCTCCATGATATGGTTCTCATAATGTTGCTTAATTGTTGTAGATAACCGTTTCTTTCTTATAATATGATGTTTTTCTTGGAAGCTTTACATTGGTTTATGCTTTATATGCATTTTTATGTAATGATGTTCTATTTACTGCTTTCCTCCTCTCTTTTTCTCTTTCTTTCCTTCTCTCTCATTCTCTTTTCTTTTTCTTCTCTTTTTCTTTTTCTCTTTCCTTCCTGTATTGCAATATATTATTTCTAGTTTGATTGCGTTTTAATTTATTGACATTGTACCACAAGTTTCTTTATTGCAATCTTTATCTTCAATAAGCTTTTCTTTCAACTTAAAAAAAATGATCTTTGCAGTTACTTAAAATATTGAATAAGAATCCATTGTAGCACAATTTCATATTATAATAAATAACATTGTTTTTCCGAATGGCTTCCATGATGCAACATCTTCATCCACTGTGAAACTGCCTGTCAACAGGCAGTAGCGCAGAGCACTGTTGTTTAGTGCCAATGTTTCAGAACTGCAACAAGAGTATGCAGCACACAGCAGCATGGCGAGTGAAGAAGTTACTACAATCCGAGTTTGCAGACAGGAAGAATTCTACCTCCTTTTGATTTCTTTAGGTCTTGCCTAAGGCAGTGCATACGCTGTCGCTTGTGAGATCTTTTGATAACAAAACAAAATTATAAAGGACAGAGCCCACCCATTACTTGCAATTGGTTGGCTTCATCGTCACTCTCATTTCCTTGCTTCTCGTGCCAGTTTCACTTTCTGTTCGTGAGTGTGTCCCTTCAGTGGAGCATGGACCAATTACTGCTTTCTGTCCTTGGCCAGTGTCCTTCCACTGGCCTCATGCTTCTGGAAGTACTTTTTGGTTCTGATGGAGACCTCCTGAAGAGTGAATGTGTTTGCAGGCCATCTTCCCCATTCTCACTCCGTGTGTTGCCCCGTTCCCCTCCCACCCTCCTCCAGCTGTCCCTTGTGTTGCTTGCGCCTTCAGCTCTCCGCCAGCCATTTGTCATCTTGCTGTCACCACCCACTGTCCCTCATGTGGCTTGCCCCTGCCCTCTTCCTGCTGTAGTCATACTGCTGCCCCCTCCTACCCTCTCCACCCTGGCCTTGTGCGGCTTTCCCACTCCCACCATCCTCCTGTTATCTTTAGTCAAGTTGCGCCCGTCCTGTCCCTGCTTTCTATTGTCTTGTTGACTTCTTCTGACCTCCTCCTGTTGCTAGCCTCCTACCACCCCCTTCTGCCCAGCTACTATTACAAAAGCGCTTTCTAATGTGGCCAGCGCTGGCTGCTTTATAGCACTTTAAATCCCCCTGCTCAGTGTGAGGTTGAGCTAATGACATATAATCCTATCAAATAATCAAGAATAGTATTCGTTTCTTTTTACTGATTCCTCCTACCCAAATTCAAAATGTTGTTCATTGCCAACATTTTTAGTACTAGGGTTGGCATTCATTTTGTCCATATCTCCAGATAGTGACATCACACTGCAAACCTAAGTAGTTAATAGCAGGCAGACAGGAATCACATTTTTAACATGGTCCCACCTGACAACAAGCAGAGCAGTACGTCTGGTTGTACGCAAATATAAATCGAGTCTCAGGCGGGGGGAGTGCAACATGCAAGGAATCAACAAACTATCTGTGATTCAATGTCTGGCCTTAAAAAAAGAAGTTATTAAAAAAGAAATACCTGAAACATTTGACATGTGTGGGCTGACATCAGCAAGAAAAGAGAACAACATTGAACACTTACTTATGTACTATAGATTGATTTAATTAGAGGTTGTTCTCCTTTCCATGGAAACAACGGATTATGGTTATTGTAGTTTTTGTTTGTTCTGTGGCTGCTGACATTAAAGAAGGAGATTTTTCAGTGTGGAGCAAAACAGGTTTAGTGTCACTGACCCCAGTCATGAAGGATGAAACGTAGGAGTAATTCAGTACAATTGTACTAACTAAACAAGCATTGGCAATGCTAATAGCTCTCAACTATGCCAGATCTACTAGCTTTGTCAAAGTTTTTTGCCATGTTGTAGTGTAGCACAGCAGCTACACAGCAAGGCTGAAAGTTAAAAAAGAAAAGAGCTATGACGCAGCCAGTGTTCACCTCCTCACAGCACTTTATTGTACTTTCAGCCATTCTGCACAAGCAACCGCGCTAAAATATGGCTTAAAAAATTGACAAAGGCATTAGGAAGTCCTATGCTGCAGGTAGGCATGTTTTAAAAGAGGGACTCATTATATTATTTTTACCTCAATTAAATTTTGCTAACCTCCCCAACCACTTTAAGAATGACAATCCTTGTGTAGGTCCTTTTCAAATATATATCTATTATTTCTACATATTCTTCGAGGATGGAGTCCTATGTATTGACTTACTCTTTTCAGCGGTTGTCTCTTATTTTGTGTTTCTACCTCAGTCATTTCCCTTGGTACCAAACCTGCTGCATGTTCTGAGCATGCTGCTCTTTGAATTAGAAGTGTACAATTTCCATATAAAAACACAAAATCAATTCTTGAATTATGGCTCGCTACGAGTCTGTAACTGACACCTTGTACACTTGAAGTGACCGAATGCAGAGCGTGCAGAATGTGCAAGTAATCAGATTTGCAGGGCATACAAAACTGGTACATTACGAGAACTTAATACAATTTCTGATTAAGAAAACTCTGAAACTCCCACACCAAACCTCAAACAGGAACCAGGCTAAAGTAGTTTGTATACAGTCACAGAGCTCACTCACCCTTGCCCTTGGTAGAAATAGCTGAAAAATAAGACCAGATATCTCCACCTAGATATCATTTTCTGACTATCTGGAATTCACAAATAATCACATAAATACACCTGGAAAGATGCACTAGGCACGTATTTCCATCCATACCTCTTTCCGGTGTATGAAGTTCTCCATAACGGAAAAAACCACACATGGGGAAAAGGTTCCCAGTAAATATATCCACACGTTTCTCTCTATGAGGAAAATATTTTACACCATAGGGAAACCCTTCTCTTACACCCCAACCAATCTAGACGTGATTGGTTGCCCTTCCTATCCTAAAAAGGATGTATACCAACTTTTAGCTGGAGCAAAAAATATTACCAATTCCATGTTGTTAAGGGAAATGAAAGAGTTTGTGAATACCCAAATATGTACATGTTTGTGAGCATTCATAGACTTCCAAAGCTATCCACGCCTTCAAACCCCTTGATTAGGATTTTTGGGTGCAGAGAACTCCACATTTGTGGTGGAGATCTTCACTGGCTTTACGCCTGCTAGGAAACCCCATGTGGGCTTGTAAAATGCCACAAACACGTAAATTCAGCAATATACTTATTTTTTATGACTGGATTTGCCTTTGTGAATTGGACGCTATACATTTTAAAATATTGCAGTACTTATATTGCAGCTGGCCATTGGAATGAAAATGGAACACAGTCCAAAGATGTAATGTAATGACTTTGTAATGATTGGTATAAAAACAAAAAAATAAAAGGCATTATTTGGTATGTTTAAGAACCATGTGATTTATGGTATTGCTTTTACTACACTCTGTTGTGCCTCATTGTGCTAACCTGATATTGAGTATTAATGTACATAGGGTAATTTAGGTATCTGCTAGTGGTGCCCTTCTCTGTATCCTCCATTTTAATCATTGCAGGGGCATATGTGTTCTTTGTACTAAGCCTTATTTCACCTTTCCTCGGTATGCTCTATTAAATGGTCTTTCTTTTAACAGCATGGTCATCAAAAGTAAAAGTAACATTTTCAAAGAAAATAATTTAAATGCAATCACAGTAACAAAATAATGTCAGAGATTAGAAGACTGTTGATTAGGCTCAATTGAGGTTCATTTAAACAGTTTCTTAATTAAAAAATGCAAATGCTTTAGTTCATTGCTTTGGTAATGCCAGGTCTTAATTACGGATGATAGAATTGGTATTTGTCACTTAAAATTAACCTTGGTGGTTGATGTTATAGATGCTAGGGATATTAGAAACAGTTTGTATCCAAGTATTACAGTTGTGACAAATAATAAGAAACTGAGTTGAAATATTTGATAATAAATTCCTTACATAAAACAATAGTATATGTACATAGAGTTGGAGTTGATGAACGCCTCAGAAAGCACAAACATTTGATGTATGTTTATGCAAATATACCTCTTTATAACTACATCTGGAAGAATTATTGAGTTTGCGCAGTTTTAATTGTGCAGGCATTAGGGGCTGATCCTCTTAACTACACTCACCTGCCACCAGTTGCCAGGCATTTCATGAAATGAACATTGGGATGGTAGCTGCCCATGCTACCCTGAGGAATTCACTGCTGATGAACCTCCACTCCAGCAGGGCCTGGCACACTGCTGAGGAGCAAAATACCACCATAATATTGCCTGCTTAAGTAAAATATTCCTGATTTCCACTTGGGATACTTTGAAACTGTAATGAAAAGATAACTACAATTACTAAATCGTTATACAGTGGACAAGAAGATTGTGAATGAATCGAAAAGTGGGGGAATAAGTACCTGTGCAGTAGTTGTGAAGATGCAGAGAAAGGTCGTTTAGTCAAGAAACAGACAATTTGCAAGGTGCTTAAATCAGGGGTATACAGGCACTGGCACAAAATCCCGAGTTCCTGCCTGACTAAAACAGAGGGGTTTTCAGATTTCCAGACACAAATGGTTTCTAAGATCCAGTTAAAGGTTGTCCCCCATCTTGCCCCAGTTACCTGAAGCTGCCTGCCTTATTAATGTTGACTTCTTACATTTGGAGAGATAGCAGTCTTGATCTCAAAACCATAAACACCTGCTGATAACATAGTGTTTCAGTACTTAAAGGCCCATAACTGGGGCCAAGTGGATGAATAGTTTTGTGAATCATAACCATGACCCGATACTTAACCCAATCTGTAATTGGGAGCCATTGTAATATGCAGAATTTGGGGCCAATGTGCCCCTGGCATTTGACAGCAGAAACAGCACTTGCCAGTACATTATAGTTATTTCTAAGACTACTCAAACCTTTTGGGCTACACCCATCAAAAGGTTGCAACTGTAGTCCAACCAGGCTCCTATAATTAGCCAGTCATCTGTATCTGTTATTTTCTGAGGAATAGTTGTTTATTGGCTAGTGCATAGATATGGAAAGCAAAGGAGCTAGGAAGGGCTATTACCAATTTATCTATGGTAAGTTTCATATCTAGACACTCCAAGGACTTAACTTCTTTCCTAAATTTGATCTCAGAATCTCCTACTAACATACTCTCATAAGAGTAAAACAGTTTTTCCACTACAAATCATGAGCTCTTGCTAATAGAACAGTTTTGTTTTTCTAGAGTTGAAAGGGATCCAAATGTGCTTCAGCCACCCATAATATCAAGACAGTTAGATGCTAGTTATCACTCTTATAAATCCAGCTCAGGGGTAATACTAGTTGGAGACCATCTGCATATGTGTCAAAAGCTGTCCCGGAAAAGCTAATTGGTCAGGTAGAGCATTGATATAAATGTTAAATATTACAGGAGTGAACGCTGCTGAATTCCACGATATACCAGACTATCTGGAGCCGCCTCTCCATTTCTCATAACCTTGAAAGAACTCTTTGAGAGAAAGGGCTCAAACCTCTTGAGATTGGCTAGAGTAACTGCTTCTAACTACTGAAGACCATTTAGAAGGGTGTTGGTGGGACAGTCAATGCTATGAAATGCAGCAGTAGATCCAAAAGCACTAATTGTGCCTTTGGACCCATATCTGCCTCCTCAAGTGAGCTCTCCCTCAGATCAAGCTCCACAGTCAGTGTGATCTTAGCGCCCCCAAAGCCTGACGGAAGGTCTTTCAGCAGGTTGTACTGCTTTAGATCTATGTAACTTGTTGGGTAACTGCTTTCACTAAGATGTTTACCAGAAATTTGATTATGTATTGACGTATAACTGGCCAAAGCCAATGAACCCAATTTACATTTTTTAGTAGATGAGTCACCTGAATTTTGTTTACCACAAGCAGTGTTGTGACTGAAGTTTCAAAGGTGAGTGGTTAATTATTTAACTAGGATTAGAGGTAGTTTGTTCAACAGAAAGACAGGCCTTGGTCTGCAGGGCACTGAGTGGTATTCATAATTCTAATTATGAGCTGTATTTCTGATGAGTCACATTCACTAAAGAAAAGGAAGGACCCACGAGGGATACACATGGCAAGTGGCCGATATCTTCTCATGTCCTCCTAAGCTGCTCCACAACAAATCCTGAATAATGGATGTAAATGTTTTATGAGGAGAACGACTGGGCTCCGAAGGGAAGTGTACCCTTTAAACTTCTCTCAGGATCCCAATGAGCTCTCTGGTGCAAGTTCTACCAGAGAGTTAAAACAGAAAGACATTACTGATTCACAGCCACTTCTAAAGTGTTTTCTAAGCACATTAGCACTCAACCCTCAGTATTAGAAGGAGAGTAGAGCTTAAAGCATTCCAAAAGTAACTGTGTGCTTCAATGAAGTATTTGAAGTGTTTAAGACAACCTCACTGGGGGGGGGCGGAGGGTGGGGGCTGTTACCTTTAAAATGCACTCTTCAGGAGATCAAAGCATGATCAATCCATTGCTGAGGGTTGAGTTGAATATTTTCGAGTCAAAGGTTTTCAGAAGGTAGAAACCAAATGATTCGATCACACTCTGTTCAGTTTTCAAAGAAACAGTCACATCACCATTTGCTCGATGTTAATCAATTGATTGACACCAAAAACAAAATTCTAATAAAGAATTACGAACCAACATGTAGATTCCTAGTTTACTCTGCCTAAAACTACTGGCATAGATGTGATGAAGCAAATTTCCAGAAAGGGTGGAGATCACAAGAAGCTTGCATTACATTAAAATAACTGAAGACAGAAATCAAATTAGAGGCTAAAGACACCTCTGCCAGCTGCTACCCAGGCCACAATGAGCAGCAGTCAGCTTCCAGCAAAGCACACAATGTGTCCTCCAGTCTATGAGGGATAATGAACATTGCCCTTCTGCACCATCGGGAGTCTGGTTAACAAATTTCCTATTCTTGGGGAGTGATGTACAACTGTAACTTTCCATTCTTTTTCCCAATTTATATAGCGCAAACTTGATCCGAAGATATTGGAGCACTTTACTCGAGCACCAGTTACATTACACAAGGACACATTTTTTTGTGTGTTTGTTTAGGCATGGGGAGATTAAGAGGCAGATGTATAAAAATACCTATTTGCAATTCTCAAATAGCGATTTTTTGAGAATCGCTATTTGAGAATTGCAAAATGGTATGTATATAAAAATTCGCTGTTTGTTTGCTATTTCTTAAAATTCTTTAACTGCGTTTAGCAAATTGCTAATCGCAATTACGGAATAATTTCCCATTCATTTCTATGGGCCAGGAGGCCCATCGGAAGGAATGGGAAGTTATTGTCAATTTGCGATTCCTTAAATGCTTACGCAATGTTAAGGAATCGCAAAATGTGCGATTCCTTAATATTGCGATGCATTTTAAATGATACATTCCATTTTCCGAATTTTTTTGTCGCAAACACTGCTTTTTACCGAATCGCAGCGTATGCAACAAAAAAATCGTTTGATACATCTGCCCCTAAATGATTTACCTAGAATCACAGGATATCGAGCTGACACCGAAACACCGAGCTAGTTCCCCAGTTCCATAGATGACAGCTCGGCCCTTAGGCCACGTCCTCTTTCCTTACAAGGTTGTGCAAGTATACATACACAATATCATGTGGGTCAGTCCACAAATCTGACACAACTGGCAATATCCATGCATCCTTTGAGGGAAACACCTACTGTGCCTCCCCAGACACCATGCTCGTGGGTGACTCTTCAAAATAATAAGGCTCTCTTATCTCAGCAATCCACTAGGGATGGCAGAGCTTGCAAATGTGCTGCTGTGTAACACACAAGCATCAAGGTGAGCATGACACCATAGCATTCCAATTCAAACGAGACCGGTGCTACCCACTACATATGAGTCTGGTATAGATGACAAACAACCAAAGGGACTTAGGGTGTTGGCTTGTACAATTGGGCATCTTGCGAATGCAGGTAAATGTATTGTTGGTCTCAGGTGCGGCCCGTGCAGATAAAAGTGATGGGGTGGTGGGGCCAGGTTGGGGGGGGGGGGATTCAACAGACGACCATGAGTGAATATTAAATAAATAATTAATGTTCCCTCTTCGTCTTCTGTCGAAATCTCGCCCACTCGACCCCGCTGTCTACCCTCTTACCTGCACGGGCCGCTGCTGGTTGATCCTCTGTTTACACACGCCCTTTCACATATTGGTGCGTATGCATCAAGGAGCGGATGTTAGTAGCAAACAGGGAACATGCATACCCCAACATGCATGACGTTATCAAAATGAGTAAATGTTCTCCTGGAGCACAGCAGCGCACATGGCACATACAGAGATCAGGGATGTCTTTATTCCAGTGCAACATATGGAACTCAGTAGCAAATCTGTAGATGCAGGTATATGGCCTCTCATATGTGCAGATTTACAACTTTCAGGAATACACTATCCCCCAGATTCATCAAGAACACTTTTTGCGATTCCTGAATAGCGAAAAATACCGATTCGCTATTAAGGAATAGCAAAATGCTATTCATCAAGAAATCACTTTAAAAAATTGCGATTTCTAATAATTCCTTAATTGCGACTCGCAAATTGCGAGTCACAATTAAGGAATTTCTTCCCATTCATTCCTATGGGCCTAGAGGCCCATAGAAATGAATGGGAAGACCATCTCAATTTGCTAATCGCAATTAGAGATTCGCAAATTGAGATTGCGATTTCAAGGGTGCTGGGGTGTCCAAATGACACCCTGTTGCACCCCTGAAATTGATGTGTGCACATATGTTGCGCACACACATGCCCTCAGGGCATGTGTGTGCGCAACATGAAACTTTGAAAAATGCACTTTAGTTCATTTTTCAAAGTTTTTGCTATTTACCACGTAGTTAGACTTTGCGGTAAATAGCGGCCCCAGATTGCGAATTCGCAATTTTAAAATGGTTCATGAATTGCATTTAAGGAATCTCAAATTGAGATTCCTTAAATGCAATTAATCGCAATTTAGCGATTTCTAGAATTGCGATTTTTTCATTTGGGATGATGAATCCCAAATGCAAAAATAGCGCTCGCAAAGGGCCAGATTCTCAGAATCTGGCCCTTTCCGAGCCGATTTTATTTTGATGAATCTGGCTGAAAATTTTGTAAAAGTGCTCCTGCAAAGTTGCAACAAGCAAAGGATTCCTGTCATACTTCAGAAAAAACGTTTGTGAGTTCCTATTTGCGACAGTGGGGAGGCATTTCTGCATGTAAAGTTTCCATGTTGTGTTATTACACAGGAAAAATGTCAATTCCTTTGTGACTAAGGATTGCCAAGAATAAATCGTTGACCATTTCCCTGTTGGCAAAAGGTCAGAAAAGAGCTTGCGAATGCCATAAACGTTCGAGTTAGTGACTTCTTCCACATTTCCCAGGAAGGCTCCACTATTAAAAGTCAGCTCCCCAGCTCCTGAGTGACATGTACTCAATGGCAAAATTATCCCAGTGTGGGGCATTATTGCGGATGAGTAAATATATTTATGTGTACAAGGCCACCTTTTCTGGAAAAACCTGCATTCTTAAAGGGAGGCATTTGTACATGTCAATCAGACTTACACACGCATATGGCTCTTTGAATCCGGTCCATTGTGTGCTTATGTCTGTTGTATGTATCATAACATACCTCATATCTATAAAGAGCACATTCACCCAAAGGTATCTTGGCACTGAATAACAGATCTTTATTGTTACCCAACTCAATGGTACTCATTTCATCGACCTCAGAAGGATGAAAGGCTGAGTGGACCGGCTGGGATTTAAACCTGTGACCATGAGGTCGAACTGAAGCACCTCCAGTGGATGCATTAGTCCACTAAGCCACCAGAGCTGACTTATATATGCCTGGTCAAGTAAAAAGGAGGTTGATCTGAAGTTATTCTTTTTTTTTTAACTACAATTGTATGTTCTTACCAGAGTTTGTATAGGACATTCGTGCAATTGTATGTCTTTGAGGGCTTTATGCTCTGGGCTGAAGTGTGACCTAGATATGAGGCGGTGATTTTGTTTGCAGATTTGCACGCAGATGTTGGTGTTTTGCCATAGACGTTGTGAAGGTGATGTGGTAATACCTATAATTGGTGAGCATGCTAAGATGTTCTCTTTGTCAGTGTAATCATGAGTAACTGTTTGGGGGTTTGTTGTCCCATAATCTCAAGGACTGTGCTATCCATGGCCCTCATTACAAGGGGACAGAACTCAAAGCAAACCCCTATTCATGCAAACTGTATCACACTCAGGTATTACTGGATGCGATGAAGTCTGTGCCTCGGAATTACATTTGGGCAGATCAAACATGCTGGGATTTAACTCTGTAAAAAGGGCCAATAAGCTGTAATTCTTGCACCTGAAAAAAGTCCAATGTCCGTGGAGTTGGATTTTATAGGGGCGTTCACTTATATCGAACCTCTCGTGATGAAGACCTATGTAATATCTTCAATACCATAATGCATGTTATTTTTCCTGCTTCTTTTGGTGATTAATATAATTGTGGTTACTTTGTTGTCTTTGTTGCTGTGATTGATCCTAAACTGGATGTTGTATTCATATGTTGATCCCACTCAGGTCTCTGGAGCACTTATATGAAACCTGCTTACATTTTACATTATTGTTATAACTTAAATACATATTCGAATTAGTAAATGCAAACTCAGACATCACAGCATTTATTCATAGCAATCCCACGTGCAAGTATCATTACCAGATTACTATTCAGAACTAAGGCACAGAGCTCCCATATCTGAACTGCTGTCATCTGCCCTATATTACAGCCATGCATAAAGACAACAGGAATTAGAATTTGAAGGTTTTTTAAAGCTGTGAATTATGCACTTTGTAATCTTTGCAGACACTCACTAGCCAATATATTTTAGAGCAAAAAAGACATTCCGCATGAGGTTTATTAAAGCATGACCTCTGTAAATGAGGCAATTAAGTCTGTTAATACACGGTGTGTTCATTGGGAAAAGAGCGGCCCCTGAGGAGTCTTGAGCACACAGAACAGGTGTTGAGCATCTGTGACTCTCGTTCTGTGCCTTACTAGGTCGGCGCTGTGCCCCTGTGCAGTGATTCCGTGTTATCATCTCAGGTGTGCTGTGGCAGAGTAAAAGGTGCATTCTCGAGCAATCAGGAGGAGTGCGGTATGCAATTTGAGGATGCTTCAACTAGTGGCATTAAGTGAGAACAGGTGTTTGTAGGAAGCCAGTACTCTGAGCACCTATGGCAAGTGAATTTTCCAAAGAAATAAGGGGCATCATTTAGAGTTTAGAGAGTGGGAGTCTTGCACTAACTCATCAGAGATCCCACCTCACTAAACTCATTGCACATAAGGACCATTTGTTTCTGTTTGAACAAAAAATCTTTTTTTAGAATGGTGAAAGAAGCAAGGATCCCTCTCGGCTCTGCTAAAGGAACAGAGATTCCCACCTGCCTGAAGGGGATCTCTATATAGGAAGACAGCCCTCAACCAGGGTAGCAGAGGTCAAACTCTATGTTTGATTTTGATGCACATACAGTGTCATGCTAGTGTTTATTGTACAGGAAGATCCATCATGCAGGGTGTAATAAAGATGGCACCTGTCTTTAAAATAGACAGAGTAGCCTCCAAAAGGGTTCAAGTTTATTTTTCTACAAGGGAAAATGTCTTAGTCATCCTGCCAACAGTAGCTCCAAATATCTTTTCAGTGTTTAAAATCAGACATATTCTACAGTGCCAAGCCTACTGTCTATTTAGAATCTCATGTCCCTGTCACCATCAATAATTTTCCATATATTACACAGCTGCCTTCCTACAACACTTTTGGACACCCCTGCAAATTAAAGGTTAACATAACAAGGGGCATATCTACAAACAAGAACAACTACTAAAAGGTACTCTAAACTAAAAATAAAAACCACACTGTATGTATGTATACACCATCGCCTACAATCGTCAGGGCTGACTCCGCTTTACATGATAATTCAAATCTTTGTGAAATCTCACATTTCTGTAACTTCAGCTTGATGGTATCCTTACCCCACCTTTAATGATTTTGTCACTCGGAGAAAGCACATACTTTTTCAAACACATATCGATTTATGTATTCTGTAAACCTATAAAGGAGCCCTTATGTTCGATTGGCTCTCCGCAATATGCATATTGTTTGATATCTGGTCTGTGAAGTCTAACATTCCTTTTGAGTTGTTCCTTGAAAAAGTTATTTGACACCAATGTTGTTTTCACTCCAGAGTTAATAATACCATTGTACTTTTGCCTTCCACTAACTTCCTCTCACCCCCATTTCCTTGCAACATGATTTGACCACATTCAACTTCTGAGTCACTTTTATGTTGTTCTACCTCAACCTCTCTCACATTCCCTTGCAAATCTTTGTTTTTTCACAAATTAGCACAGTGGCCTTTCATTCAGCGAGCTTCACACAATCCTAAGAGCTGGACATTCCGTGTGGTTTGACATATGTCCCTTGTTTCTTTATCTAAAGCTTTGTCCTTGGAAATATGACTTCTTTTGTTGTTTTTCATCCTCCCTCTCACTAATTGCACTCTTTCTTCTTTCAAACTGTCCTTCTTTATTACTTCTACACACTGAATAAATCGTCCTTTTGTCACAATTTCTCTGTGATCTTATCAGTGTTGCAACCCAACATTAATTGATCACATATTCTTTCTTCTGCGGTTACTAAGTTACATGAGGATACAAACTTCCTTAAATTTGTCACAAAACTCTCCCTAGACCCTCCTTCCCTTTGTATTCTCCTTCAAAATAATATCTCTGTAATACGTTGCTAATTTTGGGTAATAGTGTTCAAAGCATCCTCATCTTACACATCAGGAAGATAGTTGAACTCTTGAACTTCTGAACCCAGGCAATGCAAGAGCAGTGCTGTTCTCTTTTCTAAATTCAACGCGGAACCACATACTGATGATTTTTAGGTCTCGCCTGGCGTTAGCAGCTCGCATGGACTGAACTCGCAATGCGAGCCTTCTTGGAATCGATACGGTTTGCGAAGTTGAATTTCGTCTCCGGCAGTAATTTTCATTGGTGTGCGTAGTTTGACATCACCAATTATGCTAAACGTGGTGTACTGATTGTCCAGGAGGCTTTTTAGTCCCTCCTGGTTGCCACCTTGTCCACTTTTGGCCCCGCCCACCGGGACTGAATCTTTTACAGGCGGATTTACACACTCTCCTTTAAAGGACAGTAAGCCCTTTTTTCTTTTCATTGGCAGCTCCCTCCCCACGCTTGTAATGGCTGCTCGAACAGCCTCTTCTCCTTCAGTCCCCCACCCCTCGTTGTAGTATTGTCTGTCTTGTTTTTTAAGGTCTGTTAACAGAATTGACTAAAAGTGTCATGTGTAATAAGGCACCACCTCATAGCCATTAAATTACCGAAAAAACTAGGTTCATTACCCTGTCAATCTGTCACCCAACCTATCTCATACCTAACAACAGGATAGAACCAGGCTCTTCCGAGGCCCTAATCCATAAACTACTCATCTCCCCTTCTCAACCCCTCGCAGGTTCGTGTTGGGCGGCTGCTAAGCCGAGTTCTTCGATGCCGCCATTATTTCCTGCCATCCTCCATAAAGCGGTCGCCTGATGGCTTTTCAACGATTGTTTAAGTGACTGCTCGGTTGACAGAATGAGCGCCATTTATAATTCTTGGTGGCAGGATGGAGGGCGCTAGCTGCGGGTAGTGGGAGCCCTTCCGGACAGCGAGGAAGGACCATTCTCAGGGCAGGTGAGCGAGGAGTGGGGACCGATGGGCTCTTGGCTAGGTCCTGGCAGGCTGCAGCAGCCACGCTTTGCATCTTTCAAAAATAAGGTGGAAGTCTAGCTGAGCGCGCCCACCATAGATTTCATGGACAGTACGGACACTTCTCTGTAGAACTGATATGTTTTTAAAAGGACATCTCAGCACCATTGCTTTGCCTTATAGGCTCTGCACTGCCCAGTAGTATTGGCACAGTATTGGCATCGTCACGACTGCCATTCTTTGGCACAGGGCGGACATCGTTTTATGCTTAATAGGACACCTGCACTTCTAAACAGAGATCTAAATATAAGTGTTTTGATAAACTGTCCACACCTGTCAACAGTAGTGAATGACGTATTTTTAATGGGGCAGTGTCAGCTCTTTCTAGAAAGACTGCATATTTAAACGGCAGTGCACTGACACTTCTGATCAGGATAGCTGGTCGGTTAATGTAGCAGTTTAGCCCCTTCTCACCAAGGATCCTCTATGTTTTTTTAATGGTTTTACATCAAGTACTGGCAAAGGCAATCGGTCTCGCCTTTCATAACAAGACACAGAGATATGGGCTTTCCCAATGTTTGTATGGGTTGTGCATAGTAAAAAGAAAAGCATTTGCAATACAATAGGTCTCGCATTTACGCAGGTTTTACCTATTGACATTGAAAAAGACAAAACCTTTTATTTATGTTTTAAAAACGAAAAATAAAATAAAAGGCACTGTTATTTGCAATGTGAATAGCTCAAACTTGGGTAAATGTGAGACCTATTACATTGCAAATGCTTGTTTACATCTTGCTACTTCATATTAACTTGTCCTGGTGAAGCAAAGAAAATGGTGGAGCAGTGACATTCTGCATGTTGCCACACTGCCTCAAATGTATAAAGTTTAGACTCCATGCCCAATTCTTTTCTTTAATAAATCAAGCCCTGACACTTGATTATATGCCTGAGTTTCCATTTACAAATTGATGGTTAATGTGTACTTATTATATATACTATTAGAACTCAAATGCAATGCAAGACTGAAAACAAAAGAAAATGGAGAAAAAAAACATTCTTGACTATGAGTTTTGCACAGCCTGCATAACGATGGGACCGCTCACTAAATATATAATAAAAATGAAGACGAAGAAAAGATAAATTGTCAAAGTATCCATTCCAATCTTTTTTCTTTTGTAGTGAGTCTTTCTCTCACCAGTGAGCATGTTCTCGGTTATTCTGCCAGAGCGTTGTCGTCTGTCTGACATGTCTTTCATTTTCTTTTGATAAAAGCAGGTAAACAAAATAATTAGTTGCTCGAATTAGTTCCTTCTCTCGATGTTATGTTCCCACAGCTTACTTTCAGCCGGTAATCACCATAGAAATGCACTCCGTGACGCTGTCAGTTGACCGACATTCATGCTGATGTCCCTGGATCATACTCAGTGGCCCTCAAAGCAATGACGTCAGCTAGCACATCCTCTTGAATGTCAATAGGCCACCTGAGATACATTCCTGATAGAGCGCTGAAAGAACTTCGAGCACGCACACTTTGTGACTGGAACCTATCCTGTGCCTTACATTTAACGGGCAAATTCACTCTCCATTGAGGCGCCTGCACAAGTCAGATTTCAAAGGTAAATAAAGCCTATGACTGAAAGTCTTGCCTCCTTTATTGTTTCTTTAAAGACTGGGAATTATCTCTGCATATGCCATTTGTAGGATTTGAACACTTTTAAATACGATGCATGCTATTTTATGCTTTCTAAGATGTTCATGTTAAGGCATATATCACACATGCTTCTCAAATGCTAGTCAAGGAGCCACTTCCTTTAATTCCTTGATGATTAAAATGATAAAGGAATAAAGAGGAAAACAGTCAAATTGTGACACTGCTGTGACTCACACAAGCTCACCTATATGTTGAGACAAATTCACCTTAAAGTCTCTATTAAACTCATTGCCAGTGTAATAAAGATGCTAATTTTCTTCAAATGGTATGCAGTGTCCTTCAAAAGTGCACATACACATTCTAAAGTTCCAAGCTTCCGGTTTGTTCACATATGTAACATTTCATGTCCTGTCACCATTTTTAATTCCCCGGACATTACTCAGTGGTAGCAGTGCAAATGCCTTAAAGGGATCTTCACAATAACAGGAGAGTTCTCATAGAAATGTCATGGGGTTCCAGACCATGCCGGGTTTTGTGAAAGCCAGGCTGCTTATACTTGAAGCCAGCCTACTCTTGCCTGAAACTCCATTACCCAGAATTCCCTGCTCACTGCTTTGCCTCCACTTCTGCAGGCCAAGGATGGGTGGAGGAATTCAGCTCACCTTTGGCTGGCTGCTGCTAGCCTGCTCACACCTGCTGCATGTGATTACTGTGAGCTCTTATAAGCCCCAGCTCTCTTCAGGCCAAGGTTGATCATTGTAGCTGTTTACCAGTGAGACCAATCCTTGTTTCCAGTGCTCCCTGAGCTTTTTCTATCCTTGTTTTCAGTGTTTCCTGAGCTTTAGTTATGACTTGTTCCTGACCTGCTGCTGTTTTCCATGTTCCTGAATTAGCACTGCCTGCAGTGCTACCTTGGCCCCTCAGCCTTAGTATAACTTGTACCTGAGCAGCAGCAGTTTTCCTTGTTCCTGAATTGGCACTGCCTGCAGAGCTACATTGACTCCTGATCCTTTGTAATCCGTGTTCCTGAGCTGCAGTAAATTTCCCTTGTCCCTGAATTAGGTATTCCTTGTACCTGAATTAGCACTGCCTGCAGTGCAACCTTGTTTCCTGAGTTCCTGAGCTATAGTTATTTTTCTGTTCCTGTTCCCGGGCTTCAGCTATTTCTTGTTCCTGATTTGCACTGCTTGCAGTGCGCTCTTGACTCCTTGTTTCCTGAGTTATAGCTTGTAAAGATCCAAATCCAATTAAAGTTTAAAAAGATTTATTTCGGCAGCACAGCATGTAATCCAGACATGGCAACAGCAGCAAAGAACTGACAGGTAGTATGGAATGATACATGAGCAAAGCTCTGTTGGAACATAGAACCCATACAGAAACATAACATGCCGCATGCACTTAAAGAAACACCCTATACATGTAAATATTAAGTATAAATACATATATAGAATGTAACACATCTCCCTTATTTACAGACAGACCAAAAGGAACAAAAAGGTTCAAACAAAATCTTGCAGAGAAACAGGACTACTTCTGACTCGTACATCATTTTTCATTCTAGAAGCAACAGAGTCACATGCTGGTTCATGACCAAACTTGTTATGCTGAATACGATCTTCACAAGCCTTCATAACATTTTGTATGGGACATTTTGCTACTTTTCTCGAATTCCAAACCTTACCATCTTGAGTGATCACAGAATTCTTAAAAACCTTTTTAATCTAAATGGGTCTGCCATACTTACTTACACCTTTACTAACCATGAATGGTTTTAAAATCCTGACCCAATCACCCACTTTCAAATTATGTTCCCTTGTCTTCCACTTATTATTATACCACCAAGTTGACTTGTCCTGCTTGCAACTAACTTTGTTTGAAACTTCTTGAATATTTATCTCATTTTCTACCAGATTTTTAAATTTTTCCTTAAACCACCAAGGACAAATGTCTGAAGCAGGATCCCTTCCTTTAAGTAATTTTAAAGGACTAATCTCTGTGGTGGTATGAGGAGTTATACGAGACGACCAAAGCTTTGCCCTAATGACATTTAACCAATTACCTTTTTCTTTGATGACATCACAAACAAAAGATTTAAGAACTCGATTGAAGCGCGCAACCTGTCCGTTTTCATGAGGTTCATAAAGAGATGTGCGAAAATGTTTGATATTGCAACTTTTCAAAAATGACTGCATCTCTGAAGGAAGCAATTGCACACCATTATCAGACACTAAAGTAGATGGACAACCTTCTCTTGCAAATACTTCTTTGAAAAGGGTAATAACAGCACCAGTGGTAGCCTTGGCCACAAATTTCACTTCTGGCCATTTTGAATGATAATCGATGATCACCAAAGCAAAACGGGACGTTTCCAGTAACAATTGAAATGGGCCTGAAATATCGAAAGAAATCTTATTCCATGGACAATCAGGCCATTTCACAGTTCTAAGGGGTGGGGTATGTAATTTTAACATCTTGTCACTAGTACAACATTCTTTGCACTCCCTAACCGTCCGGTCAATGAATCTATCCATGCCTGACCACCAAAAGTATAACCTTATCAACCGCTTCATGGCAGAGATTCCCGGATGAGTTTTGTGTGCTAACTTTAATATCAAATCCTGAACGGCAGTAGGTGGAATACATTTATGATCTTTAAAAATAAACTCACCATCACACAATAACTCTTCTGTCACCTTGTGAAATGGAAGTAAATCATGTCTAATGTTAGTTTTGTTGGGCCATCCTTCTAGGAGATATTTTTTTAACAGAGTGAACTTATCATCAGCAGCTTGACATTCCATCCAAAACTGTTCAGTAATGTCCTGATACTGAGAAGAAACTAAATCAGACATACTTAAAACAAAATCAGTTTCCTTGAGCTCATTCACATTACCACTACTGCTACCACATGGAAGACGTGAAAGACAGTCCGCAGTAATAAAAAAATTTCCAGGTATATATTCTACTGAGAAATTATATTCCTGTAGCTTAGATGCCAAACGTGCAATTCTTGCCGTAGATTTCCAACCTGCACCTACTGATAAAATATGTAATAGTGGTTTGTGATCTGTTCTAAGGACAAATTTGCGTCCCCAAATGTAAATTCTGTAATGTTCAATAGCCCACACACAGGCAAGAAGTTCTCGTTCAATAACAGCATACTTGCGCTCCGTCTCATTCAAAGTCCTAGATGAGAATGCCACATTCCACTCAATATTACCATCAACTTGAGATAAGACACAACCAAGACCATATAAACTAGCATCAGTGGTAATAATACATTTTCTTCCCATCCTGAAAGGTTTTAAAGTTGGTGACTTGACAATATCATTTTTAATATTAACAAATGCCCTTTCTTGTTCCTCCTTCCATTCAAATGCATTACACTGCCTCAACAATTTCCTTAACGGTTCCATTTTAGTTGCAAAATTTATAACAAACTTACTGTAATACTCGCACATACCTGAGAATGACAGTAATTGTTCCTTATTACTCGGGGCTGGAGCATTGAGAATAGCTTCCACATTCGATTTCTTGGGAACTAACCCTTCCCCAGAGAGTGTATGCCCCAAATATTCCACAGATTTCCTGAATAATTTGCATTTGTGCGCCTTGAGAGTGAGACCAACATTTTCTAGTCTTCTGCAAACCTCGTCTAAATGTGACACATGTTCTACCTCATTTTTGGAAAAAACCAAGATATCGTCTTGAAAACATTTGACAAACAAATCAAGATCTCTAAAAATTTGGAACACGATACGTTGAAAAACTGAGGCAGCGGATGCCAGCCCAATCGGCATCCTTTTGTACTGAAATAGACCCATGGGTGTAATAAAGGCTGTGTACTTTTTGGAATCCTCCGTAAGTTCAATTTGATGGTAAACTGACCTAAGATCCCGAGTAGTGAAGATCTGCGCACCATCAAATAAAGAAGCAAGCTCATTGATATTGGGGAGGGGATGACAATCAATGATGATGTTGGAATTAAGTGCCCTCAAATCAATGCATACTCTCAACTTTTGATCGGGTTTGCGTACTAGGACTATGGGCGAAACCCATTCCGATGATTCAATGGGTTCAATTATATTGTCTTTTAATAGGTCATTTAACATCTCTTTTAACTCACCCCTGATAGTAAGAGGAACACCTCTTAAGTTTTGTTTCACAGGAATGGCACCCTCCTTAAGGACTATTTTATGGGCAAAATTTTTTTACTTGCCTAATTGGTCACAAAAAACTCTGCTAAATTTCTTAATTCAATAAACTATGTCATTTTTTCCATCCATGATGGGACTAATAATATTTACCATATCCTGTTCACTGCACAGAGATACAGGATCTTTCGCACATGGATTTAAAGTAATCCCTAATTCCCATTGGTCATGCCAACCGAGAACATTAACACCTTTTATGGCAATATGTAATTTAATTTGAGCCGATCTGCCCCTAATCATTAAAGGTACTTTCAGATAACCTTCAATGTCAATCCTGTTGCCATTAGAATTCTCAGCCAAGATGTCAGATTGTTGTAGATTGGAAACATCACACACTTCTTGTAATTTTTAATAAAAATATTCCCTGGTAATTATTGTCAATGGAGATCCTTAATCCACCATGAGTTCAATTTCAACTGTAAAAATTTGAAAAAAACATTTGGGTGACTTCCTCCTACATAACATCACACAGCCCCTTTGAACAATAGAAACAACATAACCTCTATCAAGCTCTTGATTAACCTCTTCCACATTGTTAATAGAAGAAACTTTTGCAGGAACAATATTATTGTTGGAAAAACGTAATTGTCCAACACGTGGTTGATTGTTATAACGTTTTTCTCTGCACACATTTCTGAAATGCCCTAAACTTCTACAGATATTACATTCTTTATTGATAGCAGGACAACCCTGAAAAGAAGTAATATGTGATTTGCTCCCACACCTGTAGCATGAAAATGAAGTGTTAGAAAAATCTGTTCTATTGCTATTAGTGTAGTAAAAAGAATGCTTAGTTTTCCCTTGTGTAGGAAAAGAAACTTTGTTGTCCACTTTAGGCTTAACTATACAAACTTCTTCTTCAGGCACCGCTTTACTAGAACTAGAGCTCTGTTTAACCACGACATCCATCCATTTCTCTGACATTTCAGTGGATTTGGCAATAGCAATAGTTTCTTCTAATTTGGGATCACCCATACACCACAATTTCTCTTGGATTTTTTTGTTTTTGACATGAACAATAATCTGATTGCGAATCATTTCATCAGACATTGCTCCAAAGTTACAGTGCAAACATAAGGCTCTTAAAGAAGTGAGAAAGTCATCAAAAGATTCATCCTGTTTCTGTGCTCTAGTATTTTTTCTAGTCTATTGAGTGCTTCTAAATAAACATTAATCGAATCACCACTACCAGAGGGTAGAATAGATTGAGGTAAAGTTCTGAAAATCTCTTGGCCTTCAGAACCAATGCAATGAAGTAGAATGCTTTTTTTTCTTTCAGCACCCATACGTTCCCCATCAATAGCTCTCAAATAATTAAAGAATTCCTCCTTCCACCTTGACCACGGCATGGGAGGATCACCCTTGACATGCAAAAATGTTGCTGGGGGATAAAACTGCATTATAACACAAATGCCAATACCAACCAATGTAAATTGTAAAAGAAAAAGGAGTAAAAATTGGAAATATTTGTAAATGAGAAAAAAAATAAACTGAAAAATAGTTGTAAGTACATTAAGTTGATAGAAAAACAAAAACAATTGGTAAAAGAGTTATTTCAAATTCTTGCTTTTCCTCACTGTTCGTTGTCTCTTCTCACATTGATCCGATGAAAATGCAAATGATGAGAAGTATGAAGTAAAATATATAGACGCTGTGATAATAATGCGCAATAAATTAATCACGGCGTGGAAACAGGTCTGGAAATTGTTAGAAAGCAACGAAAACGAGCTAGACACAATAAGCGTCATCAGCTCCTGTGAAACGATCATTGCCAAGTAACGAAAAGTGACGGGTGTGGATGAAAGCGTCAACACCGTAAGAACCTGTTCAGTTCCTTAGCAACACCAAAGGACGCGTGTACGTCAAAGCGTCGATGACATCAGTGCCGTGAATGCCGTCAGCTCTAATGCCGCTTCAGAGATGAGCGTGAGCTGAACTGACCACGCGTAGGAAGCAGTACGTTTTTAAAAGGTGCAGGGGCGCACAGTAAGTCCCAAAACGTTGAAAATGTGTATCAAAGTCGGGGAAAATGCAGGCAGCACCGCACCACTTGAACACAGTACCTTGCAGTAATACAAATTCTCTGTTTTCTTAATAGCCACAAATGAAACCAGTAGATGTTTCTTCTATGAAGCAATAAATGATGAAAATGAGTCCAAACTCCGCTCCTATACTGTAAATGGCTGGAATAGTTTGTCCTCGTCGCCAAATTTGTAAAGATCCAAATCCAATTAAAGTTTAAAAAGATTTATTTCAGCAGCACAGCATGTAATCCAGACATGGCAACAGCAGCAAAGAGCTGACAGGTAGTATGGAATGATACATGAGCAAAGCTCTGTTGGAACATAGAACCCATACAGAAACATAACATGCCGCATGCACTTAAAGAAACACACTATACATGTAAATAATAAGTATAAATACATATGTAGAATGTAACATAGCTCTTTCCTGTTTCCTTGAACCTGTACTGCCTGCACTGCTACCTTGACTCCTGAAGCCTTAGTAATTCCCTGCTCCTGAACTAGAATTGCCTGCAGTGGTACCTTGACTCCTGAGCCTTAGTTCAATTCTTGTTCCTGCCCCAGCACTGCATTCTATGCTACTTTGTTTTCTTGATTCCTGAACCTGCACTATTCTAGTATACCCTTGTAGCCTCCCCTTCTGTATATCTCTTTCTAGTCCCTGCCTTTCTTCCCATTTCCTTGGTTCCAGTTCTAGTTTTCTGTCTTTCTATTCTGCTGTCTTGCTTCTGTTGCCTTGTATGTTTGTAACCTGCTTTCTGCTAAGTGTGCCCTGTGATTTCCTTCCTTTTCTGTTAAGCACTCCTCCTTGCTAGCTCCTTGTCTATTGTGCTTGCGTTTAGTTCTACCCCCTTGCTGTTACTGCCTTGCGTTTTCCTGTTTGATCGCCAGGATCCATGGGTACAACTGACTACCTAGGTGGTGTTTCTTGTTCACTGTGAGTATTGTCTTTGAGTTACATTTATAACATCACCATAGGTATAAGCTCCACAGACCCTGCCTTTGCATGCATATCCTACATGTGGGTATTTGCAGTCAGTATCTGTAACACCAATTGTTGGTGAGAAACTTACTGAGCTTCAGTCTTACTGTGTGGAGCTCCTGAGTGCTTTACCCACACTCCCCTTTATTGTTAATGTTGTATTATATATACTTCTTGCACGTCTGTCTTGGGTGTAGTTAGTCTGAATGGTAAATTGCCTCATGGGTGCTCTTCCTTTCTGAGTCTCAACCATCTTGTTCACTTGTACAGGCTTCCCTGTTTGGATCCCATTTTCTCCTCTTTCTGTGTACGCTTTCTACCCAGTTCCCAGTCCTTGCCCAAGTCCCTGACTGTGTTCCTGACATAGTCCTGGACAGTCCCCGACATCTGTGACCAGATTGGAGCTCTGATTGAACATTACCTAAGATAGTATTACTACTGGTGTAGTCTTCTAGTTAGTTAGCAATAAATTATTTTCCTGAATCGTGGAGAGGAATAGGATGGTAGTGATAGGGCTATTGTTGCACACTTCCAGGTCAACATTACGTTCCTGAGGAGACACCAAACACGGTTGTTACATCAGGAGTACCTTTAAAAACACACACACACACACACACACACACACACGCACTTATGTGTGCATGCACACACACACACACCCTAAAGATAACGGGGACAATGATGGAGCCATGAGGGACTTTGTATGGAACTGTGATGGGATATGTGAAGGAATTGCGTATTTTGATGGATTATGATTTGATTTGTGACCTAAGCCAGTTGAGCACTATTACTTAAAATCCCATACTGGTGATTATGATTTTAGGAGTAGTTTGTGACCTGCTGTATCTGAGGCAGCTGATGTGTCGAAGGGGAACAAGAGTCAGAAATTTCCATCATCGAAGAGCTGAAGAGTATTGATACAATCTTGATGATTGAGGTTTTAGTACTGTGACCAGATTGGAGCTCTGATTGGAAATCACCTAAGAGATTATTACTACTGGTGTAGTCTTCTAGTTAGTTAGCAATGCATTTTTCCTGAATTGTGGAGAGGAATGGGATGGTAGTGATAGGGCTATTGTTTCACACGTCCGGGTCAACATTACGTTTTTGAAGAGACACCAAACATGGCCCACTCTGATGATATTTTGGAGCACAGCCTTGTTTCAGGAATGGATTATTTTTTTGTAGCGATGAAGAATAGAGAACACTAGAGTGCTCCTTTGATAGAGAGGGTGGAAAGAGGTCTCTGGGAAAACCTGATGGTTTGACATTTATTATATTATCCTTCATTGATTAACTACTAATGGGGGAATTATACTCCAGGTAGCAGGAATATTCTTTTTGGTGACATCTGTGTTCACGATGGCCACGTATTTTGTCCTTATGTTATTTAGAGAAATGTGAGGCTAGGTTGTTGCTTTTAGAGAATGTGAGGGGAGGTGGAGTGGGATCTGTCAATTGCTTCTATAGGAAATGGGAAAGGTCCCAGGAGTGATTTGTCACTCAAAGAGGTTTCAATTTTAGGAAATATGAGTTTGAAGGAAGTGGAAGCTGTTTATTTTATAAGGCTTGTGATCTGTTCGTCATCTTGTTCTAATAGTTTGGGACGGGGCCGGCACCGCTTCCCGACAGTTATGGATGAATCAAATAGTCTAAGGCTTTGTTCTTGATGTGGTTAAAGTCTTATAAGTTTAGCATTACAGACTTGAGTTTAGCATAGAGAGGGGTGTTTTGATGTAAGTTTTGAAAAGAAAGAAGAAGTGGTCTGCCCAGTCCACTTGAAGAGAGTTAGGGAAAATCAAATCAAAGGTGAAATCCTTATTGGGAATAGGTTAGATACTGTGATATACAATGTGCAAATGTTATTGTTGGATATAAAGGTTTAGAGGAAAGTCTTTTTCCTGTGGTGATTAAAATCTTCCATCGAAAACTACTCATGAGAAGAGATGAGTTGATCAGTGCTGTAATTAAATAAGTCCTCAGTCAAGCTTGATGGATAGTATAAGATGTTTAGCCTCAAAGGTTTAGGTGTAGTATGTGTAATTTCCGCTATGAACATTGGAAAATGGTGGAATGAATTAGCTTACCATTGTACATTTGTGGGTCATTTGGGCCTGATTCACAAACTGCATATTTAGTCCACAAAGTGACATTACCGAAAAAGCACTTTGGCACCTCGTCAGGGGTAGTAAGCACTATATAAATACAATTACAATACAATAATGTAGTGCTACATACTTTCAACAAAATGCAATTCACAAACATACAAGTGTACATCTCGACCTCTCCTCTTTTTTTTATGGGGAGATCCTGACATATATAGTTATGCTACTTAGTAGTAAGTGTAGGAGGGAACCCAGGTAGAAGTAAGAAAAAGGTAAATATTTACTAAATGAGAGGGGTTTAGAGAGGAATAAGGGAAAATTCAGGGAGGACTTAAGAGGCATTGAGGGAGGGACAGACACCCACCACAAAAGATTAAGCCCACTGCTGTGCACAAATCGCACTTTTAAATTTAATGCAGCCAAACATGACCCAAAACAGTAGTAAGTGTACTCCATCTCAGACCTTAGAAAAGATATATGTAGAATTAATTTAAATTAATTTCATTTCTTTAAAAAACTCGAGGTTACATTTATTTTTAAATGTAAAATGTTGTTAAATTTTGTTATCATAAAATAATACATATTTTTATTTATATATATTTTTAACATTATATATATATATATATATATATATTTTTAAAGTCAAAGTACATTAATTTATTATAAGGTTGTTTTAAGAGGTTACTGGCATGGGCAAAGCGAGGGGGTAGCTGACACACCATTCATATGGTGCGGCAAAGCAGAAGAAACTCTAATGCATGTAGTCTGCATATGTGAAATCCTATAATTCCAAAGGTGCTACTGGCTACGGTCAATATTTCGAATTTTAAACATAGACCATGTGAGGCGGCTGTATTCACCTGCCTACAAGGAGAATTGTGCCAGTTATTTGGGCGCTTTATAGCAACAGGAAAGCCGAAATATCCATGATGAGCACCGACGCCCAGGAACATACCGATGACAATACCTGCAAGAAGAAAAATCACATGCTGCAAGAATCACCATATTAGATTGACTGTCACTGAGGTGGATATTTTAATAGAAACAAACGAACATGCATTTTAAAGAAAGATGACATAGATTTTTGTCTAAAACCATGTTTTGCCACTGAAAGCACAATGCACTTTTTTGAGTCATAGATGATTGCAGCATAGGGCCACATAACCGTGAGATTTAGCTTGTAGGGCAGCCCTTTCTGCCTACTGCATGATTGCATGCTTTGACTTTGTTTGCACTCTTGCACTTTGTTTTCGTTTCCCACCCTTTACTCTGCTCAAGATGTAATGATTTCAATTAATTGAACATCAATAAAAAAAAAAAGACCTTTCTAATTTATTTTACCTTTATTTGCTATTAGGATTGATTTTATGTCCCTGCCTCTATTACTTTCTATAGAGGGTGTTGCAGTACTAGTGTATGTCCATATGTGGTGCTGGACTTACTTCAGCTTGAGTTACTGCTGCTTTGGGTCCTTTTTGTCTGCAATAACTTTATACAAAAAAATTTGACTTTCACATTACACTTCATAGTAAATGTACACTTGGGAATGATAAATATCTAAAAGTAGTATACATTTACTGCAAAGTGTAAGAATACATTTACACATGTAGCTTTATTCATGAATAACTCTACCTTTGTGAATAGGTTCTCTTCTGTATGAGTGCAATTTTATGTCAAAACCTCTACTTTATGCCAACACTCTACTGCAGAGGTAGATGCTCTTTCCACGAAAATCCATCCCACAATGATTTCCCTTGAATACTATTCGGGGATCAATTAATAATAGAAATTTCACAACAATGGATATCGCACATTAATCTCTGCGTAAGGTTTTTAAGCAATGTGTTCTTGGCAAGGTCGGCAGAAGAGGACGCCGATCAATTTTAATTTGACATTTCGTCTCCATTTTACACTTCAGGCTCGGTTTTGGATGATCCCTTATCAGACCATCTTTCTACCCACAAAGGTGGAGGGGATTTATAACCAAATCCACTGAGGTGATTCAAAGAGCCGCCATCTGCAGCAGTAAGAATATAGGCTCTTCCTGTAATTATATGAGGTTGCACAACATTTGGTATAGGCAATTGGTGTCATATTTTATCAGACCCATGGGTTCTTCAACCTATAAGAGGCTGTCAAATTGAAATTTTCAGTCCATCGATTCGGGCATGGTTTCCTAAATCTTTTTGTCTCTCTCAAATAGATTCGGAGTGAATTCAAGAGTTACAAACCAAAGAGGCAACAAGGGCAGCATCTCTGTTTCACCAGAGTTTTATAAGCAACATCTTCTTTGTGCAAAAGATGGAGACAGTCAATTATTTAAGGGACTGTCTTCAACCAGGAAACCGGTTGCTAAATCTAGATGGATGCTTACTTTTCCATTCCTATTCAACATCTTGACAGAATAGTTCTACAATTCATAGAACAAAACAATGGGTATCAGTTTACCACATTTAAATAGGGTATTTTTCATCCCCATGACGATTCACCGATCTTTTGAGGCCTGTAATGTTCCATCTAAGGTCTCAGGGAATTAGATATCTGATTCACGTCAATGGTATATTAATTGTGGCTTCAGTCTACTCAATGGTTAGATCCCATCTTCAAAATATAATTTTTCATCTGGAGCACTAGGGATTTGTATTACACAGGAAAGAATACATTGTAGTTCCAGTTCAAGCAATAGAATTCCTGGGCTTCACAGTCAGTTCTTCCTCCTGTACTCTACAACTACCAGAATCAAAATGTTCTGCCATTAGAATTCACTTGGCTCACTTTCTGATTCTTTGCCAGATTTAATTGTGCTCCATGGGAGGAAATATGGGCCACACGTCATTATCCGCACAGGCATTTATTTCAGTGCCCCTTCACTACTGAGCCTTCTAAGTACTAACTATACAACATTTCAGGAACGGTCTATTTTTCATAACTAATCCCTTGAGCTTAGAGACAAAGTAAGGAGCTCTCCTATAGGTAGAACAGAACAACTGTGTGTGAATGTTGAGGCAGGTGCTAAGGCTCAAATGATATTTCAGACCATAACCTGGTTGTAAGTTTGTACTTTTAATGATCATTAAGCAACTAGCCGCTCAATTTTAGTGTAAATCCGACAAAGAGAAATCAATATTTGTGTATTAACAAAATCCTCATAGGATATTGGTCTATGGGAAGTAGCCTTTAAAAGCTCCCAGAAGCTTTGAGAATCCAGGATCCGGCAGCCATCTTGGATCCAGAGACTATGAATATCCCACCTTTGCCTGCCACACCTTGCTAGGCAATAAAGCAATTGCGACGAAGGAAGACTCAAGAGAGATTAACTAACCAGTAGACTTACCTCAACCCAACCAGTGGATCTCACCCTTTCAGGGAGTTGATAGCAGCCCAAGTAGGTGTAATTGGAGACATGGCATGATGAATGTGTGACTAGGGGGGTATATCCCCCACTCCTCCCATGCAGTATACTATCCAAATAGTACAGGGACCCAAGACAAAAACTTAATTGGAAAAAGGATAAATCGGTCCTTTGCATGCTATATATGTTGTATGTATTGTTATTGTACTGACTTAACCTAGTTAGGTTCCCTTACGTTTACTACTGAAATTTTTCTGGGGCACACATATAAAAGAATCTAGTCCTGATGAAAGCCCTGGACCCTATAGCCATTACAATTTAGGGTTGAGACATGTTGACTCCTATGCAGGGTGTAGTTTCATTAGCTCCATAGACATCCCTTTTTAATATTAATTTTTATTCATATCAGGAATACACATAAAAAGCGATACCTAGGAGTTCCGAGGTATTTTTATTTTGAGACCCCTGTAGGACAATATCCAAAGAGTTCCCTAGAATTTATTGAGCCCACCCTGGTTTTTAGGGACCAGGATGAGACCCAGTGATGAAGCATAATACCAATTGATGTGTGAGGGTCTAACAAACATCATTAAGGTCTTGTTAACTTGTTAGGGTCAAGCTTTATATTTTCTGTAAGTGGTTTTAGTGTGGATGCCAGAATAATAAATATATAGAATACCTTTCGGTGTAGTGAGTATTTCAGGCCATTACCCGGTAGTAATTTTGCACTAGATCCCAAGATATTTGAAACCTGTTGTTTCCAACCCCAAATGGCAGGTCCAACCCCACCACAGTCTCCAGTCTGTTAGCAGGAATGCCACTGACTTACGCCAATTGATGCAGATTTCCATATGAGAACCAAACTCCCTCAAGATCTGCAAGACCTTCGGGGTATAGCAATCTGGGTCTGCCAAGTATAACAGAACATCATCCACATATAGTGATATTATGTCCTCCCAATCCAGGTCTCATCATAGACCATGGACCAGCATGTTTCTGCACTCCCACGCTGGCCACTGCAAATATTAGGGGGATAGCGGAAATGCCTGCTGTTCGCACCTACCCAGCCTAAATCCAACTGAAAGCACACCATTGACACTAACTCAGGTCATTGGATGCCTGTAGAGCAACCTCACCTACGTCAGGAATGTTGGGCCGACATCCATCGTGCGCAAAATTGGCATAATTTATCACCAATTTAATGAGTCAAATGCTTTTTCAGCATCTAGGGCCAGCAGTATAGCTCGCTCCATCAGGGGCTTCTTATGCCAAACACCCAAACAGTCACTTAAGACTGTGCCTTGTAGCCCTATAGGGCATAAAGCCTTATTGATCTGGTGGATAAGTTAATCCACCACCTGTATCATGCAATTTGTCAAGACCTTTGCCAGTACCTTGGTCTCAATGTTGAGAAGTGATATCGGCCTATAAGAAGCACACTCCTCCGGTGCTGCCACCTTTCTTGTGGATAAGGACGATAGTTGCCTGCCTCAGATCCCATGGGAGAGTACCCTCCTTTCTTGATTCATAGAACGTAGCTCGAAGTGGTCTCACAATCTGGGACTTCATACATCTAAAGAATTCAGGTGGCAGACCATTGGGTCCTGGAGATTTACCATGTTTCAGCTGAGCTAGGGCCTTGGAGATCTCTGTTTCAGCTATGTCTGCTTCTAGCACCCTACGGGCCTCCTCACCAAGCCAGGAACCAGAATGTTCTTGACAAAGCCAGCAGGAGCTCCCACGTTACCTCCACCCTGGGACTCATAAAGTTCACGCAGATACACAGCAAAGGCCTGTGCTATGTCGGTGGGTGTCTCATTCACCTCTCCATTCTCCCTGCGCACTGAAAGTATACATCTCCACCCCTCTTCTTTCTTCATAATCAGGCCAATAATTTCCCAGCTTGTTGCCTACCTTGTATATCTTACCCTTCTTTACCCTATTAATGTGCCCCCGCTTCTTGCTGAACAAGAGAGCTGCAGTCATCCTTTGTGCATTTAATAAAGTGTGCCAGCTCCGATGAATGAGAAGCCACATATTCCTTCTCCTACTGTATCAATCTAATGTCCACTCACTGCACTCTGTCTCCCTTTCTCTCCATTTCCCTGACAAATGAGCGGTCAAGTTACCCCTTCGCAAAGAAAGTTTCTTTTTGGCATTGCATTGCGTTAAAGTAGTTAAGGTAGAGATTTATGCACCCCCTCCAATTGCCATGAGCCGTGTCTGTCACACCACTCACCTGGAGTACATGTCCACAGAGGTGATGCTGGACCTCCGATCTCCTCTAGGGCAGCATCCAAACCAGGAAAAGACATCTAGTCAGCTGGTGCTCGAGAAGAAAAGTGGGTGGGAGAAAACGAAAGATGGGGAACCTTAACATCAAGACCTGCCATTGAAATCTTCTGTGAGAGATTGCCTCTTGCTCTGATTTACCAGGACTTCGCACAAACCTCTACTCTTCTTAGTTTGAAGAGGCATGAGTATCTGCACTGGGTAAAAAACAAGGTGAAATGATTTACCCTTAAACACAATACATTCATATACTATGTATACACAATTAACTGTTCAAATTTTCTCTGTACTTACAGGCAAGTAACACCCGTTGCTGCATCCAAGCCTTACTTTTGGATTGTTCTAAAACTCTCTTTAGAGTATTCCGAAAGTCGCCAAACAAGGTTAACTCTCTTTAGTGTATTATATCACTGTCACAAAACAAGCATTGACTCCATTGGGAGTATTGTCATTGGCAGAAAATTAATTGGCGCTATTCTGGACTAGAAACCCTGTTCAGATATCATGGTTGTGGACTAGAAATGCTGTTCACCTATCATGGCTGTGAAACATATCTGATTTACTACCAATCACTGGAAAGGTTAGTGCACTAACCTCCATAACACGTTGGGCCATGACTGTAGTAACCACTGTTGTTTACTTCTTTCAGGTGCAGCGCTTGATGACCAAATCAGAATGCTGCAGGTGAAGGCACGAGGATGAAGGGCGTCCCAGTGAAGGCAGGAAGATGCAGGTAAGTTGGGTTGAAAGGAATAAACCTCAAATCCTCCCAGGGTACTAGGATCCAGGAGTGGGCAAAAGAGATCTGCTCCCTCTACCAGGAACAAAGCCACCTGCAGGATGTTGTCTCTGTTTAGAACATTTTGGAGTCCGGCCACTATTGCCCTTGGCGGTGTTCTAGGGGCCGGTGGCCTTCCCTGCACCCTATGAATCCTTTATACTGTGAATAGGTTGAAGGTCTTGCCTCCCAGACCTGTCGACAGCAACCAGTCTGCTAGAAACAGTTTCACGATTGAGCCCTCAGCTTTTTCAGAGACCCCCACAAACAGCACAGTGCTGCACCAACATCGACCTTCAGCATCATCCAACTTTTCCTTTAAGGTATCGATTTCTTTTTGAGGAGTTTGTATACTACTAGTAAGTTCCAATACTGTAGGGTAAAACTGGGCTATAATGGACTCTGTCTCAGCCCCTCTTTCAGCTAGGTTCGTGCGGTCAGTCCGAGGCACCCCCACATCAATCAATTTTTTGCTCCAAAGCCACTTTGGTATCTTGTACTGTGTCCAAAATTGCTCCTGTGTGTTTCTTCACACTCTGATCGGTGACTTCTTGCTGATGGCTGCTTATTTCCTCCATTTGGCTGGGAGGATCTTTGCTTGCTAGCAGTTTCTCAGCCTTTGGCCTAATCATTGTGACTTCCACATCCTTGGGACCCAAATCCCTGGCCTTGCCCACCAAACATTTGACTCTGCTGCCCATGGAAGTCATTCATTCACCTCTTGGTCAGATTAATTTGAGGCCTACGCTGCCAGCACTACCGCCCTAGTAGTCCAAAATATGATCTCCTCACCATTACCCTGTGCTGTTCAGGCAACAATAGGGACTTAGGTGGTGCTGGAAACACCCCTCGTGGACTCCACCGCTGCTCCCCACAGTCTAGCCCGCCACCTCCCCTACCCGGTCGCTGGCCAAAGGCTCAGCTATCCAGTCCCACGAGTGACCAATCCCAGAAGAGGGGCAAGCCAGATAGGCAGATAGCCATGGCCACTACAACTGGAATGTGCACCCCAGCGACAATCCACCACGTGTTGTACATTCTTCAGAGAAAAGTGGGTGCACACTCTGGTCTCTGCTGCAAACGCCTTGCATCTGGCCTGCCGTACCTCCATTCAGGTCCCGCAGCCTTACTCTGCAACACCGGCAACTCCAGAGGCTGATCTCTGCCTCTGTCCCTTTCGTGCTCCACATGCTGGACTTGTGGATGAAGAGGGATCTAAGGGGAAGTCTCCACCTCAACACTTCTCAGCCCCCTGGCCCGCCTAAGTGGAGCAGTGTGCACCTCACTTCCAACCTGTCTGGTGCAGGGTCCAGCGCCTGCACCATTTACAATAGCCACTGTCATCTTGTGGGCCTTACACCACTCCTGCTGGTCCCGTTGTGCCTGCAGCATGCCTACCAGTCTCAGAACTACTTCGGCGTGCACAGGTACCTACGTTCAACCACAGCTAGGCAGAAGAACTTCTTACATAGGAACTTGGGTGCCGGATCTCGGGCTCATACGTCTGACTCCATGTATCCTAGGCCAGGCCCCTGTAGATCACATTTCTGGCAGATAGTAAAAGTTAATTTTCCCTCACAGGGGAGTTTAGTTTCTTTAAGATTAAGAAATAAGAGAAGATTGTATCTTCTCACAGAGGTATATCTCTGGTGATAAATAGTATGGTACTTTCAATTGTGCCTATTCTGAGACTGTAATATTTATCACATATTCAGGTTCCTGGATTTGCATCTAGGACTCAGTATTTATAATACATAAAGGAGGCACCTTAGGAAATGCCTTGAGGGAAGATGATCTTTGAGTGGCCATTACTTAAATTCTGCAATCGAATCTGGGAAGAAGATCTCTTTGTGTTAGATTTGGTGGATATATTTGGTTCACAGTGATGGGAGTGATTGGTGTTTAGAGAGCAAAACATCACTGTGGAGCGCAATCTTATTTAGAGGCAGGAGACATAGTGATGGACAAAAAAACAAGATAATGAGCAAAATGGGTAGCAGAATTTCAGAGACCTCAAGCAGCACTTTCTACAACACCTTATGTAATCCACACTTTCCTCTGTTATCTGTTATCCCCCTTCCCTGGTACAAAGGTATCACTATCTTTGTGATTACTTTAACTCATGTTTTATGACCTGTATATGCTTGTTTCATTTTGTGATAGGACAATATTTTTAAGCACTCAGCCACCCTGTGCCCAGGACCTTGATGATCTTTATCATGAAGCAAATTAAAAATAAATAAATACATGCATACCATTCCCACTGCCTACAGAAGATTAATCCCATTAGAGTAGAATTGTAAATTATCCTAGTTGAAGCAGTATGCCGCCTGCATTTTGTGTGCTTTGATGCAGTTAAACGATATCACCCATAGTGGTTTTACCACTAAACTTTAAATCTTTGCACATTGAAAAAGGTGCAGTTGTTGGGGCACAACATAATTTCCCAGATTTCTCTAAATGAACCCCTAATTGTCCTTCCCTTCCTTGTCTCTTTCTCATCACAAAACAGCTTTTGACTGCCTTTATCTTTCTTTCTTTTCTTTTCTTTTTTTTCACTTGTAAGGCGCACAGCTACCCACAAAGGGTTTCCCGGCGCCGGACCAACAAGACACAAAATACAACTGGAGAGAGAACAGTCAAAGCATTTATTTGTTGAACAGCCAAGTTTTTACGCTTTTTCTGAAATTCATATAGCTTTCCTCCTTGCGTATATGAATAGGCAGTGAGTTCCACAGCGTTGGGCCCAGGTAGGAAAAGGATCTCCCGCCTATTCTGGCCCGTTTGAACCTTGGTACCACAAAGTTCGCAGCTGTGCCTGAACGAAGACTGCGATTTGGGAGGTAGGGCTTAGCAAGGGCCTGTAGATATTTGGGGGCAGTGCCAGCTTTGATTTTAAATAGGTAATTCAGGGCTTTGAAACAAATTCGGTTTTCAACCCTGAGCCAATGCAGGTCCCTAAGATGTTTGGTGATCCTAGCGGATCTAGGGATTTTGCAAAGCAGTCTGGCTGCAGCGTTCTGCACTAGTTGCAGACGTTTTATCACTGCCTTGTTTGAGCCCAGGTATAAGATGTTACCGTAATCAAGCCGAGATGTCACTAAGGCATTGACCACGGTCTTCTGGGTGGTAGATGGCAACATCCAGACTATTTTGCGTAACCATTTAAGAATGGTAAAACATATACCTGCCACTTTGTTTGTTTGCTGAGTCATAGATAGACTGTCATCAATGATGACCCCAAGGTTTCTAACCTGAGAGGCTGGAGGTGGAAGTTTACCTAGTGATGATGGCCAATGGGAATCGTTCCAGAGATCTTTGCTATTCCCTAACAGGAGGACCTCTGTTTTATCTCCATTTAATTTAAGTTGGTTAGCTGACATCCAACTAAATATTTCTTGAAGGCCTACTTTTAATGCAGATGGGACAGACAAGTCGGATTTGGAGAGTGAAAACAGGACTTGCGAGTCATCTGCATAGGTCATTAAGCAGGGCCGTCTCGGTGGAAAAACCACTCCTAAACCCAGATTGGGACGAATGCAGGAGCTCATTGTTTCCACATAGGTTGAAAGTGCCTTATGGATATGCCTCTCTAAAATTTTTGAAAAGGCAGGCAGTAATGAAATTGGACGATAATTGGCCAATATCATAGGGTCTGCGCCTGGTTTTTTAAGTAGAGGGCTGACCATAGCATGTTTCCATAGAGCAGGAACTGTGGCTTGCTCTATGGAGGCATTCAGTGTCTCTGCTATGGAAGTCAAAGCAGCGTCCTCTAATTTATTTATGATACTGATAGGAATAGGGTCACGTGGGGAACCCGATTTGATCGATTTTAGTAGTTCCTTCAGTGTGTCCAATTTAATGGGAGGCCAGGCTTCAAGATGACAGTTTCCTCTAGGGACTTGGGAGGTGTTTCCTTGCTTGTCTGTGATCATGCTGTCATTTTTGATATTAGAGACAATGTTCTCAATCTTATTAGTGAAAAAGGAAGCCAAGTCCTGGCATTGCTGGGTATTGAGAGGGGTAGGTTCTGCTCTAGAGTTCTCACCAGCTAACTCTTTTACCGTGTTAAAGAGAGTCTGGGATTTCTTTACGGCCATGTTAATAGTATTGGTGACATAGCATGCTTTGGCTTTCATGCATGCTGAATGGTAACTATTTCTGGCCTTTCGGTAAACTTCTTTTTAGTAAAGGTCGTAATTTTTTCGCCACTGCCTCTCTAGAGTCTTGCAGGTAGATTTTTCTTTCTTCAGAGCTTCTGTGAACCAGGGGGCGGGAGGGCGATGTACTTTCCCTTTGCAACGGGCTAAGGGCAGGCAAGTATCAACAGCGCCAGTTAACCACGTTTGTGTCGACTCTGCAACGCTATCCATATCTCCATCTAAACATGGGTGATCTTCCTTCAAAGCATTGTTGAGATCCTCCAAGTTTAGGGATTTCCAGTTTCTTCTAAAAGATTCTGAAGGGGTCGTAACTGGACCTTTTGTGGGTTTAAGTGAAATAGCGAAACTTAATAGGAAATGATCTGACCAGAGAACAGGCGTGGTGTTAAGCCATAAAAGTTCTTTCATATTTGATATAATATAATTTATCCAGTATAGCATGGGATATTCTAGTATTTTTTTCACCTAAATCCTTAATAAAAAGAACCGCCTCTTCTCTCCTCACAAGCACTATGACATTTCCGTTCTCTGACATTTTGTTTTCTTGTATCTTATAACCTCTTTAAAACTAATTTCATTATATCAGTATTAGCTTTGCTTCCACTGTTCCTTCTAGCACCCTATATCATTTGTCTTACACACCTGTCTCTTTAGAGGTACACAATCCGTAAAATATATTCTTTGGTCACCTTTAGGTAACAAAAACCGTTTCCTCACAAGACAACTGTTTTTGTCTTCTCTGTGGTCACCTACTGCAGTGCTACCCACCCTCTCTCTTCTGCATCTTTACCTCTTTGAACATCCATCTGTTTAACTCCTTTTACCTTTCACCGATCTTCCCACTTTATTTCTCATTGGTGCCTCTATTTTCTCTGTTGTCTCCATTTCTGGTTTCTTCGTCATATATTTAGGCACCCACTTCACAAAACATATTCAGCGCTTATGTAGCAATGGAGCACAGAAATACATATTATGGTTTGGACCTGTTAATTTAACTGTCTGCAGATGACATTTCTGATTTGAAAACAACTACAAAAAGTGCTGCTTTTTCTGCAGACATAGATTGTGCCAATGTGTGGGAAAGCAGATGTTTTTGTGGCACAAACTCCTGTAGAGTCACAATGCTATAGGCATTAAAAATATTTGCAATGCCTTTCTCCCACTTGTAGGATTACACCTGATGTAATGTGGTGTTGAGAGTGTGGGAAATCGTGGCAAAATGGCTGGTAAAGTGCTAATTTTTAGAGGGAGTCTGGCGAAAGGAAGGCTTTACATGGAAAAGTATTTCCCCTTAGAGTGAAAAGTTTTTTAAATGTCACTTTCATCCTAAACCTGTGCATGCTGATTCTCTGCCGTGTGAAGGGCCATAGTGCATGGAAATAAGATGCCCAAAGTAGATCTCTTAATGCACTCTTAGAGCAGTATGACAAATGAATTTCAGAACCCGTTTTCAGGAGCTGACAGACAATTTGAGAACCATATATAGGCTCACTGATCCACTTTGGTTGTTTATTTATGATCTAAGAAGGAGCTGTGGGATGATTAAATAAGTGTTACAGACCATCAGGACTCTGAATCTGCCTACCTGTCGGGACGTTGAACCTTGGTCCCTTGTTGCTGCTTGTGTGCTGCTCCCAGCGCTGCATCTCGCGGAACCCGCTTCGCGGGTCCCCCATCGCTGTGTGCGCTGTGCGTGAACTTTGCACCAAAGGAGGTGCTGGGAACTTGGAGACTGCTGCCTGTGGGGTGTGTAGTGCTGCAGCAGGGCTGCGAGCGGTAGAACCAGGGACTCCATCTCTCAGGAGTCCCTGTGAGTTTAACCCGAGACACCTGGGCCGCTCTCCCTGCTTGCCCCGCCCCCACCAACGAAGATAAAATCTTTCGCTTCCTGAATCCCAACGGGACTTTGAATCTGCCTACCTGTCGGGACGTTGAACCTTTGTCCCTTGTTGCTGCTTGTGTGCCTCTCCCAGCGCTGCATCTCGCGGAACCCGCTTCGCGGGTCCCGCATCGCTGTGTGCGCTGTGCGTGAACTTTGCACCAAAGGAGGTGCTGGGAACTTGGAGACTGCTGCCTGTAGGGTGTGTAGTGCTGCAGCAAGGCTGCGAGCGATAGAACCAGGGACTCCATCTCCCAGGAGTCCCTGTGAGTTTAACCCGAGACACCTGGGCCGCTCTCCCTGCTTGCCCCGCCCCCACTAACCAACTCTCTTATATCAATAGGACACTTTTCCGGCTGCGCAGGAGTTTCACGGGAGAAGCCCGGGACAAGGGCGGGGCCGTCTGCGGCCGTCAGAGGCCGAAAGAGACTGGACTGGGCCAAGGATCTTGGTTGTTCTCCCGAGATTGTGGAGCATTTACTTGTTTTGTAAGCCCACTTTGTCTGCCTTTGCTTTTATGTTAGTTGTTGGGGCACTTTTAGCTGATCAGCTGTCACTCTTCTGTACATTCCACGAGAGTCTAGTGTTCGCGGTTCTCACTGTTTCCTCTCTCTGTTTTCGGTGAGGACGATGGAGTGCCGCGAAACTAGAAGTATGGCGGCGGCGGGTGGTAAAAAGCGGAACGGCACATTAGATGATTTTATTGTCCGTACCAATTCCCTGATCGATCAAGGTATCGTACTCATGGAAAGAAGGGTTTCCCAGGAAATGGCATTAGCGAAAAGATCGTCTTTGGGTCTCATTGGTTCTGTACGCACCCCTGATACTTCGTTACGCATACCTAACCCTGTGCAGACTCTTGTTGATGTTCATAATGTTAACTGCATTCAGCCTGGCTTACGAGACTCATCACCCCTTAACCCCCAGGCCCAGGCTCACAACCTCACAGGGACTAGTTTGGAGTCTAACTTGGTAGATCCTCAGGTAGACTCTCAGGTAGGGACCCCAAATGACCAGAAGAGGGGGAAGCGGGAGGGGGCCATTCCCAAACGTAAGCATCCAAACACCAACATCCTTGGAGCTAAGAAAGTCCGCGCTATAACAGCCGGGAACACTAGTATTGATTCAAATGAGAGGGGTAGAATAGTAGAGTTGAGGGAACCCAGTAGGGAATCTGTTGGGCAGAACACTGGGGCGGAAGAAGTTCAATCTGAGACCATAAGATTACCCTGGAATATCATTGATGATACCATGCTGGATAACTCCCTGGCCGATATCCTTGAAGACAGCACCATAGCCGATAGGTCGGGAGTCGACAGAATAGGGGTTATAGATGGGGAGGAGGAGCCCATAGGCTGTACTATAACAAAAATTATTACAACACTACTCTCACCCTTAGAAGCCAGGCTTCATGGTATTGAAAAACTGCTTCATGATATACACAAGGATATAAGGTTTCAGGACAGCCATTATACCCACAGGGCAACTCATGCTACCGTTCTAGCTAGCAAACCCCGGCCTGCGGGTAAGAGCTCAGTAGTGGTCAAAAATAAGACACCCAAGAACCCGGTGCTGAATCTCCCTAACCCTGTGAGTAATAAAGAGAGTACTCAAACCCCTACATTAAATAAGCCCACTGACCAAGGTAATCTAAAAGGCCCCGTTACCTTTACTCCAAAACCCGACTCAGCCACCCTTGAAAAAATCATGACTCGGCGAAACATTCACCTACCGCCGGATGCCTGTCCCTATGTGATCATTTTGACAGGGGTTACGGAACTAGCCCCTCCAAATTCAGAAACTTTCCAGGCGCTTAAAAATAAGGTATGCCACTGGTTAGCTAATAATTATCCCTTACCTTCAAATCTCTGTGGCAATATCTTAATGGTTGAGAGAACGCCTTGGGTGAGACATAACAGGAAAAGAATACAGGGGGACTGTATAGTAGTGACCTTTGAAGATTCCCGCATTGTGGAATACATTTGCTGGGGGAATCCTCGTAACAATTGTACCTTAGTCACGGCCAGGCCTTTGTCCTATTTTTACACGCCTATTGAGCAACGGGACAATAGATGGAGTTGGCTAAAAGATCCCAATCATCATAGAGGAGTGAGGAGGCAAGAGGTGCCCAGGGACATGAATCCTTATAGCTGGGGTAGGGGCGGGGAGGAGGGGTGGAATCTAGTTCATAGAAGAGGAGGAAGGCATAACTATGGCAATAGACACCATGCAGATAGTTTTAGGGGTAATGGTATGATTGTTGGTCACTCAAATAACTATACCCAAGCTCCCCATGTACTAGATAACCTCTGCAACATCCCAATGACGAACCAGTATGACTGCCTGTCCGATATAGGTTGGGTGGATTGACAACAGGTGAGCACAGTGTCAAGAAAGGATAAAGGAAATATGATCATACACATCTCACCTGTAAAAGTGGCCCCGGAGATTGGGGTCCCTAGTGTGGATACTAGGGTATCAGCTCCAGTTGCTCATGAGCTTGGCAAGGGCAGGGATTTAGTAATTAGCGCAAATAGTCAACTAGCAGGTAGGGAAGCCACCAGAGGCAACAGAGACATAAAGGTGGTAACTTGGAATATTGCTGGGCTAAGGAACAAAGTTGATGATCCTATTTGGAGGGAATTTATAGGTACTGCAGACATCATTGGCCTACAGGAGACCTGGGACACAGAGAATATACTTACCTTGGATGGCTATATCACCTACTCTCTCCCAGCAGTCACCACCACTAGAGGAAGAGCTAGGGGGGTTGGTAACCCTAGTGGCAGCTAATATTCTTGGAACACATACGGTGATTGCCTCAGGTTCCCCCTACTGTTTGGCAGTCAAAATTGCCTGTAAAGGGGCATATAATATTCTAATTGTAAAAATATTTTATAACTCTTTTGATAGAGCCACCTCAACCAGCAACCTGACAGCGTTAAATTCCTTCTTAGCAGAATATAAGGAGCTGACGGAGTCTCAATGCTTTATAATATTACTGGGGGATTTCAATATTTATGGATGCCCAGATAAATGTTTGTCCAATGATCTATTTGCCCCCATTGAACAAGGTGATATTCATTTTGAGCATACAGATCAGGGGATCCTATTAGAAAACATCTTGGCTGAAAAGGGTTTAATGATACCCACGGGGGATGAGGTGGATATACCAACTTTTAAGGGAAATGGCAGCGGGTCAACTATAGATTTTATTTTTACAAGTTTAACCCTGGGGAGTAACATAGCAGGCTATTTTCCTGTCTGGTCTCATTTTAGCGATCACAACCCTGTCTTTCTACATGTTAGAGGCGTCCTTAGTACTTCTGAGAGCCCATTGAACAGGGTTGATAAACAAGATATTCGGGCAACAGACCATGCACGTAGGATTAAATGGTGCAAAATTGTCCCTGAGGATTTCTTAAGTAACCTCTCCAACATTAGAGGGGAGGAGTTGCGTATATGTATGGATGAGGAAGCTGGGGACGGAGAGGAAGTGGAGGCATATCAAAAGGTCTGTCACCAGGTCTTGTCTGATTTAAGGCGTTCTGGTAAAGTTAAAGATTCGGGGACAGTCGGCTGGTTTAACCATAACTGTTCAGTAGCCAATCATAAACTGAAGGAGGCTTTAAAATGCAAGCAAGTCGACAGACAACGTGTGGCCCTCTTAAGAAAGCATATAAAGCAGCAGTAGAACAGAGGAGACGGGAGATCAGGGAAGATGCCTGGGCAGAATTGACCTCCATAGATGTGATAAAAAACTGTGCCAAATTCTGGGCAGTGGTCAATCAACCTTACTTTGTTGACTCAAGTAACAATGTCTTAGACTGTGGCATCCAGGAAGACAAGTGGCTCACCCATTTTAAGCCAGGTTATGAACAGGTGACTAAAGGGGTTGATGGTTCAACCTTGTAGACTAGTCAACCATATACTTTAGTGGTGAATGAGGGTGAGGTGGCTGAAGCCATCAGTAAAATGACAAGCAACAAGGCCCCTGGCCCTGATGGCGTACCAGCCGATCTTTTTAAATCCAATATAGCAATATGGTCTAAAGTTTTATCTAATGTATTTAATAGAATTTGTAAATTCGATATCCCAACGACCTGGTCCCAATCGATCATTGTACCTATTTTTAAAAAAGGTAATAGAGGAGACCCGGGCAATTACCGCCCAATTTCCCTTATAGATTCTGCAGTGAAGGTCCTAGGCAGAGTGGTTCTGTGTAAATTAACTGATTGGCTTGAGGAAACGAACTCTCTGTCAGCATTACAGTATGGGTTCAGAAAGGGGTGCAGTACGATAGATCAGAGCCTCAACCTCCAATTGCTGATTGGAAAGTATACCATAGCGAAGCAAGGTTGTTTGTATATAGCATTTATGGACCTGTCCTCGGCCTTTGACCGAGTGAACAGGTCCAAGCTATGGGGTTTGCTCCTAAAGATGGGCATCGATGAAAACATAGTATACTTTTTAGCCGATCTTCACAGGGATCTCACAGCCACAGCGAGATATTAACTTAAGGCTAATTGTACGGGCAAGATAGGTATAACCAACGGGATCAGGCAAGGCTGTATTTTACCCCCCCTATTATTTACCTTATACATTAATGAGCTGACCAGTGTGCTAGGAGCTAGGAGTAAGCATGGGCGAATTTTGCGAATCTCGCGTTCGCGAATTTTGCGGATTTGCGAACTCGCAATCCGCAAAATCCGCGAATTCTCGCGAATTTGCGGATTTTTTTTTTTGTGTGTTTGCGCGGGTTTCTGCCAGTTCGCGAGGGTTTTGTACAATGTCGCAAATTGCGAACTTACCTGTCGGGTCGCAAGTTTCGCGAACTTGTTGTTTCTACGTGTCCAGCCTGTTTGGGACACTCTTCTTCATCACTGCCACTCTCTGTCACCACTGCCACTCTCTGACTACTCATGCCACCCTCTGGCCCACCCATGCCACCCTCTGTTTCATCACAGCACCCTCTGGTTGTCCAGTCAGTGTACATTATTGTGGCAACGCAAGCACACCTTCCCTGCCTCAAGTGACCTGAATTAATTTGGGGCTGATTAATGTGTCACAGAATATTTTTTTAGCTGGCACCTGCTTCCTTAGTGCTTCCTGATTAGTGATCTTTTGAACTTGCTAAGTGCTTTCATTGTTGCAAAATTAGTTACAACACCTGCCCTGCCCCAACTGACAATAATGAATTAGGGGCTGATTAATGGATTTGAACCTCCAGCCTGGCTCCTGCTTGTCTCCCTTAGCTGTAATTCAGGACCTTTGTGGCATATGTGTAACTATTCTGAGGTTCAGAGCAGGGTCACATAATAGTTGCAACTGGCAACTGAACTCTGGAGGGGCCCCTCAGGAAGCACTACAGGAAATGGCTACTAATGATGAGCCTGAACTTTTGAACCTGGTAAGTAGTTTCAGTTTTGCTAAGATCGTATTTCTGCAATTTTGCACTTATTCGCGGGGCGCGAAGTTGTACTGGGAAGCCGCGAACTCACGCGAACAGTGCGAGCAGTGCGAGCAAAATCCGCTGCTCGCGGATTTGCGGATTTTGCGGGAGATTCGCGAATCTCGCGGATTGCGAATTTACCGAAAATCCGCAAAATCCGCGAGCGAAACGGATTTTCCGCCCATGCTTAGCTAGGAGCAGCTTATAAGGATATCCCGAGGGCAGGCAAGTTTCCCCTCCCCGCATTATTATATGCGGATGATGCCGCTCTTTTAGCGCGCACGTCAGTAGGGTTACAAAGTCTTTTAAATTCCTTTTATGAGTTTATGTCCTCCTTGGATCTCAGCGTTAATTACACCAAATCTCATGTCATGGCTGTGGGTACAAAGGGCAGGCACAGGAAGCTGATGACACTCCACTGTAATGGGAATAGGTTATCGAGGGTAACTAGATTCCCATACCTTGGGGTGGTTTTTGATGAAAGTTCCACCTGGCTTCCACAACTGTCTGAGAAAAGAAATGCTTTTGTTCGGTCCATTTTTGCAGTTCTAGGTTTTTCCCGTAAATTGGGGGTAAAACCGCTACAGGCAGTGTTAAAGGTTTATGCCACCAAATGTGTTTCCATAGCGATGTATGGCGCAGATCTATGGAGTTTTAAGAACGCTAAGTTGTTACAGGTGGCAGAGGATAAGTTTCTGAAGTCTCTGAAGTTTCTGAAGTCCATTTTATCTGTACCACAATCGACCTCAGGTTTCATAGTGCATCAAGAATGTGAGGTGGAATACCTAGAAGACTGGATTGCCATCGCACCACTTTTAAAGTGGATTGCGCTCTGGTTGAATCCGGAATTGGAGGTGAACCATGAGATCCTGAGGGACTGTCTCACTTTAGAACATTGGGAATCCATTCCATGGCTAACATATGTCAAAAAACTTGCAGTCTCATTAGGCCGCCCAGAATTATTTGATGAGCCGTCCAAACTAGTTAAGGGAGACATGAAATGGGTCAAGACCGCATTTAGGCTGCATAAAGGAATGGATAGAGAAGGCCATGAGTTGACTAAGCCAACCGTGAGAGCCCATCAGTTAGTTGTAACAACAGACTATGATCTAGAACCATATCTGAAGGTTGTTAACAATGCCAATCATAGATATCTACTAACCAAGGTTAGGCTAAATAAATTTCATCTCCTTCTCTCTGGGCGCCCATGCTGGACTAAGGTTTCAGAATTAGAATTGTGCACTTGTGATGGATTTTCGATAATGGACACTGCTCACTTCATGTTCTTTTGTGGTTATTTTACGGATATCCAGAAAAAAATCATTGTACCCCTACTAAAGGATAAAGGGTTTAGACAAGTGAAACTGGCCCTATTATATCTTCAACTGCTGTCCAATACATGGGAAATCATTAATGTTGCTACATTTTTAAACATAGCCATGAGACTAAGGAAAAATTAGTTAGTCTGAGATAATACTCTTGCATGGTCTATTTTTAGAGCTTGTTAATAATGAATTTTTGATTAAATTGGATGAACTGTGTATGTTTTTTAAATTTACATATGAATTTGGTATCTATTCTGTACAGTTTTTATACTTTTTATATATTTTTTTGCTGTCTGTTAACCATATTGTAATTTGGTACCTCGGCCCTTCTTTGGACCTTTGTATACTTTTGTGGTTTTTGTTATGAACCGAATAAAGTATTTCTGACTGACTGATTAAATAAGTGTTACAGACCATCAGTAGGAGGAATCAGCACTTTTGTCCAGCAGTCAAAAAAAGTTGAGAGCCCTTAAACATCAAGGGCTTAAAACATACGATTAAGTATGAAAAGGGTATCTGGTTATCCGCGGACTCCACTGGGCGGAGGGATGGGAAGACTGTATATCTTTGTATGCGGATAATGTACTTCTATATATGGCATCCCCCAGAGGCTCCATCAACTGGCTCCTGGACATCTGTGCACTATATGGCAAACGCTCCGGTTATACCATCAACTGGACTAAGTCAATTCTATATATCCTACACGGCCCCCCACCACAACTCCCAAAGGGATGTAATTTGCAAATAGCAAAACGGTGCTTTAAATACTTAGGAATCTACATTACACCACTACCTGAGGTATCCATGGAAAAACCCTCCAACCACCACTGAAAAGGCTCCGACAAGATGCAAAGCACCGGCAATCTCTGCCATTGACACTGCTCGGAAGAGCCAGCCTCTTTAAGATGATGGTGCTTCCCAGGTTCCTCTATGTCCTGCAAAATACCCATTTTCAAGTTCCTCCAACCTGTTTCAAGGCAATTGAGGCAGAAGTAAGCAACCTACTGTGGGAGAGAAAATCGGGCCGCATAGCCAAGAGCAAACTGATAAACGGCTGGTATGACGGCGGAATCGCCCTTCCAAATATACAGCTATACTATTGGGCTTTCCAGTTAATCGTACTCAACCAGTGATTTCACGCCCCGCAAACGGACCCAGTGTTTCGCTCAGATAGACAGTTTGGGAGAAGGAGGAATAATAAGGGCACTCTATACTAAAATTAACAAAAAACCACCACTAATTGAACCCACAGCACACACAGTCCAAATTTGGCACATAGTTCTCAAGGAACTAGGATGGAAAGGTGTCATAACGCAGTCAACCCCACTATGGGAAACAGAAGCACTAGGCAGACTCACTGCTGGTAAAGGTTTCAAATGATGGGATTCCATCGGAATCTCAACAGTGGGTGACCTGTGGAGTAAGGGAGAAGTTGGTTCCTTTACCCACCTCCAGGACCAATACGAGATAGAGTCCTCAGAATTCTTCAGGTATATTCAGATTAGACACGCACAGACAACAAACATTCCAGCCGGCACTATACTCCCCGAGGCCTCTCCACTAGAGGATAGGCTTCTAACAGAATATATGGACAAGAAGGCCATTTCCCTCACTTACCGCAAAATTATCAATAATCAACTAGATCCTACACAGTCACTATATGAGAAATGGCAAACTGATGTGGGAGACCTTGATGAGACGGACTGGCAAGAGGCGCTCGCCACCCCACGCGAGATGGCAATACCCTCCAAACTACGATTAGTACAATTGAAGATATTACACCGCATCTACTACATGAGAGTAACCCTCCATAAAAAAGAAAAGGCTGTTACTGTACTCTGCTTGAGACAATGCGGGGCAACTGGAATCTTTTATCATACAATATGAGAATGCCCAGTGATACCGACCTACTGGGAAACAGTTATGCAAGTCATTACACAAGTTAGTGGAGTAACTGTCACACCTGAACTCAAGAGATTTCTCTTAATTATCTGGGAACCAACTGACCTCAATCACGTAGCACAGCATTGGGTAACACTGGGTATGATGTTGCCAAAGCGAAACATAGCTGAAAGGGCGGCATATATACATCGTGGGTGCCCCCAAAAAGTTGAAGCGAGTGTGGGGAACGTGGAACGTGTACAGATGAAACATTTGCGCTCCACCTCAGGTCGAGTCCGAAATAGACTCAAACTAACTCGGTGGGTAGAGAACCATGTCGGATGATATCTCACAATATCACTGTATTAACTATAGAACCTTTGTGGAGGAATCAATGTAACGTGAAGCGTGCTTTGTATAAAAAGACTTTAATCTGTAACCGTGTTATAGCAAGTTTAACCTGTAACTAATAAACATTAATTTTTTTTAAAGTATGAAAAGGGTCATTGATATCACAGTTTGGAAGGTAATGTTGAAAGTAGCCTGTTAGCTAGAAATAGGTCAAATCTGGAGACTGTTCGCCAAGGATACAATCGAAGTGAATGCAAATTACTGCCCAGTTAAAATTGATATTGCCAAATAGAAGTCTTGTGGAATATTGGTCAATACTTTGGGGAGTTCTTTGGAACAATTTAGTTATGCTGTGGTCTATAAAAGACTCAGGGACAGTAAGCTCTCACCCTGATGGTCTAGTCAGTTGACAATGAAACTGTGGTGCTTAGGGGCAAAAAATATATAACACTTACCTCTGCACGGCTGCAGTCTCTCTTCCGTTGTCTCTCCTCCGCTTCTCTTCCTGACTCCCGGAAGCAGGAAGCGCACAGCCTCTCCTGAGCCAATCATGATGCTGCTGTCACCAGCATGACAGCAGAAACGTGATTGGTCTGAGCAGCCTAGTGCGGTGCTCAGACAGGGAGTGGAAGCCTGTGCATGTTCACCACCCAGGCTGTGCAATACAAAGGTGGAGAACATGCTAAGCGTGCATGACTGTTTGGCTGACCCAAGACGGGCAGCCAAACCATCATGCGGACTTAAGTGCACATATTTCCTCCTTCCCCTGGTCTGACAGCCCAAAACCTGGCTTCCACTGAAAAATAAAATTATAATAACATTGTGTTATTGTCATTTTATTTTTCCTTTTTTGCACTGCTGAGAAGCACTGGGGTGACGCTCCTCTGCCTTAGCGATGAGCCACCACTGCAATGAAGGACTAATGTGTATGGAGGGCCTCTATAGTCCATGGCAGAGTCAAATCCGTTATGACTGTTACATGTTTCCTGAATGGGAGAGCTCAATTTTGAGTCCTGTACATAAAAAGAAAGACTGAACAGATCCCTCCAATGAAAGGTTATTAACTCTGCTTAGCCCTCCTAATAAGGAGTTTGGTAAAGAGGGTTGACAGCACATTGCTGAGTGGAGTTATGCCAAACAAACTACCAAACATCCAGACTGGATTTTTCAGGATATGGTCTATGCTGCACAACTCCCTAGAAGTGCTTTTTTTGTCAAAAAAATAAGTGCTAGGGGGCGTGGCTTGGACGCCGGAGAAGATGGCCGCTTGAGCTTTCTCTCCTCCCGGGGCGCCAAGCAAAAACGCATTGTCGGTGGTTTTCCTGCATACTACAGCAGTGGCGGCTGGTGGCATTTGAAAGTGGTGCGGCGTAAAAGTTGGGAATTACTTTTTTGTAGTGATTTAGTTATGTTCTCAGGACATTATTTACACATATTTTTCCTTTTGCTCTTGACGTTAGGAAATGCTGACAGACTTTTGAAAAAGCTGACAGAAACAAACCAAGAGATCGTAGTGTTCATTGTACTGTGCTTATATTATATTATTTATTTCTGATGCATTCCCTTTCAAAGCAGGCATAATCACTGTTGCATTAGCGAACACTGTATATTACAGCAAGCAACTTTACATGACTAGTGACATCACACTGCTGTCTAGCATCTATTCTTGCTTGAAGTGTGGCTTGCACAAAAGAAAACATGTCTGTGTGAACTTGTTCCTTGAGCTGCTATTCTATCGATCACCTCTGTAATTTCTGGTTAACAGATTTTTTTTTTAGGAAAAACCCAGTCTTCACACTCTTTCTTCCCTTTCTCCCTTTCTACCACCAGAAGCCTTTGTTGGAAAACGACATTCAGAGTGATTCCATTGTTCAAATGATTCTAGGGGCTGCAGGTCTAGCTTAGAAAAATCTAAATGTGTACATTATATTTCCCACAATATATTTAGATCTTGGCGACTGCTCAAGTCTCTACCCCCCCCCCCCCCCCATCAATCCTTAATATCAGTGGATGGATAACAATATACATTTTTAAACTACATATTTGGCTTATATATACAAATAAAATACAAATCACCTGTGCTCTAGTGGAATAGAAGACAAAATCATTATGTAAGTGTGTAACTAGACACATCCGTCATACCAACAAGTTCGATCTTTAGGAGGAACAGGGTAATCTTTCCACCCTTGCGAAGTCGCCTAATAGTGTAACAATTATATCAACAGCTCCCATTTACTGCGCTTCTAAACAGAATACTCCTACAGCTCCACCAATGATGCGGTGAAGCAGCGGATGGTATCGGGAACCGGCTGGAGGTCAGAATCCTTCAAGTATGACCTGGAACAGCTGATCTGGCGTACGCAAGCCGCAACCGCATGGTGTGCGGAGCTCGCCTCTACCAGCATCGCCGAACACTAGCTTCACCGTCTCACTGATCTCCGGAATCACCCCTGGCGAGACACGCGAGTGCCTTCTTACTGCACAGCTGGTCAGAACACCATGATCTGAAACAGGCACCGATGCGGATCAGGAGCTCGTAGAAGGAAATCAACATTATATGCAGGTACAGCGCTTCATCTAAACAAAATGGCGGCCGCAAATCTTCGCGCCGATCTGATCCACTGCATGTCTCCCCAGCGCTCATTCCCTGGGCAATGAAGCTACTCAAAGGCTCAATGTGGCACTAAAAATAATCTACGCCAGAGGAGTGTATCCATTAAGAGCAGAATTGTCCTGACAGCATGCTGGCGAACTCGACTTCACAGCGGTACCTGCAACCTGTGATCTGACATGAGGGAGCCTTAAAGCAGTCCCCAAAACAGACACTTGCGCTCACTTGGGGTAATAGTAATAGCAGTCTTCACCTAATTACCTGCATAGCCAGATGGGCCAGGATGGTAAAGGTCCCTCATTTTAACAATGCCTGACTCGGAGGAGCTACGTCACCAACCAAGATGGCCGCATAGTCTCCCGGCTCCGCCGACCTCCGTCTTTCGGTGTGTTATCCTGTTTACTATCCTGATTTCCCGCACTGGATCCGTGTGTGTGATCTGACCTGCTTTCCGGTGGTGCAGTCCTGGAGTTTCTCTGCAGTCGTGGAGCGGAGATACGTCGATGGTTGTGTGAGGCCTAACCCAGCGGGGACGCCGGGGTCTCGAGTGCAAGCTCTGCCGGGTCCGAGTTGAACAACAACGGACTGCCGACTGTGGCAGGGTCCGCTCTCCGGAACATTCGGACTTTTGATTGGTATGCTACTGCCAACTGCCTGATGTTTCAATAGTAGGTGAGGAGACGTGTGACGCACGGTGATGTGTTGCGGGGGTCCCTGACCGGGGGTTCGGCAATCGCTCGTCGATCCCCCCGGGTCGGTGCCTCGCTGCGTATTATTGATTGCTAAACTTCAGTCCCTCATGGCTTACTCCTGCTCCGTCTAATTTTGCCCCGGAGAAGGCGCCACTCCGTGGGGACTACCATGCTGGAGGAAGAAATGCAGCTAGCGGAGCAGGCTAGACCTGGCCCGTCATTGCGAACGGTGCTGGAGGCACTCATGGCACTCAGGGGAACCATTGTAGTCCGGACTTGCAGTTTGTTGTCTGCGACTGATGGCCTCACAGTTCAGAGAGCGGACCCTGACTTGATACCCACGCCCCGGCAATCAGCCTGCATTTTAATATCTTTCTCGGAGACTTGTCTTGACCCGGCGCTAGAAGCGGTGTATGCTCCTACTATACTAGATCTACCTGACTGTACTGTGCCCGATCGCCCTATGGAGCTGTTGAAACCCCGATTGTGTATCCCCTGGAACATTTGCAAGATAGCCCCATTCTGGAATTGTCTACTTTTTATCCTTTGCTGTTTTGGACCTTGTTGACTCCCCTCCCCTGTCGGTCTCTCAAGATGGCGGATGGGCTACAACTTGGATTCGGAGACGGGGAGGGGCGATGTTGTCACCAATCATCCATATTGAGAATTGCCGCACTTTTTTCAGCTTCGTGGACATGGCTTTCTTTAACCAATGACTTTAGTGCATTTGATAGACGGGGCCAGGGTTGAGATTGTTATTTGAGTCTCTCACTGTCGCATAGATTTAACGGGACTGTGTCTTTTTTGATCTAACGGAGTCCGGGCGGGGTTAGTCATGACGGGGGAAGGAGACCGGGAGTCCGCAGTAACATGCCCTCCCCCGATTTCGCTCACAAGTAGGGTCTTTTGCCTTTTCTTTCTCTCTCCCTTCTATATTTCGGGTTCTATTATTGGGCGACAGGCACGCTGCGAGGGGGGTGGGCGTAGTCATCAGCAGGGGTGCAGGGTGGGGGAGTGTGGGGATGGGTGTTCGTTTTTGTTTTTGTTCTATGGCCTCTTCTCTTCCTTCTCTTTCTTGTCCTTTTTTCCTTTCTTTTTCGGGTTAGTGTAGTGGGTTCGGCTTTCTTGCATCCTGGTCTCTATACCTGCACCTTGATTATTCGGGGTTTTGGTGCTCTGGGGCGGTCAGTACTGATGGAGTCGGCGAACAAAATGTGCTAGTTTATCCTGATGACTCATGTCTCAACTTTGTTGACCCAGTTGATAGCGAGTTTCTTTAGAACACGTTGTTTCTCTGCTCGCCCTCCTCTGTGCTCCGAGACACTGTGCGATACCCGACTCTTCTACTTATTATTTAAAAATGAAAACCTCCTATCCTGTGTTTAAATCGATTTATCTTTGCAACCGGTACGCTTTGACTTGAGATCCTGTGGTTAGCGGCCAGCCCTGGGGGTTGCAGGCCCTTGTCTGTATTTGATTGCAAATGTTCAATAAAGGTTTAAAAAAAAAAAAAAAAATGCCTGACTCTAAGATAGCCGACAGTTGGGACACCTCCAGGAATACACAGAGGCTGCTGCTGATGCTTTTATGCCATTCCACGTGAAGAGAGGGGGTTATTCAATTACACCCATCTGTAGCATAACCAACTGAAGTGTAACCTATACAGGAACACTCCCTGGATGTAGTGCTGCCTCCTGGTGGGGGTGATCATTGTGACACTGTAATATTTGGGTACCAGCGTCTCAACTGGGGCTACTACTGATTGACTTTCGCTTGCAACTTGCAACTCTAATTCCTCACTTAACGCATTATAAGGTTTATCAATAATATCAGCAACTTCAGTAACTTTATTAAACCTGCCAATCATTGACATTGACATTGCTACGCATCCCCTCAATCTAAACTGTGGTACCACCACTAGTGGAGTTACTCCTGGGTCCCAATCAACAACCATGGGAGAAAAAGAAGCCAAAAACCTTAAAAGGCTTAAAGCCGAACCACCAAATCCAATCTCGCCTACTAAAGGAACACGTGATATGAATGCCACTCTAGACACTATCCTCCTCAAGCTTGCAGAAGTACATGAAATCACAAAATCTACCAGAGAAGAAATTGCAGCGATGAGGCAAGATATCAAAGACACCAATACGCGACTCTCAGAATCTGAATGCAGGATCAGCCAATTGGAGGATTCGGAGGTAAAAGTGAGCAATTCCCTAAAAGATCTTTCTCTATCTACTTCATCACTGTCACGACGTCTCTCAGAATTAGAAGACAGGAATCAGCTGGGAAACCTGAGGATTTTTGGTGTTCCGGAAGAAGCCGAAGGCAAAGACGGAGATTGTATATCATTCCTAGAGTCATGGTTTCCCCAGGCCACCAGCCTCTCCTTTGGTACACCGTTGGAATTTGATCGTGCACATATAATTCCTACCCGTATTACTCACCAACAAAAGGGCCCCAGACCGATTGTATGTAAACCTCTCAGGTATCAGCAAGTGGAACAAATCTTGACGTTCATGCGTAAACATAATCACACCCTATGGAATGCAAATAAAATATACATTTCCCAGGATTACTGCAAAGAGACTGTTACCTTGAGGAAAAACTTCCTGGCACTTCGTCCAAGGCTCTGTCAACTTGAGTATCAATACGGCTTTGAAGGCCCTGTGCAGTTTTGTGTAACAATTTAAGGAGTCCCTCAAGTATTCACGGACCCTCTGCATTTGAAAAAGTTTCTCAATGGCCCTGAGGAATCTAAAATGGACACTGCAGCAGCGCCGATCGCAAAAGGGAATGACAATCAGCTCATGCAGTCTACACTAAATGTACAAGTCCACTCATGTTCCTACAACAGCTAGTCTTTTTGTCCTCTTATTAGCTTGGTCACCACGAACTGCTGGGGGGCCTTGTCTTGATCACACGATAGGTTGGGGCGGTGTTGACTAGCGCAACGCTCAACGCTGATTCAATATTCATGGAGCGGTATCATTTCCTGGGTCTTCACGCTTACCGATGCTGCCTGTAGAGCTTTAGTGTAAAGGTTTTAGTTCTTGGGAATTGCTCCAGCTAACCACCTTTTCCATTCTGGGTTGGTATTAAGCGCCAAGATGCTCCTTGGAGTGATAGAATGCGCTATAAAAAAGCTGTTTTACATTACATTACATTACATTTCCGGAGGTCTGGAGGAGCGGTAGGTGAACTTGCTCTTATCAACAGAATACCAGAGATCAAAAACGCTAAGATGTCTTTGTCCTATAATGTATACTGTATGACTGTTTAAGAATTGCTCGCCAGTCATGCCACATTCACATTAACTCTTTAAACGCATATATTCCGTGCTTTAAATTTCAGGCACTTCTTGAACGGAAAGGGGACTTAAGCCTATTGGGATGAGTGTTGTTGCTAAATAAAGCACGCCATAGGCGCCTATGCATCAGGCGGGCGTGTGCAATACGTATATTCTCCCACCAGCTGGTCCTGTAGATCTCGAGCACTATGGTTTTCAACGACGATGGTTTTGTTAGCTGTATAGAAGGGCTGTGGTAATTTGCCTTAAGTTGAATTATTTGCAAAAAAAACAAAAAAAACAGTTGCACTACTGGCGCATATACGCAGGAGGCATTAGACCTTTGATTTGCCTGGGGGTCGTTCTCCATGTTTTAATCTCACAATCTCTGCTTCAGCAGAATGTTATAAAGCATTGATAGTACTATGGATAAGGTTGCGTTTACTGCCTTAGGTTGGTTTAGTTGCAAACACAATGATCATAACAAACACTCATGCTATAAGGGTCATTGTACCTCTGACATGATCTTGACAGGTTCCTGTAGTTCACAATGTTTATTTCCGTAAGCACTGCTTTACATACATATACAAGCAGGTTACTTAGTTTTCGCCACGGAGGGGGGTGGCTACGACGGTTGCACCTCCTTGGTCGCCATGCTCCTGATGCATTGTTTGGGTGGGGTGGGTTGGGGTTGTGGGTGGGTTGGGTAGGGTTTTTGGTCTTGTTTTCATTTATGATTCCTTTTGTGTCTTCTCCCTTGTCTCTCCCCCATCCTCACCTCTTGTCTTCACATTCATGCAGCACTGCACTTCTCGCCGGTATTGATAAGAATGCTCTATGTGTGCACATGTACGCCCGTTCAAATTCTTCAAGGGTCCTAGGCCTCAACCATGTTAGGATTGTAATGATAGAGAGATCTATTGCTATGTATACCATGCTGACTCCAAGATCACTTGCCCTCTCTCGTTATGACAACAGATGAGCAGACTATAAAAATTGTATCACTCAACGTCAAGGGTATCAACCACCCAATCAATAAGAAGAACATTTTAGATTATCTATACAAGCAAAAGGGTGACATTATATTGCTCCAAGAAACTAAAATAGACTCATCACAATTCAATTCCATGAAAAATAGATTCTATAGTGAGGCGATTGGGTCTGACGCCTTGAGAAAAAAGAATGGGGTCCTCACTCTCATTGCGAAGCGAGCCAACATAGATGTTTTAAATAGTACTGCAGACACTAAAGGCAGATGGGTCTCTATTAAACTAGCAAAGGGCGGGAAAGAGCTCTATGTGGCTAATGTATATGCCCCCAACAAAGATGACCAAGATTTTTGGAAGGAGCTTAGCTCCCACATTGACACGATACCATATACCGCGACACATATCCTGGGTGGTGACTTAAATCTCCCTATGGATCCCCTTCTAGACAGAGACTCGCGTTGCCCGTTCCGATCGTCCAACTCACGTAAAGCACTTCTCAATCTCTGTACACGATTTAATCTAGTTGACTCCTGGAGACTGATGAACCCAACAGGCAGAGATTACACATTTTATTCCCCACCCCATGGCTCATACTCACGTATAGATTACCTGCTCGCATCTGCTCACTCCAAGGGAGACATTGAAGCCACATCCATCGAAGCACGTGCGATCTACGATCATTCATGCATTACGATGACTCTGGCATTGCATAAAATTTGCAAAAAATCGACCTTGTGGAGATTCAACGACGCTGTACTGAAAAAGGAGGCAAACAGGGCTGCCATAGAGACAGCAATCACTGACTATCTTAGCCACAACAAAAAAGGGGATACTACAGATCTAACAAGGTGGGAAGCACTTAAAACAACAATTAGAGGAGTGTTAATCAAAATACGAGCAGCCATGAATAGAGATGCGAACTCCGCCCTATCACGGCTAGAGGAGGAGATAGCATCCCTTGAGAAATGCCACATAATCTCTAAAGACCCCTCAACTCTCGATGATTTAATGAACAAAAAATACGAGTATAACAAAATTGTTAGCGAAAGGGCAGGAGTCTGGCTTCAACATCATAAGAACTTCAGGTTGTGCCATGCTAACAGAGCCGGAAAAAGCCTTGCCTCATATCTAAAATTTAAACTACAACAATCAACAATTAAATGCATAGTTGACAAATCAGGTACAGCCCATTCGGATCCCACCAAAATTGCCGACTTATTTAAAGATTTCTACAACGACCTATATAGTAAAAACAAAGATATTGACAGTTCCAAGGTGGGGTCGTACCTTGATAAATGTAAGCTCCCTGCCCTCACAGACCGAGACCAAGCTGCACTCAACCGCCCCATCTCCGAAACAGACATTGCTCAGGCCGTTAAATCCCTCAAAACAGGGAAAGCTCCGGGTCCCGACGGGTTTAATGCCACGTTTTATAAGAACTTCTTGTATGTCCCGACGGAACATGTGAAGGACCTCTACGAACATTTGAGAACAAATGGCCAAGTTCATGGTACGCCGGCAGAAGCTATTATTGCGGTTCTTCCAAAAGACGGGAAGAATCTGTCCGCCCCAAAAAATTACAGGCCGATACCCCTGATCAACCTCAATTGCAAGATCTACGCCATAGTGTTGGCAAAAAGGATCCAATCGGTCCTTCCCCAGCTGATACACCCTTCACAGGTAGGGTTCCTCAAAAATAGATTGTCTAGCGACAACACTCGAACCCTTGGGCACATTTTAGGGAAAGCAAAAAAGACCAACTCCCCCACCGTGGCCGTGACCCTAGACGCCGAAAAGGCCTTTGATAAGGTTGACTGGGCCTACTTGGAAGCCACTCTACATAAGTTCAATCTGGGTGCGAATTTCATACGCATGGTGATGGCCTTATATTCCAACCTCTGAGCTCGGGTAAGAGCGGGTGGAAGTCTTTCGGACTCCTTTTCTTTACAACAAGGCACGAGGCAAGGCTGTCCCCCCTCTCCGTTAGTCTTCCTTTTGGCTATTGAACCATTTCTTTATTCTTTAAGGAACAACGAACTGATTAAAGGTATAGATTTCAAAGGCACCATAATCAAAATTTCAGCCTACGCAGACTATGTTCTGGTGGTGTCCGAAAATGCAGACGTGGCAATCCCAGCACTGATGTCTACTATTGCTGAGTACTCCGAAGTATCTGGATATAAACTCAACAAAGACAAGACCAAAGTAAAACTGCTTAGTAACATCAGTGATAGGAGCGTCCTGGGTGACACAGGTCTCTGCTGGCAACAGAAGAGCTTTAAATATCTAGGGATTGACTTCGAGAAGGACTTAATCAGTACTCTAAAAATTAATGAGATTTCATTATTTAAGAAGATTTCCACACTCCTGGAGGGGTGGTCCCCAAATTTCTTAACCTGGTGGGGCAGAGTGGAAACACTAAAAATGATGATCACACCCCTTGTAAATTATTTAATCAGCATGCTACCCATGTTACTCTCGGACGACTTCATCAATAAGATACATAAGCTTTTCAACAGGTTTATTTGGCAGGACAAGAAACCGAGAATCTCCCTGAAAAAACTCCAATTACCGAAGGACAAAGGGGGGTAGGTTTCCCTAACTTTAGATGCTATCAGACGGCCTTCTTATGCAAGCAAGAAGCGAACTGGCTTCATGCTCACCAGGGTAATACTCCGATATGGATTGACGTAGAAAAATCCATCATTAACAGTTTGCCTCTTTCTGCCATGACTATGGACGCCTCTGCCTTTATTCAATCAAAATATATATTTCTCAACACTAAACAGGCTCTACTCAGCCTTGAGAGGCACAGTAAAGTCAAAATAAAGTTCTCCAAATCAAACTTATCGTCGTTCTGGTTCAATCCGGCTCTGAAGGATGATGGCGGACTACTCTTTTGGGAAAATTGGGCTAAAAAGGGGTTGAATTCAGTGCAAGACATTTATGATGGAACTTCTCCTCTCACTTTTGCCACACTACAGTTGCGGTTTGATCTCCAACCACTTGACTTTTACAAGTTTCTACACCTCAAAGCCTTTGTCTCTGCCAGAGCCATCGTACCACAACAACCTACTCTTTGTACTAGATTAATCAGCCTCTTGTCGCAAGGTCACATGGTATCAAACATTTACAAACTCATATTACCTCTACCACAGAAAGCACACAGAAAGTGTGAGCGTGATTGGGAAAATGAACCGAACTCCTCTATTCTGGCTTTTGATTGGGACAAGATTCATCTCACTCCTTTCTATAATAAAATATCCACGATACTCTCCCAGACCAAACTCATGCTGATTAATAGGTCCTACTGGACACCCGAGAAACTCTTCAAACTCAAGCTCCTGGATAGCCCCCTCTGTTGGAACTGCACGGCACACGTGGGTGACATGGCACACATGTTTTTTTACTGTCCGTTAATCCAAACGTTTTGGAATAAGATTTTTTCTTACATTAAACACACCTTCCACTTTAGGCCACCCAGGGACTTTACTTATATTCTGCTAGGGGCAATTGATCTTAGTATCCTTAGGGAACATGATAGGCATCTACTGGACCTGATGCTCACGCTGGCATGCAAAATCATCCTGAGCAAGTGGAAGATTGCCTCTGAAGTCTCCTTCACGCACTGGCAGGAATGGTTGGCCTCTTTGAGGGGAGCGGACAACGATGTTTTACGCTCCTCCCCATGGCAAAAGCCTCACGCCAAACTTTGGAGTTTACTTGACTCATTGGAACTGTGTTATGATCCACCTTAGACACACTGAGTAATACACATCATGTCAACCACATGGCTCTTGATATCACATCGGGTATAATTGTCGGTAATGTATGCTAGATGCCCCGAAGCAAATTAAACGCCTCAAATCATGTTGTTGCTGCTTGGTCTTCTTCCTCCTCCTCTTCTTCCTTTATTCTCCCCCCTAATTCTCTTCTTCATTCTCTATCTTTTCCCTCATATGCGCTCCACGGGACCGAGAATTTATGTATGGACGTTTTACTCAATGCTCTTATTTGATAATTACTTGCATGGTCCCTTTGCGTATTTATTACATGTATGATGTATCACTGACCTTTTATTACTTCCAACGACTACGCCAACTGTACTCTTCCATGCTCTGCTGACCCCACCTCCCCCGAGAGCCTTTAATGTGTGTCCATCCTTTATAATGTTGTATTCCTGTGTTACTTGAATCTTAAATAAAAAAGATTTGAAATAAAAAAAATAAGTGCTAGAGCTCTTGTCAGGAGGATGCTGCAGCTTGCATCACACATTGCCCCTGCCGTGCTGCCAATGATAGTATCAACACAACTACTAACCAATTAAGCATGGGCGAATTTTGCGAATCTCGCGTTTGCGAATTTTGCGGATTTGCGAACTCGCAATCCGCAAAATCCGCGAATTCTCGCGAATTTGCGGATTTTTTTTTGTGTGTTTGCGCGGGTTTCTGCCAGTTCGCGAGGGTTTTGTACACTTTCGCAAATTGCGAACTTACCTGTCGGGTCGCAAGTTTCGCGAACTTGTTGTTTCTACGTGTCCAGCCTGTTTGGGACACTCTTCTTCATCACTGCCACTCTCTGTCACCACTGCCACTCTCTGACTACTCATGCCACCCTCTGGCCCACCCATGCCACCCTCTGTTTCATCACAGCACCCTCTGGTTGTCCAGTCGGTGTACATTATTGTGGCAACGCAAGCACACCTTCCCTGCCTCAAGTGACCTGAATTAATTTGGGGCTGATTAATGTGTCACAGAATATTTTTTTAGCTGGCACCTGCTTCCTTAGTGCTTCCTGATTAGTGATCTTTTGCACTTGCTAAGTGCTTTCATTGTTGCAAAATTAGTTACAACACCTGCCCTGCCCCAACTGACAATAATGAATTAGGGGCTGATTAATGGATTTGAACTTCCAGCCTGGCTCCTGCTTGTCTCCCTTAGCTGTAATTCAGGACCTTTGTGGCATATGTGTAACTATTCTGAGGTTCAGAGCAGGGTCACATAATAGTTGCAACTGGCAACTGAACTCTGGAGGGGCCCCTCAGGAAGCACTACAGGAAATGGCTACTAATGATGAGCCTGAACTTTTGAACCTGGTAAGTAGTTTCAGTTTTGCTAAGATCGTATTTCTGCAATTTTGCACTTATTCGCGGGGCGCGAAGTTGTACTGGGAAGCCGCGAACTCACGCGAACAGTGCGAGCAGTGCGAGCAAAATCCGCTGCTCGCGGATTTGCGGATTTTGCGGGAGATTCGCGAATCTCGCGGATTGCGAATTTACCGAAAATCCGCAAAATCCGCGAGCGAAACGGATTTTCCGCCCATGCTTATAACCAATACACTCCTACAAGTGTGACAATTCGGACTATTGCAGGCTCCCAAAGCTATAAGAATGTCTTGGACAGCAGGTAATAATCATTTGTAAAGCATATTGAATTAACAATTAACTGTTGCTGTGGTTGTCTGTCTCTTTGTGGCAGATTGTCATAAGCGCTGATGTTGACAATTAAGTGCCGGTGCTAAGCACCGGAAACCACCGGCTTAAATTAAGCACAGCGCCCTAGTGAGCTTGGGCCAGTTGTCTGTTATTGAGTCAACTCTTCACTTATTTTGTTGCTTTTTGACCTGGAAATACCATTTGTTTCTATCCATCCCTGTTTACTGTACACTAAACCAACAAACTGGGAATACCCCAGCATCTCCTCAAGGGGTTCAGTTGCAATATCAGTTCAACTGGGAACTTGTAAAATCAGGGTGAAGGAAATAGGCAAAAAATGAACATTTTTGCGTGTGGTGCAGTAAACCAATGCTGAAGCCTTGCACCTTTGTTGTTTAACCTTACATTCTTGATCCAAACGATATTTGAGACTTATTACAAATCATCCTCCAGGGCTTGGTGGCTGTCAACAGCCTACCCATTCCTACACAACAACATGTGTTATTGGGCAATTCCAACACCGGAGCTACTTTGACTATCTGAACTTGTGGACTAGCACTGCGACAACCATTTAAGTATTAACCTCCACAACACCGGGATAAAAGTGTTTGGCAATAAAATGTGTGCCAAACTGTAATTTCATGATATAAAGATCAACCAAGTGTCAGACTGTTTCTATTTGGAGGTACAGTTTGATGAAAAGATGACTTAGTGAGGGACTTAGAGTTTGACAGATGCACCTTATCTCCCACAAATAGGTGGATATCCTGTCCGCCCACTTTAGAGTGTATTGCCGAATCTGGTGGATGTCCTGCATCTCGCAAACTCTAGATCTACCTCTTGATCTCCATAGTGGAATGCAAGGCATTCCTTGGTGAAAGCGAAAATACGTTGTTTGTTGAGGTTTAAAAGCACATATGAAGGCTGAAATCTAGGGCTATTCGTCATAGCTTAGAATCCAATCATAATCTTTCACCTCACCCATGATAGCACCTTTTTGTGGCTCCATAAAGAAAAAAATATGAATATTATTACTGAGGGAACCACTCAATCTCAGGACCTCCATTCTGGTACTAGGCCTATGTATGGAATTGGGTTTAGACTCTGCAAGCAGATGTATACTCCAGCCATGATATGTCTAGTGCATAGGATGAAGGTATCCTGCTGCTTCTTCTTAGGGATGTGAATTTTGAACTGATGATGTGCATAGTGCACTAGCGGAATTCTTGGGGTGGCCCACCTTATCGAAGGGCAGCAATGCTTGTGTACTGGGATTATTCCATTGTTAGAAAGATGCTGAAGGGATTTAACAGTGAAGGTGATCTAAACTGGTTTTAGTATGAGTCCATTGTACGCCCTTGTATACAATATATGCGCAGCTGGCTTACAGTGTGCAAGCCCACATGATATTCTACTACAGAATGGGGCTGGATAACAGGTCACTGGTATTGTAATTTCAACCGGGTCAATTACCCTTTCAGAAATAACTAGTGTACGGTCTGGTGGTACTGGAGCTCTGTGCTTATGCTGGTTTTAGCTACCCTAAAACATGATGGGCGGAATGCTGAACATTGTCAAACATTCACCCCCAGTGCAGAGATCTAGGTCTAAATCCATTTTTTTTTGCTCAACATTGCCATTCAAGTTTGGACCCAGCCATATGCAAATCAGTCTTGGCACTGCTCCCCATGGGAACAGTTGCACCCGAACTGCCACGCCAGCTCCCCCCTAGACTGAAAAAAAGAATCTTTGGACCAGTTTTGGGGTATTAGCCTTTCTCAGCCACGCTAGCTTGAATCCAATGGCATAGTGAGCATGGGACCAACATCTGGGCATACCCTTCCCACTTGGGGTGACTATAGCAACACAAAAAGATGATGGACAGAATGCTAAACATCCCCACCCAGTACAGAGATCTGGGCCTAAATCCATTGTTTCTTTGCTCACCATGCAATTACAGATTGGACCCAGCTATATACAAACCAATCTTGACCTTGCTCCACATTAGAACAATCTACCCTGAACTGCCAGGCCAGGGCCTCCCTGGACCATAAACAAGAATCCTAGGACTGGTTTTGGAGTATCACCTGTCGCAGCCGGCATGACTCGTGGGTGGAGGGGGCGGAGTCGTGCGGATGGGTGGGGTAATTTTAAATAAATAAAAAAGCACCTTTGGCGGTCCTGTCCCACGTTGCATTACGCTTCTCCTCGCAGGAGCAGCTGCAGGCAGCCTCTCTCCCCATAGCCAATCACAACACTGCAATGGCAGGGGCGCCATCCACACAGGCATCTATGGGGAGGCCGTTTTCTCCTTTCAGGCTGCATGCAGCCTACATGGAGAAAACGGGAGAGTGTGCATGACTGGTTTGGTCAGCCTTGGGGCCGACCAAACAGTCAGTGCCCACAACATTGGGCTAGTCACTCTTCCCTGACCTGACCACTCGCCCGCCCCCAACCAAACCCTTCTTCTCCTTTCATGCAGTGCGAGAAGCAGAAACATATAATGGTATTTATGCTATTGTATGTTTCTGCTTCTCGCACTGCGAGAAAGCAGTGGGGCGACACTCCCATGCCCACTTGAAAGAGCCACCCCTGGGTATACCCCTCATCAACCAGGCTAGCTTAAATCCAACGGCATAGTCAGCCCAGGGCCCACATCTGAGCATACCCTTCCCACTTGGTGTGACTATAACAACACAAAAAGATGGTGGACGGAACGCTGAACATTGTCAAACATTCACCCCAAGCGGCCAGGTTGATTTGTAAGATTCCCAAGTGGCAGTCCATCAGACCGGGACTGGCCAGTCTCCACTGGCTGCCAGTAGCGCAGAGAGCAGCATTTAAAGCGGGATGCATTATCTTCAAGGCTCTACAAGGTAAGGGCCCTGGATTCATTAGCAGCCTGCTTGTCAGTTACACCCCCTCTCGTGCTCTCCGCTCAGGTCAAAAGAACTTGTTAGTGGTGCCTCGGATCAGGAAACAACGCCAGGGAGGCGGATCTTTCCACTTCTTGGCCTCCTCCCTGTGGAACTCTCTGCCACTGACGTTAAGGCTTCATGAAGACCTGTTAGCCTTCAGACAGGCTTTTAAAACTTGGCTCTTTACACAAGCTTACCCTTAGTTAACTCCGTTTCTTTCTGTTACATGTTATGTTTTGCCAGTCTTCCACAGCGTCATGAAGCATACGGGCGTACGTGCGCTCAATAAATTTAATTTAACATAACATAACATAACATAACATAACCTAACCCCATTACAGAGATCTGGGCCTAAATCCATCGCTATTTTGCCCCTTGTGCTGCCTATGTAACACTAAACTCGAGACCAGCCGCTATATCTTGTAAGAGTGCTCTCAGCTAAAGGTGCTTTTTTTGCAGTTTTCATTTAGCGCAAACTCAACTTAAAGGACTTGATGCACTTTAATTGAGCACTATCTACATTACACAAGGTCGTATTCCTTATTAGGCTCAGGGAGATTTGTCCAGAATCACAGGATGTTGAGCCAGCACCGACACTGGATCCTGGTTCACCAGTTCCGAAGGAGGCAGTAATGCCACATCCTATCCTCTCTCACTGCATACAATTTAATATCAGACTTACTTCTTAGTTACTTTTCTTGGTGTATAACAAGAATCAAATAAAAACTATTATAATAGCAAAAAATATATATTTATTCAAACATTGCTGCAAGGAGCTATGGAGTGTTTTGCAAAGGACATTATGTTAGAGAAGAGCCATCTCAAACGTAGGTGACACAGTACAGACAATAGTATTGTGTGTGAAGGAGTTCATTTTAAATCAGCTAAGAGAAATAAGTATGTGAGGGAAAGGAATGTGGCAACGTTCATTTACATTTCACTAAACCAGTTTTCAAATTGAAGCACGAGGACTTACAGTGACTCACCTAGACTCACATTTGCTCAAGATTTGAAGCTCGAATTAGAATCATGACTTCAGTAATGACAGAGAAACGACTAAGCTACTAAAACAAATATCTTCTTAATTGAGCTGGTTAAAAAATGCACATGTGGGAGAGAGTGTTTCCCGTATCCGCATCATTTGTCAAAATAGATTTCTTTATAAAGCAAACCAAATTTTCCCTTTGACCACCTCTTCTTTCCATCTTGCCATCTTTCTTCATTCATCCTCCTTTGATCACTGTTAACATTATAAAATGCTGTCTTTCACTTTCTCGATTTCTCTTCTTTGCCTTCCATTTATTCTTCCTTTGCTTCTTTCTATCTGTACTTTCTCTCCAGTTCATTTTCCTCTAAAAATCATTCACTTGATTTGCATCGCCCTTCCTTCCTTCCCTCTTTCCTCCATTCCTTCTATCCTTCCCCTTCTCTTCTTCTTCCCACTTGTCTAAACTTAGTTAATTTTGGTAGTAGAGGGTTGTGGGTTGGTGGTTCTTCCATTCTCCACATCAATTGGTTAACAGCCTGGAGGAAGTGGTCAACTCCTGAGGAGTTCAATTCTTCAGGTGTTCCAGTGTTAAGATGATCTGTATCTTATCAACGTAGTTGTAGGACGCAAGGTATAAGCCAGGCCATGAAAAGTTCTGCTAGTAAGTGGAAGTAGAGGCTCGAGGTGAGTGGTGAGATTAATGAGCCTTGAGGTGCACCAGATTTGGTGCTGGAGGTAGCTGATGTGACCGGGGCACCCAGATGAGGCTGGATCTGTCATGCAGGCAGGAGGAAAGCCAGAATGGGATGGTTCCCTGAATGCCAAGTTCCTCTAGTCGCAGTAGAAGGATCCCAGGTGCACGGTGTAAAAGGCGATGGGCAGATCCAGCAGTGTTACTGCGGAGAGCCATTCAAAGAGGAGGGTCATTTCAGTTGTGGCCGGCACATGTAACAAGGTGGGGCGGGTGCAGGGTGGGGGGCGGGTGCAGGGTGGGGGGCGGGGATGTCGACATACGCCGGGATAAGTTAAATGAAATAAAAAAAATATTTACCTTGCTCTACCCGCTTCTCCGAGTCGGCGATGTGGGTAGCGCAAGGTAAGTGGTTTTATTTTTTTTTAATGTAATTTAACTTATCGGGTCATATGTCGACTTCCCTGACCCCCACCCCGCCGCACCGCTCTTACCTGTGCCGGCCACCTCTGAGTCATTTGCAAAAGCAATGATCCATTTGTTTTATCATACACATTAGTCAACTACATTCATAATGTTCATAGCATCCTATATTTTAAATTAAATACATTTACAAAGTGTAAACACTTTGTGGCTGATTCAAAAGTGTGTCTTTTCTTAGACCTCAAACAACAGGGCATTTTCACCTCCCTCAAAAGCCTTATTTCATCTTGTGCATCATGTTTTTTTCTTTGAGTATTAGTCACTGTCAAAGACATTGTTACAAAGTGAAATAAGCAAGAAAAGATACAACTGTTTCAAAATGTTGACTTTAAATATGTGTCAAATTGTGTGCATTTTCACAACCGATTAGTGTTTACAGTTTAGGAGTTTCATAGAATTGACCCTCCAGATGCTTACCTAGTTTGGCGTAGTGCAACATTGTAAACGTGTAATATTGAAATGCATTATCGACCACGTAAATCAGAGAGCATCTGTTCTCTTGTGCTAATGGGCAGGAAGCGCCATTGTGTGCGGGGGCAGAAGGTTACAACAGCAAAGGTTTATGAAACACTAGAACCAATGAAAATGAGTCTGTGCGCGCGCCAGTGTGCGCGCGCGCGCTTTTACATGCAATCAGCTTTCAAGATGAAGGATAAGATATTTCGTGAACAAAGCACTCAGGGTGCGCGTTGGACTGCCATGAAACATGAAATGAAGGGCCTAGAAAAGCAGACCTGTACAAAGTGACTTTTATTTCCGAAATGTTGAAACAGTTTCAGGTTTCGTGGTTTCAAAAGTCTCCTGGTATCCAGAATAAGCTCGGATTCCCGCGTAAGGTCAGAAATGCGACTGTAAATGTAATGTACTGGAGAATGCATTTTGCAGGCTTGCTTCAAAAGAAGGGGGGCTGCTCGACCTCTCACTGTTTATTTGTGCAGCAGTTTGTATTACAAAGCTCCAGGTGAAAAGGAATTCAGAGGAAACATGATGCCCTCATGAAAAGCAAAAGGGAAATTCAGCCTGTTTTTTTTTCACAGCACCACAGAAAATGAGAAGCATGAAGGGAGGAGAGTGCCACACTTGAGTCAGAAAGCATCACCGTTCGGAGTGAGTCTAACATTAGAGGGGCCCCCTAATGGTTCACAGGAGCAGTGAGAGGAAAAACTATGGAATGGAGTGCAGATACCGCCGACTTTAGGGCAGTGCGAATGGTGCAGCTGCACTAGGCGCTGACCTGTGGAGGGACGCTGACTTCAGCCGGGGCACTGTGTTTAGCAATAACTTATGATTGGAGAGATGAGGAGCACGTTCGCCCGATGGCAGTGAGAGAATCCGAGGAGGCGGTCATGGGGTGTGGGGGTGCCAAAAACGATTTTCGCACTGGGCACCACCAGCTTTACAGCTGGCCCTGAGTGCAGACGGACAGTGGCATAATGCAAAATGATGCGACTCCCCTGCAGAATGTGATGAGGGGCCCCTGAGTCTCCCATATATCACAGATATTCATTGACCCTAATGGGAGGGGCAAATGGCTTGGGCCCCCTGGAAGTCTGCAGGGGCACGATTTACGCCACTACAGACAGACAGATGAGGCCAAAGGGAGCAAAAGAACAAGAAGTACCGGAAAGTTTATTTTCATTAATCAGTATAGCATGTCCACATCCTGTCCTATTTCAGTGGAGGCCCTTGTAAGTAAAGTCAGAGGGTTTACAGTTCTCTCATTCTATATGCCTCTGTAGCTTCAAATTAATTGGACATACCATTCTATGCTTTTGAGAGAGTACCCATTATTCCTATGCCGCAGCATAATTAGAAATCAATTTGTTCAAAAGCATGCCACTTTAGTGATGATTTGCCATTGTCGCTACATTCAGATGTCACCACTTATGGAACACATTACTGCTTGGATGACCTCATCATGATGTGACTCTTTCAGCTGGTGCAGACATCGTCCATGGTATCTCAGGGAGACATTGCAGAACAGCCATGTCAGGGAAGCTTATCCACAAAGAATGCAACATTAGAAAACCGAACTGGCGCCTTATCAGACACTACCAGGGGCTCTTGACTGAGAAGGCGCAGCCACACAGCATGGTGGCCGCTGTTAACTCCACAAAGTGGGAGTGGTGCACTCATAGTGCGCACAAGGGCCACTCCAGCAGCCTACATACAGATATACTGCATTCTTCAGCAAATATTCCTTGACTCAAAGAAGTGAGGAAACATGTCAGGCCCCAATCCACAGTGCGTTTACCCGTGTAATACCCTTTGTGGCAACCCATGCCATGATTTAATTCCAAGAATAGACAGAGACCATTTTTTTTCGCTCCCATTTAAATTATTATCTGGTTTAGCTGATAATTCAACGATAATATTTTAATCACAAGCATAGAGAAACGTAACACTGTACAAAACAGTGATCATCTCATCAACTCAAGTGTAATACTTTTTAAATGGATATCAATCAAATCCTGCACACGAAGATCAGGTATGCTTATGGCAGTGAGTAAGACTACTATTTCCGTACCCCTTTGGGGCCGTTGCTGGAGCTCACGAGTTGACTGTACTCCTGATCTCCTGATATATATACATGTATATATATATATATATATATATATATATATATATCCACTGAAAAAACCATAGGTTATAGACCATATATAGTTAGGAGTTCGCATTTACAAAACCTTGAAACACTGAAAAAACCATAGGTTATAGACCATATATAGTTAGGAATTAGCATTTACAAAACCATATTTTACTCACACAAAACCATTGAAATTTCATATATAGTTAGTTGCCCTAACTATATATCGCGCACCCGCAATCCACTGCTGATGATGTCACATATTACATCATTCATGACATGGTCAGTGACATCACTGATGACATCACTGATGACATCTCAAATGACATCACTGATGACATCTCAAATGACATCACTGATGACATCTCATTTGACATTACTCATCACATCACTGATGATATCATTCATGTGATAATACGATGAAACTCTTCAGATTCTAATATAACCTTAGATACAATCAGTGTAAACAGACACTCACAGACTGTCACTCATCCATGGAGTTACTCACACACCTAGTCATTCATGCAAAAAATCAATCACACCTCCATTTTCTCAAATATACAGTTATACACACTTTACTTATTCAAACATATACTAACACATATTTACTCTCTTATACAATCCCTGATACAAGCTCACAATGATATATATATTATGCACAGTTTTTTATATATGTCAACTCTCACATGTACTGTGTTTTACATATGTACTTACTTTGACATGTAGCACTGTGATATCCATTCACTCACCAATACACTCATGCACACAGTCAACCGCCCATACAGCTGTTTCCACATGCACTTTTGAACCCATACATCTAGTGAATCAACTGCTCACATATCTATGCACAGAGTCATACACCTCCCAGCCACCCACACACACATCCAGTCTCCCATACAAATACTTGGGCAACCAACCAATAACCCATATAGTTACTCAAATAGCTTCTGATCAACACATGCAGCAGTTTACAGAACAACAGACATAATGATGTACAAATTAAGACAGTTTAGTCACTAACTCATGCCCTCAGTGAGACACATTTAATCACTCACTCATACAGTCAGTCATGCACCAACTAAATCCTTCATCCAGACACTTATACATCCACTCATTCTTCAATAGGTAAGACATATTTTAACTTTACAGAAACACACAGTCACTGGATGTTGTCATCAGTGATGTCATCAGTGATGTCATTTGAGATGTCATCAGTGATGTCATCAGTGATGTCACTGACCATGTCATGAATGATGTAATATGTGACATCATCAGCAGTGGATTGCGGGTGCGCGATATATAGTTAGGGCAACTAACTATATATGAAATTTCAAAGGTTTTGTGTGAGTAAAATATGGTTTTGTAAATGCTAATTCCTAACTATATATGGTCTATAACCTATGGTTTTTTCAGTGAATTTTCAAGGTTTTGTAAATGCAAATTCCTAACTATATATGGCCTAAAACCTATGGTTTTTTCTGTGAATTTCAATGGTTTTTTAATAGCAAATATCAAAAGCTGTCAAATGTCAAGTACGTGATAGGTAAAAACTTTTTCGTGTTTATGCACGCTGATGTGCTTTGAACGCTGCCCCCCCCCTCCCCTCTTTTCTCTTAATAGTACTCTCTCTTTGCAGATAGTGAAGGGTAGTTAACGCAGGCCTTTGCCTCGTTGTAATCCGTCGTGCCTGTTTCCCTATTCATTTGATTGATTGTTATCCAAGCATTTACCGTTTTACAATTGATTCTCTTTGGTTCATTCTCTATTTACAAACAAGCACAAAGTCGCAATACTCTGTTTAGTCTTTGCAGATAGTGAAAAATCGTGTAAAAAAATAAAAGTAATCGAGCAAAATCAGTAGGCCACTAATTGGATCTCTTTTTGACCTCGCTAAAATAGAAACATTAGGAACAACCCTTCATGAGAAATACGAAAATAGTGAGATGAACTGAGCTCCACACCATGAGGGCTGCAAGACAGCTCGGCTCCGTCACCCACCCCGCCCAAAATAACGACAAACCCAATGCAAATATTAAAAATATATACAACACACCAGCAAAGTAACAGGGTAAAACATTTTATTAAATAACTATTTACATAACTATTTTATACTTTTTGTTGCCCGATCCGGCTAGCTCAATCGATCGAGCATGAAACTCATGCACTCTGATAGCAAGCGTTGCTGCTGATGCTATGCAGACCAAAACTGGTTTTCAGTTTTTACATTCTTCTAGATTTTTCCATCCAAGGTTGGTTGAGTTTGTAGAACGATGGCTTCAGATTTTCAACATACGGTGTGGTGGCGCGGACTGGGAGGGGGCGCTTGGCTCCTGCCCCCTCCCCAAGTAAGATTTTCATACGTGAAAGTACGTTAATGGTTTTGGTCCCTGAGTTGCTTCGATGTCACTGCCATTCTCAAATGGCATAAGTTCTGGATGTTGGGTGCCATAGTTCAGAGTTCTGAGCAGCGCTTGTAACACTGTCTGAAGCTTATTTGCACCTAATGCAGCTTCACTATTCTCAAAGTAAGTGAGGGTCGTTTGTGGACCTGACTGCATTTGAAAGCAATGTGATATGGTACCTCCCTAAACCGCTTGACGGAGGCCCCCGAGGGGCGGTGTGATGGCACGGACTCGGAGAAGACGCTTGGCTCCGACCCCCTCCCCAAGTCTTATAGCACTGGTGTAGCCTGAGATCGCCCCCGACATAGGCGGCCGGCTCCCCGGGTCCAGCGGAACTTTTTGCCTTTTGATGACTCTTCTATTCTGGACCTTGTCCCACAATCCGTTTGACCTGAAGACACGCTGTAGTGGGGCGCCCCTTTACCGTTTTAGTTGCCATTCCGCCCGCTATTGCTACACTGTGCCTCTTCCGCCATTCAGCTGTTTACCGCCCGCTCTTGCGACTACAGCGTCTCGCTCACCATGTAGTTGAGTTGCTCCCGCTCTTGCGATGCAACGATAGGCGGCTGCCACAGGACTCTGAAAATGGCGGCCGGCTCTTCAGATTTGGGCGTGGTCCACTAAAATGGCCCTGGGACACCTTGGAACTCGGACGCTTGCCTGCTAGGGCTTGGGTCCCATTCTCGAAAGCGTCCCCTCAGCCGTGAAGATTCTACAAAAGTCTTGGGGGCCCCCGACTCCCGCAGGCTTCTGGTGGGGAGCGGCTGCCATGATTGCTCGTGGAATGGCCACGACGGAGCTACGAGATGGTGGTGCTCTCATGCTGACGCCAGCTTCAGTCTGAAACATCCAGAAACACTGTAGACTACCAATTCGATCAGTTCCGGTAGCGCCCCAACATGACCCGGTAGAGAAGAACTTGCCCTCCCCTCTTTGACTGATGGTTCTTGTTGCCTGTCCCCTCTGTTGTCATTTAACAGAACTTTTTGGACTGCTGAAAGGGGTTGTGTTCCGAACGCTGGTTGGTGGAGACATTTTGACTATATTCTTGACCTACGTTGTCGCGTAATGCGTTATATGACACGCCGCGTTAGCGCACCCGGAAGTGCTCCGGTGCGCGAAGCGCAGCTTCCCGGAAGCGATCCGGGGCGCAGCGCGTAACGTAAGCATAACAGGTCATGTGACTTGTTAATAAAACTTTTCATTGGTTCATTCTACTTTTGTTATTTTAATGATGAAAAGCTTGGTCATATGACCTAAAAATTACGCTTTTTATTGGTTTCGAACATTATTTTTTTTTAAACATATATGTTATAATGTTCCAGGCTAATGTACTTTCCCGGAAAATTTACAACTGTCCTGCAAGTAAAATATATTCCTTTTTCGAGAAAAAGGGCGTTTCTTCGTCCCATGAAGGAGCCGTTGAGTAAAAGAGGCTCGGCCTGCTGTCTTAGTCGCCGATACGCCTGATTATCAGATTCTTATCGATCACTTTATGTTGCAGGAGTGGAAAACACAACTGCCCTTGACCATTTATCTTTACTGCGTTCCTACGTATTATACCTTTTATCCGTCATGTAATTGGACTGCTTTATTTCACTTGCCTTTTACTGATTCGAAAACAGTGACTAAAAGCAAAAACTTTACCAATGTAAATACTACTACCATGTTTTCTTTTAAAAACCTTTATTGTGAAAATGTCAGTATACAAATACGGGCCTATAACCACGTGGGCCGGCCACGGAGCAAACTGAAATCGTATATGATAAGGAGACATTTACAGTGTAGAGGAACGTAACGAGCGGGCCATTAGGTTGCAAGAAATAAGGTGTCTAACAGTTGCGGAATCGGTGGACGTACATTTTGTAATTAAAATACGACAGGGCCACTTACAAAAAAATTATCTAGATATACATTTGCGGGCAAGTACCATGGGTGACGTTAATTCGAACTTTCAATAGTACAGTAATCAATAACACATCAGAACTTAATATCAATAGGGATGTCGAAATATTCAATCAATTCTCGTCCCCGCCCGCCATGAGCATCAAAACTGCATTCATATCTCGTGATATCAAGGTTGTTCAACCACTACACAACAAGGAGTTACGAGTCCCATTTATACCGGCGCCATTTTGGGCGAGGCCGGGCAGGTCCAAGATATAGTCAAAATGTCTCCACCAACCATCAATCAGACCAGAACCCCTTTCGGCCCTTTATGCTACAAAATGGTGTCTTCCATTCAGAAAATATTGTTGGCAGCATTTTGAAAGGAAAGATAAACAGCCGTTCTCCTAGTGAGTCTCACATTGTTACATTTAGGAAGAATGTTGAAGAGTAGTATGTTGAAAATCTGAAGCCATTGTTCTACAAACTCTCAATCAGCCTTGGATTGAAAAAAAAATCCTGAAGAATGTACAAACTGAAAACCAATTTTTGTCTGTATAGCATCAACAGCAACGCTTGACTCAGCTTTGTGTGAAGCCGCCATTTTGATTCAATCAATAGCGTCCCCCTGCACACATTCAGGGACCTGGTCGTGTCTTCAGGTCAAACGGATTGTGTGACAAGATGCAGAAAGGAAAAGGAAAAAAGTTCCGCCGGACCTCGGGAGCCGGCCGCCTATGTCATGGGCGATCTTTGGCCACACCAGGGCAATAGTGAAGCTGCAGCAGGTGCAAATAAGCTTCAGACAGTGTTACAAACACTGCTCAGAACTCTCAACTATGGCACTCAACATCCAGGACTTGCCATCCGGATCTTGGCGCCTTGTGCTGGTTCCGACCTATTCACACATTGGTCCACTACTGACATCACCTCATAAGCCAACGGGGCACCCCACGCCGACTTTCGGCGCAGCATTGTAGGATGGCCACACCAGTGCAGCAACTTGCTGGACACCACCTCGGTGTCATCCGGATCTCGGCGCGTTCGAGTCACTGTACCGCAAGAGCGGGAGAAACTCAGCTGGACACGCCGTCTTTTGGCGCAGCATTGTAGGATGGCGACACCAGTGCGGCAACTTGCTGGACACCACCTCGGTGCCATCCGGATCTCGGCACGTTCGAGTCACTGTACCGCAAGAGTGACTGGAACTCAGCTGGACACGCCGTCTTTCGGCGCAGCATTGTAGGATGGCCACACCAGTGCAGCAACTTGCTGGACACCACCTCGGTGCCATCCAGATCTCGGCGCGCTGTGCTGCCTTCGGCCTACTGTAGCCGCAAGTGCGGACGCAACTCAGTTGGACGGCGAGTGAAACGCTAAGGGGCGCCCCACTGCAGCCGAGGAGCCTCCATCTTGGGGGAGACGCACAGCCCCCACTGACTGACGCGACCTCACAGGCCAACGGGGCGCCCCACGCCGACTTTCGGCGCAGCATTGTAGGATAGCCACACCAGTGCAGCAACTTGCTGGACACAACTCGGTGCCATCCGGATCTCGGCGCATTGTGCTACCTTCGGCCTATTCGCACATCGGTCCGCTACTGACGCCGCCTCACGTGCCAACGGATTTTCTACGCTTTTTGTAGCCCTATGCCGCATAACAGGTCATGTGACTTGTTTATAAAACTTTTCATTGGTTCATTTTACTTTTGGTTTCCTAATGACGGAAGGCTTGGTCATATTGATGGAGCAAGGATTCGCACGTAACGCGACTTGCTCTCTTCATGAACCTCGCTTAAATCATAACTGTACTAACTCTGATTGTTTGTCATTTATTTGTATTTCCCCAACACACGGGTGTCCCTAGGAGGCTTGCCTATGTGTTTTTCATCGTAATCAAGCTTGCACATTAATAAAATGGCCGCTTTGCAGAAATCCAGTCTGCGCATGCGTCGGTCATACCCATGTGATGTGACGCACTCGCAATCTGGAGGGAAAAGTTCGCTCATGCGCAGTGGTGTTAAAATGGCCGCTTGTCACTAATCATGCTTCATGCTATCTTAAGCCGCTTTTGTCTATGCATCTTTTCTGCACTAACTTTTAATGCTATAAGTATTATAAAATAAGGGATTAAGAGTAGTTGGTCATGGTGTACAGTGTATTCATTTTATTCTGTGTTATTAATTTGTTTTCGCTTACTTTTCATGTACCGCGTAAATGAGGGCCTTGAAATGGGGATGGAATCCATTTTGCAGCTGACGTATCCCTCATCACGTGATCAAAGATCTGGGACGTGCAGCAATGGAACCTGGCCAGTTGGCCATTGAAAAGGGGACTGTCCTTTCCAGGCGCACCTTTGCCCTTGAAGATGTGCTATTTTTATTCTGAAATGCGCAACAATGTTGCAAACCTTTTCTTCACTATTGTACTTTCCCACACGTATTTCTGGGAACCCAGATGTTAGGGGGAGGGTAATGTCACGTGAACTTACGTAATAGAAATATAGGTGGTGACAAATGTCTTAAACCACCTCCCTTGACCAATCAGAAGATGGGACTTTGTCATTTTGCAACATTTATGGGTGGTCTTGGGGATCTAAACTTGTATAAATATCCTAGCTTAGCTTAGAGAAATTGTCCGACTTGTCCGAGTAGCAGACCTGTCACTGACCCTACGAACTCTATAGGTACCTGATACAGAGTGCTGCGGAGCATTCTGCCTGAAACTTTCCACAAACTCCAAGGGGTGGAAATTAGTCCTAAGTGCTAAGCGAAGCACTTTGCTGGGAGATTCGAAAACCCAATCGGGGTTATTGGCGGATTCCGTGCAGAAGAGGGGGTAACGCTGGCGTTGCATCCGATGCTGTGAGGGGTTGGTCGTGCCTTGGTGAACCCAGTCCTGACCCAGACCTGAGGGGTATCCTGTCCTGACTGTCCATGAGCTGTACCTGCTCACCTTCTGGTATTCCCTGAATCCTTGAGGGTCCTTGTCCCGTTCTTTCCCAACTGACCCGTGGCCAGGGTTAGTCCTCATTCTCACCTAGGTAACTATTGGCATAGGTGTCTGTCTATACTATACCCTCAACTTTTCCTCCTCTGATTAAAGCAATCTTGCCTGTGATATTCTCCATATCTCCTTTGAATGTAATTTCATGCAATTGATTATTAGTAAATGTTCCACTCTTACCCTTCCTATAGGACATTGTTAAACCCGACTGTTTATCTAGCTTGTTCCACTTATTCCCTTTCCCTTAGTATGGTTGCCGTGAAGATTAGAAAGATAGCATAAGGTTTAGGAAATAGTATAAAATTATTAGGTTGAACATTAGGTTTTCCTCACGTCCTTGCCCTAGATTAAACTGTATTAGATAAATGCCCATATGATTCATGCCCTATAGTGTTCCCTTTTACTCTATGATACTCACTTTGATCCAGAGTTATATTCTGGTCCTAATACTAATCATTGATGTATTGCTTTGCATTTGCCTACTTGTAATGGCATTTTCGTCCTAAACTTATACTATATAAAATCCTTAAAACCATCAAGGTGTCTGTGGTCATTATACATTAAAGTAATATTAAAGGTACTAAATGTGTAAATCAGAATTTTCTCCCTTTTAGGAAAACCCTTATCACCTGTCCACTGCTAGCTCCTGATCTGTCAGGAGTAATGTGCCTGTGGTAAGTCAGGTACATGAATAGTGAGTGGTGTAAGAATCACCCACCCGATTACTGATAGTAGCGTGATAGAGGTTTTCACCCGGTTCATTTGCAAAACGCTGTCATCATATGCACGCCAGGGCCCAGTGCGTGGGAAAATTGGTAATCTAAGTGACCCGGGTGACCCGCGCGCTCTATCAGTAATTTCTGGTAAGCAGAGGATGGTTAGGACTAGTAAGATAGGTAGATAAGATAGTTAGAAAATAAACCGTGAAAAATAAATGTGCTGCTAAAATTTTAATATTGATTATGTTAGTTAATGTTTTATTGCGCAACTGTTTTTAAAATATTTTAATTGTTTTGAGATAATTTTATATATATGTATTGCTGCTAAATATTATATGTTTTAACCAATTGTGTGTGACTGTTGAGTGTTGTCTGAAATCCCCGGGGAATTGTATAACGGATGGTGAGTAGAATCCATCGCGTTCTGAGGTCATTTGTAGGGAGGAAAGGTTAGTGCATGGTTCAAGTGGAACTGGAAGCGCTAATTAGGTCTTTTTCGGAAAACTGTATGAATGACAGTAACGGGACTGCTGATAGAAACCTTGGTCTGATATCACCTAGTAAGGGTCACACTAAGGGAGTAATAGAGTCATCGGAGCTTGTATGATAGCAAAGGGAAACGCTGACGAACCCCAGGCTTAGTATATATCCCGGAAAGAAGTGGATGAGACTGGGTAATAGCAGGTTTTCTAATGCTTGCGTGAGGGTAGGCAAGAGAAGTCTATCCGAAGTGTATGAAAAGTAGACAGAAGTGGTTTACTTGCAGTAAAAGAAGAACTTTCTATCTCTTTAGAACACTCCTGCACAATGGCGAATGTTATACGTTGTTGACTAAAATTAACCATAGCACCTTAGAGAAAATACAAAGTTTCCGTTACCTTGTAAAGGAGGGAGACAGTCGAAGGGCTGCTCTGACGTCACTCCGTGCCGCACTGGTATTGGTTAAACCAGCGGGTGTGTAGTGAAGCCGAAATTGTAAGGGAGGGGTGAGTGCCTGAGCGTGAGAACGCGTCTCGCGAAAAGGCCGCACACTCATTGGTCAAGAACTTTTGCAACCTCTGCACTGATTGGTTGTTGAGAAATTGGAGTCGCGCTAGCATTGGAAGCACAAACGAAGTAAACATTTTCCGCACCGAGCTTATAGATTGTTACGAGCGGTGTATGTGGTACCCTGATTTTCTGCCTGATCCACGAAATCTAGGGTGTCATAAAGAGTTGATGAGCAAAGGCAGACCTCACAACATGTATGGAGGAAAGAGAAAAATGTCATTTGCCAGCAAAATAAAGAATTTCTTCAAAACTGACAAACCCATACGAACTAGGGAGGGCGTGATCATTCCTCCGCCAAATACTCCAGCCTCTTTCATGATGTTAGAAAAAGGGTATCATACCTGTGTATGGTTAGAGAACTGGGTAAAGTACACTGCGGAGGATGGAGTTTTAGCCTTTCCCATTGATGGTACTTTTAACGGGAGAATCCTATTTAACCTGAGGACCCGAATGAATGAATTATATCCCAGACCTAGATTAACCCAGTATGAAGCTTTAGAGGAATGGGAGATTGAGGCTCTAGAGCGAGACAGACCCCGAATGGACAAGGGAGTGACCCGATGGTATCCAAAAATGGTAAAAGAAACCAAAGAGCAGAAATTGAAACAGTGGAGACAAAATATGATGGTAGAAGGGTTATTCCCCATGTTCGGAGCTAATGAAATGGCGGGAGGGAAGAAATGTACTGAGAAAACCAGACACATGATGCCCCTGGGTGAATCGGAAGATGAGTTTTTAGAGGACTTATTTATGAAAGGTCCCCCGCCTTATAATGAAGACACCAGATCTCAAAGCTTAACTACTCCATTGAGACCTTCAGGAAGAAGAAGCACTAGTGAAGCCGATTCCACAGGGATAGAACAGAAAAGAGTGGGAGGAGAGGGATTTGGTAGACCCGACCCCGTGGTCCCGAATTACAACCCCTTTGGTGAGGAAAGATCAGTTTTATCCACTCCATCTGCCCCGAATATATATCCTTCTCTAGTACCCCAAATGATACAGGATCCCCCCATGAATCGAGTATTACACGAGCAGGAAAGGGATGCCCTGAGAGGACAGCGGAATGATCTCATACATGCCATAGCTCAGATCAATCCAAATCCTGAAGCCCTGACGATTCCAGTAACCATTGGTCCAGTTTTTCCTCTATATGGGGACAGAATGAATACTCCTAAAACTCCAGTCATAACCCCGATGATGCCCCCGCCCAGAAGGGAACCACTCATTATTGATGACCAAGCAAGTGAATGTGAGTCCATGGATTCCTTGATGGATCTACCTAATAGGGAGCAGGGACCTAGTATGTCTCGAATGAGAACTCAGACTGGGAACAAAGATGTACTAATAGAGTCTTCATCAGGAACTCAAAGTGCGACAGTGGTAACTCCCGAGGAAATAGAAAGATGGACCCGAGAATTAGAAAAGGGAACCCCTCATCCGAAACCACTAGATATATATAAGCTAAGAATAGAGCTAGAGGAACTAAGCGCAGGAAATGTGGGTTTAGAACGATTGAATGTCCGGGAGGAAGATGAGTTGTTGTTCATGTGCAAACACCTTACTAGGAACGCCAAAATATACTATGACAAATTAATGGACACGGCAGTATGTATGGGAATAGATATCAGCAGATCCAAAGTACTCCAGAAATCCTACAGAGTAGAATTTTCAGACAAAGATCTAGAAAACCTGAATACCGCAGGGAAGAAGACGCAGATTAAAGAACTGATAAACTTAGCACAGAAATGGGGAGATCTAGACAAGTGGAAAGCCAGGTGGGCAAAGAAAAAGGAGGATAGCAAGGAGAGACCACGGACTGCTGAGTACGTCTTACAAGAAGCTGACAAACCAGAAAAATTATGTCCCATGAGAGAAGTCCCAGGGGGAAAATATGTCCATGTCCCTTGGTCCAGACAAGATATAGTATCATTTACCAATGACTTTCCAAAATTACGGGAGAAACCAGTCGATTGGTACCGACAGGTCGAACGCTTCATAAAAGTTCAGAAATGTCTTCTGAAAGACCTGGATGGGTTTTTCGACATTGTGGTCCCCGTAGACTTGTGGACCGACTGCAAAATTGAAATTGATTGGCCTAGCGAAGAATATGCGAGAGACGAGATAACAGGAGCTCCCGCACCTGAAGTAATGAGGAAGTATGAGCAAGTCATACAGTACCTCAAGAAAAAGGTGCCCGCAAAAGAAACTGATTGGACCCGTATAGATAGAACTACCCAAGAGCGTGATGAATCAGTCCACTCCTATTATGAAAGGTTACTGCAGGTCTTCAAAACTTATAGTGGAATCGATAATGTGGACCTGAAGGATATGACACATTTCTGTTATCGATTCGTGTTAGGATTGAGACCTGAAATATCCCAGTGGATTAGGGATAACAAAATCAGCTGGCAAGGGAAACCCATTGATGATGTTCTCAAATATGCCAAATACTGCGAAGATGAGATCGAGAACAAAAAGAAAGCCCTAAAGGAGAAAGTTATGTGGGCTCAGGTGAAATTAGCTGAACAACAAGAAAAACAGTTAAGTAAAATGACTAACAGTAATAATGCTGCAAATCCGAATACTGGGGGTGGAGGCAGGCCCCGGGTAAAAATGAGTAGGGAAGAGGCTATGGAAAAATTCCCCTGTCACAGATGTGGTCATATGGGGCATTGGAGAGATAAATGTCCGCACTTGCAGGCTGGTAATGCCCCCGTAAATGGTTTAAATCCACAGGTGCAGAAAGAGGGGATCCGAAAGACCCAACAGCAGGTAAATCAACCCCCGGTGCCACGCGCACCTAGACAGAATTATAGGAATCAGGGTCAACAGAATGAAAGGGTCGAAGTGTGGGAAGGAGAGAATGAAAGAAATGCACCCATTCCACAGTACCTGTTAAATGATACTTTTCTCTGCGATGATCAATACTGACGGGGCCTGAGAGGGGAGGACAAGGAGTGCGTGCTTGGTGCCTCCTTACCGGTAGACCAGACTGGACCATACATTGAAGGAAAGGTTGAAGGGACAGATGTCACCTTTCTGTTGGACACTGGTGCTACCCGTTCCACTGTGAGAACAGCGGGCGTTCCTAACCTACCCCTCTCGGGAGAAGCTATCCAAGTAGTGGGAGTTTCTAATCAAATAATCAGTACTCCGGTAACAGAACCTATGGAAATTTCCATAGGAAATTTCAAGGAAATGCACAGATTTGTGGTCTGTGATTCCAGTCCTGTAAACCTATTAGGACGAGATTTGCTGTGCAAAATGCGTTGCACCATCTTTTGCTCACCAAATGGTGTTGAAATTCAGACCCCAGATGAAGATGGCCTGTATAAATTGATGTTACTAAGGCCCGACACAGACATTAAGCCCATGTCCATTGAAAGTCTACCTGAAGAACTGCAATCAAGCGTAATACCTGAAGTTTGGGATTTTACTGGAAAAGATGTAGGCTTAATGGCAAATGTAGACCCAGTTAAAATAACTATAAAAGCAAATGCTGTATACCCTAATACCAAACAGTATAAAATGAGTGCAGAAGTGAAAGAAGGAGTCGCTAAAGAGTTAAACAGATTGCTCAAAGCAAACATCATTCAGGAAGTGATGAGCAGTCCCTGTAATTCACCCATACTTGGAATTAAGAAGCCTAGCGGAAAGTATAGGGTAGTGCAGGACCTGCGCAAGGTAAACCAAATTGTAGTACCTTGCTGTCCCATAGTGCCAAACCCCGCAGTAATACTGTATCAAATTCCTTGGGAGGCGGAATGGTTCACTGTCATAGACTTGTGCCATGCGTTCTTTTCCATCCCATTGCATCCAGAAAGCAAATTCCTTTTCAGTTTTGAATTCAACAGCCAGGTCTATGTCTGGAATCGTGTCCCCCAGGGGTACACCGAAAGTCCATCGATTTTCAACCAGATTCTAAAGAAATGTCTTGAATCCTTAGTGCTGCCTAAAGAGTCAGTCCTGGTACAGTACATATATGACCTGCTGGTAGCATCTAGAAGTCAAGACGACTGTGTAACTGATACCATTGCCTTGCTGAATCACCTAGGAAAGGGAGGACATAAGGTCTCACCAGACAAATTACAGTTCTGCAAAACTTCAGTAAAATATCTGGGGCACCAGATAGAGAAAGGGATCAGGAAAGTCACTACAGAAAGAATTAAAATAATTCGAGAAATGTCACTACCAGTAACCCAGAAAGAAGTAAGAATGTTCCTAGGGGTTGTTGGGTACTGCAGACAGTGGATCGTGGGTTTCGCAGCTATAGCTAAACCCTTGATTAACATGACAAAGAAAGGAGCGGAAGACCCAGTTTGTTGGAATGATGAATGCATGACTGCTTGGGTAACATTGAGAAATTGTCTGTGCACAGCTCCAGCCTTAGGAATGCCTGACTATTCTAAGAACTTTGAACTGTTCTGTGACACGAGAGACAATTGTGCGCTCTCGGTCTTAACCCAGGAACATGGTCTGATTAGACGTCCTGTGGCCTACTTTTCGGCCGCCCTAGATCCAGTGGCTGCTGGATTACCTGGGTGCCTGAAAGCAGTAGCTGCTACCTGTACAAGCCTAGAGCAGAGTGAGAACATTGTGATGGGACATCCTGTCACTGTATTTGTTCCACATTCAGTTGTGATCTTGCTCACCCGAACCAAGACACAGTATCTCACCCCTAGTCGGCTGACTAAGTATGAGAGGATTCTCATTGGTGCAGAAAATGTAATAATTTCCCGATGTAACATTCTGAACCCTGCCACTCTATTGCCCCTTCCCATTGATGTAGAGGCAGGAGGTGAAATTGACCATAGCTGCCTAGACTTGACTGAATTTAGCACAAAACCCCGTCCTGATATCAGAGAAGTGGCCTTGGTTGATGAAGACCTCAAAATGTTTGTGGATGGTTCATGCTTGAGACATGAGAATGGAGGTTTGAGTGCTGCCTATGCTGTAGTCACATTGGAAAAGACCCTGGAAGCTTCCTATCTTTTCGAAGTTAAATCTGCTCAAGTAGCGGAGCTTATTGCTCTAACAAGAGCTTGTAAAATTGGGAAAAACAAAAGAGTAACTGTTTATACTGACAGTCAGTACTGTTATGTGGTTGTTCATGACTTCGGCCAGCTTTGGTTGCAAAGAGAATTCATGACTTCCTCAGGTTCTCCTATCCGAAATGGAAAACCAGTACAAAACTTACTAGAAGCCATCCAATTGCCCAAAGAATTGGCTGTGGTCAAGTGTGCGGCTCACCGATCTGGAAATGACGAGGTAACAGCCGGAAACAGATATGCTGACCAAATTGCCCAGTACTGCGCCCGGCACAAAATGTCCCTCCTAATTAAATTATGGGGAGGTGAAAGCAGCTGCCAACTGATGTTGTTTGAAAGATTGGGAACATAGGATGAATTGAGAGAACTACAACAGACAACAGACAAGAAAGAAAGGGACATGTGGAGGCAGGATGAATGTCAACCCAGGAAAGGAGATGGTGTTGTGGTCCATGTGACTGGTATGCCTGTACTACCTGAACGACTGGTTACCGCAATGGCACGGGTAATACATGAACCAACACATATTGGGAGGGATGCCATGTGCCGAATGTTTGAAAAGGTGTTCTACAGTCCAAAATTCAGGAGCACAGCAGACAAACTTTGTCAGAGGTGTTTAGTGTGTCAACAGTTCAATGCAGGAAAGAAGACAGTAGTGGAACAAAGTACCATTGGGAGAGCAGAAGGTCCCTTCATAAGGATGCAGGCAGACTTCATAAAACTGCCCCTGTGCAAAGGATATCAATATGTCCTGGTCATAGTTTGCTTGTTTTCCCGGTGGGTGGAGGCTTATCCAACGAAGAAGAATGATGCCCTGACTGTAGCTAAATTATTACTTAGGGAACTGATACCACGCTTTGGAATTCCTGAGACAATTGAAACAGACCAAGGTGGACATTTTTCAAACGAAGTCCTAAAAGAACTCTGCAAAGCATTCAAAATGGAGCAAAGGCTGCACTGTGCCTATCATCCAGAGGCTTCTGGAATAGTCGAGCAGATAAACGGCACTCTCAAGTCCAGGTTGGCAAAACTGTGTGACTCCACAAAAATGAACTGGATAGAAGCTTTGCCCATGGTGCTGATGAGCTTGAGAAGTATTCCAAACAGAAAGACAGGCTTGAGCCCCCATGAAGTGCTGATGGGAAGAATGATGCGACAAGCATGGGTACCTGGACACAAACTGCTAAGTATTTCTGATGATATGGTGCTAGAGTACTGCAGGCAGTTGGGTGACCAAGTGCGTTCTATCTCTCACCAGATTGGAGAGACTGCTGTCGAATGGCCTACAACCCCAGCACACAAGCTGAAACCAGGTGATTGGGTGGTGTTGAAGAAACATACCCGGAAGAGTTGCCTTAAACCGAAGTGGGGCAAGCCTCGACAAGTGATCCTTGTCACCACAACTGCTGTGAAGTGTGCTGGTGTACCAAAGTGGATCCATGCAAGTCACACGAAGAAGGTGACTGGAGAAAACGCGACTGAAGCCGAAGGTGGTCCAGCTGAGGAGACTCCAGAAGAGGGTCCGGATCCCGCTGACATCGAACTACCAGGCACAAGTCAAGAAGTTGAATGGTTTCCTGCTGATGACCAGGTTCTTGATCCAATAAGAACCAGAAAGTACTCTTACCTAGGTAGTGAGTGGGACAGTGCAGGTGAGTCAGAACAAGAAGGAGAAGGTCAGATCATCAAAGCCATCATAAAATCTGATCAGGGAATAGGCCAAGTAGGGACAGATCAAGTCATCAACACTCCTTCTGAGACAGAGGAGACTGGAAAGGGACAGATAGTAGTCAAAGCAGAAGTTCATGCGGAAGAAAATCAAGAGATCGAAGAGCATGAACCAGGCCAGTTAGTAATAGATGAACGTGTTCAGGAAGAAGAGTCCAGTGAATCACTCACAAACGAAGATCAAATACAGTCAAACCCTGAACTAGGTCAGCTTAAGGACCAGGCAGAAGAAATAGATGAAAGACCTGGAACTAGTCAGACAGGAAGGGAAAAAGACACTGCTGAAGCAATAGTGCGACAAAGAAGAAAAAGCAAAAGAGTTCACGGGGAAGAGCAAGTTTCCTCGACTACAAACAGGATCGAAAAGAAGGATGAACCCCGATATGTAAAAAGACTAAGAATAAGAATAAAAACAGTCGAAGAAAAACTAAAGGACCAACAACGGGCTGAAAGTGAAAGAAAAGAAGCCCGAGGAAAGTCCATCCGAAAGGGCGGCAGAGTAAAGAAACAAAACAGACTGTATCGTAGCCCTGAGTGGACCTATTTGGTGTTGGAAGAAATTGATGAGCCCGAAGCTTGTGGCAAAAGCGACGAAGGGTCCATTGCTGATCGGAGTTCTGACGAAGACCCTCCTTGAGGTAAAACGAAGTAAAACCTCAGCTGAGAAGAAACGAAGAGGGGTTGGAAAACGCCACCTGTAAGATAAAATGTCTGATTCAAATGTCACTGGAAGGTCCAGATTTAGCTGTTGCAAGACATGCTGTAAAATATGCATCTGTAGTGTAGTGGTACTAGTAATGATATGGATAGGATTAACCGTGTTTATACCTTTTATGATAAGCAAAGACCCTAACATGTATCCTACAGACTTGACGACCCAAGACGCAGAAGTTGTACATACTGAAGAAACACCACGAAGTGTAGAAAGACGTGACAATGCAATGAGTCTGAGACATACAAGACCCGACTTAGAAGCATCAGATGAGGGAGAACTACATTATCCCCAAATGAAGAACAGGACACACTTAAATGTTTTCGCAAACCTTTTAGTGCACTATGTAGAAGCTATGGAAATAGAAGATTGCTATGTCTGCATGATGCTACCTACTTCAGTAGCTGAAGGCGTGACATACCACCATTTACCCCTGACCTATGGAATATCCTGTAGTATTTTAGCTAGTTTATTCTATAGAAGCACTTTACAGTACTATTACTCAAACACTGACGTTATCTTTTCAGAACTTCCTATTAGAGGGAATCTGAACCTTGTACATACACTTGGTGGAGTGACTCGCTACATGGGAGAATATTTCCTGACTATAGGTGACATAGATCTGAATGAAGCTCGTAGAGACAACTTGACGTGTTCCTTACATGCTCAAGAGAAAATGTTCTTGAAAATGGCAGAGAAGAGAAGGGAAAAGTTTCAGAAAAAGGCAAATGACGAACAGAACAGAACCCCTAGATGGGCAGAAAACATGGATAACACCTCACAAAGCGAAGTTACTCCTGCTCTGTTGCTGGATTTTGAACGGAAAGGGAAACTCTGTCTTCATAGAGAAAAGACTAGTTATTATAACAATGTATTCATTGGTTCCAGCGAGTGTGATCATAATTACAAGGTAATTGGAGGTTGGGGTTTCAAAAATGGGTCAGAACCTGTGTTTCCAGGAATTTATTATATATGTGGAAACAAGGCTTATTTCAAATTGCCGGATCACTGGTATGGAAGCTGCTACTTTGGCATTGTCTTTCCGAAAATATACCATGTGAACAATGCAGCTGGAAGCAATGAGATTACTAATGGCTTAGTGCGTAGAAAACGTGAAAGTGTAGGAGAAATTATAGGTGATATTTTTAGCGCACTGATACCTGGAATGGGGGTAGCTCTGAATACTCATAGAATCTGCAAATTATCTACAGTAGTGGATCGGTTATCAACTGACACTGCTGCTGGATTTCTGATGATCAATACCGAAATGGTTGCGATCAGATCAATGGTTTTACAGAATCGCCTTGCTCTTGATACCTTATTGGCAAAAGAGGGCGGAGTCTGCAGGATGCTGAGGGCACAACATTGTTGCACTTACATTCCTGATAAAAGTGTCGAAATTAAGAAGTATATAAGAAACATTACTAATTTGGAAAAAGAACTCAAACCATTAGAGGTTGACAGTGCCTGGAAAAGACTGACTGATGGTCTCTCCTCTGTAGGTAGTTGGTTCTCTAACTTAGGTAAAAGTCTTCTATGGAAAATACTGATGCCAATAGCTGGAATAGGTTTGATTGTTCTGATCATATTCATCTGTTGCAAATGCCAGAAATGCAGAAAATATGTAGTGAATAAGAGAGGAAAGCGAAAGGCTGATGACTTAGAATTAGAAGAATTAAGAAACCAGATATATAAGAAAATAAAGAACAATCATGCACACAGAGAGGCGGAGAGAAAGCTCAACAATAAGTTCATTGAGGTTGAGATGGACGAATTGGATGAATGAAGTTGGCATCTGTTTTCATGTGTAGTGATGATAGTAAATATCATCAAAGAGGGGATTGATGGAGCAAGGATTCGCACGTAACGCGACTTGCTCTCTTCATGAACCTCGCTTAAATCATAACTGTACTAACTCTGATTGTTTGTCATTTATTTGTATTTCCCCAACACACGGGTGTCCCTAGGAGGCTTGCCTATGTGTTTTTCATCGTAATCAAGCTTGCACATTAATAAAATGGCCGCTTTGCAGAAATCCAGTCTGCGCATGCGTCGGTCATACCCATGTGATGTGACGCACTCGCAATCTGGAGGGAAAAGTTCGCTCATGCGCAGTGGTGTTAAAATGGCCGCTTGTCACTAATCATGCTTCATGCTATCTTAAGCCGCTTTTGTCTATGCATCTTTTCTGCACTAACTCTTAATGCTATAAGTATTATAAAATAAGGGATTAAGAGTAGTTGGTCATGGTGTACAGTGTATTCATTTTATTCTGTGTTATTAATTTGTTTTCGCTTACTTTTCATGTACCGCGTAAATGAGGGCCTTGAAATGGGGATGGAATCCATTTTGCAGCTGACGTATCCCCCATCACGTGATCAAAGATCTGGGACGTGCAGCAATGGAACCTGGCCAGTTGGCCATTGAAAAGGGGACTGTCCTTTCCAGGCGCACCTTTGCCCTTGAAGATGTGCTATTTTTATTCTGAAATGCGCAACAATGTTGCAAACCTTTTCTTCACTATTGTACTTTCCCACACGTATGCCTGGGAACCCAGATGTTAGGGGGAGGGTAATGTCACGTGAACTTACGTAATAGAAATATAGGTGGTGACAAATGTCTTAAACCACCTCCCTTGACCAATCAGAAGATGGGACTTTGTCATTTTGCAACATTTATGGGTGGTCTTGGGGATCTAAACTTGTATAAATAGCCTAGCTTAGCTTAGAGAAATTGTCCGACTTGTCCGAGTAGCAGACCTGTCACTGACCCTACGAACTCTATAGGTACCTGATACAGAGTGCTGCGGAGCATTCTGCCTGAAACTTTCCACAAACTCCAAGGGGTGGAAATTAGTCCTAAGTGCTAAGCGAAGCACTTTGCTGAGAGATTCGAAAACCCAATCGGGGTTATTGGCGGATTCCGTGCAGAAGAGGGGGTAACGCTGGCGTTGCATCCGATGCTGTGAGGGGTTGGTCGTGCCTTGGTGAACCCAGTCCTGACCCAGACCTGAGGGGTATCCTGTCCTGACTGTCCATGAGCTGTACCTGCTCACCTTCTGGTATTCCCTGAATCCTTGAGGGTCCTTGTCCCGTTCTTTCCCAACTGACCCGTGGCCAGGGTTAGTCCTCATTCTCACCTAGGTAACTATTGGCATAGGTGTCTGTCTATACTATACCCTCAACTTTTCCTCCTCTGATTAAAGCAATCTTGCCTGTGATATTCTCCATATCTCCTTTGAATGTAATTTCATGCAATTGATTATTAGTAAATGTTCCACTCTTACCCTTCCTATAGGACATTGTTAAACCCGACTGTTTATCTAGCTTGTTCCACTTATTCCCTTTCCCTTAGTATGGTTGCCGTGAAGATTAGAAAGATAGCATAAGGTTTAGGAAATAGTATAAAATTATTAGGTTGAACATTAGGTTTTCCTCACGTCCTTGCCCTAGATTAAACTGTATTAGATAAATGCCCATATGATTCATGCCCTATAGTGTTCCCTTTTACTCTATGATACTCACTTTGATCCAGAGTTATATTCTGGTCCTAATACTAATCATTGATGTATTGCTTTGCATTTGCCTACTTGTAATGGCATTTTCGTCCTAAACTTATACTATATAAAATCCTTAAAACCATCAAGGTGTCTGTGGTCATTATACATTAAAGTAATATTAAAGGTACTAAATGTGTAAATCAGAATTTTCTCCCTTTTAGGAAAACCCTTATCACCTGTCCACTGCTAGCTCCTGATCTGTCAGGAGTAATGTGCCTGTGGTAAGTCAGGTACATGAATAGTGAGTGGTGTAAGAATCACCCACCCGATTACTGATAGTAGCGTGATAGAGGTTTTCACCCGGTTCATTTGCCAAACGCTGTCATCATATGCACGCCAGGGCCCAGTGCGTGGGAAAATTGGTAATCTAAGTGACCCGGGTGACCCGCGCGCTCTATCAATATGACCTAAAAATAACACTTTTCATTGGTTTAGAACATTTTTTTTTCTCAAACGATGAAAGCCCCACCTTGTTTCTGGATGTTTCAGACTGAAGCTGGCGTCAGCATGAAAGCACCACCATCTCGTGGCTCCGTCGTGGTCATTCCGCGAGCAATCATGGCAGCCGCTCCCCACCGGAAGCCTGCAGGAGTCGAGGGCCCCCAAGACTTTTGTAGAATCTTCACGGCTGAGGGGACGCTTTCGAGAATGGAGCCCAAGCCCTAGCAGGCAAGCGTCCGAGTTCCAAGGTGTCCCAGGGCCATTTTAGTGGACCAGGCCCAAATCCGAAGAGCCGTCCGCCATTTTAAGAGTCCTATGGCAGCCGCCTATCGCTGCACCGCAAGAGTGGGCGCAACTCAACTACATGGTGACCGAGACGCTGTAGCCGCAAGAGCGGGCGATAAACAGCTGAATGGAGGATGAGGCACAGTGTAGCAAAAGCGGGCGGAATGGCAACTGAAACGGTAAAGGGGCGCCCCAGTACAGCAGACGAGCCTCCACCTGGGAAGGCCCGTTCACGCCGCCTCCCCCACGCCCCCGCCGTTTTTCGGAGCAGCATTGTAGGATACCAAAACCAGTGCGGCAAGTTACTGGACATCACCTGGGTGCCATCCACATCTCAGCGCGTTCTGCTGCCTTGGGACTATTCGCACAACAGACCGCTACTGACGAGGCCTCCCCCCGCACCACCCGGGACGCCCCACGCTGTTTTTCTGAGCTGCATTGTAGGAAACCAAAAACCAGTGCGGCACCCAGGTAACATCACCTGGGTGCCGTCCAGAACTCAGCACGTTGTGCTGCCTTGGGACTATTCGCACAAAAGACAGCTACTGACCATTGTTGCTTCTTTTTTCCAAAAAATGTTTAAATGTATTTACAGTTTTTGTTGCGTTCTATATATTTATAAGTTAATAAAGTTTTATAATCCTACTACTTTCTTGGAGTGCTATATATTTTTAAAAAATCGGGTGAATGGGGCCTTGAATCGGGTTATTGTCATGTGTGGGCTTTGGAAGTGTGCTGCTACAGGATCGGACATTTCAAACTCAAATGCACGTTCTTTTTCGTAGCCTTTCCGAAGCATGGAGCACAATAGCAGGCAGAGAAAGGGTGATGCAAGTGTTGAACACTGCCTGGCCTGGCAAGTTGCTAGCAGTGCCCCCCCCCGCCCGCTCCTGAAAGAGGGCACACACACACCGCCGCCCCGAGTACTTCACAGATCTTTAAAAGACCATGCGCTTGTTAATGATACTTAAATGGTTTATCACCCCTTCTAGAGCCCCTGCATCGGCCCTCTGACGTTTCCTGGAAGAATTAGCACGTAACACAATACCAAGCCCTGTCAGCTGAAACCCCCGAGGAATCGGGTTTTTGCTTGCAGGAATCGGGAGGCGGGAGACTAGCACTGAAATCGGTAGTCTCACGCCTGAATCGGGAGGGTTGGCATGTCTGGATTCTCTACAGCTGGGGCCATAAACTACATCCGCAGGGCTAGGTGATAGCCTGGGACCGGCCTGGACAATCGGAAACAGAGGAAGAGGAGTGTCAGAGGGTGCGGTAGTGAATAGGGTGAAAGGGAGGTGTCGGGCGGGCACAGGGTGTGATTCTCAGGGAAGAGCAGCGCAGATGGGGGGAAGTTTATGGCCCATGCATGAGAGAGCGGGGGTGACCAGTGCGTGGGGGAGATGATTGCGAGGGTGGGGAGCAGTGCTGAGAATCGACGGCGTGCAGAGAGTGGGTCTGGTCAAGGCATCTAAAATGGCTGCCGTGCACGACAAAATTGTGGCATTGGAAAAAAGGCAAGATGGCGCAGACAATGTTTATCAATAAGGATTCATTTATAACAAAATATTTTATCGCAGTGACAAATTGGTGGTCAACACTTCCTGATTTCCATCAAATCGAACGTTAACAGACGTCACGCAGCAAAAAAAAAAAAAACGCTCACGCACAGCCGCTGGAAGACATGTATCAACATATATGAGCCTCCTCGGCCACCCTCAGAAAACATAAGGGATCAGGATACGTCTCCCGCACCCCCTTATACCTAGTAATTTAATTAAAACGAAACACAAAATGGCGAATTCCCGTTTCGCTACCAGTTTGCGGCCCAGTTCGCGGCCCGGGAAGCGCTTCTACCGTGAAAAATCATTTTTTTTTTATTTTCCCCACGGGACCCTTTAATAACCCCAACATCATTCCTAGGGGGTCAAGAGGGGTCTACCTTGCCCCCTTTCATTAAATTCCCCCTTCGTTTTTCACCTCTTCTTCTCTCTCGATCCTACCGAGAGACAAGATGGCGGCCGCTCCGGACTGTTTAGAATGTTGACAGACACCGGAAAGCCAATCAGCTTCGCATCGCAAAGTTCCGTTTCGCGAAAAGTACGCGAACTGGAGCGCAGCCCGGAGCGCTGTTACAGATATATATCTTTTTTTGAACGTTAATTTCTCAAAATCCACTGAAGCACATATATTGAGACCTAGCAAAGGCACATCGGGCTAACAGTCCCTACAATTTTGCCAAGTTTCGTGCAAATCCATTCAGCCGTTCGAGCTAAAAGTGAGGCCAACCGCCCTATGGAAATTAACATGGGAAAAACGCGTTTTGGGACCCCCCTTTTTTCTCGGCCCCCCCTTGACGAAACCCCCCCAAATTTTCAAGGGCTGCTCAGAAACAAAATGTGCCATTTTCCTGAACATTTCAGCCGATTCCGTCCACAAACGCCAAAGTTATTAGACTTAGAATTTTCAAAAATCCCATAGGGAAAAAATCCTAACTATATATACCTACTGGCGACAGCCAGTAGGTAATATATATATATATATATATATATCTATATATATATATATATATATATATATATATATATATATATATATATATATATATATATATATATATACATATATATATATGTTCACTGAAAAAACTATAGGTTTCAGGCCTTATATAGTTAGGAATTAGCATTTAAAAAACCATTGAAATTGCTCCTATATAGTTAGTTGTACTAACTATATTTTGTGCACCCGCAATCCACTGCTGATGATGTCACATATTACATAATTCATGACATGGTCAGTGACATCACTGATGACATCTCAAATGACATCAATGCTAATTCCTAACTATATAAGGCCTGAAACCTATGGTTTTTTCAGTGAATTTCAAAGGTTTTTAAATGCTAACTCCTAACTATATATGACCTGAAACCTATGGTTTTTTAAGTGAATTTCAAAGGTTTTCTAAATGCTAATTCTATTAGCGGATAACGTTTAAATATGTAAATATCCTTCTGGGACCACTTGAGCAGCCCTAGGGGGTCAGGGCGTTCTACACGTTTGTTTTTCTGCTTCTTTTGTGCCTCGGCTTACCTAACACAAGATGAATGCCAACACTTCCTGGTTAGAAGTGTTGACAGCCAATGAGCATGCTGCTTTCCTGTGAAAGGCATGCTGATTGGCTGCCACTGTCTGTCAACACTCCAAACCAGGAAGTGTTGGCAGCCATCTTGTGACTCGGTAGAACCAAGGCACATGAAAGCAGTGAAACAAAGGTGCAAAACATGCAAAGGGGGCGGGGTAGAAGCACCCTGGCCCCCTAGGCCTGCACAGGGGGTCCCAAAAGGACCCCCCAGGCCCCCCCCCCAATTTTTTTTGTTGATTTTTTCTTTCTTTTTATTTAAATAGCCGGGTGCGCGCACCGTGCGCGGACCCCGTGATTTTTCAAAAAAAATAAAAATTGGGAGGGGGGGTCTGGGGGGTCCTTGTGGGAACCCCTGAGCAGGCCTAGGGGGGGTCAGGGTACTTCTACCCTTCTACCCTGCCCCCTTTTTGAGTTCTACACGTTTGTTTTTCTGCTTTCATGTGCCTCAGTCTACCGAGGCACAAGATGGCTGCCAACAATTTCTGTTTTGGAGTGTTGACAGACATTGGCAGCCAATCAGCATGCAGCTTGTGCACGCTAAGGTCCGCGCACGTGCAAGGACAGTGCAAGGGCGCGCACCGTGTCCCGCCTATAGATATATAATTTGAAAAAAGTCGATTTTCTCAACAATTACTGAAGGGATTTTCACCAAATATACAAAAGGCACTTCTGCATAGCAGGCTCTACCATTTTGCCAAGTTTGCAGTAATTTCATTCAGCCGTTCGGGCTGTAGCTGTGTCTAGAGGTCCTATGGAAAATTGCATTGGACTCAATTTCACATTCAATTTTCTCATAAACTACTGGAGGGATTTACACCAAACATACAAAAGGCACTGCTCCATACCAGTCCCTACCATTTTGCCAAATCTGGTGTAATTCCGTTCAGCCGTTCGAGCTGTAGCCTTGTCAGAATGTCCCTATGGAAATGAACATGGGGAAAACACGTTTTAGGACCCCCTTTTTTCTCGGCCCCCGCTTGACAAATCCCCCCGAAACTTTCAGGGAAGGAGCGGAGCGCAGCGAGGCAAATTTAAGGAAAATTTCAGGCAGATCCCTCAATCGGCGCCAAAGTTATTTCCAATAGAATGGTCAGCATTTCCTATGGTAACTAGGTCCTAACTATATATACCTACTGGCTATCGCCAGTAGGTAATATGTGTGAATATATATATATATATATATACATATATATATATATATATATATATATATATATATATATATATATATATATATATATATATATATATATATATATATATGTGTGTGTCTGTGAGCAAGGGCGGATGCCCGAAACGCGTCAGATTTTGGTAGACTCAGCTTTTAAATAACCCTTTGTGCCTTCAATTAGGCTGGATTTGTGTGGTTTTCCATGGTCGTGTGAAACGGAGCTCTGGGAGGCTGCAGCTGTTATATATGGTATATATATATATGAGACCTGGTTTCCATAGGAAATCCACAACATTCTATTTGGAATAACTTTGGTGCCGGTTGACGAATCTTCCTGAAATTCTCCAAGAAAATGGCCTGCTCCGCTCCTTCCTTGAAAGTTTCAGGGTGATTCGTTAAGCGGGGGCCGAGAAAAAAAGGGGGTCCCAAAACATGTTTTCCCCATGCAATTTTCCATAGGGTTCTTTAGTGAGGCTACAGCCCAAACTGCTGAACGGAATTACACCAAATTTGGCAAAAATGTAGAGTTCGGTTCGCAGATTACGCTTTTTGTTAAATGGTGTACATCCGTTCAGTAGTGCCTTAGAAAACCAAAAGTAAAATCATAGATATATCTATAGACGAAGTACCGTACGCTTACAGTACGCGTACCTTCCCGAGCACAAGCTTTATGGTAATTGGCTGTCAACACTCCAAACCAGGAAGTGACGGCAGTCATCTTGTGCCTCGGTAGAACCGAGGCACAAGAAAGCAGCTAAAGAAACGTGGAAAACACACAAAGGAGGTAGGGTAGAAACACCCTGACCCCCTAGGCCTGCTCAAGGGGTCCCACAAGGACCCCCAAGGTCCCCCCAATTTCTATTTTTTTTTAAATCGCGGGATACGCATAGGTACGCGTATCCCCGTAGAATTAAAAAAAAACCTGGTCTGCTTTTTTTTCAAATTAGCCCCCGGGGGCATAATAATCCCTCCTACACTGCCCTGGGGACCGCCACACCCCAGGGCAAAGTAATTATAATAGCGATGGGGGCACATGGTCCCCTCACAGCCCCAGGGACCGCCACCCCCCCTGGGCTTTGATATGAATGATGGGGGGTCTCTAAGTCCCCCCCCCCAGGGTCCGCCACCCCCGGGGCTTCGTTTTAAATAAAAAAAAACTGTGTTGGGGGGGGCTCAAGCCCCCACACACGCTCTGGGGACCGCCACCTCCCCGGGGCACTAATACTTAAAATAAGAGGGTCCGTGACAGACCCACCAGCCCCGGCTCCACCACCCCTCGGGGCTTTTAACAGGTGGGAGGGGGGCCGGGCGGCCCCCTTCCTGGAGCCCTTGATGGCCCTGGGGACCGCCACCCCCCCAGGGCCGGCTCCTGCAGTGTCCCGGGATGACAACTCCTGGGACACTGCTGTTTGCTATGGTTTTTGAAAGAGTGAGCAGGTAGCCTGCTCTCTCTTTCAAAAGCCAAAGCCAATTGCTTTTCTGCATGGGGAGCAGCTTGATAGCTGCTCCCCATGCAGAAAAGCAATGCCGGCTCCCGCAGGATGTGGGGAGCCGGCAGGGACCGTGGGGGGCTTGGGGACCCCCCACAACCCCTAACGAGGAGGGCCAGGCCCCAGGGGATGGGGTCCCTGCGGCCATAGTGGCCCGAGAGGGGGGCCATGTGGCCCCCCTTCCCAAAAAAATTTAAATAAATAAAAAATGGGGTCCCCGGGGCCCAAAAGTGGCCACAGGAGGAGGGCAAAGCAGCCCCCCTCCTAATCACAAAAATAAAATAGAAAAAAGGCCCATGCCCCAGGGGATGGGGTCCCCGGGGTACAGTATGGGCTTGGGAGGGGGGCCACGCGACTTAATCCCCCAACTTAGAACGCGCTACAGGGCGTGTTTGCACAGTGGTGAAGGTAGGGGCGGGGCTTGAGGTGATATGTGTGCAAACATGCCCTGTGGCACGTTTTAAGTTGGGGAATTAATTCCTCTTCAATCCGAGGTCCCCTAGGGGCCAACTAGTCCAACAGGTACCTCTAGTAAGCGCCACGGATCTGCGTTGCAGAGTGTTGTAAAAAAGGGGGCGTGCCTTCTGAACACCGCTCTGCAACGCAGCTCCCTGGCGCATACTGGAGGTACCTGGTGGGCTAACTGGCTCACAGAGACCTCAGGATTGAAGAGGAAATGATTTCCCAACCTAAAATGCGCCACAGGGCGTGTTTGCACACATGTCACCTCAGGCCCCGCCCCCTTCCTTCACTATTAAGCCAAATATTCCTCTAAAATCAGCCAAACTACGAATTCCGATTTACTCATCTGTTATCAGGAGAGACTTCTGTGCTGCATCTTTCAGCCCACTACTGATCCTGAAAAGTAATTCTAACCATACTTACAGTAACTTGAAATTCCTTGCATAGGCTAACATTGACTGGTTTCACTTGGAAATGTTCTAAGTGTGGGGTTTTGGAAATTTTAAAAATTCCTCAAAAATCAGCCGAACTACGAATTCCGATTTACTTATCTGTTATCAGGAGAGACCTCAGTTCATTGACAGCATGTATGAGTGAATCTACAGGTAAGTGATTAGATGTGTGATACATCTAGGAATCATTGAGTGGGTTTTTAGATACTTGTATTGCTGTGTCTGTATTTTACAATGAGTGATGAAAGATTTTACTAGTGTATGAAGAGGTGTCTGTAATTGTCACGTGGATGATGTCATCAGTGATGTCATCAGTGATGTCATTTGGGTTGTCATAAGTGATGTCCCTGACCATGTCATGAATGATGCAATATGTGACATCATCAGCAGTGGATTGCGGGTGCTCGAGATATAGTAAGTACAACTATATCGGAGGAATTTTAATGGTTTTGTACGAGTGAAATGTCCAGCTAACTATAACACCCCTAAAACCTATAGTTAGGAAATCCGCAACATTCTATTAGGAATAACTTTGGCACCGGTTGACGAATCTTCGCGAAATTTTCAAATCTTACGGTCGGCTCCGGTTTGCTCCTATCCTATGGTGATTTCTCAAGCGGGAGCCGAGAAAAAAGGGGGGTCCCAAAACGCGTTTTCCCCATGCAATTTCCCATAGGACCTTTAGCCACAGTTACAGCCCGAACTACTGTGCGGAATTACGCCAAATTTGGCAAAGATGTAGTCCTCAGTTCAGACTTGTGCCTTTTGCTTAAATGGTGTCAATCTGTGCAGTAGTTCCTGAGAAAATTACAGTTAAAATCATTTATATATCTATGGGCGCGAAGGATCCGCGAACTATCAGCGGACCGTGAGTGTACAGTAAGCGCACTCTTCCGATCACTCGCTGAATGCTAATTAGCTGTCAAGTGGTTGTCAACATTCGAAACAATTAATTGAGAATGCTTTTTTAAGATTCATTTTAGATGTTCCCCAAAGTGCATCTGTTTTTAATTGTCATAGCGAATTGGGGACTCGCTATATTACGGATGTCATAAAAACACAACCGATGCTATTATGGCATAAAGTCTGGACGTCACATGATCTAGGTCTGAACCTGGATATAATTAAAGATCCTATGGGTTTGGACCAGGCGAGAAAGATCCTATGGTTGAAATACATTTGTAATCTCTCTAATCACCTGGGTAGACCAGAATTTTTTAGTAGCCCAGATTCCTTACTTAATATATCTAGAAAAGATCTTAAGGAATTGTGTTTGAATCATTTTGACCTATTACGATTCGGGCTAGAGATAAGTAAAAATTCAGTGACGAAGCACCAACTTATTTTGACCTCAGTCACTATCCAGCCCTATCTTGCATGGTGTTTGAGGGGGTATGATAGGTATATCCTGACCAGGTTCAGATTTGGTTCTTTTTTTCACCTGGTCACATTCCCAAATACCAATGACTGGTCTAGAATGCTTACAAAATGTCTGTGTGATAACTTATCAGATCAATCATTATTACACATGATCTTTTTTTGTAAATTTTATATAACTGAACGGGCCAGATGGATTAAACCTTTCTTGAGGCAGGCTTTATGGCGGCAATGCCGACGGCCCTTCTATTTTTACATTCATTGAAAGATGAGTATTGTGTTGGAATCATGTTGTGTTTTTTTTTAAAGTATATTGAGGAAAAGAAAATGTATTAGCTGTTTTTAATTCAAATATGTTTGTATATTTCTAAATAAATTGTTGCTTTTATGATTTTATAAAAATTTAAATCGAATAAAGCATTTTCTAATCTAATCTAATATTAGTTATTGATTAATTAACTGACTATTTGTATTGTGCAGTGAATGTGTGTGTGGTTCGGTGGGGGATCTGTGACTGCCCAAAGATATGTGAATAGTTAGTTCAGTAGATATATGACGTTAAGACTACGTGTCAGAATAGTTGTTTGCGTGAGTGAATATCTTTATGGGTGTGGTGATGTGCAAATATATTTCTCATGGTACATGTTCAACAAAGTAGAAAAAATAAAAGGCAGTGTATGTGACAGCTGTATACAAATAAGTATATATAAGTCTCATTGATAGCATGAGTGACTGTTTAGATAACTGTATACTTGTAATAGTGATTTCACAACACACTAAGTATGAGTTACTATCTATATGAATAAATGAAGTAGTATTTGTGTAAGTGTGTAGCTGAGTAAATGTAAATATGATATATTGTTTGCAAAAGTGAGTAGGATGACTGCATAAGTGACTAGGATGTGTGATGGTGTGTAATGTCAATATAGGTGTGTAAGTATATTTGATAGTGTTCTATTGATGATTGACAACATGTATGAGTGAATCTATAGGTAATTGATTAGATGTGTGTGTAGATCTAGGAATCACTTAGTTTTTTTTAGATACTTGCATTGCTGTGTCAGTGGATTCAAATATGGTACTCTGTATTTTACAGTGAGTGATGAAAGGTTATACTAGTGTATTATGAGGTGTATGTGATTGTCACGTGGATGTCATCAGTGATATCATTAGTGATGTCACTGACCATATCATGAATGATGTAATATGTGACATCATCACCAGTGGATTGCGGGCGCGAGAGTTACAGTTAGTAGAACTAATTATAACCAAGAAAAATGTCAATGGTTTTGTATGAGTGAAATTTACAGCTAACACCCCTGAAACATGTTTTTTTCAGTGAATTTCTAAGGTTTTTTAAATGATGATTCCTAACTATAACCTGCTTGAAACCTATGGTTTTTTCAGTGAATTTCAAAGGTTTTTTAAATGATAATTCCTAGCTATAACCTGCATGAAACCTATGGTTTTGTCAGTGAATTTCAAAGGTTTTGTAAATGATGATTCCTAATTATAATGTTCATTAAGCATATCTGTTTTTTCTATCTTTTTTAATTATCATCCCGTTCTCAACGTCGTAAAAACTGCAAATATTACCATTCTTCAATGTATTCCTTCCTCCAAGAAAATCGCCTCAAACCAGAACCAAAACTAACATTAATAATATACAAACTAGGCGTTCCCTTTATAAAAAAACAAAAAAACACCACTTCCCCATATTTTCAACAACAAGTCACATCTGCAATGCTAACTAAAAAAACAGGCGATAGTTACCACTTACCACTAACAAATTAATATCAACATTTAAGTAGTGTAAGGACGTGGACTATGTACTGCGTGAATTACATCTAACTTACACCCATATCTAAAGACAAATATGTAATAGCGGTACTAATTATGCACTTCCAATAGCCAACAAAATCACAACACCTAGCGTCACCACCACTACAACCAGCCCGCCTGACCCCTCCCCCTCTACTACCTCAGAGGCAGCGCAAATCAGGACTATGGACGGACGCCGATCGGGATGGCGGCGTGAGCTTGCAGCTCTGCGCCTGATCCCGTAAATTCTCCTGAAATCCCTACGATCAGCGCTGCCTGAGACGCGGCTTCCATGCACGAAGTATCAGAGGGTCAGAGGAGCGCGGCTGGGGGCCAGCCGGAGACCGAAAATAGCGCTGGAGCCCGATTCCGGAGTCCGGAGAAGCCGAGCCGGAGATAGTGAAAATGGCGGCGCATGGGAGCTGTGGAGACTGCCCGCGGGACGAGGCGGTCCGGAGCTGAGCCGGATTACGTGTAATCGCCTAACAAGGTGAGCGGAGCGGGGTCCCGGCAGAGAGAGACTCCGAAGCAGAGCCGAAGACGTGAAGTGCTTCCACCGACCCAGAGCACGGCGGACGCAGCGCCCATCCCCCGCTCCCCGACATGGCGGCCGTGTGACGGACGTCCCGCCCTCAGGTTACGGCCTCTACCTCCCGCGGCTGCTGGGACCCTCATGAAGCCTACCAGCGATCCTTCGGGGAGGGGGTGCATGTAGTGGACGGTGCGGCCGCTCATACAAAGGGCGCCAATCAACCACAACAGGCTTCCTTGTCGCCTAGGCCGCGGGCCCTGGACACGCGCGGATTCGGACTCTGAACATCGGTGGGAGCAGCTACTGCCGTGTGTATTGAGGATTAGCCCTGGACACGCTGAGTGAACCACCTGAAGCTGCGGGGGGCTGGCGATCAGCGGTAATTCACCCAACACTGTATGGCTGGAAGGGCCGAGCCTTTGGGACTGAGGCATAAGCTTAACACGACGCAATGCCCGTGGGCGGGCAGCGCACCAGGCTCTGGCTGATGCCCGCCTGTTCTGTCGGGTTCATGTTGCTGACTCCTCTGGCATCTGGGTTGGACCTTCCCTGGACCTTGCTGTGGGAGTGTGGTGGGTCTGCGCTGGAGACGGTGGTACACTGAATGGGGCGACCCCTGGGCCATGAGCGATCTGCTGGTGCACGGGTCGAGAGGTGGACATGTAGACGGCCATCTTGGCTACTGGGGCCGAGCCCTTGTGCTGACGACGAATCGGCCTTTGAAGGTGGAGATCACCGCTGAGTAAAACTGTGGGGACACTGAAGCAAAGACGGAGCGAGGAGAGCAGCCTTCCCACGACAGAGGGACGTGGGGACTGGCAAAGCCCCTAGAGGCGACCCTATGGCGACGCACGAGGCGACCAAGATGGTCGCTACTGGCGGTGATCTAACTATGAAGCAAAGTCGTGACGACGCGACCGCTCAGGTCCAGGATAGCGGAGCCCATACCCCCCTAGACGCAATGGCGCACGAACGGAGGCTGAATTTGCGACTAGACAGCATACTGGAAGCGATAACCATGACAAAGGAGTCGTTACACCAAGACATAGCGCAGGTTGCCAGGGGAGTGGGTCTCCTGAGGGCGGACCATGCCAAGCTCTCAGACAGAGTAAAAGAAAATGAACTACTGCTCCAGGAGCTGAAAGCAACGGTAGTGACCGCAGAAGACAAATTGACTGATATCCTTGGCCGCCTGGCGACACTGGAGAGATGTGCAGAAGATGCCGAAAGTCGCAATCGGAGGAACAACGTGAGAGTGGTGGGCCTTCCGGAAAAAATTGAAGGGGATGATGCTGTGGCCTATATGGAGAACTGGTTTAAAACGGTGGTGGCACCGGAGGGTCTCTCTCCCTTCTTCTCCCTGGAGCGAGCGCACAGGGTCCCAGCCCGACCACCTATGCAGGGCCAACCGCCCAGTCCGATGGTGATAAAACTATTGCACTACAAGAATCGTGACCTGCTGATACAGAGGGCACACTCAATGGGCCCCTATCAAGTGGACAATAGCCCGGTCACGGTCTTCCCGGACTACACACAGGAGGTCCAGAAGAGCAGAGCATCCTTCCTGACCGTGAAAAAAGAACTGAGGGAGGAAGGGATACAATACTCCTTGCATTTTCCAGCCAAGCTAAGAGTGATCCTAGATGGAAAGACCCAATTCTTTCAGACCCCGGACGAAGCATGGTCATGGCTCGAATGATACCGCGCTGGAACGGACCGCAATAGCAAAAGCGAGAGGGAGAGACAAAAACCGATCCAGGTCCGAAAATCACAGCGCATCCGCAAACGAAATAAACTCAAAAGAGCGATGCAGGATGTTCAGATGGCGGCGGACAGGAAGGGTGCACTGGCTGCAATGGCGATCATTACAGGTTCGCAACAAGAGAAGGCGTCGGTGGGGTCGGACTCTGACGACTACGGAGGAAAATCTGGAGGAGACCTATCGGAAGCTGAAAGCTCAAAGGGACCAGCGGTCACCCCGCAGACAGCAGATGGACTATTTAATGAGTGACATTTAAGAGTGCAGAACAAGTCCGATACTCCTATTGGGGCAGGCTCTCCCGGTGTTTGGCGTACCAGCAGGTATGGTGCTGCGAATGCAGTATGGGATCATGGGCACGGGGTGGGAGCTCTGCATGCCCTGGGTCGGCGCTAACTCACCCTCTAGTGGCCCTTAGGGCCTTCTGTGGTGGCGACCACAGATTAGTGTAATGTGTGATGTGTTACAGGTTTGGATCAGGGCTGAAGCTGGGTTATTAGGTCCTGTCCTGGGGAGAGGGGTTTGGGGAGTTTTTCAGGGAGTTTTGAAGGGGGGGTACAACTGCAATGATGTGGGGAACGAACAGTTGTTATTGATACGGTACGGAGATGACTACTATGGGGACGTTACCTAATTTGAAATGCCTTACATGGAATGTCCGTGGACTTCGAACAATGGTGAGACGTCATAAGGTGCATGCCTATTTGGTGAGGCGAGGTGTCCAGATTGCAATGTTACAGGAAACTCATTTAACCAAGCAGGAATGCACTGCACTACAGAGGAGGTGGCGTGGTCAGGTGCTTGGCACCACGTATTCGGCATTTTCCAGAGGGGTGCTGATCTGGGTAAGAGCAGGGATACCGTTCCAGGACACAAACCAGCTGGTGGACCCTGAGGGTAGATACGTGGTGGTGGAGGGCAGGCTATGTGGTCGGGATGTGGTCTTATGTAGTGTGTACGCCCCCAATGCTGATCAGCCCCCCTTTTCGATAGTCTGACGGGTTCGCTGGCATGCTTCCTGGCGGGCCCCGTCATCCATGGAGGTGACTTTAATTCGATCACTGATGTGACACTTGATAGGTCGCATCCACCATTGGCCAATTCCCCAGTGCGTAGGTTAGCCACACACAGGAAAGACTGGCAGTAGAGATGGGGACTAATAGATGTGTGGAGGGAGCAGCAACCTGATACTAGGGACAATTCCTTTTTTTCAGCCTTGCATGCGTTACATGTCAGAATAGACTCCGTCTTATGTAGTGGTCCCCTGGCTGCCGTGATAACTCACACGGAATACCTGGCCAGGACTATCTCAGATCATAATCCCTTACTAGTGTCAGTGCAGTGGCAACAGGCGAGATCAGCGGTCCCAACATGGAGGATGCGACCTGATACATTAGAAGATCTGGTGTTTAGTGACACGGTCTTGCAGGGCATCGAACACTACTTTTAGGTGAATGAGGGTTCAGCTACCACGAGATCGATAGAATGGGATGCGATGAAGGTGGTGGTGAGAGGCGTATGCATGGGCAGGTTCTCGAATGCAAGGACATCAGTCTTGACTGCTCTGGCGAAGGCGGAGGATGTGTTAAGGGAGCTAGAATGGCGTAGGCCTGAGCGACCGGACCTACAAGAGCAGTTACTCGAGGCTAAGGAAGTGGTGGCGACTGAAACAGAACGGCTGCGGTGCTATGACTATAAGCTGTACACCACTAAGGTACATGCAGAAGGAGATAAAGTGGGTACGCTCCTTGCTAAGCTTGCCAACCCGAAACCTAGAGGATGCCCGGTATGAGCATACGAACAGAGACGGGGGAAATAGTCTACTCACAGACGGCTGTCCTGGCGCGCTTCCAGTCTTATTACACGAGTTTGTATGAGTGTCAACTGGGGGTGGAGATCTCTGAGATAAGTGAATACTTGGAATCTGTCCCACTGCCAGTGCTAGATGGCGAGGATGCGAAAGACCTGGGAGGACCTGTAACGCTATCAGAGATCAGGGTGGCCTTTAAACAGATGGCTAGAAATAAAACGCCGGGGGTGGATGGCCTACCGATTGAATTCTACGTGAAATATATTGATATTTTAGCGACCAGACTAATAGTGGTGTACTCTAAAGCCAGAATGTTGGGGCACTTGCCCAAATCAATGAGGGAGGCGCTAGTGGTGCCACTACTGAAACCCGGCAGGGAGGCATCGGATGTGACGTCTTATCGGCCCTTGTCTATGCTAACGGTGGATTATAAGATCTTGAGCCGTGTGAAGTTCGGCATAGGGGACGGGTTTGGGAGATGGACACAAGTTCTTTACTCCTCTGCCACGGCAAGGGTACGACTAGGGTCAGTTATATCCTCAGATTACCCAGGCAGGGTTGCTCGCTGTCTCCCTTGTTGTTCGCACTGGCGATGGAACCACTGGCAGCGCAGGCGAGGTCAGGAGCAAAGTACCAAGGGATCAAGCAGGGTGAGGAGTCACATTACATTTCATTGTATGCAGATGATCTGTTACTATACCTAGCAAACACGGAACGGGCCCTGGAAGGAGCAGTAGAGATGTTATCCAGATTTGGTCAGCTGTCAGGCCTTAAGGTAAACTGGACTAAAACCTGTGTTTTTCCGTTGCGGGCAGGCGCGCTGTGTCCCCCTCTTACGATGGAGGTGGTCTGGGAGCCCTCCTGCTTCACCTATTTGGGTGTTCGCATCTACCATGAGGTCGCAAATCTGTTGGAGGGTAATATAGGGCGTTGCGTGCGCGCACTGAGGGGTTGCATAGCCTTTTGGGCCTCCCTCCCGCTATGAGTGCTGGGCCGGGTAGCACTGTTGAAGATGGTGGCACTGCCGCTGTTGCTTTATTACTTCCGTACCCTGCCGATATGGATCCCACAGCGGATCTTCAAAGAATTGAAGATGATGGTAACCGACTTCCTTTGGGGTCACGGACGACGCAGGGTGGCATTGAATACTCTGACCAGACCCAAACTCGAGGGGGGGATGGCAGTCCCCGATTTTGAATTATATTATTTGGCGGCTCAACTGCAGATATTAACGCAAAACATTGCCAGAGAGTTCAGGGGCCCAGACCACGAACGAGGGACTGGTATTCAGCGACATGTCTTGTCCTACATAGTCATGCAACAGAAACAGAAACTAGATGTGAGGTACCTCACAATGGAGGAAAGGACTCTCCGGTTGTGTTGGCACAGGAGTCTGAAGAGAGCGAAGAGAGCCTGGCCGTATGCGCCGGAGATACTACTGGGGATGCTGACCGCGCTGCCACATGGGGGCGATTGGTCCCCGTTGTCAGAGTGGGAAGAGTTGGGCTTACAGATGGTGGGGGACTTATTTATAGATGGGACGTTGGTCCCCTTTCAGACGTTACAAGATCAGTTTGGCCTTCCAGACGGGAATTATCTTCTACATGCAGCAGTGGTTGCGGCGATGCAAAAGCACTGGAAGGGAGGGATAGCTGAACCAGAAATGACCATGGCCTGCCAGTATGTAGTGATGGCTGCGGGCACTTTTCAAGCGGTGATCTGCCTCCATACTAGAATGTTAAATGAGGGACTGGAACCACTGCAAGCGCTGAAGACGAGATGGGAGGACAGCATAGGTAAGCCCATTCCGGACACGGTCTGGGGCCATATTATGAAACGGACGTGGAAGGGAACCAGGAATGTACGTTTTCAGCAGGTACACTTCTTCGTCATACATAGGACCTACCTGACCCCGGAGAGGATTAAGCGGTACTTTCGGGTGCACGACGCAATGTGCCCGAGATGCTTGGCGCCTGAGGTTGACCTGGATCACATGCTGTGGGGATGCCCGAAGTTAGGGACATACTGGCCTGAAGTGGGAGAACTCCTGAATGTGGTTACTGACAGGGAGGTGGACTTTGACATGGCAGCGTGTTTACTGCTTTGGTTCCCACACACGACGAGGACAAAAATCACAAGCAAATTTATCGACCTAGGACTCATATTGGCTCAGAGAGAGATTACCTGGCACTGGAAGTCCAAGGAGGGCCCGTTAGTGAGGAGATGGATGAATGAGTTGATGAAATGGTCCGGATGTGAAAGTGTACTCAGAATGCGACAGGCTGCCAGGACTGACAATGATAAAAGTTTGGAGATGACGAGAGCATGGGAACTGATAGTTCAAGCGTTGCGTGACTACATGATAGAGGATGACGATTAGGCACATTGAAAGAATAGGGCTCCATGAGGCTTGAATGAACAAATGCAACACCCGACCAGTGGCGTGCTCCATTATCAATACAGAAAGACTATGCCCGCATCAGCAGCAGTTGGGGGGGGAGGAGGGAGGGAGAGATGGTTTGAGGGGGGGTTAATAGGCACCGCGTTAATATTATGGAGGATGCCTGCAGCTGGGCCCTAGGGTTGGTTTTCAATAGTGAGGTCCCCGAGCGGGGTACGGCAGGTTCCCGGGGGGCGGTAATTGTCAGACCCTGGAGACGGCCACTATAGAAGGGCACTAGCAGGAACATGTTGGAACAGGTGTTGGAAAACCGACATCGCCCCCACAGGGCGCCTGGATGTGCTTGATGGTGTCTAGGGGGGTGGGAGTTTAGGGGGGTAAAAAAAGCAGATACTGAATGGTGTTGTTAACCAGATACCCATATGAGGTGACCACTGTGACATTTTCATTGCAAGTACGACTTGGTGCGCCGCCTGGCCTCCGGGATGTGGGCTAATTGGCTGTGTACGAATTTACTGTTATTCCTATGCTTTGGGATGTCATGAGTGTAATGGTTGACCTACTTTGAGGTCTTGTTTCTAATTCTGCAATGAAAACAAATTAAAAAAAAATTAAAAAATCAGGACTATGGACCTTCCTAAAATAATATATCCCCTCAACAGCACACTAGCTCAATTTTCAGAGATGTGTCAATCAACTATGTATAAGCGAAGGAACTCGCACATCAACAATAATGTGCACAATGCTAACACTTCCGGTGATATGCTGTACACAACTCACTATACAAACCAAAAACGTTTCCGTGTGTAGAGATACTATTGATATGTGTAGTGTACTGCACAGTGGACGCAACTATATTATCTCAGACACTGGGGAATATCTTGGTAATGTAACTGTGTTGTCTCCCCCCCTTGAAGGAAGCAGAAGCGGAGTTGTCTGGTCCAACGTACGCAACTCCTGCGTAAGACTATAAATAATTAGACTACGCCTTGGGCGTGGTTCACTTCTGCAAAGAGAAGAGACTCTGCCACAGCGAAGGTCCTCACCCTGCCAAGTGGCTGTCGCCATGACCACGTGCTTCCTCGATACAGGCCCATTGCGAACTCAGCGCCACAGCACCACAGACTTATGTCTGTATCGACTACTGCCTTCGATCTACACTGCGGACAGCAGGGTTCACAACTTGAATCCAGCTTTGGATCTACACTACAGACAGCATTGAAGTTAGCCTTGATTTATGTAAGGCAAACACAATTATACTCTATGTCCTCAGACTTTGTTAAAATAAGTGACAAACATTCTTTGTCGATATCTGTGCTGACTACTGCCTTTGATGGACAGTGCGGTCAGTAGAGTTCACAACTTGATACCAGTTTCGCATCAGCACTACAGACAACTTTGAATTCAGTCTCGATTTATTTAAGGCAGACACAATTGTACTCAGTCCTCAGATTTTCTTAAAGTATGTGACAAAAAGCATTCCTCAATGTTTGTGTTGTCTACTGCCTTCGATCTACACTACGGACAGCAGGGTTCACAACTTGAATTCAGCTTTGCATCTACACTACGGACAGCATTGAAGTTAGCCTTGATTTATGTAAGGCAGAGACAATTTTGTTAAAGGATGCGACAAAAAACATTCCTCAATGTCTGTATTGAGTACTGCCTTCAAATGTACACTGCGATCAACAGAGTTCAGCACTTGATACCAGAAGCGCATCAGCACTACAGACAACATTGAATTCAGTCTCGATTTATTTAAGGCAGAGACAATTGTACTGTGTCCTCAGTTTTTGTTAAAGTATGTGACAAAAAAGCATTCCTCAATGTCTGTGTCAACTACTGCCTTCGATCTACACTGCGAACAGCAGAGTTCACAACTTGAACTCAGCTTTGCATCTACACAACTGACAGTAGAAAATTCAGCCTTGATTTATTTAATGCATAGATAATTGTACTATATATGTTCAGATTTTGTTAAAATAAGTGACAAAAATCATTCGTCGATATCTGTGTTGACTACTGCCTTCGATATACAGTGCGGTCACCAAGGTTCACAACCTGAATTCAGCTTTGGATATATACTACGGACAGCATGAAATTTAGCCTTGATTTTTTTTAAGGTAGAGATAATAGTACTTTATGTCATCAGATTTTGTTAAAGGATACGACGAGAAGAATTTCTTGATGTCTGTGCTGACTACTGCCTTCAATCTACATTGTGAGGGCTCACGATTCAGGTGGAATGGCGATTGCACATGACACATTCCAGCAGGCAAAAGACATTGTACCAGTGTGACCCGCCCGAACCACGATTCATCGCAGGGTGCGCACATGCTGAGTTCTTCAGGTACCACTAACTCACTGCACCACAAGTCATCTCCACGTGGCCTTATTAATGCAGAATTCACTAGGCAAAAAACATTGCTTCCAATGCGGCCTGCCCGGACCACGCATCATTGCAGGTTACATACAGGCTCAGTATCAAAGGTACTACTAACTGAGTGCACCATAATTAATCGACACATGGCCGTATTCAGGCAGAATTCAACAGACAAAAGACATTGGTCCGAATGCAGCCCCCCTGCACCACGCATTATTGCAAGGTACGTACAAGCTCACCGCCAAGGATACTACGAACTCAGTGCACCAAAAATCATCGCAAAGAAGAGTGAACAGTTTTATGTCACAGTGAGGCATACTGCCACTTTAAAATGGAATTCATGCAGAATTCAATTGACAAAGGACATTACTCCAATTACTGCCCCCCCCTGACCAAGCATCATTGCAGGGTACTTACACACTTACCGCCAAAGGTACTAGTAACTCAGTGCACCAAAAATCATCGCCACGTGGGCTTAGTAAGGCAGAATTCACAAGACAAAAAACTTTACTATCAATATGGCCTGTCCTGACCACACATCATAGCAGGCTCCACAGAACCTGTTTCAGGTGCCACTAACTCAGTGCAAACCAAACTAAGTATAACACCTATCAAACTCTATACAATATCCCTTTGGTATGCTTCCATCAAAAACTTCTTTTATATCACTTATAGATTTAGTTGAATAATAATATTCACGCTGCAAGTGCAAAGGCACACTTAATGACAGTCTACACTGCGAACAGCACAGGTCACAATTTGAACTATAATGTCCCTGAAACATACATATTTTCGACAATGTATTTCATACATGTTTCATCTGTTATTTCAATCATGATTACAAATGATGAAGTCCAGCCTAAGATCTACACTGCGGACAGCAGGGTTTACAACTTGAATTCAGCTTTGCATCTACACTACAGACAGTAGGGAATTCAGTCTTGATTTACTTAATACAGAGACAATTATACTGAATGTATTCAGATTTTGTTAAAATAAGTGAAAAAATCATTCTTCTATACCTGTGCTAACTATTGCGTTTCATGTACACTGCGGACAGTAAGGGTTCACAACTAAAATTCAGCTTTGGATCTATACTACAGATAGCATTGAATTCAGCCTCGATTTATTTGAAGCAGAGACAAAAAATACTCCTGTGGCACTGCTAGTATGCACAAGCACCTTCAATCCCTGCATCCTGTGAACTATCCTCACAAAGAATGTAGAACACTGTGCCAAAAGGTACCTGCACCACCGGCAATACCAAGGGGCAGATTTACAAGCCCCTTGCACCACTTTTGCGTCACTTTTCCGATGTTAAAAGTGGCGCAATAGTGGCGCAAGGGACTTCTAAATCTGCCCCCAAGTCCCTCTGGGGCATCATATTCAACATCGCCACCACACCTTGCTCCCCATTTTGAGAAAGTTAGAATGCACAGCGTGAAGTGCAATCATTAAATTTGTTATGGGAAGCAATCAGTAGACCTAGTTTGCAGAGCAATTGATAACCATTAATGGTAGTTTTTTATTTTTTTCAAAGTTTATGCATTTCAGTAGGCAACAGTCAATGCTTTGAGTGCAGCCCGTTCAGACCACGCATCATCGCAGGGTGAGCACACGCTAAACACCACATGTACCACTAACTCAGTACACCATAAATAATCACCATGTGGCCTTATTAAGGCAAAAATCAGTAGTCAAAAGACATTCTTACCAGTGCGGTCTGCCTGAACCACGCATCATTGCAGGCTCCACACAAACCGCTCTTATCTCAGTGCACCACAACTCATGAACCCTTTACGATAGAATCTTCTGTGTATTATTTCACTCATAGCGCTCCTACTTTGTAAAGCAGAAGTCATAAACCGTTTACGATTGAATATCTGTGTATGATATCATGATTACTATTCTACTTGTTACCAACAGCAACGTAATAAAATGGAGTCAAGCACAAGTGCCCGTACCCAATTCAACCATCTATGTCTGTCTGAGTATTTATTATGTTTGTAAAATGCTGTTCCTGCCCCCTACCACATTATATTGTATTGTAAACTGCCAATGCAACCATCTTAATTCTGCCAGTAAGAAAAACTTCGATTATACAACTTTCTCTTGCTCATTCTACAAATACGAAGGTACAAACTGGATCATTAGAATACTGCAAAGAAAGTGTATAGTAAATTTATAAGTTTGTGCTATTTCGAGTTTTTTTATCATATTTATATAGCGCGAAGTCGACCCAAAACTATATCAGCAATTTACATCAGCACCGTATTTACAGTACATTTTCAGGCACGCGTAGATTACATCATTTCTCTACAATAATAGGATGTGGACGCGCCTCTAACACTGATTTCCAGCACCAAGTTCGACAGTATACCTGAATGACCACATACGTATACATATTAAATGCCCTTCATGTGCCAAAAACTGCAACCTAAAGCTTTCACAGCCCTGTATTATTACAGCTACAACACTCCACTGAATGTACAACAAACATTCATATTTGCAGAAATGCGTCATGTCCCCCATCTTTTATGTTTGCAACTATGGATGAATATAGGGTCAGTGATACCCGTACCTTCCATGTTGCCATGTTGTGGGACTTTACAGACATAATGACACATTTGCGTTTAAGACACGGGTGATGGCAGCACTATAACACGGAGACCCAAATCAGTTCATTTCTCATATAGCTCACGTCAGAACCACGCCCATAGCTCCGGAGTCATCGTTCACAGCCTGGCGCAGCACTAGCATACATCAGGCCAGCTAACTCCTCTTACGCTACCAGGGACACACAACAACGCTACATGGCCCAGATTTCCATTGTAGTGATTTCTTACTTCCAGCTCTAGTTGTCAGAACGGCACACACACACTCGCTCATGATGGGTATACACCCACAACACACCCATCTAGCACATGCATCACTACACACGTGACTCTACCAATAAAAAAGACGGGGCACACGTGCTCTATGCCATTTTAGAGTTGCTCCCATCGCAAGCGCTGTGATGGCCGGTCCTAGTGGTTCAGCCGCCTCATGTAGGCCTGAACTACCGAACAGGGGGGCCCACTACCACGTGCGTTGCCTCTTTGGTCACTGAGTTAGTGGTACCGCAAGGACTGAGCGGGTGAGGAACCTGCAATGAAGATGGGTGCACAAGCATGTCCTTTGCCAAAGCGATATCAAGACTCAGCACCAAATGTGAGACTCCTTGGTGGCAGAGCGGGACTGCATGATGTAGAACGTATCTTGTCTGCGAAAAGGTGACCAATGAGGCCTGGGTGCGCAGCGGAGGGAGTAGATGGGGTGCAGCAGACTGGATACAAAAAAGCGACGCAGCGATTTAGGCGTACGCAGTCCTACATACCGTATCTTATTGCATTTGTATTTTTTTTCCAATAGCAGGAAAGTTTTTATAGTAGGTCAAAAGTTCGTCGCTCGTGATGATTGAAACCACGTGTACCACTGCGCACCACTTGCTTTCACAACCGGATGGAAAACATTACTACTCTACTAATTCTTCATAAATCGAAGCCCATTAACAAGTTGGAACTGTACAAATAGTTGTATTTTTAATGCGGGAGGGAAGGTGTGTGAAAGAGCTGTGCTATTCTCCGCCACATTAAGATAGTGACAATTACCAATCATAACATCTTTCTTTTACTATCTTTTAGATATAGAGCTTCAGGGAGCACTATGTCCCGGCACGTGGTGGAAGACACACCGGTGAGCTGCGAATATTCTTTTCAGTCACTCTCTCACTTCCTCTCTCCTTTGATAAAGAAATGACTCACAATCTTATCTTCCTTTTTAATTTAACAGGTTGTGTTTCACAAATTAGCGATCCCCCAACACCTCCAAAGCTCAACGTTTGAGGATTCTGCGATGATGCATGGCCATCGTAACAACGCCTGAAAAGGCTGCTTCGACACATGGTGGACCCTCTTTGAATCACTTCAATGGCACAAGGTGAGCAAAGAAGCTTGTTTCCGAAGAAACGAGAAGTCACCTGTGGGCGGAGAGAGTGGGTAGTGTGTAGCAGCTTGACTCTGTAGGAATGTACAATTACCTTCGGGCAGTGAGAATGGATAGGTTGGAACAGTCTGCGTGCGCAAGAAAAGGCACTCACCTCGGACTCTGGGAGTCAATGTGATGCAAGTCTGGGTACGCGGTAATGAGAGCTCACAGCTATGCAGTGGGAGTGCATAGGGTATAGTACTCTGGGAGAAAAAGAGCACACAGACACCACCTTGCAGTGGAAGTTGATGTAATACAGTATCCTGAGTGTCCAAAGGCATAAAGCAGAAATATACTTGTGCAATTGTATGTAGTCTTCTATTTTTAACTCTATACTATCTTTAAGATCACTAAACTTGAGGGTGCACTATGAACCGGCACGTGCTTGGACACACAACGGAGGCAAAAAGGTGAGCTACAAAGATTTTCTCCAGTAGTAACACTACCTCTCCTCCTCCATGTATTACTTTCTCTCTCTCACACTTTCAATGTTGTTTTTTCTCTCTTTCTCTCTTTCTCTCTCTCCCTCTCTCACATTGTTTCTCTTTCTCTTTTAAAGTTATGGATGCTGCTGTCCACTCTGCAGATAAATAAATCGAGGCTGAATTTAATACCGTCTGCAGTGTAGAAACAAAGCAGACTTTAAGTTGTAAACTCTGTTCACCACAGTGTTTACACAAGGTAAGCAGAGCAGACTAGATACACAATGCCTCCAATTAAATGCGTTGGAAATAAACAATATTGTCATGCATAATGACGTGATCTCTCACCTATTTCTGTCTCATATCTGAATCATTTTAAAGACCTGCTGGTCCATACTGTAAATCTGATGCAGTAGGCACTTCCCTACAGACACCTTTTCAACTCGGGCCTGTAAGAGAGATGAGATGTATCGGGCATACTGCAGATGTGCAAATAACCAAATATTGCCAAGTGTTACCTTAATGTGTGAGCTTTGACCTCATTCAGTCACATCGATCTAATTTTAAACAGTTATTTTCATTTTTGTTTTGCAGGTTACCTACCCTCCTTCCATTGGAGTCCATCTCACATTTTGTTTATTATATTGTTATGTTAAAGTTACCTTTCTAGTTATTTATTATATTGTTACGTTTCTAGTTATTTATTTTTGTTGTAATAAAAGTTCATTTTTTTAAAAAAGTGTATACGTCTTCTTTTTCTGACAACATTTCACTATTAGTTAGTGTGATAATCATATGCTTAGAGAAGATTTAATAATTAAAGTAGAAATTATGTTTTTAACTAGAAGTATAATACTGAGGCTAACTCTTTACCAGCTCTTTACAAGAGTCTGTAGCTGCGATTAACAGTTCCTATGGAAAAGTTTAAAAACTCCAGCACAGTAACTGTTTGGATTAGCAACATTGTGTGGTGAACTTGTAACCTGTGTGCTCAGTTAAGTGTTCCATGAACTGTTACTATGGTAACTCGCAGTAAGCAGTTTGGGGGTAGGTTTGAAAGGTACTGGCTGTACAGAAACCGTTATATTTACCCAGGATCCTCTACATGACAGAGAGGAAAGCAAACTAAGATGACAGAACACTGAGTATCAGATTTACAAGCCCCTAACGCCACTTTTGCGTCACCTTTCCCATGTTAAAAGTGACTCAATAGTGGCGCAAGGGACGTGAAAATCTGCCCCTATGTACATTACGAGCAAAAGAAGTACACAACTCTTCAAATTCTTTATCGTTCAGAATTAGACAGTGTTGCTTCACGATTCACAATGCACTTCACTAAATACTTCGTGCCTATTTAAATGGGAGACGGGATTGTCGACATTACAAAACTTAGGGGCATATTTACAAGGACGGCGTTAAAATTATCGCCACTTTAACGGTAGCAAACTATAACTAAAACAGCGACAATGAACTTCAAAATCCTTTGTTATCTTACCGGAAGATTTTTTCAACACTGTTGTTTGCTATGGCAGGGTGAGAGCCGAGGCTCTCGCCCTGCCGTAGCCAACTTGGTTTGTAATGGCGACTTCCGAAGGACGCAGGCAGCTAACTGGGACCGTAGGGACATTGGGCCTCCACCCACAGTCCCCAACGTTGTATCCCATGGGATGGGATCCCAAGGAGGAATAAAAATTAGTAGTAGGTGATTTTTATTTTACAGTAAAATTAGGAGTCTGGAATGGGCATATTTACAAGGACAGCGTTAAAATGTTCTGGTGTAAACCTGGGCTTCTATTGGAATTCTCACAAATTCTCAAAAGCCTATTATTAGGCCCATTATGGCAGCTTTAACGCCACTTTCCTATCACTAAAGCGACGATAATTTTAACGATGTCCTTGTAAATATGCCCCCAATATTGCGAGAAATACAGCGATAATTCATGTTCGCAAGTGAAAAGCTTGTTAATATAAGACTGTGGACTTAACATATCAATCCGCCTCGCATATTAAACATGCTTAAGTTTACTTCCGAACAGATGTTAGGATCCGACATAAACTGCAATTAGCGAGAGTAATGCTATCTGTCCTCAAATCCAGGGCCGCCTTCTAAATACAACACTGATGTCATACCTCCCTCTGCCTTTTTATATTGTGATAGGAACGCCTACCTTGCCACTGAGAACGCCTACATTGCAACTCATTGGAGATACGAGGCGAGCCCTTAGCAAACTGACTGCTAACATGCATTAATGCATCTTTGCGTCGCCTAGTAAATAGGGGGATATCATTTTCACTGCATGTTTGGCTTTTTTTTTTAATTGCGGCGTAATGGCACTTGTTAATATGCCCTCAAGTTTGCTATGACACTGCGGGAACCTCGACTCCCGCCCTGCCATAGCAAACAGCAGTGTCCCGGGGTAGACACCCTGAGACACAGCAGGAGCCACTCCAGGGGGGTGGTGTTCCCTAGGAAAGCCCCGGAGGCTTAGACGGACCTTTGAACTCCCTCACCCATTTATTTTGTGTATCACCGACGAATGGTGGTCCCCGGACTACAGGGCCCCTCTGGACCCCCATCAAATGTAATATTTTAGACCCAGGGATTTGGCCCTCCCCGGTAGCTAATTTTTAAACAAGCACAGGAGCCCGCGCTTCGTTTTTATTTTTATTATGACAGATCCATGCAACCAGCCACATTTTTCTGTTTTTTCTTTTAAAAAATATAATAATTTGGGGCCCTAGGGGTCCTTGTAGGACCACCTAAGCAGGTCTAGAGGATCAAAATATTTCTTACCTGCCTCCTTTATACGTTTTGAACACTTGTCCCACAAATTTCTAAATCCTCGCTTCTACCGAGGCACAAAATGGCTGCCAACGCTTCCTAGTTTCGATTTTTGACAACCACTTGACAGTCAATTAGCGTATGATCGGGACGGTGCGCTTAGAGTGCATGCAAGATGCGCGGATCCACCGAGGCCATAGATATATATGGACTTTTAATTGTAATTTTCTCAGGAACTACTGAACGGATTTACACCAGTTAAGCAAAAGGCACGATGCTGAACCAAGGACTACCACTTTGCCAAATTTGGTGTAATTCCGTTTAGCCGTTTAGGCTGTAGCCGCAATAAACGGTTCCTATGTAAAATTGCATGGGGATAACACGTTTTGGGACCCCCCTTTTTTCTCGGCCCCCACTTCAAATGCAATTTATTTGACCCCCGGATTTCTCCTTCCTACGTAGCTAATTTTGTGACAAGCGCAGGAGCCCGCGCTACATTTATAATTTTTTTAAGGCTGATCCATGCACCCAGCGCACATTTCTCCGTTTAAAAAAAAAATCTTTTTGGGCCCTAGGGTCTAGAGGGATAAAAATATTTCTTACCTGCCCCCTTTATAAGTTTTGAACACTTGTTCCACTAATTTCTAGATCCTCGCTTCTACCGAGGCACAAAATGGCTGCCAAAACTTCCTGGTTTCGAATGTTAACAACCACTTGACAGCCAGTCAGCATTCAGCGTGTGATCGGGACGGTGCGCTTATAATCCATGGAAGATGTGTGGATCCGCCGAGGCCTTAGATGTATATGTCCTTTTAATTGTCATTTTCTCAGGAACTACTGAACGGATTTACACCATGTAAGCAAAAGGCACAAGTCTGAACCAAGGACTACCACTTTGCCAAATTTAGTGTAATTCCGTTCAGCCGTTCGGGCTGTAGCCACGATGAACGGTACCTATGGAAAATTGCATGAAGACATGTTTTGGGACCCCCCTTTTTTCTCAGCCCCCGCTTCACGAATCACCCCAAGACTTTCAGGATAGGAGCGGACCGCAGCGCCCCACCAGTTTTAAAACTTTCATGAAGATTTGTCAACTGGCGCCAAAGTTAATCCAAATAGAATGTTGCGGATTTCCTATGGAAAATAGGTCCTAATTATAACTACCTACTGGCGAACGCCAGTAGGTAATATATATATATATCCAAGTTTCACAATGCCCAAGCTTTAGGACGCACTCTCCATCAAACTCAAGAGGCAGCAGCGCAGTCTGCGGCTTCACCGGTAAATACAGTGCCTTATGCGTTTCAGATTAACTCACATCCTTGATCACAGGCATAAGCAGCAGTTAGTAGAAATGGCGTAAGACTACCGATCACTTTATCAGTTCTTTTAATCACTCACAGGTGGAGCATCACATGACATCACAGTATGCATTCTGGGATCAGTAGTCATTTACATAAGCCATAGTTCAAAATAAAACTTGCTGCCGCTTATAAATTTCAAAGTTCAATACAGCCATTAGTGGGCTCCACGTGAGCCGTGTCGTGCGCTGCTTCAAATTCCTTGCCATAATGATGGACCAAACATGGCTTCTCCAAATAGGGTGCCCGCAGGTACGCTCAGTTCAGCGCATGGTGCAGCCCTCACTGCTGGGTCGCCGTGTTTAACATCCAAGTTTCACACTGCCCAAGCTTTAGGACGCACTCTCCATCTAACTCAAGAGGCAGCAGCGCAGTCTGCGGCTTCACCGGTAAATTACAATGCCTTACGCGTTTCAGATTAACTCACATGCTTGATCACAGGCATAAGCAGCAGTTAGTAGAAATGGCGTAAGACTACCGATCACTTTATCAGTTCTTTTAATCACTCACAGGTGGAGCATCACATGACATCACAGTATGCATTCTGGGATCATTAGTCATTTACATAAGCCATAGTTCATAATAAAACTTGCTGCCATTTATAAATTTCAAAGTTCAATACAGCCATTAGTGGGCTCCACGTGAGCCGTGTCGTGCGCTGCTTCAGATTCCTTGCCATAATGATGGACCAAACATGGCTTCTCCAAATAGGGTGCCCGCAGGTATGCTCAGTTCAGCGCATGGTGCAGCCCTCACGGCTGGGTCGCCGTGTTTAACATCCAAGTTTCACAATTCCTAAGCTTTAGGATGCACTGTCCATCAAACTCAAGAGGCAGCAGCCCAGTCTGCGGCTTCACCGGTAAATTACAGTGCCTTACGCGTTTCAGATTTACTCACATCCTTGATCACAGGCATAAGCAGCAGTTAGTAGAAATGGCGTAAGACTACCAATCACTTTATCAGTTCTTTTAATCACTCACAGGTGGAGCATCACATGACATCACAGTATGCATTCTGGGATCAGTAGTCATTTACATAAGCCATAGTTCATAATAAAACTTGCTGCCGCTTATAAATTTCAAAGTTCAATATAGCCATTAGTGGGCTCCACGTGAGCCGTGTCGTGCGCTGCTTCAAATTCCTTGCCATAATGATGGACCAAACATGGCTTCTCCAAATAGGGTGCCCGCAGGTACGCTCAGTTCAGCGCATGGTGCAGCCCTCACGGCTGGGTCGCCATGTTTAACATCCAAGTTTCACAATGCCCAAGCTTTAGGACGCACTCTCCATCAAACTCAAGAGGCAGCAGCGCAGTCTGCGGCTTCACCGGTAAATTACAGTGCCTTACGCGTTACAGATTAACTCACATCCTTGATCACAGGCATAAGCAGCAGTTAGTAGAAATGGTGTAAGACTACCGATCACTTTATCAGTTCTTTTAATCACTCACAGGTGGAGCAGCACATGACATCACAGTATGCATTCTGGGATCAGTAGTCATTTACATAAGCCATAGTTCATAATAAAACTTGCTGCCGCTTATAAATTTCAAAGTTCAATACAGCCATTAGTGGGCTCCACGTGAGCCGTGAGTGCGTCCTAAAGCTTGGGCATTGTGAAACCTGGGGCCGGTATCCTACCGAGCCGCTATATGGGAAACACCGCCAAGGATTTAGGACAGCATTTACCTGCGGAGGCCTATCTGTGGGCTTTGAATGTTACCAGCGGTTAATTGGTGCACAGATTTTTTCGGGACTTCAGCACCCAGTATGCCCCGCAGTTTCCCGATGGAGCAGCCCATCAGTGGGCGTGGACTTTGGTATTGATTATATTGGGACTGAACCGGAAATAGCACACACTGTGCTTTGAGCCTCTGAGGAAGAAGGGAAAAACCTTTGAAACGCGTCAGGCTATATCTCAATGACACAGCTGCTAAATGGAATCTGCAGTTATATTGCTTTCTATACCTGAATAAAAGCTATGCTTTGTGACGGAGTTAGAGTGCGTGCTCATTGCTTTGGGCAAACTGGGAGCTTGGATATATATATATATATATATATATATATATATATATATATATATATATATATATATATATATATATATATATATATATATATATATATATATATATATATATATATATATATATCCAATACTCCGGCACATGTTACCACGCTCTGGGATCTCACCAGCCAGGATACAAAGTACACGGACACGGACCAGTTCGGTGATTTCTTATTTATTTTTCTAGTGCAGGTAGTCTCATGACGTTTCGGCTCCAAGAGCCTTGTTCACATGACAATGTTCTCGTAGTGGATTGGACCTTTTAAAGTGTCAGTGATAGGTTCATTGTCGTCACATGAGAGGGCTATGCATGGACATAAACAAAATACTAGGTTTACAGGGTAAGTACAATATATGACAATGTTATCCAGATGCTAAATATGAATTACGGTAAAATACCGGATTAAGCAACACTGAACCATTCAGATTGTACAAAACATGTCAACTTGAGAAACATTGTAGGAAAAAACAAAGTGTCACAGTTAAATACCAAATATTTTAAAAGGCTATAAACATACATAAATATAATATTTCAATTCTTCTGGGTATAATGCTATTGATTAAAGTGCCATTTTGATCATTGTCTATTTCTGTGTATTTGATCTTTAAAGATATAAAGTGCAAGTGCAAGAATATTGATGTGCAAATATCGCCTTTTGTGCAAAAACATGTGCAAAAATATGCTAAAGTGCAAATCTATCTCTCCTCATTATATTTAGGATGTAATCAATGTTAAGATCAAAAATAAAATTTAAATCACAGCACAATATGTAAATTTCTTCAATCAATGCAAATCTTCTGCTGGTTTCACTCAATTAAATTCATCAGTGAAATTGGCTGCAAAAAATATTGTATCAAATTTCGATAATCCCAGAAACAGAAGTCTTGGTAAAATATTTAAATATAACATCTGAAAAAGTTTCAACCACAATGTTATCTCAAAACCCTTTAAAACCTATAAAACCTAGTAGCAAGCTCATAATATGTATATGCATTGTGAAATAAGTGATATAAGTATGTTAAAGGGAAAACTGAATCGACTGATCGTGCATTAGGATCCATACAGTCTTCCCAGTTCCTAAAGTGCCCAAAAGTGAATTTGATCAATGTGACTAAAAAGTAGCAGTACACACCGTTCTTCATATCAGGGTTCCCAAACATGTTTCCAACTTCCTAATCCTCTTATAGGTACTCCCAGCCGGATAGTATCTATTAATGAGGCATACAAAAGGGAAGCCTAATATCCTTATGTTCAATTATCAAGGCTCTCATGGTAAACATATATATAAATCCTCCGTTACATTGAGACCCCCAGGGCTCTTGGTGTTGAGTAACAAGATATATTTTGTTTCCAGTTTTCTTAATTTGGCCTCTCTGTCCCCTCCCCTTCTGCTGGCATTTACTGTGTCAATCACCCAATATTTCAGGGTAGCATTGTTGCTTTGATGGTGTTTCCTGAAATGCCGGGTCACTGGATAGGTGTTGTCGCCATTGGTGATTGCACGTAAATGTTGGAGGATACATTTATGGACAGCATTTTTGGTGCTGCCCACATATCTTAATAGACAGGGGCATTGAAGGATATAAACCGAAAATTCGGTCTTGCAGGTTAGAACCTGCTTGATGGGGTGTTGTATGTCAGTAAATCCATCCCTATAGATTTTGGTGTTTACTCCGTGGAGGCAGGCTTTACAGGTTTTGCACCGGTAAAAGCCCTTATTTTCCTGCCACCAAGAGGTTTTAACATAGGGTTCTGGGTTGGTTTCCACCAAATGGTCTTTTAAGGAGGGTGCCCTACTGTATGTTAGGGAGACTTTTTTAGGGAGAGTAGTGCCTATGATGGTATCGTTAGTTATCAAAGGCCAATGTTTATTCATGATCTTATAAATCTGCTGATGTTGTCTGCTGTATCCTGTAATAATACGGTAATTAGTACTCTCCTCTTTCTTATTATCAACTGTCTCCCTTGTGGTGGTTATGGATAGACCGGTGTTATTGGTCAAGAGTTCCTCCCTGGATAGTCTCATGGATTTTTCTATGGCTTTGCGAATTAACTGACTGGAGTAACCTCTTTCAAGAAAACGTGTCTTGCTTTCCTCCTGAGCCCTCTCAAGGTCAATTGAGTTGCTGCACACTCGCCGTAATCGCAGCATCTCCCCATAGGAGATGCTGGATACCAAATGTGCAGGATGTGCACTTGCAGCATGCAATATGCTGTTTCCAGCAGTGGGCTTGCGAAAGATTTTACACTCTAAATGATTGTTGTTGATATACAGTTCAGTGTCCAAGAATGTTACAGACTCCTGACTAAGGGTAGCAGTAAATCTCAAATTGAGATTATTTATATTGATGTTGTCAATGAATTTCAGTGCTTCTTCCTTGCTCCCCCTCCAAATAATCAATAAGTCATCAATAAAACGATACCAGGCGACTAAATTGTTTCGTATGTTGTGTCGGTATTCCTGGCCTAGGACCAGCTCCTCCCAAGCTCCCATGTGCAAACATGCGAAGCTAGGGGAGAAGCTGGCCCCCATTGCCACTCTCTGTAATTGGCGAAAAAGTTGTTGATTGAACAAGAAAACATTGTTCTCAAGGCAGAATTGTAACATGTTAAGGAGCATTACATTATGATCCCTGAATTCCGGACCCCTTTTAGACAGATAATGATCAACTGCTCTTATGCCATCACTGTGTGCAATACTGGTGTACAAGGAGCATACATCCAATGCTATAAGCCAATCACCATCAATCACTTCCACGTCCCTTATTTTTGTCAGAAAATCACTGGTGTCACGAATGTATGATCCCAATTTTTGCACATATCCCTGTAAAAAATAATCAATGTAAACAGAGGTGTGTTCAAGTAGATTGCCCCTGGCAGAGATGATAGGTCTGCCCGGTGGATTCAGGGGATCTTTGTGTACTTTGGGAATAAAATAAAGTATAGGCGTGATGGGAATGTCTATTTTCAGATAGTTGAATTCAGTCTCGTTGATCAATTTGGATGCTTTCCATTTTGCTAATTTCCGATGATATTCCGTTTTGATTGAAATGAGCACATGGGACTGTATACGTTCATAGCATGTTCGATCGTTAAGCTGGATGTATGCCTCCTTGTCATATTCTGCTTTAGTCATCAAGACTACATTTCCGCCCTTGTCACTGTTCCTCACTACAATGTATTTGTTTTTGGATAGCCTGGTAGTGAGGGCTGTATATTGTTGTGACAGGCCATCATATTTCCTTTTTGTTTTTCTTGTGCTTATCAAGAGTTCTTTTAAGTCTCCAACCACATTTTCCTGAAAAATGTCAATGTTGTCTCGGGGTAAGATGGGGTAAAAAGTTGAAGGTGGTTTAAATTGGGTAGTTGATGAGTGTCTATTGCCCCATAGGTCAATTTCATTTATCTCATTTGTGGTCATGTTCGGCTCCTCATACCCCGCCCCATCAGTTTCCCAAAGTTCTGTGATGGTTCGTGTGCCCTGAGACACATTGACAGTATCGCTATTCGGTATCGTTGATTGTGATGGATTATTTTTTGATTTATCCTTCAGTGCATAGAATTTTCGAAGTTTCAATTTTCTAACTGCTTTGTAGACATCACACCGAGTAGCTGCATAATTGAAGACACAAGGTGCGGCAAATGTAAGTCCTAATTTCAAAATTTCTTCCTCCTTGGTAGATAATTTAAGTGATGTTAGGTTAACGATAGTGCGGTTACTGGCTTCTCTCATTCCTGAGGGGGCACAGATCCCTGTCCCCTTCCACCTCTTCTTCTCCTTTGATGCCCTCCTCTTGGCTGCCCTGTGCCTTTGGTGCCGCCGATAGTTTGCCCGCTGTTTCCTTGTCCAGGTTGTTTGCGTGGCTTGAGGGTTTTTAGTCTCTCCTGGCATAAAAAAGTGATCTCTTGGCCAGGGGAGTGTTTGGGGATACCTTATATATATATATTTTTTTTACACACAAAAAAAGGTTACAGTAACATTATAGTTAGGAGAATATGTCAGTGACAACATTAACGTTTTGAACTAAACTACAGATATTCATTCACCAGTTATAGTTAGCAGAGCTAACCACAACTTGCGCCCTTGCCATGCACTGCTTATGACCTCACATATTACATCCCTCATGACATGCTCAATGACATCATTTATGACATCACTGATGACATCTGAAATGACATAATTGACAGCATCACTGATTACATCATCCAATGATTTTGTTAGTTTGTGTCATAGTTTACATAGTGATGGGTAAATACCATATTACTTTTCTACATCATTTTGTACAGCCTGTGTCCAGCTAATGGGTGCAAGGGTTTACAAAACACATGTGGTTCTAATGCATCATAGGTGTGGAGAGGTATTGAACACATTATAAATCTTTGTGTTGAAGAGTAAGTCTTTGTGCAGCTGAAAGTTGATGACTTTTGTCTATTATGTTCCACACAAGTTTTTTGGTACTGCAGAAAAAATATCCAGCAGGGCAAAGTTTCTATGTACTACATACTAAGGGCCCGATGTAGGTAGTCTTTTACCGATCGGAATCGGCCGAAAATACTGATTTTCGGCCGTTTCCGATCGGTAAAGGGCTATCGAGATGTAGGGGCACATTTTCGGTAATTTTACCGAATCGGTATCATTACCGAATCAGTAAATTTACCGATTCGGTAATATGTACCGAATCGGTAAAATAATTACCGATTCGGTAATATTTACCGATTCGGTAAAATTACCGAAAATGCAATGTAGGTAGGCTATTTACCTTTGGCACATGGCTGACAGAATCGGTATTTTACCATGGAATACAAATCCATGGTAAAATACCGATTCCTGTGTACATGCACATCTGTGCATGTACACATGTGCCATGTGACAGACAGACGTGCCCTTAGGGCATGTCTGTGTGCCACATTGCACACATGCCCGTTTTGGGGGTGCTAGAGGGTGTCAAAGTGACACCCCCTGCACCCTTGACAAAATCGGTATTTACCGATTCAGTAAATACCGATTCGGTATTTGAATTGAATCCTATGGGCTTCAAAGGCCCATAGGATTCAATAGCAAATACCGATTCGGTATTTACCGAATCGGTAAATACCGAATTTGTAAGGAATCGGTAACGATTCCAGATGTTGGGACCTACATCCCATTTACCGATTTTGAAATACCGAATCGGTAAAATTCGGTATTTCAAATTCGGTAAATGGGATTTACCTACATCGGGCCCTAAGTATTGTAAGCAGTCTTGAGTTATTAGACAGAAGCGTTTCAGCATTACAATTTCTATTTAACATAGAAGAGTCTGTGCACCCCCGAGGAAAAACTAACAAAAAAGGGTTGGGGGCTGCACTACCCCTTTATAGAGATATTAATATGGATTGTGTTAATTTGCACAAGGGATGCACAAACCCTTGGTTAGATTACCTCTCGAAAAACTTTTACACCCTGGGACTGTCTGCCCTATTCATGACCCCTATGAGAATTAAATAAAGGTGATACATATAGGGTTAAGCACCACTTCTTAGAGTTTAGTCCGGCATGAAGGCTGAAAACCGAACTGTTGAAATGGAGTTAAACCTGCAATACATAACAGATAACGTCAAGGTTCTGGGGCTATCGTAACATTTTATCTTCCTAAGTTGAGGAAAGCTGCATTTGTTGAGAAGTCTTGTACCTTCCACTGTCTATCAACAGATTCATTACAAACTCTGAGTTAAACCTGCAATACATAATGGAAAAGGTCAACTTGGTTGGCCCCCCCTGTTGCTGTGGGCTAGAAAGTGGGTTAACCCAGGGGCGTCACTATGCAGAGATATTATGGATTGCCTCAGTTTGGACAAGGGATGCACAATCCTGTGATTAGATGACATCTCTTAAACTTTTAGCACTCTGGGACTGTCCACCCTATTAACGACCTCTCTGAGAATTTAAAAATATGATACATTTAGGGTTAGCATCACTTCTTACAGTTTAGTGTGGCTTGAAGGCTGAAAAAAGAACTGTCGAAATGCTCTGTGCAATACTTTTACAGGTCTTTTGCTTCAACCTGCCCTTTATCTATCCTCAGATCTCACACACCGTGAGAGGTCTCTCTTCTTCTGCTTGAAAGCAGGCACAGTCTGGCGACTCCTGTGCTTTCAGGGTGATACCAGACCCTTGGGGGAACCAGCTGGACCCTGTCCTTGTGAAGGCTCAGCTTAACAACTGTTCAGACCCTGGGAACCCAATCTCCTCAGGCCCTGGTGTCCCCATCCCCAAGGGCCTGCACTGTTTCACACAGCCAACGTGATCTTAGTAGCACATACTCCTAATGCTTTACGGGCACTGGAGGACCGTTTGGTTTTCTTTATGAGCATTCGTGACTTAGTCACTCATTTTGGAAAGTCTCATATCGTGGCTTGTGGGCCGGGTAAAATTAATATCCCTAGGCCTCTATCAAGGGTCAGATACTCAGTAGTGTAAATGGCTTCAGCTATTTAGGAGTAATTATTCACCTAACTATAACGTTACTTTAACCTTTGTTTTTTTCTGTGAATTTCTAAGGTTTAAAAAAACAAACATCTTTTTATCACACACAAATAGAATATTACTTTAAGGTTTGGTTTTTCAATGAATTTCTAGGGTTTTATTTAACTTAAAATAATATATTTTATTACCATACGTAAAGCCAATCCGCTGCCATGCATTGGCTTCAAAAGCAAAAGAAGCCAATCATGGACGGAATGCTGAATAATGCCAACATTCACCCCCAGTCATAAATATCTGGGTTTAATCCATAATTCTTTTGTTCGCCGCCCCAGTTTGGACCCAACCAAATGCAAATCAGTCTCATGCAAACAGTCCAGCCCAAACTGCCAGGCCAGGTCCTCCCTGGACTGGAAACAGGCATCATGGGACTGGTTTCAGGTCATCACACCTTATCAGCCAGGCAAGCTTGAATCCAGTGGCGCAGTGAGAACAGGACCCACATCTGGGCATACCCTTTCCACCTAGGGCGACAAAAGTAAAAGGATCAAACGATGGACAGAATGCTGAACAATGCAAACATTCACCCCCAGTCACACAGATGTGGGTTTAATCCATTTTTATTTTTTCAAACCACGCCACCCCAGTCATATGCAAATCAGTCCTGAACCTGTTCCTCATCGGAATGAACAGTCCAGCCCGAACTGCCAAATCAGGTCCTCCCTGGGCCGGAAATAAGCATCCTGGGACCGGTTTCGGGGCATCACCCCTCATCAGCCAAGCACGCTTAAATCCAGTGGTGCAGTGAGTACGGGACCCACGTCTGGGCATACCCTTTCCAAGCAAAAGGAACAAATGATGAACGGAAAACTAAACAATGCACACATTCATCCCCAGTCACATAGATCTATGCAGTGGTGGGCTGTTATCCAAAGGAACCTATGTTTTTTAAACAAGAGAGGGCCCACTGCGCCACCCTTCCTGAGCTTTAGTCGGCCCTAGGCTCTCCATCCCCAGGGCCTTCTTTTTTAAAGGGAAGTAGGGCCATGGTGTCCCCACTCCCAAGCCATTATAGGCCCTGGGGACGTCATTCTCGCAGAAAGAACTAACAAAAAGGGGAGGGGGCTGCAGAACCCTCCTCCCCATGTGTCTTCAGGCCATGGGGACTCCATCCCTGAGGGACGTTTTCTTTTTATTAAAGGGAGGGGGGGCAGGAGGCCCTCCTCCAAGAGCCTTAGGAGATCCTGGGCAACGCATCCCCCAGGGCCTGTTTTTTATGAATGAAAACAGGGGCCACGTGGCCCCCTCCAAAAGCCCTGTTAGGCCTTGTAGACCGCATCCCCTGGGCTAGTACTAAAATTAAAGTGGAGAGGGACAGCACTTCCCTCCTCCCTGTGTCTTTTCCTGGCTCAGGGACCCCATCCCCCATGGCCCACATGATTACAGGTGGGTGCCCACCCAGGGCACCCACAATATGTTTGTTGGGGTCCATGGGAGAGCCCCAAGGCTCCCAAGGCTCCCAAGCCTCCCAAGGCCCCAACCGGCTCACCCTTATGCTGTGGGAGCTGGCATTACTCCCAACGAAAGGGAGCAGCTAGTTATGCTGCTCCCTCTGGGCGTGAGCAATATTTTGATCTGTTTCCGTCTCGCATCAGTGAGGGCAGGGAAACAGATCAAAAGTATGCTCCCAGCTGGCTGGAGCATTTTCAAAGCAGACTTTGGGCCTGATTTATATTTCAGTTTATGGGTTACTCTTTCACATTGGTGACGGATATCCCATCTGCCAGAATAAAAATCGCATAGGATACAATAGAATTTATATTTCGGCAGATGGGAAATACATTACCGTTGTGACGGAGTAACCCATCCACCGAAATATAAACCAGGCCCTTTGTCTTTGATCCTACCTGGCTGTAGATTAAAAAATGCTCCAGCCAAGCTGGAGCAAACATAGGCTTCCCTGCCCGTTCTCGTGCAAATGAGGCAACACCCCTCTGGTGATAGCACTGGTGCTATATGTGCGGCAGCACTATCTTAATTACAGAAGAGACAGCAGAAGCATCTACGGCCCCTTCTGTAATACCAAATTGCCTTGGGGACGCCCGTTGCGCCCCTGGGGCATTTCAGTAATATGGCCCCAGATATCTATATTATTTCGAACCTTGATATCTCAAAAACTAGAACATCACAAAGAACTTACTTTGCATACCATCATCTAGCTTCTGCCAAATTTAGCATAATTCCGTTCCACAGTTTTTGCTGTAGCTCTTCTTAAATAAATCAGTGGAAATTGCATCAGGATTTTGTGTTTTGGGTCCCCCCTTTTTTTCTAGGCTCCTGCATGACGGATCACCCTGAAAGTTTCCACACACAAACAAGTCAAAGAGTAGCACCTTTTTGGAAAGTTTGTTGGAGAATCTTGAAATGTGGCCAAAGTTATTAGCAACACAAAAAGTGCTTCTCCTTTGGAACAGCTGATCTAACTATAACTACTCAGTTGCGACGATGCGGAGGGGAGGGCGCGGTGAAATAATATCCGCATTACTGGGCTGCTGGAACGCTCTGAAGGTACTGACGCAACGCACTTTGTTGAGAAGTGGCTCAGAGACAGCGAGGCTCCGGAGGGTCCTTCCGCCTTCTTTTGCGGGGAACGTGCGCATCGTATCCCTACGGGCAGACCGGCTGTGGGCCGGCCGCCCAGGCCACTCATAGCCCGCATTCTCAGTTATAGAGACCGCAATCTCTTACTGCAGAATGCATGAGAAAATGCCCTGATACAGTTTGAAAACACCCAAATCTCCCTGTATCCGGATTACACTGTGAAGGTACAGTATCAGAGGGCCTCTTACCAGCCGTTCAAGAAGAAGCTCCAAGCCCTCAATCTGAAGTACGCCTTGCCGTTCCCCGCACATTTAAAAGTCATCCATAACCAGAAAACCCACTTCTTTGATTGCCCTGAAGCGGCGAACGATTGACTTGAACACACTTTACCCACCCAGTCTATGGATGGCATCGACCAGCGGGTGCGGGGCGTAGGCGCAGTACAACTAGCTCAGACCCCGCCTTAATGTAGCTCCATGATCACTCCCTTCTAACCAACACTGGAGCAGGCCGTGATGGAACAGGAATCTGCGCTGGAGGCGGCTGCTGCCATGCGGGACCCTACGTGGATCTCTTCCTCCCCAGAACAATCAAATGATTTTTTTTTTTTTATTTTTTTTTTAAAGTTTTGTATAGCGCGATCAAGACCCTGAAGGGTATCAGAGCGCTTCACAATAATGGAAGGGAAGAACAAAGTTAAGGGGAACAATGATGATGTGACACCCTCAGACTCTGGCAGCAATGACCCTTTTTTCCCCTTGATTACTCCTCAAGTGGTCAAGGACCTGTTTGGTTTAAGTGGAGGCCTGTCCTCTACAACTCTTTCGTAACTATGATCCAGTTTGCTTCGCTGGAAGACAGCAAGATGTTGATATTATCTGTATATTATGGGGAAATTTCTCCCTTTGATGAACCTTTTCTACCCAGGTTTGGCATACCTAATTGTTCATCATCCTACATAGTTCCGGTGGAATGTAATTCTGGGTGTGTTTGTGAGGCAAATGTTTGGTGCTGGGCCTGCCCCCCTGCAGTTGCATTCACTGCATGGTATAACCGTTTGGACTTAATGTTTGTTAATCTGTGTTTGGACCAGCATAGTTCGATAGTTCGATGGCTGACCCTAGTATTGGGGATTGTTCTTTCAGGGGTTGTTTTTGTTTCCCGGTCCATATCCTACTCTTTATTGTGTTGTGTTTACGATGCCACCCTAGGGCATCCTTCTCTCCACGAATGGTGATACATGGCCATTTTAACTAAGTATGAAATACTGACTTGGAACGTGCGGGTTATGGAATCTGTGCATAAGCTGCATCGCATCTATGCCCAATTGAACAGGCGTAAGGTCCATATAGCTTTACTCCAGGAAACGCACATGACGGACTCAGAGGTTGTTAAACTGCAGAGGAAATGGCAAATCTATAATACTTCCTATTCTGCCTTTGCACGCGGGTCACTTATCTGGGTAAGGAATGGGGTGCCATTTGAGCTGTTGGAGCAGAGGGTAGACACAGTGGGGCGCTATGTTCTCCTGCGGGGCAAGCTAGACGGAACTTCAATTGTTTCGGGCAGTGTGTAAGCCCCAAACTACGAACAGACTGCTTACCTTACTAGCCTTAATGCGGTTTGGATGGACTGGGTATAGTGTCCCTGGGTTCTCGGGGGGGATTTTAATTCTGTTCTGGATGTGGAATTGGACAGCTCTCAGCCCCCAGTGCAGGGTGCAGTGACAACAGACTTCCTACATGCCTGGGCAGTGGGTTGGCGGATTAGTGACATATGGCGCACGCAACACCAGTTTGACAGTGAATTTTCATTTTACTCCCCCCCACATCAGCTGCATAGACGGAATTTTCTGCTCCCTGTCCCTGTCATCCCACGTGATTGAATCCACGTACCTCGGGAAAACGTTGTCTGATCCCAATCCACTTGAAGTGCTGATCGAATGGGGGAGGGCCCTGCCCCCGGTCCCGACTTGGCGTCTTTGTCCACTCACGCTGGAAGATGGGGTATTTTGGGACACTCTAGGTACCGCCATCACTAATTACTTCAAAGAAAATACTGGCTCGGCATCCTCATGTCTAGTTGAATGGGATGCGTTTAAGTCGGTGATTAGGGGGGTGGCCATAGGGGCTACTGTTGGGGTCCGACACGAGCTACATAAGAAGCTTGTCTCGGTGGAGGACTCCCGGAACAAACTTGACAATGAGGCTATCTCTGACCCTACTCGGCAGGAACCATTGCAGGAAGCCAGAATTCAAAATGCGGAGCTCCTTGACCGACTCCGCTTGATAGACTACAGTACATATACCCAATATAGTCATAAAGAGGCTGACAAATCAGGGACTCTTTTGGCTTGCCTCATTCCCGACACTCCACCCCCGCACTCTATACTGAAGGTATTCCTCCCGGACGGCACTGTGGCTACTACCCAAGCTGATATTAACGCAGAGTTTTGCACCTACTACAAGTTCCTCTACACTGGCCCGACCGCTGTGTCCCAAGACCTCCTGACTAGGATGACCTCACCTTCCCGGCACTGTTGGCAGATGAACAATCAGACTTGGAGGCCCCTATTACTAAAGCTGAAGTGATGGGAGCCCTTAAGGGTCTCCCTAAGAACAAGACTCCGGTGCTGGAAGGGCTCGAAGTGGAGTTTTATTTGACCTATGCTGAGCAACTGGCCCCACACCGGCTGACTCTTTACAAGACACCACTAGACAAGCGCGCACTTCCAGTAACGACTATCCAAGCACTGGTTTTTTCCCTCCCCAAGCCAAACAGGGATCCCCGAGACATATCAGGATACCGTCCTCTTTTAGCTACCAAGTATAAAATACTCCGGAAAATATTAGCCCAGCGTCTGCTTCCTTATCTCCCCAGGCTCATCCATATGGATCAGTGCAGATTCGTTCCGGGTCACAGCACCTCTCTTAATATTAGGCGCCTCCATTATCTGATGGAAACCTCTGCGGCCCTTCCCTGCACGGCCGGGTGCATCTCTCTGGATATGCGACAGGGTGTGACACCCTTGATTTGACATATATGCTTTCCTCTCTTGAGAGGTTTGGCATCCCACGGGGCTGCCTGCGGTGGGTCAAATTGTTGTTGTACTTCTCTCCCACGACCTGGGCCCGGACAGGCACATCCATATCGTCAGCTTATCCTGTGGCCAGGGGAACGCGACAGGGCTGCCCCCTGTCACCAATGTTATTGGTCCTGGCACTAGAACCCCTACTCCTCAAGATCCACTGGGATACCCGCGTTTAATACGACGCATATTGTGTCTGCATATGCTGACAACATTATCCTCTACTTTAAGGACCTCATGACCAGCCTGAAACCTGTCCCGACTCTACTTAAAAGCTTTGAATGGATATCGGGTCTGACGATTAACACTCAAAAGTCTCGCGCCTTCTTAATGCGGCATAGGGACACCCCTGACCCGATAGCCTTTGGCGATCTCCTGCTGATGACCGCCCCAGACACCTTCAAACACTTGGGTATTCAAATTCATCGAACTCCCCAGGACTTGATTGATGGTAATCTATAGAAGACAATACGGTCCCTCCGAAAGCAGACCTACTTCTGGACTTCCTTGCCACTGTCTGTGATGGGCAGGATAGCCATCTCAAAAATGGTAATGCTCCCCCATCTTTTATATTTCTTTGCTAACATACCGGTTGTCATCCCGCCTGGTATTTTTAAGACGTTGGATTCCCTGTTGTTAGACCTTATCTGGGGAAAGGGACGCAGGACAGTGGGTTTGTCAAAATTACAGCTTCGGCCTGCTGAGGGTGGCCTGAGGGCGCCAGACTTTCGGGCATACTGTAAGGCCAGCCAACTACAGTGGCTGTCCTATTGCCTGGTGGGTAGGCCCATTCATGATATTGGGTACACCGATCGCCTCCTTGCTCAGGGTACACTGCATGGTTTACTTTTGCCGCAGGCTAAAATCCCACCAATGGCTCCCCCCTTGCTTAGGACTGCACTGGTGTACTGGAAGAAGTCTTTCAACTATACGAGACAAACTCTCCCATACTCTCCCAATATTCCCTTCCTTGGGATCCCTGGCGCACATGGCTTAATAACGAAACGGACTGTGTCCCTCTGGGAGCGGGAGGGGGTATCCACTGTTGGAACGCTGTTGGTAGAAGCCACACTGACGGACCATAACAATTTCACCCGTGCACAGGGGGTCCCCCCAACACTGTTTCTCCTCCACACCACTATTACCCATTGCAACAAACGCCATTGGTCCCCTGATGGGATAGAAACCCTAAAAAATGAACTTGAATATGCTACATACCTGATGGGTGCTGGTCGACATCCCACCCGATGGCTCTATAGGGGGATCCGCACACACTCAGAGATGTCGCTAACTCCACTCCAGGCTAAATGGGAGGCAGGATCGGGGAGAGAGCACACGGGCAGAGATTGGGCAACTATATTGGAATTCCCCAAGAAAGTCTCCCGGAATGCTAAATTCAAATATATACAACACATAATCTTGCACAAGGCCTATCTGACCACACACCGACTGAACTGTATCTACCCAGATGCCCAACTTTCCTGCTCTAGGTGTCAGGAAGTGGATGCTGACCTCTTCCACATGCTATGGTCTTGCCGCCGCTTGCAAACTTATTGGCAAACAATTGGCTACAGAGTCCGAGAGGTCAATGGGATGGCTGCGGATAGCTGCCTACTAGGTCTGCATAAACACCCCAAGAAATTAAAAGTGCAGTACAAATTTGCGGATCTGGCTGTGTTGTTGGCAAAACGGGTCATCACCATGAGGTGGAAATCTGCCCACCCCCCTACCGCAATGGTCTGGCAGATGGAAATGGTCAGGTGGGGCACTGTGGAGAGCACTATTCTTAGATAGGAGGAGTACTGAGGCCGCCGCAAAACTCCCATTTCTATGGAATGAGAGGAAAATGTTAGAGACACTTAAAGCCCTTGTCTCACTCACCCCCGCCCCTCCCCCGGTGTCACCAGCTGTGCCCGCACTATCTGCAGCCCCCCTCTCCCCTGTGGCTGACTCGCTTGGAATTGAGTAACAACATATTACAATTTATTGTTGATGCCCAGGGATGGATGTAATTGCCTACTCCACCCGGTGGAGTCTGATTTCTTTTTTATAGCTGAATCAGTGTACACAACTTTCTCCTAAACCTTACTGTATTGTGTGGACCAATGGACCAGAGGAGGGAGAGGGGACTTTTGGATGTTTTTTTCTTTCTATTTCGTTTTGCCTTTTGTTTTTAGTCTTTTACGATATATGGTTCATTTAAAGAGGAAACCTGAGTTTCACTCACTGCACCAATGACCATGTGAGCTAGATGTACCTCCATGTACTGCTGATTTGAGATGTTGATATGATGTGAGCTTAATACCTTACTCTATATGTGTACACACTTGTAAACTGAAACTCAATAAAAAACTGTTTGAAAAAAACACTGACTCTGTCTTAATGTTAGCCTCCGAAGTGCTGAAAATAGCTGCAGACGCAGACGAAGGTAAGACAGCAGCGCTGATCTTGCTGGACATTAGTGCGGCTTTTGACACAGTATCCCACGGCCTTCTTTTGGAATGACTGTGGGATGCTGGGGTAAGAGGTGGTACATTGAAATGGATCAAGCATTTTTTTCAAGATAGATCTTTCCAAGTCCTCCAACGTCCTTTTAAGTCTGAACCCCGAACCCTGTTACAAGGGGTTCCACAGGGCTCTGCCCTTTGCCCAACGTTATTTAATATGCATCCTCTAGCAGACATAGTCACAAAACATGGGGTGAAGCTGGTGTCCTATGCTGACGACACTCAGCTGATTATCAAAATGAAGTGGTGGCTGCGTCCAAACTCAAAGCTTGCTTAATTGACCTGGCCAACTGAATGAAATTCAGTTATGTTCAACTTAATGCAGGTAAAACTGACATTATGGGAGTTGGCAAACAACCCTCCATCTGGTCTCACATCTGGTGGCCATCAGAACTAGGCCAGACCCCGGTCCCCAAACCTAAGCTCACAAACATAGGGGTATGGTTTGACAACAACCTATCTTTTGGCCGGCATGTGCCTTGGCCTACTGAGAAAGTTACAAAAAAATGTAGATCTTCTACCTCTGACAGCAAAAAAACCCATAATTGAGGCAGTAATTATCTCTTGCTTGGATTACTGCAATGTTCTCTACTTATGGGTCACCAAAAATAATATGAGAATTCTGCAGAGAGTATAGAACGCCGCAGCCTGGCTACTACTTAACACCCAAAGGCGAGCCCCAGTGGGAACGGCCTTGTGAAATTTCCCTGTTTACTGGTGCTGGACAGAGTGACTTTTAAGGCTTTGTGTTTTTGTCACAGAATTTTAAATGAGAAAAGACCTAGCTATCTATTTCTGCTACTTAACAATATAGACCTATTAGGAGTCTCAGTTCTGCAGGCACAGCGAGACTGACTGTGCCCAAAGTGCATAGGGCACGGCTGGGAGGTCAACCTTTGGCTTTCTGGCAACTAGGATTTGAAACCAACTGCCGCAGGATCTTAGGATGCAGCCCTCAGAAGTGCTGTTCTACAGGTAACTAAAAACATGTTGCTTAGTTCATCTCAGGTAGACTGGTGCTAAGTATTTTGTTTTCGGACAGGGGAGATTAGATTTAGAGGAGGAATTCCTAGCACGGGGACACTCAGGTGGAGTAACCAGGTGCTCTACAAATTACTCATCTAATCTGATTCCATGCAGAGGCATGCTGTAAAACATCCAATATTTCAGGACGAGTTTCTGGAGAGATAGCTTGACATCCATGAACTTGTGCCGGGCCTCCTGAACCATCAGTGTATAGTCTGAGTAAAGTGATATTGTAGAGCCATGATATTACAACTGGCCCCTTTCTTGGGCCTGGCGCAGCACGTGTCACAATCCCTAAAATCGATAAGTCTAGCAATAATCTGCAACAGGCGCACCTGGTTGCGGGCGTGCTTTTAATGTGCGGTGCACTCTTTCAAATGAAAAGGTGCCTGTAAAAGATTGTTTTTCAAAAAGCTCAGGTAGGATATGTTCCATGAAGATGTCCACGGAGCCTGTATTTGTGTACTCTGGAATGCTAGCTATGAGTAAGTTATTAGGGCGGGATCTAGCTTCTAAATCCTCATTCTTAGCGGCTGTGGTTTTCAAAATGTGTTCATCGTGCACAAGATGCTTCGTTGTAGTGGCATGCTCATCTTCCACCTCGGAAATCCTTCATTCTGCGCCCTCAATTCTCGTGCCATGATGCTCTAGGTACTCAGTAAGGGCATCTAAGCGATGTGTCAGGGCATCGAATCTGGAATCAATGGCCCTGAAACCAGTGTGGAGCTGGGACATGATTGCAGCTATGCTGTCTCGAGCAGATCAGTTGCAGTCTGCTCGGCGTCGGCTTTTGAGCATGTAGGTGATCGTTGGTGCTGCAGTGTCCTAGTCGGCCCAAAATTTAGCTGTTTCTGCCTGGGGTCCCTACATCCCATGTTCCAACAAGGGGGGTACAACACTGCCATCTAACCCAATCTGTGGCAAGTAGGGAAAAAGCTATCATGGCCAAGACAGTATCACAAGCAGAAGAAAAATGATGTGCGTACCCACTGTGGCTAGTTTATGTCAGCCACCAAGTGTGGTAATAAATGCAGCAAAATCACACCAGAAATGAATTCCACAACCAATCACAAAACACAGCACCAGGGTCAATTCAACGTTCAGCAACTGTGTGGTGCAGAGGGAAGAGGGGATATAATACTGGCCCAGTCGCCTCCGCACCAGAAAATAGGCCAGCCGCTGTAGCAGCAGATTGAGCTGGGAAGGTGCCGCAGCATGAGAGAGAGTCTGCAGCAGAGCTATATTAAATGGAGGCCTCAACGGTCCACATTCGGCCAAGACCGTTCGCATCCAGATCACCCACACCAGTTTAGCAAGGTGAGCATACACATCAGCTGCTGGTTGATGGTGGAACTAAGCCGCAATAATCAGCCATCCGCCGTAGGTCAAGGCAGCTGCTGAGTGGTTGTGTACTCACCTCAGCAGGTGGTCAGAGCAGATGCTTGTGGGCCGCAACTCCAGAATCGCCCAGCACCACGCCCAGGTCTGCTCTGGCCTCTCCGGCACTGTCTCGGTGCGATGGGCACCCCAAGTCAGTCTGCTAGGGTGCCATCCACGTCACGATCCTGCCCTCACACTCACCCACCAGCCCTGTCCTGGCGGGGCGTCTGAGGACCGTGTCTGTCCATGAGGGGCAGCGTGTCCCAACAGGCACACATGGGGGACCGCCGGAGTCTAGAAGGTGGCATATCTCAGACCGGGCTGCCTTACAGCAGGAATGCATCATTGCTGTTACCGGTGTATGATGACAATTATGCGGACATCGCTCTCCGGAGCTTCAAATCCATGTGGCTATCTTGGTCAGCAGCTTGATCACACCCCCTTCTCATGCATTGTAAAATTAAATTTCGTGAATTACTCCTCAACAGTTCTTTGCTTACCAAGTGGCAAGAATTCTAATATGGTATATGTTGAAGTGCCAAAGTCACTAAAAGTGTCGCTCAGCCTACTCTCAAGGAAATGTTCAACATCTAGCTCAAATATGCTGAACCCTTGTCAAAAAAGGGTGTTTTCAGATTCTAGGGTTTTGATTATGTCCACTACAGCAGTCATGTTTTCCCGTAAAAATCTAAGCATACCGTAGAATATACTTTTGTTCACATCACTATCAATATGCGACCGAAGAGCCTCACATTTCTTGCCTTTTGGCATCATCACTAAGCAAATATTCTGTAAACAGTCGCCATATGGATAATATAGCATTCACAGCCTCCAGGACAGAGAACTACCGGCTAAACAACACTGTTGGGATGACTCTTTCTTTAATGCCACACAATGCACAAAATGATAAACATATTAGCGTTTTAGTACCTGCACCTAATGAAACAGTGCACCAGAATTGGCAACAAAGTCAACAGAATTGTTCATTAGCTCTGATGATTGCAAAGATGCTTTCAGCATACCATCTAGCAAGTGGTAGGGATCTCTTATAGGAAAGCACTTCAGCTCAGGTATCGATTTTGACAGGTCATCACGCAACATTTTCATATACGTTGGTGAATCAGTGCAAATACAAACAATATCGCTCCAATCTTTCTTGAACTTGGTAAAAACTTTTTGCATCAGCATTCCAAGTGACACTGCTTTTCATGTTTTCCAAAAGTCTGCTGTCATGTTTTCACCACTATCCCAGATGCTTGGTGATAGCACTCATTTCTAATATACATGTCACTATACCTTGCACTGGAAGTTTAAACCCTGGGGTGTTTGGTAATTCCCCTACTGTCAATACTGACTCACTAGAAAAGGGAGTTGATGTATCAAAGGGTTTCACCTATTCTCTGTCTGTGGGTAAATGTGCTGGCACATATTGGTAAATATTGTTATAAAACCAGCCATTTTACTTATCAGTGACAGAAACAAACGTAACCAAAATATCAAATATGATTTTGATATTTCCTGATTCTCTACAGTTTATAAAATAATTAAATATAACCTAAAATATGCCTCTAAACCCTGCATTTTTTTTTACCAAAGACCACAAAACGGAAATAAGCAAAAAGAAGAAGAAAAAATATTTTAGTGACATCCCTAAACAACAAATGTAAGCAGAAAAATGTTAGCCCATTCTTTCTTGCTCCTACCTTGTATAACAAAGTTACAGTGTAAAGGCAGAGACATCCCCTGAAGAGCAGGGAACATATCATATCGAATTTACTTGCCGCTCTGCTCACGCTGCACTCTGTGCCGTGGAGGTGCTGGGAGCTTTGCTGACCCTCGTTTGCCATCGCACCCGGTCTCCCCCTGCCGCCGCAGCTTTTCCACCCCAGCGCGGCCGTAGTAGGGGGGGGGGGGGCGTGAAAGGACTGCAACTCCAGACTCCCTCAGCGGCCGGAAGCCGCATACAGGGACTTCGTGCCAGTAGGCGCTCAAAAGGCAGAGACATTCCCCGCGTGGTGGGAGCACGCGGGAAGCGCTGGGAGAAGCCCGGGACAAGGGCGGGACTGTTTTTTTGGGCCGTTAGTGGTCTTGAGAGGCCGGGCTGGGCCACCCATCTTGGCTCTTTTCATTTGCAATCTGGGCATTTATTATTTGTTATTTTAAATCAGGGCTTTTGTTTGTCTATCAGCAGCGGTCAAAAGCTCTAAAGCTACTCACCAATTATTGCGCTATGAGTGCTGTTTAATAGCGTTTCGTGCTGCACTCTAAACTGTGTGGTAACTACTGATAACTGTTGCTTGTATAGTCTTTGTATTCATATTTTTTACCCAGATACCATAAGGATAAAGAATGGGGAGGCGCAATCCCGTAATGCCCGTCCCTGTACCAGTTCCAAAGCAAAAAGAGGTTGTGAAACACCAGCTCCCTAGCCTAACAGCTATACATCGCATGCTCCAAAAAACAATTGGGGTGGTGGTTAATGCCATAGAAAACACGAAATAACTATCACGGAAGCTATTTCGGGTACTGACGTAGAGACAACTTGCCTCCGAATCCCTTGTCAGCCCCTGATTATAACAGAAGGCCCAATGGGTGTAGGCCCTTACCTATTTCTCCCGGGATCTGTCCTAAACCCCCGAATCTAGTACCCCAGAGACAAACTACAGGGGGGATAGTGAGGTACTGGGTTTTCTCGGAACCGATACTACTACAATAAACCAGCTGTGTCAGGGCAACACCCAAAGACCCCGGATTCCCCTGTCTTGGCAAACAGAGACACAGGATACTTCTTGATGGCGTCAAAGACCAAAGTTTATTGGTTGCAACCAGGGACAGAGGTCTACGAAGTACACACGGGTAGTTCGACAGAGACTGCACCAACTCAATGAAGGAAACTCGGTCTTTTATGCAGAATATTACGCCTCTGGCAACATTACAATTTACATTTGGTGCATACAAAACTAACCAATGGACAAGTAGCATTTCAAAAAGTAGCGAATGATGACAATCTAAGTTAATCCCATTTTCCGTTGTCCAGCCCACCAAAACGATCGCACATATGTTAAGTTTCCTGTTCGATCAGGCCGGACAAACCCATCATAAAACCATCAACCTAGATCGATGAACATGTCGTAAAGGAAAGGCAGAAACAGATGGAAAGGAGATAGAGGAGTGGGAACGGTGTGCCATAAAGTCAAGGCACGTCCTGCTCTTTGATCTTTATCAGGCCAGCTGCTGAACAAGGAACTGGCTCAGCGGGATTAGCCCCAGGCGAGGAGTCAGTTCGGCCAGGTCAATCAGAAGTCAACTAAGGCGTACGTGTCAAGGACCCGTTCGGCCACAATCATAGGGCCTATGTTAGGGCACCCATACAAGATGGCTGCCACATACAAGATGGAACCCGAAGGTTCAAACTAAATCCTCAAATGGAGAGTATTCTCCTATATCGATTCATACGAAAACACTCAGACACGTTATACTCGCCATTTGCGGTCCGTAGAGACCAAGATCATCCCTTTCCGACAATCTTCATAAATCGGGTTTCGAAACTATCGAACCCAATTCGGACCCCGGAACCACAGACCCTCCTTTTGCCCTATCATAGGCAATAAACCCAGACCCATTTTAATCTGAATCCGGATCTATATTCATCAAGTCATCGATATGCTGTTGTAGCATCATCTTATTACTATGCATTTCTCTCCGGACAGGTTTCCGTACGCACAAAGTAGCACAAAGGCCACAAATAGCCGGAGCACACTGTACACAGAGACAAAACATGAACAGAATCACTAAAACTACACCAATGACCATCAGAATCTTCCAACCCCAAGTGGATATCAATCCCCATAACCATCCCATCAAAGACCAATCCCCTTTGTCCAGATGGACAGAATCGGAGATTTTATGTAATCTGGAAATGGCCTGGAGGACTGACGGAGCATTGTCAGGAATAAAAACGCAGCAGCTCGATTGAATCAATCTACAAACTCCCCCTCAATCTGCCAGAATAACGTCTAGGGCAACTCTATTCTGAAGTGTCATAAGTCTATCCGACTGGAGCTCAGCAGTCAAGTTACCAAGGGCACCGGCAGTCTCAACTATGGTGGACTCAACCACTCTCGTAAGCTGACGAATGTTCCTACTGTTAGCCATGGGTCCCCAAAACAGCAGAAAACCCTTGAAGAAATCACCCAATTCTTGTCCTGCAGTGTCTTCTTGACTAAAGACACCTCTAGCAATTCTCATCTTGTGATAATCTGCCGCAGCTGTAAAAGTGGGGGGTAACAGAAAAGAAACAAAACATGTGCCCGAAAAGTCGGCGGGCAACCATGTATACGCTTTGTCATAGCAAACAAAGTAAGTACCCTTAGCAGCTAAGAACGCTGGGGAAGACTGAGACGGAAACACATAAGTCTCAGCGCAAACACTCTTCCCTAACTGAGCCTTCGGATTCTTACCGTTGCCCTGCAGACAATAGTAGCCCTTATGGGGCACTATCCAAATCGGTAGGGGACTTTTCGCTCGCTGGTTAATACTCAGACTAACTCCATATCCAGTTACATTCCAACCACTATATGGTTGCCTCTCATCTTTTGGAATAGTCTCTACTGCATTAGTCCCTTTAATCATGTCGACTATACCTCTAGCTATAGGACTATTCTTCGGATTATCTCTCGGTGAACGTAAGGGGTCAACACTGTGGGCATATATGAACATGGTTCTATAAGCTCGAATCGAACCATTCAAACTAAAGGGCAGGACCAAATAAGGAATTCCTTTATCGGTGGTATGAGGCATCAAACCACAAATCCAGCAGTTCGTTGTATTGATCACTAACTGATGCGGGTGTAAAAGCTGTATGAAGTAATTATTAGCGAATTCCTTACGTCTGACTACCTCATATTCAGGCAAAGGGTGGAAAGAATGAGAGGAAACAGTAGGTGAAGGTGTAGATTGCACAGTGGGATTAGACGTCATTTTAAAAACAAATGCTACATAACCAGTTATGAAAATTACGAAACTCAGTAGTAAAAGTGTAGTGTAGTTCCTAGTTTCCCACTAGGCCCTGCGCATTGGAATAACATAAACAGTAGTATCGACGTGGAACTGCTTATATTCCAGGCCTCCACTGACTATGCTAAACTTAATTGGGTTGTGTTACCAACTAGCTCAGAGGTCACTGGAAACTTTCTTCTCTGCATAGGAAGTGATCAGCTTCCTTGGCACAGACAAGAAGGGATTCAGCTTTCCAACAACCGTGCAACATGACAACTTTGCTCCTCAGATCAAGAGTCAATCTCTAGGGTCGTGTGAAACAATAGACATAGATTTCACTCAGTCAGTCTAGTGCAGTTTACTTTCACAGTATGTAGAGAATAGAGAGACGGGCGTTTATCAATAAAGGGTTAACATTTATTGAACAGTCTTTCTTCTCGTACAAGAGAAATGTATTGCCACAATTGCAATAACTGTTATTGTAAAAAGTACGTACAGTAAGATAAGTATTGCGAAATAGAACTGTAAAAGCATTGATATGGTTTCTTAGCCATACAATGGTTTAAAAGTAATAAAACATATATACAGTCATATATACATTAGGCTAACATACTCAACTGGTGCTTCTAACTAAGCCTACCCCAGTGTGCCTGACCTAAGCCTAACACGTGAGAAGGGGGAGTAAGTAAGTAGCTTAAGTTAAGTTGGTTTTGCCAAGGTTTGTTTCAAGAATTCTCGTCTAAGGGTTTAGTCAACACCATACCTCTGAATAGAATGATGGAGGATTGGTATCTCCTTCAGGGGTCTCTCTCGATATCCCAGTCACCCGCGAGGGTAAACCGGAAGCGCCGGGACTGGATTTCTCTGCACGAGAAATGCAGCGGCTTCTCTCAGCGCGTCGAGGAAGGAGGGGTGACAGCGTCCGCGGGCAGCTGGGCTGGATGTCTTCGCAGAGGACGGCTGCACGGCTCCTTCAGCGTACTGAACCACAGTTCGCGCTGTAGCGGCGATAATGGTAATCAGTAGCTTCACCACCACAGGATAGCAGGCTGCAGCGACAGAGTGCTAGTTGTTACCAACACGGGGTCATGCAGGCAGCTGGCATCAGCAACAGGTTCGCTCATTGCTTAAGGCAACGTTGGTAATATTTATACCTGACAGGTGCCGGGTTTGACGCAAGTTTGCTGGACATAAGACGTCAATTAAAGATGTCACTAGGAAGTGACAGTTATCAGTTGCTCATTAGAGTTCCATTACTAATCAAAACATAGCAAGCGGGGATTTCCAGGTTTGCTAAGTTTTTATCTTGTTGAAGAACTCGGAGTGTTATCTAGGAATATCAGATAGTGACTGCTGCTCTGTCATTGCACTAATTGGTCGCAAAGGAAGTAGCAGAGAGTCATGCTGGAATGTGGCTCTGTTCGTGTGGGGCCAGAGATGACTTTTCAGAAAATCGCACTTGAACGGTTATGCCAATATAGGGAATAAATGGTTTTATGGCCGAATAGGGGCATAAGGTCACAGTATCGATCAGGAACCTAGATAAGCACGCAACACCCACTCCACGTATACATGTCCATCAAAATTACTAAACTAAGCAATTAGATGTATGTGTAACATTGCCCACCCCAAAATACATAAATGCATTCGAAATAGGCGTACTTGCAATACATGGAATTTAGGTACTGTACGTTTTTTTCAAAGCATAGTAATCATTCAAAAAATGATTGCATATGAAGTCAATGAACGATTATGCAAAAGGAATTACACATGAAGTATCTCTGACAGAAGAAATGCGAGATAAATCATCACATAAAAATGCATTGTAATAACATGTGTGCTAGAGGCTGGTGTTATGATGTTATGTCTCTAGATGTGTTTAGAAATAGAAGTGTGAAGCTTCTGTTCTCTAAGAATAGTTTTTACGTTAAGCAAAGAATTGTTCGTGCCAAAAAAGGTCAATATTAGAAAAAATTGTCCAATTCAATGAAAATAGATTTCCAAAGCTCCTGGCAGTTTTTGTTGATCAAAACTGAAGGCCGAATTCAGAGCTCATGGGAACGCTGTGTGTCGGAAAGCTTCTCAAAAGTTATTGTTTCTCTATGGGTGAGAACATCGTATCAGACAGGCTCGCAAAGAATTGGTCTACAAAATCAGGTGATAGTTCAACCAAATTAGATAGCGCTGTAACTTGGCAGGTGTGAGAATGATTGCTGTCATCGAAGTCAGGACCAGCAATGCTCACAGAACGTTGTACCTGGATGATGTTGCTTTTGTCACTCGCTCCACTGTTACCACTTGGCTGTAGTACAGGAGTCTCCACGAATGCCGTCATCAGGATTGGTAGCCGCTGGGGACAACACAATGCGTGAGCCGTTATTGGACTGAGCAAAGTATCGACGTCCATTGGTACTGCTGATGGAAGTGAAAGACAGATGTCCAACACGCATTCCTCGCCGCAAAGCATACACCGTAGCACAGGTAAAATGCAATTTTGCCATATCGGTCTGAATGAAAGGAACCAGGTCATGTTTAGATCTCTCAGCCTGGCCAATCCGAGGACGTTAGTTATCCTGTCCCTGTAGCGCATTGCTAGGATTGTCTCTTCCATTCCCATGGGAGCTATGTCTGAGCCGAGGCTTGCCATAACGTAGCAGGATGGTCAAAAATAGAATCCCTGCGATGAGTCCCAAAAATAGTGGAATACCACCAAAGATGGAGTGCACAAAATTAGGAAAGATTCCCAAAATTGCCTGGAAGGGTGTTAGCAGTCCCGTAAAGACTGTCTTAAATATGCCTGGGATGCTTGTTGCACTAGACATGTTAAGGAGTTGGCTGAACATTTCTACGAAATGCACGGGGCAATTTGTTGATAAAAGGTCATGGACCTCAGTAGCCGTCCTTGCGACTAGAAGATCATACGTCTCTTTAGATGACGTTATAGGCACTGTTGTCTGTAAAAGCACAGATTTCATTTTGCTTAATGTATCAATTCGTATAGAATAGAGATTCAGACGAGGCCAGAGGGGAGTCACTATGTCTGGAGGCCCGCTCTGAAACAATGCTTGCATACAACATTTGACCATGGACGTTACTTGTACTAGATAACTTTTCCCTGGCGTGAGGCCACAGCACCTGTGATCCGTTCTAAGAATGTAACTCCCGTTTGCGAGTTGCATAAAGAAGGGCTCTATCTGAGTTGCAGGTGTGACTAGCTGGTGGCATGAGAGGTTGTTTGAATTTCCATCACATGCTCCGTGTAAATTAATACCCTGACACAAAAGTATACCGCTTAGTGAGTGTTTACAGTTGTCACCACTAAGAAATACATTTTTGTCACTGTCACTATAGCAAGAATGAGTGTATGGTAATTTCCATTCGGATTTAACATATCCCTTACCCAATTGTTCATACTGGCCAGCAGGTATGTACTCAAGGCATTTATGAAATCGGAAAGTTGTTATCGGAATTGTGATAATTCTGTGTATTATCCATTCAATGACAGGACTCTCTGACATTGTCAATGGTAATCTCTCGAGTTTCTCGATGCTCAAGATTGTATAGTCTGCTCCTTTCTGTGCCAAACTGATCTGTTTATCAGTAAGGTTAAAAATGGAAAATAATGACGTCGTGTTGATTAAACGCCAAGGCACATAGCCTGAACGAAGATTTTGCAGCGTCCAGCCTAGTTCTATAATAGAGCGTAATTGAGACTGGCCATGTTGTAACATTAGCAAATCTCTGTCTATCACATCAAAGGCAGAGGATACAATATTGTCCAAAGAATATATTCTGGAAGACAGAGTCATTAACCCATTGTCTACCACAGAAAGTGATTTCTCCAAATTAATACGATCAATTTCTCGTACTTTTTCAGCAGTTTCAATTTGCTTTACTTTCCAAGCCTCGTTGTAAGCAGCATAGATACTGGTCGCTATGAAACGTTTCTGACGCTGTTTGCGTGGTCCAAGAATGAAATCGCGCAAATCAGCACCATCTTTTAATAAAGACAAGTGTTGCTTAATTTCAGCCAGTGTGGATGTAGTTAGCCATTCTAGGCAGAGTTTCCCTACACTGTATGTTGTTATAATCCCTGGATGTTGTCTCTGGGAATATCTAGAGTCTAATCTGGTCATTTTTAACCCCTGTGTTTTATTCAGGAACCTATCTTGACAGTTATTTGTGTCTGTAGGCCAGATTAACCACTTTTTCCAATCAGGATGTGTTCTGTTGAAATGTAAAATGTTTGACACGTCTAACTCAATATCAGCTGTTGTATTTTCAGGCATTGGCTTTGGTATAGATGGTGTTTTCATTTCTTTGTTCTTGGCTAGGCCAAGACAAGATGTTTGGTGTACAGTGTCATTTAAAAATAACATTTGTTCTGGTATCATGCAGGTTCTAAACAGTGCTTCTATGCCTTGCACCTGCCAATCTTTTGTACCCCAAATTGTTTTCGTTTCAATATTATTTTTCCAATAATCAAAACCAAATGTCATCATTTTGTCATAAAATGCTTCTGAATATATCAATTTAGAATTTGTCAGCATCGTTTTCATTCCTGTTTTATCTAACAGTTTGTAATAAAACGTTTCTGCATCACTGGTGTTAAACCCTGAAAAATATTTGAATTTCTCAAAAAATGCTTTAGAACTGCTTTTAGGTGGTGTAGAACAATGTTCCCATTGATTATACATAAAAACATTTCTAGGCTGTGCAGATTTATGCAAGTAATGATCCCCATAGTGGGTGTAACAGAATAACTGCTCATAACTAGATGAACCTTGTAAATAATCATGATCTGTGAATCTAGCTGACATTACTAAATCAGACATCATGTCATTAATACTGTTAAAGTCCCAATCATCAGAGAATGTACTTGGTGTCACAAAGTCACTTAAGGAAACCTTTAGTTGATGAGGATACTTTAGGATTTCGACCGGACCATAGATCTCATAGTCTGTTTTCTCCCATACTACCCCACCAGGTATTGGAATTGCTGTGACATTTACTGTTGACAGTTCTCTTTTCTTCACGTGGGATGATCTGTGTGGTTTCAGGACTAGGTTGATGTTCTGACTTGCTGTGTCCATTGTAATATATTTTCCTTCAATGAATTTTCCCAAACACAGTACCATGATGAGCCAAAGCAGGAGGAAAAATACACCTAGACCGAACCAGAACTCTAGCCAAGGGGAAATAAGGTAGATTTCCTTCAGTTGATGAAAGAGTTCCGTTGCTTTTTCTTTAAAAGACTTTTTTGTTTCTGGCATCACTTCGGGATCATTTAAATCTTCAGAGAAGTTGTCGAAGTTGATGAAATAACCAGAGGCAGTTCTGTCAATTGATGGGATTGTTCTTTCAATCTGTCTCTCGGTAGCACTTTCTGATGCCACATTAGTGTAGACTGGTGTTGTTTCTTGACGAACTGTTTCAATTTGTGTTTCAAGAGGCACGAGTTCCATGGCATTATTGCATAGTCCTTCATTGTGCACTGCAGGCTGATCGAATGTGATGAGTCTTTCAGTTTGAACCTCTTGGATTGTTGCAAGTTTGGGTATTCTGTTGTTTCTTGGGAGTCCACTGGGCCTACTGTTGATTATAGGCCACATGCTTGTGGTTTTACCAGGTCGATGGACACGACTCTGTTCTCCTTTTTACCAGCAAGGGGCGGTAGCACGACTGATCTTGTTCCAGTGACTGCCAAGACAGGTACTGCTTTTCTGTAAGAAGGCCCAAATTCCTTCTTCACCGCGATCTTTTCTCTGACTAGATCCCCAATCTTTGGAATCCAGACAGGCCTTGCTGGGGCTGTTGCGGGTGGTGCCTCGTCAGTGGTACTTGGCTGTTGCTTTAACTTTATGTTGCTTAATGATTTTCTTGTTTCATTCAGTTCCTGTAAAACAGCCAAACGGTCTTTTACTTCAAACTGCTTTGTTTCTGCTTGTACCACTGACATCTGACTATTGAGGTCCTGAACGTTCATTCTAATTCCGAACAATAGTTCGTATGGGCTGAAACCTTTTAGAGAATTTCTTGGCATGTTATTAAGACTAGTCTGGACACTTATTAAATGTTTGACCCACCCAGCGCCTGAACCTAATACCTTCGCAGTTATAGATTGCTTTATATCCCGTTTTTTTCTTTCTACCACACTTGTGCGACGGACAAGAATACCGCAACCCAATTCCCATGCTGGCCATGGCCTCCTTATAGGCTCGAGAGCTGAAAGCAGGACCCTGGTCAGAATGGAACGTGGTAATTGCGCATGTGCCGATATGGACTCGCAAATCTTTTATAACCGTTCTAGCGTCAGCCGAGCGATGGTGGCCTCATTTTTTAAGTGCTTTTCATCTTAACTGTTAATAGGACGCAGGATGGGGTGTAGGCAGCGTTACGCTCTTTCTGACTGGTAGCCGGTAGCAGGGTTCGCTACTGCGATCCCTATTACAGTTTTCACAGTTGTTTGCATATATTTGGTGTTCTACACTCATTCCCGGCCACCAGAATACTGATTGTAATTCAGTCAGTGATTCCTTGATCTCTCTGTGCCGTAGACCCAAACCCATGTGTGCGTCTGCTATTAAAAATATTCTCCTGTTCATGTTTGGAATTACTCTATCCCCCACTCCAGGGATTCGAGCAAAAGGAACGGAGTTTGCATCGATTATGTATGCATAATTGAGTGGATAGTTTACGGGTAGTGCTGCACAGTCGCCTTTTACGGTCGTTTTTACTGCCAGCATGGTTTCCCCGTCTATGTACTTATCTGTACGCTTTTTTGTGGCTACGGAAGCCGGGTTAGTTGCTTCCGCGGTGGCTGTATTAGCCAATGAATTCCCTGCAACGTGAACGCCATCACGTTGAAGACTCTGTGCGTGAATCACGTGAGTCTTTTGTAGTTCTTTGTGTAAAAGAGCTACCTCGTTCCAGAGCATTTTATGCTTTATTGTGGCACCTGTGTCATCTTTGTAGTCGTTTTCAATCCAACTCTGCAGTTTATTGTTGTAAGAGTTGACGCAAAAATGAGAATCGCACACTATAAGTGTCGGGAATTCACATTCTGCATTTTCGAGCGCCATCTTTAAAGATCTGATTTCAGTTCTTTGAACCGAACAGTTTCTTACAGATTCAGTTTTTGTTACTTTCGGTCTGAATTTACCGCACAGCCAACGACCTTTAATGATCGCACATGCTGCATTGTAGGATTTACTCTCTACGTTGAAATGCTGTACAAAGCTATCTGTATAGATTATACAGGCGTATTGTGGGAGAGGCAGAATTTCGATTGGCAGAGGATATTCTTCTTCATATTCTAAATTATTCAGTTCTTCGTATTGCGGGGCGAAATAGTATTTCACGTCTTCCGCTCCTAGAGAATCTATGCACTGTATCCATTTCGGATCCAGTGACACTGTAGGCAGGTTTACTGGGCTGAATAGCGCCTCGAAGGCGGATTCCGCTGTAAGGATATTAATCCGTTTGCCGTGTGCTAGTTCTCGTTCATTTGCTAATGCGATTTGCACTGCGTTCACAGTTCTTTCTGTGTGACTGAATGTTTTTTCTGCTTGTGTGTACAAGTGAGATTTAATTGAAATTGGTACCTTTTCTCCCTCATTAGAGGTTAGGTACGTGAATCCGCATCTTCCTGGGATGACTCGGATTACTAGATCGATCGTGTTGTCACGTGTATCTAATTTTGTTTTTGCTAACATGTCTGTTTGCAGTGATCTCAAAATTTCTGTGTGTTTTTGAGTCCAATTGATTTGTTTTAAATCAGGTTTTATTAGTTCGTAGAGAGGTTTAACCCTCTCTGCGTAATTTAGAATGTAAGTTCTTCCGAAATTCAGAAAACCTAGTATTGATTGTAAATTCTTCAGCGTTTTTGGAGCTTGGAGTACAGCGCACTTCTCTAAGAAGTTGTCCGCTAGGCTTTTCCCTTCACTTGATAATTCGTACCCTAAGAACAGTACTGTCAGATGGGCAATTCGGGACTTTTTAAAGTTGAATTTGTAACCCTCTGCTGCGAACCCAAGTATAATGGTGTTCACTCTTTTCAAGTGAGTATCCAAGTCGTCGTCTGTGAGATAAATATCATCTACGTAAGATAATGCTTCATCATCATAGATTTGTAGTAACTCTGTTACCCTAGCTGAGAACAGTCCTGGGCTGTTCTTGAACCCCTGTGGGAGTCGACAGAATTTTTTCTGCGACCCAAATGCAGAGAAAGCGGTCAAGTATCTGCTTTCTGGTGCAATGTTTTGACAAAAGAAACCATTAGAAATGTCTAATGTCGTTTTATATTTTTTCCTAACTATATTATTCATTAGGGCTGCACTATGCGAGTTTTGTACTGCAAAAGTTTTGCAACATGTATTAAGATGTCTGTAGTCCAAAACTAGACGATATGAATTGTCTGGCTTGGAGACAGGAAACAAAGGATTGTTCATTTGAGAGGTGCATGTTTCAATCACCCCCTGGTACTCAAGTTGATCTAAGATCTCCCTGACCTGTTTTTTAGCTTCTTGCTTTATGGGATACTGCCGTTGGGCAGTTGGTTCACTTTTTAGTTGGATTTTGTGAGGCGGAGAATCCTCATCCCATCCTACATGATTTTTATACAATGCAGGTGCCTGGGCTACTGCCCATTTCCTTGCATATGTATATTTTTTATGAATCGGTATGTGATTCGAGAAGGCAGGCATAATCACTTCTTCGCCACGAGGGCACTCCCTGACAAACTCCGGGGGCCAATCTTTTTCAGCTAACAGAATATCATAGCCTTTTGAGAGCTTATCCCAAAATAGACCCTTAATTTTCCTAGTCTTATCACCCTCCATACGCAATGTTATTTCGTATATTTTATGGGGCTCGCTAAGTCTGGCGTCGGCAGTTTCAACCTGAATGAATTCATTCGTGTCCACTGTCTCCAGATGACTCATCAAGATCTTGCGCGCTATACTGATTTCTGCTGCACTGTCCAACATTGTCAATGCCCACTCCCCGTTTTTCAACTGTGTCCTCAGTATTCTCGGCATGGTTGATTACTCTAATACTGGCTACCTTCTTTTTCTGAAATTGAGATTTCTTATTTTGAGCAGGTTCCTTGTCTTTGGACTTGGTGTGCTCTCCTGGGTCTGACCGTCCTCTTCTTTCCGAATTCTGTGGAAAAGATCGAGAGGGACGTGTATCAATACTTTGATATCTATCAGTTTTTTTTATATTATCCCTATTTCTAAGGTTATATCTTTTCTCAGAGGGCTCCCGTTGGGGAGACTGGCGTTCTCGAGTCGGAGTTCTTTCCCTCCGTCGAAGAGACCTTCCTCTGGACTGGAAAACTTTTTCCTTGGGAGTGGATTGTTTATTTCCATCCCAGCTCTTTTTAGGAGTGTTTGAATTATTTTTAATAAATAATTTTTCAGGATTTTCGAGCAGTTGGGGCTTAACTGGTTTCCCACCCAAGCTGTCTCTACCTAATTCTTCATAGCACTTTTCTATGATTTTTGCAAGCTCAACAGGATCTTTTATATCTGTTTCCCTCAACTTCTGGCGAATCGCCACAGATGCTGCTTCTCCCTTTACGTTGGCTAATAATATAGCCGTGACCTGCTTGAAATCTTTCAGTAATTTCATACCTAGATTTAAAGCGGGCTCTGGACCGAATTCATTTTGAATCTGTTTTAGCACGTCTGGTATTACCGCCATAGACGGAACACCGTGTGTTTTTGTGTAAATGGAAGCAAAGACTGTACCCCAAGTGTCGCAGTCCTCCACGTGTGGTGCGATTCCCATAGGAAGGCAGATGGTCAAGATTCTGTGTTTCTCAATAGGGGTAGTATCAGGAAATACTGCCTCTATTTGAGTGATTTTCTGGGCTAACCAGAAAGGAATTTGTTCCCGTTTTACGGGTGTTTTACCAAGACATGACTGTATGTTCTGTGGTGTAATTTTATTTGTGTTCCCCTGATGAGGGGTCAGCTGTGGTGTATTAACAGCTGGCTGGACTGTTGCAGTCCGTATTACATATTGGACTAATTGCCTATGTATTTTTATTAATGTGTTTAGCTGTGCTAACAGCTCTTCTCTAGACATTCTTGCAATGTCAGGATGTGGTGTGTAGCTGGCTAGAACCGGCCACGTGGCTCCTGGTCTACCTAGTGGACCGAGCCTAGTTATGTGATCATTGTGTTTTAGGGCGCCATTAAACCAGAGCAGGTGCTCTTGAAATTTAAGTGGAATTTCAACCTCCTCGAAAGGGGCGTACTCATCCGGAGGTTCCTCTATTTTGTAATAGTGAAACTCTTGTGTTATAGCGTTTACCGCTGGAAAGTTTATCCATGAATAGAATACCTCTGTCTGCCGATACTCGTGAGCCTCTATCACGAAAATTACTGTACCACCTCGAGGTGGCAGTCCGTTTTCTATAAGTTTTAAAGTTATAGATCTTCTTAACTGGACCGGGATGATAATAGCATCCGGGTCTGTGTATTCGGGACCTTGCTGAGTCGCATCTACTGCGGCCCCAGGGGCTCCGTTTTCAGGCATTGTAAAAATGCGAGTTTTGCAGAGTAGGTCTCCAAGGAGACAAAGATTAGATGCACAATATTTTGGAACACTGTATCCTTCAACGTTGAATAAACCAGAGCTTTACATAGGAATCTCTTCCTACTAAGGTCGGGCGGATTTTAACCTTTCACCCACTCCAGACGTCTATTGGAGTATTTACGGGCGAAAGGGGTGTGAAATATGCACGACTGAGTTACTCTACAAGTCTTACGTTAGTTTATCGCCTTACCAAACGTTGGGCGCCATGTAGTGTAGTTCCTAGTTTCCCACTAGGCCCTGCGCATTGGAATAACATAAACAGTAGTATCGACGTGGAACTGCTTATATTCCAGGCCTCCACTGACTATGCTAAACTTAATTGGGTTGTGTTACCAACTAGCTCAGAGGTCACTGGAAACTTTCTTCTCTGCATAGGAAGTGATCAGCTTCCTTGGCACAGACAAGAAGGGATTCAGCTTTCCAACAACCGTGCAACATGACAACTTTGCTCCTCAGATCAAGAGTCAATCTCTAGGGTCGTGTGAAACAATAGACATAGATTTCACTCAGTCAGTCTAGTGCAGTTTACTTTCACAGTATGTAGAGAATAGAGAGACGGGCGTTTATCAATAAAGGGTTAACATTTATTGAACAGTCTTTCTTCTCGTACAAGAGAAATGTATTGCCACAATTGCAATAACTGTTATTGTAAAAAGTACGTACAGTAAGATAAGTATTGCGAAATAGAACTGTAAAAGCATTGATATGGTTTCTTAGCCATACAATGGTTTAAAAGTAATAAAACATATATACAGTCATATATACATTAGGCTAACATACTCAACTGGTGCTTCTAACTAAGCCTACCCCAGTGTGCCTGACCTAAGCCTAACACGTGAGAAGGGGGAGTAAGTAAGTAGCTTAAGTTAAGTTGGTTTTGCCAAGGTTTGTTTCAAGAATTCTCGTCTAAGGGTTTAGTCAACACCATACCTCTGAATAGAATGATGGAGGATTGGTATCTCCTTCAGGGGTCTCTCTCGATATCCCAGTCACCCGCGAGGGTAAACCGGAAGCGCCGGGACTGGATTTCTCTGCACGAGAAATGCAGCGGCTTCTCTCAGCGCGTCGAGGAAGGAGGGGTGACAGCGTCCGCGGGCAGCTGGGCTGGATGTCTTCGCAGAGGACGGCTGCACGGCTCCTCAAGCGTACTGAACCACAGTTCGCGCTGTAGCGGCGATAATGGTAATCAGTAGCTTCACCACCACAGGATAGCAGGCTGCAGCGACAGAGTGCTAGTTGTTACCAACACGGGGTCATGCAGGCAGCTGGCATCAGCAACAGGTTCGCTCATTGCTTAAGGCAACGTTGGTAATATTTATACCTGACAGGTGCCGGGTTTGACGCAAGTTTGCTGGACATAAGACGTCAATTAAAGATGTCACTAGGAAGTGACAGTTATCAGTTGCTCATTAGAGTTCCATTACTAATCAAAACATAGCAAGCGGGGATTTCCAGGTTTGCTAAGTTTTTATCTTGTTGAAGAACTCGGAGTGTTATCTAGGAATATCAGATAGTGACTGCTGCTCTGTCATTGCACTAATTGGTCGCAAAGGAAGTAGCAGAGAGTCATGCTGGAATGTGGCTCTGTTCGTGTGGGGCCAGAGATGACTTTTCAGAAAATCGCACTTGAACGGTTATGCCAATATAGGGAATAAATGGTTTTATGGCCGAATAGGGGCATAAGGTCACAGTATCGATCAGGAACCTAGATAAGCACGCAACAAAAGTATGCATGGTATCAAAAAACATTTCTTCAACATTATTTTGCAAATGCGTTTTCTAAAAGTCAGTGTCTGCACGGGTCTCTCCAACTCAAAGAAATCCATCCTAAACTAAAGTTGCTACCCGCGGTGGTTGGTTGATTCTGCTTGAGAGTGCCTCTGCTGCACCCAGGAAGACTGCCTCGGACCAACAGAACCCAAGACCTAGTGTCTCAGACTTACACTCCCAAGACTGGTAGCAACCGCAACCCTAGCAGCAAGAACTGGATGGCAGTTCAGAAAAACAAAAATACGTAGATCCTTGGTGGAGAGTTAACCTGCAAACAGTAAAAAAAATCAACTTTATTAACTTTATTTGTCCTTTGTTCTCGATCTCAAATTGTATCTATTTCTTCCAGGTAATTCTTGATCAACAAACAAAAGATGAGGCTCGGTGGTGTCCAATCGATCTGCAGAAGGTATTGATGCTTGCAAAAGAGAGTCACTTTCCTGTTCTGAGTTAGTCCCAATCAAACGAGCATCACTGAACGTCACGAATTTCGGGACTGTCTCAGTTTCAGAATCTGCAAGACCATCTTGAACCCACTTATCATACGGCAAAAGTAAGGGTGCTTTCTTCGTGTGGGAGCCGTGGATCCAGTGACGTTTCCCACGTACTCGCACCGCAGATCTCGTCGATAACAAGACTTGGTAGGGCCCAGTCCAACGGGGCTGCTCGTTTTTCGTTCTCTGAAAGCTCCTGACGAAGATCCAAGAGCCGGGTTCTATGGCGTGGCCTGGATCTTCGGTAGCTGGTGGGAGCGAGCCGTATACCTGTTGGTGTAAAACACTCATTTTAGTTGTCAATTCAGGCAAGTAATCAAGCAAAACAGGATATTCGAGGTCGCTGAACCTCATCGGTCTTGGTACGCCCCAAATATTCGCCGGGCGACCAAACACGACCTCATACGGACTCAAACCCATTCGCGAATGCACAGTCATTCGGGTGGACAAAAGTGCTAAAGGCAAAGCATCTGGCCATTGTAAACCAGTGCTCTCTTGAATTTTGGCCAATTTAAGCTTCAAAGTGCCATTGTAGCACTCGAATAAACCAGCTGATTGGGGATGGTTTGCAGCGTGGAATTTCTGCCTAATTCTGAGACCATCACACACTCTCTTCATCACGTGACCCACAAACTCACTTCCATTATCACTCCAAATGATTCTCGGCAATCCAAACCTAGGGAAGAATTATTTTATCAAAGCTTTGGCAGTGGACAAAGCAGTGTTGTCCTTAAGGGGGTGTAATGACCAACTTTTTTGACCCTCTTTGGAGGGAGGATGATGGAAGATGACTCCAGCCTATTACCATTATAGTATAGGGATTAGGACTATAAACAGGACTTAGCCATGAGGCACAGTAGTGCATTTTCGTACCCTTTTCTTTAGATCAGGGCTTATAAACTTAAGCTAGGGGATAGATATATTAGTATTAGTGATGATCTGTCCTTTTGCAAGAGTGTTAGTATACCTTCTATGGAGTTATGCTTATTTCGGGCCTTGTAGGCCTTAAACGGGACAGACTCCATCTTGCCCTCTGCCTGGTAGCTTGAGAGGCTTTCTAGGTCAAGTGTAATGTTTTAGTTTCGAGGTGTTGTTCGCTTGGAGAGAACCGGCTCAGGCTGGCCCTTATCGAAAGACTGTATTTTTCTCCACTCCGAAGACACAACTTCAGGCCGGCCGGCAGGGAACGTGTCCTTGGTACGGGGAGGTACAAGAATTTGGTGGGCGGCAGGTTACTGGCCGTAACTTTCCATGAAGGGACAGGCTTCGATATTAGCGAAAGTGTTAGGCAATGAGTCAGTCAGTCCGTAGGCGGAAGCTAGCCGTTAGCATCTATGCCATTAATTATTTCCAGGCAGACAGTCGCCATTTTGAAGTCCGAGAAAGCTGAGACTCTCTGAGAAAGATTGAAGGAGAAGGAGAAGTAGTGCAGAGCAATCAGAGACAGAGAGAGACAGCAGCTAATAACGAGAGAGGTTCCAGTGACTTGGAGGGAAGCAGAGGAGATCGAGCATAGCGGTGCAGACGTGTACTCGTAACTGCTAAGGTGTGATTCTGAGACGAGCCAAGACACAGACGAGAAGGGAACCTAGATGACTGCCGAACCCCGACTTCACATTAATCAGGTGATCTCTGCCCTTTCCCTTATAGAGCGCACCTTCTGACCTTTTACTTTTCTGTGCAGAATATATATATATATATATTATCATATAGTGTTGTGCTTATAATTATTGTAATAAAAATACCCCAGTTCTTAGTGAACCGACAAGTGCCTTGTATTCTTGTTCAATCAGGGTAACCTGGTCTTCTAGTCAGACATTGTTTGCATGAACGGATGCGAATCCCGGTCAGGTAAGAAATGACTGAGCAATGAGGGAGAGAGGGAACGTTTGATGCCAAGAGCAGAAGGTACATATTTCAATTTGGAAAACTGTTCTAACTCCTATTATTGTAGTATCATTCCGAGTAGACAATGAGAGATTTCTTCCACAGGTGTTCATAGGAAAGTGATCGTCGTTGGTATGCGGCGTTAATGAGAGCACCGGAGATAGACGGTGTGTAGATCCGCCGGATTGTGGATCATGTTGTAAGTGAGTGAGCACCGGGGGGATACGGTGTATAGGTCCGCCGGATTGTGGACCATATTGTAAGTGAGTGAGCACCGGGAGGACATGGTGTGTAGGTCCGCCGGATTGTGGACCGGATAAAAGGGAGAGAGCACTGGGGACTGCAGCCCCGTGTGTAGACACGCCGGATTGCGTGTCGAGTGAGCACTGAGGGAGATGATCAGACCTGCCCCAGGGTAGATTAGTCTGGGCCTAAGTGGCTGTGAGACTAGTTGGTATGAATAGGATATTGTAGAAAACCTATGCATGTTTATTGCTATTTTCCCCATCCTTAGGTACGAGATGTACATACATATATCTATACCCATTGTAAATACGTTCTAAGGAGGGAGGTGATTACGTTCCGACTGGGTTAGAGGGGCTCCTAGGAGCTGATTCCATCTGGTCCGAAAATCCGGTGGTTACAGGGGGTAAGCTTCTACCCATCTAGAAAAAAAGCAAACAACCACTAACACATACTTCAAGTTGTTGCATCTTTCCATATGTATAAAATCTAGCTGCAAGGCCTCAAACGGATACGTAGGAGGAGCAAAATGACCAGCTGGTGTTGGAGTTCCCTTGCCAGGATTATGCATCAAACACATCATACAATTCTTGACCAAATTCTCTGCACATCTAGGTATTCCCACATTCTGCCAAACCGGAGCCAACAACTTGCAAATCCCTTTCACACTAATGTGTGCCAATCCATGATGTTTGTAACAACTGGAAGCACATACGCGTTTGGCAGCAACCATCTTTGATGTTCGGACAAATCAGTCCAACAACCATTCGAATCCAACCTACCCTTACTCTCTCTCCATTCATCCAACTCTTTCTCAGTAGCCTCACTCTGGATAATCATCACGCTCTCAATAGTATCTTCGCACATGCTCTTCTCTGGAACCCATCTTGCAGGTCCCACAACATACATTCGACTCGTCACATTCCTAGCAGTTTCTTTCGCAACTTCATCCGCAAATGCATTACCAACATCATCCTTGATCTTCCTATGGGCACTGCATTTTGCGATCGCTATTTGCAAAGGTAACGTAAGAGATTCAAGAAGTTCATTCACCAGCTGCCCATGCTGGATCTTCGTCCCATGCGATGTCAAAAATCCACGTTCACGCCACAATCGTCCAAAGCTATGAGCCACTCCAAAGGCATACTGGCTATCAGTATACACATTCACTCGTTTCCCTTTCGCCAACACACATGCTCTCGTAAGTGCAATTAATTCCGCCGCTTGCGCGGAGTTGTACGGGATACGTGCAGCTTCGACAACTGTATGTAAAGTCGTCACGGCATATGCTGCAGTGGTATCACCATTTGGTAATTTAAAACACGAGCTGTCAACCCACAAAGCATCATTACAATCAAGAAGAGGAGTATCTCTCATATCTATCCTCCCTTTCGTCTCTTCTTCTGTTCTCAAGAAACAATCATGTTGCTCTTCGCTATCATCGTCTATCTCAAGCGAAATCGGCAACAATGTAGCCAGATTTAGGGTATTGCATCTCTTGATGTGCACATGGCTCGCTAACAACGTAAGCTCATACCCTGACAATCGAGCACTAGTCAAGTGCTGTGTCTTCATCCGATTCAACAAGGTATCCACTGCATGTGGAACCATGACCACTAACGTATTGTCCATAACTAAACCAGCAGATTGTCGGATCAAAACAGCCGCTGCTGCAGTTGCTCTCAAGCAACTCGGCAACGCTCTAGCCACAGGATCTAAAGTTGACGAAAAGTACGCACATGGGCGTTGCTTCCTGCCAAATTGTTGAGTCAACACCGATAATGCACATCCCTCTCTCTCATGGACATACAATGTGAAAGGCTTGCTGTAGTCGGGAGTACCCAACACAGGAGCCGAACACAACGCGTTTCGTAGTTCAGAAAAACTCCTTTGGCATTCCTCAGTCCAAGGAATCGGATTTGGAGTATCCTTAACCGTAAGAGCTATCAAAGGTTTCGCTAAAAGAGAAAAATTCGGAATCCACTGTCTGCAGTACGACGTAATACCCAAAACGCACGTACTTCTCTCTGTGTCGTAGGGACACTCATTCTCGCAATAGTTTGGATTCTTTCTGGGGTCAGTTTCCTTCCCTCCTTCGATAAGAGGTGACCTAAATAGGTAACTTCTTGGCGACAGAATTGCAATTTCGAGAGAGAAACTTTATGATGGCATTCAGACAAATGAGACGACAAGGACACAGTGGCATCCTTACATATGTCTTCAGTATCGGCAGCGACCAACAAATCGTCAACATACTGGATAAGGGTAAGTATGGGCGGAAAATTTGTTCCGCTCGCGGATTTTGCGGATTTTTGGTAAATTCGCAATCCGCGAGATTCGCGAATTTCCCGCAAAATCCGCAAATCCGCGAGCAGCAGATTTTATGGCTTGCTCGCACTGTTCGCGTGAGTTCGCGGCTTCCCAGTTCAACTTCGCGCCCCGCGAATAAGCGCTAAATTGCAGAAATACGATCTTAGCAAAACTGAAACTACTTACCAGGTTCAAAAGTTCAAGCTCATCATTAGTAGCCATTTCCTGTAGTGCTTCCTGAGGGGCCCCTCCAGAGTTCAGTTGCCTACTTGCAACTATTATGTGACCCTGCTCTGACCCTCAGAACAGTTACACATATGCCACAAAGGTCCTGAATTACAGCTAAGGGAGACAAGCAGGAGCCAGGCTGGAAGTTCAAATCCAGTGACACATTAATCAGCCCTAATTCATTATTGTCAGTTGGGGCAGGGCAGGTGTTGTAACTAATTTTGCAACATTGAAAGCACTTAGCAAGTGCAAAAGATCACTAATCAGGAAGCACTAAGGAAGCAGGTGCCAGCTAAAAAAATATTCTGTGACACATTAATCAGCCCCAAATTAATTCAGGTCACTTGAGGCAGGGAAGGTGTGCTTTGCTTTGCCACAATAATGTACACTGGACAACCAGAGGGTGCTGTGATGAAACAGAGGGTGGCATGGGTGAGCCAGAGGGTGGCATGGGTGAACCAGAGAGTGGCAGTGGTGACAGAGGGTGGCAGTGATGAAGAAGAGTGTCCCAAACAGGCTGGACACGTAGAAACAACAAGTTCGCAAAACTTGCGACCCGACAGGTAAGTTCGTGTTTGCGAAATTGTACAAAAAACCCTCGCGACCTGGCAGAAACCCGCGCGAACACAAAAAAAATCCGCAAATTCGCGAGAATTCGCGGATTTTGCGGATTGCGAGTTCGCAAATCGGCAAAATTCGCGAACGCGAGATTCGCAAAATTCGCCCATGCTTAGATAAGGGCCGCACCATCAGGAAGAGCTAGCAAATCAGGTAGCGTCTTCAAAGCTTGACTATAGATAGATGGACTCTCGCAATAGCCTTGAGGAGCGCGCTTAAAGCGGAAACTTCGTCCTCCCAAAGAGAATCCAAAGATATCTCTACTCTCTATGGCAATCGGGATGCTGAAGAAAGCATTCTTCAAGTCGATCACCGAAAACCAGGTAGCAGAAGCTGGAATCAATGTCAATAATGCAGTAATGTCAGGGACAACAGGGAATTGCGGAACAACAATTTTGTTCACTTCGCGAAGGTCGATAACAAACCTATATACAGGAGGCTGTGAAGAATCAGTTTGCTTCAAGACAGGCAAAACCGGACTATTACACACGTTACCTCGAGTCTCTTCGATAACACCCTTGTCCATCAGGTCATAAATAATCGCCAAAAGTGCTCGTTCACCATCACTGGAAATACGATATTGCGGAATGCGTGGTAACTGAGCATTCACTTTCAATGTCACAACATATGGAGGAATGTTTAACAGGCCCACATCATTTGGACCCGTAGCCCATAACGAATCTGGCAGCGAAGACAATTCCGGTGGAAGACAATCTTTCGAAACATATATCAGGGAAATCACATTCTCACCCAAAGTAAGATATACTCCTGACAGAGAACAGTACAGAGTCGCATATAATCTCTTCAACAGATCAAGGCCTAACAAGTTCTCATTACAACCTGTAGTCAAAAGAAGGGGTGCTTCAAACTTACGAGGACCAACAGAAAGAGGCAATGGAACGGAAATCAGATTCATAACGGGGGCGCCAGAAAAACCTATAGAAACATTATTAAAGCCAGACAAAGGTGCGCCAGGGAGTTTGGAATGCATAATAGAACTCTTCGTAGCACCAGTGTCTATCAGAAAAGGCTCTGACACCCCTGATGCAATCACTTCCACGTAAGGTCCACTCTGATTGACCTGAACTGAAACAACTCCCTCTCTTTGTCCATGGTTGTCCTAACAATCATTACCTTGCTCTTCGTCGCCTTCAGCATAGTAATCATCTACGTAGTACTGTGTAGACCTACCAGACAAATACTGCTGTTGATCGAAACTGTTCATTGAATTCTGCGGAGGCAAAGGGCGCACGTTTTGTCCGCGACCTCTACCTCTAGGTGCTTGTTGAGCACCTCTACCTCTAACACCAGGAGCACTATTAGTACGTTGCAACAAAACCGGACAACTATTCTTGTAATGGCCTTCTTCTCTACAATATGCACACTGATTAGGCCCATGCTGAATACGCTATTGAGGAGTCTCGTTCCTTTGCGAGTTCCTCGAATACTGTGGTGATTGCTGATAATCACTCTGATTATTAACAAGAGGTGGATAAGCTTGTTGTAGAAGAACCTTAGTCTTCAATTCCTTAGTCTTCTTATCCACTCTCTCTAACTCATCCTTACGCCTATTCTCGTAGTACTGAGCCATAGCAAGAATTTGCGCCGCAGTAGAAACAGGCCAAGCACACTCGGAATCCTTCAACTTAGTACACAACTCAGGAAGAAGATTGTGCACGAATTTATCAACAAATAATCTCTGGCCACCTTCAGTAGCCATATCTTGACCGCTGTGGTCAACAAAAGTTTCCTCGAAACGCGAGAAAAAGTCTGAGACAGACTCGTCTTTCTTCTGCTTACAAGCCGACAACTTGTCCCAATTAACTCGGACTTCAGGCATTAAAGTCTTCATGAAAGTGATAATTCTACCAGGAAGTTCGGCAATAACATCTTCAGGCTTAGCACCTCCAACTTGTCTATCATTTGCTGCAACAAGATTCACCCACAAACCACCTAATTCATTGTCATGATCTGTATATCGAATAACATTCCAGATGGACTGTGGAACAACATTCCCAAACAACATATCTATATCCGCCAAATTCATAACGCACGAACTCACAGTTTGCGTAAGTTCTTTATAATATCCAGCTGTTTTCTTTCGTGGATCTGGCAAAGTCTGCTTAAGTGCCAGAACTTCAGCACGCTTCCATGGAATATGAACCCATACTCGCTGAAAGTGCGCAGGAATAGGAGGATTAACATTGGCATCAGCAGGTCTCCATATCGGAGGAACCTCTCGCATCGGATATTGACGTGCATATCTCCTAACTGTTGAATCTGGCTCAAACAGCCGATCAGTAGGGACGTCGCTTCGCAGCGACAGTAACGTCGACACCGCTTTCTCGATGTCGTGTAGACACACAATCGTCCCTTTAGCAAACTCTGAACGCAATCGAGACAATTCTACAAGAACTCTATCCAACTCGTCCATCCATTGTTCATGGAGGAACGCACACATAAGCTCAAAAACATAACGCTGCTTTGGTGCTTCCCATTGTCGGAAAACATCCATAATACCTGCTAGGTCATACTGGGACATATACGTCACCCACCTACGTGCCATATGGTCCAAAACCACTCGCTCATCTGGCTGCCTGCTCCTGTGCGGTATCGTTATTTAAAGTGCATTGCTTTTCATCTGCCTGCATTATTTCAATCAACAATTGATTTGCCTGCATAGCGCTGCAGCGCTAGTGCTGCCACTCTTAATTGGGACATTTTAAATAGCTTCTGGGGAATGCTGACTCGGCGCTCATAGAGCTACTAATAGAAATAGGAACGTTTGGGGGCATTGTACTGCCGGTGCTTCATCTTTAACATTAATTTATAGAGGACGTTTCAGCTGCAAGCTTAGTCAATTACCTGAGCCTCAGCATAACGCAAGTTGCGTTTTTTTACATAGCTGCCGCCATCTTACGCCTGTTGTTGTTGTTGTTCAGACCGGCCCCCACAGCCCGCCCCGCCTCCCTGCTGACCCTCCCTCCCACGAACTGTATTGCCTGCTTTGAACCCGTTCGCGCTGTGACCGTCCTGACGAGTTCAGAAACGGTTGCTCCCTTTGCCCTGCTGCCTGCTCCTGTGCGGTATCGTTATTTAAAGTGCATTGCTTTTCATCTGCCTGCATTATTTCAATTAACAATTGATTTGCCTGCATAGCGCTGCAGGGCGAGTGCTGCCACTCTTAATTGGGACATTTTAAATAGCTTCTGGGGAATGCTGACTCGGCGCTCATAGAGCTACTAATAGAAATAGGAACGCTTGGGGGCATTGTACTGCCGGCGCTTCATCTTTAACATTAATTTATAGAGGACGTTTCAGCTGCAAGCTTAGTCAATTACCTGAGCCTCAGCATAACGCAAGTTGCGTTTTTTTACATAGCTGCCGCCATCTTACGCCTGTTGTTGTTGTTGTTCAGACCGGCCCCCACAGCCCGCCCCGCCTCCCTGCTGACCCTCCCTCGCCCCTCCCCCCCCCGCCAACCATTTATGACAGATGCTTTTGTGCGCAGCGTTCACGCGCAGCGACCGCGCCCCATTCGAGCCAAAGGTGCGCCAAAGGTAAGCCCGTCTACCCCCATCCGCGCCTGGACCGCGCCCAGCGCCAGACCCCCTGGCCCCCGTCCCTCCCACCCCTCCCGCATTACTTACGATGCCACCACCCTCCTAGCCCTTAACCCCGGCCGACTCCCCAACTGCGCCCAAGCCGCTCCTGGACACACCCATGGACCCTTCTCCTGTAACTCCTGTAAGTTCGACGGCACCAAGAACAAATCCTCATCCACGAACACAAAACAGACATCTGACTCTAACCACCTAAAATGCATCCTGCTCAACACCCGCTCGGTCCACAGACACGCCATCGACCTCTGGAATCTACTTGACACCAACTCTCCCGACGTCGCCTTCCTAACAGAAACATGGATGAACGCCTCATCAGCCCCAGACATCACCATTGCCATCCCGGAAGGATACAAGATCATCCGTAAGGACTGCACCGACCAAACAGGAGGAGGTATCGCTATTGTCCACAAGAACTCCATCCGCATCTCAACCAGCTCAGACGTCAACCTTGCTAGCGCCGAACACCTTCACTTCCAGATCCACACCGACCCCAAGACCACAATCAGAGGTACACTCCTCTATCGACCTCCAGGACCCCGGGCACAATTCAGCGACGTTATCACTGACTTTATCACCCCACACGCCCTCCCCTCCGAGGAATACATTCTACTGGGAGACCTCAACTTTCACCTGGAAAAGAGCAGTGACAGCAACGCCACCTCCCTTCTGGGCAATCTCGCCAACCTCGGACTCAAACAACTTGTCACTACGCCCACCCACATCGCAGGTCACACACTCGACCCTATCTTCACCTCCAGCAAACATGTCTCCTTCAGTCACACCACTACTCTCCATTGGACGGACCACAGCTGCGTACACTTTATCTACAATAAAACCACAACTCACAACCATCCTCAACCTACTCTGCGAAGAAACTGGAACAAAATCACCATCAACCAAATCTCCTCATCGCTTCTTCAAAACCCCCCTGCCCACTCCTCAAACCCCGACCAAGCAGCCATTAACCTCACCCAATGGCTATCCAACAGCGCCGACATCCTAGCACCGCTAAAAAAACGTCAAATCAAACTAGGCAGCAAAAACGCCTCCTGGTTCAACGATGATCTTAAGAAATCGAAGAAATTCTGTCGCTCCCTCGAGAAGGCCTGGAAAAAAGACCCAAACACCAGCACCAGGGACTCCTTCAAAAACGCCACCCGCATACACCACCAACTAATCCGATCTGCCAAGAAAGCCGCATTTAACACCTTGGGTGCTATGGGTTTTCCCGCTGGGTGCTGATCCTTCTTATTTCCCATTGTACATGACAAAGCCAGCTCGTCATAAGCACAGCGCAGGTAATGCCCATGACGAGCTGGCTTTGTCATCAGCGCTGAAGGGGTTAAAGACCGACTAGACAACAACGCCCACAACAGCAAGGAATTATTCAACATCGTCAAAGAATTTACCAACCCCTCAGCCAACTCCAATGATATCACCCCCTCTCAAGCCCTCTGCGACTCCCTAGCTTCGTTCTTCCACAACAAAATCGCAGACATCCACAACAGCTTCGACAACCGACCCGGAGACCAACTCACCCAACCCTCTGCAGGACCTTCACCCCCCTTGAACATCCTTAATGACTGGAGCCCAATCTCTACCGAGGACACCATCCGCCTGATGAACTCCATCCACTCAGGATCCCCCACAGACCCTTGCCCTCACCACATCTTCAACAAAGCAGACTCCATCATAGCACCACACCTCCGAGACGTCATCAACTGCTCCCTCAACTCCGCCACCTTCCCACAAAGCTGGAAACACGCCGAACTTAGCGCCCTTCTGAGAAAACCCACAGCTGACCCCACCGAACTCAAAAACTACCGCCCCATCTCGCTCCTTCCATTCCCAGCCAAAGTCATCGAGAAAGCTGTCAACAACCAGCTCGCCGCCTTCCTCGAAACCAACAAATCCCTCGACTCCTCACAGTCCGGCTTCCGAGCCAAACACAGCACAGAGACCGCCCTCATCGCAGCAACAGACGACATTCGAACTCTACTGGACAATGGAGACACAGTCGCCCTCATCCTTCTCGACCTCTCCGCAGCCTTCGACACAGTTTGCCACAGCACCCTTCTACAGCGCCTCAGAAACATCGGAATCCAAGGAAAAGCACTGGAATGGATCACCTCGTTCCTCACCGGAAGAACTCAGAGAGTCCGCCTCCCACCGTTTAAGTCAGAGGCCACCGAAGTCATCTGCGGTGTGCCACAAGGATCTTCACTCAGCCCCACCCTCTTCAACGTATACATGAGCCCCCTCGCGGCCATCGCACGCCAACACAACCTCAACATCATCTCCTATGCGTACGACACTCAACTGATCCTATCACTCACCAAAGACCCTAACACCGCCAAAACCAACCTACATGAAGGAATGAAAGAAGTAGCCGAGTGGATGAAACACAGCCGTCTGAAACTAAACTCAGACAAAACAGAAGTCCTTATCTTAGGTACCTCCCCCTCCGCTTGGGATGACTCTTGGTGGCCAGAGGCCCTTGGAAAAGCACCCATCCCAACGGACCACGCACGGAACCTGGGCATCATCCTGGACTCCTCATTCTCTATGAACAGACAAGTCAACGCCGTTTCATCATCATGCTTCAACATTCTTCGCATGCTCAAAAAAACATTTGCCTGGATCCCCACCGAAACCAGAAAAACGGTCACCCAGCACTGGTTACAAGCAGCCTGGACTACGGAAACACCCTATACGCCGGTATCACCGCAAAACTCAAGAAAAAACTCCAACACATCCAGAACGCATCAGCCAGACTCATACTAGACATCCCGCGTAAAGACCACATCTCTAGTCACCTGAAAAACCTCCACTGGCTCCCCGTCAATAAGAGGATTACTTTCCGCCTCCTAACCCGCGCACACAAAGCACTTTACGAACTTGGACCCGAATGCCTCAACACACGACTTTCCTTCTACACCCCCTCTCGCCAGCTACGATCTTCCAACCAAGCCCTTGCTACCGTACCTCGCATCAATAAAACCACCATGGGAGGTAGATCCTTCTCCTACCTCGCAGCTAAAACCTGGAACTCACTCCCCACTCACCTTCGTCTCACTCAGAACCACCTAGCATTCAGAAAGCAACTTAAAACTTGGATATTTGACAAGTAATTCCACACCCTTCTTCAAGCGCCTTGAGACCCTCCGGGTATGTAGCGCGCTATACAAATCTTTTGACTTGACTTGACTTGACTTATCAGGCAATTGGCTACGCGACTGTCTACGCTCACTCACAGGAGATATACCCATTTGTCCCAACAAAGGAGATACGAAATTAGAAAAGGCGGCGGTCACCCGCTGCCTAGGAGAAGGAACAGGCGGAAAGACAAGAGGAGACGAAACAGTAGTGGTAGGATCCATAGTCGGAACAGGCATAGAGGCAGTAGTAGCAGGTAAAGACAAAGTTGGCAACCCTTGAGAAGGCTGCGCCAAAGGAACAACGGCCAACAAAGAAGCTGGCTGTGGAGGAATAACAGGAGGCAAAGCAACCGGCAACTGCACAGCCACAGCTGGTGGCGGTGGTGCCGTAGCATTCTGCGCATACGGTGGAGGTGAAGTTAGCAAATGCGACATCAAAGGGTCTTTCACAAGCTCCTTATCGTCTTTCTGTTCTTTAGCCGGCAAGACTGGGTAGCATCTGTCTACCGCTAACTTCCTCACTCTAAGCATCTGCTCGCTATTTTTCTCTTCTTCATCATTTCTGTATGCAACGACAGCTTGCACCATTGACATACCCTTTCTAGTCTTCTTCGCTAACTTAATTTCTTTCTGTTTGGCTTCTTTGCGCTATATGCGGAAAGAGTCAAACATTGCTGGACGGGCTTTCTTCTTGAACAACCTCACTTCAAGGTTATCCAGGACTTCTGACTCAAAACTACCATAACGGGGCCACTGTAGGACACCGGCATCCTTCGTATATTTTACCCAAATCTCATTGTAGCTAATAGGACCTATACCATGTTTCACATACAACTCGTATGTAGGAGTTCCGATCGGAGGAACCGGACACAAATCCTCTAACCGGGAATCCCTCAACGTACCACAACTAAACAAATTCCTAAGACTGCTAAAACTAGGCATCTTGATCACTAGTCTAGCTTCAAACAACAAGCACCACTCTCAGGTCTGGGATCTGATCCACTCTGCTCGCCCAGATTACTGTTTCTGCACGGAGACCTGGCTCAAACCCCACCTGGTTCCTTCTATCACTTTGGGGATCCCTCAGGGATACAAGATACTTAGGTTGGACCGCCCTGTTAAGACCGGCGGAGGGGTTGCCATTATTTATAAGGACACCCTCACCATCACCATCCTTGACCAATGTACTACCACGGATATTGAAATCCTGGTCTTCAAAATTGGTTCCAACCTGGAGACTGGCTGGAAGGGAGCATTGGTGTATCGCCCTCCGGGCCCTTGCTCAGATGCCTCCACTACCCTGATGGAGACGCTGGCCCCCCATATTAGCATGGGGACTAATTTTGTACTCCTCGGAGACTTTAATGTCCATAGCGAGTTGGTCGATAATGTTGAAGCCCATACCTTGCTGACTGATCTAGCAACTCTGGGCTTCAAACAATGCAACCAGGGCCCTACTCACCGTGCTGGTCACACTCTGGACCTCATTCTGTCTAATTCACACACTCTGACCTGTTACCCTCCCACACAGGTGGAATGGACTGATCATTTTTTGATAAACTTCTCCCTCCCTACCCTCACAGAGGAACGTTCTCAACCTGCTTTCCTTCCTTTATGGCGCAGGCAGTGGCACAAGGTGTCCACAGAAACGTTAAAAGAGGCTTTCATCCCCCCGGATTTCTCCCCCTCGGATACTCCCGACACGGCCCTCTCTAAATACAATGCGGCCTTGAATACTGCAGTCAATCTTATTGCCCCTCTAAGACTCTGCAATCAGCGCTGTAATCGCAGGCAGGAACCATGGTACTCCGACTCACTGCGTGCAGAAAAGAAAGCATGTAGGAAGCTGGAGAAGGCCTGGAGGATCTCTCACAGTGTAGTAGATAAATCCCGCTATCACTCTGCTTTGAGATCCTACCATAGAAATATCAGAGCTGCCCGCAAGACCCATATTGTTTTCCAACTATCTGAGGCCGGTAATGACCCTAAAATACTGTATCAGGTTCTTCGTACCTTTACCAACCCTATCGCATGCGACAGCCCAGAGACGGTGTCCCAACAATTGTGCGATGATACTGCTGGGTTCTTTGCAAATAAAATCGACACTATCTACCAAAATATTGCTAAAGCCACCACCTTGGTTGATATTGAGGATTCCTCGCCCAGCCCAAAACTCGGAACTGTTGGCCTTGGCCCTCCGGTACTGTCCGCTATCCCCGAGATCAGTCTGGATGATGTCAACTCACTGATTGGGACGATTAAATCGGGCAGCCCGGCGGATCTTGTTCCCGCCCGAGTGATGCATCTTATAGGGAATGCTCTGAGTCCTACCATTCAGATGGTGATTAATCGCTCCCTCTCTGAAGGATCGGTCCCTCTGGAGTGGAAAAAGGCCCTGGTTAAGCCCATAAGAAAAAACACCTCCATTCCCTGGTCGGATATAACCAACCTGAGGCCTATCTCCCTTTTGCCGTTTGTCGGCAAAATAATGGAGAAACATGTTAATCTTAACCTCTCCAATTATATAGAGCAGATCGGCTGTCTCGACTACTCTCAGTCAGGGTTCAGACCTAGGTATAGTACCGAGACGGCCCTCCTTTCCGTCACGGATACCATACGTATGCCTCTGGACAAGGGTCTATCTGTAGTGTTGGTGCTGTTGGACTTGTCCGCAGCATTCGACACTATATCCCATACCATTCTCCTAACAAGATTGAAGGAGATCGGCATAAAGCAATCTGCCCTGGCGTGGTTCACCAGCTTCCTTGCAGATCGCACCCAGCAGGTCAACATGGGGTCCTTCAGTTCCATTTCCACCAAAATCACCAGAGGAGTCCCGCAGGGCTCCTGTCTCAGCCCCACGTTATTTAACGTTTATGTCTCCTCCTTAGCAGATACTATGAGGTCTTTTGGGTTTTCACCCATCTCATACGCTGATGATACTCAGCTGTTGTTTACCTTTAAGACCTTTACCCCGGAGGTAAGACAAGCTTTCTCGAATGGCATGACTGCGGTCGCCGGCTGGATGGCCAGGAACTTCCTCCAGTGCAATGTGGGGAAGTCGGAAGTCATGCTGTTCGGGGAAGCAAAAATTCTGTGGACCCCTGACTGGTGGCCTACGAGTTTGGGAGTGGCACCTTCCCCCAAACAGGTGGTGAAAAATCTGGGGGTCCGTCTGGACCATGACCTCAATCTTGCACATCATGCCAACACCACGGTGGGGTCTTGTTTTCATACCATCAGCCTCCTTCGGAAAGTGTTCTTCCTTCTCCCTGACAGCACAAGGAAGACCTTGGTCCAGGCCCTCGTATTGAGTCGCCTCGACTATTGCAATGGTCTTCTTTTAGCGGCCAACGAAGGAGTGTTCAACAAACTTCAAGTGGTTCAGAACACCGCGGCTCGGCTGGTGACAAATGCCCCCCCCAGAACACCATCTCTGCCCCTTCTCAAAGAACTCCACTGGCTTCCTATCCGGAGACGGGTGGAATTTAAGACCTGCTGTGTGATTCACAAAAGTCTCCATAATCTAGGACCGCTCTATCTGGCCGAAAAATTTGTTCATCATCATCCCCTTCGTGATTTACGGTCCAGTAATCAGCTGCTACTACAGATTCCACGACATAACAAGACCAGACAGGGAGGACGTGCTCTTTCGGTTATGGGCCCGCGCCTGTGGAACAACCTCCCCCTCACCCTTAGACAGTGCTCTAATCATCTAGCCTTCAGGAAAAGCCTTAAGACAACCCTATTTCAGTTTTAGTGCCGGTCAGACCTGTTCCTCTCAGCACTGCGCGGAGATACACCTTCGGGTGTGATTCCGGCGCGTTATAAACCCATAAATAAATAAATAAATAAGGGTAATCTAAAATCGATAAGCTTGTGAATACACGAATCCCTTGGCTTTGGGGCCTGCAGGTACCAAATCAAAGCTATCCACTAAAGGATACAAAACAAACTAAGGACTAGGAGACGCTCCCTTTATACTTAACTGAGTTGTCGATGGCGTCACCAGAAGACCCGTCAATCGTCTCGCTCTACAAACGTCTAAAGCTCCAAAACAGGGCGACAGTCAGGGCAGCAGTCCTTCGTAGCAGTTGGGACACGGGAAACCTCGCAGCAAAGACCTTCAGAACCACGTCGACATACAGGGGTCGCTGAAGTGGCTGGCCAACCTCCGGAATTTTCTCACGTAGCTCCTCACGAACCTCTGGCTTGGACCGGTACCGCTGAAGTCGCCCCACATTGGGCACCAATTGAGGTACTGGGTTTTCTCGGAATCGATACTACTACAATAACCCAGCGGTGTCAGGGCAACACCCAAAGACCCCGGATTCCCCTGTCTTGGCAAACAGAGACACGGGATACTTCTTGATGGCGTCTAAGACCAAATTTTATTGGTTGCAACCAGGGACAGAGGTCTACGAAGTACACACGGGTAGTTCGACAGAGACTGCACCAACTCAATGAACGAAACTCGGTCTTTTATGCCGAAAATTACGCCTCTGGCAACATTACAATTTACATTTGGTGCATACAAAACTAACCAATGGACAAGTAGCATTTCAAAAAGTAGCGAATCACGACAGTCAAAGTTTATCCCATTTTCCGTTGTCCAGCCCACCAAAATGATCGCACATATGTTAAGTTTCCTGTTCGATCAGGCCGGACAAACCCATCATAAAACCATCAACCTAGATCGATGAACATGTCGTAAAGGAAAGGCAGAAACAGATGGAAAGGAGATAGAGGAGTGGGAATGGTGTGCCATAAAGTCAAGGCACGTCCTGCTCTTTGATCTTTATCAGGCCAGCTGCTGAACAAGGAACTGGCTCAGCGGGATTCGCCCCAGGCGAGGAGTCAGTTCGGCCAGGTCAATCAGAAGTCAACTAAGGCGTACGTGTCAAGGACCCGTTCGGCCACAATCATAGGGCCTATGTTAGGGCAACCATACAAGATGGCTGCCACATACAAGATGGAACCCGAAGGTTCAAACTAAATCCTCAAATGGAGAGTGTTCTCCTATATCGATTCATACGAAAACACTCAGACACGTTATACTCGCCATTTGCGGTCCGTAGAGACCAAGATCGTCCATTTCCGATGATCTTCATAAATCGGGTTTCGAAACTATCGAACCCAATTCGGACCACGGAACCACAATAGACTTGAGTCAGTATCCCGAGTGGAGGCAGTTAGTTATTGTTTATTGTATAACAAATGTGGGGGAACATGCTAAAAACTCCCTCTCCAGATTTGGCTCATCGTATCGTAAAGATATACTTATTACCCCCCCCCCCGCCCCCCCCCCCCCCCCCAGGGACTCCCATCTCCCCAGTAGCTACATATGCCCAGCAGAGGAAGGCTTCTCCATTGCATGCTCTCTTGCCACTACCTATGGCGCAACTGATTCTGGAGATGAAATATCAACACTGCATACTGATCACTCTATTTGCTCACAGGATATAGTGGTGGCTGATAGGCCTAATGTGAGGCTCATGAGCTGGAATATTGCAGGTATTGCCAAGAAAATAGAGTTTCCAGATTGGAATACCCTGGTGGAGTCTTACACTATTTGCATTTTCCAGGAAACATGGAGTCTGGAACCTAACCACAAGGTTGGCTACTCAACATATTTCTTACCTGCAGTTTTACCACCAACGGGGAGGGGTCGGCCCTCGGCGGGGCTTCTCATATGGGTGAGCATTTCCCTGGGCTGCAACATCTCCCAAAAGCATAGTAACTCGCCAGACATTCTTAGGATCCTACTGAGAGGCCCAGGCAGTGGGAGGTCTCTTGACATATTTAATATATATGCCAGGTGTACCAAAGGGAGTTCCTTATCCCCCACAGTAGCACTGCTGGAAAAAGCACTTGGTGATTGCTGTGATGGTACACAAGTATTGATCGCGGGTGACTTCATGTGTACATTTGAGCCCCTTGCGGCAGAAGACATCCTAGATGTTACTGAGGATGATTCCAGGAGGGGTATACCAACATTAGCCTTCCAACCAATAAAAAGATGGACACAGAGGGCGATCCAGTTGAATGCTATGACCCTGGAGTTCGGTTTACGAGCACTAAATGGTAGAACTGCTTCAGACCCCGTGGGTGCCCACACGTACAATATGTGTGTATGTATGTATGTAATGTAAATGTATTGGCATTTATATAGCGCACTACTTACCCGTAGGGTCCCAAGGCGCTTCGACCGCTGCGAAACCCTTCCTGGCTTCCCTGAGAGATGGTCCCTTGATGGGTATCTCCAGGGTGAGACCAGGCATCCCCGGCGGTCTGGTGGGGCCGTTAGTGAAGATGAGGCAAGCTAATGCCCAGAGTTGCCGAGTGTGATCGCTGATCAGAGTGGGCACCGAGGCGAGAGAATTATCGAGTCCGCTGACCCTGGTCCAGAAACCTGCCGCGTCGGGAATCGAACCCTGGTCCCGGGCCGTCCTCTGCTCTTGGGTCTGCCGCCTCTAACCAGTGAGCCACACTACTTCACTAGACAATAGACCGAATCACACGTCCAGGATTGACTACATTCTCCTTAACATAACCCTTTGGCAATTTGTACAGGATATGGTAATAATACCTTCTGTAGACAGCAACCACAATTTGCTGTCTTTAACCCTAAAGCATTTGTGGCTAAGACACAATAGCTCAGCTTCACCATGTAAAGTAAAGCCCACTTCAAAAATCTTTCCATCTAACTGTGGAAGGCGCCCTTTGTTTATTTGATGTTTAAATAATTGACTCAGGTTGTAGGAGCTTGCCTCAAATGTTTGCTTTAGGCTCCTGTATAAACATAGGAATTGAATTAAACTATGTCATTTGACTAATTGCTTTTGTGAATAAGGTTCTAGGACCATTGTCTTTTATATCTTGCAAGTTAGTCTGACAAATCACTTTTTGTCTATGCTGACCTTTTGGTGATTCCAAGTAGATTCAGTGGTTCCGTGCAACCCCACAGAGTGTGCTTCTACTGCAATTACAAGAGTGCTGCCACTTAGTGCCACAAAGCCCAGTAGGTCAGCCGGATCACTGTACTTTTCAGCATTGACCTGCCAATATTGGCATCAGCCCCATGTCTAGGGCTTTATCGCCCAAGGCTCTATCATCCCATCAGAGCTAAAGGCTCCTTTTATGCGCTGCGGTTGGTGTCTCTACTCTTGGACCACCACAGCGTCTCATTGCAGTTCCCGTCTACCCCACAGGCAATCTCAAGAAGGAGCAGAGAGCAGCAAAATCCCTACCACAGGGCTGAGTGTGCAAACACTGCTCAATACAGACCAGTTGTCATCCTGGTCTGTACTGCAGGCACAACACAGCCCTTTTTGTTGGCTCGATGCAGTTAGAGATCACTGAATTTGCTGAACTGGGAAGCTTAGATAGTACCCTGCCTGGACAAAGAAATGTTTTATGCAGCTCGAAAGTTCATAGAAATTTAGGATTCTGGCTACTGGATGACACACTAGTTATCAGCTGTTGTGGAGTGCATCTCACTCCAATTGTCCCCAGGCCACACTCTAAAAATCAATTACTACTGGTTATAATAATAAGTGTTTTTGTGCAGACTCAGAAGGAATCTCCCTTGACATTTTAAAGAGGAGTAACCGCATATGGAAATTAGTGACCAATGGAATGGAATGTTTGTGTATTAAAGATAATTACAATGGTGAGTAGAAGAGATGTTGGCTTCACTTCTTTTACTCTTCATCTCGGCTAGTTAGCTTAGAGAGTGGAAAGTGTATGAATATGCTAGTGAAGTATGCTGTACAGGCTTTAGCAGAAGCATGACTACCACCTAAGAACACATGACTAGCATTCCACCTTCAAGTTAAGAAACCATGAGACTGTGCCACCATCAGAGCGGTATGAATCTATATCATAATACTCCTATTCAAGGCATGTCGAAGTCATCCATTATTTTGAAAGGGACCCCTTCTGGAATTGGACTCCAGGATGGTCCATAGTTGTTGATGACTGAGCATAAAAGGATACATCAGATAATATATATAAGCCTATATATTTACAGCCCTTTAATGTGTACTCAGTGAGAATGTAAGGGCTGCAGCGTTGGTATGATTTTCACATTCTTTACTCAAATGCGTTGATGGGAGAATGCTCTGAAAACTGGAAAAATATATCAGGACCTTTATAAAGAGTGCTGGTATGAAGAAGAACTATACTGGAAAGAGGTGAATTAATTGTACTTTATTCCCCATCGACAATGCCATAGAAGATGGTGTCTCCACAGCTTCCTTAGAATAAGCTAAAGTCTCAATAACATATGTTAGGGCAAAGGAGGTGAGCAACCCACAAGTTAGAGGAGGGGGAGAGGGGATATGGTGGAAAAGATGGTCCCGGGGAACGTACCAAGTCACAGCAGCTCTCCTTCACATAAAAACAAAAATAATTTAAAGGCAAGAGAAGAAAATGGCATACAATTGTCCAAGAATTTCATTTGACGTAGTAATCATGTTACTGTGGCTGTTTGACCACTCTGTATGGTTTAGCATACAAAACCACACTATTAGCTTCCTGACTGTAAAAAATAAAATGAAGTACATCCACTGTTATAAGGTTAGTAAATGTTCCTCTCTGGAAAACCTGCCCATGCCAATCTATAGACCACTTTCAAGTTCCACAGCGTTTTGGAAAACTGACGATGTGGGCCAGGGTTGACTCTAAGGCGGTGCAATTGGTGCCACCGCACCGGGTGCTGACTTCATGGGTAGCTGTGTTGCCACACATATAGTGAATTTAAAAGCACCTGCTGCAGCGTTTCTTGCTTCTCGCAAGTTTTCAAACAAATTGCCAAGAAAACTCTGGTGGTTAATGGATCCGCTGGTTTTGTATAGTTGAAGTTTTGACTCATAAAGTAGCGCAGAGGGTTAATATGCCTGCTGCAAAGCATGTGCACCTTGCAGATCACAGAAGTGCAAATAATGTAAATAGTTCACTGGGTTACTGCTTTTGTCGGAGAGATCCTTTTATGACTTGCAATTTATAAATTAAAATCCTAATGTAGAACAGTGAGCTATTAACTGTCAACAAAGAGCTGCATGAAAATAGCAAGGTATCAGTTAAAGCGATGATTTCTCCCTCAGTCTTTCATTATCCTGATGCAAAAGGGTTCATTTAGGTAGAAATCTATTCTTATTAGGACAACCCCCAACCATGGTGGTACATTTTAGATTCTAAGTTGTGCTTCTCCAGACCAAGCACCCCTAAACCATAACCCAATATGAATGTCATAACTCCTATACCTTGTAGACCTCTTTCTTATGTAACATTTCCTATACACTGATTTAAACATGTGTGATTCATTGTTTCTGTGTTTTGTAAAGTGCTATGACACCCGTACACTGATGAGTAGCTCTATAAAACAAAAGATAAGCATATGAGAGAATGGTCATGAAGAATTGAGGGTCCCTGTTAAAGGGTGGTAAGTGAAGGAATTCATGGAGAAGGTCATTGGGGGGCGCCAACAAACATATTTGCACTGGGCACTACCAGTGCTAATGCCAGCCCTGATGTGGGCCATAATTATAGAGATGGGAGACACTGTGTTATGCCGCACAGTGAAGGAAAGGTAGAGGAAATCAAGCCCCTCTGACTTCTATATACGGTGGGGCTCGAGGTAACTCAGGCTTTTCCGCAGGGGGCCTAGAGTGCTGGCATGATGCAATCCCGAGTGAAGCAGAGGTTGAGGTAATGGGGGCCAAATTTATGCAAACGCGATGCAGTGCAGTATGTCACCTTGCTGCACTGTGTGACATGGATAGGATAGAAATGCGCCACATTCAACACAATACAGCACATTCCTGCCTTCTTCTGGCATTGGCACATAATGTGTTGTCTAGTGCCAACGCAGGCAGATGTGCACCATGGTGAAAGGGTGCTTGAGTTTTTAGAAGAACAGTTTTTGTCCAGGAAGGGAGACCTACCTGCCAAAGAACAATCCTGTGAAGCATTTTTCGATCTATATCTGTGCTGCAGGATGCAGCACACATAGAAAGAGGAAGGAATGAGGAGAAATGAAGATATTTCTCCTTGTTCTGCCTCACCTGGGGATGCATTTGCAGGTTTACTCCTGATTCAAACCTGGGACTGCAAAAAAATCCATGGGTGGATGTATTGTCTTCAGGGCAGTTCATGGGCTAGGCCCCCGACTACTCCAAAATAAATGTAACTGGTATGAGCCCATCCGTTCTCTTCGATCCTCATCCTTAAACCTTATCAGCATTCCTAGGATCAAGAAAGCCACCTGTGGGGGAAGAGCCTTCAGCATAGCTGCAGCTCATTTATGGAACAACCTCCCTACTGACATCAGGAAAACAAACGAACTGATGGTCTTTCAGAAAAAGGTTAACACTTGGCTCTTCCCCAAAAAAAATCTAATTGATTAGCACCTTGACCACTGTCCTCTTCTGTTCTACAGGATTCTCAGCTATATGTACCTAGCGCCAGGATGCCCGTAGGGTTGCAGAGCGCTCTACAAATGCCATAAATAAATAAATAAATAAATGTGTGGCTACACCCTCGCTTCACCCATGGAACGCCTTCCTGGTGCAGAGTAAATCAATGCAGTGATTTGTGCTGCTCTACCTTACTCTGGGTTTATTAACCCACTCAGGGCCACGCAAGATGGCCTTGCGTGGCTTGATAAATTAAACCTAAGTGTTGCGTGGCCCAACAGCAACACAATCCTTTGTTAACCTCATGCGCGCGGGCCGTTTTCCCGCTGTGCGCTGAGTTTTAAAAAAACCCGCGTTACATGACGAGCTCAGCTCGTCATGAGTGTACGACAGGCTTAACTCATGACGAGCTGAGCTCGTCAAGAGCGTGGAAGGGGTTAAATACGTCTTAAGGTGTGCAGTAAGGAATGATGGGAGCCAATGGGGAAGAGTGCTGGACGCCAAGATTAGCAGAGTTCAACCTGGTGTCGGCTGTGTGCAGTGATTAGTGACACCGGGGCAGGCTGAATTAGCTGGGGAATGTGGCATACTTAAACCTGATCCTGGTGGGTGAGTCTTGAGACAGGGTGGCATGGGTTGATCCAGAGTGAGATGGAATCCTTGAGGCCTGGTTCCCTAGCTGTGAATGGGGAGCAGGGGGCTGTGGTTAGCAGTAGTAATGTAGCACCCCCCCCCCCTACAAAACTAAGCAGTGTGACAGCTTGCTAACTCTGGACAGCGGGTTTTTAAACTTTGCTTATATGACTACATTTGCTATGTGGATGCTTGTAAGGATATTGCACTATGCCTCATTCATAGTTAGGAACTGGATTTGGGTATTATGTGAGATTGAGAGCAAAGATGGGAAGTGAGAATTCTAAGAGCTGGAAGTGGGAGCATGAAACTATACGGAGCTGCTTTGTTCCTATTTGCTGTCTGACTGGAGTTTTAATAAAGGGGATATCACTCATATAGTATCACTGCACACTGTTATATGTTATGTTATAAACCGTTTTGTAACGCGCTCTGTTACTGGTGAGTATCCTGGCGCGGGGAAAGGGACAAATCGGCAGAGAACAAGACAACGGGGGATCCTCCTAGCCTACACTCGTAAATAGATGAGTTTTCAGGTGTTTTTTGAAAGCAGTCACTGTCGGCGTGGAGCGTAGATAGAGAGGGAGGGCATTCCAGGCCCGAGCCACCACAACAGACAGTGACTGACCGCCCAGTCTGGCACGTTTAAAACGGGGAAGGGACAGTTTAAACAGAGAGGCAGATCTCAGGGTGCGTGCCGGAGTGTACCTTGTGAATCTCTTTCTCAGGTACAAGGGGCCTTGGTCATGAATTGCCCGAAACGCCAACACCAAAGATTTAAACAGAATACGTTGCGCTACGGGAAGCCAGTGAAGCGAGCGCAGCTCCGTGCGAACGCTCTTCCACCTGGGGATGTTAAATAATAAGCGTACAGCCGCGTTCTGAATAATTTGGAGGCGTTTGACCAGGTATGCCGGAATGCCACTGAACAGTGCATTCGCGTAGTCGAGGCGAGCCAGTATGAGCGCTCTGGCAACCGACTCTCTGGCCTCCCTAGGGAGCAAGGGGAAGAATTTGCGGAGCATTTTCAGAGTGGCAAAGCAGGTGCCTGTGAGTTTTTTGATGTGATGCTCAAATCTGAGATCCTCCGTAAACCAAATGCCCAGATTTTTTTGCTGGTCTCCCCATCTCTATTGGGCAAGGAATGTTAGAGGGCCAAAGTGTGCTCTTAAATGAGGGGGGGAAGGAGCCATAAAAGAGCACTTCGGACTTGTCCTCATTGCACTTCAGCTGGGCCTGTGTTAGCCAGCGAAATACTGAGGACAGACACAGGTGGACTGTAGACGTGTCCAAATTGTCGTCTGGCCAGGTAAACAACAATTGGGTGTCATCAGCATACCCTAAGATTTTAGCCCCAAACTGTTCAGCTAGGTATACCAAAGGTGTAATGTACACATTGAACAGTAAGGGGCTAAGTGTGGACCCCTGCACACTGATTATACATTGAGCTATTTGAACGACCCATGGGAGCACTCCCAGTTATGCTCAAACTTCTGGATGAATTAGGGACCTTGTCAGGACTTAAAAGTATCTGGTCACTGCTGTTTTGATATTGAATAAAAGAATTATAAATAAAGAAGTATACATAAAAAATATTTTGGTAGAATTCACTAGAGTATGACTGACCCATACTTTTTGAATGGACATATATGAAACACATGTGAACAAGAGCATGCACTGTCAGAATAGACATCCTGTATGACATTGCTGATTGAATGCATACCATAGGAATTTTGTGGTGAGGGTGATGACAGTTGGTTATCTTTCCCTACACTCCAATGCAAAGCTAAGCAAAGTACTGAATGTCCTGTTTGAGGCTCTTGCTCACAGAGAGATAAATGATCCTCAGGAAATGGGAATGATATGACAATTGAAAGACCTGAAGTATCTGAGAATCATTGTAGCTCACACATATAAGAACAAAGTAGCATTGAACATGGGAAGATTCTAGAAGAGATGTGTTGGTTAGTGGATTTTTGGACAGCATTGCTTTTTTCATTAATGGAAAGGGTTGCATTAGTGAAGATGATGGTTCTCCTCAGGAGCTTATATATATGCTCCAAGAGATGATATGTTTCTTAGATATTTATTGTATGTTGAGCTCAAAGGTCTATACATGGAGCCCGACCCAGGATAAAATTTACTTAAAATTCTATAAGAACTACAGGGTCTAAGTGGAACATCAGATATTATTTCTTAACATCATAGCTACCATTTTTGATTAAATGCTAAATGATTCCCCGAAGGAAATGCAGAGGTTGCCGGCTGGATTCAACTCTGGTGTTCCTACAATCACTGCTTTTTTCCTGCAAGGTGTTAAGCTGTGATATTCTGAAATTGGAAGGATTGATGTCTCAGATTTGGGACTATGCTGTGAAATTTGTTATAAAAAGCAAAATAAGTGTGGCACAATCTGAGCAGTCGGGTGTACAGCATTTTGCAACACTGTGACAAGCGGTGGATGTTGTGGGAGAGGATTGATGCGGGACTATAGCAGACATTTACAACTGGGACAATATAACAATGTTTGATGAAAAATGGGAGCAGGTTGGCCTCCAACTGGACCAATTTTTGATTTACACCTGACTGTGTTGTTTTCATGATGTGGGAGGGTCCCACTGGGAGAGTGAAAAAATCCAGCACTTTGTTGGAGATTCATGGTTTGGTGAGAGGGTATAGAGCTGTAGCAACATTATGCAGTCTGTTGTGCAGAGACTGACCTAGAGTGTCATTATTGATGGGAAATTATATGGTGGTCCAATGCAATTTGGGACAGAGTTCTTTTGTATCATAAGGAGCCTCTGAGCATTGTCAGGTGCCTTTTTATGTCAATTCAATACTTTAGATATAACATTGCTTACTCCTAGCCCTTCATAAATATACCCATCACAACTGTGGTGTTGCCACAGAGGTCAGCATCTGGAAGATGACTTTATACATATAATCAGGGCAAGCCCAGTGCTAAAGACTTACTGAAACATAGTTGTGGCACTTGTGAGTAATACTGTGGACATTTTCGACACATGTATACCTGAGCATAGACTCCTTGATTTACACCCAAGTCCAAAGAAAGGTAGACTAAGTAACACATTTGTGACACTATTCCTACTCTTCCTCCAGTGCTCTGGACCCATGCTCAATCCAATAATTGGAGGAGAGACATCAGCGTGGGGCTGACTGCATAGAAATCTGACTGCATACTGCCTAAACAGAAGACCTTCTTTACTGGAAGGTGCTGAATGCAAAAGTGAATGGACAATTTGAGGAGCTGGAGTTTCTATGTAGATTGCTCAACCTTTGGACCAGTTGCCCTGTCTGAGTCCACTTGATTGTCCTTATTATTTGATATTGTGGCCCTTCAATGCAACTGCTATGCCTATATTGTGTTTGCCTTCTTTTTTAAATAAAAAAATGTAATTGCAATAATCAAGAAATCTAGGAATTGCAGAATACTTCTGAATGCATGCATAACACTTTGAGCATCCCCTGAAGATAAGTAGGCGCTAGAGTGCTTTCTGGTGAGGTTATGTATTAATGGGAAACTGTTAAGTCAAATTGAATATAAACATGCAAAACTTAAATGCCTCCAATTGTCCACATGGGCCTCAACACTCAAACAAGAAGAATGCAAGGATGTCAATCGTGCTCTGGAGATTGTAGTCCCTCTCCTAAGTAAGGATACAATATTCTATGGATATAATTGAGCCTGACATGAAACTAGCAGATAAGGTCTGGGATGGATGTTAGCTGAATCCAGACACCGAAAACAAGTGAAAGGTATCTAGAGAGCCTCTATACAGTATTGTGAAAGCTGCATTAATGAAGCCAAATTATTTCTTTACTATTCATATAGTGTTTGGTTCCCCAAAATGATGGGCAAGTTCAAAATGTACAGAGTGACAGTGTATCCAAAATTAAATCTGCTGGTGAGAAGGATATTCATATTTGTATACATATGTTAACCACTGTCCAGCTCGTCAACTCCTTTACAGTTCTGTAAGTTGCACATTCTTTAAAATTTCGAATGAAAAAATTGAGGTAAGCATTTTTATGGTCTATGAGATGGTGAAACACATTTTGGCTGTGACCTTTTGCTATGGAAAGAACAAATGTAAAAGAAGTCAACAATCACATCTGTAGTCATGTCACTAACCTTTTCTATTGTATACATTGTTTAATGCTACTGTTATTAACTTTAACTGGGCTTTATTCCCACATATAGTGCAAGCGCCCGCTTCCTTATCCATAAGCTTCGAATACAAACAGTGGGAGGGGGCCGTTCCCTTGGAGAGGTTGCACATGCATGCCCAATTCTACCATTCATAACCATTAATCTAGAACCTTCTGAATCCCAAGGACCCTCATCCACAAGGCATGATTAGGAGTGGGTTGCTAATATTTTTATATGATGGGCAAAAAATGCAAGAAATGGCTAGAAACCAGCTATGCCAATTGATGGCAATCAATCTATATAGCTACTTTGTTGGTATGGTCCTATGATTTTGTACCTCTGGGACAGTTATCAAGAGGGAAAGCCCAAAGACAGCTCTTTGATACAAATGTACTTAGATGACTTTCTTTAGATAGTAATCTGTTGCATAATTGTTAAGAGCATCTGGTGGGCATGGGAGGAAACTTTCTCAGAATATTGATAAAATGGATCATTTGAATCTTGGAAATGTTCCCGTTGGGGTTGTAGTTTTTGGGTTTTTTGTTTTGTCCTCATAAAAACCCTCATGTGTATCAGTCACAAAGTGGGGACACCAGTGAACTAATATTCTGGCTTTCTGTCTGAAAACCAGCATGCAGAATGCTAGAGGGGAAATTCTCCTCATGAAGAATGCAAAAGCAGAAATATAATCAAAGGACTGCATATCATGCATGAACTCCCAGTCAAATTTTAAGAGCATCTCAAATGTCTGCTTCCTTCCTAGTCCTAGTTCTGAGTAAAAAAAATCACATTTATCCTTGACAGTACACAGCCAATCACCTGCCATCCATTGGAACTTACAAATCCATGTTTTGTCTTTCACCTGCAAGTAAAATAAAAGAGAATATCGGATACTTTTCATCCAAGAGCAATGGCACATTAAAATAAGATGTTCAATAGATCACAAGAGAGTTTCTATCTAAATATTTTGGGAAGGAATATAAGAGATTATGCAGTTGGTTAGAAAAATGTATGAACATATGATTGTCAGTGGTTCTCCGCTCATCAATCTTTTAACTAAGTATTTTCCTGTCCATCTAAATTGCACAGCGCTTGTCCTGCATCCAATAAATGCTGTGACGCATACAAAATTACTCTTCCTTAGTTGGCCTACCTGGAAATTTTGAAAAATGTCTTAATCAATACTTGTCATTTTTTATTGAACTCTGATGTTGGCAAGCATCTGGCCCATTGTCCTCCACACTATCGCAAGATCACTGCACACCGCCACCAAGCCCCCAACACCTCCTTCCACAGCTAAAGAAAAAAACCACATACCCAATGGATGAACACCCTCAACACCACTCACCAGAGCTTTGCAACCAACCTGGAACAAGCTTCAAAACCTGGAACACCAATACTGCTGACCGAGTTGCCCCCATCAAACCAGCCAAAACCCGCAGATCCACCAAACAAGCCAGCTGGTACACCCCAGAAATAAGTACAAAAAAGCACAGCTGCAAATAACTGGAGAGAAGGTGGCGCACCAGCGGAGACAACACAGGCCAAGCCACTTTCAAGTCAGCCATCAATAAATGCCACCAGGGACTCAAAGATGCAAAAAAGGATGCCCTTGTAGACCGCATTGAGGCAAGTGCCAACCACACAAAGGAACTCTTCGCCATCCCTCAGAGAGTTCTCCTGCCCAACAGCTATGAGCACATAATTCCTCCTTCACTGGAACTCTGTGACGCTCTATCAAACAACTTACACAACAAGATATACACCATCTACAGGAACTTTGAGTCCCAACCCACTGACCTTTCCATCCTCCTAACTCCAATGTAAGCCGACCCCACCCAGCATCTCACTGCATGGGAAAAGCTCACCACACCAAACACCACAGCCATATTGAACCCCATCCACTCTGGAGCACCCATGGACCCTTACCCCAACCGCCTCTTCAACCCAGGAAGCAATAGGATCAGCCATCTACTCACCACCATCCTCAACGCATCCATTGCCTCAGCTACCTTACCCAACGCATGGAAACATGCAGAAGTAAGACCCCCTCCGCAAGTAACCCCCCACCGACTCCAGAACTACCACCACAAATTGTTGCTCCCTTTCCCTGCTAAAGTCCTGGAGAAGACCACCAACCTGCAGCTCACCGAACACCTGGAGAGAAACAAACTGCTAGATGCCTCCCAATCTGGTTTCTGCACTAATCAGAGCACCAAGACCACCCAATCACCGCGGACGACTTCCGCACCCTACTCAACAGAGGAGAATCACCATCTGTGATACTCCTCGACCTCTCCGTGGCCTTCAACACTGTTACCCACCACACACTTATCAAGAGACTGTATCAGATTGGGATCAAGGGAGGTGCACTCAGATTGACTGCATCATTCTTCACAGGATAAACACAGAGAATCTGCCAACCCCCCTTCACCTCGGAACCCACAAGCACCCTCTGCGGCGTTCCTCAAGGTTCATCCCCCAGCACCACCCTCTTCAACACGAACATGACACCTCTAGCTGACATTGTCTGAACCCACTATCTCAACATTATATCCTTTGCCAATAATTCCCAGCTCATCCTCTCGCTCTCAGCAGACCCCACCACCACTAAGACCAACTTCCACAACGGCATGAATAATGTTGCAGATTGGATGAAGGACAATTGTTTGAAACTCAACACTGACAAGACCGAAGTGCTGATCTTCGGCAACCACACCTCCCTCTGGAACGACACCTGTGGCCTGTCAAACTTGGACCCACTCCCACACCAAAAGACCACACGCACAATCTCTGCATCATCCTGAACAGCAAACTCACAATGAAATGTCAGATCAACGCAGTCTCTCCGCCTCCTTCCACATTCTCCGCATGCTCCAATGAATTTTCAAATGGCTCCCCATCAGCACGAGAAAAACAGTCATGTAAGCCTTAATTATCAGCCGGCTGGACAATGGCAATGCACTATATGCAGGAACAACCATTGAACTCATGAATAGGATACAGAGGATACTGAACACAGTGGCCAGACTGATCCTCTACTTGCTCAAACTGACTCACGTCAGCCAACACCTGAGGAACCTCCACTGGCTCCCCTTCTAGAAATATGCCTATTCAAGTTACTGACACACGCCTACAAAGCCCTCCATGATCAAGGACCAGCATACATGAACCACTGCCTAAAATTCCACAAACCATTGAGGAACCTTTGCTCCTCCTTCCTCACCCTTGCACTGACCTTGCACATCTGCCGTAGCCACAGCAGATACCGCTCCATCTCCCACCTCGCCAGGCCCTAGAACACCCTTTCCCTCCACCTCAGAACATCGACCTCACTGACGGACTTCAGGAAGAGACCCAAAACCTGGCTTTTCGACTAAACCCATCAACCCAGCATCTGGATACCCTCATGGGGGATAAGCTGCACTTTGTAAGTACTGAATGATTGATTGATATTTGATCCAGAGAACATATCTCACCTTCCAATTCCTATTGGAACATTTAATATCATCTTGCCATTGTTTTTTAGCTTGATTGATGATGTGAGTTCAAACTTGAAAATGATAATTGATGTGAATTTGTCAGCTAGTTACAAAGATGAAGTCTAAGAGGTGATCTGCAGATATTTAAACCTAGACAGTTTTCCTTGTGTGAGCACTGAAAGAGTCCTGACCATGACTAATGAAGTCTCTCCAAAAATTAAATTCAGCTACCCAGATAGGAAAGCTAAACAATTCTTTTAAGCATGCTAGAGTCTCAGGAGAGTCCCGCTCTGGTTGTAGAGTCACATGGTATGAAAATCCAATGAGCATTCTGATCGTACACGGAACCGTGTGAGCTGTCTGTAGAACCTTTAATTAAATATTCTTAAGCAACTTTGAAGCCAAAAAATGTGTAGAAGAATCCGCCCTTGCAATACAGCTCAGTTATGGCCCGAAGAAGCAAACCCAGCTTTACGTCATCAAAAACACAAAGTTATGAAATTCTTAACTGAAATAATCATTGATAAACGTGATGATCTGGCAGAGCCAACTTTTCGTTTTTCACTGACTGCTAATGTTTAGTCCAGGGTAGGCAAACCTCTTTGAAGTCCCCCAAAAATTATTACACATTGCCTAAATTGTAGCTACCAGTTTTTATCAGTTTGCAGTTTAATTCATTCAAAATTCTACTTGGGAAGAATTAACATTGTTGCTGGGTTAATCCTACTAAAAATTATCAGGTGGCAGATGCTTTCGACTTTTTTTTAGCACCCTTCCTAGTTTTTTAACATTATTTCTTTATTGGTTTTATACAGCCAATACAACTCCATTACCCAGTACACAATCACATTTCCCATCTTTCTATTGACTAGCTCCCACCTCCCCTAATTGCATCTTGATAATAACAACAGAATCTCATCTCCGCTCCCAAGTCTATAAACAAGAGGGTGCAAGTCCCACCTCCAGGTTCTAAGGTTCTAAGGTTCTTTATTTTCTGCATAGTTACTTAAAACCATTGCAATATTATCACATAAAATACTCAGTACAAAAATAAATATAAAGAAATGTTTGGCAATATGTGTATGATTTCCACCTTTTCCACTTCCTTATTGTTAATTTTAAAAATTATGAGAGGAAATCCTCAAGTTAAAAACCAAATGAAACCCATTGGTTGAAAAGACTTTACAGATATAAAACCCAGATTGATTATAAACATGTTATTAGTCGTTATAAAACGTAATGTTGTAATTGCAGTCTCGTGTTCCTTTGCACCAGCCATGTAGTTCTTATTCTGGTCGCTGCGTTTGATTTGTTCAGGTTTGCTCCACTCGTTGCGAGGATTTTCCCTTACAACCTGGCAGTTTGTCCTTGTATGATCTAGATTGGGGCATGTTCCTGTCAGTGGTGTACTGCAATGCCAGTGCCTGATTCAGTTTTTATTGTTTTTTAAATGTTTTCATCAGCTAGCATAAGGAATTTTACCAAACTGCAGTTTAGTTGTGTATTTTCTGGGTTTAAACAGGCTAGCACCGCTTGTCTCCTGGTGCAGATGCCTTTCTGTTTCAGGGGTTCTTTAAGAAACTGTTGCCGAGCTTGTTGCAGTTCCTTGCATAAACAAATCAAGTGTAAAATGTCACTTTGTTTGGCTTTACATAGCCTGCACGGCTCTTGAACTAGTGGCCTTAGCCATGGTGGAAAAGCTGTGCGCATGGAAATATTCCCATCCTATGCCTCAAAAAATTCATTTTTATAGACTTCGAGCAACCCTGACTAAAAAATGGTTGTGGAGCCAGTGATTTATAGGAGTTGAGAGTCATCCAGGCGTGTGATCTATTTGAGAAGCTTGCTTTGTCCTCCACCAGAGAGATTTGTTTTAAGGTTTTCCAGAACAGCTTTTTAAAATTGGGATATCCAATTTGCGCATCCCAGAGTTCTGTGAGTTTAGTAGACTGTTGGGCTAGTTGAAAATAGCTTCTGGCTTGGGAATGCTGTCTATGCTGTATATCCCGCCACAACAGATTGTTTAGCGTGTTTGTGGGGGCATTTCTGGCCCGGTTGCAAGCAGATGATATAAGCACCATACCTAGCTAGATATTGCCGTAGGAGGCCAAACTCCAACCTTATTTGAGCAGGTGATGTGTAGGACGGAAGGCTGAACATAATTCTATAGGCTTTGACCTGCGTAATGTCCAACTCGTTAGCATCCCTTCCTCTCATTGCCTCACTGCCATAAGCAAGTGAGGGGATTAGTTTGGCCTGGACTACTTTCAAAAGCGGAGTCAGGGTCGGCCCCATCAGTTTATTTGCGAGATTTTTCATTGTTAGGGCAATCAGCAGACCTTTTCTTCTCACTTCCTCTTTCTGGCGACAAAACTACCCTTCCGTATCGAATATAACTCCAAGGTATTCCTGAGCTGGATCGAGTTTTGTGCCGCCAAGGAACCGATTTCTATGGAGAGTCTTTTTGTTGTTTATTGTCATTATCCGTGTCTTGCTCAAATTTATTTTTAGGTTGTTTGCTGTGGCGTAGTTCTGTGTTTCCGTCAGTAGGTGCTGGAGACCAACATAGGTATGACTAAGTAGAACTAAATAATCTGCGTACATGAGATTGGACAATGTTTTCACCCTTACCTCGGCGAATGTGAGTTACAGGTCTCTAACGCCTTTGTAGGTCAGCCATATATAAATTAAACAGGGTTGGTGCAAGCACACATCCCTGTTTCAGTCCCTTTGATGTTGGAACTTTCGAGGAGATGTGGGTAACACCACCTAGTTTCACCTGCACCCAAGTATCTGTGTGCAGAAGTCCCACCTCCAACTATTACGTAAACAGCGACATCTCACAGATGTATAGCTCAGTCCACAACGAACATTATGCTCTCCCCATCCTCATGTGTGAGAACATTTCACAGTTATCTGATCCCAGCAGTCCCTTCATTGTCCATACTTGAACGAGTTGACCTTCAATATTTATCAGAATCACTTCCTGTAAATCAATCTCCAGCGTCCTAGTTCTTTAATTTTGTAGGACAGCAGCATCTTTGAACATGTTATTATTAGTATACACAAATATGTACATTTGTTTCAAGGTTGGTGAGAACTATACCAAGAATTCAAAATCATTATATCGGATTTGGTATTGTTTACTACATGACCTGACAACATCTAGGCTAAGAGGCAAATATAGGTACAAACACCTGCAGTTAAACACGGGCACATGCAGGAACTCAAACGCACACACATATACACACACACATGCATGCAGAAACACCCACAAAAGCATGTTCAAGGTGAGCAGGTCTGACCTGGGCTTCACTGCACTCATAACCAGGAAGCAGGGAATTTAGGTTGAGTAATGGTCTGTTACATGCCCTTAGAGGGTTAATGGCCAATCCTTGAAACCAAGAGTCATGCTGCACTGGTAGATCTTAGCTGCTTACAGCACATGCGCAAAAGCCGCTCTATGCCACAAGGATGGTCAACACCTTGTGATCACTAGCACCACATAATTCTGGCTCAGTCGAAATCTTTGGTCTTTAAGGGCTCTTTGGTCCTTGAAGGCCAATAAAAACAGTGTGTGCTTTAATTGGTCTCTCCTCAACCAAAAAGTGGCCAAGTATAGGAATATCAGGCCAGGCGTGGAGGGAGCATCTGTGCTTATCGGGCAACTGCTGAAATTGCTGAGAGAACACAGTGCTCCCACAGCCTACCCAGCACTTTAAGCAACTCTTCAGCTTCCAACCACCTGGGGGAATTCCTGGAGTAACTGGAGGCCAGCCTAGTCATGGCTGTGCCTACTCAAGTTCTTGAGGCATAGCTTTAAGGAGGATAATATTGCTTGACTACAAATGACCTGAGAGCATGTAGGATGGATTGTTGAGCGCAATTGGCCAAAGCAAAATAGTTCTACTTGTAAATCTGACGTACAGCTTTGTGGTCTTTGTATTTATATAACTTATCTTCTGTCTGTGCTCTTCTATCATGACTCAATGAGAAAAATGAATAATTCAGGAGTGGAATGCGTCAATAAATCTCAGTTACTGCTAATTACGCTGAGACGCATTTCAGTCCACCATCAGCTCACTGTGCCTTTGGACTCAAGCTGCATCTTACTAGTAAGCCAAACTAAGTCGAAACAGGTCCGGGGTTGCTTGCTGGCAATTTGGACTGAACAGTTCCTCTTGGAGAAGGACTAAACCTGACTTGCATAAAGCAGGTCTCTGTTTGGATTGACATAGTTGGTAAAAAAAACGATGGACTGAAATGCCACTCGCAAAAAAGTAGTTCGGGCTGGACTGTTCCCATGAGGCACAGGGTCAAGGCTGATTTGCATATAGCTATTGTCTAACCTAGGGTGGTGTGGAGTGCAAAAAAACGATGGATTTAGGCCCAGATCTTTGTACTGGGGTGAATGTAAGACATTGTTCTGCATTCTGTCCATCAACTGTGTTTTTTGCAATTTTCACCCCGAGTGGGCTGGGTATGCTCAGACGTGAGTCCCAGGCTCTCCACATCACTGGAGTCAAGCTATCCAGGCTGAAGAAGGCTGAAAGCCAGAAACCGGTCCTTGGATGCTTGATTCCGGTCTAGGAAAGACATGGCTTGGTAGTTCGGGCTGGACTGTTCCCATGAGGCACAGGGTCAAGGCTGATTTGCATATAGCCATTGTCTGACCTAGGGTGGTGTGGAGTGCAAAAAAACGATGGATTTAGGCCCAGATCTTTGTAATGGGGTGAATATAAGACATTGCTCTGCTTTCTGTCCATCAACTGTGTTTTCTGAACTGCCACTCCACATAATTATCAGTGGCTGTAATAAATGCATGCACTACTGTGTCTGGACACAATTTGTGGTTTGTCAGGAAAGTCCAAGCAATAAATAAAGGCAGCTTTAAATTCTGTGTTGATTGTGTCACATTTGTGGTGCTTCAGAGACAGAGATCAAATGTCAGGCAATATCTTCTGACAAATTGGTGCTTATTCTTTTAACAGGAGGACTGATGCTTACTTTTCTTTCTCTGACTGCAAATAGAGAGGAGTTTTTAAAGTGAATTGTGTGACATGCTTGCTGGAGTACATGGATTGTGAAAGGAAAAGCTGTAGTATGTCCTTTTGTGCTGCACACATCAAAATGTAAATACCTTTAAATGAGCTGTGTACATTTAGCAGTTAGGAAAGCACAAATAAAATACTTTTTTTGTATTTCTGAAGCGTGGTGGAAACAGAAATTTTAATAGGATTAAAGCAAATCAAGACAATTTCTTTGATGATGCACAAATGATAAATATACACAGAACCCCGATTACCACACAATTTAATTTGTGTGATATGTAGTTTTATCAGTAAACCTGGTATGTCCGTTCAAATGTAGTGACCATTTCAATGGAAAATGAGCTGTCTGTAAAAGACAGTACGCTACCACACGATGCTTTAGTTACATCCGAAAATTGCCCGCCTCATGTTGATTAAAGGTAGGTGAGTCACGAAAGTTTGTCATTCTAAAAGTTGGGTGGTAGTTATAAAAACTTTGGCAGGCACTGCACTACACCATCAATGTTTTGATTTCTAAATGAGATGTCTAAAATGTGAACAACATGCCCAGAAGCGGGTCCTTTGCTAACTGTGCCATTGCACTCAAGCTGGACCTCACTGATAGGATGTATGACATTACAACGCATGCTTTTACCACGCATGCCTTTACAACGCGGTATTTACAACGAAAACCTTTACAACGCATAGCGCTTTTGGGTGCTGGATAGTGACTAGTTTAATTTACTATTCCAACTCCAGTCCCCGTGGACACTAGGGAAGGTGTTGGATAGTAAATTAAACTTATTCCCTATCCTAGAGCGCCCCCCAGCGCAAAGCGTTGTAATGGTTTGCGTTGTAAAAGTTGCGTGGTAAAGGCACTGCGTGGTAAAAGTTGCGTTGTAAAGGATGTTTCCCTCATTGATACAGCCCAACAAGGCCAGAACAGATCTAGGGTTGTTTGGTTCCCCATTTAGAAGCCTCCTGGCCTGGTAGTTCGAGCCTGGTTGCTCCTATGTGAGCAGGGCCTTGTCTGAATTGGTTATGAGGGCTGGTCTCTGTCTTAAGTGGCATAGTGGGCAAAGGAACAATGGCCTGGAATGTGAACCTAGTATTTACTAGTGGTTAAAATTAATTAATTCATTATATACATCGCTTTTTTGCTTTTCTGAGAGCCCCTACGTGTGATGGATATGCCCTGATATGGGTCTGTGCTCCCTATCCCGCTGGAATCAAGATGCACTTTACTGATAGGACCAACAAGACCAAAGCCGGCTTAGGTTTTTTTGTGTCCCCGTTTTGGGCTGAAGTGGCCTTGCGGATCAGGCTGAACTGTTACTATTGGTGCAGGACCCAGTTGGATTTGCGCATGGCTGTCCTCTGACTGGAAAGTCATAGTGGGTGGAAGAACAATGGTTGGAATGCTGCCTGAGTAATTGCCAGAAGGTACGATTAATGAATCCATTCCACCCATCACTTTTTGCATTTCTAAGTGAGACACCCCAAGTGTGAATGCATGTCCCAACCTTGGGTCCCGCCCTCACTGTGCGGTTGGACGCAGGTGAGACCACACTGTTTAGGTCCAATAAAACTGAAACCAGTACAGGGCTGCTTGCATTGCAGTCGAGAGGGAACCTGACCTGACAGTCCAGGCTTACACATTCCTTTTGGAGAAGGACTGCAAATGATTTGCATAGGGTGTCCTTTGTCTAGAGTTTCATGGGGGCAAAAAGAATGATGGATGGTGTGTGGCTCTGAGCATATCTCAGCGGCTGACATTATATAATTCCTGCATTCCATCCATCATTTTTTTGCTTCCCTTTTGAGTTGACCTGACTCCTTCCTGGCAGCCCCAGGACGGTAGGTGCTCAGAGCAAAGTGGTACATTGCACTGAGGTAACAAACCACAGAAATTGGTTCACTGTGCAAAAAGGTAGTGTTCGCTGAGAGGGATTTCACCCTATTTGAATCTTCATAGGCCACAGGCATGCTTTCTTCCCTTGAGTATAGAGTCCTTTAATTCAATCAGTTGCAGAACTGATGCTGCCATACTTTTAAAATTAGGGTCACAGCAGGCTTAGCAATAAAGATGTGAGCGCCTTCTCTCCAGATGGTAATTTCTCTTGCTTTGGCTGTATGTTTATACCGTGGTCATTAAACGGAGATGGTATGTTGTGCTCTCACAGTAAGACACGTTTCTGAACTTGGGTTTAAATCTTTGGAAATCTTTAGGCCCCGGCTGTGAATGGCTTCTAGTAAATCTTGTAAGAGCTGTCAGTAGTCCATGGCAACAAACAAGCACTGGCAAAGCCAGTAGGTCCAGCCTTTTGATTTTCTCTCTGCTTGTTCTGTTTTGTCACTTTTGTACACTTTATTGTTGGGAGTAGCTGCCGGGCTCTCACCAATAAAAAAAAATATTGGCTCAAAGCAAAAGTATTTTACCTCCTTGCCATAGCAGTCCCTGGCTATGAAGGGGCCTTCTTAGTGTGAGGTTGTGCTCCCAGTGAAAGAACAGAATGCTGTCTCTCACCGTGAAGTTAGCCAATGGCTGAAATGGGATGATCCATTTGCCGTTCTGTATACAGTAGCGGGCAGAAATAAAATGTGAGTGGCACAGCAACAGACCAATTGATGAGGAGAGCTTGTTGAAAGCCCTTATAAGTAAGTATATGAGCTATATAATTTACTAAGAGTAAATACCACTTTCAAATGTCACGAGCCGCCCCTGGTAAATAGTCTTGGCTAACACCAGACATAAAAAGGCACAACACATTATTACATGTATAACCCCCCCCCCCCCCCGCCCCCCACACCAGAGTCTTTTGGTATGTTCTGATATCCTTTATAGAAAGTGCCAAGATCTCTAGCAGTGCTGCCTTAGATGTGGCCCGTGTTGAATATAAGGGCGGATCAGATCCCACATGAATTATTACCATCGCATTACCAACTAGAGTGTAAGAAACTCCGAATACTGTAACCCAGTTCTGGAAACGCTGCTTCAATAATGAATGAGTTTCAGCCTCCCTTAGACAGTGGACGGTAAGTGGTAGGAGGGAGGGAGGCATTACTCACTTCAACACACACGGACACATCACTGGCAGAAAACACAATTGCAGCAGGCAAGATGACAGGGAGCTGAGATTATGCTTTCAGACAAATGACAACTTACTCTACGTGCTATTTTAGGGTACCAAATTGTTCAGACTGCCTGTACTCGGAGTCTCAGGACTTGGTGTGTGTGCTTTTATCTGTAGAAAGAACAACCTTGAAGGATTTTATTTACAACACGACGGGAGGGTGCACGTGAAAGTATCATATTTTACCAGCTAAAACCAGGAGGATTGCCAGAATGGCACATGCGCAGTGCAATTTTATCTGATCTTTACTTTGACGATCAGCGCAAAAACAGCATTTGCACCAACCAACTTTCTGCAAAAACTAATTTTTTTACCAGTCTGTTATAAAAAAAAATTCACAGGGCAGTTATTCATGTGCTATTTTGCGTAGACATTTGTATTACTACTCGGTGTACAAATATTGTTTGCATCAACCGAAATTTGTCAAAATTGCATTTTTACACAGCTTCGATTGGAGCAGATTCTACTTTTTTCCACTAGTCTGTTAGTGCAAAATTAAGCTGCTGCGTTGCAAAGTTTACGCAGTCAGCCCTTTTCCCGTCCTCGTGCAACATTTACAAAACGGCTCTGATAGAGAAAAAACGTGCTTTATACTCAGTTTGATGGAGGAAGGCAAGACGTGAGGGAAAGCTTGGGGGTGAAGAGCCGCATTGCAGGTAATTGCTGAGAACTCATTAGGCCTGAAACGTCGAACGTTAAACACACTTTTATGTGCATTTCCTTGGCAGTTTCTCTAGCACAGATCTGACTCATCGTGACTTAACCGAGTGGCATAAACGCCGCTTAGAGCAGTGCAGGGCGGAATTCAGTCCAGCTCAGTTCCAAGAAAAAGCTCCGCCGAGGCCTGGGCCCTGAGGTGAAGCAAACGGAGCAAGACAGATCTCGCGATGAAAATGCGTAAGCAGCTCTTAACTCAATCGACCCAAGTCCTTTTGCTTATTTGAATGCAACAGTCATCCTTGCCGACGATTTACTCGTGCCGCCTGGTAATATTTTAATATCAGTTTTGTGGTCTATTGGTTGATAAGGCCCTCCGCGCGCCCCCACGGACGCTGCTGCTGTAAACGGACCCACTTAGCAGGCGACAACAATAGGGAGTAGCGCGGGTTTATGTCTTTTCAGCGCCGACGGGAGAAGGTGTTTCTCTGCTTGAAGATGCCTCCGAGGAAAAGGGTAAATTATGAGAATCCCAAACGGGGGCAGTTAACATATCGCACACAATGCACCTCGCGCGGGATAATTCGGCCGGAAATTGCAAGCGGAGAGGATGCAATTTTATTGGGTCACATTAAATAAGGAAAATTAAATTCACCTGATTTATAACTGCCTGCCGAACCTGGGGACTGCAGAGCACGGGATTCTTATTTCACGGGTTTACGCTTTTGTAAAATAATGCATCTATTTTATTTTCGGAGCTAGGGAGATGCGTATTTTGTACAGAAGTGGTTTCTCGTGAGGATACACATTCTCTGAGCGCCTTGGAGCAAAACACATTTTGAAATGTTTTTTTTCTTCAAGTTTGTATTTTCTGTTGGTTGGAGTGTTGTCACTGCTCAGCTAAGGTCCTCTTTTAAGTGGGCTAGTGCTCCTGATATTAATGACACTGGAACACTTTTAAGAGATGGGGCTGCCTTCCATGTTACAACAGAGAAGTATTAGTGATTGTAAAAAATCCAAGTGGCACACAAAGAACAAGTGAGGCAAATGAGCCACGCCCATTTAACAGCAGAGTGGGTAACAACAGCAGCTAATTTGAAGAAAAAAAGTCTCGTCAGGAGGCTGCTTGAACCTGTTCATTACTCCTGTTAGTGCCTAAACACAACAACTACTAACCACGAAAGTAGGAATAGGATGTGGCATAATGGCCAGAGCTGCTGACACTGGAGCCGGGGAATCAGGTTTGAGTCTCGGCGTTGGCTCAACATCCTGTGATTCTGAGCAAATCACTTACTCTCCATGTGCCTACCATAAATGAATGTGTCCTCAACTGGTGCTCATAAAAAGCACCAGTGTTGATGATTAAGTGCCATTGCTCCATAAACCACCAGCTCAAATTAAGCACTGTGCAATATGTGTCCGGTGGTGCATTTGGAGCACATTGTCATAAATATATTATTAAAGCATGGTGTGGTAACACAAATGTCATATACAGACACGACATTTGCACAGATGTACAATGTTACTGTTAAAACTATGTAGCGCACAAATGATGCATCAAAAACAGGTTTCAGCATATATTTATAATTGACACATCACCAAGTAAAGTGTCTTGATTTGTTTAATTCCTATTAAAGTCTTTGTTTCCATCACACTTCAGATTTAAAAAGGTGCCTCATTTAAGCTGCCCTTGCCGCTGGTTGTACAGTTCATTTACAGGTATGTTGTGTGTTAGAAAAAAATGGGACCCTACTGCTTTTTCTTTCAAATTTCCTATAACACAGCCAGATTGTTACGCAGCTCATTTTGCAAAATCCTTCACTTTGTAGTCAGAAAAAGAAAAGTAAACCACCAATATCACTTTTAACCACATCCGTGCGGTCCAGATTTACCGCCGGTGCTGAGCCCTAATGAAAACGGGCGTGGTCATGACGGAACGGTTCCGTCATGAGCACAGCTCAACCGATGCTCATGACGGAACCGTTCCGTCATGAGCATCGAAGGGGTTAAAAGAATAGGCTGTATTGGGAGTTACCAGTTTTATCTGGAATCACATGTGGTGTGAAATTGCCGCACTCGGTCTTACCGAGACAAAATCACCTGGTCATGCATGGAGGACTTTGTCTTTATAAATGAAGGTGTCAGGGTTTTTGCAAATAGCCTCTATTTATGCTCCAAAGGTAGGAAATAGGATTAAGACAATTGCAAAACCCAGTCGGGTAAATGTGTGGTATCCATGTCCTTAAATCAGATCTCCTCAATTACTGTGTATATAGTTTCTCCTGTGTAGAAAACGTAGTGTCCTTCCCAAGATGGCGGCCGCTGTGGCCATTGAGGAGAACCTTGAGTTAGCAGACGGTCTAGTTAACGTGTGACACGCGCTGTTTATTAACTGCGCACTTCAACTGATTTGGTTCCTGAGGTAGCAGCTTGAGTCTGAGGCTCCGTGTCAATGTTCCTGACAGGAGTTGTCAGAGTCAGTAGCAAAAGTTAAATTCTGAGTCTGCTTCTTTCCCGCATATATGTAGGAAGAGCCATTGTAAGTCTAGTGAATATTTTCCTGACAAACTCTGCGGAATTAGAATAAACCTCCTCACAAGAATTCAGTTTGTCTCCAGTTTCCTGAGTTCTAGAGACCACAAGGGAGTATCGCCAGTACAACCTTTGACGCGTCAACTCTCGAAGTAGAGAGGTATTCCTGCCCGCTTTTCTTGAACTGTCGTAACAGAAGACTCTTCAGCAGTCAAGGAGAGAGACAGTAAGATGGCGGCACTTTTCCCCTTTGCCTGCGAACTTGAAACTGTGTTTTCCCTTCTTGCGCTTTCCCTTGCTTTTCCTCCCCCTCTTGCCTTCCTTGTACCTTTTTGCGCGCTGAAGGATTTCACTGTATGGATACTCCACAGAGTCAAGCATAACTATCAGAACCTACAACAGAATCCCATTAAAGCGTCATTTGGAAGTATTCAGGTATTTACAGTAGAAGCTCAGGGAGGGGGGTTAATAAACCAGTAAGAAAACCACAGTAACAATAGTTTGTCCCCTTTCAGGCAAGAAGCTTACCAACTTCCAAAGAGTTACCATCACTCCAATAGAAGAGTAGCAATATCTTGAGGACAACTGGTAGGATAAGCTTTGTTTACTAAATAGAGAGAATTGTTAGAGAAGTTGGGTTATTGTTTATTATGTTCCCCTCTGTGTATTAGGCACCCTACTGGAACAGACAGCAGAAGCATAAGCAGAGCTCCACAGTCGTTGAGGGTGACAGCAGTTCTCAAGGTGTCTCTTCTCTCTTCCACTTCCCCTTTTCCCTTTCGCTGGCGGATTTGCTCTTGGTAGCAAAGACACTGGAGGGAGGGCGATTGGGACTAGCATCCATGCTGCCTCTTCGAAGAGATTGAGCCTTCTGACAGATTGAAGTGCCCACGTTCTTTCGCTTCGCCTGGGCAGTATGGCTGAGGGAATGAATCTTAAAGAGTTGGGAGAGTTTTTTTTTTTAACTCTTTATTCGTGACTTTAGCAGGTGTTATACATTACATTCAATCGTTATATCTTGTATCAGTCTTTTCCATTTTCTTTACCTTTAACTTTTTGTAGCATATCTTTCCAAATCATGTTCCGTCTGTCTTACAATTCTCCGGATGCTTCCCAATTACAGCATTTAAACATCTTAATTATGACTTACATATTCTGCTAAACCCCAACTGCCCTTCCCACCCTACCTCCCCTCCCCTCGTCTCCTGGCCGTTCTCCTTCATACACTCTACATGTCGGGTCCGTGAGCTTCCGCCTATCCAGAGAGTGTTACAATTCGTAGGTCTGGTTTATCCCTCGTGACTTTTAATCACGCTCGTGTGCCTTGGCAGTCCCCTGTTATGTGTGTGTAGTCATACCGCTGGGTCTTGCTATATGGTCAGATCCATCTCTTCCATTTCTATCAGCATTAAGTCCCATACTTGTGCTATAGGGTATTTGCTAAGACTCCTTCCTCCTCCCCACGCAGCGCCGCGGATTCAGCTTTGCCCCATTTCAACAAGTCAGATCTCCATATTTCTGCCTGTGGGGACATGGGCGATTTCCACCTCATGGTGAGTACACTGAGTGCCAACAAGAGTGCCAGGTCCATAAATTTCAGTTGTGCTTTACATGTTTAGGGTCTTTTCCTGTTCCCTATCAGACAGGGTAGTGCCCCCTCAGGGATCTGTAGTGTTGTTACGGAATGTAATGTGTTTTTGATCGTCCCCCAGTAATTGCGTATCTTCGGGCATGTCCATAGCATGTGAAGGATGTGTGCCTCATCCTCTTGACATCTTGGGCAGCAGTGTGTAGTGGCAGGGAACATCTTGTGGAGTCTCTGGGGTGTGAGATATGCTCTATGGAAAATCATGGCCTGTATGAACTTGAACTTAACGTTCCTAGACACTCTCCTATGATGACCAAGGATAATTTTCCATTCCCCGTCTGTTATGGGTTCTCCTGTGTCCGCAGTCCAGATCTCCCTAAGTGTGGTAAGTGGCAACGCCACATGCTCCCTAATACCTACGTATAACCATCTCACCAGGTGTCCTCCCGTTCCCATATAATGCAGGAGGTGTACTAATTCATGTTGGTCTGGCTTTGTGCGTTGGGGAGCCCAACGCGCCGTATGTAGTGTGTCACCGAGGCATGTAAAAGGTATAAGCATGGCGGGGCCCCCGTGAGCTGTACAAATGAGGCATGATCCAGTATTGTGTTGTCACCGAACAAGTCTCCCACTCTGTCCACCCCAGCCTCCTTCCAGGGACTCAGTCTGCGTTGTGTCAGGTTCCCTTGCGGCATCGGGAGTCCCAGGAGGGGGATGTTATCCGCATAGGAAGTGGTCCCTGCCGTGTATTTCAATGCCTTCCTCCAACAGGTCAGAGCCACATGCAGGAGGGGGTGGCAGTTATGTTATGTTATGTTATTTTGTGTCTTTTATAGCGCTCGGCTACTCAAAAGAGTGTCCCGGCGCTTTATTGACAACCTGAAAAAGACAAACACAACACACAGATTAAAAGAAACAGGGTCAGCAGAATACGGAAATCTAGGAAGCAAAAAGCCAAGTTTTCAGGCCCTTCCTGAAAGCCAATAGATTTGAGGTGCTACATAACATCAGGGGCAGAGAGTTCCAAAGCTGTGGGGCCCGGAGCATAAAAGAACGACCTCCCATACGAGCCTTCCTCACACGAGGGACAATGGCAAGGAACATCGACTCTGACCTCAAAGATCGGGAAGGACGATAGGAGACGAGCCTCTTCTGAAGGTATTTAGCCCCTGTGGCATAGAAGGCCTTGTGAGCAAGAGGTAAGGCTTTAAAAACTATCCGCTGTCGGATAGGCAGCCAATGAAGCGACTGCAACAAGCCAGAGACTCTGACTCGCCTATGCAGGCCAAAAATGGCACGCGCTGCCGCATTCTGGACCACCTGCATCCGTTGCAGGAGATATTCCGGCAGGCCAAGATATAGGACGTTGGAGTAGTCCAGTCTTGAACCAATCAAGGCCTGTACCGTAATCCTCCTGTGGTCCTCAGAGAGCAAAGGGAAAAACTTCCGAAGCATGCGGAGAAGACCAAAGCAGGTGCCAGTGAGGGCAAGGATCTGAGATCTTAAAGTCAGACCGTTGTCAATTTTGATCCCCAAATTCTTAGCTGACTGAGACGACCGCCCCGGAGGAGACATGTCAGCAGGCCACCATACCTGCCAGTCCGGATCGGATTGACAACCGAAGAAGAGCACCTCCGATTTATCTGAGTTGCAATTGAGGCTGTTCAGTTGGAGCCATTTAAAAACAGCCCCAAGGCACTCATGGATACTCTCTCCATCAAAATCCTCTCCTTTCCGACAGGTAAAAAGCAGCTGGGTGTCATCTGTGTAGGATACGATCTGGGCCCCGAAGGACTCGGCCAGAGCCGCCAGAGGGGTCATAAAGATGTTAAAAAGAGTCGGGCTCAATACAGAGCCCTGCGGGACTCCGACTCCGAATGGCGGCATCTCAGCAGAGCTAGAGGAGGCCCAGACCGTTTGTCGGCGGCCGGCCAGAAAAGATGTAAACCAGCTGAGCACCGTACTCCTCAGACCGATCTCATGAAGTCTGACAAGCAGATCCTCATGGGGGACAGTGTCGAAGCCGCCGACAAGTCGAGCATGATCAGCATGGCTCTGCCACCCAAGTCCAGCGTCTCCTTGATGGCCTCAGACACCTCCAGCAGCGCGGTCTCAGTGCTGAGATTAGGACGAAAGCCCGATTGAGTGGAATGAAGCAGATCGTGTGATTCCAAAAAATTAGAAAGCACGTTATGCACGTGCTTCTCCAGGGTCTTAGCCAATGCAGGGAGAAGAGAAATAGGTCTGTAATTGACCAAGACCTCAATGGCCAAACCGGGCTTCTTGATAAGGGGAATGACCATAGCCTGTTTCCAAGCCGAAGGGACCACACCCTGGCATCCTGGCATTGGGTAGGAGGAGGGAGTGTAGATCCCCTCGTGCCAGCTTGTCCATTGTGTAAGCGATCTCATGTAGGTCCCTGCCCGCCACCCATCGTGTCAACCATTGGAGCTGGCTTGCATAGTAATAACTCCGCAGGTCCGGTACGCCCAGGCCTCCCTGTCTGGTGTTCAATTGCAATTTTTTAAGACTTATTCTTCTTCTCCCCGAACCCCAAACCAGGTTGATCAGTAATGTATTTAGTGTGGTAAAAATTTGCTGTGGGAGTAGCACCGGCAGATTTACAAAATAATAGAGTATCCGTGGAAGTAGGACCATCTCCGAGACCGCCACTCGTCCCATTACTGATAGGGGTAGGGATGTCCAGAAGTTTATACTACCTCGAAGGCCAGTGATTGCCTTACAGATGTTCCCGTCAATCTGATCCTCCGGGTCCCGGTACACATTTATCCCGAGATATTTAAACGTGGTCGGTGCCACCTGGATCTCACAGGCACCGAACTGTATATGGGGAGGTTGCTGTCCTTCCCGGAAAAAGAAACCTAGGGATTTTACCGGGTTTATGGCCAAGCCAGATATGATCTCGAAGCGTTCTAAAATAGTCGCCAGGTGTGAGTGGTCCCCACGTAGGTTCCGGAGAAACACCAAGATATCGTCGGCATATATAGAGACCAAGTTGTTGGTGTCTCCAACTGGTATGCCCTCCTCCGCAGCTCTAGTTCGGAGCGCAATTGCCAAGGGTTCCAGCGTCAGCACGAACAGTAGCGGCGACAGCGGGCAGCCCTGTCGGGTACCCCTGTGCACGCCATAACTGTCTGATGTGTACCTTCCCTGGCCATCGGGTTCGCATATAGTAAGCGAATCCATTTTATGAGGGCCTCTGGAAAACCGAAGCGGTGTAGGACTTCGAACATAAAGTCCCATGTTAGGGAGTCAAACGCTTGTTGGAGGTCCAGGGCTATGCAGCCAGCATGTGGTAAGTCCTGGGGGGTAGTTGTCATAAGGGCGTGGAGTCGTCTTGAGTTTTAGGAGGTGCTCCTCTCCGGGAGGCAGCCACACTGATCAGTGTGGATCAGGCCAGGGAGATGGCGTTGTATCCGCATGGAGATAGCTTTACTAAGGATTTTATACTCCGTGGAGAGCATAGAGAGGGGCCTGTAATTACTCACGTCCAGGGTATCCCTGCCGGGTTTCGGAATAGATATCACCAAAGCCTGCATGTTCGTGGCAGGTAGGTGGCCAGCATCGTAAGCAGTTTTATAAATTTTCTCCAGGATGGGTGCCAGTATGTCGGAGTATGTTTGATAAAACTCCCCTGGCAGTCCATCCATACCCGGGGTCTTGCCCCGGTTCAGTGTGTGGATCGCTACTTTTATTTCCTGCTGCGTTATGGGTCCAGCTAGGGCCGCCTGGACTTCCCGGGTCAAGGCTGGGATTGTTAGTTCTCCCAGGAAGTCCATCATTTCGTCCCTGGCATCTACAGAGGGAGGAGCATAGAGTTTCTCTAAGTGGATTTTAAACACAGCGTTAATTTCTAGTTGTGTGTGCACCTGGTTGCCTGTTGTATCTCGGATGCTCGTTATCGTAGGGCTCCTTGGGGCGTCTCCGACCAGCCGAGCAAGTAAGGCACCGGATCTGTCCGCCTCCGCCTGTTGGCGTTTCAGATAGGTCCCATAGTCCATTACCCGTAGGGTTTCCAGTAGTTCAGCGTGCTCAATGTTACACATCTGTAGGTCAGCTTTACGGTCGGGGTCCTGCCCCGCCGTAGTTTCAAGTTCCCGCCGGCGATTCTCCACTTCGCAAAGTTTACCGTGAATTTCCTGTCTGACTCCCACTAATCGGCCGATAGCAGCCCCCCTCACCACAGCCTTCATTGCATCCCACACTATCAAATTTGAGGACGTAGAGTCCCAGTTTTCATTGAAGTAATCAGTCAAGGTGTCGGATATGTGTTTGCGGAACGGGCCATCTTCAAGTAGTGGGGGGTTAAGTCTCCAGGTAGGAACTGGTGAGGGCACCTTTCCCCAATGTAGGTCAAGTGTTAGTGGTCTGTGGTCTGAGAATGTTTTAGCGAGGTAGTCCGATGTGACACATTTGGTACCACCCAGTAACCAGGGGACATCCACCCAGTCCGCCAACGCCCGGCCCACTGCGATAAGGAATCTATCCTGATCGAAATTCGGGGCATAAATGCTGCCCAGGACTACCACTTCCCCATCCAGGGTGCCCCTCACCAGTACATAGCAGTCTTGCTCGTCCGTTCGTCTCTCTAGTTCCACAAACGGAGTACCGTGTCGTACCCATATCGTGGCTCCCCTGGAAAAGGCAGAGTATGTTGTGGAGAATATAGTTCCCCTCCATTTCTTCCATAGTAGGAGTGCCTCAGACTGCGTTAAGTGCGATTCCTGTAGGAATACTATGTGTGCCCTTTGTCTAATCAAGAAAGCGTGTACTCTGTGTCTCTTCTGGACCGCCCCCAGCCCTCGCACATTCCAGGTAACCAGCCTATAGTTTCCTCTTTCGTCAGCCATATCCCCCTGTAGGTGTCGTAATGAGTGTCCTCGTATGTCGTAACATGTATGTCTTCAGTGTCAACCAGGAGACGATTCCCTCCCTATCCCAAACCCCAACTTTGGAGGCGCAGCCTCTAAACCCTGCTGTGCTGAACCATAAACTTTGAAACAGAGTTAAACAAATTACGGTGCATGCGCTTGTGGGGGGTCGGCCAAGCATGTGCCGTGTCCAAAGAGCCGTGCTTGGTCAAGCCGTCGGCTCAACGGCGCCGCCGGGAGAGTCCTCTTGAAGCTGTCTAGTACAGGTAGCCACGTCTTGCAGAGGGGGGGAACAAAAGGAAAAAGGAGGAGGGGGAAGAAGGGTGGTCACTTCCCTATACACATGATAGTCTACAGCCGTGTATCTTAGGAGTTCGGGAGGTGTATGATTCACATCCTACGAACAATATACAGATAAAGCGTCCTCCCTCCCCAATTTGAAGCCACAGAGTGCGCGTCAGCAATAAAGAAAACACATATATATACCTTGTATGTGTATCCCCTCTCCTCCCACTGCCCCGCTGTACCAGCAGGTTATACAGAAAAGGATACCAGGTTGGTCTTAAGCTTCAGGTCTTGTCCATAGAAGGAATTATTCTTGAGCATTGTCTATAAGTTTGTCTGCCGCTCTGGGTGTCACAGTCGGGAATAACACCATACTATTGTCCGAGTCCGAGTGTATAGTGCTGTCTTCAGTGTCCGTATTAATTGTCTCTCGCTCCTCTCTGAAGGAACCCACCGTTGCGACAGCATCGTCCTGTCCTTGCTTCTGTTGGTGGGCAGTAGGTTTACGCTGCTTCGGGTCTTTACGTCGGGCGCCGGTCCGGTCCTCCTCATGGACTGAGCCTTCTTTAGATCCGTTGGCCGGAGATCCCTGCGTCGAGTCCAGATGCTCATCAATCTCCATCACTTCCATCCATTCCTCCACGTCGGTGGGGCTTTCAAAAAAGTGAGTTTTGTTGTTGTGGATCACCTTCAGGCGCGCAGGGAATAACAAGGCGTCTCTTTTTAACCTCGTAGTAGGAGGACCGCTGTTTCTGCACTTGATTGGTATAATCCGGATACAGTGATATACGTTTGTTCTCCCACTGTATGATCGATTTTATTCTGGCTTGGCTTAGTAGTATGTCCCTGTCTCGGTAATTTAGAATCTTAACGATCAGTGGTCTCAGTGGCTGTCCCGGTCTTGGTCGGCCAGTAGGGATCCTATGAGCTCTCTCTACGCAGAAGAACGGCGGTAGTCCCTCGGAGGCGACGTTATCTCGGAACCACTGTTCCATGAATTCCATTGCGTGGGACCCCTCACTGTGTTCCGTAAGACCAATGACGCGGATGTTATTGCGTCCATTGTGCCCTTCTGCATCCTCTACGCGTTCCATCAGGGATTTTACCTGGTGTTGGATTAGTTGGATGGAGTCCGTGTGTTCTGCCACCGCCGGGGCAAGGTCCGTCAGCGTCAGTCCCTGGTCTTTGACTTTATCCGCCAGGTTCTCATGATCAGCTTTAAGTAAGGAGAGGTTAGTGGTGAGGGTGCCCATCTGTGTCTCCATCACATCCCTGGAGTCCCTGATCTCTTTAAGTATGAAATCTAGTTTGTCACCTTGTTGGGTATCTGAGAGGGTGGAGGTCAATGTCAGCGGTGCAGAGCCTCTTGGGTCCGCATCCAGAGTGGGCCCCGTGAGTGTCCCATCCTTGCCCTCCGTGGTCTTCAAGCCTTTCGGTACCATGGCAAGCGCCGGAGGCCCGTGTGGTGTCAGGGGCACGTCGTGGGGCGAGTCTCAGTCTTCCGCTGTGTGCCTGTCCCTCAAGTACTTGCCCTGCTGATCGACTGTATCTTTGATTCCCCCGGTGTAGTCGCTCTCAGGATCTCAGTGCTTCTTCAGGGATCGTCTCCCACCTGCTCCGGGCAATATTGAATTCAGGGCCTTCCTCCAGTAGTTTCCACCATCGGGTGGTAGGTCGTGCCCCCAGCAATCTCACTCCGGCGGCCAGAAGCCGGCAGCAATAGTGTCAGGCCTCCGGCTTGTGTGTCCACTGTGCCGCTATTGGGTGGACGGGCAGATAAAGGAGGGCTGTCTGGCAGGCTTTTATTATTTGTGCTGCGGGTGCCACCCGCAGCATCTCGGGCCCAGTCTGCACCCGGGGCCCCGGCCTGCAACGCGGGAGTAGGCCTCGGGCTCCTCCTTCTCCTCGGGCACCGGGACCTGCAACTCCCCAGCCTCTCTCACCCATGCCCGTGCTGCCGGGGCCCCAGCAGCAGGGACCGGCCTTTATTCCAGAAGGCCCCGCTCGCCGCAGCCTGTCTCTTCCTATGTCCCGGGCACAATCTTCACTCGAGGCCCCGGCGTATGCCGTGGCGCTAGGCCTCAGGGACTCCCACGTCGTTCACCCGGGTCCCTCACCTCCAAACCTCTAAAATTGTTCAGCGGGGCACCCCAACAGCCAGTTGCGGTCGTCGGCGTGTTCAAGTGGCCCCTCGCGTCTGCATCCGAGGCCCCGATCCGCAGCCCGGGACTGGCCTCGGGCACCTCTTCCTCTCCGGGCACTGGGATCTGTAGTTCCCGGATTTCACTCCCCCACGCTTACAGAAGCAGGGTCTCAGCAGTAGGGGCCTGTCTCCGGCTCAGGATGCCTCTCCGCACCGCAGTCCTTCCCCTCCAGCGCTCCTGGCGCAGTCCGCACTCGAGGCCCCGGCTTGCGGCGTGGCGCTAGGCCTCAGGATCCTTCACGTCACAGACCCGGAGCTCCTGCCGTCAGACCTCCAAGATTTTCAGCGAGGCAGGCGGGGAGCCTTATCTGCAGGATGCGGTCGTCAGTGGGTGAAGACGACCCCTCGGTGTGGCCTGCAGGATATTTAGTCTCCCGGCGGCACCGGAGCTCTAACAGACTCCGTACGCCATGATGGCCTGCTAGCCACGCCCCCCGAGCTGGGAGAGGTTTTAGTAGGAATCCAGAGGGGATAGGAGCAGTTTGGGAGGAAAACAAGAATCTCAAGTTGGAATTAGTGGTCTCTCGTCAAGAGACTAGAGTGTTAGCTCAGAAGGTAGATAGGCTAGCTATGGGAAACCCAGTATTAAGTCCTCCTACATCAAGCACCAGCACCCCAAGTCCTGATCCTAAGTCCGTAGCACAGGTGATACATTCTGTTTCCCCGTTAATTCCTTTAGCAGCCCCAGAGAGGTTTTCGGGGGACCCTCAAAAGGCACAACTATTTTTGACACAATGTTCACTACATTTTATGTGCCGTCCTACACTATTTCCCGATGCTCAATCCAGAGTTGCCTTTATTTTATCCTATCTAAGTGGGGATGCTGCCAATTGGGCTATGCCTTTGGTTAGTGAAGATGACCCTCTTCTCTGTGATTTTGCAAAATTCAAAACTGAATTTCTCAGAATCTTTGACAGGAGACGGATATCCCAGGCCGCAGATAACAAATTGCTAGAATTGCGGCAAGGATCCAAAGATTTAATTACTTATCTCACGCAATTCAACAAACTAATTGTAGAAACCAACTGGCCAGAGGAGAAGCGTGCAGCCTTATTCTACCGAGGCTTAAGAGATGAGATTAAGGATACCTTGGCACAAGTCCCTAATCATCCCACAGAGTTGCCTGCATTGATGGATTTGGTGTTGGAACTGGATTTCCGTAATTCCGAACATAAGGGAGAGAAGAGGAAAGATTGGAGGGTTAATTTCCCTCGTTTTGATCGAATTCAGACCGAAAAAGGATCTGGTGGGAGTAATGATTCAGAGCCCATGCAGATTGGCGCAGTCAGAGGGCCTTTGAGTAAGGAAGAAAAAGAGCAGAGACGTTTGAAAAGGCTGTGTTTATACTGCGGTTGTTCTGGCCATTTCGTAAAAGAATGCCCAAAGCGTCCCAAGACACCGTTTTAGGGAAACGAGACGAGCCATCAGTAGGCTGAGCCGCTCTGGTGGTGAAGGATGAAAAGACGGCTCCAGAATCACATTCAGTTCTTAACACGTTACAGTCAAGTATTCCACATGTAATCCTGCATATGACCCTAAGGTTTCGTGAACATCAGATCATGGGAGTGGCCATAATGTTAGACTCTGGGGCCACCGGGAATTTTTGTGACATTAAATATGCCCACTGCATGGGCATTCGAGCCATTCGGAAGGAAAGGCCAGAATCAGTGAGAGCAGTCGATGGAACCAATTTGTCTTCCAGACCCATTACCAGTCATACCGAAGAATTGGAATTGATCCAAGCAGATGGGCATAGAGAAATTTTGAAATTTAACTTAATAGATGCCCCCCAATTCCAATTGATCCTGGGATTACCTTGGCTGACTACTCATAACCAGACTATAGACTGGGAGAACCAAACGGTCAGTGTGCAGTCCAGTTTCTGTTCGGAGCACTGTTATGGTCAAAAGGAAGATGTAATAGAACCAACTCAAGCATCACTACTTTCTTGTAGAGGGCAGTCAATTTGTGTAATTAACTCCGGAGAAATCCCTCCCAAGTATCAAGATTTTAAGGATGTTTTCAGTGAACAAGAGGCGGAGGTGTTACCACCACATAGAACTTATGACTACACTATAGATCTAGTGCCTGGGGCGGCGCTTCCCTGCAGTAGAATTTATGCTTTGACTGAAGCAGAGAATGATCACCTTAAAGAATATCTGGATCGATATGTTGCAAATGGGTTTATTAGACCCTCGCAGTCGCCGGTCTCCTCACCGCTCTTTTTCATCCCTAAGAAGCAAGAAGGAAGTCTGAGGACTTGTATCGACTACCGTGCCTTGAATCTAGTTACTATTAAGAATCGATACCCGCTGCCTTTAATTTCAGTCTTATTAGATCAAATTAAAGAGGCTGAGATTTTCTCCAAGCTTGATTTGCAGGGGGCTTATCACCTTGTTCGGATGAAAGAAGGGCACGAATGGAAAACCGCTTTTCGTACCAAGTTCGACCTTTTCGAATACTGTGTGATGCCTTTCGGGCTATGTAATGCGCCAGCCGTGTTTCAGCACTTCATTAATGACATCATGGGTGACTTGATCGACAAGGTGGCCATTATCTATTTGGATGACATACTCATTTACTCCAAGAATACACAAGATCATCCTAAGCATGTACGAATGGTTCTGGAAAGGTTACGAATGCATCATCTATTTGTGAAGCTGGAAAAATGTGTTTTTCATGCGACCACTGTGGAGTTTTTAGGATTCGTTTTATCTCCACAAGGCATCATAATGGATCCAGGAAAGGTACAAGCAGTGAAGAATTGGCCAGAACCTCATAATATCAAGGAAATTCAACGATTCTTGGGGTTTGCCAATTTCTACAGGTGTTTCATTCAGGACTTTTCTAAAATGATTGCTCCAATTACCCGTCTTTTGAAGAAAGGGGTAAAATTTGAATGGACTAGAGAGGCTGAGCAAGCATTTGTAGAACTTAAAGACAAGTTTGTGTCCGCACCCATCCTACTACATGCTGACCCAGCAGAACCTTTCTTTGTGGAAGCAGATGCGTCGGATCAGGCAATTGGAGGGGTCCTTTCACAACGACATCTGAAGACTGGACAGCTTCATCCGGTGGCGTATCGTTCTAGAAAATTAAATTCGGCAGAGCTGAACTACACCATTGCCGAGAAGGAACTGTTGGCCGTTAAGGATGCTTTTGAGGATTGGAGGCACTATCTGCTGGGGGCCAAGCATACAGTTACTGTATTCAATGACCACAAGAATCTGCAGTTTCTAAAGTCTGCAAGGACCTTAACCCCACGGCAGCTGCGTTGGTCTTTGTATTTCGCAGACTTTGACTTTGTGATCACGTATCGCCCGGGCACTAAGAACGGAAAAGCGGATGCTCTGTCCCGCTTTAATACCGAAGAATGGGAATATCCTGTGGAACCTCAGCCAATCATTCCAGAAACTAAGATAATCTGTACGCTTTCCTTGGACAATTTTCAAGAAGAAGTCCGGAAAAGTTTATCGAAGGAAGAGCTTCAGGAATGGATTCAATCGGGAGAAGAAAGACGGTTGAATCAGCAATTACCTTACTATAAGGAGGGTTTATATCTTCCTACTACGGCACTGCAGCAAAAGGCGTTACAAAATTGCCATGACCATTCTTTGGCAGGTCATAAAGGAATTTCTAAGACCCTGGATTTGGTGCAGCGTTATTTCTGGTGGCCTGGGTTGTCCTCTCATGTCAAACAGTATGTTCAGTTCTGTGAATTGTGCGCACGGAGTAAGCCTAGTAGGCAAGCTCCTCAAGGACTGTTACAGCCACTTCCTACTCCAACTCATCCGTGGCATACTGTTTTTATGGACCTGATAGTAGATCTACCTGTCAGTAAGGGCTTTGATTCTATCTTAGTGATTGTGGACACCTTCACGAAGATGAGTCATTTCATTGCCATGTCTGGCACCCCCACTGCTCCTGAGCTTGCGCAAGCATTTAGTGAGAATATTGTAAAATTGCATGGAGTCCCCAAGATAGTGGTATCTGATAGAGACCCACAATTTATTTCCCATTTTTGGCAGGCTTATCTAAAGGGGTTAGGAATTGAGAGTAGGTTGTCCACCAGTTATCACCCTGAATCGGATGGCCAGACGGATAGAATTAATCAAGAACTGGAATAGTATCTCCGTTTGTTCCTCATCGATCGGGGGGGGGACTGGTCTGATTTTTTTATGGATGGCAGAGTTTGCTTGCAACAACGCCAAGAGTGCGTCTACTGGTTACTCTCCATTCTATTTGAATTCTGGGCGCCATCCTAATCCCTTTGTTACTCAGGAAGATTTGGAAGTCCCGGCAGTAAAGACCTTGTTATCAGACATTGCTTCCTTGCACAAATCTGCAGAGAACAATTTGATTAAAGCAAAGCAAACTTATACAAAATGTTCAGACAGACATAGGCAACCTGCTCCACACTATCAGGTAGGAGATAAGGTTTGGCTATCTACTAAAAATCTCCACTTGAAAGGGAATAGGAAATTCAAACCAAGATTTGTAGGTCTTTATTCTGTTGAGAAGGTGTTAGGACCAGTAACAGTGAGACTGAAGTTACCAACTAAAATAGGTATTCATCCTGTCTTTCATGTGTCCTTGTTAAAAAGACCAAACCACATATGAGACTGAGTAAGCCACCAGACCCTCTTGATGTTTCTGGCCATACTGAGTATGAGGTACAAGACATTTTGGACTCTAAAATCAAGAAAGGAAAATTATTTTATTTGGTGGATTGGAAGGGGTATGGTCCTGAGGAAAGGTCTTGGGAGCCCGTATCTCACATTCATGCTCCACAACTGATTAAGAGATTCCATACACGGAAACCTCTCAAGCCAGGACCGATGAATCGGTCCTTGAGAGGGGGTACTGTCAGGGTTTTGCAAATAGCCTCTATTTATGCTCCAAAGTTAGGAAATAGGGTTAAGACAATTGCAAAACCCAGTCGGGTAAATGTGTGGTATCCATGTCCTTAAATCAGATCTCCTCAATTACTGTGTATATAGTTTCTCCTGTGTAGAAAACGTAGTGTCCTTCCCAAGATGTCGGCCGCTGTGGCCATTGAGGAAAACCTTGAGTTAGCAGACGGTCTAGTTAACGTGTGACACGCGCTGTTTAGTAACTGCGCACTTCAACTGATTTGGTTCCTGAGGTAGCAGCTTGAGTCTGAGGCTCCGTGTCAATGTTCCTGACAGGAGTTGTCAAAGTCAGTAGCAAAAGTTAAATTCTGAGTCTGGTTCTTTCCCACATATATGTAGGAAGAGCCATTGTAAGTCTAGTGAATATTTTGCTGACGAACTCTGCGGAATTAGAATAAACCTCCTCACAAGAATTCAGTTCGTCTCCATTTTCCTGAGTTCTAGAGACCACAAAGGAGTATCGCCAGTACAACCTTCGACGCGTCAACTCTCGAAGTAGAGAGGTATTCCTGCCCGCTTTTCTTGAACCGTTGTAATAGAAGACTCTTCAGCAGTCAAGGAGAGAGACAGTAAGATAGCGGAACTTTTCCCCTTTGCCTGCGAACTTGAAACTGTGTTTTCCCTTCTTGCGCTTTCCCTTGCTTTTCCTCCCCCTCTTGCCTTCCTTGTACCTTTTTGCGCGCTGAAGGATTTCACTGTATTGATACTCCACAGAGTCAAGCATAACCATCAGAACCTACAACAGAATCCCATTAAAGCGTCACTTGGAAGTATTCAGGTATTTACAGTAGAAGCTGAGGGAGGGGGGTTAGTAAACCAGTAAGAAAACCACAGTAACAATAGTTTGTCCCCTTTCAGGCAAAAAGCTTACCAACTTCCAAAGAGTTACCATCACTCCAATAGAAGAGTAGCAATATCTTGAGGACAACTGGTAGGATAAGCTTTGTTTACTAAATAGAGAGAATTGATTGTTAGAGAAGGTGGGTTGTTGTTTATTATGTTCCCCTCTGTGTATTAGGCACCCTACTGGACCAGACAGCAGAAGCATAAGCAGAGCTCCGCAGTTGTTGAGGGTGACAGCAGTTCTCAAGGTGTCTCTTCTCTCTTCCACTTCCCCTTTTCCCTTTCACTGGTGGATTTGCTCTTGGTAGCGAAGACAATGGAGGGAGGGCGATTGGGACTAGCATCCATGCTGCCTCTGCGAAGAGATTGAGCCTTCTGACAGAAGGTCAGCATACCTAGGTATGCCTTAGGGTAGTGCAAAGAGTTCCAAAATGTTCAGGGTTAGGGATAAAATCAGAATTAGGGAGAGACTAGGCTTGGTTATGGTTAGAATACATTAGTGGATAGAGTGCAGATGAAGGTTAGGGTTTGCGTAATCTTTGGAGTTAGGGTTGATGGAGCAGGATTTTGCAAAAAGAAATCTGCTTGATTGAACACCCCATAATACGTACAAACAGTAAGTAGCAATAGAAAACTAACATGCACCTTACATAAACACGAGGGAACTAGCTTTGCATATGTATGCACTAATATGAAATAATATACGAAAGAAATAAAACGGTATTTTCAGTATGCTTTGAAGAAACGAAATATTGTATGACTAGGCCGCATGTACATTTTGTAGTTTGCTTTGAAATAATAAATAATGGTGCTTTTGCTTAAAGCTTATGCTAGGAAACATTAATAGGGATTAGTCAAAGGTGGGTGGTAAACAGTGAAAAGTGCATTATCATTTAATTAATTAATGTTCATGTTCCATTTTGCTATAGTGAGCTGTATGAAAACCATTTTTCCTTAACTTAACCTGATAGAGGAGGGGTGAAGAAAAGAAGTGAAATTGGTCTATCAAAGGAAAGACAGAAGCACTGAGCACAGCAGAAGAGACGCAGGGGTTAAAGGCCAATGTGATGATCGCCTGCCAAGGGATGTGACTGACCGTGGGACAAAAAGACTCCTTCCGCGGACATTGCTTAAAATGATGTGCAATTGTAACATGTATTAAATTGGGTCAACTGAACAATTATGAAATGATGGGAATATGTGTAGAACAATGAATATGCCCAAAGTTTGAATGAAGTCACCGTGGTGTGACAGAGCCATCTCCTAAACTCACCAATGATCTGTCGAGTTTTGTAAAATGTTTCAACTGATGTGGGATGGACATGTAGGTTTTAGGGTATAACTGGGGGGCCTTTAGGGGTGTGGTTTAGCTGCTTAACCGCAGCGTGCATTCTGCCGCTTTGCAGCGATTTTAATGAGTGGGCAGGGCCACGTCACCCAACTCACGTGCGCAGCTCAACGGAAGTAGTGCTACCGACGGCCGTTGGCCGACGGGAGCAATTAAGGGGTTAAACTTGAAGGAAGGATGAGAAGAAGGGTGAATGTGTTGCTGTTTGTCGTTTTGCAGAGAGACCTAGCTGTTCCTGTCCCTGTTCTGCTCCTGGGTTCTGAAATCTTTGTTCCCTGATTCTATTTCAGGGAATCCCCACCATCACCTAGGCCGAGGTGGTAGTTTCCCACAGACCTTTAGGTTTGTATTATTCTGACTCGTTCTTGCAAAATTATTTGCAAATGTATATTGTCTCTGAAGCGTTTGTCTCTTTACCTATCCACTCCGTCATAGGTACATTGACACGTATTATTTTAGATGAAACTATAATCTCTTCATCTATCCCCACCGTTAGGTGTATTTTGTTTTGCATTTAATTTTGCTGAATTGTTTTTCTCTTAATCTATCCACTCCTTCATGCACAATGTCATTGGTTGCATGATGAGTTTGTATCTATTGGAAGTTGCAGATATTTTCTCTCCCTTTGTGAATTTCATTGTTTTCATTTGTGACCGTATGCAATGATCATTTAACCATTTAGTTTGAGATAAAACTTTCTTAACTTTACCGAGAGTCTGTGATTATTTAGCTGACTGAATAGTTAGTTAGATAGTATTATCATTACCGTCAACTATTCAACTAATTGGTTCATCGACGAAGTAGACGGAAAGTTGATGTATAAGTTAGATAAGTATCTTATGATGACATACACGGATAATGGAATGAAAATAATTGAACATATATAAATTGACCCCAGCGCATCAGGCATTTGGGTGAATGTGTATAGGCCATTGTTCTGTGATATTGTTGAGTATTGATCCCTGATCAGGTATTGGCCTCGCGCTGGATCAGGGTTGAGGTAAGGGATTTTAGTTTGTAGTTCAAGTTAGTCTCAGGGATAAAGAAAGTGTGGGTGGTAAAGTTAGGTCACTTACTAAAAGGGAAATTACTGTTAAAAAAATTGAAAAAAAGGAAAATAGTAAATATATCAACTTTTACTTTTTTAGATTTTCTTTTCTGTCCATGGTCTCCGGTCAACACCTGTCCATAAAAGCACTTAACACATTTACCTGAAACCAGTTTATCCAAAAGGACATGCGCACAGGAAAGGGTTGCAAAGGCAAGGAGATACCAACTCATAGGTTCACTGGAAGGGCAGATCTGAAAATGCTGGAAAGGGAAGACTCGGCACTCACTTCTGAATAGTTCCAAATAAGTTGTCAATGTCATTGCATTTGTATAGCAGGCTGCTGCCACTAGTGTAGCTTCAACATGCAGGTACCTCGCCCTCTGGGAAATGCAACAGGACGCATTTATGGATGAGATGGGTATTGCATAGTCTAGGCAGTATTTATACAGGATTGTTGCTTGAGCTAAACATTTAATGATACTCGCTTTACCAACCTAGGCAGGATAGGAGGGCTGATATTCCCACATCTCTACTCCATCCTTGCTGTGTTTTTGTTCTGACCGCAGCAGTAGCAGCGCAGGAGCGGGAGGATGCTGAAACTGCCGAAAACGCTGCCAAACTGCTTATGGTCTGGCCGGACCCCCGTCGATTCCAGCACACTGGTGGGGTTAATGATAGGACGATAGATGAAACCGTCCGCTCACCAGCGGGGAGCGAGCAAGGAGCTCACAGGCCTTGAGGCACCAAAGCGAGGGGAGGCAGAGGTGCAGAGTTTTGTCAGCTTAGCGGAGTGGAGCCGAGAAGGCTGCACGCTTCAGCATTCCACATCAATTGGAAATTCTCGCACACAATATTTTTGGCTCGTAGGAATAGGCCATCGCCAAGATCTCCTCTGGGACAATGAGGAGTGCAAGATCTGCCAATAAGGAAACAAGAGCGCTGCAGCATCGGGGAACAATAAGAGGACTGAAGAGCTCACTAGACTTGGGTAAACCTTCAATAAGGAGCCTCCAGATACATCAATATTTCACAAGGCTGAAGAAAGAATCCCAAGTCGACCACACAGGGTGCACGGTGGAAGAGGGGGCCGCATCAGCCCTAGCCCTTTGTTATCTATCAAGGAGGCAGTAACACGGGGAGAAGCTCCCCCCTTGTCTCAAATCGCAAAGCCCAAGATAGCCTGGGAGAATCAATAATTATTGAGATGGCGGGATTCGCGGAGATAGCAGACACAGTCACAGACAGCAATTATATTCCAAACACCACAAAAAATAAAAAAAAAACAACATGGCAGAACATTGAACAGAGCAAACTGGGATCATTGAGATCTCATCAACCTTGAACGATGGTGAAGCACTAATCAAATTGCAGGGCCCAACAGCTTCTGGTCATATTCACAACAAGAACACTTCCGAAATAGAGGCCCTCATCCACCACATAAATGACAGACACCAGGAAATACTGGACGACTCTATTAACCTCTGTGGTCGGGGATTAATCCGAATTGCTCTACGCCCGCTAACAATCTTGGAAGAGTACATACACCACAAAAATTTGGTGACCTTTGCACTCCAGATTCCTCATCCACTGAGCTATTAAAAACAAAAGCAAGTTCAGACAGAAAACCGCAATCAATGACAGAGGAACCCACAGGAGTTGCCACGGGTCAATACCCCCGGAATACAGTATGACGTTCAAGATTCAATAAATACGGATGGCATGGAACTCATTCTAAACAAAATAAGTTCATAATTGCTGGCAGCAGTAAAGGCACTCACCTGGCAATCCCACAAATTATAGAAACTGGTGGATCTAATACACATGCTCGCACAAAGTATTTTGACAATCAACAAAAAAGTGGACATGATAAACTCTAAAATTGACCAGTGGACTACTAGAGAAAATGGGCAAGGGGGCTCCACAAGTCTAATAAAAAACTTTTGTGAAACAACAGTGGAAAAATTAGCCACCCTGCCTGACTTGTTACCAACCTTAATACATGAATCTAGTCAAGCACGGCTAACATACAAATCAGGAAAAACTCGGAAAAGGTGGTACCACACTCAGGATCATTAATAACACCCTAGGAACCAGAAGCAACATATGACATAGCAGATACAATTGATAAGATGCTCCCTGGCAATAGTGGGAGTCCAGCGACCAGCTCAGAGGATGGACACCAAAGTAGGAACATTTACCAAAGACCAATCGAAGGGCAGCTCTCCAGACGGCAAAAGAAAAAATTACATAAATCTCTGAAAACAAACAAAAGAAAAAGCGGGATGACATTCATACAAAAAAAGAATTGAAGGACATCTGTATGAAGCCAAGGCTGCAACCAGCCCGACATCGGCACAGACAGTACTGACAAGGGCCAACTGAACTATCCCATCTTCAAAACGAGAAACAGCATTTAGTCGAGGCTTCACCGTCGAATAACAGCCAGGAAAATTCCATTCCAAAGTATCCGAACGTGAAGCTCACAGAAGGTCCGCTCAAGGCGACTTCTACGCTTCTCAATACCCACACTGCTATTAATCCTCAAATACAATCCTATGAAGAGGTGGCGAATGCCAACCACAGAAACGCCACCAAAAGAACAGAAGGTTGGGCGGTAAAGGCACCACTCAAGACCAGCAAAAATACCAAGAGTCCAATAACAAGACATAGGTCCACGGAAAAACAACTGTGTGATAAGATGGAGAAGTCGACACTAGTACCTGAGCAGGAACTGTGCTTGGTGAAGGCACATCCAACCGCAATTGCCAAAATATAGCAGCTTCACAATTCACATTAGCATGGAAGACGCCACCGGATGACCAAAGGGTCCAGACCCACGAGCAACCTTTTAACAATAAACCAGATGGGAAAACACAAGCTACTCCTTGCTGGAATAATGGCCAAATAGGGATTCCAGATTGAACAACCGTGCACGAATGAGCAGAGTAAAGAGTTTGAGGGAAATAACCCGGGGAAAGGGACATCCGGTAGACACAGAGCATACAGTGATCCTCGCCCCTGAATTTGAGACAAGAAGCCCGGGCGACATCTTAAATCACTCAAACATCCTATACCTCCTGTCGTGTATACCCTCATTGGCCTACTTAACATCAGCCCATCTCGCATTGGTGCACTTTAAAAATGACCTCTGGATAAGTCATTGGGAGTCAACCCTACCAAAGTGGACCAACAAGCTAGACACCCAGAACATCATGGCAGAAAAAGATCTACTCAAGGATTGGGGCATCCGAGTAAACAAATGTCGAACTGAAAAATATCTCCAAGTACTACTACAGAGGCCTTTCAAACAAGCGGCAATAGAACCACGGAAAAGTATTCTAAGGGGCATAAAACCGAACCCGAGTCATTACTATGAAAAGAACATTAAAATCAAGCTCAAGAAGGGAGATGCTCCCAGACATTGCATGGAGGTAAGAGCATCTCAGGACGTCACATCAGAAGACTGGGCATGGATCTCAACCACACTGCATACCAACGGGAGGGCAAATCCCAAGCAGAAGAAATCATTCAATCTTGTCTCGACTCCAACAAAACAGCATATTAGGGAAGGCTCAAATCAACAATCTCGGTGGCACACAAGAGGCAAGAATAAGAACCAAGCTCAGACTAATAAGTTGGAACGTGGCAGGGCTCAAATCAACCTTAGCCAATAGAGAAGCCAAGGATTTGCTTAAAACAAGAGATATCTTATGCCAACAGGAAACATGGATGGCAACACTAAATTCCATTAAAGGCTTCCAGGACATTCACACATTGGCCAACAAGAAAAACATATTTGGAAGACCGATCGTGGGGTTTTAATCTTTGTAAAATTAAACCTGAAAGTACAAATTGAGGAATGGCCTTTGCATTCCCCTGACGTCTAGATCGCCAGTATAAAGGGAATTGGATTAGAGGGCATTCAACCACAATCGCAGTAATCAACCTCTATATTAATCCAAACAAAAAGGTAAAAATCGCAAACACAAGGATGATTACTGGACTGATCAGAGAATACCTCTATTCGAACCCCGGGCACGAATGTATCATAACCCGGGATTTCAACATGAGAGACCTGTGCCATCCAGAACGACGACAAGCAGAAAATGGATGGAACATCATGGAATCCTGCAGCAACAAATTTAACCTGGAGTCCGGGCAGCCAAATATGAAACAACAACCTACATTCAAAAACATCTCTACGTTAGAATACATCTTTCCGAGCAAGAACCTACTGAAGAGGTGTGAAGAATACAAGGTGTCACACACTACTGGTAGCGATCACCCTCCAATATCCATCCTTGTCAACATAAGCACCATGATGCATGCAGAACACCTAACTACTGGTAAAAAGCTTTATTCAAACAATGATTCAGCACAGGTAAAACTAATTAAATGGGGACCCATAAGCCAAGCTACATAGTGGAAACAGGTTGTATGCATAACTGGCCCTCAGAAAAGTTGGCCAGAAATCATATCCTCGCTATCTAATGCACTGACTGCAGGAAGGCAACCCACATATAAAGGAAAACATAGCAGAAATAGACCAGTCAACCTTATTGGCTTCAGAGCATTTAGAGAGAGCAAAAAGCGGTGCTGTCTGGCAGAGCTACAATACATGAGAGAAAAGTGCCCACGGACGGAAACACTCTTGAAAACAGCTAGAAAACTGCACAAAAAAACTGTATGGCAGTTGAAACAAACCATCACAAATGATAAATGGAAATACATCTATGTTTTGCTGGCTCACTCAGGGAAGTTTGGATTATGTCAATGGTCTAAATGGTGGAAGCCATATCCATAATGCCGTACCTGCAAACAAATGCGCAGCCCACACAACAAGGCTATATGTGAACCAAGACAAACCCACTGCAAAAACCATGGAGGCAAAGGGCAATTACCCAGACAAGAATAAAACTGAGGACCTTGCCCCTACAGAAAAATACATTTTAACCACCTTTAAGGGAAATAGGAAGGACGGGGCTCCTGGGTCTAATGGGCTCCCAGGCAGCGTCTTCAATGAAGATCGAGGCTTCTGGACCACCCACATGCTTTGCCTATTTAACCACTGCTATAAAACCTCAGGAGTACCGGACTCATGGAAAGGTTCCATCTTGCAACCCATCTGCAAAAAAGGAGATGCTTCACAGCCAGAGAACTATAGATTGATTGCATTATTAGACATTATTGGGAAGGCATATGCAAAAGTGCTCTTGAAAGAGTTAGAGGTATGGATAACAAATAATCAAATCATACCGCAATACCAGACAGGATTTCGGCCAAATTCATCAACAATGGATAATGCCATTGCACTATCATATCTGGCAACAAAGGCCACAGAGGTCGCCACCCCTTCACTATATTCATTCTTTGTCGTCTTTAGCGCTGCTTTTAAATGCATCGACCGTAACATACAGTGGGCAAAACTTGCAAAGTGGGGTATACCGAGGAAACTCCTGACGGCCATCATGTCACTCCATACCAGCACTTGGGTCCGCACCAAGCGCACACAGACATTTGCAACAGCTAGGATCTACACAAACAAGGGGCTAAAACAGGGTTGTGTGATCGCACCCTTACTGTTTAACTTCTATACTGCGGACCTGGGAGACACACTTCTAAAAACCAACATCTTTCCACCCAAACTGGGCCAGCTCAGACTACCAATCATGCAGAATGCGGATGACCTTGTCCTATTGGACCAAACTAGAATAGGCATGAAAAGGGCATTGGAGACACTACACCTTTATAATACGGAAAACAAACTCCAAGCCAATGCATCTTAAAACTAAGGTGCTGGTCTTTGACCATAAACCCAAAAAATCACAACGGGCTGGCATCTCGGCCCATTAGGAATTGCTACTGCCAATAAGTATACTTATCTGGGAGTACAATTCTCAGACGCCGGAAGAGCAACACTACAGGCCAAAGCACTGGAGGCAAAAGCGGCCAAGGTCACACATGCCCTATGTAGATTACATGATAAGCTTCTGAGACATTCAACGGATGGCATTCGACGAGTAATGCAAGCCAAGTTAATTCCAACACTGAGCTATGGCCATCTTGCTTTTCTGGGCTAGCTGACCAACAAATTGGAGCGCTTGCACATCATGGCGTTTAGAAAGGTTTTTAAGCTTCCATATTCGGCAAGTCGCACACTGATTCGACTAGAATTCAATATCACAGCATTGGACAGAGAATGTAAAAAATGTATAGTAAAATTCCATCATAATGTGATTAAGGCAAGTCCTGGTACTCTCAGGGAAGCACTACAAATAGTCTTCGCCAACAACCCTAGTCATTGGGCAAGGTACCTTGTGACAGCCAATAAGACACTGGGTCAGCCAGCTGATCTTCTAACGGACACTCAATTAACAACGGCCGGACTAAAAAAAACTACTAAAGAAGGAGGGAAAGCTCACTTCAAGGCAACAGGATCTCGAACGGATCAGACCCATTCGAAGCGCAGAGGGCCTTGTCTACTCATATGAAGCTACCCCATGTTAACCATACCTGAAAGCAGGATTGGGCAGGCAAGCCCAACAGAATGTACTGAGGACCAGGCTGTTAATATTACCAACACAGTATTACAGGGCACACTGGAAATATACACCATCAGGAAGCAGTGGATGTCGTTTGTGCCAATATTATACAGAATCTGCAAAGCACGTCATCTGCTGCTGTCCAGTCTTGTTAAGCCCAAGGCACGTATATCTAAGAACTATGTTTATCCAAAACGGAGTAAGATCATGCAGGGAGGCTCTAATGTTTATCTACACCACCACTGTGCTGATGCAGCTTGCACAAATTGGGAAGTTCTATACGGTAGCTGAAATGACTCTACAATCAACGCAAGAACAGAAGATAACAGCAAAATAATATACGAGCCACCCATCACCAACTGTGGTAACAGCCTTGATATTACAACTATGTACCTACACTTTTGCACTATTACTCAACTAATATCATTGGACAGTTCGCCCATCCTTCACTACGCATCTTGTCTTACTTTTTAGATGTACTCATAAAAATGCATTTATTTATGATGTAAATGTCATCGCATTGCACGTTTGCATTCCTACATTACAATGCCTTTCAGACTTTTTTAGGCTGTATCTGGCCTTCTCTTTCTGGTGTTTTTACAACTTCGATCGCAAATGGTGCAATTTGCAAAAATCGTCCGTTTACGATCGCAAATTGGCATTTTTGAAAGTTTTAGGTTACACACACACATGTCCTTGGGGAATATGTGTGCGCAACATGGGTGCACAGTTCAATTTCAGGGGTGCAACAGGGTGTCCCTTTGACACCCTTGCACCCTTGAAATTGCATGCGTAATTTGCGAGTACCTATTGGTACTTGCAAATTGCGCATGCAATCTCCCACTCATTCCTATGGGCCTGTAGGCCCATAGCAATGAATGGGAAGGCATTCCTCAATTGCGACTTGCATTTGGCGAGTCGCAATTAAGGAATGTTTAGGAATCGCTATTTTTTATAGCGATTCCTACATGCATAGGCTTTTGCGATTCCTTAATTGCGATTCCTTAAGATTCGCAAGTAAGGAATCACAAAAGCCTACCTTGATACATGTGGCAGTAAATGCTTTTATTTATGACATAACATGTATTGTATTTGTACATGATTTTAGGTAATCATACAATAAAGAATTGAACACATTAGCTAAACATTTTCTTTCTTATGCTGATTCAATATGGAATATTGCTTGACTATAGACTACTAAAGAGTCATAATAAAATGATGATGATGTCTGCTATGGAGGGCAGAGGCACCTTCTCACATCTCAGTCAACAATGGCTCCTCCGCTATGGTGGAGGAGTGTCACCCCCACCCCCCGCCAGCACCCTCAAAAACTTGAAAAATAAAACAGGTTTTAAACCCGTTTTGTTATCGTTTTATTTTTCTTCTAAGTGTACCGAGTCATGGGGGCTGTGCCAGGGGGATGAAAGTCTCTGAGGAGAAGTGGTATGAACTGCCTTCAGTGCGCATGTGGGTTTAGTCGATCATCTCAGGGTGGCCAATCTGGCATGTGCACTGAAGGTGTCTCCAACCCGAGCTGCGTTGCAGGGATGTTGACAGCAGGCCCAGGCTACCAGTCTCATTAGGAGCGCAAATCAAGGGAGCTCAGGCCAATCCTGACGCTGCTTTTATGCTGCTGAGAATAGCATCAGAATTGGCCACAGGGGATTCTGGGAGCCTGTCTACAGAGGAGCACAAGAGCTCTATGAGGCTATTTGAAGGTATGGTAAGTTTTTTTCTTTCCTGTAGTCCGTTGTCGTCCCCCTATCCCACACTCCCCCGCCATCTCGCCACTCAGCCCTGACACCAGCCGCCACTGATCTCAGTGACTTTAGCTATAATGCTACGGACTCCAGAAGGTGGGTAGGAGTATATATGGAGCTACAACTCTGTGATTTGAGAGACTTATAGCTCTGGTAGCGCACTGCAGCTTTGTAAGAATGGGCTAAATCCCAACATTGGCACTTGTCTATTTTGAGGGATAATGCAGGGCTTAAACAGGTGAGCACTGGAGGAAGCTAGAAGAAAGGTGCGATCTCTGTTTAAAGATCTTGATTTACCTCCTGCAAGAGTTACTTCGGAAATGTGGTGGCTAATGGTCCCAGCAAGAACAAGGATCACAATTAAGGGAAACTAGAATATATGTCATGGGAGTCTTTTGAGGATTGGGCTAGGATCGCTGTCCCGAATAACCGTCTAGTGAAAACCTTCAAACCCCTTCTTAGGCCATGTACACCTGTGAAAGCAGTCTTGAATCACGAAAGAAAGACGGCTCCCCTGCCTACTTCGTACTACATGTCAGAGGAAAATTGAAGGACTTGTTCCTCCTTTTCACGTGAATATCTGCTCTGGAGCATATGTTATCTGCTCAGGAAACGTAACTTAGGCAAAAGCTAGCAAGCTCCATACTCTAAGAAGGTTTTGAATAATTTTAGACTACTAACCAGTTCACAGCATCTCACTTACCTGGTAGTATGCCAGCCAGGCAACTAGGGCAACAGCTGGAGTATCAGCAAACACATGTGAAGGCCAGTCTAATCAACATTGATTGGCACTCCGTCACACTTAAGTAACCAACTTCCCCACAGCCCTACTGGCCGATGTGAACATCCTTGGGTAGAGGGTACCCAGTGAGCATACTTGGTACACTGATGCCTGAGTGTGGACACTTTGTATACACCATTTTCTTTAGTTATTGCTAGTGTTTCAACGTTTTCTACCCTGTTTTCCGTGTTTGTATAGGAGTTCTTATGTTTTTACCCCACATAACATTTGACCTCTTGAGACAGTTCACTGTACTTAGACCTAGAGAGAGGTTGGCTAGCTTCATAGTTCCCACAGCAACATTCTGCATACAGCCCCCATCTGTAGTCCTTCATGTGTAAGACTGGCAAATCTTGTAAAAAGTCTCAGTATAATGAATCCCAAAGGTCGACCTTAATAGTAATTGCAGAAGCAGCGGTGTATACATTTTTGTCCTGAAAGGGTGGGCTGATTCTCTAACTTTTTCCCAAGACTATCTGCTACCTTGCCTCTAAAGCTGCTTGACATCTAATGGCCTGTAAGGAGCTAAACTCTTTTATTTGGTTCAAATATACTCACCAGCGGGATGATGGAGGACTCCCACATCTATTAACGCAGTTGCCTTGCTTGAAGAAGGGCCTATTAATTCAGAGTATTGGGTCTAAGATGGAAATAGTACTAGATACTTATGGCTTTCCTTTGTTAAACTCATTGGTCTGTAGGAGATGAATTCAGAACTTTCATCTCATCGATTACAGCAGAGTTGTGGATTTCATCATAATGTTTAGTTTCAATTGCAGTAAAGGCTTGGTCATACAGAAGACATCACATACATGAGGTGCATATAGAAAAAGTGCGAAAGTATGGGTCAGAACCTGGAAATTTGTGATCATATACACATTTCAAAGTTCGTATGTTTGTTAAATAGTGGACAGTGTTGAATAATTCCAGTATGTTACTTGGTAAATTCACTGGACCTGTAGGCAGGTTTGGAGCCCATCTGGAGTGTTTCCATGAGTTGTGTGGAGGCAGTTTTAATTTTTCATGATGGTAGAGTCAAGGTTCGCACATAATTTTTATGTGGGATGTATTGCGAGGGGACAATGCACGACCAACTGCATGAAATAATTTACTGTCCCAAAAGCCTCCGTTCAAAGACACACAGTTCCACTATTCTTTTTTATTTTTTTATGTGTGTGTGTGTGTGTGTATAATCATACACACACACACACACACACTTCAGGTAACTAAATTGGCTGACCCTGAGGCGCTTCAAGTATATCTTCACAGAGGAAGCTGTAAATTCCAAATTTACATTTGTGTATCATAAAAAATGATGTCTAAAAAAACTGGATTCGAGGTTTCAAAATGTAAATTACCCAATTAAGCTGTTTTCTCCAGAGTTCAGGATCTCCTTTTTTGTGGATTGCGAGTTATGGCTGTCAATGTGTTTAGCATGCATCACTGAACCTTGGGTAGCTAATGAAATATTAACTACAAAAACATAGACTGCAAAAAGAGAGCACATACAAAACACCTAACTGCAAACATATCCTATATCACTGTAATCTGTAATATAGCACTGTCTCAAATGCATTTATTTATTTATTTAAAAGGTTTTATATAGCGCTGCTGGACCCAAGAGTATCAGAGCGCTTTACATAGTGATAAACATGAATATATTAAGATACAATATATAATTGACAATGAACAGTAAAATTAAAAAGAAGATAAAAACATTGCGTTACATGAGTGATGGGGCAAGGAAAAGAGGAATAGTAGAGGGGACAGGGGGAGTTGAAATTAGAGCTATAGAAGGGTGTGAAGGGAGGGAGAGTGGGATGGAAGGGGGAGAGGGGCTGAGTGAAAGAGCGAATCAGAGCAGAGAGGTAATGAGCAGGGTCAAAGTCGGTAGCATTAAGAACCCAAATATTGGGGCGTGGCTTGTGCGCCGGCGATAGAGGACGTCTCTCCCGTGAGCTCCGTCTCGGACAACCCGCGGATGCCGTGAGAAATCGTCAAACCGCCTTTCGGACGGTTTTTCTTACCAGATTTCAGTGTCGGGAGGTGGGGACTCCATTATGCAGCGCTTTCCCGACCGAAAAGAGTGCATTTTCAAGGACTATTTTGTATGCCGCCGGTTCGTATGTTCTATCAGCGCTGTTACTGCTCTCTCCCCTTTCGCTCTGGCGCTAGCTTGGCTCTGTTACCACGTATGATCCTACGACTTTGATGAGTTGCTGTGGACTCTTTTTCACTTTTGACGATGCTCCCGCTTTCAAGTTAAATGCGCAGTTCTTTTTATGTGGTGGAACGACCGCCATTTTGTGCCTCTGGATGCCTAGCTTTCTACTATTGATATGCTCAAGGAATGTGATGGATACCTCAACGCTACTTCAAGTTTCTTGTTCTTCTGACCTCTAATGACCATCGGTCTCCTCCACTGCCTTAATGCACTGTCTATACTTACCTGTGAATGTTTTGGTGCTTTCTTTCCTCTAATCTGACATTCCATACTGCCTTGTTGGTCTATCATAGTGTCAAGACTTTGATTTAGTGGATGCCTCTTGTTTGTCCTCGTGTGGCTGTCACTTCATCCTCGCACTGATTAATAGTGTGTCACTGGACGACTCCTTTCTTTTCCTCAGTATCCCATTTTTTGCCACAGGGTGTGCTCCTATCACATTTGGGCATCCACATTCTACTTCATATTCTACAGCATTATTGGGCATAGCTCCCTTTTGTCATCCTGCATCATGGCAAATGTCTCTACTTCGCCGAAGTTATCGCAAACAGGAACAAAACCTAAAAGACCAAAAAATGACCCACCCTCCCCCATTAACTCTTCAACTAATCCTGTTCTAGACTCCATCCTTGAGGAGGTGCGTGGTCTCCAACCCTTTATGACTGCTACCAACGCTAAACTTCAGCAGATCGAGGAGCGCTGGGTGGTTATGGAAAATAAGGTTTTGAACTTAGAACAACGTGTCAGCGATGTCCAAGATCTCTCAACTCGAATTCCACTTTTGGAACAAGAAATCCACAAACTCAAATTACACACCGAAGATTTGGAAAATAGAAATAGACGCAACAACCTACGCGTTTATGGTGTTCCGGAAAATTTGGAGGGGTCCGATATGGTCTCTTTTATTAGGAAACTTCTTCAGGAGCTTTTGGAACTCTCCCCATCGACTCATCCTCTCAATATCCAGAGAGCGCATCGTCTTGGTCGTCTCAATTCCAACGCAACCAAACCACGTGGAATCATCATGTTATTCTTGGAGTTCACAGAGCTCATGGCTGTTCTGAAAGCCGCCAGGGCCAAACGTCGTCTCCAGTGGTCTGGTCACAACATCTTCATTTCCCAAGACCTCTCTTCTGCTACCAATGCTAGACGTAAGGAATTCCTGAACCTTCGTCCCACGATGAGACAACTCAACATTCAGTATGGAATTCTTCATCCCTGCTTCTGCAAGATCACACACAATGGGCGTACCAAGTCTTATGATGACCCCCAGAAACTTCGAGACTTTTTGATGAGTGTCTCACCTTCCACCATGGACACTGCCAGCTAATGCCTTTTCGTCTTTCAATGTTTTTCCTTTTCTAAATTACTACTCCACTCTATCTAATTTCTCTTAACTTATCTCCCTTTTCTATTTTGTTTTTGACTCTTTTCTCACATCCTTGTGCTTATCCTCTCTCATATGTCCGTATCTGGTTTGCTCGTGGGTCATGTCCTCTCTCTGGTGTACCCGCGTCTCACATGTTTTGGTTACTGCTTTCTTCTCAGGTCAAGCCTTTGTGCCTTGACCTGTTCTCTAATTCTATCTCCTTCTTTATGTATCTTCCCTCTTTCTTTCTCTTCTCTCTCTTTCCACGCTTCCTTCTTCTCAAGCTCCCTCTGCTGTTTTCTTTACTTCTCCGTTTCTTCTTTTCTTGCTGCTTGATTCTTCTTTCCCTTCTTGAAATGAGCGTTCTCCTACTCCAAGGTTTAACTGTTATTTTTTGTCTTCCCTTATGTAGTGATCTCCTTGCTGTGTGTTGCCTCAACTCTTCGCCCATTCTTCCCTCCTTCCGACATGTGTAATTTTGTCTCTTGGAATGTTCGTGGTCTTGGTCATCCTGTCAAGCGTCAGAAGGTATTGTCTCACTTAACCAAATTTCATTCACAGGTTGTCTTTCTTCAGGAAACTCATTGCTCGGACATTGACTCCCTTAAACTAAAGAGACATTGGGTGGGTCAGGTTGTGTTTTCTCCTGCGGTCAACAAAAAAGGAGGGGTCGCTATATTATTTCACAAGGCTTTAAATGCGCAAATTATCTCCTCTCAAAATGATGATGAAGGTCGTTGGACAATGGCAAAGGTTGTTATTCACAACAAGACGATGGTCCTATTGAATATTTATGGCCCTGTTCGTCCAGACCCCAAATTTTGGAAAGACATTAAATTGCTTATTGCATCCATTGACTGTCCTAACTTCATCGTTGCTGGTGATTTTAACCAATGGTTGGACCCTTTTTCAGATCGCTTGTCTTCGAGTAAATTTCAACCTGATAAAACCCATAAGGCTTTTCAATCTGCCATTGCCTCTCGTCCTCTATATGACTCGTGGAAAGTGTGTAATCCTGATTTACTGGAATATACTTTTTTTTCTAATGTCCACCATACACGTTCAAGGATTGATTATATTATGATTAGTAAGTCTCTTCTTCCCTCCCTTCAAAAATCTGTTATTGGCTCTATTTTTATTTCTGATCATGCACCAGTTTATACTACCCTGGATCTATCCATTAGTCCCTCTAATTTTAGTCGTTGGAAATTTAACTCTTTTCTTTAATCTGATGACACTTTTATGAAAAAATGTACTGCGTTTTTTAATGAACATTTTTCCTTAAATGACCCTGCTGATACCTCCATTCCTAATACTTGGGATGCTTTTAAGGCTTCTTTTCGTGCTTTTACGATTTCCTATGTTTCTGCCAAAAAGAAGCTTAACAAGCAAAAATATGAAGACCAACTTAAACATATTAAAACACTTGAACATACTTATTTCTCTTCCAAACCCTTATCTGCCCTTCAGGACTTGATTCATGCCAAAACAGCTCTTAATCAAATTATAACTAATGAAGCTTGTCATACCCTCCTTAAAATAAAATCTAAATATCATGGGGGTCAGAACAAAGCAGGTAAAATGTTGGCCAATTACTTGAAAATCAAATCTGAACGCAAAGCTGTCGGTCCAATTTTTAATGACTCACTCAACAAGCTGGTCACCTCTGATGAAGACATTGCTGAAGTTTTTCACAACTACTATCAAGCCTTATATACAGATGACACTCATCCTTCTGATGCTAACTTAACAACTTTTTTTGAAGGCCTTCCCTCCCCCCCAGCCCTTCCTGTTGAATTTTCACACCTAGAACGTGAAATTACTCTTCAAGAGATTACCTCAGCTATTCATTCCCTTAAGAAATCAAAAGCTCCTGGTCCTGATGGCCTACCAATTGAATTTTACTCCTCCTTTCATTCTTTTTTTGCTCCCAAACTCCTTCAATTATTTAATTCTTTTATTTTTGAGGCTAAGGCCTCTGGGTCATTTTTGGATGCCCTCATTGTCATCATCCCGAAACCCGATAAGGATCATTCCCAATGTAAAAATTTCCGCCCCATATCCTTAATTAATTATGACTGTAAAATTTTTGCTAAAATTCTTGCCTCTCGCCTTGACTCCATTATCCCTCGCTTAATCAACACAGACCAGGTGGGGTTTGTTAAGGGCAGACTTGCTGCAGATAATGCCCGTCTTTTTTCCAATGTCCTCTCTCACAGTAAAAATGTCAAAACCCCATTAGCAGCCCTATCCCTAGATGCTGAAAAAGCTTTTGATCGTATTAATTGGCAGTACATGTTTCGAACCCTTACTTGGTTTGGTTTTGGTCCAAATTTTATAGCGTTAGTCAAACTCCTTTATTCCTCCCCTCGTGCCAGCATTTTTGTTAACAATCAATTTTCCAGATTCTTTTCTTTAACAAGAGGCACAAGACAAGGCTGTCCCCTTTCCCCTTTATTATTTATCTTATGCCTTGAACCCTTTTTACAACGTATTCGTTCCAACCCCCATATTACTGGTTTAAAATTCTCCTCTGTCGAAACTAAACTCTCAGCGTACGCTGATGATGTCCTCATCTACATGTCCAATCCCGAATCATCCCTCCCACCCTTTTTAGATGAAGTTCAGTTATATTCCTCAATATCAGGTTATAAGCTCAATTTATCCAAAACAGAAGTGCTTCCCCTTAACTCTTTGTGTTTTCAATATATGTTTAATAATACTGACTTTGCATGGTGTCCTTCTAAAATTAAGTACCTCGGCATATGGTTTTCTTCCTCCCTAAAAGATACCCTTAAAATAACTTTTGACTCGTTAATTAAGAAAATTCAATCCCTTCTGCAGATTTGGTCTCCCCTATTTCTTTCTTGGTGGGGTAGATTAGACACCATCAAAATGATGATTACCCCTCATGTTTTATATACAGTCTCTATGCTCCCCATCAAAATCCCTAAATCCTATTTTTCTCGTATCAATTCTATATGCACAAAATTTTTGTGGAATAATAAACATCCCCGCATTGGGTTACATAAGCTGGTTCGTCCTAAAAATGAAGGTGGTGTTCGTTTCCCTGATTTTGGCTCTTATCATTCTGCCTTCCTTATCAAACAATCCTTCTCCTTGGCATATGATTTCCTTGATACTCCTGTTCCTAAATGGGTGCTCCTGGAACGCTCTTTTTTAAAAGATTTCTCATTTCAACATGTTCCTTTCATGTCAAATTGTACCTTTATATCCAAATATCCTATTCTGAAATACTGCCAATCTACCTTACAAAATATTTTTTCCTCTTCCCTTTCCCCTCTACAATGTTTTTTATCATCTGTAGTTTGGTACAACAAATTTCTTAGATATAAAGGTAATTCATTCTACTTTAAACACTGGAAAGAAAAGGATATAATGTTTGTACATCAGTTTTTTCTTGATTCTACTCTTCTTTCTTTTGTAGATTTACAAACTAGATTTAACTTACCCTCCTCTTTTCTTGCTGAATATTCTATTATAATCTCTGCTATTCAATCTCACTTATCCTCTTTATCTTCTTCCTCTGCTTCTTTTTCCTCTTTCACTCCTGTCACTCCACTTTACCCTCTCTTTTCTACCCAACAACCTAAAGCTGCTCTTGTATATTCACTTTTACTGTCTAATTGTTCTGTTCGATCTAAGTCTACAGTAGAGACTGCTTGGGAAACTGATCTTGATGTCTCTTTTGACACTGCATTGTGGGATCGTTTATGGTCTAGACTCTTCAAAGTTTCTGTTGCTGCACGCATTACCCAATCCTTACTTTTTATTTACCACAGAGTTGTTATTACCCCGGTTACTATACATAAATTTTCTCCAACCTCCTCTCCTTTATGTTGGTCCTGTTCCAAAGTTCCTGGTACTCTACATCACCAACTTTACCATTGTTCCCCAGTTTTATCTTTCTGGGCTGATGTTTGGAATATATGTATGAAAATGTTATCTCTTTCTTCACAATTGTCTTTTATACACATATTTTTAGGTTCTTTATCTGATGATATTGATATTGATACACCCTCTTCTGCTAAGTTGTTAGACCTTTTTATTGCACTTGCATTTAAAGTTATTTTATCGTGTTGGAAAGATAATTCGAAACTCTCGGTCCACACATGGTGGAATTATATATGTGACGAACATAGAATTTCTATAGCCTCTTCTACCTCTATTCCTTTGAAAATTAAATCTGACTTATTATGGCTTCCCTTTACTTCCTATCTCTCTTCCAATCCTTCTCCCTTACCGCGTGCTCCTTGTCCCTCATGATCCCTTATTTCTACTTCCTTTTTCCCCTCTCTCTCCCCTCTTCTCTTTCCCTGTCTTCTGCTTTCCTCCTTTTCTTTTTTCCTTTACACTCCTTTCCTTTCTTCTTTCTCCTTTCTATCTTTTCATACCTTTCTTTTCTCTATATAAATTCCTATAGATTGATGTCTTTTAATTATTATTATATTCATATGTACTTTTTCCTAATTTTTCATGACATGTTTCTTGTATCACTTTTTAATGCTTAATAAAAATTTCTTAAACAAAAAAAAAAAAGAACCCAAATATTTACTGAGGAGAAGTACTTTGAGTCTTTCTACAGTTTTCTATCATCGGATTGCAGGCTATCTTAAAAGAGCTCAACTGTAGTCCTAAAATCTTGCAGGAAAAATTGATCTTGACTGAAATCCCCTGACTATTTCCTTTCCTTGTTTTCTTTGAAATGCCCCATTCCTTACATTCCATCCTCTATATGCGTCCTCCCTTCGAGTTCAGCCTACCCTAAGTCGCATGCATGGTGGTCTTCATTTCTATTATTGCATTTCTCCAAGATGCCCACGCCTCATTTCGGGGATCACAACATCTCCATTTTTTAAACCATATCTCTGCAATGTGCCAGTACCCAACTTCCTCTAGCCTATCTGTTAATCCCACCAATTATTTGCATGGACTCAGGTAGCCCCCACTAATGATCATGCCTAAACCTATTAATTTAATAGAAGAAAACAAAGTACATGCATGGATTGGTTTTCTTGAGATCAAAACTACTCCATTTAACGTTGTGTTGATAAATGTATTTGATCTTTAATTTTGCAGTTCAGTGTGATGATCAGTGTGATGAAGCTTGCATTCCGGCAAGTTTGCTCAGCATTCTAGCTATCTAAGGAAGGTAAACTGAGCACCATGAAACTGGGTAATAGTAACATCTATTATTTGCACTGATTATAAATTGCAGAAATGCTCTAAAAGTGCAGTATACAAACAAGTTAATCTGTTAGTTTTGTTTTTAATCCTATATTTTGACACCTACCATGGCATTTTTGAGAGCTCTATACAGTGTGAGAGTGGGCATTACCTGTTTATCTTTGCAATAGTTCTCGTCCGTAGGTGGAGTGTGCGCAAGGGTGTACCAGGGCATATTTAATTGTGCTTAAAGGTACAATTAATTAGGCAATTCTCATTTTTATCACTGCACAGCAGTTAACATATTTCAGCGACAATTCATGCCAGTTAAAAGTAGCGATGGTTCTCTGCATTTGCCCAAGTAATCCACAGTCCAGGGTTAGGCAGAGTTCTCAGGTTTCCCAGATTCATGTGTTAGATGCGAATCCTGTACAGGCTTTACATTCTAGTATGTGTAGACCTCAATTTTTAATGCTATAAATAAGACTTCAACTACCCGAATGCTAATGTAAAACCTGAACCGGATGAGCCCCTCATGCATGGTACAGACAAACATAAGAATTTGTGTTTATAATAAGCTTTCCTTTATTTTAGTGTTGCTGCTAGCAAGTGTTGTGCCTCCTCTCTTTTCGCACCCCGGTCTTCCTCCAGCATTTGGATGGCAGCATTCCATGACCCAGTTCCAGCTCTAGCACTATTGATGGGTGGTTCGATATGTCTCCCCCCAAACTGGAGCAGCAGTACAAGATGAGGAGACTGCATGAGAAGTTGTTCAGCCCGGAGCTGGTGGCATTGACATAAGATACAAAAGTATAGTTTATGTCTCTGTGATGGGTTATACGCCCTTGTCCCTAGCATTGTATACAGCTGTATTCCATATTGGTCAAGGTTGATATTTTTGATGGCATCTGTGACCTAATCGATGCAGGTGACCAACTCTAGTACCCTCAAGATAATCCATTAGTGGAACTAGTTTTATTTCTTGTTGTTGGTAATAGGAGAATTCAATTAGTATATCACATTTCTAGTGGCTTCTATTGCAGGGATGTCTTCAAAAGGTAGCTTTTTATTTAATGTGCACATTTTGGGTTAGGTGAATATTCTACTAAGAGGCTGGCTAGAGACTAGTTTGGTGTTTTTTTTGCACCTTATGGGAAACGCTAGTGTTTTTGTTATATATTTACTCTATGTACATTTTATTTTGGTCAATTTTTATATGCGTAAATATATTTAGTGTAATGTTGTTTTATTTAGAATTATGTAAATGTTCTGGTGTTCAATATTTAGTTTTTCTTAATTGTTGCATTTCCTTAATTTTAATTTCTAAGCAATAATTTTTATTTCTTTATTTTTGTGTTGTAGTATTGTAATAATTTAGATATTTTTACGGAATATTTTTGTCTTGGATATTTGTGTCTTTACTGTTTAAGTATAGGATCACAATATTTTTGGTTGTTGATATTTTGTGATATTTGTGTATATCAATATTTTTTTCTCGTAATAGAGCCATCTGTATAAAAGCATTACCAAAAAATGGGTTTTCATTTGTACAGAGCACAAATTGCAACTCAGTAACATGTCACCGAATTGCAATCTGTGTTTACCAATTCTGTATTTGGAAGTGGCTTGTTTAAAACGTCCTTTCCTAATACCGAATCACAGTTATATGTATGAATATTTTGCGATCAAATAATGGTTGGAAAACATTAATTTTTTACCGATACCTCAAGAGGTGGGGGTAACCTTTTGCAAATGGGAAGGGGCCCACACGGCCCCCTTACCCATTGTGAATGTTGAAACCAATATTTTTCAGAGGGACCACTGCCTCCTCTTAAAAAATAAAACGTAAAAGTTTTTTTTGAATTATTATTAAGGAAAATGGGCTGCATTTAGAAAAAAAGATTGCTTTATTAAAAAGCAATCACAGACCTGGTGATCTGATAACTCCAGCAGGCTACAACTCCTGTGATTACTGCAGTTCCTAATGGGTTGCAAATTGCGACCTACCTCATTAATATTCATGAGGAAGGTCTATTGCGACCCCTTTAGGAATTGCTAGTTCCAACTTGTACATTTCTGTCCATTAGGAATTGCGATTTCTTAATTGCGATTTGCAAAGATTCGCAATTAGGAAATCACAACCCCTAAATTCTGTACATATGGCCCATTGCGTCATAGAACCCCTTTTGAGGCAAGGTAAAAGTAAGTTTACAAGTTGTTAGCAATTACTACAATTGTTCAAGTGATAAACAAATAGAGGAAATAGCTTCATAGCAAATGGACAATTGAATCCTGTGTATAAGTATTGCCCTAAAGCCTGGGCGGTAGGAAGTCTTCCAAGAGAAAGGACAGCCCATTGGAGCACATCTAAGTGTATAGGCTAGCAGCATATGTGGCATATTTACAGAAAAAAAGAGTAAGTGTAGTCCAAATCCCTATAGGCAGCAGTGTTGAAAATTTGGCAGTCAAATGGGGAGTAGGCCTTTAAAGTCTCAGCACTTGTCCTCTCGTTGGAACTCAGCGTCTCTGTTCTCTGGTAGAAGCTGCAAAGATTGCCACTGCCGCAGTGCTGGGAATGCACTGCAGATCAGTGCTGGAGATGCTGTGGTGAACTTCGGCTTCCCAGTCTATCAGTTGCACTCTGCAGTGATGCTCCTCCCCTCCTCCCACCAGTGGGGTTTCTTACCTTTAATTGTTAGAACTCAGAGCACTGCTGTCCAACAGGACTCACCATTGTAACCGTAGTGTTGGGGGTGGCCTTTAGTCCCGCAGGGATGCCTCCCAGTCTGCCAAATGTTTTTCCCTGTTGCATGCCTGTCCCTCATATGTAAGGGATCAGGTTGTTTGAAGAAGCAGTAGGTTGGGGGGGAAGGAGGGAGCTGCACTTTTCTTCGTCTGACATTACTGCCAAGCGGTTCCTCTAGAGACTCTTATGGGACTCTGTCATGATGCCAAAGATAGGGCAGAGTGAACACCTCTGGCTCCTTTTCATCCACTCTCTGTCTTCCTCTAAGAACACTCACCCTGCGTACAGTCGTAAGAGAATCTATTCAAGAGAAGCGCGGGGAGGTGGTGAATCCCTATTCTGAGGTGATAATGCATCTGCCCTTGCCACCTGTCGTAGTCTCAGTCTCCTCAGAGGTTTCTTGTGGGTGTTGCCGGATTCACATGTGGTTCAAGCAGGTGATCACAGTAGATATCCAATCTTGCCGAATGTCTGCAATCCAGGCTGTAGTCGAGCCGCTCTCAGTTGAGACCATGTTCCACACAGCAGGGATGAACAGGCCGGCCATGGTGCCTCCTACTATCCCACGCAAGTTTCCAGTATCCACCGGCAGTGGAGGTGCGGGATGGTTCTGGACCTCCCCTGTTCAAGTCGAACCAAGTGGGCGTGTGAGAGACCTATGGAAGCTGGCCATGAGAGTTCTGACCAAGCAATGCCTCTGCACATTTCAGTTTCAGTAGCTGAGCAGTTGAGATTTGCAGGTCTTGCTTAGCACATCAATCTGTTTTTCACCACTTCAGGACCTTCTGCTGATCGCCCTCTAATCCACGGCCTCATGGAAAAGCTGCATATAAAATATGGGCGGATTTCTTTAAAGAATACACTGGAAAGTGATGCCTTGGTTGTCGCACATCTTTTGCCTCTTAAAAATGTTTTGAAACGTTTGTAAATATCTGTGCACTTTTCAGAAGTGCTTGTATGTTTTTAGGCACCCTAACGTATTTTAAAGCTTTTCTACTTTCAAAATGAGAAGATGAATCAGAGAGAAACTGATGTTTCCCTAAGGCATCTATGTGGGAAATTCCTGCAGTTTAGTCTGCACCATAATTCAAACAAATAAAGACCCCAAAAGCAAAATTCAGTCCTTTCGCCATATCTAACTGAACAATGTGCTTTGAGAAAACAAAACTCCCGACGAATGTACAAAGCACTTACCCGTTGTTGCTCTTGTGGGTGATCCTGCCAGCAGTGTGGAAAATGAAACCATAATCCTATCGATGCCCAGGCTGCTGGCGCAAACCGCCTCTTAGTTCCCATTCTGTATAATTACCAAAATAAAGAGACGGGCGCTGGGAGCAGGAATCAAGAACAGAGTTTATTTCTCATGAGGAGAGCATGTCATTTCGGACACGAAACACAGTGTCTTTCGGGAGGTGCTCTAACAAGTGAGCTGAGACTCTGGCTTTTTATACTCTATAGAACACATGATAACACAATCAGGACGGTGTGACGCAAAAGGAAAGACATCCCTATAATCCTCGTGGTGATCCTACTCATATACATTCACAATGGGGATCCTTGACCTGCTGATAAGAGGGGAGGGCAATCACGCAACTGAGTGTTTTGTAGGATGTGTACGCCTGATCATAGCCCAAGGGGTGGGGTGGCTAAGACCAATAGAGGATCCTTTGAAGAGGAGTGACTTCATACAATAAGGGCAGTAAAAGGTATCTCCTGGCTCAGGCGATGGCCTCGGACATGTGTGGTCAGCTGGACTCGGGGGGGGGAAAGGGTCATCAAAGGAGTGGTATTAATGCCGTGTGGACAATCGAGTGCGGAGGGAAGGCTTGCCAACAGAGGGGCATTCATGGAAGGGAAGGAGGGGTTGGTCAGGCGCGGCCGTGATTCTCAAGGACAGGGTCTTGCAGAAGAAGAGGGTTTATGACTTGCCCACGTGAGGAGAAGGGAGGGGTAGCCAGGGTGGACACAAGGACAGAGTCACACAGAGAGCGAGAGAGACCTTATGACCCGTACATGAGAGCGGGGGCAGTCAGGTGCAGCTGGGGGAGGGCTATGTCTGCTAGGGCGAAGGATGCCTCTTCAAGAGGGAACGGGGGTTTGCGTGGGTCGAGCAAAAAGGGGCTGCCTTTCAGGGTAGGGTCGTGTACATGCAGAAGAGGAGTCGGTGATTCTAATCTTAGGCGGGCAAAAAAGGGCCAGGGTGCCTAAAATGGCTGTTATGTATACACGGGTACAGGCCTTTGCTGGCAGTAGGATGTAGTTAAATGCTTTACGGTATTCAGGGTACGCGCAGGGAGAGGAATGGGAAAAGGGAAATGAACGTTGCTTATGTACATCAATATTTCTATTTTTCGACAGTCGCCCCTTTTTACATAGCAAAAGTTCATTTTCGTGATCGATGATGGTACACATAAACAGGCATGGTCGCAGAATTAGCATTGTCAATATTAGCATATGGTATATAATCATGGACAGTTGATGTGTTTGGCAAAATACGGCACATAGGAGATTGCATTTGTCGAGTTCCTATCATTTCAAAGCACTACATAGCATAAATGTTTCTGACTAAAAATGTAACCAATGAACAGTTTTGACCAGGTAGTTGAGAGCGGAATTCAGTTCAATATACAATATTTCTTCGTCCCAGTGTCTTTTTGTCAGTGAGCCATCACTGGTAGGCTCTAGTCCGAGTACTTTCGTTGGCGCTGTTGAGCACCGGCGGTGGAGCTATAGGTCCAGCTCTGTTCTATCCTTTCGCGTTGCAGGGTGCGGTCAGTCCTCTGCTGTTAGACCACAGTCCTGTTTCCTAAACAATCCGGTTGGTGGCGCCTTATGCTCGGCACCCATAGTTCTATGGCAGCACCCTATTCCCAGTGGAATGCTGTTTTTTTCCTTTGGCAAAAAGTCACGTGGAAAAGAGGGTGAGTGTGGTTCAAATAGTCGATAGGGGAGAGGGTGGAGTTGGGTCAGAGTTCCTGGGACACGCAAAAGGGACCAAGGGAGCAAAGGATAACAAGCAGGCAGGCCCATCCATCGGGCTCAAGGAAGGGGGGACGGAGACTCCAGGCACACGTGGTTTTAGCAGGCGAGTGGCTTCGAGGTGGCTCGCCGTTTTTCATGTTCCACGTTGAAGTTGCGGTCTCGTCCCGTATCCTGTTGCTCTGCGGCTCCACCTTTGGTCGAGGTCACACGAGTCCCAAGATCCGCGGCCAGGCTGTACGTCACTTCTGACCCATCTCCTTCGGTGATCGTGAATCTTTGAATAGGTACAAGACAATGTTTCAGTGAAATGGCAAAAGAAGATATCTATGCATGCTGAATTCCTCCCTCAATTCTACGCATTTGGGAGATACGCTCATTGGTCACAGTCAGAGGTCCATTACCAAGCAGTGCACGTGTCAGTATTCCTACTGGGTTCATGGCAGGTCTATTCATCGTTTTATTTATAAATCAAGTGAGGTTCCCATCAACTGTGCATTACATCATATTCAGCATTCTACAGAGCATTTCCCATCAGGACTGGCTAACCTTTTCGAGCAGGGCGGGGGTGTCATTATCGAGAGTCAGGCAAAACAGGGTATTCTCGAGGGTCAACAGCTACTCATGTGCATCAAGTTCATATTCGGGACAGCAATTGGGGTTTATCAAAAATGGGGCGGGGACGCTTCGGGCGCTTGCGCTTGGGTGCAAAAGGGGGGGGGTGGGGCAATCCGGGCGTTGGGAGTTCAATCTGGACGTTGGCGTTCGTCTCTGAAAAACAGACATAAGGTGCCATTGACATACAGTTCCCCTATAAATGGCCAGATTTTGGGGGACTTTAGTCGTCTTACCTGTCCTTTCCTTCTCAGCCAATTCAAGTTCATTCATTTTCGCAGAAAGGAGAGGCAGTAACATGGCGAGATACAATCATTTTAGTTTCGGTCAATTTCGCTGAACACCTTTGCGTTCAATATGTATCAAATCAGACTGGTGCCGGTGGGGCACAATTTTACCAATGAAGGAGAGAGAATTAGGCAGACTCTCATAGAGAGTGAGAGTCGTCCGCAATCTAAACGAGCCATTCGGTACACGTATGACATGTAGGGAGAGAGAGAGAGAGAGAGAGAGAGAGAGAGAGAGAGAGAGAGAGAGGGAGAGAGAGAGACGTGTACAAAAATAGGTCATTTAGTGCGCTCAAAACATGAAACAGCAAAGGTCAGGTAACGCACAAATACAGACAGAGGGAAGACATAAATTCGTACATTTATACACACACAAACTCAGACAGGGAAGACGGCACATGTATTATACATATACAAGACATTCACGACAAGACAGAAAGCAATTGTTAGTTTACAAGATCTATTTATATATATATATCCTACGTATCTTTACTATCCTATTTATCTACGGGCTTAGCTCTTTCTGCCCTTCCCCCCTTTCCCTTCTCGCTTGTCATACCTGCGAGCGTCCCCGATTACCAATACTCACGCCTCGGGTGGTTGATCAGAAATTAACCTGGCTGTGCTAGTTACCCGTGATTTGGATCTTAACCCATTTTTCAGTTCCTTCCTTTGGTGGAAAGTTCTCCAGGCTGGGGCAACGGCAAGTATTGATCGGGAGAACAGTCGGACAGCTTGGCTATATCTACAAGAGTGTGAGAAAGGGGGTAGTGCATTTTGAACATTAACAACATTTCTAGCTTCCTAGACGGGTGGTGCCGTGGCAACCCTTACCTGTATAATTTTTCTTTGTCCTCTCCCTACCTAGTCGAACGTCCAGTTACATTATTTAATACGTCATTTCTAGTCAATTTTTTTTTTCGTCATTCAGTACCTGTCCAGTCTCTGTGTCAGTCTATCCTCTCTGTCGCTATGTCCTAAGGAGGAATAGTCATGTTAAGTCTACGTCTTTTCTTTTTAAAAACCTATCGTTATAACGACCACACACATATTCCCTCTTTTCCTGTTTCGTCGGTGATCCGACCGTCGCTCTTCCACACTTCAGCCGACGTTCTGACGTGACCTGCAGAAGGGAGGGAAAAGAAGGGGTGGGGAGGTAGCATTCAAAGTACATCAGCATGTAGTAGTCCGAGAAAAGTTTTTACTTACCACATACTCGACCCCTCTCCACGTACTGCCTTTTTTTACCATCTCGGCGTTTAAGCCCAGATTGACCAGTAGTGTCAGATAGATAATCATTGACGATCTGCCCATCTACATGAGTTACCCGGTCGTAACCCTCTTTGTCGGGTGCAAGGGTGACGGTCAGGTGGTATTTCTGCGGAGTCGTTTTAAGGGAGTCTAAAACACCTTTCCTGGCTGCCTGCGATACATAATTGTAGCTGTCAAATATCTAATCCCTTTTCATCTACATCCTTCATCATACTTATTCTTCGCTCACAGTAGGAAGACATCCAAAACTCATTAAGGCAACTGCTACAACCACGCTTTCTTTTTCAAAATACTTTTAATAAACGATATCGGTGGCAGTTCATGGCATAAAGTGCAGCAGTGCAATAAAATCGTGTTAAAATTTTTCCTTCAGAGCAGGCATGATGCATGTCAAGAATTCAGTTTTAATCAATTCATAATTCATTATCCAATACTCAGTCTTTATCTAAATTACACCAATTCATTTTCCAACTCATAATCAGTACCCACCCTAAGTCAATTCATTGTCCAAGCACATGCTCAATATCCTTCATATCTACTTTCATTATCCAAAACGTTATATATATATCTCGGGGTAAAAAAGTTGCATGGTCATGGTACAATAAAGTTCATTCAAAAAAAGTCTCATTTTGTGTCGGCGCCATTTTGGGTGGGGTCAGGCAAGTTCCAGCACAGTCACGATGTCTCTAGTCTTGCATGGTTGGCCCAGAGCCTTCCGTTGGGAATTCAAAAAGTTTTGTGCTATAAGGTTAACAGTCTAACAATATGGACCATGAGTCAAAGAGTGGGAAGGGCGGCAACAATTTTCCTACCGGGTCATCCTGGTGTTCCTCCGGAACTGAACAAGTCTGTGCCGTGGCTGCATTTTAGCCATTTCTAATCCGAGGCTGGTGCCGGCAGGAGTCGCACCGGTGTCGTGGTTCCCAGTGAAGGGGGCGGGGGCACCCATGCAGGGGGTCGGGGGCCCCCCGGCTCTTATAGAATCTTCAAGGTCGAGGAGAGGCGATATGGAGCGAGTGCCCGTCCTGGGCAGAAGACCGCTTTATGATGTTGACCCTCTTTAAGTAAGAGCATTGGGGTGTCGCTGGAAGCCTCCACCTGGAGGGAGGTGGGGGAGGCTCGTTCGCGTCACCTCCCCCTTCCAGCGACCCCGCGCCGTTACTCGGCTCCGTCGTCTCGATATTGGCCGTGCTGGCTATTGAAGATGGGGGGGGGGTGGTCGGCGGCTGAGGCAAGACAGCCCCCCCTTTCCCTTGACATGTGGCGGGACTACCTGTACCTATGCAGGCGGCGGCATGCGGTGAATTTGGCATCTGGCAGGACTACTTGATTTGCCGCCGTTTTCGCCTTGGCTTCGGCCTTTGACAAGCAGGCGATGGCATGCGGCGAATTTGAAATGTGGCGGGACTACTTGATTCGCCGCCGTTCTCGCCTTCGGCTTCTGCCTTCTTCGTGGGTCGGACCAGGCGAGAGACAGAAGGGGGGGGGGGTGGTCGGTGGCTGAGGCAAGACAGCCCCCCCCCCCGTGGCCTGCAGGGCAGCGGAAGAGGAGAGAAGGAGAGGACTCTGCCATTCTTTGGACCGCCTGCCCAACATCATCTCCTCCCGACCGTGGTCAGGCGGGCCCCTCGTGCCTCGAGGCCTCGCCTTCCGGATGGGCGTAACCGCGGACCTGTTGCACCTTGGGAGCTTCCGGAATGAGGGTAGGTACCTATTGAGTTGTTTCTATTTCATTTGACCGTTATTTGGGCGGGGCGGGCAATGAGGCTGACATGTTGCGAGCAGGAACAGGCAGTGAAGCCTAGCTACCTCGTGGCTATTTTTTGTTGTCAAACTTTTCGCCATTTTATATTTCTTGTTACGAACTATTTCTAATGTTTCTGTCAAATTTTTCGCCATTTTATATTTCTTGTTACGAACTATTTCTAATGTTTCTTATTTTTAGTGAAGTCAAAAGCTCATCAGGGGGTTACTGACTTAGCCTGATTTCTTTTTAGTTTTCTTTCTCTTCCTTAGCGTGTTTCGAGCTAAGGCTTTCTGTTAGTAGGGAACGGTGATCACTTCATATTTTTATGTGTCCTTTTCACTAGGGGGTACTTCTGGGCGGACCAGACGAGTTCCCTCCAATAAATGGTCCGGGGTGGAACGAGATTATCGATCAAAAGGGGAACATATATTCCTTCATTAGGGTATCATCCTGGACGGACCGAGCGATGTACTTCCATTTACTAGGGTAGCCTCCTGGACGGACCAGTCGGTCTATTTCTACTAAATGGCCCATGAGTAGAGAGCATATGTCCTCCATAAGAGTAGTCTCCTGGGCGGACCATGCGAGCTACCCCACAATAACCAACCAGTGGGGAGTGGGTAGGACTGACGAATTCACAAAGGGGCATAACCTACCCTTTTCTACTTGCAAAGATTAGATAGAATATCTCTATTCCACGTTGTTTGCAGGCGGAAAATACCTCAAACGAAACAATGCCTGGAACAACAATGTCCAGGTTTTCAATCAATCAGTGGGGAGAAAAACAGGCATGACGGATTACAACGGGGACAAAAGTCTGCATTACCTGCCCTTCGCTATCCAAAAAGGAAGACAGAATATTTCTACTCGTCTCAGTTTGTAGACAGGGAAGATCTCAAAGAACAACCATCGACTATCAACCGACTTCAAACAATTCTTAAAGAACAACATCGATTATTAATCGACTTCAACAATTCTTAAAGAACAACAATCGGTTATCAATCGACTTCAAACAATTCAGTGGGGAGAAAGGTAGGCATGACGAATTACAATGGGGACAAAAAGTCTGCATTACCTACCCTTCTCTATCTGCAAAGAGGGACGACGTTCCTATTCGCCGCTGTTTGCAAACAGAGAATGTCTCGTTCTCAAAAGAGAACCAATATGTCAAGTAGCCCTCAAAGCTAAATGAACCAATACCAACAATGCCAGTATACAAATACCGGTTTTCAATACAAACAATCAACAATCAGCAATTTCGGTATACAAATACCGATTTTCAATACAATCAATCAACAATTGGGTGGATAGAACCACCCTACCAATCAGGCGTAGGAACGCCCTACTTAATCTTACCCGGACCGGACCATACGGATAGTTCTTTGACTTCCTCCTCCAGCGCCCGATCGTTCTCTTACTCCATGTAGCATTCCTGTGGGATTCCAGTCAGGACAATAGGTCACTGATGAGAGGTCCGTTCAGAATTGGTGAAGTTCTGCTGATCGGCCGCCGGGCGAGGGCCCTCTCAAGGCAGGCATGCCCCGATCATTTAGACGTTCACTTCTTCGTCTGGATCTCTCTTACCGAACCCTATGTCACTGATGGACCCCGCGTTGGGACGCCAATTGTGGAAAATGAAACCATAATCCTATCGATGCCCAGGCTGCTGGCGCAAACCGCCTCTTAGTTCCCATTCTGTATAATTACCAAAATAAAGAGACGGGCGCTGGGAGCAGGAATCAAGAACAGAGTTTATTTCTCATGAGGAGAGCATGTCATTTCGGACACGAAACACAGTGTCTTTCGGGAGGTGCTCTAACAAGTGAGCTGAGACTCTGGCTTTTTATACTCTATAGAACACATGATAACACAATCAGGACGGTGTGACGCAAAAGGAAAGACATCCCTATAATCCTCGTGGTGATCCTACTCATATACATTCACAATGGGGATCCTTGACCTGCTGATAAGAGGGGAGGGCAATCACGCAACTGAGTGTTTTGTAGGATGTGTACGCCTGATCATAGCCCAAGGGGTGGGGTGGCTAAGACCAATAGAGGATCCTTTGAAGAGGAGTGACTTCATACAATAAGGGCAGTAAAAGGTATCTCCTGGCTCAGGCGATGGCCTCGGACATGTGTGGTCAGCTGGACTCGGGGGGGGGAAAGGGTCATCAAAGGAGTGGTATTAATGCCGCGTGGACAATCGAGTGCGGAGGGAAGGCTTGCCAACAGAGGGGCATTCATGGAAGGGAAGGAGGGGTTGGTCAGGCGCGGCCGTGATTCTCAAGGACAGGGTCTTGCAGAAGAAGAGGGTTTATGACTTGCCCACGTGAGGAGAAGGGAGGGGTAGCCAGGGTGGACACAAGGACAGAGTCACACAGAGAGCGAGAGAGACCTTATGACCCGTACATGAGAGCGGGGGCAGTCAGGTGCAGCTGGGGGAGGGCTATGTCTGCTAGGGCGAAGGATGCCTCTTCAAGAGGGAACGGGGGTTTGCGTGGGTCGAGCAAAAAGGGGCTGCCTTTCAGGGTAGGGTCATGTACATGCAGAAGAGGAGTCGGTGATTCTAATCTTAGGCGGGCAAAAAAGGGCCAGGGTGCCTAAAATGGCTGTTATGTATACACGGGTACAGGCCTTTGCTGGCAGTAGGATGTAGTTAAATGCTTTACGGTATTCAGGGTACGCGCAGGGAGAGGAATGGGAAAAGGGAAATGAACGTTGCTTATGTACATCAATATTTCTATTTTTCGACAGCAGATCCCCTCAAGCACACCAGAGTACTATCAAAGATGGTACCTCTGAACCTCAACAGGCTGGCATGCCACTACCCAATGATAGAAGTTATATTTAGAGAGGGGGACAGAACAGAGCGACATGAACATGAATGTAGTTCAAAATTGACCCCCAGAGTGGGGGGCAGGATCGGCTTTTATTGGCTTGGTCACATGACATGGGATAAATGTGTAATGCACGTGTGGCGCTGTGAGTGATGGTCCTTTTCCAAGTGAACATAATAGTGGCACCATATCAAAAGTATAATTGCTATTTGTATGTTCGAAAAAATAAAAAGAATAAAAACTCAATTTAGAAAAGTCTTCTTTACTACCTCGCCGCCATTGTAGCATTAGCATCGCTTTCCATTGTTTTTTCAGGTAGATGGAGGTGGCCTCGCTTATTTCATTTTTTTTTTTGGACCCATGACAGACACATTACCACCTAGATATTCTTGTTCATTTACATTTAAGGTAACAAGACCTTTGAGGAACTGTGTTAGTAAGGGGAGGACTATGGAGGTTGCCTCCTTCGCCAACATTTCGCCTTGAGTATTAATTTACTGAATCCCAAATCAGGACATTTTCACACAAATACGTTTTTCGATATTGGCATTTAATGAAAAGTGACCTTAATTCATCTAACATTACCCTGATCATGTTTGTGTGTGGTTGCTTGTTACAAGCTTGTTTTAGTTTCTGTGCGGTATCATTCGTGAACGTTGTGTTTTTTACTGTAATTTCTCATATTTTTAGACAGGTTGTGTTAGAGGCTCAGTTACTGCTTGTAATCATTATAAAGAGAAAAGTTAGAAAACTAGTCTCCATAACTTTTGGCTTCAATCCAATGAAATTGTGAGGTTTTGTACCATTGATCTTCATAACAGCTAATGATTTCTCATAATTAATATATGGAATATTAAATGTAACGAGTGTGCCATTAAATGTCATACCAGCTAATGATACCTAATAATTAATATATGGAATATTAAATGTGGTGAGCAAGCTGAAACATTGTAGTGGGTCCTTAGGGCTTTTCCTCCTAGAAATATAGACAATCACTGAAATTTAGTAGTGCGTTTCAGTTCATTATAATAAATAATATATGCAATGCAAAGCATTCCAATCAGGCCAAACATTTAAAGAGCGTTGGGAGGGGCCACTGAAAAGGAAAACCATAAAATTGTGTTAGACTTTTGCTTACTAAAAATCCGGTGTGAGAAATTAAAAATATTGTAAATTAGCAAGCTATAATGTCCAATTGCAGGTCGGGGGAACAATCCTCCGTTTACAACAAATAATTTTCACTGCCTGTATTTATTTTACAAAATTAATCTATGCATCATCTAAAACATGTTTGGTTTACCCTTCGAAAGCACATTTTACCAAGCTAAGTTATAAAAGGCTATTAGCTTTCAGAGTGTTTTATGAAATGACTGAGGTTTGTCACCAGAAGATCCATGTCAGAATATTGTCTGACATAAATATTGTGTCATAATACATATCGCCCTCAAAACTATCTCCCCAGTTTGTAACAGAAATTCTACACCTAATGCATGATATTTTGAAAACGATATTCTGGACACAATATCTATGTCAGATAATTTTGTACATAATGCAACCAAGGCCGGACTGGAAACCAAAATGAGCCCTGACCAAATATTCAGAGGAGCCAACACCAGGAAACCGTGACTACCGTAGGGCCATGGGGGCAACATTGGATTATAGCAACCCTTCCATCTCTAAAAGCAGCCCTTTAGCTCAGCGGCATAACGCGGGTTGCCAGCGCCAGGGGCAAGGCAAGTAACCTTCCACTTTTCTTTTAAAATGTGTGCCCCTAAGAATTTTGTGCCCGGGGCAACCGCCCCTGTGGCCCCGCCCACGCTACGTCACTACCCTAGCCTGGAGCCCAATGGTGAAATGCCAGTGTGGCCTCAGGCTGGTCAGGCACTGAATATACCTGTGGCAGAAGGAGAGATAGCCCTCCTTCATGTCACACTACTCTGGACATATTTCACAACCTGTGACGGTGAATGCTTTCGAAGTATCTTTGTAAAACATAACAATAAAACTTTCCTAAAGTGTTGTCCATTCATGTTTAACTTTTCACAGTCTATCCATTCACTCAAATGCCTTAGGTTAAGAGCCTTTGAATATTCGAAGCCAGTGATGAGACAAAACCTTTACAAATTGCTTGAAGTTTTTATAAAAATCTCACAAAATTTGAGAAATCCATAATTTTTTTTATTGCAAAAGGTAGTTGACAGTATCTTCAGAAATACATTTTTTTTGTTTTACTTTTAAACTTTATTCATTGTGTTTTGATACATCAGAAACCTTGTTGGAAAAAATTGAAAATAAAATAAGGACAACAAAAAAAGAAACACATTGCAAGCAGGTGCTGAGGTCATGTAACAGACTACATGGCTATCATTATGAAGCAGACACGGAACAAGAGTAACATGCAAATGAGAAACAGCCGCCTATGGTGTTGTAGGCATGTAGCTAATCACAGAACAGGGAATCGATCGTATGGTTCGACAAGGCTAGGGGGGGATCGACATACGGCTCAGTTGAAATGCGGGGTTCAATCTGGAGCATCAGGTTCTGGGGTGAGTAGATAGTCTCTGAGGGGCTTTAGGTCTGGGGTGTGAGGCTGTAATTGTACATATTTCTTACTAACCTTGTCGCAGTATGTCATATCTAGTCCAATTCTGCATTGTGATTTAATATGCCATCTTTGATTTTCTTCTGATTTGGAGTTGAAATCAATGTATCATTATTTGTGAACAGTTTGGACTTATAATTTGGATATATCAAAGGAGGAAGCAATCAACACCTTGAATATCTAAAGAATATCTATGTATGCACCCTATTTTATGTGAATGTTTATCTCTGTATAAAAAAATATATATTTTTTTGTCTTGAAAACAAATAATAACTTTCAGACAACTCAAAACCCTGGTTTTCTGCATTTATTCATTATTTTTTATATTTACTGTGTTAGTGTGGTAACACTAGTTTTATTGATCCTTTGGGACCCCTATAATAATAACTAATAAAATAGCACAGCCACTGATTGACAACAGTGTTAGGTACTCTGATTATTTACAACGGATTCTATCAGTGCTGACAAATAGAAAGAAAATAAAATCCCTTGCAGGTCCTTTTCTTATAACAAGTATTGCCCAAGCCCGCAAGGGTATATTGGGTTGCTCACCCATTTATCTTGTATATTTTTGAGCTAGGCAGAGATTGAAGGGATGGGACTGCCGCCACAGAGAACCACCAATTCACATTTAGCAAGTAGGAGCTGTACAGATATAAATCGGTGTATGGATTTAAGGGGGTCCAGGGTGTACCCCAGGAGTGCAACTAGGGGGTCTAGTGAGACCGTAATGCCGAACTTTACATCCGTAGGGGTGAAATGCGCCCGGTGTAGGATTTTAAAGTGCAGTAGTTTATGGTTTACCAAGACGAATTGAGTCAGGAGCAGGAATAAGACCAGACCTTTCTTATTACTTGGTAGAGAAAAACACTTAAAACCTGTGTTTTGGAGAAAGATATTCTTGTAATTAAGTTGTAGCAGCAAAATTGCGCTAGATTTGGGGAACAAAATTTCATAAGTAGACAAAGATTGGCGAAGTACATAGTGCTTAAGTTGTGGTCTGTTTTTAATCTCATGGGTGGAATGAAAACTTCTCCTATCGTTTGTTTCTAGGTAGTGATTTGTGCTGGTTTGCTCCACCTGCACTTATTTCTGGGGATTGGGACTATATGCCACATTCTGCTCTGCCCCGAACCCAGCCTGAGCAAAGGAGCCAGCTAATAAGTCCTTCTTTTACTTCCAGTGGGCAAAGACAGAAACAATATCCTGCAAACACAGTTCTTTCAACAGCACCAGTGTTGGTGCTGTTGAAAGAACAAGTTGGAGGAAGGTCAGGCAGGTAACCCCAATTCCTTAATTATCTGATTTTAATTACTGTCACCTCCATTTGTTGTTGTCTGTGCAATGCTTTATTGTGATAAGTTCCCAGTTGCCCTAAAACACTCGACATTTTAACGATCGATTTTTTTTTTACCACAATTTATACTAATTTGGATGATTGACTATGTGCATAAAAGCCATCTGTGGTGTAGCTTGTCCTTCTGAATGTTTATTGCCAGGAGAAATGTACCCCATACTCTGCATTTATTCAGGCTCCCTTGCCCTTTTATAGGCGGGTAAATATGTTTCAGTCCCCTTTACTTCCCCTCACTGTGCATCGTCGTGGCCATGGGTTTAGTGTTTCCTATGCAGAACCAGACGCACTTTATTATGTTAGGTGTTTGCTTTGCACTTCCATAATTAAAACAAGATAAAGCATTGAGCATAGCCGACTGCAGAACTGTCCGGATCAGGCAGCAGCTTGTAAAGGCTGCCGGCTCCAGCGTCTGTCCTCCGACGCTCTAACACAATTTGCATGCCACTAGGGAAAGGGCCTTTTATGATGCGCTAGCTTTTAGCCTGTGACCTTTAACCTCACATGTGACTCGGGTTTCCAGCATTGTCAGATGGAAGGGCCACTTACTGCAACATGAACGGCTAATAACATTAGCACCCTCAACCCCGGTGCCCCACAACAGGCTGCTGTCTTTTAAGTTGGGTGCCTCCTGTTATTTGCACCTATACATAGTCAGTCTATTTTAGGATTGTGATATGTCTGCGGAGGCCAGAGTATGTGGTGCATATGTCTAACTGAACAATTGTCTAACTCATGAGTGTGCTTGGATTGTAGGCCCTCTTACCTTGGCTTTGAGTGCTGTTCTGTATGTATAGTGTGTGCAGCCACATCTGCTACAACAGAGAAAAATCAAAGCAAAAAATATAAACACTAGCAAAAGCATTAGCCTCATATGGCTCCTTTTCAAGTTAATCGTTTAATATAATATATTTTGCTGATATTGGTATTCTTGCTTATTTCATGATTTTATTGTTTCACTTGCAACTTGCTTCAGTATTTAAATAAACCTTTTGAAACGGAGACAAATCAAGGCAATATTTGTGTTTGACTTGTACCTCCCTATTTAGGTCTGGGCTAGAGACAGTTTTAGCTGTCTCACCAGACTCATCTTTTCTGTAAAATCCCAATAAAATTGCTTGCACACACATATATACAGTCATGTCATTCACATGTGCTTCCACCCACCACAGCCTACAGCCTGGGGCAGTGTGCTAGCTCACTCCAGCCACAGGCTCTCCAGTGTCAGTTATGCCATTTTGCTCTCGCACAAGAGTGTGTGCCACCAACTCAACGCCAGGGCTGATTTAATTTCTGCATCCACTTTCAGTGTTTTTATTTATTTATGTGATAGATCATTTCCCTTACTTTTTTGCAAACATATGCACATTAACTATAGAGAGTAGCATCTTTTTTTTAACGTTTTATTACTTCTACACTTCCAATTTCTTTTGCATTTGAGTGTAAAATCATTGTAGACTTGCCAAAGTCAGATCTATTGACTTGGCCAATGCTTGTTTAAACAGTGTCTTGGGTTCTGTGGTAAATATGAGAAATATTTGGAAAAGCAACAATATGCTTGTTCAGACAGAACTCAAAGAGTAAACAGTCCACCCTGAGATGTAGAGCTAATGCCAGACAGATGTCTGCTTGGATAGAAACATCACTGATGTAAAGGACCACTGGTTCCGCAACGGGACAGATACTAGCCAAAAGCAAAACTCAGCATGACGGTTGTTTGAGTACACCATGATAATTACCATTGTTCATTAAACACATTTCTCCGTCTACAGCTGAAAATGTCAAATACGAAGTAATTATTCCGCCATTCCTGCCTTCTGCTTTCTATCGGCATTTCTAATTCTGCTGAAAACATAATCGTTTCTGTCAGGTCCTCATAACCCATTATGTATCTCGTAATGTCTCCATATCTGACAATCATTGAAAATGCAATGGGTCTCACATTTGGCTGAATTAGAGCTAAATAATTTGCATTGTAAATGGCAATGTTTTTTACCTATGTGCTTTGGAATGTATGTATGTGCTGTGTAGTGTAATTATCTGTTGAATTGAATTAGTTAGTTGTGTAATTGTGCGGCTTGGTGTGGTGTGGGGTGTATTGGATGTGTGTAGTGGAATTATGTGGAATGGTGTGCTGTGGAATTATGTGGATAGTGTATATGTGGTATTGAGTGAACCGGAACTATGTGGAGTGGGATTGTGTGTTATGAAGTGTAATTATGTGGAATGGTATTTTGTGTTGTGGAGTGGTGTGTAGTGGAGTTTAGTTATATGGTGTGCTGTTGAATTTTGAGACACGTTGTGGAATTGTGTGGTGTGGATTAGATGTATGTGGTGTTGTGCAATCGTGTTGTTGAGTTGTATTATACGGTTTGATGTCAAATTATGTGGTGTGGATTGCAAATGTGTGGAGTTGAATTGTGTGGTGTGGAACTGTGTGGATAGCTTTACTTGTTCTGTGATGAAAAAGAAGAATTAGGTAAGATCTAGAGTTAGAACTATTGGCGTTGTAAATGTAAATGTCTCTTACCTATATGTTATGGATTGGGGAGGATGTATTTGTTGTATACTGTAATTATGTGGGTTGGGTTGGAATTGTTAGTTGTGGCATGGAATTGATGTAGAGTTGATTTGTGTACTGGAATTATGTGGCATGGTGTGCACTTGTATTATGTGGGTAGTAATATTGTGTTTTTGAGTGTACTGAAATTATGTGAAGTGGGATTGTGTGTAATGGAGTGTAATTATGATGAATGGTATTTTGTGGAGTGTTATATAGTGTAGTTTAATTACGCGGTGTGCTGATTTTATGGTATGATGTTGAATTATGTGTTGTAAATTGAATATATGTGGTGTGGTGTGGTTTGGAATTGTTTTGTGGGGTGGAATATATCTTTTTTAATTAAGTGGTGTGGAATGGATTTGTGTGGATTTGAATAGTGTGACATGGAACAGTGTGGCATAGAAGGAAATTATGTTCAGTGGAATTATGTAGCATGGTGTGGAATTGTTTTATGTGGATTGCTTTGTGGTATAGAGTGGATTTATGTGGTATTGAATAGTGTGTAATTAGGTGGAGTTGAATTATATGGCGTTCAGTGGTATTAGGTAGATTGTAATTATGTTTTGTGGTGTGGTTACATGGACTGGCGTATTGAGTGGTGTTGCGTGAAGTGGTGTTGTGTAGAGTAGAGTGGTGTGGCTTTGAGTGGAGAGGCATAAAGTGAAGTGCAGTTGTGCAGCATTCGATGGAGTGCAGACGGTTGGAGTGTTGTTGCATAAAGCAGAATGGGGTTGCGTGGAGTGGTGTTGTGTAGAGTGCATTGGCATTGCAAGAAGAGGCATTGCATGGGTGGTGCCACATTGATTGATGCTGCGAGGAGTGGTGTGTTACAGAGTGAAGTGCAGTTGCGTTGAGTGGCCCGGCATTGCGTAGAGTGGAGTGCAGTTGTGTGGAGTGTCGTAGGGTGGCACTGCATGAAGTTGCGTGAAGTGGCGTAGAGTGAAGTGGAGCTGCTTGGATTGGCATTGTAGTGAGTGGGTGTTGTGTGTAGTGGCATTGCACAGAGCTGAGTTGCATGGAGTGTCATGGCGCTGAGTGGAGTGCAGTTATGCAGAGTGGCAAAGAGTGGAGTGCAGTTGTGTAGAGTAGAATGGAGTGTGGTTGCATGGAGTTTGGGGGCTTAAAGTGGAGTGCAGTGGTGTGCAGTCAGGTGGAATGCAGTGGCGTAAAGCAGAGAGGTGCGCCGTAAAGCAGAGTGAAGTAAAGCAGAGTGGACTGGAGCTGCGTGGAGTAAAATAAAGAAGAGTGGACCAGCTTCAGTTTAGCACCATCTCTGCAGGAAATGAGCTAAACATTTATCAGTACCTGCTTGGTGGACACCCACAAATGTAGCGCCTTGGGTACAGCTATTAGCACTGCGGCATCTCCTTACAGCCAATGGGCTATAAACGCTAATGAGGCTTGCAGCAGTGTACGCCCACTAATGTAGCGCCTAAGACTTAGCACAGCAGAGTCGCTATCATCTGAGACTCTGAATACGTATCACTCGCCACTGGTGGACGCCCAAAAATGTAGCGCCTCAAATACTGTTTCAGGGCAGCATCATCTCCCTGCAGGGAAAGGGCTATAAATCTCTATCAGTTACTGCACCGGTGAACACCCACAAAGGTAGCACCTCAGAAAATGTTTTTGACACAGCAGCATCTCCCTACCCTCCAGGGGCTGATGAGGCATGAGGGTCTAAAAACCCAACAGCCCCTGCACTGATGGACACCCACACATGTAGCACCTAAAATATTGTTTTCGGCAAAGAAGTATTTCTCTGTGGGAGCTTCTCTGTCTGCACCTGGCCAGGACACAGAATTACAGCCACTTGGAGACAGGACATCCGATCCTTCTCTCAAAAGCATCTGGCAAAGGAAGGAAGTTGCCCATGTTGGTGCCTTGGCCACTTCCTCTATGACCCCTCTGCCCTCGAGGTTGTGCTGTATGGTCTTTTCCGCTGATGTGGTCATCAGGAGGGACGGACCAACAGTGTGCATCATTTTGACAACTCAAGGAATTCGGCAGCTGGAAAGCCAACCGGATGCCTCAGTGAGCAAGACACTTGATGTGGCCATAGGGGACAATCTACAGGTCACAAACTGAAAGCTTAGGCTATCATTATGGGGTCAGAAAACTCAGTACCCTTACAGTAGTGCCTCTTATTAACAGCGCTTAGAACGGCAGAAGTGGGGTATGTTACAACAGTAAGATAGCGGAAGGAGGGCTTGAATTAATCTCAGTTGTTGTTGATTGCTTGGGGCGTTAGATGTGGTAGCTGACGCCCTACATGCAAGGGGTATGCCCAGACGTGGGTCCCTGCTCACTGCGCCATGAGTGACAAGAGAACAAATATTGTGCAGGGGTATGAGAGAGGTATTACAATGCATCAGACTATGGTATGGTTCAGTAGAGGAACGAGAGGTACAATAAAGCAGAACACCTCAGCAGTACAGCGGGGTGCAGAGGAAGAAGAGAGCTTATTCATACCTTAGGGATCTAAATAGAGTGGGGGAAACGCGTACATCCATTGTTATAGCAGGTGACAAACTGGGCACCAACTGCAGTCTGCAGGGGGGCAGAAGGTAGTGGTGACAGAGATTGGGCATTAATGGACATCTGCTGGGGTGCGAGGCAGGTCGTGACAGACACTGGGCATTAATGGAGCTCTACCGGGGACTAACAGCAACCACTACAGAGACTGTGTTCTAACGGGACTCTGCAGGGGGAGCAAGGTAGAGGCGACAGACAATGTCCAAGTCCAATCGCTATTTAAATGTAATGCTGAGTGAATTTGGTATTTGTATATATATAACTCTAACCTCTAGTATATGTAGAAGACCTTTGTACTTAGTACCATTCTTATGTGATTTTAGAGTTTATCCGTTTGTATCTCTTCCTTGAGTGACTTTACAGCTTGTACATTTGCAATTTTTTTTGTTTGTATCTTTTCCTTGAGCAACTTTACAACTTGTACATTTTCAATTTTTTCAGTTTGTATCTCTTATGTAACTCATGTCCTTATGTGACGCAACTGGTTCTTTTGTAAAGCGCTCTGACACCTTCGGTTAATGTTCACACTATATAAAATTGCATTAAATAAAAAGATGTTCACTTCTGGAGATCCGCAGGGGCGCAGGGAAAATAGTGGCAGAGGCCGAGCACTGACGGAGCTGTACTGGGGACGCACAGCAAACGGTGACGGAGACTGCAATACCGGAGCTCCACAGAGGACGCAGACCACGGGGTAATAACTTGGGACCAGCAGGCAACAGAACCTGTGCATTAACGGAGAACTACAGGAGCGCAGCGCCTGTGCATATATTAAAAAAATAATGCAAAATCATCTTGCATGGCGCCCGTGCATATATATATTTTTTTAAATGATAAAATGGGCGCCGTGCAACAGCATCAAGCGCGGGGCCCGTGCACTGTGTTTACATTAATTAAGCAAAGAGTTCTTGCTAAGGGCTAATACAAGCTATACAGTAAGGACACAGTGAAACGTCCAGTCCTGAAGGGAGGTTACAAATGTAGACAAGGCGGTCATAAGGAGGGACTAACAAGCCTATTAATGAATCAGAAGCCAAAGTTTACGAAGGACATTGACATAAGCCAATGAAAAATATGGGTGGAGAGTGGACGAGACTTCAAGTCCATACTCTAATACTGCATGCCTCGCAGCAGTGCATGCGCTGCCCTGGCTCGACCTAAAAACAGTGTAAAACACGTGTTTATGTGGCAAAACTGAAATGCCCAAGAGAGACAGCAGACATTTGTGCTGACATTCTTTTTTCACTCTCGAACACTATTATCACAGAAGCTGCAAAGGCCTGAATTATTTGCCAGCACTGGAAGGGGAATATTTCTAATCAGGGGCATGATCCTGAGATGTCCAACAAGGGCGTGGCCTCGGTATCCCCCGACGCCTGAGCCCCTCCTCCTTCTCTCACACCAGGGACACTTTTGCTCCCAGTTGAGGGGGACTTGAGGAAACACATATAAGCTAACATTTTTTCAGATCTCTCACCTTTGCAGGGATCTATTTGATGTAGCAGATCTCCCTATTCTCCAGCGTGACAAAACCAAGATGGCCACTATGCACTAATGATCATGTGAGCCAAAGATCTCTGAGCCAGTGGCTTAGACTGCCGCCATTTTATAAGAGTTCCAATCAGGACAGTGCATCAGCAGAGAACCTAGATACACAATTCACACCAGTGAGGTGGCTTGTTGGTCTCAAAGGGAAGGCGCTCCAGAAAGGAGCTGTCATCCACTCCCTTGTGCTGCCTCTGAAGTGGCTTGCTGGTGGAAAGCATGGGTCTGACTCCGGTAAACCAATTGACTGATTCCTAAGCCCTCTATCCAGTGCTGAGATCCCCGGCACTCATTTTTGGAGACCAGCACTTATTTTTCCTCATCAGACATTGACCAAGAGTAAGAGACAGAAAAAAACACAAGGAGGAAGAAGGAGGAGTAGAACGATGAATAACCCATCAGAAAGTGAGAAAGGAAGAACCTGCAATAGAGAGACAAAGGGTCCAAGAGTGTCTGGGAGCGGATTAAAGTATCATGCGTAGGATTCAAGGCCACATAACCTTAGTATTCGGCGCACCAACATTTAACCTCTTCTCTGCTGATGAGGAGCTAAGCTCGTCATCAGCTACGGCGGTGGTATGCTGATGACGAGCTGAGCTCGTCATGTAACGCAGCTTATTGAAAATTGCCGCACACAGCGGGAAAAGCCGCAGCAGCGATGCGGTTAATAGTGCCGGCCACAAGCTTCTGAGCAGAGCTTTGGGCACCGGCACTAATTCTTTTACAAATTAAGCACTGCTCTCTAATACCCCTCGCTTGCCCGAATATCAGAAGACTAGTGGCGCTAATCTTGCAATGTCCTCCAGTTGCCATTCTACCTCCCTGCTGGATGCCGGTAGAGAGATACGTGATCTGGAGTGGGTAAATCCTTGACCTGCCACCGCAATACAAACTGGCTTCTGGTGCAATGAACAAGGTATAAAGTGGAATGGAGGGTTTTGAGGTCCCAGGACTACTGATGAGAGAGAAAGAGAGAGAGAAACGGGTCAAGGTGTTTGAGAGTGGCACTTTGACCCCGTGCAAGGAGACTGGAGGTGACTAGTTTTTGCTGCAGAGGAGGGTAAACACAGAAAAAGGACCACCTTGAAATCTTGTGAAAGACAGTGCACATGGGAGACATGATGCCCTGCACCTGTGCGCCTAGTTAAGGTTTGACTTCCTAATGAAGATAGAAGTAAGACAGGACCATCATATGAGTTTAGTCTTTGAAACCATATTTACCCTATCGTCTGCGTCTATTAATATTTGCAACTTCTGGTGGGTCGTTGGATGCTTCACTCAGAAGTGTTCCTGTGCACATGATGTCTGGTGCCTCTGGGTGCATGTGCTGATTCTTCTCCCATGTTACACTACGCACCTTGATGGCAAAATAATGTTTCGATATCCATTCTACACAGGCTACTCAAACTTGAATCCCAGAAGTTTCCCTTAGAGCCGATACTAGAGATGCAATATTGGTGGCCGGGTTCCCTGTTAAAACTTGGAAAAATCTCAAAAGTTGAAATTAGTCAACATTATAATATAATTAAACCGGTTATGATATATTGCCTTCTGGGGAGCCAGCTTGGTGTAAAATCAGGAAAAGGTTATATTACAGATTTGTTGTAGTCTGTTACTGAAGGATGATGAGGAGCTTGATAGAGTTTCTGAGGCACTGCACATTGCCACTTCCGCTCTCCAGCGCTCCTATGTATGTTAAGTGTGGCTTGCTGGCCTCGGTTAGAGAATATCTCAACTCACACATTACGTATTCAGAAATAGGGGTGTTGTCTCATTGAAGACACCCAAGCCAAGGTAGGTTCACTGCTTTGTTTATACACAATTTGCCCTCTCTGAGTTCCCAAATCAATGCCAACATTTTACTTGTCTCAAGCTCAGGCATAACTTTGACCGTTATCATCCCTAAACCTGGGAAAGACCCGCAATTTTGTGTTTCCTACTGTTCAATAATGCTCATCAATATTGATGGAAATATATTCCCGAAAACCCTAGCTACTTCACTAGAAACAAGTCTACAGTGATCCAGCCATAATACTTTGGGTTCCTAATGGAGAGACAAAGAGAGGTCAATACTACGATGGTGGTCCACCTCACAGAGAAAGCTGGAGGAACAGGGCTGCAGTGGCCATGATCCAGTTTGAGATCTAAATACCAATGTATTGGAACACTTTGGCGTGCATGTAACAAAGACACTGTTGAAAGAAAACACCCCTGCAGGCACCAATCACAAAGAAAAGCGACTCACGAATTTGTTTCTTTTATGTACCATCTCTGGGAACGATTGCCAGAGCTATGTCCCACACCATTTGGAGAGAGTTTTTGAAAGCAGTCAATCAAAGGGTGGATTTGTGCTGGGAAAACCAATGTGCAAAATCCAGAGGTCAAGCAATACTATGTCAAAAAACAACAGATTGGAGGACTTCATGCTAACAGGTGAATATTTCTGGGAGATAAATAGGCTGTGATATATACCTATCTCCATCATCAAACTGTATCTGGTAACCTTTCTATAAAAAGTGGTCCCAGTAGCACTAAGTGAACGATAGTGGCTCTAGTTGCCAATCTTCAAATCTGCACGGTGTGTTATCAGTTGATCCCATATGGATTCAGTTCATGTTAGTTTCATCCCTGCCTCCTAAATCCATCAAACAAGATCCCTATACAGAGCTGGTGGCTACACCTGCAGCTCCCATACTGATGCCAACCAAACATGTTGTCAATTGAATTGCTCACAATACTGGCACATGTCGACGCACTCAATCACCATTTGGCAAAACACGTTTTGGTGTTGGCTAGAAAGAGGGTAGCCTACTAGCCTCCTTTGAGGATAATCCCTTAACTGACCTTCCCAAACATCAGAAGTTATCCCGCTTATCGATGTTGTTTGAATCAAACTCTGATCGCTTGAGATGCTGTTGCCAAGGTCCCTTGCAGAAAAGGTGATAGAAAGGTCAAGACCAGCTGCAGGCTGAATATATGGATGCTGTCTTTATTCTTTACTTCTAGAATACTAGCACACTAGATACCTGGCAAACAATGCCAATCCCACAGGCCCTCCCAATGAAGATTCTGTGTCCTTTGCTTTAGTCATCAGAAAGGCAATGTATGTGTTGGAGTTACTCTTGCTGGCTGCAGAGATCAAGTCTAAATTTACCTGGAGATCCTGCAGCCTTCGGCTGCTACAGCTGAGCCCTTGCTTCCTTACAAAGATGTTCGTTTGGATCCGATCTTGGAAGCTTGGTAGTAACCTTTTTTAGCTCCAGGCGTCCGCAGGTAAGTGACTGAGCACCATTGCTGGTGCCTTCTCATACAAAATGTCTGTGAACCTATGATGTAATCCCTCACTGAGGATCCTAATGATGCAGGCCTCTTCCTGCTCCAAACGGAGCCTGAATACATTCTCTTCTGTATCCCTGATCAGTGAATGGAAATAGTTTGATGCCATAGTGGAGAAGTGTGGCTCAGGGCTTAGAGGCGGCAGACCTGGAGCTTGAGTTCGGCCCTGGACCAGGGTTCAATTCCCCGCCTCGCTGGGTCTTGGGCTCAATAATTCTACGGACTCGATAATTCTCGCTCCGGTGCCTTCTCGACTCACAGGTTCACACTCTGCGACTCTGGGCAATAGCTTGCTTAATCTCCACATCGGCCCCTCGCGGTGGGATGCCTGGCTTTCACCTTGTGGATACCCTGCCAGGGTTATCTCACAGGGGAATACCAGGACGGGTTCCCTAAGCAAGCGCGGAGATGCCCCAGGGTAAGTCATGCGCTATATAAGCTTCATACATTTACATTTACATTTACATTTACATAGAAGTGTCAAGGTTTTTTGCCTTTGTGAGTCGTTCTCTACTCAGAGCCAATGCAGCATTCCCACTGGCAGCAGCAGCGATCTTTCTCTTCTTCCACTGCAGCTCCCCACCAAAATTACCTTCTAGGTTGCCAGTATCTTCATTCTGTCAGTTATATAGCAGGTTTATGCTATTTCATTTCTGGATGGACCACCTGCAATTTTGCCTTCTGCAATAGTGCTTTTGACTTCACCTCACCACCCACATCTTGATGAAGCAATTTGTTTTTGTTTTGTTTTTAAAAAAAGGGTGTTATAAAGAAGGGTCTGTATGCAACCAGGATCAGGGATGCTTTTGATAAAGTCATGTTCCAAAAAAGGTGTGGTCCTTGGATCCTTTCTGGATCTCAGGGTTCTGAACTCTTTCTTGCATGCAAAGACGTTTAAGGAGCTCTACCTAACTCAGGACCTGCAGGCCTAACAGTATTAGATAGTGTGCCTGGGCTTGCATGACACTTATTTCAAATTCGAATGGTGCCGTTCCATGGGCAATATCTTCACTTTTTGGTGGGTACAGAATATTATGAGTCAGTGATGCTGCCTTTTAGTTTGACAGTTCATGCTGTCAATCTTTACCAAGGTCATGACTGCTGCCACTGCACTGTTATACAGAGATTGAATGCCTGTTTTCCAGTATCCAGGCACTGACTGATTAAGATGGGCCTGCCTCAACTGGTGTGTGAATATCTCATCCAGACAGCTGACTTGTTATGCCAACTCAATGTTCTGAAATCCAATCTTCAGCAGACAACACACCTGGTTGTATCAGGGTGATGCATGGTATACCTGTCACCAAGGGTCCAGCACTTGGGGTGTTTATCCGAGGAAGAAATTAACTTTCCCGGTGTGGTGTATGTCCATGAGAGGTAGATGTACAAGAGAAACTTGACAAATAACAATCACTTTTGACCCCACAGTAGCAACACTTACAGTTGCTACAAATTGCTCCTCTTTTGAAGATCATCTGGAGGTCCATGAGAGGGAACTGAACATGAGGTCTTTCAGATCTTTTTTGTTCAGTGGGGTTTACCTCGAGGGGAGTTAATTGCCTCCTCCACCAATGTGGTGTCTGTTTTCTGTGCCCTCCATTGTTTTCTAAAAGGGATCGTAGGGGGTATTTAACTTCATGGGTTTTTAGAAAGTGACGAAGGACAAAGCACATCTGATCTACAATTACATTGGATTGGACAAGGTGAGTCTGTGACTCAGAGTTGACACTCAATGTTGCTCATTCACTTTCATTGCCGCTCAGGCACAATCATCCCTCTCTGGGGTTGAGGCAACTCTTGCATCTGAACCGTTGCACCTTCCAAGTCCATGCCTGGAGATTGTAGGTGTACGTCAGTTCTTTTCATCTTCCTCCGTAGGTTATGGATGGTATCCTCAAAATAAGGCACCCATAGACTAAATCTGTATAGGCAGGCCTCTGGTCCCACTTTCTAGTGTGGTGCTTCTCTGTTCAGGTGTCTCCACTCACAGACAAACTGCCAGACATTCGAACCTCTCTTTTGTTTTAGGATAATCAAGGCCTTGCATTCAGCACTGTTAAAGGTTACTTGAGCACTCTATCGGTTGTTTTGTGTTTGCTGGACCAAACTGTACTGTGCAAAACACTGTTGATAATGTATTTTCTTAAAGATTTAACAAAACGTTTTCTTTCTACAACATTTGTGATACCATAGTGCTCATTAGAGCCTCCTCCTGAATTCTGCTTGAAACTGAAGACCTCCTGCCTTTTAAGTATTCCCTCTTGGCGCTAAGCCTGGCCAGACCCATTCTTGTCAGCGCCAGGATACCCTTCCAGGTGAAAAGGCGCTCTACGAATATGCATATATAATGTAACATAACATGCGTTTCTGCATCCAGTGCGGCGGCACCTGGGGATGCTGACAAGATAGGGAATATGTGGGAAGACAAAGTATTCACTCGAAAGTGTGCTACAAACGTAAGTAACATTGAATGAAAGGAAAGATATATGGTTTAGCAACAAATATAATAAAGATGTCTTTGTGAGTATGCTTTTAAGCAGTCCTAAACCCCTGACTGACATTCAAAGATCACTCACCAAATCTGAAATATTTTTTCGACCAAATCAAGTTCAAGAATTGGTTAAACACTTGCAGTGTTGGAAACAGCTTGCTAATTCTGGTTATGCCTGCACTGAATGCATCTGAACTTTACTTACGACAAAATGAACCAGGTCCAATTAAAATGTCTATGTGTATGGCATTTTGAGAGGGCATGACTGCCTCACTGAGTTTGGCTTTAAGTAAGATACAAAGTAGCATTAATTACTTTAAGGGGACCAATAAGCTTGAAGATGGCTTATAATAGAGGGTTAACTTTTATTTCAGTTTTTAAGTCTATAGGAGGTGTGTTACTCTTACAACGCAACTATTACAACGTAATGCTGTTACAACGCAGCTATTACATCGCAAATACCATTACAATGCATGCCATTACAACGCATGGCATTACATAGCAGATGCTATTACAACGCATACCATTACATCGTAAGTATTGGTAAGTATTTAACATTTTTTTTTTATTTAATATTTTATAATTGATTTAATTATTATTAATTATAAAAAAAAATATTTATTTCGTTTTTAAATATTATAAATTAAATATATTAATTTAAGTAATTTTTTAAATAAGTATGAGTATAGGAGTATATGTTTTGGGGTACTGATGTATATGTTTTGGGGTGTTTGGGTACTTTTAGGGTTTTGGGCTGGGTTTGGGTTTTGGGGTACAGGGGTGTTTTTAGGTTTTAGGGCAGGGTTTGGGTTTTGGGGTACAGGGGTGTTTTTAGGTTTTAGGGCAGGGTTTGGGTTTTGGGGTACAGGGGTGTTTTTAGGTTTTTGGGCTGGGTTTGGGTTTTGGGGTACAGGGGTGTTTTTAGGTTTTAGGGCAGGGTTTGGGTTTTGGGGTACAGGGGTGTTTTTAGGTTTTAGGGCAGGGTTTGGGTTTTGGGGTACAGGGGTGTTTTTAGGTTTTAGGGCAAGGTTTGGGTTTTGGGGTACAGGGGTGTTTTTAGGTTTTAGGGCAGGGTTTGGGTTTTGGGGTACAGGGGTGTTTTTAGGTTTTAGGGCAGGGTTTGGGTTTTGGGGTACAGGGGTGTTTTTAGGTTTTAGGGCAGGGTTTGAGTTTTGGGGTGCAGGGGTGTTTTTAGGTTTTAGGGCAAGGTTTGGGTTTTGGGGTACAGGGGCGTTTTTAGGTTTTAGGGCAGGGTTTGGGTTTTGGGGTACAGGGGTGTTTTTAGGTTTTAGGGCAGGGTTTGGATTTTGGGGTACAGGGGTTTGTGTTTTGCGTTACTTAAATTATATTTACGATTGTTAAATTAATTAAAATATGTTTAATAAATTAAATTAATTTTATTTCATTAATTACATTTTTTAATTTAATTAATTAAATTAAATAAATTATTTCAATTAATTAAATTTCATATCAATTTTAAAAATATGTACATTAAGTTAATTTTATTATTTAAATTAAATTAAATTATTCCCATTTTTTATTAAAATTACATTTATTAAATAGATATTATTTTATTAAATTAAATTATCGGCTATTTTAATATTTATTTTATTTAAATTAATTTAATTAAATTAATTAAATTAACTTAATAATATTTTTAAAAAAAGGTATACTTACCTATACTTACGATGTAATGCCATGCGTTGTAATACCATCTGCTATGTAATGCCATGCGTTGTAATGGCATCCGATGTAATGGATCCTGCGTTGTAAAAATTCCGTTGTAACGGAATGCGATGTAATATTTCGCGTTGTACTGACACCAATCCCTATAGGAACCATGTCACGGCCTGCATGCAGTGGGGCTGGAATACATTTGAGAATGGGTGTGCGGCCATTGCTGTTACACCACTGAAGTCATAGGGACCGTGAAAAATCATCGAAGCATCACACACAGAACAAGTGTAACAAATGTATTCATCAAGAGAGTAGTAAATGTGTAGTATGGAGCGGGTAGTGCACTTTGGAGCACCCTGTCACAAATAAATTACTAAAGCCTGGTGTGTTAGGGCACAAACAGCACACATCATTGAAATGGCCGCTAAATTGGCACAAAAGCACAGTTTTATTGGGTAAATGGTGTAGCGCATAAACAATAATATGTGAAACTGGTGTTTCAGAGAATATTTATAATTTGCATATCACCAAGTAAAGTGTTTTGATTTGTTTTGATCCTATAGAAATCTTTGTTTCCGTCATACTTCAGAATTACAAAAATTTTCCTCATTTATGTTTTTCAGACTGTTGATATATTCTACAATATTTGATCAGTTCATTTACTGGTATTTAAATATTGTTGTGTGAGGGAAAAAATGACATCCTGCAGCTTTTTCTTTTACACTCCCTATACCTCAACAACATTGTCAGTTCACCTTACAAAATGTTCTTGCTCTGTAATCAGTGAAAGAAAAGTAAACATAAATATCTGTGTTAAAAGAGTAGGCAACAATTTGTCTGAAGACATAGCTGGCCCTGTCTTTCAACGCACAGAAAATATGACAAGATAAAAACAAAATGTTATATAAAGGCATCTTTATTGTACATTCACCTTCTGAACTCCAGTAAGGTTATTTTGGGGATGCTGCAGCACCACCGCACACCTACTTCCACTCCTATGCCTGCATGCCTGTATGTCTGCCATTCTGGATCAAGGAAAAGGTGTTGAAGTGGGCAGCACTGTTTGTGCAATTGATATGTTTTATTGGTGAAAATTACATTTTGGAAAATTAATATGACTTATTTCGTGGCAATTCTTGTTGTTCATGTGTATTGCCTTGTGCTTTTACTTTAATGAGAGAAGAACGGAAACGTAAAGCACAAAACCTACCAACTCATGCTGTGACTGAATGTGACTATTAAGGCAACTATAACATATTATCATTTACATTATGAAACACCTAATTATACATAGCCAGTTAAAAGCTCTAAATTTACTTTTGTGTACAATTCTTTATCCTTTATGTCCCATTCTTGTTTGTCATTATATACCTCTCACTTAAAAGTCATAGGACCTTATTTAGAATTTGGCAAAGCAGGTCATCTGCTAAAAAGTGGCGGATTTCCTGTCCACTCAATTTAGAATGCTATTGATGTGCTCGAATGGGCAAGATTCATCAATATTTGACGCAATGTAACACAGCAAGACATCTTGCCTTTCTGCACCAAATGGAGAGGACAGTAATGTGCCATATCTACGAAGATATGGTGCATTCCTACTCTCCTGCGCTGCTGCACTTGCGGCTGCCAACCGCCAACACAACCACCCTTGTGTTACAGCTAGGATTGTTCTTGTGCTGGAAGGGACACCTTCCTGCGCAAAAACAATAATCTGAGGGGGTTTCCTCTTTCTACTTGTGCTGCAAAATGCAGCATATAGAGAAAGAGGAAAACGCAAGGAGAAATGGTCATATTTCTCCCCATTACGCCTCCCTTGGGAAGTCATTGCATTTTGAGACATTCCTTGTGCAGCCTTGCATTACTTCAGATTTACTATGCCACGCAGACTTACCAATGGTGGATGTGATTCCCTGACTGGCATAGCAAATCTCACTTAAGGGCTTGTGTTGCGCTTGTGTCACCTTGCGTGATGCAGGGGCAATGCAAGCCCTTGATAAATCTGATCCTTAATAGGGTGGACAGGGCATCCACCACTTGTTGATGGATTCCCTACATCCTCCCAAATTTAAATAAGGCCCAAAGTTTCCAAATTGATATTTAGTTTCTTTTTATGTTGCTGATGCAGTGTAACAATAACACTGCAAGAACTGGTGGATTAACAGAGAAATGTGATTGCTTGCAAAATAGCACCACATACATGTTTTCATTAGTATTTCAAGAGCAGAACCCACAGTAGAAAATTACAATACAAGCCTTTTTTGTGCCACTCAGTAGTTCCATTTCTATGTATCATGCACCAATGTACATAACTGCATGCAAAGCTTGTTGGTCATATTTTAGGCAAATCAATTTTTCACCAACCATGTTGGACCAGCGGGCACTTACTCCCTAAAGCAGGAACTTGAACAATCTGTCCATATTGTTCCTTTATTCTGTGCCATACCATGATTTCTTGTTGTACCGAGTAGAGCAGTGTGTGGTGTCTTGGAGCCTGCAGATATGAGGTAGTAATGCTATTCTGGCCTACACCAAGAACCCCCCTGTTAATTTGACCATCCACTTATTGACTAGATGCTGAACTACCAGGACTTGGTTAGAGTATATCCTAATTTTGGGATGTGCGCATATTGTGCCCTTTTTAGGTCGAGCCTAGAGGCACAGCACATGCGCTGCTCTGCGAGGCATGCTGTAATGTCTCTGGGAAGTTAGAAGATATCCCCATACACCCACCGCTTGTGATTGGTTACTTTGTCTGCCTTTCTAAACGCCATAGTTTTGGTTCATGGATAGAGTACATTTATCCTGTCTTGTGGCTGTTTTGTTTCCACCATGGCTCTGCCCCTGCTGCATGGATCCTTTCAATATGGGCCATATGTTTTAGTACCTGTACTACATTTCCTTTTGCCTCGGCTTCTTTTTTTATCTTGCATTTGTTGTAACATGAATAACGTTGGCCAGGGGCCCGTCGGTCTCCTTCCCATGCCTGGCCCTGGATCCATCGACAGTGAAAGGTGTGGGAGCTAGACGGGAAAAGGAATGGTGAGGTGCGCAGAACTTCATCTTTGTCTCACCACACTGTATCTGCGTTGTTATATTGCACTTTGAGTGTTAGAATGCACTTTAAAGTGTTAGGGAGTTGCGTTCACTTAGTGAGCGTTCAGTACAGCCAACTCAACATTAGGTCCCACTGCTGCTAACAGTAGAAATGGGTGCAGATGTCAAGCCACAGTGACCTGCCTTCCGCAGGCCACTCTTCCACATGTCCGGCTTTTAAAAAGTCTTAATAGCTTAAAATTCCAGTCTAATGGGTCTATAATCTACAGGAGTCCAAATCTGCTCTTGAGATCTTTCTTATGGAAAACGGATCCCACCGTTTTCAACATATTGTATATAGTGAAAGAAATCTGCGCATTTTGACTATTAGGAAAATCTAAACAGATACTTAATATTTTTGAAGTTTTCAATCTGTCTAAATTTCAAAATCTGCAGAATGTGAGCAGAAGAATCAGAAAGCAAGGAATGACTGGGACCTAAAGTGAGGGCTGTGGGGCAGCTGTTAAAGGCCTTAGGCACTATTGGTATGGACTGAGGTGCTGATTTATTAGCTCTGATTTGACACTGCTACAATTTGCAGGATCTGTTGTTACCATTTAAAAATACATGTACATATAATGGTCATTGGCTCCATCCAGAGGAGTATTACGCTCACCTCATGCTATTCGCTAGTTGCTATAGCATTGCTCCTCTTATGGAGCCCTTGCTTTACAGTGCAGGAGGGACTATTTTACATCTCAAAGGTACAACAAATCATCACACATTATTTTGTTCTCATAAATGCATTATATACAGAAATCAATCACTTTGTTTTGTTTTTTCACTGCATCATTCTTTTTTTATTCTTTTTACCAGTCAGTAATCCAAATGCAAGTGAGACCTATTGGCTTTTCAAACGCTTGTTAATGTCACTAGGAGAAACCTCGCCATTTCTTTGCAGAGCTAGAGCTGAATAAATAGCACGCTGATACACTCCAGCATGGCCTACCTGAATATTTCTGGAAAGTGGGAGGTAGTGTGTAGCGGTAGGGAATAGATGGGTAATTAAGGTATCTTAATCCTGTGGAAGCAGTAGAGAACCCAAATAACTCTTATGGTTGTGGCAGTGAAGGAGAAAGTTGGAAGGTGGATACAGGCCCACACCAGTTGTGCAGGTAAACTCCTCTTAAGTGTTCATACCTTTCGCACCTTACAAGTGCATTGTTTTTCTGAGGGAAGGCAACTGCTACTTTGTGTGTGTATGTCTATGAAATGTGTACTACTGCTACCTGTGTTGTCCCTGTTCTGTGTGTAATGGAAGCATGCACTTCTGCTGCTTATGATGTGCCTGTCCTTGGTGTAAGGGGTGTTTGTACTGCAATTGCTTACCCTGCCCATGTTCTGTGTGTGAGTGATTCCTCAAGAGAGTGTCTTATTAGAAGCCAACACTCTCTTGCATATCGGCCTGCTCACTCACTCACACAGGCACCTGCACAAACTCAGGTCGACAGCGAGTGGCTGGTTCAGTTTGATTCCGCATGTTTCTGTTGTATTAAACGGTCAAGGGAAAGACCTGAGACTAGACCTCCATAAGCCACTGACTTTTTGAAAAGGTGGAGAGCCTCTCTGATATGAGCGAAGCCTCACACCCACATATATGGCAGTCACAGGGATGGCAGGCAGAGGCTCAGGCTACTGCGTGCTGCAGGAAGGAGATGCAGATCAAGAGCACTCCAAATCTGGCCACACAAAGGTTATATTTAGTCCTCCTCCAGCTGTTGACAATATCAAGTAAAGAAGTAGGGGGCACATAGCATGCAGTACACTGCTCCAATGCAAGTATGCTACATATTAAGCACAGTTTAATGTGGAGTCTTTGAAGATGCATACTTTTGGATATGTTTCACCATGTAAGGCTCCTCTTAAAGCATCATCCAACTGATAATAGTGTTTTGCAACACTTCACAGCAGTTGGCTGACACTTAGCATTACTATTGTGTTTTGTGGCCACTTTCCTCAGTAATCTGTTTTTCTAGTACCTCAGCTGTTCATGCAGCAGGACCCTTAGTTCTAGCATCTAATGTTAGGGTACTTTGTAACAAATTATTAAATTAGTTTCCACAGACTTGCCGGCAGGTATTTGGTGGGAAGCATTGTATACTCTCTTCAAAGTAGCTGAGGGCAGATACCTCATCAAGCAAAGCAGAGCAACAAAGGCTTCCAAAGGTTTTGCCACCTAAATGTTTCCTAACCTCAGCCCCTACACAGAAGATTAAGCTGATGAAATAGGATAGGCAGCCAGAGAAGAAGCTAAAAGAAGTTAGCCAGTAAGTTGATTCCGGCAGAAACCAGAAGGGTCATTAACCAAGAGAGAGCAGAGGCCACCATATTTTCAGTTCAGATTCCAGAAGTAGGCAGGGATTCACACATTCCTTTAGATCCAGCCAAAACTGACTTCTGTGCCATTCAGGCAGTCTCTCTCACTGTGCATCCAAGAGCAATCTTGCACACTGCATTAAAATGACCAAAGAGGGGAGAATGGGCAGAAAGACCCGCGAACAGTAAAATGCAAGTTGTTCAAAGATAGGTTGCCTGTAGTTTCTTTGCCTCCGTCATCGATTGGAGGAAACAGTGAATTCCATCAGTGCTGGGTTCGTGTTGGAGAGAAATATAGAAGAGAAGCTGCACACTGAACCCCTCTACATTCAGCCTACCTATTGTGGCGTCGCTTGGGAGCCCTCCACATTTCCCTGAGAGTTGGTCAGGGTGTGGTCACCCTATCCCTTTTTTTAAATGTATTTTCAAGATGAAGGGATTATGTTCCTGAGTCCTCTAATGGCTGCCACAGCACATTGGCCATGTTGTGACCAGCCATTCAGGATTGACTTGTCCCCTTTAAATTGACCATTCAGAGCCTACTTGAACACCAACAGTACAGATACACCTTCCTTTTTAACTCCTTCATGCTCAACCGGAACCCTTCTTTAAACACGAATTGCTTAAAAATAGCTGAACTGGTTTACACCAAATTATGCTTTGCCAAGTTTGGTGTGATTTGAATCCGCCATTCTTTCTGTATCAGAGAGCAATATTTCTTAATGGATTTAACATGGGAAATCACACTTTTGCCACCCCCACCCTTTTCTTGGCCCCCAATTCATGAAGGAACCAATATAGCTAAACTATTGTTTTTAAGAAATTTTGTGCAAATTTGTCAAATGACGCTAAGGTTATTAGTAAAACAAAAACTGCTCTTTGTATGGAAACTGTGACCAACCTAACTACACAGCATTATTTTATAGTAGTATTTATTAAGTGATGTAGTGCTACAAATCATTTGACTAAAAATTATCATCAGAATTACCTCAGTCATTAAAAGTAATATAATAGTCGACACAAGATATACCCAAAGCTTACCAAACATCCCTAACCTATTCTTTTAAAAACCTCTGGTTACCTTGTGCCATCATATTGTCATCATTAAGTCTGTATTATTTTCAGAGCCATGTAAAATCTCCAGCATACCTTAAAGCCAGAAGATCTTTAAATCAATTTGAAAATTGACAACATACTACCCAGTAGCTGTTCTTTGTATCAGCCAACCCCATATAATAGGGGTCTAATAGGCCTTTTCCCTTCAAGATGTTATGAAGTAGGTGGAAGCTAATGCATTCAGACCTTGTATTACCAACGCAATGCTTCTGTTAGAAATATGAAAAAGTATTACCTTTGAATTGTACCAGCATGGATCTGTACCATGTGAGCCTTTAGACCCCCAGCTATGGTAAACACCTACCAGAGAAGGACCAAGTCCCAGGCCCCCTTTCAAGTTGAAGTAACTGGAGCAAACAAAGTTTGGCAGTTTTGCATATGCACTGTGTTAGCTACCACAAAATAAGCAGAACAATATTTTAATTTTAAGGCCTGATTTTTAGGTCCATCACGGTAATGATAGGTGAAACAAACCCTCAATACTACTGAATAAACATAACGTAAGTGCCATGCATTAAGGTCTATGGTGCACACTAAGACTATTCAACTTACTTATTCATGGTATTGAGAGCTCAATTCTACAATTACCCAGGGCCAGGGACCAGCTACATCGTGGTGCAATATTCAGGAACCCCCTGTGTGTCTATTTGATGTTGATAGACTTTTTTCTGTTTGTAAGCTTGTATGTTTTATTGTGGCTTTGAAAGAGCAACTCTGCACAGAAGCACTCATGTGCACTTTGTCAACATCATAACTTGTGGAAGGTTGTCATCACAAGCTCTTCTGCGCGATGAGTTCATCAGACGCAGAGCATTGCTATGACGGCCTTAGATGAAGTACATCCACCATGTTGGGTCATTATTGAAGCCCATTCTTGCAAAAACACTGTTCTTTTTGGTTCTCTCTTATGCATTCCTTCTGTGTCATGGGCATCGCATGGTTGTCGTATGTCATTGTTAAGTCATTTTTTGAGAAAAAAACATGACAATTAAAATGACTCCACCCACTAGTAGCATTTGGTGCCAAGCCAGAAAAAAAGTGGCTTTAAAAAATCGAGGAGCTCTTGACACTGATCCAGGATTTAATGAAAAAAATTCAGTAACCTTGCACCTCCTGACTCAAATGTGTAGCTATGCCTCTTATATTTATATTCAAAACATGTAAAATAGTTCTTGGTGTTTAAATACTTTCAGGTGTATAGATTGTTTGCAATAGAACATCTGCTACATTTGATGTTTAATAACTGCAGCCACTAATTGTGAGTCCTGTTTCCATAACAGTGAAACCGTTTGTGCTAATTTGTCAAGATGTGCATATGAGACCATATTCATTTTTGGCCAGTAAGGCAACATGGTTTCTTTCTATGGCACTGATAAAAACCCATAGCTGATATAGAAATAATTACGTGTATAAATCAGGAAATACTTTAGTGAGGGTGTAAAAAATTTAAACCTTTGAAGATAAATCAATGAATGCATAGTGTCTCTTTTACATACCACTTGCTTCTTGGAATTCAACCTATAGGGCTAAAGTAAAATGGTGTTACCAATACTTTCAGTGCTGTGAGTGACTCTGAAGTAGATTTCAAGGTAAGTATAACCATGTATCACTCCCCTCTCTTTCATTTAGCTGTAAAGTTTGTTTCTCATTTTTGAATGCTGATGACGTGAGATCTTTCATTTGTTACCTGAAGAAGGCTGTTTCAGATGAAGGTCATGTTTTCAATGCCAATTTCTCAGTTGTGCCTGGCTGCTTCCTTTGAAAGAACATTACTATGTTTGCATGATTGCCTGAGCTGCATGGGTAATTTAATCTCTTTTAGGTCTATTTGATCATTGTGGTCCCTCAGGAAAGGCATTTATATCTGAATGCACTTCAAATGATTCAACGTTTTGTGTTATTGAAGTCAAAGACTGATCATGAGACCACTCCAGACAGAGCTTAGCGATGCTGTATGTGTTGATTTGAATCCTACCGTATCTGGGATTCGTCGTATTTGGCCATGGACCTGGCATTCATTTGGCAAATCGTTGATGACACTCACTTCTGTATACATTTAAAATATATTCTAACTTAGTGGCATCATTTTTAATATGAAATGTAGCATTGACAAATAACACTTTTTTATACTCTCTCAAATCTCTGCCTCATTTCCAGTCTGGAAAAATGTCAATAGTTTTGGTGTGGTGCTAGGGAAGTAGTTAAATCCATAGGAATAACAAAGACAAAGATCGAGGCTACTAGTACTGGTCATTCAAGAACACAAAATATTGTGGATAACAACATGCAGGAAACAAATTGTCAGCATTTTGGATTTTCCATGCTTCTGTTACCCAAACCTCCTTTAAAGAAATAGCTGGATACTCACTTTCCGAACCAATTTCTATGTATATATGCAGAAATTAATCATTGTATATCATTTTATGCCCTGAAAGGACACAGCTCAACTTCCCCTGTTCCTGGTTATAAATATTTGTAACTAAGCTTGTGACGAAACGGTTCCGTCACAAGCATGTAAGGGGTTAAAAACACCCTAACGTTTTGGTGCCAGTGCCCCCAACTATCCCTCTGGTACATTATATTCAGATGAGCAGCTCATACCTCCTTCAACAAAGTAGAAAGTGGAATCCCCAACCCCCGGTATTTTTGGAGTTAGAGCGAATGTCAAGTGATTCCTTAATTGCAACATTTAACAGGACCCAAATGTCAGACTGGCACCCCCCTCCAGGGACTGATAGCGTAAATAGGAGCCTACAGAGACCCTTCCAAGCATTAGGAATCCATAGAGGTATTGAGGGATGATACCTTAAATTAGATTGTCCTATGGCATCTGGTCCATAAGTTATTGCTGGTGGTAAAGCTGTGGTTAATTGTGGACCTGGTAGTAAATTGATGAAGCATGAGGATTCAGTATTCTTTCATCACCAACGGGAGTCATGCAGTTGTTAATACTGAGAGATATGTGGGACCCATAGCCCAGTGGTGTTCAAGTATCATAAATAAACTAAGAGTACTTGACAATACAGAAGTGCCAGCAGTATTGTCCACGACCACTGTCGATAATTACCATAAGTACCAGCACTACTGTTCCATAACAAGCTCAAAGTGGACCCAAGGTATGTAAAACAGAACAAGATGTGTTTGTGTTGTTCAGGGTCACAAGTACTTAGACTATCTACATCGTTTAGGAAAATAAGATTATGAGTTGAAGGAGCTGAGGCAGGGGGAGGACTTGCATTAAAATAGATTTGCTGCATAATGTTTACTGCTGTACTCAAAAGGGATTTATGCACTTCTCAGGGGAGAACAAATGCAAACACTCTAATTGAGCTGATGACACATACGTCACTGAGCTATTAAGCGTTTTCATGAGAAAGCTTTTTGTGCGGGAAAGGGACTGCATGTTGTCAGGAATAACCGAGAAGATGCATTTATAGAGCAAAGGCCTGCATGTGAGACTCCAAATCAACTCCTTTTAAACATCCGCACTTTTGGGACGCATGCATACACTGGTGGTAGCCACGCAATGCTGGCATTTGCCTATAAGCAAGTGAATTCAGAATATGTTTATGGTCAAATTTTAATGCAGTTTTGATTGCACGTATGCCGTAACCTTAAAATAGCACGCAACTCTTGCCAGAATGCTGACCAGTAAACAAGTATCAATGACTATACAAGTTTTTGTATTTTTTTAATCTCTTCTAGCACTACTTCTGCTGGCGGCTGAGGTTGCCTTCTAAAATGCAAATGATTCTTTGTTTCACATGATACTGATCTGTCCCACAATTCCACTTCCTGTTTTGTAATCCAACTGTATGTTGTGTCTAGTGGCCGCGGAGTATTTGGCCACAGCTTTTGGGTCCTAAATTACAGTCCTAAAATAGTTGTTAAAAAAGCAGCTGCTTCGCCCTCCTTCAGATGGTTTCGATCAGCAGAGGTGACTTGTTTGTCACCTTTGTTGATCTAAAAACCGCTTTTGATTTGGTACAACGGCAGAAGTTGTGGGGAGTCCTAAAGGAGGTTGGTCTGCTTCTTGAAGTACTTTCCTTATTGGTCAGACTTCATGACAATAATTATATCTGGTTTAGATGAGGTGCCCCGGGCCAACAGACGGGAAGATCCCTGTGCAGAAAGGTGTATGCCAAGGGTGTGTATTGGCTCCACCTCCATTTTCCTTATACTGAAACGAGTTGGCCAAGTATCTCTCAGACTGCTCTGCGGATGCTCCTATTGCAGCCAACATTAAAACTCCAATCTTGCTATTCGTAGATGATACCATTTTAATATCAAAAACTCTGAGTCGCCTCCAACAACATCTCAATAAATTTTTATGCCTTCTGTAATGACCGTAGATTAGAAAAAACATAGCTAAAACAAAATTCATGGTCCTTACTAATTGTAGAAGGGCAAAGACTCCTTAATTCAGGGGAAAGTCCTAGAAAGAGTTGACTCATTTATTTATTTGGGTATTAAACTTTCAGCAACTTTTTCATGGTGTCCTCATATTCATAACGCTTTGCTGAAGCATAGTCAGATTGCTGGGGATATTTTAAAAGAACACCATGCTTCTCATACTACACCTATAGCCCCACCTTGCAGGTCTATGTTGCTAAGGCGCTGGGGCAGCACTGTATGGGGCTGCGTTATAGAGCTTTAGTGATATCTCTGCTCTAGAGCATTCCAAGAGTAAATTCATGAGGGCACTAACCTCCCTTCCCCCTAGCACGCATCTGCTTCCTCTTCGTTTGGACATGGGCATCAGAAATGTAGACTTGAAAGCCTCCTTATGACCATTACTTTTACAGCAGATAATTTGGTCTTCTCCTGAGCTGGCACATTATGCTGTGATACTACTAGATGTTATCAAAGTGGATAGAATTCATCACCTTCCTTGGCTGAGCGCTATGACAAATTATTTGCTTGTTCTATGACTTGGCCATTGTTGGGCCCATAGTATGGCAGCCCACACTCCATATAAGGATGCTATGAAGAAACAATACTGGGCCCTATTAGCTAGTAAAGAGGAACAAAAATATGTGGGCACAGTAACTGGTGATTTTTAAAATTTCAAATTGACGCATTGTTTAGAGAAATATTGGGAATTGATCAGTACCCCATTTGATGGGAAATTATATCACCAATTTCGAGTGTGGCCACTAAGGTCATTTAGTAGAAAATGTGTAGGATCTGAGTCCTCTAATTGTCCATTTTGTAGTACTCATGTTGAACCCGTACCTCATGTTCTGTTTGTATGCCCAGCTTATGCCCATCCTGTTTAATTTGGTTGGCACCTATTTGTAAGCAGCTGGACACCGCCAGTTATTCCGTCACCTTGAGGCATCTGAAAACGGCAGTGGCGGCTGGTGACATTTGAAAGTGGTAGGGCGGAAAATGCGAGCGAGCCCGAACCAAACTGTCACCCCATAAGCATAAAAAGAGCTTTTCTCACCTCTTGTGCCCAGCTATAATTTTCTACTTGTTCTTGCTAAGGTGTTTTGGGGCATTGATTGCCACATCTTGCACATGACTACTGACTTTTTCCAAGGAAAATACTCTTTAGGGAGGAATGGGAAAACAGAAAGTTGTAGCTGGAATGCATGAATTCATCCCAGCCCTTGGTAATTACTCTTAGTTGAATTCCAGTCCATTATTTTTCTTAGTCTCTGTGTCACTAGAGACAAGGTCACACTATATGAAAATTGGTCCAAGTCTCGTCCAAAAAGGGACAGCCTGTACTACTGGACTCTGTCCCTTCTGATTGGGAACTGAAGACCAAACAACCTCACAGATGTTCCAGTTTTATTTGGCTTAATCATGTTGGCACACCTGACCCACTTAGGATGACTCACTGAGAGTTAATCTCTGGTACTTTCCAGAGTTTTTTTCTTTTTACTCACTGTGTCACAAAGATAGGGACACCACATGCAAATCATTTTTGTACACATGCTATGTGTGTGAACACAAGAGACCCCAAACTTGTTTCAGCCTTGTTCGGCTTTATCAGTGTGGTGCAGCTAGAGACCTGTACTAGGCCCAGTTTAGTCAGAACCCCTATGTCAGCCTAGTTACAGTTCCGCATTGAAAATATCTGAAGTGTAGTGTGCAATTATTGAATTAATCTCAGCCAAATGTAACTACCCAGGGACGAATTCTAGTCTATTGCTTACTGTTCCAATACACACAGCAAGCCCCCTCTGCAAATAAGTATAGGCCACACCACAAAAGGGACCACTACAACGAGGCCTACTATGTATTTCTGTGGTGTGCATATGCCGTCTGCCCTCTGTTCCACTTCGAAACATATCACCTGACCACACCCCAAATGGCAGTTTAAGTATACTCACTGTCCACAATGTGAATCGGAAACGCAACCTGTGAGAATGGACGAATGCGACAGTCTGCATCAAAACACAAGGCTAGCGCTGAGTAGCAGCTCCCCCCTGTCCCTGGAATAACATGTATCCTTGGGAAGCTAACCATATTCAACTAAACAGCCTGGTGATAGGCACACAAGTACATTAAATTGCCAGGTGTCACATCACAACAAATGAATCACCATCCTGAGATTGTAAAGCAACCACCTTTCCCATCAATCATGCCTCATGGTAGATGCCGCACTTTGCCGTTGCGAGTTCGCACGCCAGTGCGCCACGACCCCTATGGAGCATAGAACATATAGAATTCACTGCCAAAGCCTGAATTGCCCTGCATGTATGAGGCACAACACAAGAGAATACATCATGTTACATATAAGTTTGTGAATGTGTCAGACCTGGGTAGCTTAAGCACAGACGGCAGACCTGTGATCTGCCAGTGTGCCAAAACCTGAACTGACTCTACCAGATGTCCCACTGTGACACCCGCTCAGCCAGAAGGTTGGCTCCCACCTTCATCAACAATTTTATCTCTTGGTTTACACACTGCCTGCCAACAGATGTCACGTCCAGAACAGACAACAACTTTTGTATGCAATGAGAAGGCTTAAACGATATAAAAGGCAGTATCAGCTCAAAATAGAAACAAAAAGCAGACAAATTACAACCTCTCAGGCCAATTTCAAGATGAAAAAAGTTTGTTTGTGCAGCTTACTTTCGAGACTGGTAAATCAAAATACCTGCTTGTACATCATATTTTTGAAAACAGAAGACAGCGACGCTACGTTAGAATGCAAGTAGTAAGGACTCCAGTGAAGATTACATGTAAACAGCATGCAACACAATTGCCACTGCAAAAACACCATACTTACAGCTTTCTGATGAAATAACAAACCAGAAGGAAAATCATAAGGAAACGTTGTTAGTTTTACAAAAACCCACACAACTGCCACATTTTCTTTTTTCGGACATCAACTGCCTTAGAATCAACTTATAATTTCCTGACCTTATTGGCAAAGCACAACCTGCAAGAGGGTAGCCTGCTTGCACGGACTAAGAATGTTCCACAACAAGCGCACATTAGAGAGGAGGGGTTTGTGCAAATTATAATAGCGTACACGCCGTAAAGGAGACCAAAGAGGAGACAGCTTTGTTAACACTGAAGTATATTTAGTCAATTTTTTCTCTAGTAAACCATGGGCAGGATGACAGAAATCCTACAAGATAAGACGCAAATACTAGATCTTGTTTCCCTCTACCTCACACCTCTACCACCACGGCTATCTATGCCTGATGCTGCGGTGCCACTTCACAAAATTCTGTGTCCCTCTCTTCTGTGGGGAAGGAGGGGGGTGAGGGGGTGGTGGGTGGGGAAAGGATTTTCCTGTGCCGTCTGTCCACAGTGGATTTTGTTCCTGAGTGGGTATGTGTCGCAGGACTGCTGTCAGGACATCTTAAACATTGGCATGCGAGGGTGAAACGACAGCAGCGAGTAGAACGTGTCACTAGATCTCACCCGAGGTAAGGGGTTACCCAGTGGCCAGGGCAGGGGCAACGCAGGCCGGAACGGCCCAGTAGACAGTCTGAATAGTCTCTATGATTAAACCTTAACTCGCGATATCACGGGCCACGCTCCCTTGTTGTGCACAAATTCCCTGCGCCGAGTATTGGATGTAAGATGAGAGGTGTAGTGATGCTTATTCTCTGTAGAGTTGTGGGCATGAGCTGTAGAATGTGTTATTAGAATACTTGCATGTCATATTAGAATGTTTGCATGTCATGTTGTACGATGTTCAGAGTGTTTGCCATACCTGAATTCTTCTTCAAAGGCCTTAAAGGGGGCAAGGGAGGACTTCTTATTGGCACGTATTCTGGACGCGAGGTTTGGTGTTGTGATAGGCCTGTTGCGAGAGGACTCTTCGTCGCTGTTATTACGGGCAGGCGTGGTCAATGCGCAGGCTGTGAGCAGACAATAATATTGTGGTACGTGCCGGTTTTTCCTTGAAATGCAGTCTAGCAGCATAACGATTCACCTCTCCCCAAATAGGTTATATGTAATTATAAGAAGCATAAGCATCACACATGATGCTCTAATTTCTTACATATCAGTGGAATGTTGTTTCTCGTCACAATCCCCAGACTACCCAGTTTGTCAATTTTCGAATATTGATCGATATGCTGTAGAGTAGTGGTGGGTCCCTAAACCAGGCCTCCTGTTGACACTCGGAAGTCGGAACCAAGTAACAAAATATAGAGCTGAGCTACACGAACCTACACGACAGGCGCTGCTGAATAAAACTCTAAGCAAAAGGGTAATTTACCTACCTGACCGCCGTCCGTCAGCTCCGCATCCTGGGACCTCCGACCTTGGCGCCTTCATGGAAACTGTTACCCCGCCCTCCATCCTCAGCCTATCCTGGCGCTGGAGCAGCGCCAGGATTGACACAGGGCATGGTTGCTTTCTGCCCTCCTGCCCATTAGGAGAGCGAGGTTTCGCTCTTCTAATGGGCATGCGAGCAGGCACAATTGCGCATGCGTGGGCAAGGCTGAAAAATGTGCCTCCGTCCCCACTCATGCGCACCTGTGTGCTGCTGCCTGCCCCAGACAATGCCTTATGCCTTTCAGTCAACATGTCACAGGACCGTCCACCCCCTTCAGACTCTGAAGGGGGTGGGCGGTCCTGATTCATGCTGACTGACAGGCATTGTCCCTCGGCATTTTGAACTTAAGTAAACTGAGAGTTTACTTAAGTTCAGAGCAGTACGCCGAGGGAGCTGCGGGTGCGGGCGGGGGGGGGGGGGGCAACGCCCTAACGCCCCTAATGGACGCACCGCGACTGGAAAACGGTCAATTCCACCCTGCACGTTTGCGGGGTAGCAAAAATGTTTGGGCGGATGTGGTCGATAAGATGCTCTATGGTCAATTGATTGGATCTAATTGTTGCTCATGGGCTTGTTGGATTAATTGCTGCTTACCCACAGTCATTGCAGTTGTTACAATTTGTGTGTGTGTAAAGTTTTAAACATTGTAACCCAAGCTGCTATTTGTGCTATATTTATATATTAACTTGTTTTTATCATGGAACTTTTTTGGCTTTGACCGAAATAAAGTTATTTTGAATTTGATTCTTCAAGTTGTAGAACACATCTTTCCATAGTATCACCCAGTCCTTGAATTTCACCATGAGCTTGGAATTTTACACTCACCATCATATATCTCTCTTGACTCAATTTTCGCCAACCCACCTGGGTAATTTGGAGCTCTGAAACAAATTATTGTTGTGAGTAAATTTAATTTTTATTTGTGCTATATTTATATATTAACTTGTTTTTATCATGGAACTTTTTTGGCTTTGACCGAAATAAAGTTATTTTGAATTTGATTCTTCAAGTTGTAGAACACATCTTTCCATAGTATCACCCAGTCCTTGAATTTCACCATGAGCTTGGAATTTTACACTCACCATCATATATCTCACTTGACTCAATTTTCGCCAACCCACCTGGGTAATTTGGAGCTCTGAAACAAATTATTGTTGTGAGTAAATTTAATTTTTATTGCCAAAGGGTGAATTCACTGTCAACTATAAATTCATGTAGACGAAACTTTTTTTTTCATCTCTTAGGGTCTAATTATGACTTTGATAGTCAGACTGCCAGTCTGTTGGTGGCGGTCCGACCGCTGACAGTCAATCAGTCCGACAACTGTCTCTAAAGTACGGCGGTCGGACCGACATCATCCTGATGACACCTCTACCTGTGCCAGGATCATGCATCCCAACGGTGTGGCTGTGGAGATAGTTGAGGGGAATGGCGACGATCCAAAGAAAGGCACCCCCGTGCAGATTACAATCTGCATTTATGACATTCTTTATATGACAGCGCGCCACCATGTAAATGATTTCTAATACGTGAAGAGGGACCCCCTAAACAGGCCCCCCCGGGCCATCTCATCCAGGGGGAGCAGTGCATAGGGGCACATGTAGTGCCCACCTCTGCATGCAGTGTCATGTGTGCATTGTGGGCCATACATGACATGGTGCATGGTAACAGTGTGCACACGATAGTGCAGGCATTGCACTGCAATGGCATCACCTTCAGACTTGCGTTGTGAGCCTCAGCACATCACAGCTGACAGACCGCCGTAGTCACAGCGGTCATGCCTTAATAAGGCAGTCAGGATGCTGCCGGGTAGACGGCGATCGGGACACTAAGGATTGGCGGTCTGACTACTGGGTTCATAATTAGGCCCTTAAGTACTTCATTACCTTTGCTCACAGTCGTGGTAAGTCAAGCTGTGCATCAGTGTTCTGACAAAATATTGTGGAAAGAATATCATAAGGCATAAGATTGGAGTTACAGTCATGACTCTGAACCCCTAAAAGTACAGTACTTTTCCCAATGTGGTTTGGTGTGGAGTGTGAATAGCAAATCCACACCTCCCCAAAGTCCAACACTTTCCCCAACTTGGTTAAGATTTGAGTTTGCTAGCTAATCTTAACCCCTCCCAGTCCAACACTTTCTCTAATATGGTTACGTTTGGAATTAGGATTACAAAGATTACTTTACCGCTGAAAGTCCAGCATTTTCCCCAATGTAGGTAAGTTTGGAGGGGCATACTAAATTTTAGTCCCACCTTCTCTACATACAGCACTTCTCCAGTGTAGTGACATTTGGATTTGGAATTGTAAATCTGAACCCCCAAATGTCCAACACTTTTCAGAGTGGGAATGGTACATTTAAACCCCACAAAGTACAATATTCTTCCCAATGTGGTTACATTTGGAGTTGGAATAGTACACTTTGCCCAATTTAGTTAAGTTTGGAGTAGGAATAGTTAATTTGGCCCTACAACCTAGTCCAACATTCTCCCCAATATGGTTAATGTTGGAGCTTGAATAGTATACCCGAACCCGTCAAAGACCAACACATTCCCCAATGTTGCTATGTTTGAAGTGGGAAGAATTAATTTGACTGCCCCCACACAAAATCTTTTACTTTACCTAATCTTGTCAAGTTCAGAGTGGAAATAATACAGTTTGAAGTGGGAATAGTAAATGTGACTCTCCCAAAGTACAACTTTTTTCCCAATATGGTTCTGGTCCCTCAAAGTTCATTTCGCCAATGTTTTTCCAATGTGGTTCAGTTTTGAGTGAGGATAGTAAATCTGACCCCCTCGCCCCCAAATGCCAACTCTGTCCCAAAAGTTGTTTGGGTAGTTAGGTTTGGAGTGGAAGTAGAAAATAAACTTTCCCCAAATCATAACGCTTTCACCAATGTGGCCACATTTTTATTAGGAATAGTAAATGTGATATCTATAAATAGTTATAATGTGTTTTGATTTCGTACTTTTTCTTTTGTTCACTGAAAAGCTGTACTCAAGTCAAGTCAAGTTATACTTTATTCATTTACAGTGAGCCATAAATGTGAATAGCAAAGACAAGATACATACTGTAGAAGCAGTTATTAAAAACAAAGACATTGAATAATATACAATAAAATATACATTAAAAACCAATACAAACTATGCAGTTCAGTGTCGCTTTCTGATCAATATACCACTTTAAAAAAAATTGATTATAGCATAACACACCTCAATGCTCCCTAAATGCGGTAAAAAGGCAAAACGTTGTCGTAAGAGATCTTGTATTAAACTTACATAAAATTGGGTCAAGAAACGTTTACTTTGTGAGGAGTATAGTGAGCAGAATAATACAAAGTTCATTGTGCTTTGTGCGGAGTTACCATCACAAGGACATGGGGGAAGTGATGAAAACCATGACCCTTGGATGTGAAAGGCCAGCAAAAAGTAAATTGAGACAAAACCTTGTAAGTAAAAATCTATGGCACTCATTGGAGATAAGCTGATGATAGAGTATTGGCATGGAGTTCACAGTCGAATTCTGATGAAATATGCCTAACTCTCTTGCATACAAATTTGCCATACGTACAGAAACGTATAAAGCAGTTTTTTAACTGCAGAAGGGGTCATATGCAAGGACTTCCCTGGCCCTGAGAAAAGCTGTGGTGTCCCTAATTCATTAAAACCTTTTTTAAAGTAAACACCCATGGGATATCAGTTGTTCTATCTAAGGTAGGACATTTGGATATTATAGCTCTGGAAAAATATGCTTCAGGTGTCCTCCAATGTCTTAGCCATAATAACAGAAGTTCTAATTTCTAATTTAATATAATCTTCTGCAAAGCTGAGGCACACCTCGGTATGCCAGCAGATTGTAGATGCAGTTTAGAGGACTGTCAGGCATCCATATGTACATTTTAAGCCTGAGGGGAGTCTGTTAAGTCAGGCTGCTTAAACTGTTTTTAACGCTATAAAGTAAACATTCTGCTCGAGCGGCAGCTTCCTCATTGCGAGCGGTTGTGACCTGGCGGAACTGCCCATGATGGGAAATGTTTCTGGGAGGTCAAGCGCATGATTTTTTCCCGCGAGCGCTCAACAACTTACCGTTGGCAAGCCACTCGAGAGAAAAATCCTGCTCCGTATCACTTCACAGAGTTTTTCAGAACTCCGCAGGGAGCTCAGAGTTGGCAAAACTCAGAATTCTCTGCCCACCCCTATTAAATTTGTTATTCCACTTTTTGCAAAAAGCCAGCATTAGTATAACCCCACATTCCTGCTCTTTTAGGCACATGCATCATTGTAAAAATGTGCCATTCCTTATTTGCGATATTTAAGGAATTGCAAATAAAGAATCGCAAAACGCGATGCAACATAAAATTTGCGATTCAATAAAGAATCGCAAAAAATCACAAATAAAATAGAGATTCTGGCAATTGCGATTTCGCTATTAGCGATGTGGCGGAGTCGCACATTGATGCATCTTGATGACTTCAGAACCAGGAAGTGAGCAGCCCAAGCCTCATTTTCAGTGCACAGGCTCAGGGAGAGGAGGGAGCTGGCTCTGGGAGCTGAACAGGAGTGTGACTGAGAGATTGGAAACACCTGGCAACTAACTGAAAACGGGAGCTGCACAAACAGCAGAGAACAGCCAAACAGGCAGGAAAAGGAAAATAACATTTTCTGAAAAAGAAATTGACACCCTCATTGAGGGAGTAGTCCACAGCCATGATAAGTTGTTTGGCAAAGCATCTTTAAAAGTGCCAGAGCAGGAGAAAAGAAAAATATGGATCCGGATCCAAAACAGAGTGAATGCCATTGAGGTGACACATCGCAACACTGAAGAGCTGAAAAAACGATGGTACGATTTGCGCAGTCGGGCTAAGGTGCGCATTGCTGACCGGCTGAAGGAGGCAATGAAGACAGGAGGGGGAACACCAACAGACACTGGGAACACTCCCATGGAGGACTTGGTGGAATCCAGAATCCAGCCTGAAGCTGTTGTTGGTGTGACACAGCTAGACACCTCAGGAGCTGCACACACATCTGAAGGTAAGATGAATGCATGTTGCCATTGTCCCAAATAATAAAGTTAGTACCTGAGCTCAGAATAGCATAAGTGCACACTTTTTAGCATCTACTACACAATGTTTTCAGAAAGGGAAGTGCATTATGGGAGATCTAGGCAGGTCAAGCAGTTACAATGAAAAACACACAAATATGCAAAAAACAACTCTAAATAGTGTAACAAATGCTCAATTTAATAACAAATAAAAAAATCAATAGCTGTGACATGACCTCACAAGCATGAATTAATGCTGTTTTGCTCTGTTTAACCTCACAGATGCAGAACGTGTAGACGCTGAGGATAGTGATGTCCAGGAAATGCAGTACTCCAGCACATCTGAACATGAGGACACAGCGGTTCTGCCAACAAAACAGTCACAAGCACCAAACTCACGCAGGGCACCTGTCCCAACACTGGTCCCTATGGCTTCAGATGATGAGGTCTATGCAACACCTGAGGGCAGCCATCGCCAATCCACTCCCATCATAACTCCAGAAACACAGGTCCGCAAAGGCAATCTCAGAGTCCAGCGTAGAAGACATAGAGCACGCAGTACAAAGCAGGCGGAGCAACCAAATGATGTCTGGGGTGGCCTTGAGGGACAGATGCTTAATACGCATCGCCTACAGAGCAAGAACACACGAATAGTATAGATCTAAAACAGAAAGATGGCAAACAACATTGCAGTACTGCCCAATAGTGCGCAGCAACTGACCAAGGTCATGCAGGAGGGACATGCATCTAAAAAAAAACACCATTGCCAACTTCTGCAGCACCTCAAAATGTATGAGAAATCTAACAATAGGCTGGCCACTGCAACTGCACTGCTGGCACGTAGGTCTGTGACTATGCAAACACAAATGTGCCATTGGAGCAGGGATGTGGCCAAAGCACTAGATCAGGTGACCAATGCTGTGGAAATGATGAATGCATCCACTAGTGCAGGAAGAAGGTAGTGAGGGTGCCTCAAGCATGAGCAGTATAGTCATGCCAGTTGCCACTGCAGTGAAACGCAACACAAGCAGCAGTACCCCCTCCGTTTCCAACATGAGGGATGAATTTGCTGGCTCTGACAGGCGTCTGGGTGTTCGTGGGAGAAAAGCGCTACACTACACTTCCATGTACAATGAGATTCCGAGATGGTGATGTAACCATTGTTGCAATGTGACCTTTTGCCTGACTTTCAAGTCATCCTTACTTTTCATTCCACATATGTCCATAACCTAGACTCCTGTGCCACTGGTCACATTGAAATTGTGCTTCAACACTCTGGTCATTATTTCTCTACATAAAGCTTACTTTGCTTGCAATATACCGTTTTTGTGTCATCAATACTCCCCTTAGAAGTAATTTTGTGTGATGTCCAATCTTCTGCTGTGCGCTTCTGCTGAGCTTGACCCTTATAGGGCACGGTGGTGTGGCACTTGCTGGTTCCCATACTCCGAGTCACTGTCAGACAGCTCGATTTCCATTCCTCCCTTGGTTGCAATATTGTGCAGCATGGCACATGCTGCTACTATCTTGCAGCATTGTTCAGGGTTGTATTGGAGTGCTCCACCGGTCTTATGGAGGCATCTGAATCGGCTCTTCAGCAGCCCAAATGTGCTCTCTACAATGTTCCTTGTTGATATATGTGCTGCATTGTACCTCTGTTTAGTTGGCAGTTGTAGGATTGAGGTAAGGTGTCATGAGGTAATTACGCAAGGCATATGCGCTGTCACCTACATGTAAGAAAGCAAAGGGCGTCAGTGGTTGTTTGACATTGACATACGTACAATGAATGTGAGAATGTATTGCACATATTTACCAAGCAGATGTCCCTCTCCAAATTCTCCCCTGACAAGACGGGTGTGAATGCCACTTTGCCTGAATATATATGAATCATGTGCGCTGCCTGGAAATTGCGCCACGATGTCAGTTATCATGTTTTTGACATTGCCGACAACCTGAATATTGAGGGAATGATAACATTTCCTATTCCTATATAAATATTCCTGTGCTGCAGGGGGACATAATCAATAAAACCCAAAACATGTGGGAAGCGAGCAATCTGGTAAAACTCCTGTTTAGTTTTAGCAAGGTCATGCTCTGTGGTAGGGAAATTGATGTGTCAGCCTATCCGGGCCATCATGACATCAAGGAATGCTGTGAATATTCTTGAAAGTGCGCTTTGCGACACACCTCCAACTGCTGCAATGACTCCCTGAAAACTGCCTGACGCCAGTAGATGTAGGCAACATAGGACCTGCACATGCGTTGGGATGGCATTGGTCCTACGTGTCTGTCATTGCAGGATGGGGTCCAATTAATTAATGAGATCATGGATCATTGCTGCATTCAGCCTATACTTATCGTATATTTCATTCTCTTGCTGTCCTAGCAAAGTTACGCAAAGTTATGCGGACTCTGAAAATGCGCTCATTTATTCGCCTCTGTCTGCATCCAGCAGCCTGCAGCCTCATCCTCCTCGCCATCAGGTAAAGCCCTGCCATTGTGACTTGTAGTAGCTCATTCTGGGTGTGTTTAAATAAGTTTGAGTTGATTTGCAGCTCTATGTGATTTGCACTTCTTAATTTGTGATTGCAATTTTCTAGGAAATCGCAATTGGCGATTTTTTATGCATTTAATTTGAGATTCTTTATTTGCGATTCTCTACTTAGGAGGCGCACATACAGAATCGCAATTATTTTCTCAGAATTGTTTGCGATTCTTTATATTTGCGAAAGTCAGTGTTTTTCGCAAATATACCCTTGATGCATTGCAACACTGTATTTTGTGATCGCAAATGCCATTTTTTTGCGATTCGCAATTTTTGTGATTTCTTAAATGCTTGATGCATGTGCCTGTAAATGTATTAATGGATAGGCACTTACGTTAAAAATCATGAACTTGTTCTTTGACTCTAACTTTTAACTAAAAATTCCAATTAAAAGCAGAACCAAATGGAATTCTCCAGTATGTAAAATTTGGGACTTTAGTAATCTCTGCATCAGAAAGGCTAAATGTTTTCTCGATTTAGAAAACCTGAATCTACTCTTCATTGTGAATGATTTAAAGAAACTTGTCTTTAGCCCAAGATCATCTATAAAACTGTGGATGGCGTCCAAAAGAATATGCAGCCCATTGGCAGTTCCGGCTATGAGTACTGCGTCGTCTGTGTACAATAATACTGGCACTGGACGAGAGTCAATCTTAGGCAGATGCATACCTTTCATTCTCACAAACTCTTCAAAGCCATTAATATATATCAGAGAAGGAAAGGGAGCCAATACACAACCTTGGCAAACCCCTACTGTGGAATTGATTTTGTGTGAGAGATCGCCCTCCTGCTATAAGGTATCTTAGCTGTGGTTTGAATATGGAGTTGGCGAATTAAATCAACCAATGCCCTGTCTAACCCTATGTCTTCCAAAGATGCCCTAAAGTTTAGTCTCTCGGACCACGTCGAAGGCAAGCAAGTCCATAAAAACCAAATGTATGTACCCGTTTTAGACATAATATATTTTTGGGTGGTACGATAGAGGTTGAGGCTCTAGTCCACTGTGCCCAACCCTGGGTGAAACCCAAATTGTACATTGTACAAGACCTGCTTGTCAGTAACCCAGTGTTAAAGTGTACACACTATGACCCTACCCAATATTGTTACAGTGCTATCTAATAATGAAATCGGATCATAGCAGCAAGGTTATTTTATGTCCCCTTTTTTGAATATAGAGACAATTATTGCTGCGCACCAGGTTTGGAACTAGTGGGCCTACAATAGCTGCTCTTAAAAAAAATTAGAATAAAGAGGCCCAAAATAGAGGATACTATTGAAATAAATCTCAGGGGATTCCATCCAGACCAGGGTTGTTTCCTGGTGTGCTACTTTCAGTGGCCAAATTGACATCTGCCACTTTCATTGTATGACTCAGGCAGGTAGCAGCTATGAGGTTATATTCAATTCCTTCGACCGGGACAAGTACCTGGTTTGAATTGCTAGGATCAAAGATCTTTGAAAAGTGCTCTACCCAAGCATCAACTGAAACAGCTGTATCTATCTGCTGACTTTCATGAATTGAAAAGAATGGATGGCTTGCCACTTTCAAAAAAGCCATGAGGATCCTTTAAGTTACTTGCTGCCCCAGATCATCTCACGCTTTGGTCTCAATTTTTCCCTTCCTTGATAAGATGGCTGCATTGTAGCCTCGTCTTTAAGCTTTCATGTGCTTAAGAGAAAGTTTGGGTAAACCTGCTTGGACTAGTTGATTTAAAAGGTTTGCTCTTAGTTAACATTGTTGCAATATAGGCAATTAAGGAAGTGAAAGATTGTATGATACCTTTAGGGGCGCTCTCTTGCTGTAAAGTTGAATTAATTGATTCCTTGATATTCATTATTAAATCCCTCATGAATTGTTCCCTATCCACCTGGTTCTACTTAATGTAAATTTCCCATTTCTTGAAATATTTTATGGCATTATATGAGACCTGAGTATCTTTATTAACAAGATCTATTTGCAACAGTAGCGCGAGCGGATTGTAGTCACTAATACAACTTGTTATTACCTCATATGTCTGAAAAATAGGTACTGTCGAAAATTGCACATAATCGATTGTGCCACAGGAATATGTGCCATTGAAGGTCAGAACTAAATTCTTACTAGGAGAATTAAAATCCTGTACAAAAACCAGTTTCTTTGATAAAGTTAGTCTGTTCAAAGCATCTCCATGGGGGTACGTCTATAGTATGTTAGTGATACATTTAAATCATCCCAAAGGCAACAGGTCATCATAATTTGAGTGCCACTTGTGTGAATATTAAAATCCTCTACCCACTTTATAAAAATGTATTTTTTGTATCTACTCTCTACTTTCTGTAGGTGATCTTCCAATTTGTCAACATCCTTTGTCATGGACAAATCAAAAACATTGTGCTAAAAATGTATCAGTAGTAGATCAAACCATTTTTGGAGCTTAAAAAGCAGTATTTGATATTGGAAAGTACAGTACAATTCCTGAACTGCCAAACTGAAAAATTTCACTGAAACAAATGTTATCAGGCCACCTGTAGCCCATCCTGAAAGTGACATGATTGCAGGCTCCAAAATGTAGAGTACCAATTAATATGGCAAGGATCTCTTTCAAGTGCCCCCTGGCAACAAATAGTGTTGTACTGGTTGACTAAATGAAATCAGTCAGGATTATACAATTTATGCCACAGACCCAGCACATTCCATGATATTACATTTAAGCTTGACAGGACAACAGAGCCCACCATGGCAACAGATTAATCTTCCACGTGGCAGGGGTAGGTTTCTCTGTCATTAAGAGCAATCTGAGAGGATCTATGTAATCAGTTTGTCTGTTCCAGGGATGCTAAAGCCTAATACCTATTGAAGACTTGCAGATGCACAGCAGAATGACATTTGGATCACAATGTCCTATAATTAATTCCTGTGAGAGCAATGTTCTCAAGTGGTCTCTCAGCACAGGGGGCATAAAAAAAGCCTAAGGGATGTGCTTTGATATTCCTTTGCAAGGTTATTAAGGGGTGTAAGCAGTGAAGCATTGGTTGTGCAAAATTAGCTCTTTAAAAGTTAATTTATATACCATCCTCTGGCAAAGTCTTTACATGTGGTTGAACAGGCTCTTCTGACAGAAAAAATCTTTGCATAAAAATTGCAGGTCCATCCCGCGTGCTTTTTGAGCTAATTAATAACTTTATTTAGTAGAGAAGCTTGTGTTTCAAAGCAGGAATTTGCCAATTTAGGAAAATTTTCCAGGACAATAATATAAGAGGTACATTCTGGTGGAATCTGGGGACAGATATTGGTATCATAATTTGATTGGTATGTCGAATACTTTGTAAGTTTAAACTCTTCCTCTGATCTCTGCCACCTTCCTAATTGCGCCCCACTGGAACTTCATTTCCTGAATCACTGCTGGAGGGATGATTTATTTGTACCCCAATATATTGTAGTTCTTCTGTGATTCTATATGAGCATGGGTGTTATTAGTGGCCAAACAAGCCAGGGTCTTAGGTTGCTAGGGTCCACTGGTGAATCTAGATTGACCATTGACGGCTCGGCTCTGGCCATTCATAGCTTCTTTCTGAACATTGGTCAAGGTATACGAAGATTAACCAATTTCTCATCTAAATATTTTAGCTTAACCAGAACAGAGGAACAAAAATTAATCATTTGCTTATCTAGTTTGTCTAGTTTATTAAATCATCTGATGCTATGTCTTTGTAATTGTTCCGCAATTCAATGTGGTTTGGCGATGTCTTCCTGCTGGCCATGCTGGTTTGTCTTTTTGCTTGGACACTTGGGATTGGGTGTATAGTAGGAGTGCAGTGTGGCAATGGTGCATTTACCCTTTTAGTACATGCAGACTCTTTCCTGGTTCTGTTCAAGGGTGGACTATTTGATAGCCTGAGGTCTGCGTGCCCCCCAACCACAGAATAGGCGTCCCACGCCGCGGATGTAGAAGGGTCCTCAAGAGCGTATGATCTGCCTGCTCCTCCTCCTGAGCTGTGACATAGCTGCTGGGGGGCGTAGTCTCACCCCAACTGCAAAATATATGTCCTACACCACAAGTGTAGCAGGGTGCTTGAGAACACAAGGTCTGCATGCCCCTCCTCCTGGGATGGGAGATGGCTGCTGGCTGTTGGGCGACTTAGTCCCTCCCCAACAGCAGATTAGGCTATATTTATAATATATATTGTTTGGTTCCCTTTAAATGTAGTTTTTATAAGGTAGTAGATGTTGCTGTTACAAATATTTTAAGTGTGTTTTATTTTTAAATAATAACAATGTTTTGCATTTCTTTTATTTCCTGGAAAAAACATTTTTCTTCATAATAATTCCAATTACTCATTTGATATATTTAGAAAGTACATTTTTATTTGTTGCTATAAAACTTTATAAATATCTTGTGTAGTAATGTTTAACAAATGAAATTCTATACATTAATTAGATATTCTTTAAAAGTGGTCATATTAAAAAGTATTGATAATAGTTGGTATATATTTTTATCAATATTTTGAATTTATATAAAATATTTTGTACATTTTTCTTAAACACAGAATTTATTTTACCATTTTAACATGTTGGTTATTCTTTCTAAACATTAATAAATAAAATAAGTTTTCTCAACATTGATTTCTGTGGGATGAGAGATTATTTTCTATTTTTATTTGTCTTCCATTTATTTTCAGTGTTTTTTATTTTGTGTTTTTTTTCTTCAGCATTTTGGGTTTCCAGTGGTGTGTGGGGCTGCAGCCTTCCTATTGTTGTTCTCCAGTTTAGGTAAAGCTATTTTAAATATATGTTCTTAAGGTTAGTGATGAGGGAAGGTATTTTCAATTCAATTCAATTCAATTCAAAATAGCTTTATTCGATTTTGAACACAGAATCATAAAAGCATAAAATCACATTCCTATTAAAAACAGTGAATAAAATCTTTAAAAATAGCAGTTATGACCTATTGCAAATTCGATTGAAAATAAAAACATAAATACTAAAATGCATTGGGCGTTACATGGGCTTTCTGAGGGCTATAATGGTCTTCAAATAAGATGCCACTGCCTTTAGCTCGAGGATACTCTCTAGTTGCTTCAGTTTGTAGTACGCATCTCGGAAGGTATTTTGAAATAGGCTAGTCTTTGCAAATGGATTTTGTTATAGGGTATTTTTTACTGCAGTGCGCATCATTTAGTTTACAGTATTGCATGTGGCCTTATTGTGAAACGTAATGTTTATTTGTATTTTATATGTTTTATTTATATGTTTAACCTTGGTTTTTATGTTTTTTACTAAGCTTTGTTTTTTTAAAGGGGGTTTAAGTGTGTTTGGTGGGTTATTTGATTTCTTTCACAGGTTTTTATGTTTTGGAAATCAGACTTACGGCCTGATTTAGATCTTGGCAGATCAAGTCCTACTGTGGCTTTTTCGGCGGCCTTACCGCCCGCCGGCTTGGCGGTCCACACGACAGCAGGATAGGCAAAAAAGGCTGTCGGAGGGAGGTATGCCAGTCTCCACGCTGGGCCAATCACAATGTGCCTTCCCGTCAACATGACTGTGGTGGTAAAACTTCCACACCTGAGTTGGTTGAATAGAATGGATATAAGGCATAAACTCACCTTTTCTCACTTACACACTTCCTGTTCTGCCCTGGATCTGATATTCCAAATCCTGACGCTGCTCCTTAATGACGAACAAAATCAACACTGTGGTGGATTTAATTGATGGTGTGCTCCACTTTTTCCGGTTACCTATTGACTTGTCTGTGCACAGGACTCGTGCATTTATAAATCTCTCTTACAAGTAATAGCATATCCATGTGCAATACGTATGTCTGTAATGTTGATGTTTAAGAAATTTAAAGAGACACACCTGCATGATCACATTCATGTAAACTTTTGGTGCAAGCTGCCTTAAAAAAATTGACACTTGCACAAAAAAGGATATCCAAATAGAAATCAAAAAGCCACCATACATGTGTGTTTAAAGACATTTCTAAAATTCCCACATTAAAAACATATGCAACGCACATCATAGGGATAAGTTCAATGTAACATTGATGTAGAAATTGCACTATACAAGGTGTAACCTTTACTGTAGAAATTAACTATAAAATTAATATCAGTCACAAATTAAAAGTATTCAACACATGCATCCATGTAACATTTACCCTTGTCTAGTTCAAGTCCTGTACTGAATCCAATTTCAATACTCACAAAATATTTTATACTGATCAGTAACCAAGGTGAAATAAACACACCTATAGTAACACATCCAAATAAAATGTGTAACTTCATTTAGGTGTTGCAAGTGGCCATTACTATGATGAATGCCTGCACCTAAATTCAAATGACCATCACATTCTATGCTAACCAGACTATGCACTTAACAAAGTAGAATAATAATCAAGCCAAAGGGCAGTCCATACAGTCAGAACTCAGACCTGTTTGTCAGTGGCACAAAGTTTGCCTCCAAATACACTGCCAAGGGGAACCTCCTCAGGAAGGGGCATTTAGTGGGCAGACCAGGCACCTCCAAGATCTTACATGGGGGAGTTGGTACTGGTTCCCTTGGGTTTGGGAGGCAAGGAGGTTTTGGGAGGGGTGGGTTGGGATGTGAAAGGGGTGGGTTGGGGCGTGGAAGGGGTGGGGCGCGGAAAGGGAAGATTGGTGCTTACTTGGGGAGGGTTGGGGTTTGGCAGGGGTTGGGGCAAGGGTAAAAATTGTATTTTCAATGGGAAAATGGGTAAGGTTTTCAGCAGGGAGTTGGGTTTGGGAGGGAGTGGCAGTGTCTGATGTGCATGTGTCTTTTGAGAGTGCAGGTGCCTGGGGGTCTGGTGTACGTTGTGCACGTTCGTGCGTGTCTACTATCCTAGTTGTCTGCTGTGTAGATGCATGTGGGTGTTTTGTTGCTGTGAATTCTAATGTGTGTGTGGGTGTGGATGGGTGCGCTGTAGAGGTGCTGGGTGTGGTACATGTGGGTGTGGTGGTAGCTGTAGTGTCTGTGGAGGTTCTGGGTGTTGGTGTGGTGCATGTACATGTGGTAGTGGCTGTAGTATCTGTGGAGTTGCTGGGTGTGGTGAATTTAGGTTGTGGTAGTAGCTGCGGTGCATGTGAAGGTGCTGGGTGCAGTGGTAGCTTTAGTGTCTGTGGAGGTGCTGGGTGTAGTTGTGATGCATGTGGTGGTGGCTGCAGTGTCTGTGTATACTGGTGCTGAGGGTGGTGCATGTGTGTGGTGGTAGTTGCGGTGGCTGTGGTTGAGCTGGTGGTGGGGGTGGTGTCTGTATGTTTGGAACAGCACCTGCGTTTTTGTGGTATGTGTGTTTCTGTGTGGATGTGCTGCTGGTGTCTGTGTCAGCGGGTGCATGCAAAGGTGTGAGTGTGCTTGGGACAGATCTTGGAATAAGGAATTATGATGGGGAAGGGGTGGGAGGTGGAGCACAATGTTGGGATGGTTGGGAGGCTGTGGTCAGTGAGGAGGCAAGACCTTAAAAAGACTTAGGCTAGACATAGCACTGTGAATGCCTTCCAGGTAGTCTACCCTTTGATGCAATAGGCAGCCAAGCCCCTGGATGGCATTCAGTAGGGCAGTCTGGCCTACAGAGATGTTCCAGAGGTGGTCAATAGCCTTCTTACTCATTGCAGAAGGGGGCAGGGGCATGGGGTGATGTGTGGTGCCTGAAGCAAAGGAGATGCCACCCCTTTTAGAGGGGCAGTTTTGGCCAACTGGGGGCAGCAAGAGGTAGGTGGAGGGGGTGGTCTGGGTGGCAGACAAGTATGCAGTTGCTAGACTTCCTGTCAGGTCCGCCACCACTAGGAAGCGCTCGCTGGAGGAGGCCTTTGAGGAAGATATTGAAGAGTTGGCCCCCTGCATTGCACTCTCCTCACCCTCTGTGCCACTGAGTCTCTTGGTGTTGTCCGCATCCAAACCACAGTGGCCACCTGGTTTCCGGCTTACGCTGGCACCTTTTATTTCGCCTGCTCTGAGTGATGCTGAAATGACATATACAATATTTTATTGAATCTGTATAAACCAAACTGATCATGACTTTTGATCACAAACCAGTTTCCAAGTTTTCAGATTTCACCTGCTTCAAGGCTCTCAAACTTTGCTTCTAAATTAGCATAAGCTCATGCATGTACGCAACATTTTCAGAATACATTTGGTCGCATTTATGTCATTCCCCATGATAGCTCCTATAGCATGTATGATCTTGTCTCTTATTGATCATTATGTCTTTCCAGGAACTGTTTCACACCTCTGAATGGCTGGCCTTTTTAGCGTAGAATAGTGAACTGATGGCACCAAAGAGAATATCCACCAAAAGTACCTTTTTACAGTGTGTTCACAAGCCCTTAAAATCTTCATATTTTTCAATCTCATTAGTAAAATATGAATAGATGTATCTCAACAAATACTGAAAAGTTGTACCAATGTCAGTTTGAACTGAGAGCAGGTTACCTTTGGACATTTCACAACGGTAACACTTCAAGTCATTAAAGTATATACCAATTGTGAACACTTATAAATGAATTCTGTACTGAAGAAAGCTTAGCAATGTACCGCATACTTTGTAAATACCTATGCTGTTGAAGACAACCAGAAACAAATATTTGGGTGGATTGACAAATGACTTCTACAGAATAAGTAAATACATAGCCCTTGAAACATTTCTAATACATGTCAATACAGAGCAAAATCATGTTCACATTTGACTCCTAAATACCTCAAGTTATTAGAAGTTTTGTTGTAACTTTGTAAAATTGTTTAACTTGTTTAATTATGCTGGCGTTCACCGTAGTCAAAAAGTTGTAGAACATCACATTTATCATGACATACAATGATTCATATATAATAATACAAAGATTCAAATGTTAATCATAATATGCAACAAATTACATCTTGATGCATTTCAGCATTTACCTAATGACTCATGAGTTAGTCTTGATTCTGAGTTTTCCTGTTGATATACTCCTACATATATGTGATGGAACATTCCGACTGCCAAAGTCCCTTAACGTTTCCCATTTTTCCTCCATCATTCATCTATCATTTAGACATGACAAATGACATTGAGAAATGGTTTTGGGTATGTGTTACTTTGTGAACAATGTGTACACATCCCTGTCTGTGTTAAATAAAAAATTGTATGCCAATCAAAATTATTTGTCCAAAAACAGACTGACTTACACACACGTTTGTGAAGGAGTAAGACATCATGCCAAGGTGCCATTTTTAACATGAATGAAACAGTATTTCTGATGCTAAACATAATTTGGATATATTTTTATTCCAAACTGTAGCCATCAATTCTGACGTCAATGGTCATTTTAGATTACATGACCACTCTTGTTTGTGTAGAATCCCAACTTGCCAATGTGACGTTTAGTACATCAACTGTATCATTAGTGCTAAGATGCTATGTCACATGTAATAGGGCTATTATTACATCATCCACAACAGTGAAGGAGCATCACACTTGACACTATAAACACTATTGGCCTGTTTGGTACAACTGTCCCTCATAACATCAATGAACCTGAAGTATACGTATAATTTAGGCAGCCATGTGTCTGCTCAGAACAGTCCTTTTGCTGCGAACAGGAATCAGGTGGGATCCTTTCAAACAATCAATAGACAAAGCATTTCATCATATGCATTGTGCATAACGTACACCTTCAAGAACTCTTCTTGTCCATTGGACATGGGTCACCCTTAATGTTGATGGGAAAAATCCTGGCTGTAACAAAAGATTTAACAAGTAGCATGTGAAACATACCCCCTTGTTGCTGCTGTTGGGCCCTCAACTGCCCATCAAGCTTCAGATTGGCCACGGCAAAAATACAGGTCATTTGGGAGTTCAGAGTGTGGTGCATGCACTTCCCACTTCAGGAGGACTGACCGAGCTGGACTTCAGTAGACTTTCTTGTCCAGCATTAAAGGTCTTCCCATCTCTTACGGCAATGAATGCGGCACAGCTTGTAAACCCCCAGGGTGCGCACCTTCCTGGTGAGAGCCTTCCAGATGTCCTGCTTCTGATGTGTGGATACAAAAAATGAAAGAAAATATTACGGTTTTGAGACTTTTTATTTGTCTGTATTAGATGTAGAAGATGTTTGTTACATCAATCACTAGCATGACTCATAAGTTAGCATAAGAAATGTATATTCTCACATGCTGACCAAAAACAATATCTTAATGCACACTATTGTAGTGACCTGTTGACTATCCTCATCCAATATCATGGTCTAAACTCACCAATCCAGGCCCGTAACATCATCTAGCCCACGGGACTCCTACATATGTTGTGAAGTGATCTACTTCTGTTAGGTGCAAAAGACTATGAACTACTGAAGGGTAAACATAAATACATATGGCACGATTAATAGTGGCCACTGTCAGTGAGGGACCTACAGTTTGGACATGCCACACTTTGAAATGGGAGTAAAATTAAATTAAGTGTTAGCTCAAGAAGTTAAGTAACTATCCCTTTCAATTGTTGTCCATTTCAATGCACTCAGGTGCATTTTCTTAAGCATACCTCAAAATGTGACCTGGCAAGGATATATTTTTATGACAGATGTGCATTGTTTGTCTATGTGACTCAGCCTCAGCCTGGCCCTTTAGTCTGACTGAGCACTTCTCATTATCAGGCCTTGTTATCTTCAGCATGATAATCATGATGTTACATGAACACAGCCTTTCCTTATCTTTTACATGAAAAATGAACTTATGCCCATCTAATAAATGACCTCAAGGCTGTGTGCTACTCTGAAGGGGTCTGGGAGCTACTAGTAGCTCCCATATAACTGTTTGGAAAGCCCTCTTCTAGGCTAAGTGATTTGTGAATGTGGGATGATACACATAGCTAACATCATTTTCATTTGACTTGTACAGAAAGCATTTTTATCTACAGCTGTAAAGAGTATATAATGTGTTTTCTAATTTCCATGATGTGAGTTTTCAACTTAGCACATGCAATTAAAACAAAACATATACATAGATATATCGCTACATACAGACCAAATAGAATTGAGGGCTTTCAACATACAAATCATACTAATGTTGATTTTTAACATTGTAAAGTGCTAGAAAAATGTTAACTTCATTGTCTTCCATAAGGAACAAAATATATGTTACTTCCCCTTCACCAACTACACTTCACTCAGAGGGACATTGTAGCCTGTGTTAATGAAAAAAACAGACAGATTCCCATATACTTTTAAGACATGTACCTCTTTCTCTCGTGAGCCATAAAGCTGGCCACACAGGGAGAGGACCTCCTGTGCCAGCAAATCCAGCTCCTCTGGCAAGAAGGCAGGGTCCCTCTCACCTGCTTGACCTGGCATTGTTGCAGGTGCAGCCAGTCGATTTTGGGTGGAGGGCCCACGCCCCTCCACCTTTTGCCACGTACGAACAGTGCCGGTCAATCTGAACAAAGGTCAGCCTGACAGACACTGTTCACTTTCAGTTCAGGTAACCAGGAGCCAGATGTGCACATTTAGTGCTGGCTCCTGGCTGCCTGAACTGAACTTGGCTAGGCTGAGAAAGTCACAGCTCCTGTGGGCGTGATGTTCTCAGCTCAGGAAAGGTTCCTGAGGCCCTCCCCTCAGTGACAAGGGGTAGCGTCACTGATTACCTCGCACCTTGGTCCTTCAGTTTTAAGCCCTGAAGCACCCAGGGTCGAGTGTCAATCAGTGACACTTCATCACAGAGTGGGGTGGGGTCAGTAGTCTCACTGATCCCAAACCCACTCTGTGCTGACATTGGGACTGCTGCCTTCCTTCATTGGATGACCTTAGGTCAGCTAATGAGGGAAGGCAGCAGTCCCAAGCCCTCTAGAACCACTGAGGCAGTGCAGAGCTGCTTGCAGGTAAGTGTGTGTTTAGTTTTGTTCCGTGTACGTATGAATGTTTGGGAAAGAGTGTTGTGAATGAAAATGTGTGTATGTGTGTGCTCATTTGTCAATGCATGGTTATGAGTGTTATGTGTATGTGTGCGTTTGTGTGTGTCCCATCCACCCCCCTGCCACCCCCCTGCCTCCAAAACTTACTGGCCGTCAAACTCCTGGCAGTACTTCATTTTGTTGCCACATGTTCCTTCCAATATGTTGTTGCTGTACCTGGTGGAATGTCACAACCAACTTTCAATGGTGTGCGGCAAGAAGTGATATCTTCAATGATGAGACACATCAACAGCTTCATCCAGATTCCACAGCAGCAGGATTTAGCCAATTTAAGGGGGAGTTTCACGGTGTGGGTCGTTATGCATATGTGATTGGTGCAATTAATGGCACACCTATTGCTTTAGTACCACCACAGTCAGAAAATAGGTCTACAGGAATCAGAAATACTTCCATTCAATCAACATGCAAGTTGTCTGCTTATTGGATTTGTACATCACAATCATCTGTGTGTATTTCTCCGGCTCTGCCCATGATTCCTTTGAAGTACGGAACTGCTCCATACCCGTGCAAATGTCACAACTTGGACCTGGGAGGGCCTGGCTTGTTGGTTGCTGCAATCTTTCATAATATTATTTGGAGAATTTCTAGTTGAATAATCTGAAATTGTGTTACATTTTTTGGCACTTTATTTGTTTTCCATCTACGAGACTCAGCTTATCCCAACCAACCATGTTTGGTTGGCATGCGGATCGCCACCACGGTGCCAGCAGGAACCACGCCGACCCAGCGGTGGAGATCCGCCCACCATCCATACCTGATCCACCTCCCGCCATATTAGAATGGCGGGGGTACCATAGCGGACGGAAACAGCGTCTGCCGCTTTTCCGCCCATCGCATTGCCGACCGGGCGGAAAAGGTCCTTAATATGGTGGCGGTGCCTTGCAGGCACTGCCATCCATATTATGATGCCTGCCTTTCCATGGTGGACTCTCCGCCATGGAAAGGCATGCGGAGATTGGCATTGGGGGCCTGTTGTGGGCCGCCCTTTGGGGGGCTGCACATGGGGGTACCTCCATTGGCATCCATAAGGTGGCAGGCACTGCACGGTGCCTGCCACGTTGTGCATGCCAATGCACAACATGCATATATTGCATTGTCGCGGGTGCTGCTTACAGCACCGCCTGCCACAATGCGGGATGCCACTGTGGCGGTAGCATCCTAATTGACATGGCGGGACCACCACACCTCGTCGATCCCGTGTACCGTTACGTGTCTGCCCGCCATCGTAATAGACCCCTAGGATTGCGATTTCATGCTGATGAAGGCAGAGGTTTTACCATCCTCACCTTCTGATAATTTGGATGGATGTCCCCTCCGGTGGGTGAGGGGGGACCCACAGTGGCATGGCCTGTGGTGATGTATCCTCCTGCAGGAACGGCGGGGAGCCACAGTTGCAGAGCCTGGGTTGCTGCAGATGGTTCTTCTGGTGGCAGGTGCTCCCTTCCTGTGGCTGTGGCAGAGTTAGCGGGACCAGATGTTTTAGGAGCACAAGAAGGGGTAGATGGTGCTTAAAAAACCCTGCACATCAAGGTGTAAATGTCCTGTAGCACCCTAGTCATGGACCCCGTATTTGACTTGTGAGCCTCCATCTGATAATTGAGCTCGCTCTGAAACTGCGTCTTCTTCCGGAGCTCGGTGAGTACCTGACCCATCATGTCTTGGGACTGATGATAGGCTCCCAAGACTTGGTTGATAGTGGTCTCGGTGAGAGTGGCCCCAGTGGCCTCCATATGGTGGCATACAGACTCCCTCCCAGGACCCTTAACCCCACTACCCTGTGCCTAGTGTGCCCCATCCGTCTGAATCCAGGGTGAGCTGGAGCTGTTGGTGCTATGGAGTTATCATTACCCAGGATTGGGGGGCGCACAATTGGTGTTACAGTTGAAGTAACACAGGAAGTGTAGACTTCAGTTAGCTGAGATGTCAATGCTGGGGAGGGAGGTGTCTGTGTGGGCCCAGTGACACTCACTGGAACTGTCTAACCATGCTGACCAGATGGACCAGGACCCTCGTCGTCATTCAGGTTACAAGGAGTGTTATCCTCACTGAAGGATTGATCCTGTGTTGGAGTGAAGGTCTCTTCAGTGGCCATGTGTTCTGGCAGTTAGACCTATTGAGAAAGTGAAAAAAGTAAGAGATATTGAACATATTACTCTAACATTTAGCAATTCCAAACAGTACTACTTTGAATAAGCAGATAATAAGATGTCCTGAAAGGTTTAGTAAGTGATTAGGAAGTATACAGCCTAGCTGACTTCAAAACAAACATTTACACATTTTGGACAAATGCTTGACATCAGTCATCATGTGAACAGTGCAGCTTCAGTTTTTGCAATTATCACTTATATTCAGTATCATAATTATCATACCTTACAATTCTTGGGTCACCACAGTTTGATTTGTGAAACTCATTACATTAGTTCAATTGGTTGAGAAGAACAGGACAACATTAAAAAAACAACACAAACCATTTTCAGGAGAGAGCATTGAATTCTGATTGATCACAACATGACACGTTACCATATGTTGAAATCTGTTAGATAAGAGCTAAAGAGAAGTATGACAAAGCAATGTTCTTTTGAAAAAACAGAAACAGGTCATTCTGGTAGTTGTAGTCCTTTCAAAGAACACTTCCCAACACTTGCAAAATGGTTAGTAAAACATACCTGTGGAAATTAAGCAGCTGAAGTGAGACAGACACGTACACTATGACACACATATGGGTTATGGGTTATTTGGTGTTACATGCACCATACCATTATGTGACATTTAATGGAGATTGACATCTGTAATCTTAGATGCACCACAATACATTCACACAAACAATCCAAATTATCTGATACTGATAGTTTGCGGTTTCTATGTTATCAACATATGTGCAAACCACATTGGGAACAGCTGATTTGAGAACAAACAGGGCATTGAGGTTTAGTGAGACTTTGTAAAGTGTAACTTACTGACTCCAATGCACCAGGTATTCCTGTCAAAGTTTTAGGATTCAGGATCTGCAAAGCCTTCTCCTCCTGGGGCACGAGTTGTAATGGGGGCCTGGGAGAAACACCACCAGTACACTGGGCCTCCATGTTAAGCTAGGACTCCAGGGAATACACCCTACCCCACAGGTTGTCCCACCTCCTCCTAATTTCCTCCTTTGTGCACAGGTTGTTAGTTACAGCATTCACTCTATCGATTATTCTGTCACACATTTGCCTTTTCATAGATTGGGGAGTATTGTGGACTTGGGCACCAAATAATTGTGGCTCTACTCTTACGGTTTCAGCTACCATGACTGACAATTGTACCTTAGTAAAACTGTGATTTTTTAAGCCTGGCATTGTGCAAATAAATATAATTAAATAAAAAAATTAACCAGAAGGTAATGAATGAAAAAAGATAAAGAGACAAGAAACAGGTAAAAGGAACAATATAACCTAACTTAACTGGCAAAAGCTCTGCTAGAAAATGTTATGGTTCAGTGGAATGGCAAGGGATCATGGTCTGAAATTAAGTGTGTTTTATATTGTGGTTTCCAGGTGCTTCCATTTGACCAATGGACAGCAGGTGTGTTCTACAAGCATCCATCCAATGGCCAATGTGATGGTGCATTGTTGAGCGCCTACTGAACGGACTCCCTCCGTCGGGGAACTGCCACTAGGAGACTGCCAGCGCAACTGTGAAATCTGAGCCTGCTCGATGGGAACCCCCCAAACCTATGGCAATGGGGTACTATTGGAGTCTGCCGTGTCAGCAGCGGTTGCCACGACCATGGCAGGGTACACTCTGTTGATGCGGATGGTGAGTCAGGCTGCATGCATCTAAATCAGCAGGCGAAAGACCGTTGACTTGGCAGAGTACTTAGGACCGCTGCCGTGGCGGGACAGCGGAAATACCATCAAGATCAAAATCAGGCCCTTCATTTTTTACAAGAAAGAAAGTGCTATCTTATTTTTTTATTATGGTATTTGGAGGGTAGTGTTTGTTTTTGGATCTTAAGTTTGTTTATTTTTTGTAAATATGATTTGTTGTGGTGATAGCATATTTTATAGAAAATGTTTGTTCACATTAAATAAAGTTGGCTATTTTGCAAATATATATTTTCTTATTATTTATTATAGTTACTTATAATTATCAATCAGAATTTTTGTGTTTTTAATTATTGTTCATTGAGATCAGTATTTCAAATTTGTTTCAATAATATTTAGAAATACACATTACTAAAGTAGGGGTATTTGTGTTTTAGGGCGGTTAAATGGTGTAGTTGTTTATTGTGTGTTTTCTTTTATTAAGATCATGTGAGTGGTCATAGATCAGAATTCTCCAATAAGTAACTCGTGAGCTACAGGTAACTCTCCAGTTACCTGTAAGTACCTCTACTGTGTGTAGTCCAATATATTAAATTAGGAGGGTTTGCATGGTTGAATTAATATAAGTATACCAAATCTGAGTGTATTCAAGATAAACATGTGTATATTTTCGGATCTCATTAGCAATGTTTGGAGAAAATCTGGTAAATTTCCAAAATATATTAAAAGCTGATATTTGAGTGATAAATTATGTGGCTTTGGGGAGTCCTTCTAACAAACTTAATTACTTTGGTGTCAGGTGCATTGCAGCCATAGCTATTAGGTATTGCACCTTTTTCTACATTACTGCTGGCAACCCTGTGCAATGCACAGAGATGAACTTAGGCTGTATATGGTTTTCAATAAAGCAATCTTATCTGACTTTGTCACTATTAGAACACAAATAATGTTAGTAGCTCAGAATGATTTACATTGACCATAAGCAGCTCATACTACTAAAAGGTTGGAGACCTCAGTCATAGATTATTTACTTTCATCAACATCGCTATCCTTTTAGTACAATGAGTGTGGCACACTCAAAATTTTCAGTCATACATGGATTAAATATTCAGCATTAACCATAGTTAAACAAAGAAACAGTGAAAAGATGTAAATATTACATTGAAAATAGCTGACTTAATTTCAAATGTCTGAAGCATTAGTGTTAACAATTCATGAAATTTCAGAGGTGTCTTCAATTCAGTCTTGTGCAATACATAACCGTGAAACAACAATAGCAATAGATACCATTGCAGTTATGTGTTATCTAATGTCCAGTTTCATCCCAAGCATAATATTAACTGCATTAAACTCAGAGTGATGATGCAGATTCACTGAATGATACCGGATGATAGCAGACCAAAAACAACCAACTTTGTGTAGCTTGTAATCATATGAACAATGTAAACTGCTAACAGCCCACATCTTGGACACATTTTATTTACATTATTGATATTACAGTTCCCCAAGACAAAAATGTGTATATTTTCCGATCTCATTAGCAATGTTTGGAGAAAATCTGGTAAATTTCCAAAACATATTAAAAGCTGATATTTGAGTGATAAATGATGTGCCTTTGAGGAGACCTTCTAACTAACTTAATTACTTTGGTGTCAGGTGCATTGCAGCCATAGCTATTAGGTATTGCACCTTTTTCTACATTACTGCTGGCAACCCTGTGCAATGCACAGAGATGAACTTAGGCTGTACATGGTTTTCAATAACGCAATCTTATCTGACTTTGTCACTATTAGAACAAAAATAATGTTAGTAGCTCAGAATGATTTTCATTGAACATAAGCAGCTGATGCTACTAAAAGTTTGGAGACCTCGGTCATAGATTATTTAATTTCATCAACATTGAAGGACCGGGTTTTAAAACCCAGCGGCGTCAGGGAAAACGCCTGATGCCTTCGAGTTCCCTTGTCTTGGCAAACAGAGACACTGGATACTTCTTGATGACGTCAAAGACCAAAGTTTATTGGCTGCAACCAGGAACAGAGATCTACGAAGCACACACTGGTGGTTCGCTAGAGACTGCACAAATTAAATGAGCGGAGCATGGTCTTTTATGCCAAAAATCAAGCCTCAGGCAACATTCCAAATTAGCATTGGTTTCATACAAATTGACCAATCGCAGAGTGACATTTTGAAAGTAGCGTATGACGACATTCCCACTTTCCGTTGTCCAGCCCACCAGAAATGACCAAGCACATTCCATTATCCTGTTCAGCCAGGCCGGACAAACCCATCATAAACCCTCAACCCAAATAAGTAATTATGTTGTAAAGGAAGGAACAGAAGCAGATTGAAAATGAGATAGAAAGGTGGGAGCAGTGTACCATAAACTTGGGCCTGCCCTACTCTTTGATCTTTATCTGACCAGCAGCTTAACAAGGAACTGGCTCAGCGAGGTCAGCCTCGGGCACGGAGTCAGTTCGGCCAGGTCATTCAGAAGTCAGCTAAGACATACGTGTCTCAAGGACTCATTCGGCCGTAGTCTTCGGCCTATGTGAGGGCAACCACTCAAAATGGCTGCCGTACACAAAATGGAACCCGAAGGTTCAAACGAAATCCCCAAATACGTAGTGTTCTCATAGATCGATTCATGCGAAAACACTCATACACGCTACACTCGTCATTTGCGGTCTGCTGACACCAAAATCGTCTATTTCCGACGACCTTATTCGAACGGGTTCGGAACCACCGAACCAGACCCACAACTCACGGAACTACAGACCCTCTTTTTGCCCTTACATAGGCAACAGACCCAAACCCATGTTAATCTGAATCCGGATCTATATTTATCAGATCATCGATGTGTTGCTGTAGCATCATCCTATTACTTAGTACCTCTCTCTGGACAGGTTTCCCTACACACAAAGTAGCACAGGGGCCACATTTAGCAGGAGCACACTGTACACAGAGACTGAACATGAAAAGGATAGCTAAGACCATCCCAATGACCATCAAAATATTCCAACCCGAAGTGGATATTAATCCCCATAACCATCCTATCAACAACCAATCTCCTTTGTCCAAATGGACAGAATCAGAGATCTTATGTAGCTTGGAGATGGCCTGGAAGACTGACGGAGCGTTGTCTGGAATGAAAACGCAGCAGCTCAATTAAATCAGTTTACAAACTCCACCTCGATCTGCTAGTATGACATCAAGGGCAACTCTATTTTGGAGTGTCATAAGTCTATCCGACTGGAGCTCAGCAGTCAAGTTACTAAGGGCACCGGCAGTTTCGACTATGGTGGACTCAACCACTCTCGTCAACTGGCGAATATTCCTGCTATTAGCCATCTGTCCCCAGAACGGCAGAAAACCCTTAAAGAAATCACCCAACTCTTGCCCTGCAGTGTCTTCTTGACTAAAGACACCTCTAGCAACTCTCGTCTTATGGTAAACTGCTGCAGCTGTAAAAGTGGGAGGCAACAGGAAAGAAACGAAACATGTGCCCGAGAAATCAGGGGCCAACCATGTATACGCTTTGTCATAGCAAACAAAGTAGGTACCCTTAGCAGCTAAAAATACTGGGGAAGACTGAGACGTAAATACGTAAGTATCAGTACAAACGCTCTTCCCTAACTGAGCTCTCGGATTCTTGCCATTACCCTGCAGACAATAGCGACCCTGATGGGGGACTATCCAAATCGGTGGAGAACTTTTCGCTCGCTGGTTAACACTCAGACTAACTCCATATCCAGTAATATCCCAACCACTATAGGGTTGCTTCTCATCTATCGGAATAGTGTCAACGGCATTAGTCCCTTTAACCATGTCGATTATACCTCTAGCAACAGCACTATTCTTCGGGCTGTCTTTTGGTGAACGTAAGGGATAAACACTATGGGCATAAATAAACATCGTTCTATAAGCCCAAATCGAACCATTTAAACTGAAGGGCAAAACTAAGTACGGAATACCCTTATCGGTCGTATGGGGCATTAGACCACAGATCCAACAATTTGTCGTGTTCATCACTAACTGGTGTTGGTGCAAAAGTTGAATAAAGGAATTATTGGCAAATTCCAATCGTCTAACTACCTCATGTTCAGGCAAAGGGTGAAAAGAATGAGAAGAAATAGTAGGTGGAGGTGTAGGTTGCACAGTGGGAACAAACGTTATTTTAAAAGAGAATGTCACATAACCGATTATGAATATCATTAAACTCAATAACAAAAATACACACGGTATTATAAAACGTTTCTTCGTGATCAATTTGCATAACTTCTTTCTAAAAATCATTGTCCGTGCAGGTCTCTCCAACTCGAAGAAATCCATCCTAAACTAAATATGCTGCTCGCGATGGTAGGGTGTTCTATGCTAAGGAATGCCTCTGTCAACCGAGTAATTATCAAGGAAGTAAGCAACCCGGAATACCCTTGAGGGCTTGGGTAATGAAAGTAGAAGGGTAAGAGTGCCTTCAAGGGACTTTATTTAATCTATATTTGTTGATTAAAATTATTATGAAAAGGACCAATCGATCGTCCTTGAAGTGAATTAATCGAAAATACTCAGTTTGTATTATCAACATATAACATATAAACAAAGACACAAGGTGTATACGAAAAAAGTATTTTTATCAAATAGTTCATTAAAGGAAATCAGCTTCATATACAGATAAATAAACAAATAAGATTTAGGACTGTGGGTACACATAAAAGTAAATTACTAGGTGACACAACAGAACTCACAGTCCTAAATCTTCAAGGACGATCGATTGGTCCTTTTCATAATAATTTTAATCAACAAATATAGATTAAATAAAGTCCCTTGAAGGCACTCTTACCCTTCTTCTGTAAACCGAGGACAACTCCCTTAGGCCAACCAGAACCCTCGACCTAGTGTCTCAGGCTTGCACTCCAAAGACTTAGGCACCGCGACCCTACAGCTGAACGCGGATGGCTGTTCGAAAAACAAAAATTAGTAGATCCTCGGTGGAGAGTTAACCTGCAAACAGAAAAATCATAAAAACTTTATTGCGCTTTATTTGCCCATGACTCTCGGTCGCAAATTATAGCGGCTTCTTCCAGGCAATTCTTGATCTTTGAACAACAAATCAGACTCAGTAGTGTTCAATCGATTCGAAAGAGGCACAGCTTCTTGTAAAAGATCGTCACTTTGTCTCTTAGAGTTCGTAACAATCAGACGAGCATCGCTGAATGGCAAAAATCGTGGAACAGTTTCTGTTTCAGAGTCTGGAAGTCCTTCCTGGACCCACTTATCGTACGGTAAGGGCAAAGGTGCTCGCTTACATTGTACACCGTGGATCCAGTTTCTTTTGCCTTGTACTCGGACCGCAGAATGTGTAGACAGGAGTACTTGAAAGTGTCCTGTCCAACGGGGCTGATCGTTCTTATTCCGCTGGAAATTTTTGATGAAGACCCACGAACCAGGTTCAATAGCGTGGCCTGGATCCTCAGAAGCTTGTGGTAGGCTGTCATGCACCTGTTGATGTAAGACACGCAATTTAGTCGTCAGTTCGCACAAGTAATCAAGCAACATAGGGTACTCGATCTCACTAAACCTAGTTGGTCTCGGCACACCCCAAATATTTGCTGGGCGGCCAAAGACCACTTCATACGGACTCAGGCCCATTCTTGAATGCACAGTCATTCTTGTTGACAGGAGCGCTAGAGGCAAAGCATCTGGCCACTGTAGACCAGTGCTCGCTTGGATTTTGGCTAACTTTAGCTTCAAGGTGCCATTATAGCACTCAACTAAACCAGCTGATTGGGGGTGATTTGCAGCATGACATTTCTGCCGGATTCCTAGTCCCTCACACACTCTTCATGACTTTACCCACAAATTCACTCCCATTGTCACTCCAGATAATTCTCGGCATTCCAAATCTAGGGGAAAACTCTTTTATCAGAACTTTCGCTGTGGACAAGGCAGTATTGTCCTTAAGGGGATAAGCTTCTACCCATCTAGAAAAGGAGCAAACAACCACTAAAACATATTTCAAATTGTTGCATCTCTCCATATGGATAAAATCTAGCTGCAAAGTCTCGAACGGATACGTAGCAGGAGCAAAATGACCAGCTGGTGTTGGAGTTCCCTTACCAAGATTGTACATCAAGCACACCATACAGTTCTTAACCAAATTCTCTGCACATTTTGGAATTCCCGCATTCTGCCAAACCGGGGCCAACAACTTACAAATCCCTTTCACACTGATATGTGCCATTCCATGAGCCATTGTAACAACCAGAAGCACATATGCGTTAGGCAACAACCATCTCTGATGCTCAGACAAATCAGTCCAACAACCATTCGAGTCCAATCTACCCTTGCTTTTTCTCCATTCATTCAACTCTCTCTCTGTAGCTTCAGCTTGAATGGATTTCACACTCTCAATCGTATCTTCACACATACTCTTCTCTGGAACCCATCTCGCCGGACCTACAACATACATTCTACTCATCACATTTCTCGCAGTTTCTTTCGCAACTTCATCCGCAAACGCATTTCCGCGACCAACATCATCCATGACTTTCTTATGGGCACTGCATTTCACGATCGCTACTTGTAATGGCAAAGTAAGAGATTCAAGAAGTTCATTCACCAACTGTCCATGCTGGATCTTCGTCCCATGTGAAGTCAAAAACCCACGTTCACGCCACAAACGTCCAAAGCTATGAGCCACGCCAAAGGCATATTGGCTATCAGTATACACATGCACTCGTTTTCCTTTTGCCAACACACATACTCTCGTTAATGCAATCAGTTCTGCTGCTTGTGCTGAATTATGTGGTATACGTGCAGCTTCAACAATCGTATGCAAAGTCGTAACACCATATGCCGCAGTCGTATCACCAGTCGGCAACTTAAAGCACGAACCATCAACCCACAAAGTACCATCACACTCAGGAAGAGGAGTGTCCCTAAGGTCTACTCTCCCTTTCGTTTCTTACTCAGTTCTCAGAAAACAGTCATGCTGTTCTTCACTATCATCTGTCTCAACTGAAATTGGCAACAACGTAGCTGGATTCAACGTGTTGCATTGTTTTATGTGCACATGACTCGCTAACAACGTCAACTCATAACCCGACAACCGAGCACTAGTTAAATGATGTGTCTTTGTACGGTTCAACAAGGTATCCACTGCATGTGGAACCATGACTACTAACGTGTTGTCCATAACTAAACCAGCAGACTGTCGGATTGAAACAGCCGCTGCTGCTGTGGCTCTCAAGCAACTCGGCAACGCTCTAGCTACCGGATCTAAGGTTGACGAAAAGTACGCACATGGGCGTTGCTTATCGCCAAACTGTTGAGTCAAAACTGACAATGCACATCCCTCTCTCTCATGGACATACAATGTGAAAGGCTTACTGTAGTCGGGAGTACCCAACACAGGAGCTAAACACAACGCATTTCGTAATTCGGAGAAGCTCTTCTGACATTCATCAGTCCAAGGAATAGGATTTGGAGTATCCTTAACAGTAAGAGCTATCAAAGGCTTCGCAAGTAACGACAAATTAGGAATCCACTGTCTACAGTACGACGTAATACACAAAAACGCACGTACTTCTCTCTGTGTCTTAGGAACGCTCATTTTCACAATAGCTTGAATTCTCTCTGGGGTCAGTTTCCTTCCCTCCTTCGATAAGAGGTGACCTAAGTAGGTTACTTCTTGTCGACAATATTGCAACTTGGAGAGAGAAACTTTGTGATGACAATCAGACAAACAGATAAGCGGCGTAGTAATGACAAAGTGGCCTCCCTACAAATCTCTTCAGTATCAGCGGCCACTAGCAAATCATCAACATATTGAATAAGGGCTGCACCATCAGGTAAAATCAACAGATCAAGTTGTGTTTTTAAAGCTTGACTATAGATCGATGGGCTCTCGCAATAGCCTTGAGGAGCGCGCTTAAAGCGGAAACTTCGTCCTCATAAAGAGAATCCAAAAATGTCCCTACTTTCCATGGCAATCGGGATACTGAAGAAAGCATTCTTCAAGTCAATCACCGAAAACCATGTGGCTGTAGCCGGAATCAGAGTCAACAAGGCAGTGATATCAGGCACAACAGGAAATTGTGGAACAACAATCTTGTTCACTTCGCGAAGATCGATAACAAACCTATATACAGGAGGCTGTGAAGAATCAGTCCTCTTCAGAACAGGCAAAACAGGACTATTACACACATTACCTCTCGTTTCCTCAATTACACCCTTTTCGATCAGATCATAAATAATCGCTAGGAGTGCACGCTCACCATCACTCGAGATACGATACTGTGGAATGCGCGGTAACTTAGCATTCACTTTCAGTGTCACAACATATGGAGGAATTTTTCAGTAGGCCCACATCATTCGGACCATTAGCCCACAATGAATCTGGCAAAGAAGACAATTCAGGTGGAAGTCTGTCTTTCGACAGGTACATCGGAGAGATCACTCTCTTACCCAAAGTAAGATGTACTCCTGATGGAGAACAATACAGTGTTGCATACAATCTCTTCAATAAATCCAATCCCAACAGATTCTCATTACAACCGGTAGTCAAAAGTAGGGGTGCTTCGATCGTACACGGTCCAACAGAAAGAGACAATGGAGCAGAAATCGGATTAGCAACGGGGGCGCCAGAAAAACCTACAGAAACGTTATCAAAGCCAGACAAAGGTGCGTCAGGGAGTTTAGAGTGCATAATAGAACTCTTTGTAGCACCAGTATCTAACAGAAAAGGTTCTGACACACCTGATGCAATCACTTCAACATAGGGTCTACTCTGATCTACTGGAACTGAAACAACTCCCTCTCTTTGTCCATGGCTGTCCTAACAATCATTACCATGCACTTTGTCACCTTCAACATAGTAATCCTCCATATAATACTGTGCTGTCCTACCAGACGAACCTTGCTGCTGATCAAAACTATTCATTGAGTTCTGTGGAGGCAAAGAATGTACGTTCTGCCCGCGACCTCTACCTCTAGGCACTTGTTGAGCACCTCGACCTCTTACACCAGAAGCACCATTCGTACGCTGTAACAAAACCGGACAACTATTCTTGTAATGACCCTCTTCTTTGCAATACGCACACTGATTAGGCCCATACGGAAAACGCTGTTGAGAAGACTTGTTCCTTTGCGAGTTTCTCGAATATTGCTGAGGTTGCTGATGATTGCGCTGACTATTTGTACGGGATGGATGAGCTTGTTGTAGAAGAACTTTAGTCTTCAATTCCTTAGTCTTTTTTCCGCTTTCTCAAACTCATCTTTGCGCCTATTCTCATAGTACTGGGCCGTAGCTAAAATGTGCGCTGACGTAGAGACTGCCCAAGCACTCTCGGAATCCTTCAACTTAGTGCACAACTCGGGAAGCAAATTATGCACAAATTTGTCGACCAACAACCTCTGGCCACCCTCGGTAGCCATATCCTGACCACTATGATCCACAAAAGTTTCTTCCAACCGCGTGAAGAAATCAGACACAGTCTTGTCTTTCTTCTGCTTACAGGCAGACAGCTTGTCCCAATTAACATGCACTTCGGGCATCAAAGTCTTCATGAAATTAATAATCCTACCAGGAAGTTGAGCAATTAGATATTCAGGCTTAGCACCTCCAACTTGTCTATCATTCGCAGCAACAATGTTGACCCATGTATCACCCAATTCATTATCATGATCCGTATGTCGAATCACATTCCAGATAGGCTGTGGAACAACATTGCCAAACAACATGTCTATATCTGCTAAAGTCATGACGCACAAACCCACAGTTGGAGTGAGCTCTTTATAATATCTTGCCGGATTTCTGCGCGGATCAGGTAAAGTCTGCTTGATCGCCAGAACTTCAACACGCTTCCAAGGAACATGTACCCATACTCGCTGAAATTGCGCAGGCGCAACTAGAATACCCAATCCAGCATCAGCCTGTACTGCTTCCTTCCATACCGGAGGAACCTCACGCATCGGTTACTGACGCGCTTTTCTCCTAACTGACGAATCAGGCTCAAACAATCGCTCGGAAGGAGCATCATTACGAAACGACAACAACGTCGACACCGCTCTCTCAATGTCGAGAAGACTCACAACCGTCCCTTTCGCAAACTCAGAACGCACTCGATATAATTCTTCAGGCGCTTTACCCACTTCGTCCATCCACTGTTCATGGAGGAACACACACATCATTTCAAAAACCTATCGTTGCTTTGGTGCTTTCCATTATCGGAAAACATCCATAATACCCTCAAGATCATACTGGGAAGTGTACGTAACCCATCAACGTGCCATGTGATCCAAAACTACACGCTCATCTGTGTCAGGCAACTGACTACGTGATTGTCTATCCTCATGCACTGGAGACATACCCAATTGACCCAACAAAGGAGTCAGAAAACCAGAAAAAGCAGCAGTCATTCGCTGCCTAGTAAAAGGAGAAGATGGAAGAATAAGGGAAGACGGAACAATAGTAGAAGAATCCAAAGTCGGACCCGAAGGAGTATTATAGACAGGCGTAGGAGTAACAGACAAAGGAGAAGGCAAAGTTGGCGGCCCCTGAGGAGGCTGCGCCAAAGGAACAGTAGCCAACGGAAGAGGAGCTGGCTTTGGAGGAATTTCGGGTGGCACAACAACTGGATGTTGCACAGCCACAACTGGTGGCGGTGGTGCCGTAGCTCTCTGTGCATAAGGGGGTGGCGAACTCAATAGATGCGACATTAAAGGATCTTTCGCAAGATATTTCTTGTCATCCTGCTCTTTAGGTGGCAAAACTGGATAGCATCTATCTACCGCTAACTTCTTCACCCTAAGCATCTGTTCGCTCTCTCGCTCTTCCTCATTATCCCTAAACGCAACAGCAGCTTGTACCATTGACATACCTCGTTCTCTTTTGTTCTTCTTCACTAACTTAATTTCTTTCTGTTTGGCTTCTTTGCGCCATATGCGGAAAGAGTCAAACATTGCCGGCCAGGCTTTCTTCTTGAACAACTTCACTTCGAGATTGTCTAAAATCCCAGTTTCAAAACTACCGTAACAGGGTCACTGTAGGACACCGTCTTTTCTCGTATACTTCACCCATATCTCAATATAACTAATGGGGCCCACACCATGCTTTACGTATAATTCATATGTAGGAGTTCCAATTGGAGGAACCGGACACGAATCCTCTAACCGGGAATCCTTAGAACAACCACAACCAAATATCTTTCCAAGTCTGCTAAGACCAGGCATCTTGCTCACTAGTCTAGCTTCAATTAACAAGGGAAATCTCAAAACGATAATCTCGCAAATACAAGAGTCCCTTGGCTTTGGGGCCTGCAGGTACCAAATCAAAGCGATCCACTAAAGGGATACCAGAAACAAACTAAGGACTAGGAGACGCTCCACTCATACTTAACTGAAATGTCGATGGCGTCACCAGAAGACCCGTCAATCGTCTCGGTATACAAATCGTCTAAGGCTCCAAGACAAGAAGACAGTCAGGGCAGCAGTCCTTCGTAGCCGTCGGAAAGCGGGAAACCTCGCAGCAAAGACTTTCGGACCACGCCGACATACAGGGGTCGATGAAGTGGTAGGCCTTCCTCCAGAATTTCCACACGAAGCTCCTCACGATCTTCGGGCTTGGACCGGTACCGCTGAAGTCGCCCCACGTGGGCGCCAACGGAAGGACCGGGTTTTAAAACCCAGCGGCGTCAGGGAAAACGCCCGATGCCTTCGAGTTCCCTTGTCTTGGCAAACAGAGACACTAAATACTTCTTGATGACGTCAAAGACCAAAGTTTATTGGCTGCAACCAGGAACAGAGATCTACGAAGCACACACGGGTGGTTCGCTAGAGACTGCACAAATTAAATGAGCGGAGCATGGTCTTTTATGCCAAAAATCAAGCCTCAGGCAACATTCCAAATTAGCATTGGGTTCCTACAAATTGACCAATCGCAGAGTGACATTTTGAAAGAAGCGTATGACGACAATCCCACTTTCCGTTGTCCAGCCCACCAGAAATGACCAAGCACATTCCATTATCCTGTTCAGTCAGGCCGGACAAACCCATCATAAACCCTCAACCCAAATCAGTAATTATGTTGTAAAGGAAGGAACAGAAGCAGATTGAAAGTGAGATAGAAAGGTGGGAGCAGTGTACCATAAACTCGGGCGTGCCCTACTCTTTGATCTTTATCTGACCAGCTGCTTAACAAGGAACTGGCTCAGCGAGGTCAGCCTCGGGCACGGAGTCAGTTCGGCCAGGTCATTCAGAAGTCAGCTAAGACATACGTGTCTCAAGGACTTGTTCGGCCGTAGTCTTCGGCCTATGTGAGGGCAACCACTCAAAATGGCTGCCGTACACAAAATGGAACCCGAAGGTTCAAACGAAATCCCCAAATACGTAGTGTTCTCATAGATCGATTCATGCGAAAACACTCATACACGCTACACTCGTCATTTGCGGTCTGCTGACACCAAAATCGTCTATTTCCGACGACCTTATTCGAACGGGTTCGGAACCATGGAACCAGACCCACAACTCACGGAACTACAACATCGGTATCCTTTTAGTACAATGAGTGTAGCAAACTCAAAATATTCAGTCATACATGGATTAAATATTCAGCATTAACCATAGTTAAACAAAGAAACAGTGAAAAGATGTAAATATTACATTGAAAATAGCTGACTTAATTTCAAATGTCTGAAACATTAGTGTTAACAATTCATGAAATGTCAGAGGTGTCTTCAATTCAGTCTTGTGCAATACATAACCGTGAAACAACAATAGCAATAGATACCATTGCAGTTATGTGTTATCTAATGTCCAGTTTCATCCCAAGCATAATATTAACTGCATTCAACTCAGAGTGATGATGCAGATTCACTGAATGATACCGAATGATGGCAGACCAAAAACAACCAACTTTGTGTAGCTTGAACAATGTCAACTGCTAACAACCCACTTCTTGGACACATTTTATTTACATTATTGATATTACAGTTCCCCACCTTGCCATTTTTCTATTATATGATACAGCATATAAATAGTTTTTAACTGTTAATGCCTAAGGGTGACAGATGTTATCAAAGGCAAGGTAGCTTTAAAGCTTCCTCTATGTCTTCTGATTCAATTACGTATCCAATTTTCGTGCTCCACTTACGAGGCAGTTCTGGAATGTCATCTTCCCCTTTTTATGCATATCTCATATATATAATTCACCAATCAATAGCTTCTCTTTAGTGGAGTATATTCATGCTAACATGCTTCTATTTATCACAATTGTAGTTGGTACTGATTTCTGTGACACATAGTCCTATATTTGCATATATTTAAAGAAAGTATTTAGCGGTAAATTGAACCTGGAATGTAGATCAGCAAAAGTACTTCAGCCGAATCCATTAAGCTGTCTTCCTTCAGACAATCCATTGCAATACCATCTCTGAGCTACAGTGTCCTGAAAAATAGATAGTAGAGAGGGATTTTCCCAGAGGCGTATATGAATTTTCTATTTAGGGGGTTTTGTAAAGCGCTTGGTGACGCACAGCGGCGTGTCCCCGCGCTGAGGAGCAGATACTTACTGGAACCTACAGAAGCGGAATACCTTACTGTTCGAATAGTGCAGTTTTAAGCTTGGCTCTAAAGATTAGTTCAGATGGTTCTAGTCGCAAAGCCATGGGTAGTTTGTTCCATCTAGAAGCTGCAAGGTACCTAAAGGATCTTCCGCCCATCCCTTCCATAAATGGCAGGGATCTGATATTCTTTACACCAGGCATTCCAAAATGTCCTTAAATCTGTCATTGTTTTGAAGAACACTTGCTTCAAATAGTTAATTAGAAGAAATTGTACCACCCTTCCACTGAGTCAGTTGCTTCTTACAATAATAGACAATCCACCACGGAATGTTATACTTTGATTGACTACACGGACCTGATTGGTGTAGGTGACCAACTAAGGGGCTGATTACAATGGCGGAAGGACTTGGTCCGCTCGCCATCGTAGCGGTGTTTACGACCGTCCACCAGACATGCGGTGGTCCCACCACTGTGATTAGGATTTGCCCGCCATACTGGCTGGCGCATCCTAGGCTTTTAACATTGTGGGCGGTGCTGCTGGCTGCAGTCCCGTATGCAATGTTTAAAGTGCTTGCACTTCATTTCCCTGCGCAACGTGGCAGGCACCACCCGGTGCCTGCCACTTGGTGCATGGAAATGCAGGGGGGTACCATGGCTACCCCCTAGTGCAGCCCCCCAAACAAGGGGGACACGGAACTGGTCCCCAAACCAAATTTGGCGGTGGGTAATATGCTTGGTGATGGCGGAAGGACCCCCTTAGTATTCCTAAAAGAATCCATTAGTAGAGCTAGTTTTTTTATGTTGGTGGTGTCAAAGGGTTAAATTAGCATATCAAGAGATGTTTGGAGGCATTGGCAAAGTAGGTCTTGCCTGCTAATTCATACTGGCAGTGAAAGATTTAATATTTGGCTGATTGGGCCGGGCATGTGCACAACTGTAGTCAGAGAAATCAGAGAGATTATATGGCATTGGCAAAGTGGGACTCCCTTGAAGTCTGGGGCACCTTCTCAACTTTGTGCCTGAGCAGGCTGTGTTCTGCTGACAGCCCTGCCCTGGTAACCCCAAATTCTGTTAAACATTGGTTGATTTCAGTACCATTTTCAAAATACCATTTCGATATACTTTATTTGTGGTATGGGGGAAACTGGGTTGATGTGTAGGAAACTGTATAGAGATTTTGCAGAGACATGCTGTACTAATGTTTTAAACTCTGTGCATCTATAAAAAGTTTAGTTTAAATCAAAACAGTACCTCACTTATGAGTTATGGGGAAAGGTTACAGAGACTGTTTGGGATAATATTAATTATCACAATATTGATATCACACATTGCTATACAGTCTACTGTTATATGCCTTGTAAATACATTTGGAGCATGATTGCATATTAGTATACTCACCTACTTTATATTTTATCACATTTTAACATTAACAAAGTGGCATATAGTCCATTCGATCAGAAGAGCTTCCAAAGCAAGAATATATTTTGAGAGCATCTTTCTCTACAAGTTTAATTTTTTTATAATATATTCCTACAAGAAAAGACTGACACATTCAGTCTAGTGCATAGTCGTCATTCCACTTACAAACGTAGTACATAGCTGTTTTGCTCAATCTACTTCCTTGGACTCTTACTTTGTTAGAGTGAACCTTGCATGGTGTTGGTCCATGTACAGAACCAGATCCGTGCATCAAAGTAGCCTTCAGGACTGCTGTTCATGCTGTACCTTGTCTATGTGTAAGTGGGGTGTACCTTATGCCCCCTGTGTGAGAGATGCTTGAACTCTTGGTACATTTACTGTGTGTCACGGACACGTGCATGGCTGTTGCCCACAATGGTCTATTGTGTGTGTGAAAGGACCATGCAAACTTCTATTGGTGTTTGCACAAAAAATCGTATAAAAAATGTCGGCCGATAGACATATCAGAAAATAAATACTGCGATACACACATATCGTGATGCACAAATATTGTTGACAAGAAAATCCTTTCTTAGGTAAGTAATATTCTTTTTAATAATATTGATGGTTTTATTACTGTTTTTAATAACATAGTGGTAAACATTTGATGGAATATTATCAAGGAACGGAGTTAAAATTACCGCCGCTTGAGCGGCAGAAAACTGCCGCTAAAGCGGCGATAATGGGCTTGATAATATGCCCCTGAGAATTCCAATAGAATCCCATGGTCTGGTGTTAACATGGGCTTCTATTGGAATTCTCTACGGCATATTATCAAGCCCATTATCGCCATTTTAGCTGCCGCTAAAGTGGCGATAATTTTAACGCTGTTCGTTAATAATATGCCCCTTTGTTTTTTAAGTACTTAAATGTGTTTTAGTTGATATATACATTTTATGGAATACTATTGTTTATGTAAAGTTTATTTTTTTAAATATAGTTTGCAATTTTAAGTGATTAAAATGTGTTAGTTACATTTGTTATAATAGTTTATAGTGCTGTATAAGGAGATAGAGTGGGAAGTTAATTAGTTAAAATAATCATAATAATACATTATTTATTATAATATTTAAGGTTTGGTTAAATAATTGTATTTGATTATATGATTGATATTTATTATGTAAATTATGTAATATTATTTATTTTCAATTTTCTGCAAGCTGTTAGGTTTGCAAGGGTAGAGGGTGGGAAGTAAATTAAGTAATATTTAACAATGAATTATTAATCTCTAATTTATTATTTATTGATTTTAATAATGTAATTTATGGAATTCGTTTTTATTTTACTTATATTCTAGTTGCAGCTTGCTAGGTTTGTAGTGGTCTAGGTTGGAAAGTAAAGGTATAATGATTTAATAATAATTTCTAATTCACTATATAATTAGTTTTTAATGATGTATTAAATATTGATTTATTGTACTAATATTTCAGCTGCAGGATTCTAGGTTTGTAGGGGTAAAAGATGGAAAATTATGTAATTATTAATTAATTTATTATGTATTGTTATTTGTAAATTAATTATTTAATAGAATTTTAAATATTGATATGAAATATTTATTTATTTCAATTATATTTTAGTTGCATGCTGCTAGGTTTGTAGGGGTCTAGGATGGGAAGTTACGTGAGTAAAAATTAATCAACAATTTATTATTAATTGTTAATTAATTATTTAATTGATTTTAAATATGGAATACTTATTTTTTAAGTTATATTTTAGGTGCAGACTGGTAGGTTTGTTGGGGAATGGGATGGGAAGTTAAGAATTGAATAACAATTTTTTTTTAATTGATAATTATTTCCATGAATATTAAAATTATGTAAAATGATTTTTTATTTTGTTATTACACATATATATATATATATATATATATATATATATATATATATATATATATATATATATATATATATATATATATATATATATATATATATATTTATGTTAATTAATAATGTTTATGTTAAGGGTTTACTATTTTTTCTACATTCATGGTGGTGCTTTGATATGTAAGGATTTTGAAGTAAAGTACTTTCCATACTCCTAAATAGACTGCAGTAGATATTGTAAAATTAACCTCTTCGCAATATGACACTTTCCTTACATTTGCATTGTTTGGAGTGGGAATGAACATTTTTACCCCTCCAAAGCCCAACACTTTCACTACCGTTGCATCAACTAGAGTGGGAATAGTATGCTTAATATTATATTCTTAGATTTCAATAGTTTTAATAACATAGGTTAAATTGAGCTTATAGTTATTTTACAATTTAATATTATTTGTTTCTTTTTTTAAAGTATTTTAATGTTTATAGTAGTATTTGTAAATGTGTGTTTGGGATTTATCAACTTATAATATGTTATTTGTTGTGTACATTGTATATATTTTTTTAAACTATATTTTTGTCTATTTACCGTTAGAAATGTTGGCTCACAATATTATGGAAGACATTATTTTTGTAGGGATATTTTTGTCAATGATATTGTTTATCTGGGAAGCAGCCTTTATGCATCACCGAGAGGTGGCTGTGAAATCTCGTCTCTGCCTTATCAATACAAGATACTTCATAGAGCCTTTTATGACAAGGCCAGACTACACCGAATGGGCCGCGCTAGTGACCCTGGTTCCCAGAGATGTGGACAGGAACAAGGAGATTTCTTTCATACCCTCTGGGACTGCTCCGAAATACAGACCTACTAGGGGTGGGTGTTGGGGGAAGTGAGCAAAGTTTTAGACACACCACTACCACTAGACCCTACATTTATAATGCTGGGCATACCTGGAGATGTTGTTATGGGATGCCCACAGCTCATTTTCGCTATGCTCTCCCTGGTGGTGGCGAAACAGGATGTAGCACGAACATGGGGAGCGGCATTTGCACCCCAGCTCCGAGAGTGGAAGGCAGAAATAGACATGTATATTGCAGAAGAAAGAGTCACCTATAAGGCAAGAGGCTCCCCGAGTAAGTTCTGCAGGGTATGGGGAAAATGGAGAACATACTATGGGTTTGACGGGCGGATTGGGTGAAGGGTAATGGACCTCTTGGGGACCCCGCCTTTGACCCTCAACATAACTACCGGCCCACTTGCTTCCAGTTAACCCAGGAGGGGAAGAAACGTGAGATGCTACAACGAAACAGGGGGGTTGAGTGGGACTTGGAAGATCTAGTGGTCCTAGGAGATTCCGATGTAGGGATGTTTGAGATATGGCTTGTACATGACTGTCTCTGTACGATTGTACCTGATTCTTTTTATGTTTCCTCTGGTTCTTGTTCTTTTTGCAAAACAAAAATAAAAACATTTTTGGAAGGAAAAAAAATGATATTGTTTATCGTGATATTGTGTCTCCCCTTCTATTTTGTGCTTGGCAATTTCTGTATTTGAGAGAAGCCTGCACTGCTGATGCTTGTTCTTACTGTGAATAATGTTACACTACTGCTGTTTGGGATGTGCAAGAGATATTCGATCAACTGTTGACTGCACTGTACCTGTTTTGCTTTTGAGAGAAGCTTGCACTTCTGCATCCCTAATGTGTCTTTACAATAAAAAGGTTGCGTCCAGTATTCCAGCAATGCTATAATGCCTCAATGCTAGATGCATTTAACATAGTGGCCACCAATTATGTGTCTACGTCAGTTATTTCTGGGTGGTATGGATATGGATTCATTACATTGTAAAACAGTTTTGTATACTTTAAAATGTTTACATCCACAATCTTGTGCCATATTCCAGTCTTCAGTGAGAGTAAATTGTATGCAAGTGAGCGCTCTACCCCAATCTGGTTGGATATTTTCCATATTATTACTTGAAGGATAGCTTTAATGTTGGAAACCACAGCCCAAAGTATCTGTGTCATCATGGGAACAGGGCAGACCAGACTACCAAGCCAATTCTTCACTGGAAAGGAGACAAGCTTCCGGGGACCGGTTTCTGGCATTTCAGCCGTCGTCGGCCCGGCTTGCTTGAATCCTGATGGTGCAGTGAGCAAGGGACTCATGTCTGAGTATACCCTGCCACACCTATAGAGGGCCAAAAACGATTCAGAAAAGGGGGTGGTGATGAACAGAGTGTCTGAATTAAGCAGACCACTCTTACCCAGTCCAAAGATCAGGGCTTGATCCATCACAGTTTTTTAGCTCACTGCACCATCCCAGCTCAGAACCTGGCTACATGCAAATTAGTCTGTCCCTGGCCCAGTGCATCATGGGAACAGGGCAGACCAGACTACCAAGCCAATTCTTCACTGGAAAGGAGACAAGGTTCCGGGGACCGGTTTCTGGCATTTCAGCCGTCGTCGGCCCGGCTTGCTTGAATCCTGATGGTGCAGTGAGCAAGGAACTCATGTCTGAGTATACTCTGACACACCTATAGTGGCCAAAAACGATTCAGAAAAGGGGGTGGTGATGAACAGAGTGTCTGAATTAAGCAGACCACTCTTACCCAGTCCAAAGATCAGGGCTTGATCCATCACCGTTTTTTAGCTCACTGCACCATCCCAGCTCAGAACCTGGCTACATGCAAATTAGTCTGTCCCTGGCCCAGTGCATCATGGGAACAGGGCAGACCAGACTACCAAGCCAATTCTTCACTGGAAAGGAGACAAGCTTCCGGGGATCGGTTTCTGGCATTTCAGCCGTCGTCGGCCCAGCTTGCTTGAATCCTGATGGTGCAGTGAGCAAGGGACTCATGTCTGAGTATACCCTGCCACACCTATAGTTGCCAAAACGATTCAGAAAAGGGGGTGGTGATGAACAGAGTGTCTGAATTAAGCAGACCACTCTTACCCAGTCCAAAGATCAGGGCTTGATCCATCACTGTTTTTTAGCTCACTGCACCATCCCAGCTCAGAACCTGGCTACATGCAAATTAGTCTGTCCCTGGCCCAGTGCATAATGGGAACAGGGCAGACCAGACTACCAAGCCAATTCTTCACTGGAAAGGAGACAAGCTTCCGGGGACCGGTTTCTGGCATTTCAGCCGTCGTCGGCCCGGCTTGCTTGAATCCTGATGGTGCATCACAAGCATGGCAAATATCCCATCTGCCATATTACCAGTGCCATAAGCTATAATGACCTTGTAATACAGCGGATAAGATATCCACCACATTTTTCATGGAGTATCCTGTCAGCCAGACTCTAAATAAGGACTTTAATCTCTAATATATGTGTACTTATATGTTGCTGCCACATATATAGGTGTCGAAATTGCTGTCTCAGTTTTGAGTCTGTGAGATATGTGTAGTGTGTAGAATAGATCTGCTGTTAACTGTTTCAGCTTGTATAATCTGTGTCCCTTGAGGAATATATCAGAGAACATATCTTTAAAAAAATGTCTCCAACCCCAAGGATTTGATACCTGAGCCTGCAACCTTTCCATGTGTAACTTTAGGATAGCGTTGCTGTGTGAGGCCTGAGTTTATGTTAGGATTGGTGTACCCTGGGACACAGGGTATGATTAGGATGGTGGGCAGACTCACAATGCAACTGCCACCGTGGTGGTCGCATTGTACATGTTTTCCATTGCGGCAGGTGCTGCTGGCTGCAGCATCCACTGCAATGGAAAAAAGGGACGTGTAACACATCCCCGTACTACGTGACAGCCATGATGCAGTGCCTGTCCCTTGGTACGGGAATCTGTTGGTCACCCCCCAAAGAATAGCCCGGGGTGAAGGTGGGCCCGTTTCGGGCCCCCAATGTCCATCCCCGCCAGTCTTTCCATTGCGGGTGAACTGGAATGGAAAGGCTGGCAGGGAGGGACCATCCTAATTACTACGGCAATGCCTGGTAGGTATCTCCACCATTGTAGGGATTGGGAGGCCCTCCGCAGCACCAGCGGGCTCAAGGAGCTCATCGGATGCGTGGCGGTCAGGCTTTCAGGCTCACCTGCACACCGCCCGCCAACCAAATTTGCAGGTGGAAAAGCTGCTTAGGGTGGCGGTGTTCTCCCCGCCATCCTAATCAGCCCCAATAATTTGTTGCCAAAAGCTTAAATGCATATGATTAGATTTATATGAACAAAGGTCTGTTTTCTGAAATCAGAGCCCTATGAGGTCTGTTCTGACCCCAACTAACGCTACCTCAAAATGTTGAAGCATGTTTGGATGTTCAAAGATGTGTGCAGATAACATAAAATGATCCTGAAAAGGCTGCAATATTTCCCACATTTCTCATACATTTGTGGCATTTTAAAAACAATCCCCAATACTTTTCTTTATTATGACCTCCTTGGTAGTCAAGTCTGTCTTCTATGTTTGAATAACTGGGATTGCAGTTCTTGTAAGCATATGGTCTCTTGTAAATTGCAGTCCTTCTTCCTTACCCAAGAATCCATATTGGGAATTACATTTTCGAAGATATAGAATTTGTACAAGTGATTAAGTTTACATTGAGGTCTCAAGCATATGTTTGTGCCCAGGACCATAATTTTCTTAAACCAGAACTGCCTGTGAACTGGCCTAAGTGGGCGTGAATGAGCTGAAATGGTTAATAAATTTTAGAGATGTTCTGAACATGGGCTTCTTCAAAAATTTCTTTGGCCTAAGGCCCCCAAAGTCCTTCAGAGGTTCCTCAGCATATCATAATGGTAAGTTATTTCTTTTATGCAGACAAAAGATAAAACATTTAGCTTTTTTATTTCATGTGCACATTCAAGGTTAGTTACATGTTCTATGATCAAGGTGGATTTTTGTAGGTTCTCTGGTTGAAGTGATAGTAGCATCCCTCAATTGCATTGCGTTGGTAGATTTTAAGTATTGTCAAAAAATGCCTGGACAACATCCATGATGAATTTTCATAGGTTATTATTGTTAGTTTGTTGTATGACAAGTAAGCTTTTGAAACATCTTACAGACCACAGATTACATTCCTTGAGGTAAAAGGCAAATACGTTGTCATTATGCTTCCTCTGTCTGGTTCCGGGAAAAACAGACAGGTGTCTGTCAACCATGTGGGAAGCTGCAGGTGGGCTATTTTCCACAGCAGACCCTCGCAGACACCAAGAAGGATTCACAGTAGAATCTCACAATCTCTCCCTATTCTGAATGAAGGACCCCTTAACGAAACTGGTAACATCATTAGATTGAGTTCCCAGTCGGTAATATTTGAGCACACTGCCTCTCCAATACCACACAGAGCAATTAACCTTACCTCACCTCACCAACAAATCTGATGTTCCCATCAATACAGTAGCAAATATTTCAAGCAACTCTATGATTTATTATGAAGTACCACCTGAGTCCACATCATTTGAAACAATGCCTTTTCAAGAGACAACTTTTTATGAGAATGAATCTGAATTTCCACAGAGGACTATTCATCATACTCCAGAGTCACACTACACCATAACCTGCATCCTATTAGCATTGGCTCTGTGACAGGTGCTTATTACACCCTGGTCCATGTTTTATGAAGAGAGCACATGCACTTTAGCACTGAATTCAGCAAATGGGGAGGAAGGAGGCAAAATGGTTGTGCTGACCCTGCAGAAAGGTTTATTTCTAACAGTGTCCTGGCAACTTCTAAACGAAACAGCTATTTTTGAACTTTACAATTTGACCATAACACAGAAAGCATTGGCAAAAAAAGTCCACAAACAGTCTGCTGAGTATCGAATAAGTGGAAGAAACACCATTTTCAGTTAGGGGCCATCTCCTATGAGCTGGTTAATATATAGCATTATTACTATGAATATCACCACTTTTCACTTTCATGACTACCAGAAGTTCAGAACATTAGGCAGGTATGAAACAATGCAAAATTCACATCTGTTCTATTTGTGAAAACTTCATTTTTCCTACTCGTCCTTGAAGCTTGCCGGGTCCTCCCAGCGCCGCAGGTCCGCACACATGCAGTGGAGCATCCTCGCGACTTGGGTAAAGCCGCAAAATACAAAAATTCAAAGTTACCCTCTGTGAGAACACCCTCACGGTAACGTACCTCATACAGCGAGGTCAGCAGCAGGCTCCTGCTCATCACGCATGCATGGTATTGATCTCAAAGGCTGACGCGTTTCAGAATTCAATCCTTCATCCAGAGCCATTCAAATTAGCAAACGACAACGTAGTTCAGATCACCTGCTTTATTGTTCAAAAGAGTTCCGCCATACTCAGCAAGATCTCACGCCCCTCAGCGAATGCTGCAAAGCACTGTGGTATTAGCAGTCGAACTTTATATCGAACCCATGTGGGTGCTGCTGTTGGAAAAAGGATGAAATAGTAAAATCCCAAGTGGGTCAATGTCAATACGGAGTTCATTGCCTGCTGCTATAAACACAACACTCACTGTCAAGCGTTACTCGTCCTTGAAGCTTGACGGGTCCTCCCGGCACCGCAGGTCTGCACACATGCAGCGGGGCATCCTCGCGACTTGGGTAAAGCCACAAAATACAAAATACAAAGTTACCCTCTGTGAGAACGCCCTCACAGTAACGTACCCCATACAACGAGGTCAGCAGCAGGCTCCTGCGAATCACGCATGCATTGTATTAATCTCAAAGGCTGATGCATTTTGGAATTCAATCCTTCATCCAGAGCCATTCAAATTTACAAATGACAACATAGTTCAGATCAACTATCCCGAAACCAGAGTTGATGTGTTCAAATGTATCAGAAGAATTACATTGAAAAAGTAGCACGTGCTGAAAGGAACACCCCAGGTCTCACATTCCTCTTTTAGTAATGAGGCTAACATTTATCTCAGCATAAGAGACAGGGACACAATGATGGTGATGGAAGGGTTATACAGAATCAGAAATAAGAACAGATAGATCGGAAAATACCAAATTCAAGCCTAAATCAATTTTTTAACCCATCATGCCACATGATAATATAGATGCCTTTCATGAGACCACCATCCAGGACTTGATAAACTTTCGGAAAAGCAGAAACCTTAGAAATAATAACTCTACCAACTTTTCCAGAAAACAATGGGAGTGTATCAAATCCCTCAGTGAGGATGAGAATATCATCAACCGCCCTGCGGACAAAGGGGGAAACATTGTACTCTGGGGTAGGGGGTCATATTTCTTAGAAGCTACTAGACAACTTGCCGATACCAGATTCTATGCCACCACTACCATGCAGGTGTATAATAACAGTATCATTAAGATATGAGACACACTCAAATGTTACCATGATAAGGGGATTCTTCAATGGGAAGAACATTGTTATTTGAAATGTGATTACCCTAGAACTCTGATCTTTTACCTACCACCAAAGGTACACAAGGACCCCAGAGAACCCCCAGGGAGACCCATTGTGTCATCCATTGGTTGTGTCATTGAAAATATCTCTAAATATATTGACCATTTTCTCCATGATTATGTTGAGAAATTGCCATCTTATGTTAGGGATACTAAAGATTTTTTGGACAAAATTAAGGATATTGTATGGGAAGATGGTTACCATATGATCTCCCTGGATATGAACTCACTTTATTCTATAATTGATCACTCACTAGGAATTAGATGCTACCAGCACTATCTTAACACACGCGAAATGTGCTACCTCAAACATACTGAAATGTTATTAGAATTGATGCAGTTCTGTGTTCATATTTAATGGCACCATGTTTAAACAAGTACTTGGTACGGCGATGGGCACGTGCTTTGCCTCCAGTTTTGCCAACCTATTTCTGGGGGTATGGGAGGGGGAGGTCCTTAAGAAACTTGATCAAAGCCCAAATGGTAGCAAAGTCGTCAAATGGTATAGATATATCGACGACCTCTTCGTAGCATTGAATGGCAACGAGGAAAGTGCTAAAGAAATGATCATGGAACTGAACAACAACACTATTAATCTCACCCTTACATACAACATCAGCAATAGCCAAGTAGAATTCCTAGATGTAGTAGTGGAGATCTCTGAAAACAGAATAAACACCAAACTCCATTGGAAATCCACGTCAGGGAACAGCTTGCTTCACGCTCTCAGTAGCCATCCAGAAACACTGAAATGGAGCATTCCATTTGGAGAACTATTGAGATCGAAAAGAAACTGCAGCACCCAAGAAAGCTTTCTCGCAGAGCAAGACACTATGATAAAAAGATTTAGAGAAAGAGGATATCCGAACTAGGTCCTACAGAGAGTCAGGGACAAAGTTGGGAAAGTTGAAAGAGTGAGAAAACTAGTGAGGGGGATAATACCACCAGAGTGATTCTAACCTGCAATAAAGAATCAAAGGCCATATCCAAAATACTCACACAGAACTGGAACATTCTCACCACTGATCCAGTGATAGGCCAAGCTATACAGGAGAGACCACGGATCACCTACAGGAAGGGGAGAAACTTTAAAGACCTTTTAGTTAAGGCGGACATCACAAGCAAGCGTTAACCCTGTGGCCATTGCAAAGCCTGTAAGAACAGCTCAATGAGAAAGAGTTACATCACCCTAACTGGGGAAAGAAACATAAAACAATTCCTCACATGTGGCACTATCTTTACCATCTACATTCTTGAATACCCATGTAAGATGAGGTATGTAGGCAGTACCACTCTAGCCACCAAGAAAAGGGTGTTGGAGCATATGAGGGCTATAACTAGCAAAGAACCACACTACCCTGTAGCAAAGCACTTCGCAGAGTTTCACCTTTCAAATAGCTCCCTCTTGACGTTCTTTGCTATTGAACAGATCGAATATCCACAGAGAGGGGTCAATAGAGTCCTACTCGTGCCCAAGAAAGAATCATGGCACATAATAGACCTCCAGTCTAAGAGCCTGTCGGGCTGAATCAATATGAGGAGATGAGTATACATCTCCACGAATAATGTCAGCATATGTATAAGATCATACCATCTGCTCTGATATGATTGTTACCCGTGTAAATGTACACTAGTGTAATTGTTTTGAAATGTTTTTAATCCAAAATGAGATTTCTTATGGATTTTATTTGGTGTGTTTACTTCTCTTTACAGGAGAAAAGGAAGGGGCAGATAATGAAGGACAACTAATCTTCTTGCCATCCCCTAGCCTTTTCTTCTTTGTAATGGTAGAGGGCCAGACTGCACAGATAAGAGACTTCATTCTAATCTCTTTTAATTCTGTTTATATATTTTCACACACATAAATTTTACTTTATTTCTCTGTTGGACGCTTGTGTAGCTTTAATTTATTGGGAAATTAGGCATATTTATTCAGCATGAGGAGGAGACTTAACTTAGCCAGTTATTGGAATAACAGGAACTGTCCTAATATATTTTTCTTTACGTTTCACTTGATTTATAGGGATATCTGACCTAATAATTTCTTTCTACTGGCACTAGTCCGCTGGAAACCTTCTCTTGTTCAATATTCCACAAAGTTTTATAGGGGCACTAGTCCGAATACAATGCATGTCGTCTAGGGATGTGATGGACTCTGGCGAGAACATGACACTGTTCTTAGCATTTTAAAACTCTCCTTGAGTCTGTCTTCACATATAACATGGCGCCTAGGTTCCAGTGTAGATATATTATGTAAATATATTTTTTTTCCTTATGTCTTAGCCTACTCCATTGTGAATGATTTGAAACTTATCATTTACACTAACACAATGACAACGTTTTGAGAAGGATGGAGTATGAGGGAATACACCACCCTAGTTCTCAATAGGCAACACACTACAAAATATATGCCAGTTGGCTATGTGGAAATGTACCTTTTATTGGTCCTATGTTTGTTTCTGAATATGCCTAAGTAATGCTTGCATTTTCCCCATCTCATTGTGTGACCAAGCTCGCTTGGCGAGCGAAACGCATAAGCTGAAATAAAATAACATCACTGGTGTATGCTTTACCTCCGAGTGATCGCCTTATTTGCTGTGGAAAATAGGATATATATCTATATATACATATACATATCTTCTAGTGCTCCAATCCCATGGGGCACCAAATCTCTGTATTTTATTTTTTTATCTGGAAGCAGCTCAGGGAGCCCACTCCAAGATTGCCTCTCTCCTTTTTTTTAATCTATTTGGTGTCCTGGTCCCACCCAGGGCTCCCAGAGCCTTTGTTTTTTATTGACAGTGGAAGGAGCCCACTCCTGCGCTGCCAAGTCAGCTCCCGCCATCAGAACTGACCTTGCTGGTGGCAGCTTTAAGCTCCCTTCTGGCTACATGCAAGCAGGTAGGGCAGATGAGGTGAGCAGACTGTTTCCCCTGTCACGGGCATTGGGAGCACACACAGCCAAACTGGGGGTGTGCAGCGGTGCCCCTCTCCATTGTTTGCACTTGGAGTCCCTGGAATTTGTTGCTGGGACCCATGTACATCTGCCCCGAGGAGCTGGGAGCTGCCCAACGCAATACCTTTATATTAGGGGTGCACAACAGTGCCCCCTACACTTAGCCTTGGGTTACCGATGATGAAGTCCCGGAACCCTTATTTTCTGCTTCACCCATAGAGAGATATGGGCATCTGGGAATTCTTTAACTTTTGGGGAGGGGACCCTATGCAAGCCCTCCCCATGATAAAAAAAGTAATTAACCACCTTCCCACTTCTCAAGGATTCTATTGAAGAAAGGGTGGGAGACAGGGCCGGACTGGCTACCGGGCAGTTGTGTGTGCTGCCGATCTGGGGGCTAATTTCTCTGTGGTCGGGGCTTATTTCATTGATGGGGACCTGCGTGCGCATTGAAATAGAAAAAGCAAAACGAATTTCGTTTTTCACACGCAGGTCCCTATCAATGAAAACAGCCCCCAGCTCGGCAGCACACACAACTGCCCGGTAGCCAGTCCGGCCCTGGTGGGAGAGCCTTGGTCCATGCATCCATAGACACTTCAAAAAGTAAAAAATAAAAAAGGCTTTCTTTGGCCCTCTAGGACCCCTTCACAAGCTTACGAGGGCAGGGTATCCCTACTTGATCTTGTTACCCTTAAACCAGTGCCAGGATGCTTGTTTCCAGCCCAGGGAAGCCTGGCTTGGCAGGGTTTGCATTGTTCACCCTCACTTTGCCACTTTGCCACTGGATTTAAGCTAGCCTTGCTGATGAGGGGTGCTACCCCGAAACTGGTCCCAGGATGCTCGGTTCCAGTGCGGGGAACACCTGGCTTAGCAGTTCAGGCTGGACTGTTCCCATGAGGAGCAGGGTCAAGACTAATTTGCATATGGCTGGTTCTGGACTGGGGTGGCGAAGTGAGCTAAATAACAATGATGGATGTAATTCAGATGTAATAGTGACCGGGGGTGAATGTCTGAAAAGAATCAGTACTCTCTCCATCATCTTATTGTGTTTGCATTTTCCCTACCCTGCCCCATATATATTTTGTTTAGTTTTATTTCAGGACAGGGGACTAGGTCCCCGAGTTCTAAAGTGGTTGCTGCGACAACATTGTTGATTTTCTGGCAGCCAATCAGATCTTATCTTTTGATCAGTTGGGTCCATGGATCCTCTGCGTCTCTATATACACATCATTTTTAAATATATCTACCAAAGTTGATGTAATTCTGTTCAGCTGTTTTGGCTGTAGCTGAGTTTAAATTTTCCATGGGAAATCTCATGGTAAAATGCATTTTGGGACCTCCTTTTTGTCTTGGCCCCTGCTTGAAAGAACACCCCGAAACATTCCTGAAAGGAGCTGAGGTGGATGAGACATTCTTGGAAAGTTCTGTGAAGATTTATCAAACGGAGCCAAAGCTATAAGCAAACCAAAACATCTATTTCAGAGTCCCTGGGATGCAACTTCCCCACCAGCTACCTCCATTAAGCGCCACAGAGCTGCATTGCGGAGAGGTGTAAAAAGGGGCGTGGTCTCAGAACACCTCTCTGCAACGCAGCCCCCTGGCGCATACTGGAGGTTCCTGGTAGTCTAGTTTGCCCCCAGGGAACCCAGTATTCTAGGGGAATTCGTTCCCCATCTGCAAACGCCCCAGTCGGCGCGTTTGCAGAGTGCTGCAAGAAAGGGGCGTGGCCTCCGGCACGATGCCGGTCTTTTCTTTTTTTTTTTCTTTTTGAGAAGGGCTCTCCTTTGAACCTGCGGAACCCTGTGAGGGAAAATCGGCGCTTGAATCTCTGAGGCTTTCCCTTTACCTCTCGCAGCACCCGCTTCGCGGGTGCCGCTTCGTAGTGCTTGGTTAACAGGAGCAGCTGGGAGCTGTGGTTGCTCGCTGCTCAGGACGCTGTGGGGGCCGCGGGGGCTATCTGTAGCATTAGAGGCGGCATTGGGAGCGGAGCAGCAGGGACTCGCTCTACCAGGAGTCCCTGCTCGGCAATTCCACCTGGTCCGCATAATCCGGCTGCCCCGCCCACAGGTCACCACCAGCCTGAAAAGACCGCCCACCTTTGGATAATCGGGACTCTCCTTTGAACCTGCGGAACCCTGTGAGGGAAAATCGGCGCTTGAATCTCTGAGGCTTTCCCTTTACCTCTCGCAGCACCCGCTTCGCGGGTGCAGCTTCGTAGTGCTTGGTTAACAGGAGCAGCTGGGAGCTGTGGTTGCTCGCTGCTCAGGATGCTGTGGGGGCCGCGGGGGCTATCTGTGGCATTAGAGGCGGCATTGGGAGCGGAGCAGCAGGGACTCGCTCTACCAGGAGTCCCTGCTCGGCAATTCCACCTGGTCTGCATAATCCGGCTGCCCCGCCCACAGGTCATAAATCACCCTATAAAACGGAGGCATAACTCAGCTGCGCGGGAGCGCGCGGGGCTAAGCCCGGGCAAAGGGCGGGCCCTCTGAGGCCCTCAGAGGCCTGAGGTGCCTGGCCTGGGCCAGAAACCCTGCTTGACTGCTATTAGCTCATGGACAGTGGGCCATCAGAACTGTAAATTGGCTAACTATCCATGTTACTAACCATCGTGAGCCATTAGGTTATTGACAATCTGGGATAAGCAGTTTTATTTGCCAACACTTCCTTCTGTTTTATTGTTGGGTATTTATAGGGTCTGTCATGAACTGCCCAGAGACCAGAAGCATGGCAGCTGCAGGAGTAAAGAAGCTGACTGGTACCCTCGATGATTTCATCGTTCGCACCCATGCCTTAATTGATGAAGGGATTATACTCATGGACAGAAGGGTGTCTCAAGATTTAGCCATGGCTTAGGTCCTATTGCTCAAGCTTGTACTCCTAATAGTGTATCTGTCTCGAACACTCTTGCAATGGTACACAAGGATGTGGGCTATAACGCTCTAGGTTCCCAGGAAGGCCTGGAGGCGACCCCTAATCTTTCTCTGCTAGTGGATAGTGGCCCAGCTGAAAATGAGACTGAAAACCTATCCTTAGCTAGCACTTTAAATCAAAGGGGTATGAAAGAGGGGGCAATTCCTAAACAGAAGACCAATAAACAAAAGACCATTAAACCCACCACTCGCAAAGGGAAAAAGGCCCATATTAGCAAGAATCAAGACCCAACCAATTTAGATCCGGCGCCCTTGAATGTGAGCAGCAATCCAGTTGCTCATACTAATGACTCTAGGGGAGGGCACCAGGTCAACGTCGGCCTACCATTAAGTCTCCCAGATGAAACTGTTTTAGATAGCAGCTTGGAGGAAATTCTGGAACTAAGTGGTGTAGTAAACAACCAAGTTAGAGGTAGTGAGGACAGTAGTAGCCTTAGCATGGTTAATAATAACATCTTTGAAATGCTAAAAATTCTTCTCGAACCTATCGAGGTTAGGTTACGCTGTTTGGAAACAATACTGAAAAACATTCATAAAGATATAAGTGCCCCTAGCTTCAACTTGAATAATAAAGTTCCACATGTAAAAACTATAACGAAGAGGCCACCCATAGCTGCTAAAAGTGTCCCTACCACTAATCAACCGCCAAAAACTATACCAACACTTAAAACTCCTGCCCCAGCTGATAAAGTAGTGTCAGTCCCACAAACTCCTAAACCACAACAGGACAAAGATAACCCAGAAAAAAGGGAAGTGCGTATAAATATACACTTACCCCCAAAAGCTGCACCGTATGTTGCGGTCCTCACTGGAGTCCCTCAACTAGATGCAAAATCAAACGAAAATAATGGGGGACTTGTAAATAAAATTATCCACTGGCTGAATGATAACTACCCTCTCCCGCCAGCTATCAGAAGTAATATTCTGATGGTTGAAAGGGCTCCATGGATTGGGTATAACAAAAAAAGGGTACACGGCGACTGTGTGGTGATAACATTTGAGAACCCACGCACTGCAGAATATATTACAACGAGGCCCCCAAGAAACCATGGTCTGTCCATTGTGGCCAGGGCACTATCTTATTTTTACCCTGAGGGTGAACACCCGGATAACAGGTGGAGTTGGACTAGGGACAACCGACACCAAGGAGGTAATAATGGTCAGGTTTTTGATAGCAACCATTGTAACACACAATGGGGAGGGAGGAATGAAGATGGTTGGAATGTAGTGAAACATAGAGGGAGGCCTCCTTACTTCCATCCACAAAGTTATGACCCAGGATGGTTTGGCAATCTGCAATTTCCTCCGATCTTTCTGTGTTATAACCGGTTTGATTGTTTGGAAGCGGTGGATTGACTCCCTAAGATAAAAGAAGAGGTTTCTAAGACAACTAAACCTGTAGACTTGGGGTTGATAAACCCTTTGGGGTGTGAGGAGACACATGAAATTCGAGTGGTGGACGAGATTACACAAGGGAGTCACGGTACACAAGCTGGGGTTACTGCAGAAGTTTTACCCATAGAAGAATATTGTAAGGATGTCTTTTGGAATGTGGCAGGTTTAAAACAGAAAATTTCCAACCCATCCTGGGATGATGTCATTACTGACGTGGGCATACTAGCTTTACAAGAAACTTGGGCCACCGCACCGATACACCTCAACGGCTATAAAACTTATTTTACCCCTGCGGTGGGGGGCGCACACGGAAGACCCAATGGAGGATTGGCTGTGTATATATCTAACCTGCTAGTTTATGATAAGATCTCCTTTTCCCCTGGATCCAGTTACTATCAGAAAATAGTGATAGACACAAGGAAGGGTCCAAAGATTGTTCTTCTTAATTTTTACAATAACTGTTTAAGTAGCATGATTAAGGATGTACTTGTCACTATAACTGCAGACATACAGCACGAATTTGATATAAAAAAAGGGGTGAAGTTATGGTACTATGGGGGGGGGTGATTTTAATTGTACACTGTGTAAAAAGGGTCAGAAGGGTATTTGCGGCCTGATGTTGGAACAGGATATTAACTTGACGCATTTTGAACATACCCAACTAGGTGACTCATTAAATGAGATGATTTTTAATTTTGATTTTGGTTTTACAAATGAGTTAGCCCACCACACAATGCCATTTGTTCCAACTTTTGTGGGGCGGGGGGCTTCGTCTATTATTGATTTTAGTTTGTGTACACATAGCTCTGCGGGTAGATTGATTAGCTCTAGTATTATGGATTTACCATTGAGTGACCACTACCCACAGGTAGTAAAAATGGAGAACCTATTTGCTGCACCCGATCATATAGTAGATTCCAAGCTTATGGTGCAGGATGTGAAGCTAGGTACCCAAAATGGTTATAGCCTTAAATGGAGTAGAGTGGTCCCGGTTGATTTTTTGTCCAAACTACTGAATAAGTGTATGAGTAGCTTTTTGATCTGTTTGAATGAACATGCCGAGAGTAATGAAATCTTAACCCATTTTAATATCATCTCTACCACAATTAAGGAGGCGTTGTGGGTTGCAAGGAAAAACTCCCTAAAGTCTAATAGGAAATGGTTCGACAAGAAGTGCACTAAAGACTTGACAAAGCTTAGACATGCGATTCACAAAAGACCACGGGATGCAACCTTAATTAGAAATTCGAGGAGGGACTATAACATAGTACTGAAGGACAGGAAGGTCTCGATAAAAAGGGAGGCTTGGGACGAATTATGTACGGCGTCACAATCAAAGGATCCGGCTGCTTTTTGGAGGGTTATTAACACCCCCCTCCTATATGAAAAAAAGGCTCGCATGGAAATCGCCGTCCCAGAAGATGAGTTGGTGGCTCACTTTTCCTCCCTTTATAGGGCTGTGGAACCAGTCTGTGATACAGGCCAGGACCCTATGCTGTTAAATTTAGATACATCTAAAGTCTTGGTTGTAACCCTTCCTGAAGTTCTTGCAAGCTTGAAGGCAACTAAGGGGGGTAAGGCGGCTGGACCAGATGGTATACCAGCAGACCTCTATAAGGCCAACACCGAATTATGGGGGCCATTGCTAGTCCAGCTTTTTAATGTTGCTTTGGCAAAAGGTCTAATTCCTACTTGGTTTACATCGATTATAGTCTCAATCTTCAAGAAAGGTGACAGGCAGAATTGCACGTGCTACAGGCCAATTTCTTTATTGGACTCTTCCATAAAAATCTTGGGGAGAGTGGTTTTAGTTAAGCTGCAAAGCTGGGCAGAAGATAATGGGGTGCTAAGTGATTTTCAATTTGGGTTCCATAGGGGTTTAGGGACTATAGAACAAGGATTGAATCTGTTTATCTTGCAACAGAAGTATATAAGGGTTAAAAAACAACGTCTATACCTCACTTTTGTTGACTTATCGTCAGCTTTTGACTGTGTGTCACACAATAAATTATGGGCAATTATGGCCGAACTGGGGGTAGACAATGCTATTATATGCTTCTTGAGAGATCTATATTCCGGGGCCACTGCAAGTGTCCGACACGGGAAAGATGGAGAATGCAGTAGACAATTTGGGATTGGTCGGGGTGTACGCCAAGGGTGCGTTTTAGCCCCCTTTTTATTTTTGTTATACATAAATGGTTTGGAGAATCGCCTCGTGCAGGAGGGTAGGGACATGCCTATGGTGGGTGGGAGGCCTGTCCCTGCCCTGATGTACGCTGACGATGCTGTTTTGATGGCACGCACCCCAATGGCACTACAAATTTTGGTCACATCTTTTAATAGTTTCATGCTTGGCTTAGACTTGAAAATTAATTGCTCCAAAACTTTGTCTATGTATTGTGGGTCAAGAACAAGCAAGCATTTGAAGCCAATTTTTATAAATTCCAATCCCTTAGAAAAGACCTCCACCTTCCCATATCTGGGAATTTTGTTTCATGAAAGCGGCTCATGGACTACCGCGATTCATGCCAGATCTCTGTTATTTTCCAAAACTATCATGGCCTTACAATGTTTTATGAAAAAATTAGGAAAAAAACCCATAAAGGAAATCTTAACTATTTATAAGGCGACTTGTTTAGCTGTAGCTACCTATGGATCAGGTTTGTGGGGTTACTCAAATATTACTTCAATTCAAACTATGGAAAATAAGTTTTTACGTCACGTCTTGTCCGTGCCTGAAAGTACTGCGACTATGATATGCCACGCTGAATTGGGAGTGCTTTATGTTACTGATACGATTAAGATTCAGCCAATCCTTCTTTGGCACAGGGTTTGGACAAACGATGAATGTGTGGTTAACCGGGCTATTTTAGAGGACATTTTAGCATTGGACAACATTAATGATTTCAAATGGATATGCTATGTCAGAAACTTTCTCGAAGAATTAAGTTGTGCCCAATACTTTGAGGATCCGCTATCAATGGCATACATATCAAGAAAAGACCTGAAAAATGTGTGTATTGCCTATCTCAGGGACAAAAGATATTTAGAGGAGGCGAGAAAAAAGACTGTTTCTGCCCATCAGGACATTTTATGTGGAGAGAAACTGCAGCCATATTTATCATTGTATATGTCCAACCATGAACGTTTCCTTTTAACCCGGTTTAGACTTAACATTGTTTTTAGGCTATTATCCTTTCCTGTGATGAATTGTTGGTCGAAAGATTTATGTTTTTGTCCATGTGATGATGTGTCCCCACAATCTGATATACATATTTTATTCTTTTGTTCATTTTATACTTTTTTCCGAAAGAAACTTATCATCCCTATTCTTAAAGATTTAAATGTATACAGATGTCGCTTAGCGTTTTTAGAGTGTCAGAAAATGGAAACTGTTTTTATGGTAGCCTCACTTGCTGAATTTTTTAAATCAGTTTTTAAGTGTCGTAAATCGATCCAAATGAATTAATTTTTTATGCTGTATATATGCACTTAATTTTGGTGTCTTTTCTTTTGTGTGATTTTAAATAATGTCTACTTGACCCCTTTGTAAATTGTACCTTTTCATGCTACTTTTATGGTTATTCTTTGCTTTTTAACCGAATAAAGTATTTGAATCTGAGAAGGGCTATGTAGCCCCCTTCTTTTTCTTATTTTTGGCCCCTGGGGACCCGATCCTACAGGGCCTGCCCCCTAATTAATTTTTTTAAATGAAAAATTTGGGAAGGGGATAATTGGCCCCGAGGACCCCATACCCTGGGGCATGTCCCTTTTAAAAAATATTTTTCATATTGGAGGGAGGCTGCCTTGCCCCCCTCCTTAGGCCATATAGCCCCGGGGACCTCATCCCCCGGGGCCGGCCTTTTTTATTTTATTTTATTTATTTTATTTACATTTTGGGGAGAGGGGTGCGTGGCCCCCCTCCCGGGCCACTTGTAGCCCCGGGGACCAAATCCCCTGGGGATGACCCTCTCAGTTGGGGACCCTTGGGGGTCCCCAATCCCCCACGGTCCCGCCGGTTCCCCACCTCCTGCAGGAGCCAGCACTGCTTTTCCACATGGGGAGCTGCTAAGATGCAGGTTTCCTGCTCTCTCTTCCAAATAGCAAAGCCCCGAGGCTCCCGCCCTGCCATAGCAAACTACAATGTCCCGGGGTGGGTACCCCGGGATTCTGCAGGAGCCGGCCCTGGGGGGTGGCCATCCTCAGGGCCATCACAAGGATACAGGAGGAGGGCTGCATGCTCCCCCACCCACCATCTATAAAGCCCCAGTGGTTGGAGGTCTCCAGGGCTGGGGGTCTGTCACAGACCCCCCCAATTTAAATATTTAGAGCCCCGGGGAGGTGGCGGTCCCCGGGGCAAGCCCCCCACACAGAGTATGTTTTTAAATAAAATAAAGCCCCGGGGGTGGCGGTCCCCGGGGCCCCCCATCATTACATTTACGAGCCCCAGAGGTGGCAGTCACCGGGGCTTTGGGGGCCGTGTGCCCCCGCAACTATTAATGCTTTGCCATGGGGGATGGTGGTTCCCGGGGCAGTGTGGGGGGGATTGGGTGCCCCCACACTTGTTTCTGATCATGCCTACGGTACTTGGCCCCCCCGGGGGCTAATTACCAACGAAGCACGGGAGGCCGTGCTTTGTTTATTAAAAAATGTTGGTCAAAATTCATGCTGAGTGCGCAAATTTTGCAGATTTTGTTTTTTAAAAAAATGCTTTTTTTGGCCCTGGGGCTCCTGTGAGACCCCCCTGAGCAGGCCTAGGGTGTCAGGGTGTTTCTACCCTGCCCCCTTTTTGCGTTTTGCAAGGTTTCTTTTCTACTTTCTTGTGCCTCAGTTCTACCGAGGCACAAGATGGCTGCCAACACTTCCTGGTTTGGAGTGTTGACAGCCAATTAGCATACAGCTCATGCTCGGCAGGTTGCGCTTAGGGGGCATGGATCTACCTTGGTCATAGATATACATATGATTTTAATTTTGATTCTCTCAGGAACTACTGATGATATTTACACCATTTAACCAAAAGGCCCGACTCTGAACCAAGGCCTACCTTTCTGCCAAATTTGGTGTAATTCCGATCAGCAGTTCGGGCTGTAGCTGCGACTAAAAGTTCCTATGGGAAATTCTATGGGGAAAACACGTTTTAGGACCCCCCTTTTTTCTCGGCCCCCACTTGACGAATCACCCCGAGACTTTCAGGATAGGAGCGAACCAGAGCGGGCCATATGTTTTAAAAATTTCGCGAAGATTCGTCAACCGGCGCCAAAGTTATTCCAAAAGTCTATTCCAAATAGAATGTTGCGGATTTCCTATGGCTAATAGGTCCTAACTATAACTACCAGTAGGTAATTGTCGGAGGGATGGGCGGAAACAGAAGCGAGGAGGCCGTAATGGGTTAAGAGTAGTGGTTTTATTCTTCAGTTATACAGTTCGTTATAGGAAACTAACTTTTCTTCACGCTCTTCCTCTTCTTTCTTCCTTCTTTAGGTGTTCTTCTGCTGGGGGACGGGATCGCGGAAGGCTTGGAAGGATGGAACACAACAGCAAAAGGAAGCAGTAAGTATGTTGGAATTGGATGGAAGATATACTTCCACTGCACCCAAGTGACTCACGCAGGTGTCGAAAACAAAATAATAAAATAAAAAAAATAAGGGATGCACTTTTGTTTGTAGGGGTTTTGTGTTGGTTTGCCCAGATTTAACTGCTTTCTATATTGTTCCTATTTAGATTTAGAAGTATCGTTCCCTGGAAAGGAGTGGGGTTAGTGCTGGATAGTGAGGCTAGAAAGAGAGTAAGGCAGGAGCGTAAGCAATTCCCCAAGGCCGTTTAGCATCCAGAGTCAGTGCTTGAGCCTTACTAGTTCAGCCTTGAAGGTTCCTTAAACCCCCCACCCAACACACCCTTGTGCCTGAAGCACGTACCACCTCAAGCCGCAACCCTCCTGGGTTGCGGCGGCTCCTGCGTGTCTCCTGGCATCCACCACTCTTCCCACGACACGTCTGGGTCTTCTTGAGTGACGGGGTCTGCTTCCGACCCCAACGCTCTGGTTCCTGTGTTCTCTAGGGGGTTGTCTGCTCATCCGGTCCGGTTGCTGGAATCGCTCTCCCTGGAATCCTCCTTTGCGTCTTCCTGGTTCCCGACAACGACGTCCTTTCTCTCTGTCTCTTGCTCCCTTTTGTCCCACCTCGGGGCACCAAATTCGCCTTCCACGTTCACGTGCCTGTTCTGGATTGGCTCCGATCCTGGAACCACGGTAGCTCCGCCCTGGGAAGGGGAAGGACAACCCTTGTTTAGTGTTTGGTGCATTATGGGATTTTTCTCCTCATCCGCGGCACACGGAAACCATGGTGAGTAGTCCATTGGCCCCTCGAGGCTTCGGGGGGTTGTTAACTGCGGGACTTCCTCACATCAATATATGCATGAAACGCCACTCTCAGCACCTCCTTATGGCGAACTGCAAGAAACGAAACACCTGGATAATTATGCTGCAACTTGTTATTTATTTCTCTCACTCCTCAATATCCATGACGCGTTTTGGGCATCCAGTACCCTTGATCACATCATATATATATAAACTCCAACTCCAGTCTCCAGTATCTTCGATCAGAAATGGACAACGACACAGGGGCAAGATTAAAGATCTGTTCCTTGTTTATTGATTACGCTATAACGCGTTTCACCACTCCCTGCTTGTTCACAAAACCATATATATATTCGTAAACCCAGTGTGACGCATTTCGACCGGTGTATGGTCTTGATCACACAACGGAGTGCCAGACAATTGCACCCTTAGATAGATAAAGATAGAAACCAAGATAGGACTGCATACAATGCAGGATCAGTATAGAAATAGTAAAGGCAGAGGCCATTTTGTAACATGTTTCGGCTTGATATCCTTCAATTATATCATTTGTTATATTGAAAAAATAAACGCTTAATGCTGCAGAAATAAACATAAATTAAACAAATGCCACACGTACCTGTAAAGCAAGCATATATATCAAATACTTTACCATCATGGATCGTGTTTCAGTGCCTTTTTTACCAATACATGGTCACTATTCTCAACATTTAGCCAATGACAGGTGCAACAAGTGGCCGAGTCTGTCTGCCAGTAACGTCCTGGTTGGTTTCCACCTCTCTTTGTCCTGAATATGTGCCCAATATACATTTTGGTTGAGAAGCATTGACGTTGTAGTATTTTACTAAATCAAAGTATTTTATATATATGCTTTTTTGCAAGGGGCCAAACGAGTCTTGGGGAGGGGGACTGCAAGGCTCCTCCTTTAAAAAACAGACAGACCTGGAGGTTGGGGTCGTGGGGATCCCTCAAGGCTTTTATTCAGAGAAGCAACTGGGTGCACAGCCAGTATGAGCGCACTAGGAATTGAAATGCTAATTATCAAGTGGTGCAAAAGGGCGAGTGGAGAGTCCTTGGAACCACTCCAAACTGAGTAGACAGGGCTACCAATTGTAGAAATGACAGGGTTGCCAATGCACTCAAACAACAGTAGAGCAATTGTTATGTAACATACAACGTTCAGTACAAAAACCAAAGTGACAAAAGATTTTCGGAAACTCCAGGGTAAGAGTAGTCCGATGGAATCCTTTAATATGTCAAACAGCCAGCCGACACGTGTTTCATCGCTATTGCGAATCCTCAGGGCTAAATGGCTGTGTCAAAATCAGAAGGTCGCACAGCTGGTGATAATTCCGACCCAGCCGGGCCCGTGACCGTCGATGTGCAAGATGAAGAGACAACAGGGTACTGGTCTCCGCACAGTGTGAGGAGGTTTGTAGACAGAAAACGTCCGGAGATTGAAGAGTAGTCTACTGGATGGATGTTGGTGTACAATAATAACACCAAGTATCGGTCTCAACGGGTATTAAGGTTGTAATAACCCATCCTGGAGTCGGGTACGACTTCAGTTGTAACAAGAGGACGCCAGAGTCTTAGTGTAACCAAGAGCGGCGTGTGGCGCGTCCTCTCACCGGGCTGTGTTCCTGTTTGGACACCTGGAGGTTGGGGTCCCTGGAGCCCAAGAAGACTTGGGGAGGGGGCTGCGCGGCCCCCCTCCCCTTTTGAAAAGATGTATAGCCCCGGGTACTGGGGTCCCTCAGACCTAGTAAGACTCTCGTAGGGGGGCCCCAGGGGATGGAGTTTCCGGACCCTATTAGGGCTCTGGAGGAGGGGTCCATGTACCGCTCTCTTAGATTTTGGCCATAGTATTGGAGAGGGAGCTACTCAGCCCTCTACTCCTTTTTATTGTATTTGGCCCTTGGGAATTAGGTCCCCGGGACCTATTAAGGCTCGGGAGGGGGCTGCATGCCCTCCTCCTCTGTTTAATTGTATTTCGGCTAATAGGATAAAGGGTCACAGGGGCCTTTTAAAGCTTTTTATTGGAACTGGCCCTGGGGATGGGTGGATTAAGGCTCGGGAGGGGGCTGCATGCCCTCCTCCTCTGTTTAATTGTATTTCGGCTAATAGGATAAAGGGTCACAGGGGCCTTTTAAAGCTTTTTATTGGAACTGGCCCTGGGGATGGGTGGACCAATTAAGGGTCGGGGAGCAGGCGTCACTTCTCACTCCAGCAAAGAAAGGGACGGTTTTGGGAAATATTTAACGGGGTCCAGCGCATGAGCCCTGCAACTGTGTTTACAATGAAAGATACGCTGTTCCCCACATGAAGGGGGTTTGATGAGGGGGTAATGAGGGGTGAACCAAGTGATGAGTGAAGGCCCCAACTGTGGAGGAAAGGGAGGGGAATCCTCCCTTTCAGAACTAAAACCCTCACACACCCAGCGAGCTAGGTGTCATGCTTCATCATTTGGGTTTGCTCCTCGTCAAGCTCGCGGTGCAATGCCTGACGGGCACCCATGAAGGGGCTCTTTGCCGGAGATCTTTTGTTCCTACCGTTGGTGCAGTGCGTATGAGGACCCTAGGGGAAGTGTCGACGCAGGGGTATGGTGGTTTAAAAAAAGTTAGATAATCCACTAGCTAAATTTTAATATTGTGGTCATCTACCTTATTAAAAAAGTGAAGGTGCTTGCTGGTGTGATGATCCAGCAGGGCACGCTCAACTCAGTTAGACTTGGTCAACATGTTTCATGCTAGTTGTTCACAAGGATACAATGCAATTCATCGGGACCTATCGGAAATCGCTATCTACACACTGCGGTGGGTGGAGATCCTACCTACCACAAAGGAGAGTGCTGGGCAAACAAATTATGCTTGCCACTTCTCATTGGGACCGTACTAGGGAATGGAGTAGGCTTCAACGGTCTTCTCCCATGCTGAGTGCCTCAGGAGTAGGCACCCTGTCCGCGGTACCGACGTCGCCTCAACACCTACCCGCACGGTCAGAGATTTGCTGGGAAGACGGAGCCTCCTCACTCCCCTTAATATATATGTTTTGCCCCAGTGGATGGGAGTTCTGGGGCCCGAAGGCCAAACCAATGCTGTGCATGCCAAAGGCTGTGCGCAGTGTAGCCTTTGCAGCCTGCTGAGGGTGTTGGCCACAGGGCCTGGCAGCAGGCCAAGCCTTGTGGCCGACACCCCGCTGAGCGTTAACAAAGGTTGTGTGCAGGATGGGGTTGGCTGTCAGCAGTAAGCTGAAAGCAGGGCCTGGCACGTTCAACCCCATGCCGCACACGATGAGAGGGAGTGCGTAGCATGAAGTTGGCTGCCTCCGGATGGGTTGACCATTGCTATCTCCTTGCTGTGCACTGCCGAAAATAAATACTCTAGTCTTCCCGCTGTCAAAGCCTCACAGCTTCTGCCAAGATAGCTGCACTGACAACAGGGTGCTGTTGATGGGGGAGGGAGCAAACCCAGAATAGTGACCTGGATAAGTTTGCCACTGGGGTCTCCTGCTCAACAGCGTTTACAGGGCAAGCCTGCCCTCTAAGATGGACCTAATAGTTCCAACCCCCACATCAGTAGTTCTCTAGCTTGTATATCCAGCATATGCAGGATCTGATATTTCAAATTGCTATGAGGGTTTAATCACTTGGCCCTACATTTTTCCTCTCGATTCCATATCCAATGCCTGTAGTCAATTCTTTCACCTTTCATTTGCTATGGGCCAGAATTAGAGTGATGTTTGCCTATTTACAAACGTTTGTCCATTGAAAAAGTTGTCTCCCTGCCAAAGAACCTACATTGATTGTTTTTCTTTTTACATATTTTGCTGTTTACTATTCTGCTTGCCGCATTTGCTGCCATCTTACACATTCTGCTGTCGTTCTCTTTGTAGATTGTGACACATTTCTATCCGCATGCTGTGCTGTCTGCATGTTAGCCTACTCAGATGCCTACCAGAATGTCTTCTAAAATTAAACTGCTGCCTATTCTGTAGTAAAATTAATTTTGCATCTAAAGGTCACATTCAATATACAGTAGTATCTTGAAACACTTCACTCCTGTGACAGGCAGGGCATGTGGGCATACAGAATGCACAGAAGCTAGACTCTTCCCAAAACGTGTTCGCACAGCACTCCAAGTGGAACACGCATTACATTGTTTCTTAACATGACTAGACTATTTAAATTCTATTTACAGTCCTATTGCTTCATTTTATTTTGATGCGTGCCAACCGCACGACATCCTCTCGCTTTCAGCTGCTATAGTCATCTATTTATTTTCCCACACTTTAGATATGGAAGGCTGCCACTTGGTTTCTATATTTTATTGAGTGTCTATTAACCTTGCACCCGGATATCTCAAATTTAGCTTCCCTGTGCTTTCTTTTGTAACTCATGTCTTGAGCTGTCTATTAATGGCTGTGCGTGTCATGCTACCAGTGCGTCTGCTGATAGGTTGAAGTGATCTACGACATTCATGACCCTTCTATTCTTTTAATAGTATTACAGCAACTAACTCTCTATGCTAAAATAACACGCTAAAAAGGATTGGTTGACAAGACCACTCCTTTGCACCTCACCACCACATTTCCACTCCTGGGTCTGTTTCACATAAAAATGTTGAAGTCATCTGCATTTTATATTGGCCTTACCAGTTAAACAGCGCTCTGTTGTGGTTTTTGAATATTATCGCTGTACACGTTTTTGGCATTTTTTATTATTTGTCAGCAGAAAAGTGTGCATGCTTGACATTGTGCACAGTATTGCACAACGTAATTTATTTTATATTGATGCCAGGGGTATTTCAACAAATAACTTTTCATGCAACAACATATCAAAACGCAACTGTTAATTTTTGCTGCTAGTCACTTCAGAGCACCAGAAAAAACCCAAAAAAAGGCATACATTGAGTTGATGGAGTTAGAGTCCAAATGAAAGTAAGGACATGTTCTAAATCCTTCATCCTCCAAACTTTTTTCGATTTTGTGGCTATCAATAAAAAAGTACATGGGAATGTTTGGCTTTCAGAAGTTAGCTACATTGCAGTTAGGTGAATCAAGCTCGGTCAGATGGGCTGACGGTATTCCGGAGTTTTGAGCCGCAAGTCCTTAATGGAATGCTCAGGTCTGGCTTTAGGGAGGTGCGACTGGTGACCTCAGGTAGGGCGCCGCTGTGTTTAGCATTAACTTATGATTGGAGAGATGAGGGGCACTTTTGCCCTGTGGTAGTGAGGGACTTTGAGGGGTGTAGGGGTGCCAAAAAGGTTTGGGGTACCGGGTGGCACAGGCGCCACCAGCACGAAAGCCGGCCCTGGGAATGCTGTCATGTGTTAGTCTCTTGAAGGAGCAAGTACCAATATATTTTGGTTTTAAAACATGGTGTTCAGGACACAATATTTAAACCATAAATATCGTAGTATATAACTATTGAGTCAAAATTATCAGACAAATATCGTTATTATATACTTATAATGTAAATAACAAACATATGAAAAAAATCATTATACACTAATATTGGAGATAAAAAATATCGTTTTCAAATATATATATATAATTTCAAGTAATATACAGTAATATATTTAAAATGAAATATATTGAAATAATTTATAAATATACATAAATGTTATATTTATTTAAATAAAATCATGTATATCTATCTTTATGTGCATGTTTAATTAAACACATATAATTTAAAACTATTAACATAATTGTAATTTATAACATCATTTACAATTTTTATAAATATGTATATATTTGTGTATAGAGACAAAATAAATGAAAAACAATAATAAATTAACTGTAGGTAATTTTAAAAAAACAGTCCAATTCAATTATACATAAAAGTTACCAGTATAAAACATTACATTTTACAAATAATATATTACAAACATTACTAAATAAAAATAATATAAACATACCATTACAACTGTAGTAATAATACATACAATATTCCCACTCCAATCTCTGAAACAATAGGGAAAGCATTGGACTTAGTAAGGGTACAATTTACTATTACCACTCCAATCTGGGCAACAGTAGGGAAAGCGTTAGACTCAAGAGGAGTAGAAATTGCTATTCCCACTCCAGTCAGTGCAACAGTAAGGAAAGTGTTGGACTCAGTAGGGGCAACATTTGCTATTCTCACTCCAGTCCGTACAACAGTAAGGAAAGTGTTGGACTCAGTAGGGGTAACATTTGCTATTCTCACTCCAGTCTGTACAACAGTAGGGAAAGTGTTGGTTTGAGAAGGGTGAGCAATTTACTGTTCGCACTCCATTGCTTGCAGCAGTAGGGAAAGCGTTGTATTGCACAGGGGTAAAATGTACCATTCCTACTCCCGTCTATGCAACAGTAGAGAACCAGTAGTTCACTTCAAACAAATAAAATATTTTAATAATCCACATAAAAAACAATAAATATACATATTTAAATATAAAATATATCAAAAATTAAACGAAAAAATACATATTTATTACAGTTTAATAAATAATTTAAATCAAAACACATACTAATATAATTAAAACTCCACACTATATTCTACAAATCATAACAACAAACACGTATAATGTAATTTACAATTAAAAAACATAAAACAATTAACACATATCACACTTTAAAAAATATATATATATTTATTATAACTTAGATAACTTCCTACCCTATACCTCTCCAACTAAGCAACACACACCTACAATATATCTTAAGAATTATAATAATTACAAATGTTACCTATTTAGTTATCAATTAAACTATTATTAATAATTAACAAGCAATAACATAATTATATATATTTAACTTCCACCCTTTATCTCTACAAAAATAAAAACTCACTCCTAATATATAAATGAAACATCTTATTTGCATAATTTACATAATTATCATTTCAACAATTAATAACGTATTAATGATACATTTACTATATTTACTTAACTTTTCACCCTTTACCCCTACAGACCCCACAACCCACACCTAATATATAAACTAATTAATATCATAGTTACACAGTTTACATAATTCATTATCAATTACATAAATATTAATAATTAACATTAATTATTATAACGAATTGCCTTCAAACCGTTTACCCCTACAAAAAGAAGCCACACCAAAAATATGAATAAATAATTACATTAATTGGACACTTTACATAATTAATTATCAATTAAATAATGAATAATAAATAACAACGCTAGTCAAATTACCTGCCTGCTTTGCGTGATCTCTGCTTCGCCGCCATTGAGGAGGTCCCTGACTGGAGGGGGACCTTGCCTGCTGCCAAACTCCTTGCCGCCTTGCAGTCTCTCCTCCCCAGAAGTCGCAGACCGCGCGCTGCCAACTACAACATCCACAAGGCAGCGCGGTCCCGCGAGAGGAGAGGAGGGGCGGAGTCATCTGACCCATAATTCGGGAGTGGGGCTCCCGCGGCATGGGACGCGTGCAGGCGTGCCCAGGCCATGGGCGGGCCCATTCGCGCCCATCATAGCCCGGAGGAGGCTGGGCTGGGCCTATTCCCTAACATCGGACTAAGAACCAGCACATCCTTCACCACTTTGATTCACCTGGTCAAGTAAGCAACTTATCAGAGATATTGGGTGGACATTATGAGGGCAGCAGGATGAGCAAAAGAAAGAAGAGCCAAGTCGTTGCAAAGGGTCTTGCAGAGACAGAAACAGGGGGCCAAACGTCACTGTTACCATATCTGGTGGGGGCTATGGGCGCTATCGAAAAACAGATTAGCACCTTAGAAGAAATACTGGTGAAAGGGAAATGTAATTTGGACTTAGAGACAGTTCTATCTGCCCAGACATTGGATGTTGTCATATGTGAGAATTATTCCAGGGAGATTTCATGTAATGGATGTATACAACAACCAGTAGATGTAATAGAAGTGAGTTTATCAGAGGAAGAAGCACAACCACCAACAAAACGTTCCAAGAACCCGGTTATCATTAAGGGAGAAAGCAATTCCATTCTAAACACTAGTATTATCCACACAAGTCCAAACAAGGAGCTTTCCATGGTAAAAAAACCCCAAAGGAAAACAATCTTCTGCCAAACCACATGCCCGTAGGTCTACTAAAAATTAATCTAAAACGAGTCTGCTCACACTATCTAAGCGTAACATAATGACTATAGAAAACCTTACAAAGGGTATAGACACACTTCATTGCACCTTGGTTGAAGCGTTACAGTCCCTATCGAACAGAATGACAGATCTGGAGGTTGCAGAAAATGGGAAAAATTCAAAGTGTAGAGAGAGTAATTATAGGCCTGTACAGTCAGGTACTCAGGATACAGCAATCACTAACCCCCACACTAAATGTGTTACCCCAACATTACTGATAGAACCACCACAAGTAGACATTAGGCGATCAGGTCCTAGAGCACTGTTAACCAGGAATAAGGCACAAGAGCACCCTGATATAATTAACCCCCCAACCGAGGTTTTTGGCCCTAATAAGAGTAGAAGTTCTGGCATAACCCCAAAAGGACATATTAACCCGATTGACATCCACATAGCGAATTACCTTGATTTACCACCAGCCGCTACACCGTATGTAGTGGTTCTGACTAATGTTCCCGCATTATCAACAACGAAATAGCAAAAATTGGATTATTTATTTATAATTCAATTACTTCCCACTCTATACCCCTACAAACTCCAAACCCGCACTTAAAACGTAACATAATAAAAAACATTATTTAATCAGTTAATATAATAAGTTATCAATTAAATAATTAATATGAATAAAAAGTAAACATTAATTACTTATAATTCATTTACTTCCCAACCTCTACTCCTATAAACCCAACAACCCACTACAGCACTAAAAATGAAGATAAACTATAAAATTCAATAATAAAAAAACAAAAAAATAACAAACTATTAAAAAACATCAACAATAATTATACAAACAATTTATAACATATACAATTCAAAGATATACTAAAATACATAAAATAATAAAAAACAATATTATTAACAACAATATTATTAACAACAATATTAGCAACAGAGATAGTTATAACATCAATATTAACAACATAGGTATTTTTAACATCAATATTTCTTACCCGAAAATCGATATTCTTGTCGATATTTTTGCACACAATAATTGTGTATCACGATATTTAGAGTTCAATATCTTTGCCTCTCGATAATTTTCTTCGATATTTTGTCCGAATACCATGAGCAGGTAAAAGGAATGGGCAGAGTCTTGCATATCTTTTTTCTTCTCTTGGGTTTCTTTCTGCTATCCTTATCAGGGAAAGCCTTCTTTTCAGTGCTTCCATATCAAATTGCAAAAATTGGGCAGATGCTCTTGAGGTGCCGGGTTTTTAGGGACCCGGTGGTGCCAGGGGACCACACCCAAAGACCTCTGAGTTCTCCCTGTTCTGGACTTACAGAAACACAGAGTCTTCTAGTTGAAGTCAGAGATCAAGTTTTATTGGCTGCAACCAAGTAACTTGTGTCCTAGAAGTACGACAGCACGGGCCGTAAGTTCTCAGGAGACTGTTCGTTTTTACAGAACCAGCCTTCTCCTTATATAAATAAATAACAGCTGCGGGCAAGAATTCTTGAGTTTATGATATGGCTATACACATATTTCGACAATAATACAAAGAGCAAAGTAATGCTGGTCAGCACATATTTTAGATGTCCAGTTCGTGATGGATTACCCCGCCAGATCCAGAATTCCCATCAGATATCGATGAAACACCAATAAGGTCGAGCACCCTCCCATCATAAAACGGGTCATAAACAAGAATCATGGACAGGTGTATGTGTATGGAAAACAGGGTCTGTATGTAGTGAACGGTTTATGACATGTTGTGCCTTGATGATATCTTGCTCGGCCACTGGGCGAGGAGCTGCCCAAACAGGCTTGGCTGGAGGCGGTGGAGTCAGCTTCGGCCAGGTCATGGGGAAGTCAGCTACGGTGGACGTGTCCTTTCAGATCAAACTCGTTCTTAATCAATTGACTATATGAGGGCAAGTCATAAGATGGATGCCGTTTACAAAATGGAGTCTGAGGGTTCGAGACGGAAACCATGATTTAAGGGTGTTAGCATCACTCAATCATGACGCAAATGCATAGGGATAATGTCCTAATCATTACCGGTTCATAGATACCAAATTCGTCATGGTACGACGGTATTTTATAACACGAGTGTTGGACCTCGATATCTGTGGAACAGCAGGGTCCAAATTTACAGTACCACACTCTCTACAAACTACTTTTGAAAAGTTTTCAATTTCACTGCAGGAAAATATACCACATTTAAAAATCACCAATTTCCAAGTAATGCCATAGAGGGAGACCAATGGATGTGGGTCATATCCCTTTCTGGATAGTTAGAGGCCTTATTTAGGGTTTTGGTGGAAAGGGTACTCTGTCCCAATCTCAAAGATTACCTTGTCTGCCGAACACTTGGTCAGCATTCTCATTTAGAGAGTTAGGGACCTTCAGTATTCTGTCGATGGAACCCCTGTTGGCTCCACCAATGGACTACTGAATACTACCTTCGACATCGTTGTAGGGGCAGTTGGAGGAAGGGCATTACATTAGCCACCCAATTTAGGGTCCATAGTGTAATGCTTTTTTCCTGTCTGTCACCAAAAGGAAAACCCCCAAAATGACTGCCACGCTTTGGGTACAAAACTCCCAGGGTGTGGGGGTCATTACGTTTTTTGGTTTGAAAAAAGCAAACTTTACTTTTGAACAACAATTACCTTTTTAAAAGCCACCCATCATGGCTGACGGTACCATCCGTCAAACCTTTACTACATTGACAGAAACTACCATGATGGTGGTTCCTGTCATTGTAGTGAGATGTCCATGGGCATGGTGGACAACTCTAAATTTGGTGGGTATAGGTCTTCGGAATGGCGTAGGTAATGTCCTACTCCATCCCGAGGAAATAATCTCCGTCCGCCAAACTGTAAATCAGCCCATCAGTTTATACCCAGAATAGAAATTCAGTGGTCTAAAGTGCAGTTTCTTTGGATAGTTATTATTGGTCTGTATGAAGTACACTCATTCATTCATTTCACAGCAGTCTACCATGACAGAGCAAGAAACACAGTCTCTACCATAACATAGGTTGTATTTGTTAACCATCAGGTGGTGACAATCAACACAATACTGCCTCTCAGTCACCATGGATGTAATGATTACTGAAGGTGATAAAAATATTCAACCTTGGTAGTAACATTCACTGCTGTATCATATTATCTTATCTTATCTTATCAGGGTGGATTGGATAGATATACCAAAAACACCTCTTGAGGGAAGCTAATGAATTCCAGACACACTGGTGCAGAAATCACATACATCAGAAATCAGAGAGAAGAGCTACAAGTTGCACTACATCAGTCGTTGCAACTGCACAAACACTTCAAACAACCGTGGAGGAAGTGAAAGAAAAGACAACATAAATGAGGGAGGGGAAGAACACACTGCCTCCAGTAGACAAACTGTCATCCTCACAGTAAAGGAACAGTACAGCCCCTTAATGAAAAGACAAAGAAAACACCAATTCCAAAGAGGTGGGTACACATCGAACTAAGCAATATGGGCCTCTGTCAGATAAAACCAGCAAGAGGAAGAATGAAAATGTTTGGTACCCCGGTTGGCGTAAATATGAATTTGCACTGAGTGCATGGTATACAGTTTCAGTTTAATTCTAGGACCACTTTAATAGTTGGATGTATGACGTTGCAACGCATAATTTAACAACGCATAAAATTACAACGCAATTTTTACAACGCAGGATCATTTACAATGAATGCCTTTACAACGCATGACAGCATATCGCAGATGCTATTACAACGCATGCCATTACAAAGTAAGTATAGGTAAGTATATAATTTTTTTTTAAAAATGTAATTAATAATTTTTTAATTCATTTAATTTATTTAATTAAAACATTTTTTAATGTATTTGTAAATATATATATACATTTTTAAAAAATAGTGTAGGTGTTTAAAAATAATATTCTAACTCCAGGTTGGAGTAATAGTAGGGTAAGTGCTGGATAGTGTAGGGGTAAAAATTACTATTCTAACTCCAGGGGGGTGTAATAGTAGGGTAAGTGCTGGATAGTGTAGGGGTAAAAATTACTATTCTAACTCCAGGGGCGTGTAATAGTAGGGTAAGTGCTGGATAGTGTAGGGGTAACAATTACTTATATTTTTGTATTTTTAGAACTTTTTAAATTAATATTATAATTACTTAAATTAATTTATTTAAAGTACTTTTTTATTAATATTTTTTAAATATTTATTAAATTATTAATATTTAATTAATTAAATAATATTTACTAATTAAATAAATGTTTTAATAAAATGATATACTTACCTATACTTACGTTGTAATGGCATGCGTTGTAATAGCATCTGCGATGTAATGTCATGCGTTGTAAAGGCATTCGTTGTAAAGGATCCTGCGTTGTAGTAGTTGCGTTGTAAAAGTAGTCCGTTGTAATAGTTGCGCTGTAACGGTTGTTACCCTTAATAGTTAGTTTGAAGCCTGGCTTAACAAGTAAAAATAGCTCTGCGGAACTATGGATTTTGGTGGGGGCTTCATTATTAATCTCCACTTTTAGGGTTACAACAGAATTGCTGCTCACAAAATTATGATTAAACCCCAGTGACTGAATTTAGTTCTTGCCACCACTGGAAGTTAGCAGATGCTTCTCAGTTTGTTAGTAATATAGTATCTTTTTTAGGCCAAAACAAAATCAGTTTCAACTGCATTTTTGCCCTTTGGTGGTTGCCTTTGTCACTAAACAGTAGATTCATCTGATCAAGCCTGCAGTTCAGTGCCGGCTCACAGTGAGAGTGCTGCAGGTGGTGGCGTGGGGGAGGAGCAGGGTGGGGGGTTTTGTAGTCGGACATACGATGTCCATGAGTAAGGTAAGTTAATAAATAAATAAAACTATTCACCTTGCAATCGCTGCATCGCCAACACGGCGATGCAACGAACGCAAGGTAAATCGTTTTATTTATGTATTTATTTACCTTACTTGTGGACGTCGTATGTCCGACTCCACAACCCCCCCACCCTGCCCCTCCCCACCACCCGCAGCACTCCCACTGCGAGCCGCCACTGCTGCAGTTAACCCCCTAACCAATTACAGTAGAGTCAGCAAGAAACCACTGTAATACACAGATTAGACACTATTCCTTACACATGCTTGGGCTACCCTGCAACAGCCAAATGATAGGTGGCAGCCAAACATTTAGTCCACCTGCCTCATCTAGAGATGGGAAGACCTAAAGAAGTAGGGAAGGATTAGGAAAAGGTGGAGGAAGGATATTACACCATGCCCAATATTTAGGGTGGATGGTGTAATGCCTTTTTTCCTGTCCATCACCATCAGGAAAAAAAACAAATGAATCCCATACCCTGGGAAAAAATTTGCAGAATGTTTTTCAACAGCAAACTCACACTTTGGGAGTTTTTTTTATATATTTTTTTAAACAAACAGCTTTAGAAAGGTTTGAAAGCTGGCTGGTATGGCCATTAATACTGCCTGGCTATTGCAGTCTCTGAGCAGTTGGGTGTGGTTTGATGCTTCGTTACCCTCCTGACTGGATTCGAGGAGGGAAGACAAGTCTCAAGTCATAAGATGTTAGCTGTCAAATATCATCCTTATTTCTAATATCCATGTTTTTGGTTAAGGTATATTCAATGACACACAATCTGTGCCATGTGCCTTCTGCAAAGATATACAAAAGCATGCCCAGAGTAAAACCCAGATGAAGCCTAAGTCTGTGCCAAGCACTGCCCCGTCTGTACTAATCAGGGACCAAAAGATAACAAAGGAGACATGCAGCCTGTTTTTGACTCAGAGCATGGAGTATCTTGTGCACTTATCTCTGAGGTTAGAGCCTTGAACACTGGTGGAACAGCAATATTCATAGGTGCCTTTACACTGTATTCTTACCTTGAAGTTTGTAAGTGTCCTTAATTGCAAGGCGACAAAAGAAAGGCACAACAATTTGGAATACCAAATCTGGCACAAAAAAAACGAATTCCACCATGCACTTATCTTTGCAAGCTCTGAACAATGTAACACAAGAAGTACTTTTAGTGTGTGAGGATATGTATCCAAATAGTTTGGGCATACTCAACTATCAATAAAACTATACTGAGAACGTATGCTAATCCCCAAGGGTCCCTACACCTAACATACATTCACCCTTGTGGGAGCATGACTCAAGGTCAGGGTAAGCACTAAACATATTCAAGGCTATTAGTAATGGGTAATATTTGGATACTAAACATTGGTGCTGGTGTGTTAACTTTTGGAACTAATAATATTTTGAGGGCTTGTGCCCCCTTGGATAAATACTTAGAAAGTTAAGGTGTGTTAAGAATGAATAGCAGACCATTGAGCCATTCATTGTTAAATTCTGGATGCACTAGTAGATTTAGGGTTTCATTTAAATGTTGGGGGACGGGTCAACTTCATCAGGGCAACAAAGTGAATTACTCTGTTGCCCTGACAGAGTCCCCACTTGCCACATTTTTAAATGTCCGCTGCCCTTGTGGCAGTTCCAGCATTTCCAGGAATCTCCATTTGACGGATGGCTTCTCAAAATGAGGGAACTATACCTCAAATGTGCAATTATTTTTTTATTTGCAAAAAAGAAATCCCAAAGCACAATTTCCTTTTTGAAAAAAGAAAATAATCCACCCCCTACCCTCCATGGGAGTTATCTCCCTTGGCTAGGGAAGCATTAACAGTTTTCAATGCCTCTTACCGCCAGGTTTTTCCTGGTTTTGACGAGCACTGAAAGGCAGCTGTATGTCCACAGATTAATTAGGTGGGCAGACATGCAGCCAGACCTCTGATGGCCCTTAGTTCGTCGGACTATCGGAAGAGTTTGAGCACTGAGGGGACAGAGTAGTCTCCACTGTCATCATGCCCACTCTAAAACCTGGCAGGAAGGCCATAATGTTGGCAGGGAGGGAACTCCGTTGTTGTTACAGCAGCTTTTCCTCTATGCCAACATTTAAACCATGTAAACATTTAAAACCTGTAATGTCTGAATTAATGGCATGGGAAACTAATTCAACTTCAATAAAGCTTTATTCGATTTATAAGACAAAATCATAAAAGCATACATATAAAAGAGCATATTTAAAAAACTTCCAAGCATAGAAATAAATAAGTAAAAAAAGATGATTATAAAAAATATTTATCTTGAACTAGAAAGATAATTTACAATCGAAAAAAATATGAGAAATAATAACGCTCTACCTAAGGACACTCAGTACATTCATTATAGAAACAATGTTCACAGTTATCTGGGCCTAATAAATTACTGTTCAATTTTGCAATACGTATTACGGCAAAAAAGGATTAAATGACATTTCAATTGGATATACTCTACTCCCAAGTTCTTGACACATTCAATATGAAAAGTCAGTTACCGATAACATTATCTGGCCCTGGCAAATGCCTTAATTCTGTAATTTCATCAAGTTCCGGAGTCTAACAATCTCCTTTAAGTAGGTAGATACGACCTTAATAAGATATACATTATCTAAAGTTTTCAATGTATTATAGGCCCCTCTACAAGATCGTAAACCCCATGACTTTAAGAGGGGTTTCAATAGTCTTTCGCTTGAATGCCGGTAAAATCTACAAAATAATACACAGTGGATGTTCGACTGGTGTGAAATGTTGTCACACAGGCAGAGTATTACGTCCCGCGTCCAGTCATTACAAGAAGGGAAAGTGATAAGTTTGAAAAATGTGTCTGTACGAAAACGGGTCAGGAGCATACGTGTGAATGGGGATAGTTCTAAAAGCAAGTACTGCTGTACCCCATACACAATAGTGGTTAGCTGATTTTCTACAACCATCTTTTTGCCCTTTTCTACCCGCAATCTTTTGCTATCTAGATGTTGTAAAAGCAATTTTTTCAATCCATGTCTGGACACCGTCTCAACACTTACAGGGTCGAAGAAGTATTCCGGGTGCCCTAGATCCTTAACCAATTCCCTTACATATTTAAGCCATTTGATGTTATCAACACCATCTAAGGCCAAACAATCCTTTATTACTACTCTATTCAGTCTAGTCTCTGGCTTAGCCTAACATTGTGCCAGAGATAAACTGGTGAGGATTGTATGATATCCAAAATGTATGTCAGACCTAGTTAATTGTGGAGCACATATGTGGCTGTACTCTTCGGGGCTGCCAATAAATAGCGGAGGAAAAGATTCTCTGAGCGTTGTATGGAACCCGCCGGCTCTATCCCCCAGAGGCCAGCGCCATATGTACCTGTTGATATACACTTGGCTTTGTAGATCTGCAGGAGTTCTCCAACGGGTCTACCTCCTAATTGTTTGGTAAATTTAATCAAAGCGCCCGTAGCCCTGGAGAACTCTGGGTGCCTTGCACTTGCAGCCGCCTCCCATGTGCCCCTCTTGTCAAAGTTAATGCCGAGATAAGAGAAACAATCTGTACTCTCCACTCTTTAACCCTCCAAGAAAATTGGGCATGATGTCAATCTCTTTCCTGTTCCGCAAGACATGGTATAGGTCTTTGACACATTTATGTGTAGGCTTCTATACTTCATAAAATCCGCAAATTTGGTTACCGCCCTTTGCAGGCCTACTCTTGTCTGTGACATAATTGCAGCATCATCCGCGTAGAGGAGTATAGGTATTGGTGTGCCATTTACTGTAGGGTAATCATAATATACTTCATTAAGGTATTGCCCAGCAGCATTGATGTAAATGGTAAAGAGCAGGGGTGCTAAAATGCACCCCTGTCTTACTCCTCTGCGGATTTGATAGAAATCAGAACTCTCACCCCCCTGCCATATCTGACTCTAGCTCCAGCCCCCCTATAGAGTTCTCTTATAAACAAAAGCATTGGTTTATCCAAACCCATCTCTGAGAGTATAAGCCAGAGCTTTTCGTGATCCATGCAATCAAATGCGGAACTGAGATCCATGAAGGTCACGAAAAGATTACCTTTTTTAGCCTGGGTGTACTTGGCTATTATTAGAGCCAGATTGAGTCCCTGTTCTACAGTGCCTTTACCTACTCTAAAGCCGTATTGTAAATGTGTTTAAGCTACAAATTGAGAGCCCAATTTTAAGGGCTCTGTGTGGTAATATGTAAGCATTAATGGGCGCAATATGCACATGATAGTAAATCTGAAAGAACATTTGATGGCTATGTACTAATTTTATGCATGTTAGACGTATAGGATGGTATTTCCAAATCAAATGTATTGATTGGAGTTGTTGTGACTGGCCCAGTCTCCCAGTATTGGGTGCCATTAATTTTATAGCTGTGCCTAGAATCACTTTGGGCCATATTACATTATCCTGTGGACCGCCATACTCTGGTGGCGTCCGACTACCGCCATACTGGTGGTCCACCTAGCGTATTATGAGTGTGGCGGTCAGACGGGGTTCAAGGCCAGGTCCACTGTGATCAAGGATCCTGCTGCGCCGGTTATCTGGAAATGGGCTGGAATATGATGGCAGAAGCACTTTACCGAATGTAATTTTTACTGCCCTTTTCATGGCATTGAGCACCCCATGAAAAGGGTGGCGGGCATGGAAGTAAGGGCCCCCTGCTGCTTCTAGGCCCTGGGGGTGAATGCAGGAGAGCCAATTTCACCCCTGTTCCTGCATGGTATGGCATGCATGACATGATGCATGCCACACCATGCAGGAATGTGCTGCAGGTACTGTAAAAGGGTTGTATGACGTTTCAACGCATGCTTTTACAATGCATGCCATTATGACGCAACTTTTACAACGACTTATGTTGGGGGCGCTGGATAGTGAATAGTTTAATTTACTATTCCAACTCCAGTCCCCGTGGATAGTAGGGAAGGTGTTGGATAGTAATTAAACTATTCCCTATCCTAGAGCGCCCTCCAGCGCAATTCGTTGTAATGACTTGCGTTGTAAAAGTTGTGTCGTAATGGTAATGCGTTGTAAAAGTTGCGTTGTAAAGGATGTTTCCCCTGTAAAAGCGGTGGCCTGCTATTAAGGTTCTCCTATCAGCCATGCAGACTACTGCCGTGAGACTGCTGCAGCATCGCCCATTATGGATTACACTCGTAATCCAGCAATCCTCCTGTCTGCGTGTCAGTGACGGGCCGACAGGAGGACTGCCAAACTTGTAATAGGGCCCTTTATCTATATATATTTATAATATTATTGAAAATGCAGAGTTTAATGGTACCTTGGGAATTAATATGCAATATGATGCTTTTGACCAGTGTAAATATAAGATAATGTCATTGATAGCTATTTTGGACTCACATATTTCCTTACTGCCTATTTGCAAAATGATGTTTGTGTGCTAAATGTGTGGCCTGACATAATCCCAACAGCTCTGCAGATCGCAGTACTCTAGGAAAGAGAGATACTCAGGCTTCCCTTATTGGAGGTATTGAGTTATAGCTAGAGATTAAGCTTTAGTATCAGGAAACACACATGGCTACCACAGGACTTGCGTGAGTTGAAAAACTAAAGCTTTTACAGCAATAGAGTTAAATTTAAGAGCTGTACATACTACTTCAAGTCTGTGTGAGTTATAAATGATGGCCTCCAACATAACGAATTTTGTCTTGATGACAGATTACAACATGGGCCCATGAGAACTCACCATCTCTGACTAGTAAAACCGTGGATAAGAAACATTTGTACCAATATAGTTAGAAGAGAAGTTTTTAAAACAGCGGAAATACTGTCAAAATATTGTTACTGGTAAATGATAAATTTGGCTTACTACTCCTCTAACTAATGGCTGAATGTCTAGTCAGTAGTTTGGTCTTTCTTGATGTAGGATCTTTCCCGTGAGGAATTGGCTATTCACTTTAAATGTATTTCTTGGCTAAAAAGTAACAATAAGAAATTCTTGGAATGATCGCTTAAGTAGGGACTTTTACAAGTACGCCATGGCCTGAGCTACTCGTGCTGAAACTAATGTTTTGTGCATAAATATTGATCTGGTAAGTTGCCATAAAGCACTTGATTAATGGTCGGAAATTATGACTACCATCCTCATACCCGAGCTGAGCCCTTCAAGTCTGCTCTAAAATAACTTGCTTCTAATACAACATGGTGGGTCTAAGTGATGAAATAATTGTCCATGATTGGCAGAATGTTGTCAACAAACATTGTATTTGCTATTTTAAGAAATATAGCTTTGACGGCGGAGCTTGGCCACTACTCAAGATGGCCACCACTTATTTGCACTCCCACACATCTTGCTTGCTAAGAACTATTTCTTCCCGATGTGCGTTCCATACTGAAGGATGTAGTAGGGAGGTCTATGGCAAGATGGCATGCACATATAAGGTGGATCGGGGGTTCCTCCTGTGGTCCCTCTCACCCTGATGAAGAGTTGAAAGATCCAAGCCCTATCTACACAGTGTGGCCTCATGGATAGATTTCCCTGGAGCAGTGGCTGACAGAATACAGTACCAAGCGGGACTGCCCAATTGTGGAGACCACCAATGCTGTTGTCTGACTACAGGAATCTTCAGAAAGAACAGTGAAGGATGTGTGGGGAAGAGAACTCCTGGAAGTGCCGGACTTGCAGATAATGGTGACTGGTCAGTACACCTGAGTTACTTCTCACGGCTTTCGTGGACGAGCAGGTGATTGGGTCCCACTATGCAACCCCGGAGCGGTTGCGCTTCAGTGTAGAACACCACGATGGGTGGCATGTGACTGATGGCTGGTGTCTGAAAAGCACCTCTGATGCCTGAACACACATTGGCATACATCATTGGAAGAGGAGGGCTCATCAATTGTCTTGCACCTGAATGCAAGTCTGTGTCGAAGGTGTGGGGGAAAGGTCCAAGCATGCTCAACTTAACCACTTTCCTTGGCTGTTTCCCCAGGTTCTGAGATGGAATGTATTGCTTAGAGCTGGAAGAGTAGTAGGGCGCTATGTACATGACAGGGCTGGTTAGCTAACATACGTGCTATATGCTTTATGACTAAACTACACTGGTAATCATTCCTCCAGGATTAACTTTACATTTAGATTGGCTTCATATGCCTTGTCAGAAACCTTTGAGCTTGTTTTTTTTAACAGAGGCACCTACTGGTAAACTTCCAAAATGACCACTAACCAACAGGCAGGCAAGAAATGGCTATGAGCAGTCTTGAAAACCATTATTGATTGCTTACCATCCTCAAATTCTCCATCGCAACTGTACAAGATAGTGTACATGACACTAAGGCAGAAATCAAATAAATTCATACAGACATCACATCTCTTCAAACCAAACTAGGCTGCTAGGAAAGATGCATCAATGCAATGGTCGAAAAAACGGACCACTTGGCTGTGGCCCAGACTTTGGCCAGGAAGTATAGATCTCCACATGAAGCTTATTGACCTTGAGGACATATGCAAACAAGACAACATTAGAATGATGGGTATCCCCAAACAAGAAACACAGAATGACATCCTAGTGTTCCTTTTTACGCTCCTCTTACTAAATTAGACTTTCTCTTCTTGTCTCAAGTTCCTAAAACTCACAATTCCACATCAGGCAGGTCTACAAACTGGACTTCCAAGACCAAAATTTGCATGCTTGTTCCATCATAAATATATTAGACAAGTAACTGTGGCTACTAAAAACATAGTGATTCTCTACCGTGATCCTTTACTAAGGTAAATCAGGATTAAAAGCAAACTATTTCTGGCTCTTCATTTGCAATTCTGGAAAAAAAAGGCATTTGCTATGGTCTTCACCTGAAGACCATCTGCCTCCTGGTCAACACCAGATGACTCTGCAAAAATGCCAACAAATTCTGGGACACCATCTCCACCCTCGCTCTGACGTAACCTTTCTTCAGAGAGACATGATGCAACACCTCTTCGGCCCTCGACAACCCACACCCAACAACGGCAAGATGAAACACCTGAACAGCACTAACAAACATAGAGGGGACATAGCCATCATCCACAAAAAACCAACCCGCTGCACTACACGATCATGGAACACATGACTTTCTAACTCCACATTTATGACAATACAACCATCAAAGGCACCCTCGCTTACAGAACCCCAAGACTATGAACCGGCCTCTGCTACACTACCACAGAATTTATCACCTCACTCGCCCTCAAATCCAACAACTACATCTTACTTGGAGATTTTAACTTCCACCTGGATGACCCCACAGACTAGAACTCCACCAACACCTAGATCGTCGCCAACTAAGTTCTCCCCATTAAACCAGCCAAATCTTGCAGGTCAACCAATCAAGCCAGCTGGTACGCTCCAGAACTCTGCACAATGAATTGCAGCTGCAAGAACTACAGAGAAGATGACACACCAGCAGAGACAATACAGACCGAGCTACCTTTAAGTCAGCCTTCAGCAACTCAAAGATATGAAAAAAGACTCCCATGCAGAGCGCATCAAGGCTAGTGCCAACCACACCAAGGAACTCTTCACCATCATCAGAGAGTTCTCCTGTTCAACAGCCACCAAGAATACAATCTCTCCCTCACAGGAACTCTGCGACGCTCTAGCAAAACACTTCCACAACAAGATATCAACCATCTAGAACAACTTTGAACGCCAACTCACTGACCTCCTCATCCTCCCCACTCCTACGGAAACCTCCCCAACCAGCATCTCACCGCATCGGAAAAGCTCCTCACACGGGACACCACAGCCATAATAAACTCCATCCATTCTGGAGCTCCCACAGATCCATGCCTCAACCTCCTCTTCAACCTAGGAAGTGTTAAGATCAGCCACCAACTCCCCACCATCCTCAATGCATCCATTCCCACAGCTCATGGAAACATGGAGAGGTCGACCTCTCCTCAAGAAACCTCCAATGACACACAGCTCAACCTTTTGCTCTTTGCAGACCCCACTGCCACGAAGATCTACTTCAACAACTGCATGAAGAATGTCACAGCCTCGTTGAAGGCCAACTGTCTGAAGCACAACAAGGACAAGACCAAAGTGTTTATCTTTGGCAACCATACTTCCCTCTGGAACAGCACCTGGTGTCCTGCTGAACTGGGACCCACCCCCACACCAAACAGCCACAACCTCACCATCATCCTGATCAGAACACTCACCATAAAACTACAAAATGATCAACACAGTCTCCTTGGTCTGCTTCAACAATCTCTGCATGCTCTGAAGAATCTTCAAATGACTGCCCACAAACACCAGAAAAATAGTCACCCAAGCCCTAATCATCCTCTGTTTGGACTACAGCAATGCACTGTTTACAGGATCCACCATCAAACTTATCAGACAATACAAAATTCAGTGGTTAGACTGACCCTCAACCTGACCAAACGGACCCACATCACCCAGCAACTCAGGAAATTCCACTGGCTCCAGGTCCAGAAAAGATGCCAATTCAAACTACAATCACATGCCTACAAAGCTCCCCACGACCGAGGACCAGCATACATGAACCACCATCTGAACTTCCGCCAAACATCCAGAAACCTTTGCTCTGCCTCCCTTGCCCTGGCACAGACACTGCGCATCTGCTGTAGCCATAGCAAACGCTCCGTCTCCCACCTCGCGGCAAAGTCCTGGAAGGCCCTCCCCTTCCACCTCTGAACATCACCCTCACTGACCGACTTCAGGAAAAAACTCAAGACCTGGCTCTTCGACTAAGCCCAGAAATCCAGCACCAGGATACCCTCACAGGGGATATGCTGCGATTTACAAGTACTGATTAATTGATTGTTTGATTGATTGAAATGGAGATGGCTACCATGTTGATTATGATGTGGCAAACTGGGTGTGGTGACAAGGAATTATATAAACTAGAAGACATGGTATTGTTCTTGTAGGCATGGGAGACAGCTGATGAACACCTCTGGGTTGCCCAACCATGTTGAAGGGAGCCTTGCTGGCATGTGGAATAAGTTATGAGTCCTGGATGCAAGGATGACTATTTTATCCAGGAACGAGTATGACTGGAATCAGTCATGATGGGCTGGGCAGAGAAGGAGATGCAAGCGGGGACAGGACACATCAAGATCTCCCCTTAAGTGCTGTGGCCTCTGCTCTAGCTAGCATCTGGTTACTTGCTGCCTCACAGAAGCATGGCATGGATATAAAAGGTGCCTGGCTTTCTGCATGATGGAACCAATTGCTGCTTTGAGGGTCTGGTGATTGTTAGACCTCTTTCAGTAGACTGCTGTCCTGGGAGCTACTCCAGGTTTTATTGCTGCACTAAAAATCGGCGTTGATCATCTTTGTAGGTTTGTACCAGATTGCTCTACCTTAGAAGAATTGTCGTGGGTGAGCATGAGAGGAGGTTCATGAATCCTTGATTGCTTCTTAATTCTTACTGTCCATTATAGTGGTCGTTATTTGTTTAACCCCACAGTTGATACTCCCATTGCCTTTTTGATATTGCTTAGTGGGGGCACAGGGCTATGATGATTAGCCAGGCTGTTAAAAGTTAGAATTTGTATCCCAATCCTTGTGGACTCCCGAGTACTCTTCTGACATAACCAGGATGGTTTCGATTTAATAGCGCTATCTAATTGTACCACTTTGGTTTTAGAGCCACTTGCCTTCCTTCTCTAAACCCACCCACTAACATGTAGGCTCAAACATTCTTCATTCTTTCACTCTTTTGTGTTCTCTCTCTTGCTCTGGATGAAAGTCTAATGAGGAAAAAAAAAGTACTGGTGGTCCCCACCTTTAACCACTGGCTCAACATAAGCCCTTTCCTTCATATTAACAGCTTTCACCCTCCCCACCTGGTCCCTGGTATGATCCCCTCGCCTATCCATTTTACTTTTTTGGATTTACTCAAGGGTTTCACATATGGCATGTGCACTGCTCATGGAGGTCATTATGCCTTGCCCACAATTTGTGGAGCGAACACTCAGGGTTTCCTCTTCATACCACTCTTTTGCTGTGTTTTCTACAGTGTAATGGAATAAATCAGATTGTGGAATGTTCATGGGTCTGTAGTTGGCTGTGGATAAGAATTGTACTGATTAGATTTCACCCTTTCACCTACTCATAAATAGGGCTGCCAGTTTGCATGGGTGCCTGGTGCTTGCTGCACCTGCAGCACCATTGTTAGCTAAGGCCTTGCTTCTGGAATTTTGCTGTAATTGCAATATTCAATTAGAAATCATTAAAATTGAAAGGTTTATGATGACTTTAAATCTACATGTCGATATACAGTTTTTCTATTATAAAGAAATGTCATCAGCAAAGGGTGCGCCATAAAGTGAGACTCTCATTTGTGCTTTTGTTATTTTAGATACAACTATAAATATTGCCGAAAGCAATCCTTTAGATATAATTTTGGCCATATATGTTTTGCCGAATAATACATTTACAGGCACATGCATCATTGTTAAAGTTTGCGATTTTTAAGGAATCGCAAATAAAGAATCGCAAAACGCGATGCAACAAAAACATTGCGATAAAATAAAGAATCGCTAAAAATCGCAAATAAAATAGCGATTTCGGTAATTGCGATCTTGCTATTAGCGATTTCGCTATTTGCGAAATCGCAATTACCGAAATCGCCTTTTGATACATCTTGATGACATCAGAACCAGGAAGTGAGCAGCCCAAGCCTCATTTTCAGTGCCCAGTCTCAGGGAGAGGAGAGAGCTGGCTCTGGGAGCTGAACAGGAGTGGGACTGAGACATTGGAAACACCTGGCATCTATCTGAAAATGGAAGCTTCACAAACAGCAGAGGACAGCCAAACAGGCAGGAAGAGGAACATGTAATTTTCTGAAAAAGAAATTGACACCTTCATTGAGGGAGTAGTCCACAGTCATGATAATCTGTTTGGCAAATTATCATTAAAAGTGGCAGAGCAGGAGCAAAGGAAATATGGATTCGGATCCAAAACAGGGTGAATGCCATTGGGGTGACACACCGCACCATTGAAGAGTTGAAAAAACAATGGTACGATTTGCGAAGTCGGGCTAAGGTGCGCATTGCTGACCGGCTGAAGGAGGCAATTAAGACAGGAGGGGGAAGACCAACAGACACTGGGAACACTCCCATGGAGAACTTAGTGGAATCCACAATCCAGCCTGAAGCTGTTGTTGGTGTGACACAGCTAGACACCTCAGGAGCAGCAAACACATCTGAAGGTAAGATGAATGCATGTTACCATTGTCCTAAATTATAAAGGTAGAACATGACCTCAGTACAGCACCAGTGCACACTTTGAACATCCAGTACACAATGTATTCAGAAAGGGAAGTGCATTATGGGAGATGTAGGCAGGCCAAGCAGTTACAATGACAAACACACAAATATGAGAGAAACAACTCAAAATAGTGTAATATATCCTCAATTTAATAACAAAAAAAATAATTGATTACTGTGACATGACATCACAAGCATGAATTAATGCTGTTTTGCACTGTTTAACCTCATGGATGCAGAACGTGTAGAAGGTGAGGATAGTGATTCCTAGGACATGCAGGACACCAGCGCGGATGTACCATGTTACAACGCATACCATTACGACTACCTACTGTTACAACGCGACCATTACAACGCATACCATTACAACGCATAGCGCTTTGAGGTGCTGGATAGTGGTAAGTATAATTTACTATTCCAACTCCAGTCCCCGTGGACACTAGGGAAGGTGTTGGATAGTAAATTATACTTATTCCCTATCCTAGAGCGTCCCCCAGCGCAATGCGTTGTAATGGTATGCGTTGTAAAAGTTGCGTTGTAACAGTAGGTAGTTGTAAAAGATGCGTTGTAACAGGTGTATACCCACCAGCGCAGTTGAACATGTGGACACACCGGTTCTGCCAACAAATCAATCACGTGCAAAAAACTCACGCAGGGCAACTGCCCCACCACTGGTCCCCATGGATTCTGATGATGAGGCCCAAATCCACAAACACAGGTCTGCAGAAGCAATGTCAGAGTCCGGCGTAGAAGAGGTAGATCACTCAGAACACAGCAGGAGGAGCAACCAAATGATGTCTGGGGTGGTCTTGAGGGACAGATGCTCCGTATGTAGCGCCGCAGACCAAGAAAACACGTTCACTACAGATACAAATTGGGAAGATGGAAGCCAACATTGCAGTACTGTCCGATAGTGTGCCGCAACTGACCAAGGTCATGCAGGAGGGACATGTATCCCAGAAAGAGCCCATCATCAACTAATGCAGCACCTCAAAATGTATGCTAAATCCAACAATAGGCTGGCCACAACAACTGCACTGTTGGCAAGTAGGTCTGTGACCATGCACACAGAAATGTGCCATTGGAGTGGGGATGTGGCTAAAGCACTGGACCAGGTGACCAATGCAGTGGAAATGATGAATGCTTCCACATGTGTGACCTAACATGTCCACCCAGGAAGAGGGTAGTGAGGGGGCCTCAAGCATGATGAGTACAGCTATGACAGTTGCCACTGCAGTGAGACGCAGCACACGCAGCAGTACCCCCTCTGCTTCCAACATGAGGGATGAAGATGCTGGCTCTGACAGGCATCTGGGTGTTTGTGGGAAAAAGCGCTAGACTGCCATGTACAATGACATTCCAATATGGTGACGCAACCATTGTTGTAATCTGACCTTTGACTGACTTTCAAGTCATCATTCATTTTCATTCCACATATGTTCATTAACAAGACTCCTGTGCCACTGGTCACATTAAAAGTGTGCTTCAACACTCAGGTCATAATTTATTTACATAAAGATTACTTTGATTGCAATATACAGTTTTTGTGTCATCATTACTCACCTCAAAAGTAATTTTGTGTGATGTCCAATCTTCTCCTGCCCATTTCTGCTGTGCTTGCCCCTTGTGCTGCACAGTGATGTGGCACTTGTTGGTTCCCATCCTCCGAGTCACAGTCAGACACCTCGATTTCCATTCTTCCCTTTGTCGCAATATTGAGCAGCATGGCACATGCTGCTACTATCTTGCAGCATTGTTCAGAGTTGTACTGAAGTGCTCCACGAGTCTTATGGAGGCATCTGAATCGGCTCTTCAGCTGAATGTGCTCTATGATGTTCCTTGTTGATATATGTGCTGCATTGTACCCCTGTTGGTTGACAGTTGTAGGATTGAGGTATGGGGTCATAAGGTAATTACACAAGGTGTATGTGCTGTCACCTACATGTAAGTAAGAAAAGGGTCAGTGGCAGTTTGACATTGACATACATACAATCACTGTGAGAATCAGTTACACATATTTACCAAGCAAATGCCCCTCTCCAAATTCTCCCCTGACAAGACGGGTGCGAATGCCACTTTGCCTGAATATAATTATCTTATCAGGGCCTCTGTGGACAATGAAAGGGAAAGCATGCTTGCTGAGCGACGGGCTGAGCGTCATCGCTCAGTTGAGTTTTTTAAAAACAATCGCTTCTTCTTGGGCCCGCTACAGCCAGTCACTTCTCCTCACACGAGTCTTCCTACTGAAAATGAGGACATTGACATTTCTAGCAATGATAGCATTCCAATGCTCCTGTGAGATACAACTCCCTTACCCGACATGTCTAACGAACTGCATATAAATGTTTCGTCCTCCCCTAGTAAATAGATAATAGTGGTAGAAGCATTAGAGGAGTCGCCCTCACCAGCTGTGGAGGTTATTAAAAAAAAGGCCAAAAAGTCAAAACCACCTCAAGTACAAGGTTCACCACCAAGAAAAAGGAGAAAGAAGGGGAGTGAACTACAGAGAAGTAAGACTAGTCGCATCGACCTTGGTAAACCCACCGAAGACCCCTCATCAAACGTAGTCACATCACCAGGCTTAGTTACCCCACCACATTGTCCGTTAAAAGAAACATCAAGTACGGAACTAATAGAAAGTATAAAACAACTAATTAGATCCTTTACATTGGCGTTAGTGGAGATATTAAAAAGAATAGAGCATCGGCTGGGGACTCTAGAACAGGCAATTGGTAAAAACACAGGGCTAATTAAGAACCTGGTGAATCCTGTACTGGCGCCCCCAGCCACTGTACCAATTCTACATCTTACTGCACATAAGGAATCAAAAACGAATAAATTAACACACTCAAAGTCCCTGAGGTCAATATCTCCCAAATCAATACAGCAATTGGTACAAAACAGTGATAGAGAAGCTCGGGTGGGAGAGAAATCACCACACCCAGGAAATGCACGAAATAACAAGGGCAGCAACAGCCCAGCCAGAGTAATGAAGCCTAAGTGGTGTCAAGTAGAATTGCCACCGGAAGCGGTTCCACTTGTGGTGGTTCTTACGGGAGTTCCAATCCTAGAGATTGGTAAGAGGGAAGGCTATTTCCAGCTAAAAAATAAGGTTATTGTAAGGGGGTGCCCGGGGTGCCCCCTGGAGTAACTGTAACCTGTGACCCCTCCCTCTTATTTTCACAGCCCCGGTGTCCACCTTCTTGGAACAGGGTGGAAGAACGCTACAGTTGCGATGACGAAGACCTTGACAGCAGCCCCTTTAAATGGTACCAAGGGCTTGAGGAGGAGGGGCCCGACTCTGCCTTAAAAGAGGAAGGTGTTCATGACCAGGTGTGTCTATACACCGGAGGAGCGGTCAGCAGGAAGAGCGGAGAGGCGTGGAGCAACAAGGACGAGAACGACGAATGGTGGGAAGAAGATTCGCCGGAGTGGAGACTTCTACAAAGAGAACAGAGGGACGATTCGAGCCCCGAGGAGGAGACGCGCAGAGAAGTCCGAGGTCTGAGAGGAGCGTCCTGGGAGCCGGAGGTATTCCGAGACGCAAGGCAAGAATAGGAGGCGGGTCGGGAAGCAGGCACCTTCGAAGGATGATCCGGAGCGGAGGGACAACCGGAGAGAGCGGAGGAAGCAGACGGATCGGGATCTGAAGATACACCGAAGCCGGGAGGCCACCGACACCGCGCTCTGCCCAGCCACTCCCCTGGAGGGTGTGGCTCACCGAGGTACGTTCCCGTATAGCGGGCTGGGTGGGGAGAAAAGCAAGGCGCAAATAGTCTTCCCTGAGCCCATGTTTCTAGTAGATTAAAGAAACCCCCCCCCTCACGTACACAGTCCTCACGTTCACTAGAGTGTTGTGGTTTGGAGCACCGGGCGTCCCTCACTACCCGCCCCCCTTGTGTGTTTGGGTGTCACCTTTATCGGCCGTGAGCCTAATGTGCCTCTATTTTTTCTCCCCTCCACCGGTGGAGCCAAGAGCAAGGCGGAGTCGGAAGGAGGAGAACGGAGAAGGCCTTTAACCAAAAGAAGAGAGGAAGGCGTCCTATCGAAAAGCAGGAAAGAAAGAAGCCGCTCGCCCAGGAAAACTGTACTGAGAAAAACGTGTACTGACCATCTGTTGCACAAAATAAAACCACTTAATACAGTCACAAGAACACGTCTCCTGCCTCTCCCTACTGCCCCCGTTACAGTTATGCATTGGCTTAGCCAGAATCGACCACTTCCCCCAAATATTTATGGTGAGATCCTACATGTTCGGCGCCTCCCCTGGTTGGGAACAAGAACAAAGGACATGAAGGGGGACATAATTGTAATTAATTTTAGAGACCACGGTGCTGTTAGTCATATATTAAATTGGTTCCCAGAAAATGGTAGCAACTCCATTATGGTTCGTGAACTGACCTATTTTTATCCTAGATCTTTAGTGGCCCCCACAGCTAATCGCGAGGCCTTAACTCGCTATCAGGCAAATCGTTTGATACCTCCTAAAAATCGGTATACGATTCATGCATCTAACCTTTCGGCCTTTGATAGATTACCTCGGTGGGATACTGCACCATCTAGACACCACAGAATTAGGAGGGTAGATACATTGGGACAGCTTACTCCTGTGGAGGTCACAAACAGATTCAATGCCCTTTCAGGCATTGATGATTGTGACTGACAGACGGGGGATGTCATTAGTCATTCGCCTGCTACTGAAAAATCTAATGTATATGTAAACCCCACCTCTTATGTAAAAACTCTGATGCTGGATCAGGCAACCCAACCTTTAGTCTCCACCCTAGTAGCTAATAGACACACCCCAAATATTGAGATAGAGGAAAGGGTGGACGTGAGTTCCTATCTCACTGCTGGGCCCGTCAGCCCATTGAGCTGTGCACCGATCAAGCTAAGTTTAGCCGATGCACAAATTAAGATTCTTTCATGGAATGTGGCGGGTGTGAAGAGTAAATTGCCCATCCCAGAATGGGGCACTTTTATGGCTTCACATGATATTTGTATGCTACAGGAAACCTGGGCGTTAAAAGAAAGTATAGTGCCGGGTTTTGCTACATTTGACATATTGGCAACTAAGGGAGGAAGGGGAAGGCCCTCGGGTGGGCTCTCTATTTGGGTGGGCACCCATTTGGGAGTTCAGGCTACACAAATCCCAACTAATTCATCAGACAAGCAGTGTGTACTACTCACCCCGCAAAGCAGGCAAAACATAACATTGATAGATGTATATTCAAGGCCAGTTAGGCGGGGCCTGGAGTCCGAGGCAATTGAAACTTTACTAAATTTTATCCAGTCGATGGATTCTTCCACAGCGTTAATTCTGTGTGGAGACCTCAATTGCCACTTTGAGCCGTGAATGGATTCGAATCTGGGTGACCAGGATGAAGTTGACCAGCTTTGGCACATCTTGGATCCGCTGATCCCCAAGGTCAAGGTGTGCACCCTTCTCGTATTTCAAATACAGTCATTTGTGTTAGCTACATCACTGAGAGCATGTAATGGGAGGGTGGAGCCCGATAGGCCAGGAAGAGAGACGTTCAATAGACCAAACCAAACTTCAGTGATTGATCACATATTCATTGAAGCTAGGCACTGGGATAGGCTGTTCGAATTTAGGGTCCTTGATAGGCACGACAGCGATCACAATGCTCTAGTTCTGTCCCTCAAACTGGGGAGTTTTGGGCTGGCAAATCCACCGCCAGCCCAAAAAAGTGCCTCGCAACCACTAATAATAACTAACTGTAGGAGAAGGGTGAAATGGCCATATTTCCAAGACTCCCCAACCAAACTTGCTGAATTATATGAGCTCATTATTCCATTTATTGTAGAAATGGGGAATCTTGGTTCCAGGGGAAGGGCCGCTGATATACATAACCAATTGGTTGCCATTTTAAAGGACGCCCTTTATCCTGTGAGAAGGGTAAATTTGCCCCGGATGAAGATGCATCCATGGTACAATGCCGCCTGCCGAAAGTCTAAAAAAGCCTTGTTGTCAGCAGTAAAAATAAAGGATACTGTAGCTGTTAGGGTCCAACGCTCTCTATATAAAAAGGCAATCTATGACGCTAAGAAGGAATGGGAGGTTATGTTGTGGGAGGAGTTAGGAACTGCATTAAGGTGTAGGGATTCCAAAAATGTTGGTCCATTGTTGCAACTGGCCTCAGTGGGCTTACCCCTGTGCTTGCCCCTAATATTGCTCCTGCAGTATGGGAAAAGCACTTTGGTGCATTATAAGGCATTCCTGAGATTGACATCTTAACCCATGAAACCCTTGGACCCCAACAAATCCAAAGTGTCCCCGGGGTTGCAGATTGTGAAAAAATGATCGTAGTTCCCATCTGTCTACCCCAGGTTGAATCTATCACACTGAGAGAGGTCGAGGTAGCAATAGGTAAATTGCTCCCCAATAAAGCCCCCGGACTGGATAAAATGCCAGGGAATCTGTTTCGTACACAACCCAACATTTGGGCACCTTACCTGGCTGTTTTATTCAATGAGATCTTGCGGGGAGCCGATCTGCCCCCAACCTGGCTGGGAGCTGAGATTTTGCCAATTTTTAAAAAGGGCTGCCCACTTACCCCCTCAAATTACAGACCCATTAGGTTAATAGACACATCACAAAAGCTAATGGGGAGGATTGTTCTTGATAGGATCCTTGGGTGGATTGAGGAGAACGAGATTTTATCACACTCCAGGCTTTAGGTCTGGCACCTCTACCCTAGATCAAATATTTGGCTTGCAGGTCCTGTACTGGAAAATAGCAAGTGTAGAGGGTGGCAGCCTCTAACTTGTGTTTGTGGACCTGCGGGCAGCATTTGACCTAGTCCCTCGAGCAAAAGTGTGGAAGGTGTAGGCAGACTTGGGACTCCCGCCCTATCTATTGGCCATTCTAACCAGGCTCCACATGAATAATTATGCGCAGGTCAGGTGTGGAAGGGATGGTGACCCCACGGATCAATTTTCTGTCCAGAAAGGTGTGCGCCAAGGGTGTGTCTTGGCGCCCACACTATTCAGTCTCTATATTAATGGACTTGTGGATTATCTGAATGGTGTGGTGGATAACGATGCCCCAAAATTGGCCACAGAGAGAGTGCCCGCTCTGATGTTCTCAGACCACACTCTCCTGTTGTCTAGAACATGAACGGGCATTCAAAAAACACTCAACGGATTTGTAGCGTTTTGCGCGCTGCGGGGATTGGAAATCAACTTGGAAAAAACAAAGTTCATGATTCTCAACCCCCCGAAGCGGACACGCCCAAACCCGGTCTTAAACGGTATTTCCCTCGAGAGGGTCAAGACTTTTCTATATTTGGGTGTTACCCTGGCAGAGAGCCTTGAGTGGAACACGCAGATTGCCAAGTCGACACTCAAATTATCGCAGATAGCGGGGGGTATAAGTAAAGTATTTAGGGGGTCAGTCTTTAAGCCGGTGTCTCCGGCTTTGGAAATATATTGTCATCAGGCCAGAACTGCTGCAATTTATGGTGCCGAACTTTGGGGGCATAAACAGATATTGAACCTCAAAAGGGTGGAACAAAGCTTCATGCGGAATCTAGTTGGACTACCGGCAAGTACTCCATTGATCCCACTTACACTAGACCTTGGGATGGAGCCTATAGAGGAGATTACAAGCACAAGGCCAATTATGTATTGGAAGAGGTTCTGGTCAGTCCCAGATCTATCTGGCAGATTACAGAGCAGAATTATCTGAGGTTTGGACTTCCCTTAAATGTAAAAAGATCCCATGGCTGCAGCACATAAGGGCTGTTAGTACCCGGATAGGCCTTCCAGAACTTTGGGAAACACCCAAGACCTATTGCCCTGGGATATCAAAAAGGGAACTCCATACTCAGATTCAGAGGCAGAATTTTCTAACACTACAGAGCTCTGCAACCATGGGCAGGCTAACGACAGAGTTCCTCTTAGTTAAATTGGAATCTAAAATTGAGGAATTCCTGGTTGTAATTGAACCTCTGCTTGCTAGAAAGTTGTATCTTCAGCTAAGGCATGGCGCTTTACCCATTAGGTCATTTACATGTAAATGGTTAAAATCTAACAATGAAGCTTGCCCTGCATGTGATTCTAAAATCGAAAATGTACCACATGTACTGTTTTTTTGTCCTGCCTATTCTACAATTAGAAACTGTTGGCTGACTCCAATTTGCAAGAACCTCAAACTTCTGAACTTCAATCAGGCTTGCAGGATACTAACCTATGATACCCATCCCCCTATTGTGTTTGCCGTATCCCGTTACTTATTTAGTATGTGGCGTAGAAGACAAACTTTTTTAACCTAACTACAGAAAATATGACACCGTTTATTTTCCAGCTCTTGATAACTCATTTTTAAATTTTCTTCTTAACATTTGATGATTGTTCATTGTTTTAATATTTTATGCTTGTGTGTATTTTATGTGCATTTTTATGGTCTTTGACCGAAATAAAGTTATCAATTGATTGATTGATAATAACCTTCAGAATATATAAGAATCATGTGCACTGCCTGGAAATTGCGCCACAATGTCAGGTATTATGTTTTTGGCATTGCAAACAACCTGAATATTGAGGGAATGATAACATTTTCTATTTCTATATAATTATTCATGTGCTGCAGGGGGACTTTTTGCCACATGGGTGCATTCAATACTACCCAAAACATGTGGGAAGCGAGCTATCTGGTAAGACTCCTGTTTAGTTTTAGCAAGGTCATGCGCTGTGGTAGGGAAATTGATGTGTGACCCGACCCGGGCCATCATGGCATCAAGGAATGCTTTGAATATTCTTGAAAGTGCGCTTTGCGACACACCTCGACCTACAGCAACGACTCCCTGAAAACTGCCTGACGCCAGTAGGTGTAGGCAACATAGGACCTGCACATGCCTTGGGATGGCATTGGTCCTATGTGTCTGCCGTTGCAGAATGGGGTCCAATTAATTGATCAGATCATGGATCATTGCCAATTTGAGCCTATACTTATCGTATATCTCATCCTCTTGCTGTCCTAGCAAAGTTATGTGGACTCTGAAAATGCGCTTATTTATTTGCCTCTGTCTGTGTCCAGCAGCCTGCAGCCTCATCCTCCTCACCGTGGTAAAGCTGGTAAAGCCCTGCCATTATGAAATGTGGTAGCTCATTCTGGGTGTGTTTAAATAAGTTTGAGTTGCTTTTCAGCTGTATCTGATTTGCACTCATGATTACTACCTGGTTGTGAACCTTCTTATTTAGCGCTTGCAAAATTGCGATTTTCTGAAAAATCATAATTTGCGACTTTTCATGCATGTCTTTTGCGATCCTTTATTTGCAATTCTCTATTTGGGAGACGCAAATACAGAATTGCAATAAAATTTGCAGAATTTTTAGCGATTCTTTATATTTGCGAACACTTGTGTTTTTTGCAAATATACAGTTGATGCATTGCTACACAATATTTTGTGATCGCAAAAGCCATTTTTTTTAGATTTGCAAATTTTACGATTTCTTAAACGCTTGACGCATGTGCCTGTAATTGATTTGTTTAATGAAACATAGGACAATGTGATTCATTGCTGAATCTCACATGTTATGTAAGCCAAATGATATCTACATTCAACAGATTTTGGGCCTCATTTAGATCTTTGAGGATGGGTCAGTCTGTCACAATGGTGACGGATATCCCGTCCACCAAAATATAAATCCCACTCTATCCTCCTGAATTTATATTTCGGCGGACGGGATATCCGTCACTATTGTGACGGAACAACCCATCTGCCAAGTTCTAAATTAGGCTCTTCGTTTGAGATTACATGTGAATTCAGAGCATTTTATGTCTAAAATCCGTTTTTTCTTCAGGTCAAATAATTATATTAATAAGGCTAAAGATTTAATCTGGAGTTGATAAAAAGTGTGCAGTTACACAAAGAAAATGCTCCAAAGAATGAAATATGTTCTCTTAGTTAATAATACAACAGATTTAGAGATAGCTGCCCCAGAATTTAGGACAAATCACAAGAAATTGATAATAAATAAAAAAAGAACGAGGGGAAATTGAATAAGTGGCAAAAATGCAATATGACTGATTGAATTTAAAAACAAAAATTGGATCCAAAAGAGTAGAGAGAAAACAGATTAGCCTGAAATATTTATGAATATTATATAGTAGATGCACATTCCACCTTTATTGTCTACAGACGAATCAGAAGATAGTGAGGTTATTCTAAGTCTTGAATTTGTCAATTCTAACATGTGTGATGTGTTGACACCTTTAACCTTACCTAACATTCTGGAGTTCTTTATTGAAGCAGGAAAAGGGCAAGCACCTGCGCTTGATGAAAATTACTTGTATACATCAGAGCTAAGCATATGGGAACTTACATTTTAATAGAGATGTGCTGTTTGATATCATGGTAATTGTATCAAGGAATATGAACAAGCATTGAAAAAACCAATAAATCTGTTGTTGGACGCAAGATTTTTAGCTTTTGTCAGAGCTTGGTTTTTCATGCGCTTTGAAAAATATTATCATTGAGCCATCTGCCAGGCCCTTGCCAATATAAAAAAACACATTGCCTCTCAGCAAAACAATTATTTCGTGTCAAAAAACATACATTGCCGTAATAGTTGTGGGTACTGAAAGCAACTACTTTGTGTGCACATGTAATCCTTGTGAAAGAGCAGAATGTCATCACTCACAGTGCAATTGACCAATAACTGAAGTGATTAATAACACAAGTGGTCCCTATGGAGAAAGTGAAGCCTTTGACTTCCACAGCAATAGTTTCTTAAGGAACCCTTCTTACAAGTAAAGTTTGCTTATGTATTTAATGTATTAATTTTCATTTCAGCAACATATTGTTTCAAAAATAAAGACAAGTATTCGATAATATCAAATATCAAGATAAGGTGCTCCTATTTATGATGGTGCAGTGAAAAAGTGACACAGTGAATAAATAGTGCACTAGTGCTATACACAATATTATATACATGTGACTGACAGGGATAATGCAAGGTTATTTATGACATTCATATTACAAGTGTCAAAATACACAATCAAATTTAAAAAACAGTTCACATTTGAAAATTGTCGACGTTCCGACCCACAATGCAAAATTAATCAAAAAAGGATCAATATCAGGACAGAAGATTGAAGGAGACACCTAATGAGAAGAAAGAATGATTTGTAAGTATCCTTGAAGTTGTGTTCCAAGAATGGTATATTATGAAAGTGAGGTGTTGTGACATACCAGAATAACTGTGGCAACAGCCTTACAATCCTAGGGAGTGCCTAACTCAATGGATACATCATCCGGTTCCCTCTTGGAGATGGCAAGCTGCAAGGAGAGACAGTGTATTGTTATGATCTCATGTAGTGTCATTGAATCATAGATTAACTATCCTGAATTTCACTTAGCAAAGGGGTAATGGTCTGGCTGAAAAAGGTCAAGGAATAGGGGTAAGTTGAGTTCACAACATGCTAGACTATTGATGTATCGTCAAAAAGAGAAACGGTATGGAAACCCTTAAGAAGTATTGTGTAAATTCATGTCCAGCAAAACAGAGGAAGGGGTTCTAATTGCCCCTTGTTTGAGGTAAACTCAAAGTAAAATTGATATGCAAGTGCACTGACAATGTCTTTCTAATCTGGAGGGGTACACCAGCTGAATTACACCTACTTCCCCCAGGGATCAATATCAGATTGAAAAACATACAATGTACGATGGAGCAAAGCAGGAATAGCATCCCCTTTTTAGATCTCAGGGTGGAAAGTAGAAAACCTACAGAAAGGAATTCCTTATTACATTAAAGTAGTAGCCATCCTTCAAAGCCTTAGGGATAATCTACCCTTAGGACAATTCCTGTGTGCTTACAGGAACTGCACCAGAAGACTTTCCTACTTCAAGGAGTCTGACATACTCATAAAAAACTCATAGAGATGGGTTACCCACGAGGCCTGGTGAGGCAAGCCAGGAAAAGGGCATGGTATAATCATAGGGAAGATCTGTTCGAACCGTAACCAAACAATACCCTTATTGAAGAACTGTGTATCACCACGTTTATCCCAGTCAGTAACAAAGTGAAAAAGATCATAAAGAAACACTGAGGACAGGTACAAGAACATATTACGACTAAGGAAGTACCCCTATTTTCTTTTAAGTGGGGAACCTAAAAGATGCCCTGGTTAGGGCTGCATTACCCCAGTAATCCAGAACTACCCTCAATAATCTGTGGGGGCTCCCAGCGATAGTGGGACAATTCAAATGTGGCCAATGTGTGGTATGTAAGTTTACCCAAAATACTACTCAAGAAGGAACACGGAACACGGCCACTGAGAGCAGCAGAGAGCAAGGACCAGCGAGTTGAGCGAGTTGAGTGAGGCGAGGACGCACACGCGGTCGCCAGGGCTTTTGCGGGAGAAAGTGACCACGATAGCCTCCCGCTGCCTCCTGCCTCCCGCTTTTCCCCACAGTTTATGAGCCCAATCAATCGAGCGAGGACGAGTCCGCATTCCTGCTTCAGTCCAGGCAGCCGGCAGACGATAGGCAGCGGCAACGTGGCCGGCAGGCCGGCGGACAGCCACTGAGTAAAACAATCTGGCAACATTCTGGTAATCTGGCAAGCCTAGCACCCCATTGCTCTGGAGACTGTGGTGGTAGCGGGACAAATGCGAGGAGGTCCGAAGGAGGTCCCGTGCAGAGGTCCAGTGGTCCAGCGGCCCAGTGGCTTAGTGGCTCTGCGTTTTTGAGTTTGTGCAGCCTGAGCACCCTGAGCGAGCCGTGGCAGTCGTGGTAATGAGCTGGGGAGCCGGTGGTCTGCTGAAACGGCATGGAGCGCACGAGTGAAGGTCAGCAGGGGGTGTAAAGGCATCATAAAAGGATGTCAAGGCTGGAGCACGAGCCCATTAGACTTATAACAACAACAAAAAACTACTGAAGTCCAGTAAATCAATTCATAAGCTGATTGACAACGCCCTGAAGCTTGTTGAATATGTGGTATCACATACAAGATCATACATAGTCCTTTAAAGCTGTCTCGGACTACTTTTATTTCAGATTATTATGAGATCTGGTCGACACTGCCAAGACCCCAACCAAAACCGAGGCGGAAGAGCGAAATATGTTCAGGCATAGGAGGTGTCCCACTGCAGGTCATCCCTAAAGCAGTTTCCTCCAAGGATTCAGTTATGGCAGTTGTCTTTAAAACTATGTCCAAAGAACATATTCCAGCCCATCTTAACCAATTGACAATTACGGATTTTCTTAAGCAGCAACAAAAATCTGCAGATATGGATAACGGTAAAAGTCCCTTTGTAACATGGTCTCCATTTATCAGTGTAAAGAGATATTACCTAGTGGAGTTGATCACAGGGCTTAATTCTTCTCTTCCCTCGGAATTAGAGGTGGTGAACTATGGCAATGAAAGTAAAGTCTCTGGACTTTGTTCGTTGACTGCAATTGTTAACCCGCCTTTAAAACCGTCTTGTACGATACAGGCAAAAGCCCAAGTTCATGTTCAAGATCATGTACAAGACAACGTACAAGACAACGTTTTTCTGGCGTTAAGGATACCCATGGTTGACGCAGTCCTATCTGCGACTTTGACTGGTCGAAAGGAGATCTTTAATCTGCGGGCTTGTAGTCAAGACTCAAATGGTGCTCTTACTAAAATTCCCCCTGGCAAGGATCAAAACCCAATTGATGAGGTTGATGAGGTTTTTTTGATATACTCCGACCCTCTTGAGGCAGAATGCGCTAGGGGGGGCAATTCACAGATATTAGAAATATCTAGCCCCAATGGCCTAAATAGTAGCATAAGGTTATTTAACCTGGACCAATCGAGTATAATGCTGGAAAACAGTTCTACTAATACCGATAATAAGTCAATATTTGCTCCCGGGAAAGTTGGATCTGAAAAGGTGTCTATTTCAATGGAGCAAAGTAAATCTGCTGAAGCAGTAGCTTCAAATAATCTGTTTAGCTTGTAGACCTATCCCTACTCGACAAATTTGGAGGAAATCATTGTAACAGACCAAATGCAAAGGAAAACAAACTCAATAACCTAGATTGTGGTATATGGGAAAGTCTACTAAATACAAGGGACAATATTACTAATGCTCTCAATTTCCACTCAGATAAATTAAACACTCAAGTTGACATTAAATATATTGGCCGTCAATGTAGTTGGAATAGATGCAAAAATTATCTAATTGACTAACTTGATAACTAAAGTTTAATCCAACAAGGAGAACTAATTAATAACCTGCACTTGTGAGCAATTGATTGATAAAATTTCGGATTTACCGCTTATCGTTAGCTCTATGGTTAAAAAAGTCAAATTGGTGTCGAGCAGAATGGTCCAAAAGAAACAACATTGAACTATCCACTAGTTTATTCATCCTTGGCAACAAAGTCTTTAACTTTATTAGAAGAGCTACGGATCCAACAGCAAAATGTGAATAGAGAAGAAACAAAAACAAATACAATACCCAAACTTTTCAAGTGTAAAACTCAGCAACAAAACATAATACAAATAAAAACTACCGACGCAGAAAAAAAGATCGACTTTCAAACGATGACACATCTCAAGATGGGATTAAAGACACTTAATCTATGGATGAAATATTAGTCGATGAAACAAACTTAATACAAAATAATGCCAATCATACTTCTATTACAACTAAAGAAGGCCTATTGAAAAGGGCGAGAAAAAGACTGAGGAAAACTCATAATAAATTAACTAAAACAAAAAAAAATCTCACAAGTGACACTGCTCCTAATAAAAAATAACTATATCTGATCTTTAGTCCCTTGGAAGCACGTGCAGTCAAATTGTCTGATGAGACAAAGGGACAAGACACCGGAATCCCAGCCCCCCGATGTGTTCAATGACAGTATATGGTCCAAAATTACTGTAACATCGAACTCAGGGGTTAATGGACAGGACCAGGCATTCAATGGAGCTGACAAAGTGTGCTGAGCTAAATCCTATTATTTAGAAAACCATAAATAATCTAAATTATTAAATGTATAATGACCACATTACTGAGGAGATAATTACTCCCGAGCAAATCACAACTGAGGCCTCTGTGTCGGGAAAAGTGTCTATTCAGGCATTATTACCCGACGCAAGGAAGAGTGATACAACTAGTAATATAAATAATGATTAACTAATGGCTCGTGATACCTTGAGTGAGTCAAGAAAAGTAGTTTTCTGTCCACAATACACCACCAGAGGTTCTCATGACATATTGAATCGGGGCAATATTTTAAAATTACTGAATGCAATTGCTGATTTGAAGGATGTAATGTCAGATGATTTAGACTCAGTTGAGTTTAGGAAAGACCAGATCCACCCTAACAATGAAATAAGAATAATGACCTGGCATCATGAGGTTACTATTAGTAACATCTCAGCTAATATTAATCAGTTTGAGAAATGGGGTATTAAAGTCTGGAGAATCTGTGATTCCCAATACCGGACACTACTCATCCCGATGACAGTATCTCACAGTCCAGCCCCAAAGACCAGTGTACGCAAATTAAAACCAGGATCACAAGTCATAGCTTTAAAAGGAGCCATAGGTCCATTATCAAAATTAGATCTGTCATTTGGGATTAAGATCATGAGTGGTAAACCGGGCATTCGAACTTGCGAAGAGTTAAAGAATGAAATTCCTTTTTCTGACGATTGGAATTGGCTGCCAAAAATATTGGTCAAAGGGAGTCCAATAAAGCATGATTGATGCCTAAATTGTATTAACAAAGTGTTAAAACCACTTAATATTTGTTCCTGGAATATAAATGGACTTAAAACCCTTATAGAAGATCCTGATGCAATAATCTTCCTCAGGGATTTTGATATACTAATGTTCCAGGAAACTTGGAATATGGAATGTGAAGCACTAATTGGTTATTATGAATATCTAAATACTGCTCGCCATAAGGCTGCCTTTAGTCATGCAAGTGGAGGTCTCTCCACTTATATTTCTTTAAGTTTAGATGTTAAACATTTTGAAATTGATTTTCAAGTGGCATGGCTACAGTGTATTAAGTTAGTATTTAATCATTCTTTTATTTTCTTAAATATTTATATAAGTGCACAAAACTCAGATAAGGCTACTCAATTCTCGAGTTTGTGGGAAATAGTAAAAGTCTTGTATTATGAACATCTGGATTCAATGATAATCATCTCTGGCGATTTTAACATGCACTTTTTTACTCGTAACACCCCTAATATACCAACAAGATTGTTATCAAAGGTTGATTAATTCTCAATTTATAAAATTTAACCTTAAGTTGCTACTGGCTAATGGACAAACTCCTACATTTAAAAAATAGGTAATCCAACTATTATTGATTATTCAATGATTTCGAATGTGCTAATAAACTCACTTTGCAGCTATCGTGTAATACCGAGAATAGAAAGTTATCATAATTCGCAAATAATTTCTTTGGCACTTCCGTTGGATTATTTACCGGATGTGAAAATAATCAAAATTACTCCAACATCTTTTAATTTGAAACGGCTGGTATGGAACCAGAGAAATGAAAAAGAGATATTGAAAGTCTTATCTTCCTTAATCAATAAAGCTCAAGAAGAAATAGCAGAAGGAAAATCTATGGTTGATTCCTGGCCATGTCTCTGTTCAGCCCTTTTGGATCATTTTCCTCCCCCGACAACATCGAAAGGTGCGACCATGAGAACAAAAAAGTCAGGATGGTTTACTAACAGCTACTTCATTTGAAAAGAAATCTCAATAGAGCAACTAGGGCATTCTGCAAAAAACTTAAAGGTTCAAATACTTTTTTAGAATCGAAACAACTGATAAAGCAAAGAAAACAATACAAAAGTGAAATATAGAAAGCTAAACAAGCGTAGTATGTAGGAATATGGGTCAAATTACATCATTCATGTAAAACAAGAGACTTAAAATCATTTTGGGGTATTATTAATAATCTTGATCTTGGTAAGTACAGAGGGAACAGTGCTAATATCGAAGAATCAAGTTGGGCTTCTTATATCTACAATCTTTATCTTGACCCCTCGGTTGTTCATTCTGATTTCAACAGTGTTTGTCAAAATAAACACATTGGAAAGTAAAAAATATAAAAAAATCTTATTCAGAACACTACAACACGCAACGAAAATTAAAGGTTGATGGTTCAAGCTCTGATGCCTACGACTTATATACTCTACAAGACAATGACTTTTGGATGACAGATCGAGTTAAAAAGGCAATAAGTAAGATCAGATCTAACGGTGTGCCGGGCCCAAATGGATTTCCTAATTCTGGGCCCCATTAGGATGGCAGGTGGATTGCCCCCCCCGGACTGGCGGTAGCCACCGCCGGCCCGGCGTGGGCAATCGGCCCACCATCCTCACTGAAATGACCCCCGCCACATTAGGATGGCTGGGGGGTCCGCGGCGCACGGAAAGACTGTCCGCCGCTTTTCCGCCGGTTGCCTTTGCGACCGGCGGAAAAAGTGCGTACATATGGTGGCGGTGTCTGCGAGACACCGCCAACCATATTATAATGCTTGCGGTCCTATGGCTTTCCACGGCGTGGAAAGGTATACAGTCTTTGTTTTTGGGGCCCGTTGTGGGCCCCCAGGGTGAAGGGAGGAGGGGGGTGCACATGGGGGGTACCTATGGTACCCTCCAGCATTTGCATGCACCGCGTGTTGCCTGCCGCTTTGTGAATGCAAACGCAAAATATGCATTTTTAACATTGCTGCAGGTGCTGCTTAAAGAACCGGCCGCAGCAATGGTAAATATGCATGATGCACCCGCCAGTGTGGCGGGCGCATCATAATGTGCACGGCGGGACCCCCACACATATCGCGGGCGGTCCCGTTTCCCGCAAGGATGGCGGGCAAACAAAGGAGCCAATTACGATGGAGGTGAATTCGCGACCGCCGGGCCGGAGGTGAGGCCCGTCGGCCCGGCGGTCACGGATTCACCGCCATCAACCTTAAAATTCCCACCGCCATATTAGGATGGCAGTGGGAAGGGGAAAGGTACCGCGGCGGACGGAGAAAATGCGCCCGCCAGTGTGGCGGCGCATCCTAATTTGTTGTGTGGGACCGCCGCACCTATGGGGGTCGGTCCCTTTTGCACCACGATGGCGGGCGGGGCCCCAAAGTCCACCCGCCATCCTAATGGAGCCCTCTGTGTTTAAGGCAAATCTTCTTCACTGGCCTGAGGTTTTAACATATTTATTTAATAATGTTCTCAAAACTGGAACTGTTCCTGAGTCATGGCAAGGAAGTATTATACAGCTAATATATAAAAGGGGCCCACATGATAATCCTGCCAATTATCGATTGATTACCCTAACGGATGTAGAAGCAAAAATATTTGCGAGTTGTCTTCTTGAAAACTTAGAAGCATGGGCATCAAGAAATGATTTAATCCCAATTTTTCAAACTGATTTTAGAAGAGGTGAATCAACCAAAACAAACTTGATTTTAATGACTTTATTGGCCGACAGGGCTAAATATTGGAAACAGAAGCTGAATGTATGTTTTATTGATTTGAAAGCCGCCTTTGACTCTGTACCACAAAACTTATTCTGGGCTAAGCTTCTGAATTGGGGCATTCCAAATCGTTTATTAGACATGATTAAACTTTTATACCCAATACATGGGTCCAGATTAAAGTCGGCGATGGTAGAAGCACTACACTCCGGCTAGAAACTAATACGGGTTTGAAGCAAGGCTGTGTTTTAGCCCCCTGCCTTTTTAATCTTTTTATGCCTGATTTACCATTTCATTGTCAATGCCCATTCTCCAACCATACAAGGTAAAGAGATTAAATATTAGCAATATGCTGACGACACAATTTTACTGAGTGATACGGCCGTAGGTTTAAAAAGAATAGTTGATTCTTTTAATCAAAATATTACTCTGAATGGTCTTAAAATAAATACTAAAAAACTAAAATTATGACTCTAGGAGGAAAAAAAGTAGGTTCAAAAGTATTTATGGGTTATTTATTGAATCAGTAAAATCGTACAAATATCTGGGAATTACATTTGATGATAATATGTCATTTGGGGAGCATTTCAGCAACCTTGAGGCAACGGCAACATCACTATCATTTGCATTTAGAAAGTTAAGGGATAAAGTTATCATGCCCATATTATGAGCACTTCTGAAGGTCATGAAAGCTAAACTGATTCCATCCTTGGGATACGGTTCGATGATCTTCCGCGGCAAAGATGCAAAAATCTTAGATGACATTCAGGTAAAAGTTTATAAATCAATTTATAGGATTCCCAGATACATAGGCCGTGCCAACGTAAGATTAGAATTTGGACTAAAAAGACAAACTTTGGCTCGTCAATCTACTTATTTAAAAACATTACTATCATTATCACACTCAGAAAAAGGTTCTCTCTCATGTCAGTGTTGGCACGAGATTCTGAGTAGTGAGCATGCAAGTAGTTGGAGATCATTTTATCATTTTTAAATGAGTGCTTACTTAATTTTGAATGCCCAAACTTGGAAGATGAAGTTAGAAGTAAACATGCATTTAAAAGATCAATAAATAAATCAGTCGACCATAACTAACAATAATGAGCTTAGGAAAAAGAACCATTCATGGTCAGTTGCTAACTCTTTTAGAAAATTGGAACCACAACCATATTTGTTGTCCTATTTAAAACTATTTCTTAAGAATACATTTATGTTAATACGGTTTAGGCGATACCCAACTAAGGATGGATTTCCAAAATGGGAAAAAAATAGCCTTCTAAAGTATGCAGGCTGTGTGGATTATGTGATGAAACACTAGTTCATATTGTAACTTTGTGCCCCCAATTATTAGATGAGTGGAAATTCCTATTAAAATCTATTTTTAATGAATTGGGGGTAAGATCTTGTAGAAATGCCATCATCACATGCCTTTCTGGTGTATCTCCACGAATGACTTTTCATTTTGTTAAGTTTATCTTAATAGCTGAAAAAAAAACTATTATCTTGTGATGATGCGGTTTTATAAAATAGGTGCATACACCATTAATGTGGTTATAATTATATCTAGAGAATAAAGATGCTTGAATTAGAGTCGAAATATTATAATCATAACGTCAGCACAAATGCACTTTACTATTTGCCATTTACCTCGATTGTAAAGTTTCTTGATAATATCTAATTTGCGGGTTTATGTAATACATATTTTAGATGTTAAGAACTATTACTACAAATATTGCTTATTGCCCATGCTTCTTATTGCTGCTAAGTTAACTGTGTCAAGTTTTTTATTTGTGTACACAATGATTTTGCAAATGTTAACCTTATGAAATTTTACACTGTAGCCGCTTAAAACAGGAATTGGTCAAGTTTTTTTCCTTTTTTTTTTCCTTTGAAGTTATCCTGTTGTTTTTTATCGCTCATGTATGGTTTTTATCGATTGTAATGATTTTAATCAACAAATAACTATTTACTTACTTACTACTAGTAACTTCACCCATAATAATGTTGCCATTACCTAACTTCAGTAACTGCAACACACAGGATGTCATCTGTGCGATCTGGTGTCTGTGCCAAATCATTTAGAATGGACAAATGACACAAAAGGTGAAGTACAGAATCCTGCAACACAGGAGCAGAATGAAATGTGGCACATCGGGAAGACGCTAGGATGCTTGATTCCGGTCCAGGGAAGACATGGCTTGGCAGTTCGGGCTGGACTGTTCCCATGAGGCACAGGGTCAAGGCTGATTTGCATATGGCCATGTCTGAACTGGGGTGGTGTGGAGTGCAAAAAAACGATGGATTTAGGCCCAGATCTCTGTACTGGGGTGAATGTATGACATTGTTCTGCATTCTTTCCATCAACTGTTGTTTTTGCACATCGGGAAGACCACTTGTCGAGCACTATCAGAGGCATCATCATAGTAGTGATGACTTGAAGTGGCAAGTGATCAAACAGATCTCACTTGGACCTTGTGGAGGAGACAAAGGCAGTCATGTCTTCAGAAGAGAACTGTTTTGGATGGATAAATGCGACACAATAACACATGGTCTGAATACCCTTGAAGACTGGAGACAAGCTGCCCTCATATGAGCAATATGATAAACACTTGATGGGAAGAAGCATTCACCAGTATTCACAAGATTGTTTTGATAATATAACTTGCCATCTGACAATGTATGTTAACCCCTTCCGTGCGGCCGCGATTTTCCCCGTGTGCGGCCGCCGGACGAACAAGGGCGGGCCGTGACGAACCCCAGCCGTCATCAGCACACGAGCACCGTAGTGCATGACGGCTGGGGTTCGTCACCAGCATGGAAGGGGTTAATATGGTTCTAGGCCTTTCCGGTTTTATGTCAGACTCATTTAACTCTTGTCCAGATCCAGCGATACTGCTTTTACATGTTTTCTAACATTGGCAACTTGTTTTTGTATGTACATTTGTATGAAGATTGAGATGCGGATAATTTTTTCACCATCATACCAAGGCTTTCAAAATATACTCTGGTACCGGACGATGCATTTGGATTGAGATCATGTCTACCTAATCTATTCGCCTAGTACTAGACATAATATCACATGTACACTCTTCTAATACAGTTCAGTCACCCATAATCGCTGTCTTGACCTTGAAAAATGATGTTCTTTGACATGCATGTTCGCATATAATGGTGCAAGCAATGATTATTTTAATTTTTAAGCACATGATTCATTCCAGACCCAACAAGGTTTGAGTTGGACCTGGGGACTATGCTGTTCTCTTGGATAATTTATTTTCCTAAGGGGCAGTATTTCCTCACTTTTTTGTTGAATTCATCAATATTTTTATATAAAGGTTTTTTCTAATTGTGCGACCTCAATTTGGGTGACTGCACTATTTCCTTAAATTATACCATGAATATAATTGACTCTTAAGCGATCTCTGAATAGTTAAGAGGTGATACACGTGTGTCTCGCTGCTTCATCCTCCTGCACGTTACATTCACCCAGGGTGGTCTATTTAGCCGTTTGCTCGGCTTCACACTACCAGCCTTGGTTTCAGTCCAGCTATGTTGACACAGTGATTAAGAGCTTAATCGGTGAGGTTAGACCATTGCCACAATGCTTTCCAATATGTTTTGACCTAATTTTCATTTCATTTGGTATGTAGCAATACCGATCCTTGTGTCGGCATTTGTCTGGTCTAGGGTGAGGCTTTTAAAAATTATTATACATTTTGGTACCTTTTTATGTTACAACTAATTATGGAATTTAAATGTCTAGATTTATCAGATTAATATTCACTTTGCAACTCTATTCCAGAGGGCCATAAGGACCAGCAACAGTTAAGAAAATGATGTTGTTTTGCTGTTTAAAAAGAAGATACTGAATTGCAATAGCAGTTTTTACACTTTAATTAGCTGCCTGAGCTACCTGGTTACATTTCTTTTGATGTTTCCACTTGGTAAATCCAAATAAGTGTCAAATAATGCGTGCCACAGTTGTGCCCATGGTTAGAGTTGGTAGTAACCGCTTAGGGGTCCTTGCACAACTTCTTTCATATGACGGGCACTGATTTATCGCCCGGATCTTCTTGTCATGTGTTGATATCTCTAATGCAAAAGAGAGGTCTCATTAATGTTTTCCTCTCGCGTTGTTGACCCTTCCAAGATTTTCCAATGCAACTTTTTGGATTACATTCATTTTTAGTTTTACATTTTTACAGGTAGAAACCTGACATGGTATAACCCCTCTAGTACTGGTTAGACCTTTCATGGTATGCATAAGTTTGTCATGCACTAGGGTAGCCAAATCAATTTTCTTTTGGGTTTGCTTCAAACAAGGGGCAAACACAACCCTGTTAAACATGATTTTGCAAAATACCTCTTAAGGGTTTTCATGCCTGTAGTCTTTTTGATTATTACAGAAGATGTATCAATAGGCTAGCTAATTGTGAACTCAACTCATCCCCATTCCTTGAACTTTTCAGCCAGACTCTTACCCTTTTGGTAAATGGAATTCAGAATAGTTAACCTATGATTCAATGACACTAAATAAGATCATAACAATACACAGTCTCTCCTTACAGCTTGCCATCTCAAAGAGCAAGCCAAATTATGTATCCATTTAGTTAGACCCTCCCTAGGATTGTGGGACTATTGACAAAATTCTTCTGGTATGTCGCAACATCTCGTTTTCACAATATACCATTCTTGGAACACAGCCTCAAGGATACTTATCCATGATTCTTTCTTCGCTTTTGGTGTCTCCTTCAATCTTCTGTCCTGATAATGACCCTTTTCTGATTAATTTGGCATTGTGGGTTGAAACTTCGACAATTTGTGATTGTAGATACAGACACTCGTAATACGAATGTCGTAAATAACATCACATTATCCCTGTCAGTCACTTGTTTATGTTGTTGTTGTGTATAGCACCAGCACACCATTTATTCACTGGATCACTTTTTTACTGTGCCATCATTAAATAGGATCACATTATATTGAAATTTGATATTACTGATTTCTTGTCTTTATTTTTGAAAAAATATTTTGCTGAAATGAAAATAAATACATTAAATGCATAAACAAACTTTACTCGTAAAAAGGGTTCCATGAAGAAATTATTGCTGTGGAAGTCAAAGGCTACATTCCCCCATAGGGACCACTTGTGTTATTAATCACTTCAGTTATTGGTCAGTTGCACTGTGAGTGAAGGTATTCTTCTATTTCACAAGGAGCACATGCGCGCACAAAGTAGTTTCCTTCAGTACCAGGAATTATTACGGCAATGTATGCTTAATGATACCCAAAAATTGTTTTGCTTACAGCCAGTGTTTTTTTTATATTGGCAGGGGCCTGGCAGCTGATTCAATTATAATGTTTTATAAAACCTCTGGTAAAACAAACCAAGCACAGACAACAGCTAAAAGTCGGGCAGTCAACACCAGATTTATTGACTTTTCCAATGCTTGTTCATATAAATTGATACAATAAACATGATATGAAACAGCACATGTCTCTCTTAAAATGTAAGTTGCTGTGGCTTAGCTCTGATTTATACAAGTCATTTTCATCAACCACAGGTGATTCCACTTTTCCTGTTTCAATAAAGACTCCAGAATGTTAGGTAAGGCAAAAGGTGTCAACACATCACACATGTTAGAATTTACTTAATCAGGACCTGGAATAACCTCACTATCTTCTGACTCGTCTGCAGACAATAAATATGGAATATGCATCTACCTTACTGTGTCATAAATACTTCAGGGTTGTCTGTTTTCTTTTTACTCTTTCATATTTAATCCTTGCCAGTTGTTCAATTTCCCTTTGTTCTTTTCTTTTTTATCAATTTCTTGTGATTTGTCCTACATTCTGGGATGGCAATCTCTAAATCTGTTGTATTATTAACTACGAGAACATGTTTCCTTCTTTGCAGCGTTTTCTTTGTGCAGCTGCACACTCTTTATCAAATCCAGGTTAAGTCTTTGGCCTTGTGAATGTAATTATTTGCACTGAGGAAAAATCACATTTTAGTCATAAAATGCTCAGGATTCCTATCTAATCCCTAACAAAGGGCCTGATTTAAATCTCGCTGGATGGGTTACTCCATCACAATGATGACAGATATTCCGTCTGACGAAATATACATCTCATTTGATATGAAGGGATTTATATTTTGGCAGACGGGATATCCGTTACCGATGTGATCGAGTGACCCACCTGCCAAGCTAAATTTGGCCCAAAGTCTGTTGAATGTAGATATCATTTGCCATACATAACATGTGTGATTCAGCAATGAATCCCATTGGCCTATGTTTCATTAAACAAATCAATTATTGTATTATTCGGAAAAGAAAATATGGTAAACATTATATCCAAAGGATTGCATTTGGCAATATTTATAGTTGGATCTAAAATGTCAGGAGCACAATTGAGAATCACACTTTATGGCGCACCCTTTGTTGGTGGCATTACTTTAATGAGAGAAAACCTGTATGTCAACATATAGATTAATAGTCGTCACAAATCCCATTTCAATACTGATGACTTTTTTTTAAATTTTGTTATTACAGCAAAGCTTCATAAGCAAGGGCTTAGCTAATAATGGTGCAGCAGGTGGAGTTGCACTGGACCCCCAAGCATACTGTCAACCCTGGTCACGGGTAGGGAAAAGGACAAAATCTAATCAGCGCAATTCTTATTAAAAAACACCTACAGGCCCATGAAAATTCCACTATCTGTTTCATGCCATTACACTGTAGCAAACACAATAAAAGAGTGGTATAAAGAGGAACCCCTGAGTGTTCACTCCACAGGAGCAGGGCATAACGACCTCCATCTGCAATGCACTTGGGATATGTGACACCATTGGCTGAAAATAAAAGAGTAAAATGGATAGGTGAAGAGATCATACCAGGGACCAAGTAGTTTCATTACTTTACGTTAATACAATCACTGTGGGGATTGAACACACCTTGCAGCAAACCCCCTGTATACACCTACCTCACGCCATGCACAGCATGTGTTGGCTGCAGGCCCAGCCCTCCATAAGCACCCAACTCAATGCACAGCTTATGGATGTGCATGGCGGGTGTTGGATCAAGGGTCTGGCCGCAGCCAACCCCTATAGGGCCCCCCTTCCTGATTTGGATCCCGAGCCCCACATCCCCAGGGGGCTCTGTGACCGCCTTCCCTGGGGCAATTTTTGACCGGAGACCCCATTCCCAAGGCCCCACCATTATAAAAAGGGGGAGGGGGACCGAATGGCAGCCATACCCAGGCCATTTTTAGCCCTCGGAACCCCATCCCCTGGGGCCTGTCTACTTGTACCAGGATTCCCTGGCTTTGATTGAAACTGAGGTGGGTGCCTTTATGCACCCACTGTCCCAGCTGCTCCCTACCTTTGACTGATTTGCACATGGCCATGTCTGAACTGGGGTGGTGGAGTGAGCTAAAGAATGATGATGGATTAAACCCATTGATGCTTGTTTCCGGTCCAGGGAAGACATGGCTTGGCAGTTCGGGCCGGACTGTTCCCATGATGCACAGGGTCAGACTGATTTGCATATGGTCATGTCTGAACTGGGGTGGATGAGTGAGCTAAAGAATGATGATAGATTAAACCCTAGTCAGTTGACTGGGGGTGAGTGCTTGCAATGTTCAATAATCCATCCATCATCCCCTTTGGGTTTGCTTTGTTCGTCCTAAATTGGCAGGGTATGCCCAGACGCGGGTCCCTTGCTCACTTTGCCACTTGATTCAAGCTAGCCTGGCTTATGACGACTGATTAGACAGAAACCGGTCCCATGACAGGATGATTGTTTCCGGTGCAGGGAAGACATGTCAGACTGATTTGCATATGGCCATGTCTGAACTGGGGTGGCGGATTGAGCTAAAAAATTATGAAGGATTAAACCCAGATTAATTGACTGGGGGTGAGTGCTTGCAATGTTCAAAACTCCGTCCATCATCAATCAATCAATCAATCAACAGAATTTGTATAGCGCGCTACTCACCCGGTAGGGTCTCAAGGCACTGAGGGAGGGGGGGGGGGTCGCTACTGCTCGAACAGCCAGGTCTTGAGTTGTTTCCTGAAGGAGAGATGGTCCAGGGTCAGCCGTAGGTGGGTGGGGAGGGAGTTCCGTGTCTTGGCTGCCAGGTAGGAGAAGGATCTTCCTCTGACGGTGGATTTGCGGATTCGTGGGACGGAGGCGAGGGCGAGGCTGGCGGAACGGAGCTGGCAGGTGGGTGTGTAGAATGTGAGTCGGCTGTTGAGGTACTTTGGGCCCGTGTCGTGGAGAGCCTTGTGTGCATGGGTGAGGAGTCTGAACGTGATACTCTTGTTGACGGGGAGCCAGTGCAGGTCTTTCAGGTGGGCAGAGATGTGGCTGTGGCGAGGGATGTCCAGGATGAGTCGTGCTGAGGCGTTCTGAATGCGCTGGAGTCTTTTCTGGAGTTTGGCTGTGGTTCCAGCGTAGAGGGTGTTCCTGTAGTCCAGACGGCTGGTGACGAGGGCCTGGGTGACCGTCTTCCTGGTTTCGGTGGGGATCCATCGGAAGATCTTTCGGAACATGCGCAGGGTGTTGAAGCAGGATGACGAGACGGTGTTGACTTGCTTGGTCATCGTGAGGGAGGAGTCCAGGATGAAGCCAAGGTTGCGTGCGTGGTCCGTTGGCTTGGGTGCGGTGCCCAGGGCAGGGGGCCACCAGGAGTCGTCCCAGGCGGAGGGAGAAGGTCCGAGGATGAGGACTTCCGTCTTGTCTGAGTTCAGTTTCAGACGGCTGATCTTCATCCATTCCGCGACGTCTTTCATTCCTTCCTGGAGGTTGGCTTTGGCGGAGGCGGGGTCGTTGGTGAGGGAGAGGATCAGCTGGGTGTCGTCGGCGTAGGAGATGATGTTGAGGTTGTTTTGGCGTGCAATGGCTGAGAGAGGGCTCATGTAGATGTTGAAGAGGGTGGGGCTGAGTGAGGATCCTTGCGGAACGCTGCAGATGACTTCGGTGGCCGAGGAGCGGAACGGGGGGAGGCGGACTCTCTGGGTTCTTCCCTTGAGGAACGAGATGATCCACTCCAGGGCCGCTCCTTGGATTCCGGTGTTGCTGAGGCGCTGTATCAGGGTGCGGTGGCATACTGTGTCGAAGGCTGCTGAGAGGTCCAGGAGGATGAGGGCAGCAGTTTCTCCGTTGTCGAGCAGGGACCTGATGTCGTCGGTGGCTGCGATGAGGGCGGTCTCGGTGCTGTGGTTTGCTCGGAACCCGGACTGTGAGGGGTCAAGGGATCCGTTGGTCTCGAGGAAGGCGGAGAGTTGTCTGTTGACGGTCTTCTCGATGACTTTGGCTGCAAAGGGGAGGAGCGAGATGGGGCGGAAGTTCTTGAGGTCCGTGGGGTCCGCAGTGGGTTTCTTCAGGAGGGCGCTCAGCTCGGCGTGTTTCCAGCTCTCCGGGAAGGTGGTGGATGCGAAGGAGCTGTTGATGATGTTCCGGAGTTGGGGTGCGATGATGGAGTCGGCTTTGTTGAAGATGTGGTGTGGGCAAGGGTCGGTAGGGGAGCCGGAGTGGATGGTGTTCATCAGGCGGGTGGTGTCTTCAGTGCTGACCGGGGTCCAGGTGCAGAGGGTGGTGGTGGGGGGCGTTGGTTCGGTGGTTGGGTCCGTGGTCTGTGTGTCGAAGCTGTTGTGTATGTCGGCGATCTTGCGGTGGAAGAACAAGGCGAGTGAGTCGCAGAGGTCTTGCGAAGGTGTGATGTTGTTGTTGCAGGCGCTGGGATTGGAGAGCTCTTTAACGATGCTGAAGAGTTCCTTGCTGTTGTGGGTGTTGTTGTCCAGTCGTTCTTTGAATGTAGTATTCTTGGTGGTGCGGATCAGCTGGTGGTGTTTGCGGGTGGCATTCTTGAGGGTGGTCATGTGTTCTGCTGTCTGGTCGTGGCGCCAGTCTTTCTCGAGGGTGCGGCAGGTTTTCTTGGAGTTTTTGAGTTCGTTGGTAAACCACAAGGCTTTCCTGCTGCCGGGTCTGCTGGAAGGATTCTTCAGTGGTGCGAGTTCATCGGCGCAGTTGATGAGCCACTGTGTGAGGTTGCGGGCTGCTTCGTTGGTGGGCGGGTTCTGGCTGAGGGTGGTGGTGAGCTGGTCGGCGGTTATCTTGCTCCAGCTTCTGCGGGGAACCTGTTGTGGGTGGTGGTGGGTCGTGGTTCTCCTGAAACTGAAGTGGATGCAGCTGTGGTCTGTCCAGTGTAGTCCGGTTGAGTGGCTGAAGGAGATGTGCTTGCTGGAGGAGAAGATGGGGTCGAGCGTGTGGCCTTTGGTTTTGCTTTATCCTGTTGAAGTCAGCATTGCTCCTGCATGCAGGGATCTGCTAAATATACAGCGCCCTGTGTATGGAAGCAATCTTTCCTTTGCTTCCCTGCCTACATAACAGCGGGCAGGGAAACAGATGAAAACTCCGCTTCCAGTGAGCGGGAGAAGTTTTACAGCTCCTGCTTGCCGGAGCAGAGTTAGTGTTTGCTCTCGCTTGCCAGGAGCTGTCACAGCTCCTGTCAAGTGAAAGAAATCCACTACCTCCTGAGATTGGGTACCTGAGAAGAAATCAGGAGCTGTATCTAGGGGGTGGTGGCAGACCCGAGGGCCATTAAGGGTTCCAAGAGGGGGGGCGAGTAGCTTGCTTTCATTAATTGGCATGGGCCAGCCCTGGAGAGGTGGTTGTCCTCGGACCGTATATGGCCCAAGTGGGGAACGTCATGACCCCCTCCCAGTTTTGCATATTTCATAGGCCCTGGGGAGGTGGTGGTCCCCGAGGTAAAGGGGGTCAGTGCAAGCCCCCATTAATTGTTTTCTTTTAACCCCGGCATGTGTAGGTCCCTGGTGCTCCTTTGAGCCCTTGGAGGGGTGTCCGCATTGCGCCTCTCAAATATAGTTATAAAACCCCCGGGAGGTGATGGTCCGCGGGATTCAATAGAGCCTTAGGAGGGGGGCCCCAGGTGCCTCTCCTATTTTTTTCTAACTCCCACACGCCCCAGGGAACTGGCCCACACGGGGGCTATATTATGATTAGGGCTCCTGGTTGTCAGACTCCTTCTTCTGGTCTCTTCGGGATTGTGCTGAATTACCTATGGCTTCCCCCTCACGACGTCCCCAAGAGTCTGAAGTGACGCACCCAGACTGCTAGGATAGTCAGGCGAGGGAAGGAAAGGAAGGGGACAGCGGGGAGGGAGATCTGGAGTGACAATAACAGATACTTTAGAAAACACAGTCCTTAATCACATAGTCCAGAACCCCCCACATCCTTTCCTTACATAGAAACGTACTATTCTTGCCCCTACCACTCGTCCCTACCTGTAAAGGAAAATACTGTGGCTTTAAATCAGGAGAGAAGATTGGGGTGAGACCAAGGATTTAACCAACTGTAAAAGGAAAACAAAGTGCATATAGTGGAACCCTCAGATTTATACATGCTTTGTCATTTCTACGAGCCATTCCACAATATACCAAACACTGAATGTGTTCACGTCCGGTGTCAGACAAATCCCTCCGATATCTCCCCCTTATTCATCTCTCCTGTGCTTGGATACCAAGATAAAAGTTTGTTGTGGAAAGAAATCATAAGTAAACAGCAGTCATGGTTAATACTCCCTTAACATAGTCTGCTGGAATGAAATAGTTCCTGGGATGCTATAAAGTCTAGCGACCGCTAGACCAATCCTTAATCCAGGTATTCTCGTAGGCAAGCCAGCGAACGATTTGAGCCCAAACCATTCCTTGATTATAATCTCTCCAATATAAACAGCCCCGCCAGAGACATCGAACACTCGTCTCTTAAACAGGGAGTTCTTGTGAAACCTTGTGCTTCCCCGCAATGAGACGAAGAAATGTCAGTCTCAACCAACGGGGAAACGCTACTCTCTCTCAGCCGAGAGAGCTTCCATGAAGGCAGTATCACGCAATCGGCGTTATCCACCACACCATACAGTACTGCTTGTACCCTACCCAAAGCGGGGTACCTAGAGTGCAGATCTTGATTACAAAACAACGGGGCTTACCGCCAGTCAACAAATACCAACTGCACTCTCAGCGTTTCAGCAAGAATTATCGGCAACGCCGGCTTCCCCGGCAAGGACTTTACTTCCTGGAGTTTCGTGGCTTGCGTCCTGTACATGACGTACCTCCCGGGCATGCCGGGAGTTGTAGTTCTTCTTTGATCGGTGCCTCCGTGTAGGCGCATTGCCGGGTCAGTGTTCCACTGATGGCACGGCTCTGACACTGGCTTTATGGTATTTTTTTTAACATTTCCGTCTGCATTTAATATATATGTTTGGGTGATTTTATCTGTATTTATCCATATTTATTTTTGTTTCAAGCAAAAGGAGATGCCACAGCTAGTATTTTCCCACATTTAATTAGCACATGTAATGAAATAACCAATGCACACATGCAGTCGATTTTAATAGGTTTATTTATGTTTATTTATATACCAAATTAAGTAACCACAATATGGTTGGCAATTTTTTTTTTTTAAAAGGCACTCGTAATTTTGGAGTCGCACTGGCGTGATCTTGCATGTCCAGACTAGGCAAGTGTGCCAGTAAAGGTTAGTTCACAACCACTTGTGTTGTTGGTAGCATTGTTCTGGATACTTCATTCCCTGGAAAGATTATGGCTTTGGCCTCTTTGGTACCGCCATCCCACAGCTGTCTCGGAAATTGGAGCCTATGGTAAGTGCACTTTACATATCAGAAGTAAATGTCTTCCCTGTCCTCTTGGAAAAGATGTGTAAATTTGTGGTATTGATAAGGTCTTGTTTGCGCAGCTGTCTGCAAAGTCCTATTGTCACCTATTCTTTAAAATATACAGACCTAGTGGCGTTGCCAATGCTTGTTTTCAGTTGCTTCTGCCACACTTAAGTTCACAACTCCTCTGGTACTAAGACGGTGCTACAGACATTTTCCCCAACCCCCCGTACTCCATCGACTTCTTTCCCTCTCCCATAAAACAAAAAAACAGAGGTTGCTGTGTCTGCATTCAATGTTCTGGGGTATTTTCACACCTCTTTTTTCTTTTTTTAAGCTAGTTTTTGTGAAAGGGTGACTCCTGCCTGTAGATGAGTTTTTCTGTGAGCAACGTATGGGAGAGCTCTCATTATGGAGCAGCTAGGCCTAGATGGCCTCATTATTGTCACCCGCCTTGTAGTCTGTTTGCACATTTTGGATTGTGGTTGTTTGCATTGCAGGTTTACGTACACCCTCTGCCCTTCGTGGATCAGTTCGAGATTCGTTAAGGTTGATGGGCACAGACTACATTTTCTCCCCTGCTTGCTCCATTACTGGAGAACCTTCTGCTATCTTGTATTTGTACCGACGTTCTGTGCAGGGGGAAATGAGCAGCTAATGCGCTGTATAACCCTCTCAGTCTGCATGTTTGTGATTGGAATATTTCCCTGTGCTTCCTTCTGCTTGGGGGTGGAAAGACTAAATGCTCCAGACTGCACTTGTTCATCCCTCTTTAGAGAGGCAGTTTAACGGCTGCATTTCAGATTTCACCGGACCATTTCCTTTGGCAGTATTTTTCAGTTTCTATTTATAAATACAGACAAAGGAAAACAAGTTTTCCCTCTGTATTTATCTGTAAACATCCATTTAAATGGAAAACCGGGAGCCTTAATTATAATCATGCAAGGGAGACCGTGCTTACTTATTTTTTAAAAAAAACGTGGCCGAATTTCTGAATCAGGCATGATTTTCAGCAAAAATGTTTTTTAAAAAAAAATGATTTTGCTCTTGCAATGACCCCAGAACAAAAGCTTGGGGTCAGGGTAATGCTTCCCTGCCCCCTTTTCAAAATTTGTTATCTTTTTGTTTGGGACTCAGTTGAGGCAGAGTCCCAAAATTGCTAACAACACTTCCTAGTTGAAGTGTTGGCAGCTAATCAGATCTCTGCACGAGATTGTCAATATATGCGGAGGCTTCGCACCTCGACATATACAAATTTGTTTTCCCATTTAATATCTTGAAAACTACTAAATGGATTTGCACCAAATAACAAAAAAGGGCTCTTTCTGCACCAAGAGATAGCTTTCTACCAAATTTGGTTTATTCCGTCCAGCAGTTCAAGCTGTGGTCGTGTCTGAAATTCCAATGGGAATTAACATGGGAAACACACATTTTTTACCCCCCCCCCCTTTCCTTGGCCCCCACTTGACGGACAAACTCGAAACTTTCAATGCACAACTAGAATCAGCTGGGCACTTTTTTTTGGAACATTTTATGAAGATTCATCAAACAGTGCCAAAATTATAAATAAGCCAAAAAACAGTCCTAACTATAACTATCTACTGGCGGCCACCAGTAGGTAATATATTTATGTGTGTTTAAAAGGTATATTTAATTTAAAATTATTGTTTTAATTAAATACATTAATATTTAACGGTTTGTGTAAAAAGATATAGAACTTGAACATTATAATACAAAATGTTAACTAATTATATAAATTAAACAATAAGTTTCAATGAAATTAATCATCTAATAACTATATATAGAAATGGTAGTGAGGGTGGAATTGTCTCTAGTTATTTTAAATAATATTTTATTGTATCACTGACACAATGTCATGTTAAGTAATATTCTGTCAGAAATATTGTTTACCACAATATCATGCTCCTATACTTAAGTAAGAAAATATCTGAATAAAATGTTTTTACACTAATATCATCCAAAAAGAATCACAAATATTGATATTTTAACAAAAATAGAGTTTAGAGTAGCAACTATTAAGTATTTGAATAAATAAATGTAATATAACATAAATTAAATTCCACTTATATTTAATACTATATATATATAATTTTATAAACACACATATATATGTGCTTTTGTTTATATAACTATATATATTTATAATGTGACATAATTAATAAAAAGTATTTTGCATATTGTGTTTTAAAAACATTTTAAATCTAGTATTATGAATACATATATATATATATAGTAATGCATTTATAATATCACAAAAATGTATGGATTGTAAAATATTTTTTTATTAATTATGTTAATATATATGTTTATATATATATATATATATATATATATATATATATATATATATATATATATATATATATATATATATATATATATATATATGTATATTGTCGCTCCAGGTTGTCCACCTCTTGAGTAGCACACGAGCAGCAGCTTAATAATGTGTGTAGGTGAGGACGGGGATCCGCTTGTAGATGCCGCTCCGTAATGGATCTGCCCGTACGGAGCGGCGTCTACGAGTGGATCCCCGTCCTCACCTATACATAAACCAAGCTGCTGTTCGTGTGCTACTCAAAGGTGGACACCTTCGAGCTTTGATTTATACGCGGCCGTCCAGCCGCGGAGTATGCACCACCCCGGTACCCTGGGGGTCACTACAGTGAAGCAGCAGTCGTACTTGGAATCGAGGACGGGTCCACTTGTGGAGTCCATACAGGACTTGATTGTGTGCTTCCCGGACCACACTTCCCAGAATGCACAGTCTCATTTGAGCCTCCCATCGGTGGGTGTGTTATACATAAAATGGGGAAGTGGGTCGGCGGTTGCGCACACCGCTTCCGTTAAAGCCCCTGAAGAGAAGCAGATGGAGCTTCGAAACGCGTCGGGCAGATCCAGTACGGAGCGGCGTCTACGAGTGGATCCTGGTCCTCACCTATACATAAACCAAGCTGCTGTTCGCGTGGTACTCAAAGGTGGACACCTTCGAGCTTTGATTTATACGCGGCTGTCCAGCCGCGGAGTATGCACCACCCCGGTACCCTGGGGGTCACTACAGTGAAGCAGCAGTCGTACTTGGAATCGAGGACGGGCCCACTTGTGGAGTCCATACAGGACTTGATTGTGTGCTTCCCAGACCACACTTCCCAGAATGCACAGTCTCATTTGAGCCTCCCATTGGTGGGTGTGTTATACATAAAATGGGGAAGTGGGCCGGCGGTTGCGCATACCGCTTCCGTTAAAGCCCCTGAAGAGAAGCAGATGGAGCTTCGCAACGCGTCGGGCAGATCCCGTACGGAGCGGCGTCTACGAGTGAATCCCCGTCCTCACCTATACATAAACCAAGCTGCTGTTCGCGTGCTACTCAAAGGTGGACACCTTTGAGCTTTGATATATATATATATATATATATATATATATATATATATATATATATATATATCTATACTACTATTATAAAGAGAGAACTTGCACCTTTTGGCAAGGTAAACTCGGGAACCACAGCGCCAATCTACACACCCGATACATCTATGAAAATGTCAGGGTGTGTAGATGGACATAGGCTATATAAATTTAAAAAAAAAAGTAAATTAAAAAAATTAAGTTTGTAAACAAAGTAGTCCCCTGAAAGTAGCGCCGGCCGGGACCTAGCGCTGGCCGTGACGCGAGGTGCGTGATGACGACGAAGGAGGAGGGCGGTGCAGTGATGAGCGGCTGTGCAATGAGAAGCGGCGGCACAGGTAAGGAAAGGGAAAGTGAGACTGTGATGCAGGGGGAGGAAAGAAGGAGGCAGCAGTAAATGAAAATGTCGGGCGGGAGGGGGGCGCGAGTGATTCGGGGCGGGAGGGGAGGGGGCGTGAGTGAGTCTGGGCAGGAGGGGGGCGCGAGTGAGTCGGGGCGGGAGGGAGTCGGTGCGGGAGGGGGTCGGGGCGGGTGTACTGCCCCCAGCCCCTTTCTGCCCCAGGCAACGCTGGGGCGGGCTGCTAGTATATATATATATATATATATATATATATATATATATATATATATATATATATATATATATATATACACACACACATTATACACATGCAAAACCATAGAAATTCAGCAGTTAAGGTTATATTTATAGATATACTTATGTTAAGAAACTAGAACTCCTGGCCTAAAGTAACTTAACAGCACGAATTATAGTTTCTTCAAATAAGTATAACGATAAGTATACGTGTAACTGCTTACTTTCTCTGGTTTTGTATGAGTAAAACATCACCCTAACTATAACGTCCCTGTAACCTTTGGTTTTGTACGTGAATTTCTATGGTTTCTTTTATGTAAAGTAATAAATAATTACAGCACATTATTATAATATGCATGGCTTTCGCCCTAGGTCCAACACCCCGCATGCACCCAACCCCACACCGTGCACGGGCTTTGGCTGTGCAAAGTGGGTTTTGGTCTGTCTTTTTTTTTCATTGTTGTTTGGATCCGTGGATCCTTCACGAGTTTACACAGGGGGCAGCGCTGAGCGCCGCAGTAGATTCATGGATCCGCAGATAATCCGAAAAAAACATGGGCAATTTTTGCCCATAACGGGTCCTCAGGGACCCCTCCATCTCTCCTATACAGTCAGGATACTAGTATCCTGCTCTCTTATGTCACTTTTTCTTTGCTTTTTCTCCCCCGCCCGAAGCGAGAAACAAAATGGCGGCCACAACTTACCTCTCTGGTTGCGGTCTGCCAATCAGGGTCTTTCTTTTCCCCCCAGATCCACGGATCATTGGTGAGTGGATCGGCAAACTGTCCATGTCCCAATATATTTTTAAATCTTCTTCCTTTAATAACTAAAAAAAAAGTATTTACACCAAATAACAACAAGCATTGGAAATGCACTAGGTCTCACATTTGCTTAATTTAGAGCTAATGACATTGTAAATGGCGTTGTAAATTACAATGTCAAGTTACCAGATGACTCCATGTCTTCAAAGATACAATGCTCCAGTCCTAGACTTTCCTTTTACAAATCATTGTTTTCAGGTGTGTTGGCGCAATTAGATCAATTAAATCAAACAGGACTACGATACACAGAATTCATTAGGAAAAAGCTTCAGGAATGAGACATGGAAACAGTTGGTCAATGTATACTTTAAAGTCCTTTTTACTAAACCTTCTTGCTCACTAATCATTGTCAAGATGATGCCACCCTGCTATGTTTCCCAGGTCTAAGCATTATGTGTTGATCCAGTCCAGGTTTATTCTGTGAATTTTGGGGCTTGAAGTCTTGTTCATTCCATTATGAAACAGGACTAATAGTCCTCGTATTGTAAAGAAAAGGACTGGACTGGACTGGAACAGCATGTAACATGTGGACATGGGAAATGTGGCAGGTATGCTGACAATGGCAGATATGGTGCCATGATAACAATCTGTTCTAAAAATGCTCTGTTTCTACATGTATAGTTTCGCAGTTTGAATTTGTTTTGAAACATTTCTAACATTAACAAAAGAAAGAATGTAATTTCAAGCAAATAAATTGATTTTTCACAGGATCATAAAACTAAAAGATTAAAAGATGATTTCATATAACTACGATCAAAATAATTGAAGAACCGGGTTTTAGAACCCAGCGGCGCCAGGGGAAACGCCTGATGTCTTCGGGTTCATCTGTCTTAGAACACAGAGACACGGGACACTTCTCGATGACGTCAAAGACCAAATTTATTGGCTGCAACCAGGGACAGAGGTCTACGAAGCACAACACGGGTGGTTCGCTAGAGACTGCACAAATTCATAGAGCGGAGCATCGTCTTTTATGCTAAAAATCACATTCCTGGCTAGCATCGATTACATACAAACTGACCAATTGGAGGGTGACATTTCAAACATATCGCATGACGACAATCCCACTTTCCGTTGTCCAGTCCACCAGATATGACAAGGCAAAATCCAACATTCCTGCTCGAACAGGCCGGACGGACCCATCATAAAAGACCTCAACCCAAATCAATAATTAAGCCATAAAGGAAGGAACAGAAGCAGATGAGAAGCAAGATAGAAGGGTGTGTGCGTGTACCATAAACTCAGCAATGTCCTGCTCTTTGATCTCTATCTGACCAGCTGCCCCACAAGGAACTGGCTCAACGAGGTCAGCCTCGGGCAAGGGAGTCAGTTCGGTTAGGTCACTCAGGAGTCAACTAAGGTGTACGTGTCCCAAAGACTCGTTCGGCCGTAGTCATTGGCCTATGTGAGGGCAACCACACAAAATGGCTGCCGTACACAAAATGGAACCCAAAGGTTCGAACGGAATCCATGAATACGTAGTGTTCCCATTGATCGTTTATTACGAAAACACTCGCACATACCGCACTCGTGATTTGCGGTCCGCTGACACCAAAATCGTCTATATCCGACGACTTTCATCGAACGGGTTCAGAACCACGGAACCACAGAACCACAGACACTCCTTTTGCCCTTACATAGGCAACAAACCCAAACCCATGTCAGTCTGAATCCAGGTCTATATTCGTCAGATCATCAAGATGTTGCTGTAGCATCATCCTAGTACTTAGCAGCTCTCTCTGGACAGGTCTCCTTGCACACAAAGTAGCACAAAAGCCACATATCGCAGGAGCACACTGTACGCAAAGACAGAACAGGAAAAGGATAGCTAAGATCATCCCAATGATCATCAGAATCTTCCATCCCCACGTGGATAACAATCCCCAAAACCATCCCATCAACGACCAATCTCCCTCGTCTATATGTACAGACTCTGAGATCTTATGTAGTCTGGAAATGGCCTGGAAAACTGTCGGAGCGTTGTCTGGAATGAAAACGCAGCAGCTCGATTGAATCAATTTACATACCCCACCTCTATCTGCAAGTATGACATCTAATGCAACTTTATTCTGAAGAGTCATAAGGCGATCCGACTGGAGCTCAGCAGTCAAGTTACTAAGGGCACCGGCAGTTTCAACTATGGTGGACTCAACCACTCTCGCCAACTGTCGAATGTTCCTGCTATTGGCCATAGGTCCCCAGAACGGCAGAAAACCCTTAAAGAAATCTCCCAATTCTTGTCCTGCGGTATCTTCCTTACTGAAGACATCTCTAGCAACTCTCGTCTTATGGTAATCTGCCTCAGCTGTAAATGTGGGAGGCAACAGGAACGAAACAAAACATGTGCCCGAAAAGTCAGGGGGCAACCATGTGTACACTTTATCGTAACAGATAAAATAGGTACCCTTAGCTGCTAAGAACGATGGGGAAGTCTGAGACGCAAACACATAAGTCTCAGTGCAGACACTCTTCCCTAACTGCGCTCTTGGATTCTTGCCATTACCTTGCAGACAATAATGACCCTGATGGGGCACTATCCAAATCGGAGGGGATTTCTTTGCTCGCTGGTTAACATTCAGACTAACTCCGTATCCAGTAACGTTCCAACCAATGTATGCTTGTGTCTCATCTCTCGGGATAGTCTCATAGGAATCTATTCCCCTAATCATATCAACTATACCCTTGACCAGAGCACTATTCTTTGGACTATCTTTCACGGAACGTAGGGGATAGACTCCATGAGCATAAATGAACATCGTTCTGTATGCCCAAATAGAACCATTGTAGCTAAAAGGCAAAACCAAATACGGAATACCTTTATCGGTCGTATGGGGCATGAGGCCACAAACCCAACAGTTAGTCGTGTTCATTACTAGCTGGTGTTGATGCAGGAGTTGAACAAAGGAATTGTTAGTAAATTCCAATCTTCTAACAGTTTCATGTTCGGGCAGAGGGTGAAAAGAATGTGAAGAAACAGTAGGAGGAGGCATAGGTTGTGTAGTGGGCATGAACGTCACTTGAAAAGAGAATGTCACATATCTAATTAAAAACATCATTAAGCTAAGCAATATAAATAAACACAATATTAAAAAACATTTTCTGCTCATTAATTTACAGATTTTGCTCCTAAAGCTTATTCTTTCAACAGGTCTCTCCATCTCGAAAAACTCCATCCTCTCTAATTGCTGCTCGCGGCGGTAGGGTGTTCTGTGCTAAGGAACGCGTCTGTCAGTCCAGGGCAACTCCCTTAGACCAACCAGAACCGCCGACCTAACGTCTTCGGCTTGCACTCCAAAGACTTGACACCGCGACCCTGCAGCTGAACCCGGATGGCGGTTCGAAAAACAAAAATCAAAATAGTTCCTCAGAGGAGAGCTAACCTTAAAAATCAGTAAAAGAAAAACTTTAATGCTTTATTTGTCCAGCGACTCTCGGTCGCAAATTATAACGCTCTTTGGCAGGCAATGTCTGTTCACGGAATAGCAACTCAGGTTCAACAGTGTTCAAACGATTCAACGGAGGCACAGCTTCTTGAAGAAGATCGTCACTTTCTTGCTCAGTGTTCGTTCCAATCAAACGGGCATCACTAAAAGGAAGAAAACGAGGCACGGTCTCAGTTTCAGAATCAGGAAGTCCTTTCTGGACCCACCGGTCGTACGGCAGAGGCAAAGGGGCCCTCTTACAATGTACGCCATGGATCCAGTTCTTTTTACCGTGCACTCGAACTGCAGAACGGGTGGCCAATAAAACTAGATAGGGTCCGTTCCAGCGGGGCTGATCGTTCTTGGTCCGCTGGAATTTCTTCACCAGGACCCAGGTACCAGGTTCGATGGCGTGTCCTGGATCTTCAGAAGCTTGTGGCAGTGTATCATGAACCTGTTGATGCAAAACACGCAATTTAGCCGTCAATTCGTACAGGTAGTCAAGCAACACAGGATGTTCTATTTCACTAAACATTGTCGGCCGCGGCACTCCCCAAATATTTGCCGGGCGACCAAAAACTACCTTGTACGGACTCAGACCCATTCGTGAATGCACAGTCATTCTAGAGGACAAAAGAGCTAGTGGCAAAGCATCTGGCCATTGTAAACCAGAGCTCTCTTGAATCTTAGCTAATTTCAGCTTAAGAGTGCCATTATAGCACTCGACTAGGCCAGCTGATTGGGGGTGATTTGCAGCATGGAACTTCTGCCTAATTCCTAACCCATCACATACTCTCTTCATCACTTGACCCACAAATTCACTCCCATTGTCACTCCAAATCATTCTCGGCAAACCAAACCTAGGGAAAAATTCCTTAATAAGGGCTTTCGCTGTGGACAAGGCAGTGTTATCTTTCAAAGGGTAGGCTTCCATCCATCTATAAAAAGAGCAAACAACCACTAAGACATATTTCAGGTTGTTGCACCTCTCCATGTGGATGAAATCTAGCTGCAAAGCCTCGAACAGATACGTTGGAGGAGCAAAATGACCAGCTGGAGTTGGAATTCCCTTACCAGGATTATACATCAAACACACCATACAATTCTTAACCAGATTCTCTGCACACTTTGGAATATCAGGATTCTGCCATACTGGAGCTAACAACTTGCAAATCCCTTTCACGCTGATATGAGCCATTCCATGAGCCATTGTAACCACTGGAAGTACATACGCATCGGGTAACAACCATCTCTGATGCTCTGACAATTCAATCCAACAACCATTCGAATCCAATTTACCCTTGCTCTCTCTCCATTCATTCAACTCTTTCTCTGTAGCTTCAGCTTGGTTGGATTTCACACTCTCAATCGTATCTTCACACATACTTCTATCCGGAACCCATCTCGCCGGACCCGCAACATACATTCGACTCATCACATTTCTCGCAGTTTCTTTCGCGACTTCATCTGCAAACGCATTACCACGACCAACATCATCCGTAACTCTCTTATGCGCACTGCATTTCACAATCGCAACTTGCAACAGCAAAGTAAGAGATTCAAGAAGTTCATTCACCAACTGACCATGTTGAATCTTAGTGCCATGCGAAGTCAGGAACCCATGCTCTTTCCACAAACGTCCAAAACTATGAGCAACACCGAACGCATACTGGCTATCGGTATACACAGTCACTCGCTTTCCTTTCGACAACACACACGCGCTTGTCAATGCAATCAACTCTGCTGCTTGCGCTGAATTATGTGGGATACGTGCAGCTTCAACAATCATATGCAAAGTCGTAACAGCATATGCCGCAGTCGTATCACCATTTGGAAGCTTAAAGCACAAACCATCAACCCATAAGGTACCATCACACTCTGGAAGAGGAGTATCCCTAAGATCTATCCTCCCTTTCGTTTCTTCCTCTGTCCTAAGGAAGCAATCATGCTGTTCAGTAACATCTGTCTCAACTGAAATCGGCAACAATGTGGCTGGATTCAACGTGTTGCATCTCTTTATATGTACGTGACTCGCTAACAGTGTCAATTCGTAACCCGACAACCGAGCACTAGTTAAATGCTGTGTCTTGGTACGATTCAACAAGGTATCCACTGCATGTGGAACCATAACAATCAATGTATTGTCCATCACTAGACCAGCAGACTGTCGAATCGAAACAGCCGCTGCTGCTGTAGCTCTCAAACAACTCTGCAACGCTCTAGCTACAGGATCCAAAGTCAACAAAAAATAAGCACATGGACGCTGCTTATCGCCAAACTGTTGAGTCAAAACTGATAATGCACATCCCTCTCTCTCGTGGACATACAATGTGAAAGGCTTACTGTAGTCGGGAGTACCCAACACAGGAGCCGAACACAACGCATCACGCAATTCCGAAAAGCTCTTCTGACATTCGTCAGTCCAAGGAATAGGATTACGAGTATCCTTAACAGTAAGAGCTATCAAAGTCTTCGCGAGCAACGAAAAATTAGGGATCCACTGTCTACAATACGACGTAATCGCTAAAAAAGCACGTACTTCTCTCCGTGTCGTAGGCACACTCATTTTCGCAATAGCTTGAATTCTTTCTAGGGTCAGTTTCCTTCCCTCCTTCGATAAGAGGTGACCTAAGTAGGTAACTTCTTGTCGACAATATTGCAACTTCGAAAGAGAAACCTTATGATGGAAACCAGCCAAATGACGTAGCAACGACAATGTAGCCTCTCTACAAATCTCTTCATTGTCAGCAGCAACTAACAAATCGTTAACGTACTGAATAAGAGCAGCACCATCAGGTAAAACAAACAGATCAAGTTGCGTTTTCAAAGCTTGACTATAGATCGACGGACTCTCACAATATCCTTGAGGAGCGCGCTTAAATCGGAAACTTCGTCCTCCTAAAGAGAAACCAAAGATATCCCTACTCTCCACGGCAATCGGGATACTGAAGAAAGCATTCTTCAAGTCAATCACCGAAAACCACGTGGCTGTAGCCGGGATTAAAGTCAGTAAAGCGGTGATATCAGTCACAACAGGAAATTGCGGAACCACAATCTTATTCACCTCACGGAGATCGATCACAAACCTATATACAGGAGGTTGTGAAGAATCAGTTCTTTTCAGAACAGGCAAAACAGGACTATTGCACACATTACCTCTCGTTTCCTCAATCACACCTTTCTCAATCAGATCATAGATGATCGCCAGAAGTGCTCTTTCACCATCACTGGAAATCTGATATTGGGGAATACGTGGCAATCTAGCATTCGCTTTCTACGTCACAACAAATGGCGGAATCTCTAGGAGACCCACATCATTAGGACCAGTAGCCCAAAGAGAATCAGGGAGAGAAGACAATTCAGGTGGAAGTCGATCTTTAGACAAGTACATCAGAGAGATCACTCTCTTTCCCAATGTAAGGTGTACTCCTGAAGGAGAACAATGTAGCGTCGCATACAATCTCTTCAACAAATCCAATCCCAACAAGTTCTCACCACGACCTGTCGTCAGAATAAGGGGGGCTTCGAATTCACTAGGTCCAACAGAAATAGACAACGGACTTGAAATCGGATTCGTAACCGGGGCGCCAGAAAAACCTACTGAAACATTCGTTAAGCCAGACAAAGGTGCGCCAGGGAGTTTAGAGTACATAATAGAACTCTTCGCAGCACCAGTATCCAACAGAAAAGGTTCTGACACACCTGATGTAATCACTTCAACATAAGGTCGACTCTGATCTACTGGAACTGAAACAACTCCCTCTCTTTGTCTATGGCTGTCCTAGCAATCATTACCATCCACATTCTCACCTTCGACGTAGTAATCGTCCGCATAGTACTGAGCCGTCCTACCAGACGCACCATTCTGCTGATCAAAGCTATTCATAGAGTTCTGTGGAGGCAAAGAACGCGCATTCTGAGGAAACACACCATGTCCTCTACCTCTAGGAGCTTGCTGAACACTTCGACCTCTCACACCAGAAGCACCTTTCTTGCGCTGTAACAGAACCGGACAACTACTCTTAAAATGACCCTCTTCTTTGCAATACGCACACTGGTTAGGGCCTATGGGAAAACGCTGTTGAGAAGACTCGAACCTTTGCGAGTTTCTCTGATATTGCTGAGGTTGCTGATAATCGCGCTGATTACTACGAGGCGGATAAGCTTGCTGTAAAATAACTTTAGTCTTCAATTCCTTAGTCTTCCTATCCGCTTTCTCTATCTCATCCTTATTTCTATTCTCATAGTACTGGGCAGTAGCCAAAATCTGCGCTGACGTAGAAACAGCCCAAGCACTCTCAAAATCCTTCAACTTATTACACAATTCGGGAAGCAAATTATGAACAAACTTGTCAACGAACAACCGCTGACCACCTTCTGTACTCATGTCTTGACCACTATGGTCGATAAACGTCTCTTCGAACCTAGTGAAAAAGTCGGACACATTCTCGTCTTTCTTCTGCTTGCATGCAGACAATTTGTCCCAATTGACACGCATAGCAGGCATCAAAGTCTTCATATAATTAATAATCCTACCAGGGAGATCAGCAATCACATCCTCTGGTTTAGCACCACCAACTTGTCTATTATCTGCAGCTCTAAGATTATTCCATGTATCACCTAATTCCCGTACATGATCCGTGTGACGAATCAATCCCCATATAGGCTGTGGAACTACATTCCCAAACAACATGTCTATATCGGCTAGATTCATAATACATGAATCCGCAGTCTGAGACAATTCCTTATAATACCCTGCAGGATTTTTACGTGGATCAGGCAAAGTCTGCTTAAGGGCTAAAACTTCAGCACGCTTCCACGGAACATGTACCCAGACTCGCTGGAAGTGTGGCGGAATAGCTGGATTAGCAGCTGCATCACCTGGCCTCCAAACTGGAGAACCTCTCGCATCGGATACTGTTTCGGTGCTTCCCATTGTCGGAAAACATCCATAACACACTCGAGATCATAGTGCGAAGGATACGTAATCCATTTACGCGCTAAGTGATCTAACACTGTCCGTTCATCAGGACCAGGCAATTGACTATGCAATTGCTTACGCTCTGCAACAGGAGACATACCCAATGAACCAAGAAGAGGAGAAAAGAAACCAGCAACAGTATCGGTCATTCTCTGTCGAACAGAAGGAGAAGTTGACAAAAGAACAGGAGTCAAAGCAGACTGAGAAGAAACCAAAGTAGGAACAGTAACAGGAGAAACAGGCAATACAGGCGTAGGAGTAGCAGACGATGGAGGTAGCAAAGTTGGCGGCCCTTGAAAAGGCTGCGCCAAAGGAATAGGAGCCGACGGAAAAGAAGCTGGCTGTTGAGAAATCACAGGTGGCACAACAACCGGAGGTTGCGCAACAACAACTGGCGGAGGTGCTGTAGCACTCTGCACATAAGGGGGTGGTGAACTCAATAGGTGCGACAGTAAAGGATCTTTCACAAGATCTATCTTTTCTTCCTGCTGTTGAGGTGGCAGAGCTGGATAGCACTTGTCTACCTCTAATTTGCGTTGCCTAAGCAACTGTTCGCTTTCTTGTTCTTCTTCATTATCCCTAAACTGTATAGCAGCTTGCACCATTGACATACCTCGTTCTCGTTTATTTCGCTTCGCTAACTTAATTTCTTTCTGTTTGGCTTCCTTTCGCCATAAGCGGAAAGAGTCAAATATCGCCGGGCGGGCTTTCTTCTTGAACAATTTAACTTCGAGATTGTCTGAAATCTCAGTTTCAAAGCTACCGTAACGGGGCCACTGTAGGACACCGTCTTTCCTGGTATACTTAATTCATACTTCATTATACGTAATGGGGCCCACTCCATGTTTTACGTAGAGCTCATAGGTCGGAGTTCCAATCGGAGGAACCGGACACGAATCCTCCAATCGGGAATCCCTAGTACAACCACAACCAAATATCTTTCCAAGTCTGCTAAGACCAGGCATCTTCGCTCACTAGTCTAGCTTCAAACTTCAAGGGAATATCAAAAACGATAGTCTCGCGAATACACGAGTCCCTCGGCTTTGGGGCCTGCTGGTACCAAATCAAAGAATCCCGATGGGATACCAAAACAAAACTAAGGACTGGGAGACGCTCCACTCATACTTAACTGAAATGTCGATGGCGTCAACAGAAGACCCGTCTATCTTCTCGGTCTACAAATCGTCTAATGGCTCCAAGACAGGACGACAGACAGGGCAGCAGTCCTTCGTAGCCGTCGGAAAGCGGGGAACCTCGCAGCAAAGACTTTCGGACCACGACGACATACAGGGGTCGATGAAGTGGTAGGCCTTCCTCCAGAATTTTTACACGAAGCTCCTCACGATCTTCAGGCTTAGACCGGTACCGCTGAAGTCGCCCCACATTGGGCGCCAACTGAAGAACCGGGTTTTAGACCCCAGCGGCGCCAGGGGAAACGCCCGATGTCTTCGGGTTCACCTGTCTTAGAATACAGAGACACGGGACACTTCTCGATGACGTCAAAGACCACATTTATTGGCTGCAACCAGGAACAGAGGTCTACGAAGCACAACACGGGTGGTTCGCTAGAGACTGCACAAATTCATAGAGCGGAGCATCATCTTTTATGCTAAAAATCACATTCCTGGCTAGCCTCGATTACATACAAACTGACCAATTGGAGGGTGACATTTCAAACATATCGCATGATGACAATCCCACTTTCCGTTGTCCAGCCCACCAGAAATGACAAGGCAAAATCCAACATTCCTGCTCGAACAGGCCGGACGGACCCATCATAAAAGACTTCAACCCAAATCAATAATTAAGCCATAAAGGAAGGAACAGAAGCAGATGAGAAGCAAGATAGAAGGGTGTGTGCGTGTACCATAAACTCAGCAATGTCCTGCTCTTTGATCTCTATCTGACCAGCTGCCTAACAAGGAACAGGCTCAACAAGGTCAGTCTCGGGCAAGGGAGTCAGTTCGGTCAGGTCACTCAGGAGTCAACTAAGGTGTACGTGTCCCAAAGACTCGTTCGGCCGTAGTCATTGGCCTATGTGAGGGCAACCACACAAAATGGCTGCCGTACACAAAATGGAACCCAAAGGTTCGAACGGAATCCATGAATACGTAGTGTTCCCATTGATCGTTTATTACGAAAACACTCGCACATACCGCACTCGTGATTTGCGGTCCGCTGACACCAAAATCGTCTATATCCGACGACTTTCATCGAACAGGTTCAGAACCACGGAACCACAGAACCACAGAACCACAAAATCCAACTATGACCTTTTTCATTGCAAATCATTCTTTCTTGGTATGTTAGTTTTATTGCATCAACTACGGTAAGCCAGAGTTACAACTCATAGAATGCATTTTGTTGTAATACAAAAATGCATGATGATGTTATTTGGCACTACCGTGACGAAGGACAAAGTGTCAATCCTACACTACCTATTTGTGTGTGGCAATCAGGTCTGCTGATTCCAGGGCTAAAAATCTGACCACTCCACCACATCCTCGGCAGTCGAGGCTAGGTGTTGCCGGCTTCAACTGACCCGCTGTAAAATGGTGTGCTGTGGATCAACAGGCAGTGCTGTGATGTATTTTTGGTATTGATAATTACCAATTGTATGCCACTAAATATTTCATTAGTATGGTATTGATGTACAGATGAGAGGCGAACAAGTTTATATATGGGCGGCCTCCTGGCGGCCACACTAGACCTGGAGATCATGAAAGGAGGAACCATCCGGGAACCCCGTTTGTTGTCAGTACAGACTGGGTGAAGATACCTTTAAGAATATCAACTTTCCAGATGCATCCAGAAGCTCAACAAATCTAGAGTTTTTCTTTGCTTTCTTGGACCTGTTCTGTTTTTCTAATTATAAAAGCGGGCCTATAAGTGCCAGAAAAAAAGAAGAACAGCTTGCCTGGTTTAACTAACTGCTAGAAACATTGAGAGCCCAGAGACGACCGAGGCCAACAAGCACAATTAGGAAAATAAAATCAATCATTAAAGACCAAAACCCACCAATTGATACCACAGAAAATTCCACAGGGGTTGAAAGGCAAACTGGAACATGTTATTGAAAATGTAAGAACGGAGGGATTTATGATAAATGAAATACTGATGTAGGTATCCTTGTTTCCTTTGCTGGAAGTCTGTGGTAGGATCCAGGGTGGATTTGGGGCAAAGAGGTTGTTGTTGGCCTGCTTCTTTCCAAACAGCCTCGTCAGGGTCCCGGATTTGGAGTGGGTCTTTTTCATGGCGTCGGGTGCTGTGGGCTGGGCCTGGGGTGCTCAGGGCCTGCTGCTTTAGCAGCACATGCTGCAGTACTGGAGCGCATGGCGGCTGTGGCTATATGTTGACTGACTGGCCCAGGTGGAACATGTTGGGCTGGCCCACGGAGGAGGAGAGCCAGGGAACACCCAACCCTCTCTTCCTGCAAGACTGAAACTCGCACAGGTAGGACGCCTCTCTACCAGGCATCTACCCTGTCCTTCCCAGCGACGAAATTGTCCTCCTCCTGGTAGAGCTGTCAAGAGAGTGAACTTTGGGAGGGTGACGCACCAGGGAACACCTCCGTGAAAATATTTCACACGTTCTGCAGCGTACTGCCCTGCAAATTCTGCCTGCAAAGCACAAACAGACTGTCCCTACGAAGAGGAACACCGACAAGGGTGCTGCCGTGTTGTGTTGTCCACTTGTCCCACAGATTCTCGGAGAGTAAAAATGTACTACCAGCAATGTCCAAATGGCGTATGAACTGCTGTTCTTGGCGTGCTTCTGCCCTCTCACAGAGCGCCTGGCCTTTCAGAGTGTAGAAATACCATGGCAACTGTAAGGGTGAAAGTAACAAAGGTGCTGCTCCGCTTTGCACTAATAAAGCTGTCGTGTTCTACGACCCCAGGAACACACAGGAAACGATGGGGGCTTTTCAGGTACACGTTTATTATTATATGTACAGCGTGCAGATACTCTGACCTCTTGACTCGAGGTCCTGCTCAGGAATGTTCCCTGTCCCCTCCCTTGACCGGAAGTGGTGTCCGGTGTCCCCTGGCCTCTGCCCTGTGCCCCAGGGTCCTAGTGCCCCTGTCCTGGGCACGACATTTCCCCCCTTGTTTCAAAACAAAACATTTCGCCGACTGCTGCCTGTGGTCAGAGAGAGATATGGAGATATATATATATAGAGAGAGAGAGAGAAAGAGAGAGAAAGAGAGAGAGAGAGAGAGAGAGAGAGAGAGAGAGAGAGAGAGAGAGAGAGATATGGGTGATAGCTGATAGAAAAGTTTCCACAGGCCTCCGTCTCTTTACATCTCCTCGATTAGTCTGTTTGTCTTCTTGCATTCTCTTCTTGGTCGCTGTTCTCTGATGTCAGCTTGTACTTCTTCCTTTTGTGTGTCTTCCCTCAGCCCTTGCTTTGGTGCTTCCTCTTCTTTAGTTTTCAATTCTCTGAAATGCGAGCTATTTCGAGTGATGTAATATTGGCCTGCTGACGCCGTCATCATTGGCCCCTTTACTTCTGTCACCGTCAATGGGTCTTTTGAGAACGCACTGTCAGATTTCCTCACTTGTCTTTGTTTCACTACCATGGTGTCTCCTTCTTTTATTTTTGTGTTTGTCTTGTGTCTTCTCTGGTCAGCATAAGCCTTCATTTTTGCTTTCCTGCTTGGTCTCTTGCAGCAATGTCCTTTTGCTCCACTCTTTCCACCTCTTTCATTTGTGGAAATCTTGTTCTGCTTGAGCGCCCTAACACCAGTTCAGCAGGGCATCTTCCTGTGGAGCTGTGAGGGGTGTTCCGATAATTCCTCAGCACCTGACAGAGTGCTTGTCCAATTGAGATCTGTGTTAGTTTCGCTCTCTATATCGCCTTTTTGATGGTTCCCATGAACCTTTCTGCCATTCCGTTTGCTTGTGGCCACAGAGGTGTTATTCTTCTATTATGAACCCCAAGGTATTCCATAAATCTTTTGAACTCCTCGCCAGAGAATGGCGGACCATTGTCTGTCTTCAGTGTCTGTGGCGAGCCCCATGCTGCGAATATGTCATATAGGACCGGCAGTGTTGCGTTTGCCGAGGTTGACACGACTTGTCTCACTATTGGGAACCTGGAAAATTCATCTATTATTACCAGTAGGTAATTTCCTGTCTCCAGGGGGCCATAGAAGTCGGCCGCCAGCTCTGTCCACACAGCTTTTGGGAGTTGGGACATTTGTAGTGGCTCCGGCTTTGATGAGGGCCCTGTTATTTGGCAGATGTGGCAGTGCATCACAATTTCTTCGACCATGTTGTCTAGTCCCGGAAACCACACTTTTTCTCGCAGCATTTTTTTGGTTGCTACAATCCCTCGATGTGACTCATGTGCTAGTTCTACTGTCCTTCTCAGTGTCCGGGGTATTACTATTCGAGTGCCTCTCATCACTATTCCATTTCCATTTTCGGAGAGCTCTTCACTTATCTGTCAGGCTCCGTCTCCTATACTCCTCGGGCTGCGTTTAAAGGCCTATACCCTCTCCCACACAACGAGCCTGAATATTGAACACAGACTACAGAATAATTCTGTGAGCGTGGGAAAGGAAGGGAACAGCGGGGAAGGAGATCTGAAACGACAATGACAGTTGTTTAGAAAAACACCCCCCTTAGCCCCACATAGATAAATCTTCTCACTCTTCCTTATACTAAACTAATGTGTACTTCTAGACCCCTACCTGAAAAGGAAAATAATAGAGTCTTTAAATACAGGAGAACAGGCACAGGGTAATACCAGGGACTGCAACCAACTAAAAGGAAACAAGGAACAGCACACTGTAATCCTATACTTATTTGAGAGTGATATATGCACCAACAGACGTAGATTACATACCACAATAGTTCTGTGTTCAAATCTTGGTCACACACTCCCTCTGATCAAGTACCCCCTGTTGCGGTGATATCAGTCACAACAGGAAATTGCGGAACCACAATCTTATTCACCTCGCGGAGATCGATCACAAACCTATATACAGGAGGTTGTGAAGAATCAGTTCTTTTCAGAACAGGCAAAACAGGACTATTGCACACATTACCTCTCGTTTCCTCAATCACACCTTTCTCAATCAGATCATAGATGATCGCCAGAAGTGCTCTTTCACCATCACTGGAAATCTGATATTGGGGAATACGTGGCAATCTAGCATTCGCTTTCTACGTCACAACAAATGGCGGAATCTCTAGGAGACCCACATCATTAGGACCAGTAGCCCAAAGAGAATCAGGGAGAGAAGACAATTCAGGTGGAAGTCGATCTTTAGACAAGTACATCAGAGAGATCACTCTCTTTCCCAATGTAAGGTGTACTCCTGAAGGAGAACAATGTAGCGTCGCATACAATCTCTTCAACAAATCCAATCCCAACAAGTTCTCACCACGACCTGTCGTCAGAATAAGGGGGGCTTCGAATTCACTAGGTCCAACAGAAATAGACAACGGACTTGAAATCGGATTCGTAACCGGGGCGCCAGAAAAACCTACTGAAACATTCGTTAAGCCAGACAAAGGTGCGCCAGGGAGTTTAGAGTACATAATAGAACTCTTCGCAGCACCAGTATCCAACAGAAAAGGTTCTGACACACCTGATGTAATCACTTCAACATAAGGTCGACTCTGATCTACTGGAACTGAAACAACTCCCTCTCTTTGTCTATGGCTGTCCTAGCAATCATTACCATCCACATTCTCACCTTTGACGTAGTAATCGTCCGCATAGTACTGAGCCGTCCTACCAGACGCACCATTCTGCTGATCAAAGCTATTCATAGAGTTCTGTGGAGGCAAAGAACGCGCATTCTGAGGAAACACACCATGTCCTCTACCTCTAGGAGCTTGCTGAACACTTCGACCTCTCACACCAGAAGCACCTTTCTTGCGCTGTAACAGAACCGGACAACTACTCTTAAAATGACCCTCTTCTTTGCAATACGCACACTGGTTAGGGCCTATGGGAAAACGCTGTTGAGAAGACTCGAACCTTTGCGAGTTTCTCTGATATTGCTGAGGTTGCTGATAATCGCGCTGATTACTACGAGGCGGATAAGCTTGCTGTAAAATAACTTTAGTCTTCAATTCCTTAGTCTTCCTATCCGCTTTCTCTATCTCATCCTTATTTCTATTCTCATAGTACTGGGCAGTAGCCAAAATCTGCGCTGACGTAGAAACAGCCCAAGCACTCTCAAAATCCTTCAACTTATTACACAATTCGGGAAGCAAATTATGAACAAACTTGTCAACGAACAACCGTTGACCACCTTCTGTACTCATGTCTTGACCACTATGGTCGATAAACGTCTCTTCGAACCTAGTGAAAAAGTCGGACACATTCTCGTCTTTCTTCTGCTTGCATGCAGACAATTTGTCCCAATTGACACGCATAGCAGGCATCAAAGTCTTCATATAATTAATAATCCTACCAGGGAGATCAGCAATCACATCCTCTGGTTTAGCACCACCAACTTGTCTATTATCTGCAGCTCTAAGATTATTCCATGTATCACCTAATTCCCGTACATGATCCGTGTGACGAATCAATCCCCATATAGGCTGTGGAACTACATTCCCAAACAACATGTCTATATCGGCTAGATTCATAATACATGAATCCGCAGTCTGAGACAATTCCTTATAATACCCTGCAGGATTTTTACGTGGATCAGGCAAAGTCTGCTTATGGGCTAAAACTTCAGCACGCTTCCACGGAACATGTACCCAGACTCGCTGGAAGTGTGGCGGAATAGCTGGATTAGCAGCTGCATCACCTGGCCTCCAAACTGGAGAACCTCTCGCATCGGATATTGTCGCGCCTTTCTCCTAACTGAAGAATCAGACTCGAACAATCGCTGAGAAGGAGATTCATTCCTAAACGACAACAACGTCGCAACTGCTTTCTCAACGTCAAGACCCACAAGAGTCCCTTTCGCAAACTCCGCTCGTATACGGAACAACTCAGACAGAACTTGTCCTAAATCACCATTTTCCCATTCTTCACGAAGGAAAGAACACATCATATCGAAGACATATCTCTGTTTCGGTGCTTCCCATTGTCGGAAAACATCCATAACACACTCGAGATCATAGTGCGAAGGATACGTAATCCATTTACGCGCTAAGTGATCTAACACTGTCCGTTCATCAGGACCAGGCAATTGACTATGCAATTGCTTACGCTCTGCAACAGGAGACATACCCAATGAACCAAGAAGAGGAGAAAAGAAACCAGCAACAGTATCGGTCATTCTCTGTCGAACAGAAGGAGAAGTTGACAAAAGAACAGGAGTCAAAGCAGACTGAGAAGAAACCAAAGTAGGAACAGTAACAGGAGAAACAGGCAATACAGGCGTAGGAGTAGCAGACGATGGAGGTAGCAAAGTTGGCGGCCCTTGAAAAGGCTGCGCCAAAGGAATAGGAGCCGACGGAAAAGAAGCTGGCTGTTGAGAAATCACAGGTGGCACAACAACCGGAGGTTGCGCAACAACAACTGGCGGAGGTGCTGTAGCACTCTGCACATAAGGGGGTGGTGAACTCAATAGGTGCGACAGTAAAGGATCTTTCACAAGATCTATCTTTTCTTCCTGCTGTTGAGGTGGCAGAGCTGGATAGCACTTGTCTACCTCTAATTTACGTTGCCTAAGCAACTGTTCGCTTTCTTGTTCTTCTTCATTATCCCTAAACTGTATAGCAGCTTGCACCATTGACATACCTCGTTCTCGTTTATTTCGCTTCGCTAACTTAATTTCTTTCTGTTTGGCTTCCTTTCGCCATAAGCGGAAAGAGTCAAATATCGCCGGGCGGGCTTTCTTCTTGAACAATTTAACTTCGAGATTGTCTGAAATCTCAGTTTCAAAGCTACCGTAACGGGGCCACTGTAGGACACCGTCTTTCCTGGTATACTTAATCCATACTTCATTATACGTAATGGGGCCCACTCCATGTTTTACGTAGAGCTCATAGGTCGGAGTTCCAATCGGAGGAACCGGACACGAATCCTCCAATCGGGAATCCCTAGTACAACCACAACCAAATATCTTTCCAAGTCTGCTAAGACCAGGCATCTTCGCTCACTAGTCTAGCTTCAAACTTCAAGGGAATATCAAAAACGATAGTCTCGCGAATACACGAATCCCTCGGCTTTGGGGCCTGCTGGTACCAAATCAAAGAATCCCGATGGGATACCAAAACAAAACTAAGGACTGGGAGACGCTCCACTCATACTTAACTGAAATGTCGATGGCGTCAACAGAAGACCCGTCTATCTTCTCGGTCTACAAATCGTCTAATGGCTCCAAGACAGGACGACAGACAGGGCAGCAGTCCTTCGTAGCCGTCGGAAAGCGGGGAACCTCGCAGCAAAGACTTTCGGACCACGACGACATACAGGGGTCGATGAAGTGGTAGGCCTTCCTCCAGAATTTTCACACGAAGCTCCTCACGATCTTCAGGCTTAGACCGGTACCGCTGAAGTCGCCCCACATTGGGCGCCAACTGAAGAACCGGGTTTTAGACCCCAGCGGCGCCAGGGGAAACGCCCGATGTCTTCGGGTTCACCTGTCTTAGAATACAGAGACACGGGACACTTCTCGATGACGTCAAAGACCACATTTATTGGCTGCAACCAGGAACAGAGGTCTACGAAGCACAACACGGGTGGTTCGCTAGAGACTGCACAAATTCATAGAGCGGAGCATCATCTTTTATGCTAAAAATCACATTCCTGGCTAGCCTCGATTACATACAAACTGACCAATTGGAGGGTGACATTTCAAACATATCGCATGATGACAATCCCACTTTCCGTTGTCCAGCCCACCAGAAATGACAAGGCAAAATCCAACATTCCTGCTCGAACAGGCCGGACGGACCCATCATAAAAGACTTCAACCCAAATCAATAATTAAGCCATAAAGGAAGGAACAGAAGCAGATGAGAAGCAAGATAGAAGGGTGTGTGCGTGTACCATAAACTCAGCAATGTCCTGCTCTTTGATCTCTATCTGACCAGCTGCCTAACAAGGAACAGGCTCAACAAGGTCAGTCTCGGGCAAGGGAGTCAGTTCGGTCAGGTCACTCAGGAGTCAACTAAGGTGTACGTGTCCCAAAGACTCGTTCGGCCGTAGTCATTGGCCTATGTGAGGGCAACCACACAAAATGGCTGCCGTACACAAAATGGAACCCAAAGGTTCGAACGGAATCCATGAATACGTAGTGTTCCCATTGATCGTTTATTACGAAAACACTCGCACATACCGCACTCGTGATTTGCGGTCCGCTGACACCAAAATCGTCTATATCCGACGACTTTCATCGAACAGGTTCAGAACCACGGAACCACAGAACCACAGAACCACAAAATCCAACTATGACCTTTTTCATTGCAAATCATTCTTTCTTGGTATGTTAGTTTTATTGCATCAACTACGGTAAGCCAGAGTTACAACTCATAGAATGCATTTTGTTGTAATACAAAAATGCATGATGATGTTATTTGGCACTACCGTGACGAAGGACAAAGTGTCAATCCTACACTACCTATTTGTGTGTGGCAATCAGGTCTGCTGATTCCAGGGCTAACAATCTGACCACTCCACCACATCCTCGGCAGTCGAGGCTAGGTGTTGCCGGCTTCAACTGACCCGCTGTAAAATGGTGTGCTGTGGATCAACAGGCAGTGCTGTGATGTATTTTTGGTATTGATAATTACCAATTGTATGCCACTAAATATTTCATTAGTATGGTATTGATGTACAGATGAGAGGCGAACAAGTTTATATATGGGCGGCCTCCTGGCGGCCACACTAGACCTGGAGATCATGAAAGGAGGAACCATCCGGGAACCCCGTTTGTTGTCAGTACAGACTGGGTGAAGATACCTTTAAGAATATCAACTTTCCAGATGCATCCAGAAGCTCAACAAATCTAGAGTTTTTCTTTGCTTTCTTGGACCTGTTCTGTTTTTCTAATTATAAAAGCGGGCCTATAAGTGCCAGAAAAAAAGAAGAACAGCTTGCCTGGTTTAACTAACTGCTAGAAACATTGAGAGCCCAGAGACGACCGAGGCCAACAAGCACAATTAGGAAAATAAAATCAATCATTAAAGACCAAAACCCACCAATTGATACCACAGAAAATTCCACAGGGGTTGAAAGGCAAACTGGAACATGTTATTGAAAATGTAAGAACGGAGGGATTTATGATAAATGAAATACTGATGTAGGTATCCTTGTTTCCTTTGCTGGAAGTCTGTGGTAGGATCCAGGGTGGATTTGGGGCAAAGAGGTTGTTGTTGGCCTGCTTCTTTCCAAACAGCCTCGTCAGGGTCCCGGATTTGGAGTGGGTCTTTTTCATGGCGTCGGGTGCTGTGGGCTGGGCCTGGGGTGCTCAGGGCCTGCTGCTTTAGCAGCACATGCTGCAGTACTGGAGCGCATGGCGGCTGTGGCTATATGTTGACTGACTGGCCCAGGTGGAACATGTTGGGCTGGCCCACGGAGGAGGAGAGCCAGGGAACACCCAACCCTCTCTTCCTGCAAGACTGAAACTCGCACAGGTAGGACGCCTCTCTACCAGGCATCTACCCTGTCCTTCCCAGCGACGAAATTGTCCTCCTCCTGGTAGAGCTGTCAAGAGAGTGAACTTTGGGAGGGTGACGCACCAGGGAACACCTCCGTGAAAATATTTCACACGTTCTGCAGCGTACTGCCCTGCAAATTCTGCCTGCAAAGCACAAACAGACTGTCCCTACGAAGAGGAACACCGACAAGGGTGCTGCCGTGTTGTGTTGTCCACTTGTCCCACAGATTCTCGGAGAGTAAAAATGTACTACAAGCAATGTCCAAATGGCGTATGAACTGCTGTTCTTGGCGTGCTTCTGCCCTCTCACAGAGCGCCTGGCCTTTCAGAGTGTAGAAATACCATGGCAACTGTAAGGGTGAAAGTAACAAAGGTGCTGCTCCGCTTTGCACTAATAAAGCTGTCGTGTTCTACGACCCCAGGAACACACAGGAAACGATGGGGGCTTTTCAGGTACACGTTTATTATTATATGTACAGCGTGCAGATACTCTGACCTCTTGACTCGAGGTCCTGCTCAGGAATGTTCCCTGTCCCCTCCCTTGACCGGAAGTGGTGTCCGGTGTCCCCTGGCCTCTGCCCTGTGCCCCAGGGTCCTAGTGCCCCTGTCCTGGGCACGACATTTCCCCCCTTGTTTCAAAACAAAACATTTCGCCGACTGCTGCCTGTGGTCAGAGAGAGATATGGAGATATATATATATAGAGAGAGAGAGAGAAAGAGAGAGAGAGAGAAAGAGAGAGAGAGAGAGAGAGAGAGAGAGAGAGAGAGAGAGAGATATGGGTGATAGCTGATAGAAAAGTTTCCACAGGCCTCCGTCTCTTTACATCTCCTCGATTAGTCTGTTTGTCTTCTTGCATTCTCTTCTTGGTCGCTGTTCTCTGATGTCAGCTTGTACTTCTTCCTTTTGTGTGTCTTCCCTCAGCCCTTGCTTTGGTGCTTCCTCTTCTTTAGTTTTCAATTCTCTGAAATGCGAGCTATTTCGAGTGATGTAATATTGGCCTGCTGACGCCGTCATCATTGGCCCCTTTACTTCTGTCACCGTCAATGGGTCTTTTGAGAACGCACTGTCAGATTTCCTCACTTGTCTTTGTTTCACTACCATGGTGTCTCCTTCTTTTATTTTTGTGTTTGTCTTGTGTCTTCTCTGGTCAGCATAAGCCTTCATTTTTGCTTTCCTGCTTGGTCTCTTGCAGCAATGTCCTTTTGCTCCACTCTTTCCACCTCTTTCATTTGTGGAAATCTTGTTCTGCTTGAGCGCCCTAACACCAGTTCAGCAGGGCATCTTCCTGTGGAGCTGTGAGGGGTGTTCCGATAATCCCTCAGCACCTGACAGAGTGCTTGTCCAATTGAGATCTGTGTTAGTTTCGCTCTCTATATCGCCTTTTTGATGGTTCCCATGAACCTTTCTGCCATTCCGTTTGCTTGTGGCCACAGAGGTGTTATTCTTCTATTATGAACCCCAAGGTATTCCATAAATCTTTTGAACTCCTCGCCAGAGAATGGCGGACCATTGTCTGTCTTCAGTGTCTGTGGCGAGCCCCATGCTGCGAATATGTCATATAGGACCGGCAGTGTTGCGTTTGCCGAGGTTGACACGACTTGTCTCACTATTGGGAACCTGGAAAATTCATCTATTATTACCAGTAGGTAATTTCCTGTCTCCAGGGGGCCATAGAAGTCGGCCGCCAGCTCTGTCCACACAGCTTTTGGGAGTTGGGACATTTGTAGTGGCTCCGGCTTTGATGAGGGCCCTGTTATTTGGCAGATGTGGCAGTGCATCACAATTTCTTCGACCATGTTGTCTAGTCCCGGAAACCACACTTTTTCTCGCAGCATTTTTTTGGTTGCTACAATCCCTCGATGTGACTCATGTGCTAGTTCTACTGTCCTTCTCAGTGTCCGGGGTATTACTATTCGAGTGCCTCTCGTCACTATTCCATTTCCATTTTCGGAGAGCTCTTCACTTATCTGTCAGGCTCCGTCTCCTATACTCCTCGGGCTGCGTTTAAAGGCCTATACCCTCTCCCACACAACGAGCCTGAATATTGAACACAGACTACAGAATAATTCTGTGAGCGTGGGAAAGGAAGGGAACAGCGGGGAAGGAGATCTGAAACGACAATGACAGTTGTTTAGAAAAACACCCCCCTTAGCCCCACATAGATAAATCTTCTCACTCTTCCTTATACTAAACTAATGTGTACTTCTAGACCCCTACCTGAAAAGGAAAATAATAGAGTCTTTAAATACAGGAGAACAGGCACAGGGTAATACCAGGGACTGCAACCAACTAAAAGGAAACAAGGAACAGCACACTGTAATCCTATACTTATTTGAGAGTGATATATGCACCAACAGACGTAGATTACATACCACAATAGTTCTGTGTTCAAATCTTGGTCACACACTCCCTCTGATCAAGTACCCCCTGTTGTTTCTCTCCTGAACTGAAGAAAACAATGAAAAAACGTTGTGGACATATATATCAAATAAGAAAACGTGAGGTTAAGTCACCATACCACAGCTCCTTCCAGAAAAGAAAGTTCACATGTTTAAACGTGTGTTAGTCATTAAACTCCTTCATGAAACCTGCAAGATACTCGCCTAACGATTTGAGCCCAAACCGCTACTAAAATCCTTAAGCAAAAGGAGTATGACTTATCAAGAAAGGACTATATATAGTTCACATCCAAATGGCGTTCGGCGTGCTAAATGGAGTTTCCCCCTGCAATGAGAAAGCGAGCCCTTCTCTTCCAACAGGGGAAAGGAACGTTGGCTCTATAGAGCTGGGACCTTAGAAAGATTGCAGCGATACACGCAGCAGCGTGTACACCGGAACGAAGAAAGTTTGACACACACTCAACCCAGATCCGAGTGCAACTGTGTCAAATACCAGGCAAGAATTACTCACGACTGTCCCAGCGATCTCTCTCTCTTACCGACCACACCAATGAACACGGCAAGAATTATCGGCACCGTCCTTCCGATGCCGCGGGTACTTAGTTCCTGGAATTGCGTAGCTTGCGTCCCTACGCTGCGTTACTGCTAAGCTCCCTGGGTAAAGTAGTCTTAGGGTAGAGAGCTGCCATTTGCCACGCATAACGCGGACAGCGGCGCTTCACAACTGTAATCCTGACAGTTCATCCCCCTCACAAGGGGCGCTGTCCAGCAGCTGGCTTGGTCGGACACCTAGCATGAAACTGAGACACAAGTCTAGGTGCATGCACCGAACCCTCCGGCTCCCAGGAGTCCTCCTCCGAACCAAACCCCATCCAAGCGATCAGGTACTGTAGGCGCCCTCTCACCCATCTAGAGTCAAGAACCCTTCGCACCTCATACTCCTGATCATGCTGCACCCAGATAGGCAAGGGAGCCCGGCGAACAGGAGCAAGAGAGGGCTTCAACAGAGACACATGAAAAACAGGATGTATCTTGAAATGTGCAGGCAAACGCAATCTCACAGTCACGGGATTCACTTTACCCACCACCCTGTAGGGACCAATAAACCTGGGGTTAAACACACTATGTCTCCTAAACTGAATGTGTTTTGTAGACAACCACACAAGGTCACCCTTCTTGTATTCAGGGCACGGCCTACAGTGTTTGTCCGCCTGCGCTTTGTACCTCACTTTGGCCTGAACAAGATTCCGCCGCGTTGCCAGAAGTATCCGGCGAATGCGCGATAATCTCGTCTTGACGTCTGGCAGCCTAACCGTGTCGTTCGGGAGCACCAAGGGATTAACCCTAGGATGGTGACCATACGAACTAAAGAAAGGGGAATGTTGTGTGGAAGAATGTTGAGTGCTGTTATAAGCCATTTCCGCCACCCACAGCCAATCCACCCATGAATCTGTATCGGCTTGCACATAGCAATGGAGATACTGTTTTAGGGATTGGTTCAACCTCTCCGTTTGGCCATCAGTTTGGGGGTGGAAGCTAGTGGACAAAGAAGAGGTTATGTGTAAGGCAGAACACCAGACTTTCCAGACGTGAGCAGTGAATTGAGCCTCTCTATCTGAAACTATCACCCTCGGGAGTCCGTGCAACCGCACCACATGCACCAACAGCAGATGGGCTAGGCTACCTGCCGTAGGGACCTGATCACAAGCGATAAAGTGCCCCATCTTTGTGAGATAGTCCACCACTACCAGGATGGTTGTTTTGCCTTGGTCTTTAGGAAGACCAACGATGAAATCCACTGAAAAGCATTCCCTAGGCTCTCCCGGTGTGGGCAAAGGTTGTAAATATCCCTGAGGTTGTTGACGGTTGGATTTCATCCGGGCACATTGCATGCACATTTTTCCCCATCAACACAAATTGAGTCGTATGGATGGCCACCAGAATTGTCTCAAAGCCTTCTCAAGTGTTTTCACGAATCCCATGTGACCCGCACTAGGCGTCTCGTGGCACCAGGAAAACACAGTACTTTGCAGGGATTTCGTGGGTACCAGAACTTGAGCCCCTTTCAAAGCCACCCCATGTTTCATTTTCCACTCTGGATGGTGACGAAGCCAGGTTCTCCAGACACAGGATTGAATTCCCGATCGTACAGCTTGTAGAAAGTCTCTTGTTTGAGCAACACACATCACTTTTGAGGGATCGATGATGGATCGGTTCTGTGTTATGGTATGCATGGCGAGATTTTCCTGCCTAGTCAGCGCATCCGCTTTTTTATTGTTGACTCCGGGTCTGTAGGTAACCACAAAACTGTATTCCTCAAAAAACAACATCCAGCGTAACTGTCTGGGGGTGAAATGGTGGGCTGCTTGTATAAACTGCAGATTGCGATGGTCGGTGTAGACTGTGACTAGGTGTGCAGCTCCTAACAACCAATGTCTCCACTCCAAGAATGCGTCCCGTATGGCCAGCAACTCTTTTTCCGCTATGGTGTAATTTATCTCTGCTGGACTAAGTTTCCGTGACATGAATGCAATAGGGTGCAGACTTCCGGTGGTCACATTTCTTTGAGATAAAACGGCTCCTAACGCAACCTCGGAGGCATCTGCTTCCACCAAAAAAGGAAAATCTGGATTGGCATGAATCAGAACAGGAGCACTAGTAAACGCATCCTTTAAACCATCAAACGCACCCTGTGCTTCAGTTCCCCAGAAAAATGGAACATTCTTTTTAGTGAGACGAGTTAGAGGGGTCACCAAGGCAGAAAACCCCTGTATAAAACGCCTATAAAAGTTGGCGAAACCAAGTAGGCACTGTATGTCTTTGATGTTACAAGGACCGGGCCAATCTTTTATAGCTTTAACTTTTCTTTCCGCCATCACCTGACCAGATGGTGTAAGAATCACTCCGAGAAATTCAACTGTGGCCACATGGAACTCACATTTTGTGATCTTGCAATAAAGACGATGATGCATTAAGGCCTTTAACACCTGGCTCACGTGTGATGTATGCTCCTCCGTTGAGTCCGAGTACACCAAGATGTCGTCGATGTACACGACTACGAAAAGGTCCAAGAAGTCTCTCAGTACTTCATTCAAAAAAAATTGAAAGGCGGCGGGGGCGTTACAAAGCCCGAAGGGCATCACCAGGTATTCAAAAAGCCCATACCGCGTCTTAAAGGCCGTCTTCCATTCATCCCCAGGTCTTATGCGGACGAGATGGTATGCGCCTCGCAGGTCAAGCTTGGTATAAATTTTGGCGGCTGTTACTTGTTCTAACAAGAAAGGGATCAATGGCAACGGGTACTGGTTCTTGATTGTAATGGAATTCAAGGCTCGATAATCGATGCAGCATCTCTTGTCTCCGTTTGCTTTAGGAATGAAAAACAAAGGCGAAGACGCAGGTGATCTTGAAGGCCGTATGTACCCGATTGCCAGATATTTATCCAAATAAGCACGTAAGTACTCGTTCTCAGGCACCGTAAGAGCATAGAGTCTTCCGTTTGGAACAACCGATCCTGGAGTGAGATCTATTCGGCAATCGTAGGTTCTATGCGGTGGAAGAGTTTCGGCTTGTGTATCACTGAACACCTTTTCGAATGCCCTGTAACAGGAAGGCAATACCACTTCTTTCTCCGCAGCAGTGGCAATACTGTGTAACAAGGCCAAGGCCCTGGACGGGCATTCAGACACCAACAGACACTGTTCTTTGCAAAAGTCAGACACAAAACTTATGGTTTTTGATGTCCAATGTATATGCGGTTCATGTTTTTGGAGCCTTGGAAGCCCCAAGATGATACCATATTGTGGAGCCTGAATAACATTGAAAGATAACATCTCTTGGTGGGTACCCTTGTGTATGAGCTGGTATGCAGGCGTGTGATATTTGATGGGCCCAGCTAACAATTCACTACCATCCACCGCGTATACCATTTCTGGTTTATTCTTGGTGATGAGTGGGATTCCCAGCCTTTCGGCTTCAGCATAGTCCATAAAACATCCAGTTGCTCCAGAGTCCACCATAGCGTTGACTTCTTTTTCTCCTGCCTCAACAAACAAAGACATAACCAGAAACACATGACTCTTCTCCTGATCGCCGCCAGGTGTAATCGAAGGGATAATTATCCTGCTTGAGGGGTCCCCTTCTTTTACCCTCAAGCATTGGGGTTTTCCGACGTCTTATCAGAAGCTCCGGCTGCGACTTGTCCGGTCTTATATCTTCCTGTTTTAGGCTTCACCGGACAGTCCCTCAAATAGTGGCCTTTTTTGCCACAATATAGACAAAGGCCTTGTTTCCTACGATATTCTTTTTCACTGAATGTCAAGAAAGCCCTCACAGCTCCTATCTCCATGGCGTCTTGTGCAGAGGCTGGTTTTTCTCCTACTCCCCCTCGATCATAAGCCATCACCGGTGTCTCTTTTTTCTTATGATCACCCTTCCGTTCCTTCATCCGGTGATCTAACCGTAAGGCTAGTTCAATCAGAGCAGAGCAGGTACGGGGCTGCGGATCGATGTGTGCCAATACATCCTTCATTTCGTCATTCAAACCTTGATAGAACAACGCAGATTGTTTGGCTTCTGGCCAATCAGTTTCCACCACCAGGCGGCGAAAAATGTTCAAGTATGTCACCAGTTCTGTGTTGCCCTGTTTTAGGACTAGTAGTTCTCTGTCAGCTGAAAATGTTTCTGCCCTGCAATCGAAGGTTTTTTCAAATTCAACTCTGAATTCGTCCCAATCATAGAGCAGGGGATCGTCTCTTGTAACTACAGGAACCGCCCATTGTGCTGCTCCCCCCCCCAAGATAGGATATTAGAAAAGCCACCCGAGCCTGATTGGTTGAAAACATCTTCGGTTTGCACATGAAGTGCAACAGCACCTGGGTCATGAACACCTGGACCTTCTTATTGTCCCCATAAAACCGTTCTGGGGGTGCTAGTGGTATTTGTGTTGGCATTTCTACTACTAGAGAGGTGGTAGGTATCTGGCTAGTCCCTTCACTAAAAGGGTTCCCTTGTAGCCCATCCATCCTTGCCCTCAATTGTGCGTTTTCAGATCTAGAGGCCGCCACCTCTCCATTGGAGGCTGCTAGCTCTGTTTGAACCAAGGCCAGTGCTGCCAGTACGTCATCTAACGTAGCCATTCTGTTTCAACACAGCCAAGAGGAGAACAGTATTTTTGGGCCGATAATTCTGTCAGGCTCCGTCTCCTATACTCCTCGGGGCTGCGTCGAAAGGCCTATACCCTCTGCCACACAACGACCCTGAAGCCTGAATATTGAACACAGACTACAGAATAGTTCCGTGAGCGCGGGAAAGGAAGGGAACAGCGGGGAAGGAGATCTGAAACGACAATGACAGTTGTTTAGAAAAACACCCCCCTTATCCCCACATAGATAAATCTTATCACTCTTCCTTATACTAAACTAATGTGTACTTCTAGACCCCTACCTGAAAAGGAAAATAATAGAGTCTTTAAATACAGGAGAACAGACACAGGGTAATACCAGGGACTGCAACCAACTAAAAGGAAACAAGGAACAGCACACTGTAATCCTATACTTATTTGAGAGTGATATATGCACCAACAGACGTAGATTACATACCACAATAGTTCTGTTTTCAAATCTTGGTCACACACTCCCTCTGATCAAGTACCCCCTGTTGTTTCTCTCCTGAACTGAAGAAAACAATGAAAAAACGTTGTGGACATATATATCAAATAAGAAAACGTGAGGTTAAGTCACCATACCACAGCTCCTCCCAGAAAAGAAAGTTCACATGTTTAAACGTGTATTAGTCATTATACTCCTTCATGAAACCTGCGAGATACTCGCCTAACGATTTGAGCCCAAACCGCTACTAAAATCCTTAAGCAAAAGGAGTATGACTTATCAAGAAAGGACTATATATAGTTCACATCCAAATGGTGTTCGGCGTGGTAAATGGAGTTTCCCCCTGCAATGAGAAAGCGAGCCTTTCTCTTCCAACAGGGGAAACGAACGTTGGCTCTATAGAGCTGGGACCTTAGAAAGATTGCAGCGATACACGCAGCCGCGTGTACACCGGAACGAAGAAAGTTTGACACACACTCAACCCAGATCCGAGTGCAACTGTGTCAAATACCAGGCAAGAATTACTCACCACTGTCCCAGCGATCTCTCTCTCTTACCGACCACACCAACAAACACGGCAAGAATTATCGGCACCGTCCTTCCGATGCCGCGGGTACTTAGTTCGTGGAATTGCATAGCTTGCGTCGCTACGCTGCGTTACTGCTAAGCTCCCTGGGTAACGTAGTCTTAGGGTAGAGAGCTGCCATTTGCCACGCATAACGCGGACAGCGGCGCTTCACGGCTGTAATCCTGACATTATCTTTTTGAATGCCAGCAATTCTTCTCTTTCTACCCCTTGTTCCCAACTGCTGTTGCTGTTCACGTGTCTCCACCTTTGCTGTTTGGTTATTTTCATTGTTGCTTGCATGGTGGAGTCTTGCTTTGTTTCTTGTTCTAGCTCTTCCATTGTTATGGTTGCCGGTGTGCTGTGTTTCAGTGCGAAGTTCAAGTATTCCTCTGGCATCGTTGTTGCCTGTGATGCTTGTGGCAGGGGGTGCCTTGATACGTAGTCAGCTGGATTGTGCTCCTTCCCTGGCTTGTGGATTATCTCGAAGTTGTAATCCATGAGCCTTATCCCCCACCTCTCAATCCTAGGTGGTATTTTTGCATTTGGATTGCCGTATATTGTTATGAGTGCTTGGTGATCGGTTATGATTGTAAATGGTTTTCCGTAGATAAACATGTGATAGTGTTCACATGCCCACACTACTGCCAAGCTTTCTTTTTCCGGCTGGGAGTATCCTTTTTCCACATCTGACAGGCTCTTGCTTCCATATGCTACTACGTGTCTTGGGGAGTCTTTGCCTGGTTGATGTTGCACCAATATTGCCCCTAGTCCCACTGGACTCGCATCCACAGTTAGTTCAGTGCACAGTCTCGGATCAAAATATGCTAGGTGATCCACTGCCATCACAGCATGTCTTATTTCTTCGAACGCTTTGCTGCATTTGTCGGTCCACGTGAAACTTTGGCCTTGTTTTGTCAATTCTCTCAAGGGTGCGCTTACAGTGGCAAAGTCTTGAATATATCTTGCACAGTAGCTAGCAAGACCAAGGAATGACCTCACTTCTGCTACATCATTTGGTTGCTTTGCTCTTTCCAGTGTTTTTACTTTGCTGCGATCTGGTCACATTCCTTTCTTGGAGAAAATGTGGCCAAAGAATACTAGTTTGTCACGCTCTAGCTCACATTTGTCTTCATTCAGTGTCAGACCTGCCTGCTCCAGGTGAGAGTATACTTCTCTCGGAGCTTTGTCGTGCTCCTCGTCTGACTTTCCAAACACCAGAATGTAATCGCTGTAATTTAAGCTGTTCTTTACTGGCCTGATTACTTGGCATATTGTCTCCTGAAATATTTCCGCAGCAGATGAGATCCCAAAGCTCAGACGTTTGTATCAAAAAAGACCTAAGTGGGTGGAGAACGTCGTGATATTTCGAGACTGAGGATCTAGTTCTAGTTGGTGGTATCCCTTACACAAATCTAATTTGGAGAAACGTCTTGTGCCTGTGAGGCAGCTGATCATATCATCGAGATGTGGTCCGGGATGCCTCTCACGTGCAATTGCTTTGTTTGGTATCCTCATGTCGACACAGATTCTTATTTTTGACGTGTCTTCCTTTGGGACGGCCACGATTGGTGACACCCAGGGAGTTGGTGCTTCTGCTGGCTCTATTATGTCCTGCTTGAGTAGTGCTTCAAGCTCCTCTTCTACCTGTGGCTGCAGGTGTATTGGCACTCTTCTATGATGTTGCGCTATTGGCCTTACTGTTTCATCAATATGTAGCGTTATTTGCCGCCCTTTCAGTTTTCCTAGTCCTTGCAGTAGCTTGGGGTATTCTTTCAGGATACTTCTTTTCTCTGACATATTGTAAGTCATTTCTAGGAGACCCATCATCTGAGCCGTGATGTTGCTCAATAGACATGGTGCTGGGATGTCTACTTTCAACACGTGTATTTCTTCTTTTGTCTTTTGGTCCTTGTATGTCAGTTCTTCCATAAATTTTCCCATGTTTGTTACCAGTGTCCTGGATCTCCAGGTGAATACCTAAATCAAACAGAATGATTCCCTTGGGTCGTGTACAGGAAAAGCTTGAATTTAGCTATAACCACAATTGAATGTAAACACACTAACTAAAGAAATTAATCAAAAATGAAGTTACATAACAATTTATTGAAACAATAAAAAGACAATTTACAATTACACTGGAAAGAATGTTAAAAAACAATTAAAATACTATATAATTTTGTGACCAGCACAAAATAAGGGACAGACAAAACTCAATTGTAAAACATACAAATTAGAAATTACAAAGCGTACACGACCCAAGGGAATCATTCTGTTTGATTTAGGTCTAACACCCCAATTCCCTTGTCTACTTCAAGGGGTTCCTCTCTCTTTTCACAATACATTTGCATCTCCAGGTGAATACTTCAACTCGGGATGGCCACAGCGCTGGTTTTATTTTCATTTTTTCGTATTCAGAGACACACATGATATTGCATGTTGCACCACTGTCCAGGACAAACTTTGCTTTGTGTGGCCCCACACCTATGGTCACAGATTCTGTCTTTTTTATCTTGTTTTTGTCCACAAGGCATATTCTTTCTCCGTCTTCACCTTCATCAATTGACTCAGTAGTAACATCCGACATAAGATAGAGTTGTTCCGTCTTTTCTTCTTCCTCTTCTTCACCTGACTCTACTGAGGAACTCCTTGTTCCTGTCTCAACATGCCTGACGTGCCTACTTGTTGACATTCGTGGTCTTCCTGTTCTTCCTCTGTCATTCCTGAAATGCATCCCTTGGCACACACTGGCATAATGATTTCTCCCATTGCACTTCCTGCATGTCTGGCCAAATGCCGGGCATGGGCCTCTATGTGGAAATTCTAGTCCGCACCTGTAACATGTTACTTCCGGTTTCTTCTTCGCCGTTTGTTCATTTCTGTCTTTTTTCCAACCACTCGAGCGGTTGTTATTTGTTATGCGGTGAGCTTGTTCCACTCGTCATTCCTTTCCTCGCTCCATTTCCTTTGCGTGCGTGTGGCCTACTTTATCTTGTTCTTCTGCATGGAAATTTCCGGGGTGAGCCCTTTTTTTTTGCGTGTGCTGTCGCTCTAGCCTCCGCTCTTGCCAATGACAGGATGTTTTCTAGTGATGTTGGTTCCTTTAGGATCCTTGCACGGAACTCTGTGTCACGGCAACCCTCAGTGATACGCAGCCTGATTGCTTGTTCATTATCGAACTTGTCAAACTCGCAGTGTGTTACAAGCTTTCGCAGTCTTGTTGCGAAGTCATCTAGTGTTTCATCCGGTTGTTGAAATGCAATCGTGAAGGTGTATCGTTCAAAATCGACATTTCTTTGAGGATCAAATTTATCTGTTTGGCATTTTTTTAGTTTGTCATAGGTGGCGGTCTCTTCTTTTGGCAATGTCACTAATAGGTCTTCAACTTCATCACCTACTAAATTCAGGAATAAACCTAGCTGTTTGGCATCGGTCACATCTGTCGCTTCCATGTATCTTTCAAAGCGTCTGACCCATTTTTCCCATCTAATTCCTGTTTGTGGCTCAGATAAGTTGAATGGTAGCGGTCTTCTATACTGTGCACTTTGTTTCGGGTCTGCCATTCTGCCTTGTTGTCTTTGTCTTGCCTTGTGCTTGTTTCTTTATTTTCTCTCTTTAGCTTTTTCTTGGCACTCTTTTTTTTTTTAATTCGTTCTTTTCCTTAAAGATCCTTTATTTTCCTCTATATGCCTTTTATTTTACTTTCCTGTTCTTTAATATTAGTTCCTTGTCTTTACTTGTGCTTTATTAATCCTTTTTATCCTTGAATCTGCACTTTTTGCTTTATTTTCGTCTTTGCCTGACTTCAAAATGGCCGCTGCGCTGTTCTCTGTTCTTATTGGTCAATTTACCTGACCTCAAAATGGCCGCCGCTGATCTCTCGAGACTTCTGAACCAATCGGGGCGCTGCCTGACTTGAAAATGGCTGCCCGATTTTCCTGCGCGGTAATTGGTTCTCGCACCTGACTTCAAAATGGCCGCCGAGACTCGCTTTGCGCTTTTCACACGGTGCTTACCGGAGACAGGCAGTCTTCTTTTCGCAGCGGTCGGGGTGGGCTCCCGCGTCGCTGCGCTTCTTCTGGGCACTTTTCCTCTTCCTTTTTCGGCACGACGTGATCCAGGGTGGGCTCCTGGTTTAAAATCGGGATGAAGTCTTCAATGGGCACACGTCGTTTCCGTCAAACCTTCGTCGCCAGATGTCGTGTTCTACGACCCCAGGAACACACAGGAAACAATGGGGGCTTTTCAGGTACACGTTTATTATCACATGTACAGCATGCAGATACTCTGACCTCTTGCCTCGAGGTCCTGCTCAGGAATGTCCCCTGTCCCTTCCCTTGACCAGAAGTGGTGTCCGGTGTCCCCTGGCCTCTGCCCTGTGCCCCAGGGTCCTAGTGCCCCGGCCCAGGGCACTTGTGCAGAGGAAGAGGTCAGCACCAACCAGTGGCCTGTCTGCAATTAAGACCGACATCACAGCTGTATCCCAGGTCATCCATTGGAGGCAGGAGAGAACAAGCGTCGCCTGGTACTTGCCTACAAGTCCAAGAGGAAGTGGCGATTTAAAAGTACAGACAGTGCTGTGCGGGTGCCTTGAGAAGCATACAAGTTTAAAATTAAGACAGCGCCCAAATTGTGGGTGTTTGTGCAGGGGGGCTAGAAACAAAGCCTGACGAGCAGCGAGTGATGGAAACTGGTGGTCGTGAGAGAAAAGGGACATTAAAAAACATAGTGCCTCCTGACTAAAGAAGCCCACTGTGTAACGCCGCAAGTGAAAGATCCAGTCCAGGTGGGCTGGGCCAAAAGTGGACAGGATGGTAACAAGGAGGGACTAAGAAGCCTCCTTTTCAATCAAAAGCCAGCGTTTAGCAGGGATGATGATGCTACCCAATCAAAAAGATTGGTGGGGCTTCAATTCCCCTTCGTAAAGTGTATTGATTGCAAAAAGCCCTCTCAGAACGAGGAGCGCATGTGCGCTCCAGCGCTAGGTTTGCGAGACCTAAAAAAGGGCTCACCCCGGAAATTTCCATGCAGAAGAACAAGATAAAGTAGGCCACTTTTTTGGCAAATTTTGTAAAGATTCTTCGAACAACACCAAAGTTATTAGCACCCCAAAAAATCCTTTGTCTATGGGAATTAGGTCCTAACTATAACTACCTACTGGCCATCGACAATATATATATTTTCAACAGAAAACTTACACTTTTTGCAAGAAATACCAGCACTCACGGAGTGGTCTGCAAATCTTATTTATTGGCAATCCCGAAGTATACACATCTGCACATTTCGTCTTTCAAGGAGGCAATTAGTAGATGTGTACACTTCTGTCTCTGAACAGGCGCGGTGCGTCCATTGGGGCGTGAGGGTGTAGCCCCCCCTCCCGCAGCTCCCTCGGTGTCTCTGAACTTAAGTAAACTGAATTAGTTTACTTAAGTTCAAAGAGGCAGAGGGAGAACTGACAATCATGTCAGTCATCACAACGTCGGACCGCACACCCCATCAGAGTCTGAAGGGGGTGGGCGGTCTGGCGTCATGTTGACTGACATGTTTGTCAGACCAGTGGGGGGCAACAGGCAGCAGCAGAACACAAGTGCGCATGAGTGGGGACGGAGGGCGAATTTTCGTACTGTGCCCACTCATGCGCACTTGTGTTTTGAGTTGCTAGCGCATGCCCATTAGGAGCCCTTCCTTTTCCCGCCCAAGCCCTTCACCGGTCTTCTCTACCACTTTTCACAATAAATTGTCTCCTTTCTCATTCCCGTTGTGTCATTTTGTTCTTCAGCCACCTCTCCCCAGCCAACCTCTCTTTCTCTCTTGCTTTCATGGTTCTTGCTTTCTAACTCCATCCCTTCTCCCTGCGCTCCGTTCTCTGCTTTTTTCCTGCAGTTTTCTCTGTTCTATCCCTGCTCTCATCATGGCTTCTCCTTTATTTTTTACCCGTCCGTATCGCTCCTTCTCCAGTTTTTCTCTTGCTATCCCTGAAGTCTTCTGTTTTTCTTAATGCTTATCTGAAGGTGTGAAGGGTGGCTGTCGCGAGTCTGTAGGACGCTTCAACCATCAACCTACACTGAACCTGGTGCACACTGTAGAGTGTAATAAGATGGTTTGTGTTTGTGTTGGGGTAGGGGAGTTCTATGATTGCTTTCTCTCACCAGCAACAGCAGCCCGATCTGCATCCAGACATCCCCATACCCACGCCCCGGCGGCCCTTCCCCACGCCCCACCAGTTTCAAATGTCACCAGCCGCCCCTGTCTCTGAACCATGGGATTCATGCAGGGGAGCACATGTATGAATCTGGATGGTTGTAACAATCTAAAGTCTGTGATTAACCTAACTGTTCTCACTATCCCACTTGTACTTTAGGGAAACGAGACTGAAATATATTGTGTGACTGCAGTATATTGACATATTGAAGCCTTTCTTTTTAGATTATTCGATTCTTAAAACTTTCTAAATGGAGACACGTCTTTAATTAGTCATGTTTTTGTCATGCACTAAAATTTGTGAACATGTCATTAATGTGTTAAAAAAAATATGCACATGCAGTTTGATGGTACTAGATATCAGGATAAATAATAGTTTGACTTTAAGTAACTGCTGTGGTGGTCCATGCTTGTTTGAGCCAAGATACTTTCTAGATGATCAAGAAAAGGAAGGAGAAAAGTTTCAGAATTGGAGATTTCTATACATGCCAATCTTAATATCTGAACTTTGAGTGCCCGATTCACAAAGAGCCTCCTAAGTCGTGGCCGGGTCTCCGCACTTGTGGTGGAATCCCCACACTGCAGTTCTCACTATGGAGATTCTGCCACGAGTGCAAAGCCTTCGCCTTAACTGCTCAGCCTCCACCATGGCAGCAGATGCTCTTAGTAAATCGGGCCCTAAATGTGCCAGGGCTACTTCACAAAGTATTATAACAGGGCAGAAACAGAATTACTTCTTAAGTCCCTCCAGCCAGATATCGCTCTTATACAATCCAGATTTTCACTACCAGGAATCTCCCAAACCAGTGCTTAATTTGAGCCGCCGCATTCAGTTGTCAACACCAGCACTTGTGACAGTCTGCCACAGGGTGGCGCTATCTGGCTAATTTAGAGATGACCTCAACAACAGTTCATTTTTAATTCAATAAACATTAAATATGACTTACCTGCCGCCCAAGCCATAGCTTTGGAGGCCTGAAATAGTCTGAACTGTCACACGTGTAGGAGTATGATGGTTTTAGTTGTGTTGTTACTATCATTGGCAGCATGGCAAGGGCGATGTGTTGTGTAAGCTGCAGTGACCTCCTGAAGGGAGCCCTGGCACTTTTTTTTGTGTGCAAATTAAGCACTGTCCCAAACACGTCTGCATAGACACACACTTCATATTTCGGACATTTTTCAGTGTTTTGGTACACCTAGCCTCTTTTGTCTTGGTTGGGGAGATTGAGGGGGTAATAGTCCCCAGGACCAAACCTTTGAACCAAGAAGCAGAGGGCAGATGGTTCAAAGAACTGTCTATTCGCCAGAGAAGGTAAGATCGTCAGATCAGAGTTTAATTCAAGCAAGTCTCTCTCAAACACGTGCTGATTGTAAGAACGAATTTAGTCGTCGGGCAGTCCATTTAAGTCCATGAAAATCTAGATAGTGTGATTTGATGCTGAGCTGTGCAACACCGCCATATTATACCAATATCATCTAATGTTGACAATACTTTACACCAAGGCATGCTCCTGTGAAAAGATACTGCCTTGGATGCAATATTTTTTCACTGCCTGTTGACATTTTGAAGCAGTTCAGCGGATAAAATAATTCTAATTAAACTTCAACAATACTCTCTGTTCTCAAAGGTTTCATATGTCAGACAACTTTAATTCCTTGTGTTTCTTAGCAACCAAAGTATCTGCTCATCTTGGTGTGAGACAATGTACTCAAGACTCGAGATGTCATTTTTTTGTGTAGCTGGTTTTAAAGGTATTCAGGAAGAGAATAAAATGAGATAGATACTTCAACAACTTTGGAATAAAGAGTCCAGTTGTCAATTCAAAGTTTAACTTTCCACCCTGATCAAGCTATGCATAACGTCTAACATCCGTCTTCTCTGACAGACGTTTCAGCTGACAGGCATGAAATGCCAATTTTATGTCCAGTCATTATAGTAGCTAGAATATTCAAGGTTCACAAAGGGTGTTGGTGGTCTCGAGACATGAAAGACATTTTACTGTTATAATATGAATAGTACTCTGGCGTCTTGTGATGTCATTTTGCTTTTCGTTTGCCTCTGCAGTTAGTGGGGCAATGTTCCTTCGCCATAGCGGGGGAGCCGCCCCGTAACCCCACTACACTTGCAAGGCCTTGTTCCTTTTTGTTGTAGTAGGAGGATCGAATGGCTTACTCAGGGTCGGATTGGGGCAGCAGTAGGGCCGGGCACCAAAATAAAAATGGTCCCACCGGAAAATCAGATTGCTAAAAAAGTGGCCCAAATTTGCATATTGTGGCAGTTTTGAACTTGTAAAAACACACTATAGAGGGGATTTGTAAGGTATGTGGGAACAAATGTATTTGTGCTTGCTGCGGGTGATGTTTGTGGAAATAGACAATAAAACAGGGCCACAAACTGCCAACCAGCATGTGCAATGCAATAGGTCTTGCATTTATGATAGTTTGAACTATTGGCATTGTAAATGACAATGCCTTTTATTTACGTATTGTTTTTAAAATAAATAAATAAAAGGCATTGTCATTTACAACACCAAAAGCTTAAACTCTTGCAAATGCGAGCCCTATTGCATTGCAAATGCGTACTATAAAAATGTTAAAAAGCATTCAGAGAGAGCATGTCCTGTCTGCAACAGTAGGCAGGGCAAAGCTATTTGAGAAAATAGTGCTTGGAGGCTGTAATTATAGCCTACCAAGCAACAACACACGTAACAGGGGGTGTCACCATGGGAGGTTACAAAATGAGACAAAGCGGTACTAAGTAGGGACTACTAAGCCTTTTGATCAATGAACAGCAACAGTGTACAGTGGACAATGACACAAGCCAATTAAAAATGTGGGTGGAGGGGGCAGAGCTTTAAATCCCTACCTCAATACAGCATGCCTCCCAGAGTAGCGCATGCACTGCCCAGGCTCGTTCTAAAAACAAGCCCACACACTGACTTTTCATACCGAGCCTACGGGCATTGCCTGAGTGCCCAATAGGCCAATCCGACACTAGGCTTACTTAGTTGTTGTTTGTTTCTGAGTAGCAAATGGTGTAGCAGCTACGTAGGTCATGTACTAGAAATCTCCCATCTATACCAGTAATAATGCACTGGTGGTTTGCAGTAAAGTTACATTTTCAAACGTTAAGTTCTTTCTCTGAAAGCAGAGAAAAGTGTTGTTAGCTAAATCGGTATTTAATCCCAGACGAGCTTAGCCAGTAGCCCCTCAGATACCTAGCCTTCTTTTACCATCTCACAGCAGCATAAGGAGACTTTTCCAATTTTCATAGCTGACAAATGGTCGCATGTCAAGTCTTTAATCGATCCTGGCTTTTTAGCCAACAGCACGACTCTGTTTGAGGCTTGGAGTTTCATTTCACACATTGTAAGTGTGGATTTAAAAATCCCAGCATGCAAAGCACACTCACTTGGCGGCTTTGTATCTTTATAAAACCAAAGGTACCTCATGAGGAAACCTGCATTTATTTTGTCTGCCAACTTCACTTTTTAATAACAGCCAGAATTCCTTTCAGCTCTCATAAATCACATCAGCCCTAGCACAATCGTTCACAAGGAACCCATATAAATAAGGATTTTTTTACTTTAGCAAATATCTCACTTTTTGCAATGATTTTATCACAAACCAGAGAGGAAAAATGAAAATGTGTTTTTCTTACTATCCTTTATTGGTTGCCAACAACATTTCAACCCCACTACGAATAGCGGGGTCTCTTCAGGACAGGAATTCTGGGGACCAAGGCACTCCAGTATTTGCCAAAGGTGCCAATTCACTTGACCGTTAAATCTCAATGGTCAAACCCTCAATACTTAGGTTCTAGGAAAGATGAACCCTCCAGAGGAGCGGACTGTCTTCAAATTAGCTGGTAGGTTATACCGGTATTCAAACAATTACCAGGGCACACTGGTGGGAAGAGGGCCATACATCTTCCCCCTATCTAGTTATAAAAGAACATAGGGGTAGGGACCCGTACCTAAACTGTGGATAAAGTTTCCTCGCAGCTTTTGGCTCAATATTATCAAGAAAGTGCTCCAGCTCATAACTATCCTTGCAATGAAGGCATGCCAGAGTTAGATTTCCTACATGATTAGTCATGCAAATTATATAACTTATATTGCCAATTGGCATTCTAAATTTGGGCCCATGATATTTCCCTACACTTCGTGGGAAAATCCCAAAGTTACCCCCGCCCAATGTTTAGGAATAAAGCCCTGATGTTTTTAATCCATAGGATTTCTTTGCACCCATAATACATAAACTCTCCTGCAGGCCTGCTTGAAAGGAAGCAAGCTCTGGGGTAGACCAGAGCTACTTCTAATATAAGTGGAGCTTTAAGCCAACCACATCGTTCAGGTTTTTTTGGCCCCGTATCTAGCCTTAAGGAGAGACGGGGTACTAATAGGAAGCCCCGTCAGCTCTTGCAAGAATTGTTTTTCAGCAAGCCGTAATGGAAGACACATCCCTGTACCCCCAAAGCTCTCCTCCATAAAGGGCCGAGACCAATGCTTGGTGATTGAAAACTTCTAGTGCCTGGGAAATTGGACAAAAGAGGGAAATCTTTTGCAATTTTATAATACCCCCATGGTTTGCTCAAGCCTTAGTCTGCTTCTCATTATATGCGGCTCCCAATTAAAGTGCTCATTTAGGGTTATTCCCAAATACTCAAACTTGCGATCACGCTCCAAATGGAACCCTCTAAGGACAGGGTTAGGCCATGTTGTACTACAGGGATTGAGTACCATAAATTTAGTTTTGGTGATATTTATGTCCAGGCCTCTGTTGGTACAGAAAATGTCGAATCTATCCAAAATACTCTGCAGACCCATGGGGGACTTTGATATGAGCAGCGTATCATCTGCAAACACCAAGGCTGGTGTCCTTATGTTTGCAAGAGAGGGGGGTCCAAACTTCCACAGTCCGCAAAGGTTGCTAAGTCGTTTACATAAAGAGAGAAGAGGGTAGGGGCTAGGACACAACCCTGCCTCACCCTCCTTTGGACAGGGAATGACTCAGTCAGTTCTCCCATTGACCCACTTCTCACTTGGACAAAGTTGTTATCATGTAGACGCTTAATCCTATTCAACAGGTAATGAGGTACCCCCAATTTATCCAGGGCCTGCCATAGCTTGGGACAGGGAATGATATCAAAGGTAGAACTGAGATTTACAAATGCTATGTAATGCCGTCCTTGCCCCAGGAAAACAAATTTACAATAGAGTCACTGGAAACGGAGCACCTGATCCAAAGTGCTAATCCGTTCTCTAAACCCTGCCTGTAGGGGCATAAGGATCTGGGACTTAATCTACTCTAGGAGCCTATTCAGGAGAACCCTTGCAAAGAGTTTTTGGGTGCAATCAATCAGGCTAATAGGCCTATAATTAGCTTGGGGTATTGTGGGCTCCTTTCTTAAAAATGGGAACTATCTTAGCTCTAAACCATGTTGGGGGTATGGGAGCTCCTCTCATTATGGCACTAAAGACCCAAAAAATAGGCTCCCCACACCTTGAGTTTACCAAGGAAAAGATATCCGGCGACACAGTCCAAACTATATGCTTTCTGGGGACAATTTTGGTAATTGCCGCAATGATTTATTTGTCTGTGACAACTAAGTATTCAGGGGAATCTCCTATAAAGGCATGTGGGGCCAAGTCAGTGCTAGTCACTAAAGTGGCGCTGCTGCAAGGGGTAAGGGATTCAGCAGCTGTTGGCGAGTTAGAATCTTGAGAACAATGCAAACTTGCAAAATGTGCAACTCAGGTTGCCATGGGAGTATGATTTTCAATCGGAGGATTACCATCCGATGATCCAGTAGCAATTATGCTCCAAAAGGAGCATGAATCCCTCCTTCTTGCCTCAACCAACAGGTTGGTCCACTTAATCTGTTCCCACTCTTTTGGCCTCTGTTATGCAGTCTGTATAGTTTAATCGAGCCTCCCTTATCGTAGAATGGGCCTGCTCTTGTATAGCCACTGTCTGTGCTATTTTGCAAGTTTACACTCTTGATTGTACCACTTTGGGTGTTTGAGCCTTCTGCTCGAGTGGCCAGTTTCTACATAGAAATGTTTGCGTAATTTACCAAACAAATATAAATCTGTAAAATGTGCCTAATTTCCCAACTCTGGCTGGAAATGGTCTAAGAATACCAAAAGATCGTCAATTCCCCCAGCAACATATCAATGGCATCAAGCTGATGTTAAAATAGTACTCCAACCCACCATACACCTACTAGATGACATCAACCTACCATAAAGAGGGCCATTTGGCTTACTGTTGGCATTATCATCTTCAGCTGTAATGATGAGAGATTGCGGTCACTATGAATACGAGGGATCACAGTCGTATCTATTAAAGCATCCCATAGCCTCGCATCCAATAGGATGTATTCCAAAAGGCTCGACCCACGCAGATGGTTGAACGTATGGTTTTCCTCTCTGTCTGAGGCAGGCCTACTCTTGCATGCCCTAGGGTCCTGGTTTAACACAAAAGCATTTAGTTGGACTGCCTAGGGTGCTGGTACAATTGACAATTGGGGTATAGACCAGATCAGGTCTTCCTCTGTAAAATGAAGTCTATAGTGAGCATCAAATTGACAATTGAGGTCACCTGCTACAATTTTCATTATCTCGTTTTGGAGTGAAGCTAAATGTGCAATTAGCAAGGTGATCACATTCAACTCGGGTCTTCCACCCCTGGGTCAGCAGAATATGTTATAGTCATGACAAGGAATAGTACCAGGCATTGTTAGACTAATACCATGTATGTCAAGTGACCCCAATCTAACTTCTTCAATGTCAGCGCACAACGCAGTTTTAACCCAAATTGTTACTCCCCAGAGGGCCAGCCGGTCCCTGAGGAGATTGCCACCTCCTTATAAGATGCAAACACCTGCCGATAATGGGGGCTAGTAGACCATGTCTCTGGAACAGACATATATCATGCAAATCAATAAAATTGTATTACTCCGGTATTGCAAGTTTAGAAAATAGTCCAGCAACATTCCAGGATACCAGTTTGAGGGAGGTCGCAGGGGGCACATCTACAACAGTAACATTAGTGGCTATGGCAGCTTGGGAGGCACGATGGCCTACCTCTCGATTATAATTGGATGTTAAAAAAAATTGTGAATCTACAGTAAAAGGACCGATAGTCAAGGCAAGAGGTTTGGAAATGGAGCTTACAACTGGTATGACTGAAAAACCTTCTGAAACATAATTTTGGCCAGACAGAGCTGCCCCGGGGGCCAGCGAACGAGAAACAGAGCTATTCATAGCACTTGTATCCACCAAAAATGTCTTAACCGAGCCTGCAAACGAGTCATGATCTCAGGAAGCAAGTTCGTAACAAATCTATTAACGAACAGTCGGACCCCCCTCCACCGACAAATCCTGTCCACTAAAATCCCAAAAGACACCCTCAAACCTAGTGAAAAAATCAGACACACTTTCATCTTTTTTCTGGCGACATACCGTTAACTCATCCCAATCTACCCTTCTCAGTGGAATAAGAGACTGCATATACGTAATACATCGGCCAGGTAAAGCTAGTATCTCAGCCTTAGGCTTTTCCCCAGGTTTCCTGTCTTTGTCCCAAACTTTAATCGGCTCCCATGTACCACCCAACTCCACAGCATCATCCTGAGTATGCACAAATTTCGAGAGGTCCCAGCAAACCAAAGAGCATTTCAATGTTGGCAAGCGTCATTATGGTAGAAGAAGCTGCGTCAGTCAGTTCCTTATAATATGCTGTGGGATTTTTCGTAGGGTCAGGCAACTTAGTCTTATGAGATAAAACCTCACTCCTCTTCCAAGGAGTGTAAACCCATTGTTCCTGGAATCGAGCCTCCACCTTTGGTCTGATAACAACATCATGCTGATCTCGTTGCTCTGGTATTTCTGGGTGGTATATGGAATGCAACTCCCTCATCGGAAACTGAGACACCTTCTTCGGCCTCTTATCAAGCAGCCTACCATGGTAGGCAACCATGAGGGCAAGTTTATACTTTAACTTTTTGTGTCTTTGAGGAAGGGCATTATGTGCATTTTAAAATGTTATCACTTTTTATGTGTTTCATTATTTACATTGTTGAGGAGTACCTTTCCCTGTGTCTCTCAACTGGAATTGGAAAGCTAAAGATATTGAAACATAAGAAATTAAAGTATGATGCTAGTCTCCAAAAAGTGATGAAAAAACGTATCAGTGATATTTCAGGAGTACAGTAACAATGTACTGGTTAATACTGTGATTATGTGAGTATACATATTAACATTTCCAACTGGAATGCATTTTGAATTCACATTCTGGGCTGTGTCACAGGCTACTGCATAGTGCAATCATGGCTTATGACTGCAAATATTATTTAGGTGTTGTGGTAATAGACAGGAGACCGCAGCAATCTTCTCTGCTGGCTAACAGTACTCCATCGCCATAAGGCCGGCGGGTTTGCGCCAAGCCGATTTAGATGTTCTTGTTGTGCTGGCTGTGTCCTACTGGCAGTCTGCTGACGGAGTGAGCTCCTGGTGGAGTGGAGACTGGTAAGTACAATTTATGAACGTGTCACTACACGTATTTTTCATGTTTGCATAAAAAACATATTTAGGCTAAGTGTTATGTTCCATAGTGTTACATATTGCATGCCACTCACACAACATACACACACTGTTGAATAGCCACCCACAGCCATCACTAGCACAACATCCCCAAGCACCACACCAACACATTTTTTTGCGGCTACACAGGTGTTTTCACTTTACCTTAATTAGTAGGAAAATTAACACTACTGCATTACACCTAAGAAAAAATATTGCAACATCTTTGACACAGACACCACAAGCTTGGACATTTGAGAGGTCTTTGCTCCTTGAGAGTGAATATTTTAAACATATGAGAAGCTGGATTTCAAACTTCTTAGTGGTTAATAACGGCAGCACAAAGATAGATTTCGTCTGGGACGCCCTAAAAGCAGGCATATGGGGTGAAACTATACAATACTCACTCAGGACTAACAAGTGTGCAAGAGAAACATTAAGACTCTTACAAGAAACTTTAAAGAGGGTGGAGGAAGATCTTATAAGGGTAACAAGAAGCTCTTTTACCACAGAAGAGCTCACTAATGCACAAACTCAGGTTGCAATAGCTAAGGCGGCAATTACAAATATATATATCAATAAAGCAGTTAAAAAAGCTACTGTTCACCGGGAAAAAATATACGAGGTTAGTGAGTCAGTTGGTCAGCAATTAGCAATCCGGATGAGACAGCAGACTACACAAAATGTAATACAGGAAATCCAAGACCCTATAATTGGCTGAGTATCTGACTCAGAGAAGATCAGAGAAGCATTCTGGCATTTTTACAGTGCTCTCTATACAGAAGAGGGAGAAATAGACCAAGAGAAAAGTACTGAATTTTTAGATATAGATACCTGTGACAAACTCAACACTGAAAACCAGCTAATCTTGGAAAAGGCCCCCGACATTAAGGAAATAAGAAAAACGGTAAAAGATCTCTCCTGTGGGAAGGCAACTGGAGTAGATGCTATCCCCCTTGAATTTTACACAGTATTTCTGGATCAACTTCAAGAAATTCTGTTGAATCTATGCTTACATTTATTTAGAGGAGGGCAACCCCCCAACTCATAATCTACGGCAGAAATTGTGATATTCCCTAAGAAAAATAAACCCCCTGACCAGATGGGCTCTTATCGACCCATCACATTAATAAATGCAGATTCTAAAATTTACTCAAAACTACTCGCCAACCGTATCTCATCAATAATCCATAAAGTTACATCTAAATTTCAGCATGGCTTTATCCCTGGGAGAGACACTACCAATCACACAAGGAGGGTAATCAGCTTATTTGACCATACCCAGGTGGCAGGAGACCCGATGGCGTTAATACTACTCGATGCCGAGAAAGCTTTTGATTGGGTCTCCTGGTCATTCTTGTGGCGGGCAATGTCCAGGGTCGGTTTCAACCAGGCTTTCATACAGGCAATACAAAAACTCTACATTAATCCTCAGGCTATGGTGATGGTTAACGGAGGTAACTCAAAAGAACTAAAGATTTTGAGAGGAACCAGGCAGGGATGCCCCTGCTCCCCGCTGTTGTTCGCTATTTATATTGATCCATTTATCAGGAGACTGCAAAATAGTAGGAATATAACTGCCATTTTGACAAATAAATACTCAACAAAAACTCTCACTTATGCCGATGATATCGCCATTGTTACCGCTAATCCAAACCTGGCAAATGCCAATTATTGAGCAGGAGGCTTTAAGATTTGGCAAAATTTCAGGATATGCTCTGAATTGAGGGAAAACCCAAATAATTATCAACAACAAATGTGTTATGACAGATCCACGCATAACAAGTTCAGCCACTTATCTAGGGGTTACGATAACCTCTGAATTAGAGAATCTAGTCTACTTGAATCTAAAACCTATATTAAATAAAATGCAAAAAGATCTCTGCTGTATCAATAATCTACATCTCTCCTTGATCGGACGGGTGAATGCTTTAAAAATGGTCTACTTTCCGAAACTTTTGTATATATTTAGAGCCATCAACTTAGAAATCTCAGACCAGTGGTTTAAAAGAATGGAACATATCTTCACGGACTTTATCTGGTCATACACACAGCCCCGTCGTGCCTATAAACTACTGACACTTCCCAAAGAAAGAGGAGGATTAAGCCTTCCAAACCATAGGCTATATTATTGGGCAACAGTTTTGCTATATAACCATGAGCTTTTTCTTCTTGACGAAACAGGGACAACTGGGGATAAAGACGCTCCTACAATTCATCAAATAATATTAGGTGACAGAAGCACCGGCTATCTTTGGAGATATCTCTTCGATAGTTACCATAAAAAAGTAAGACTAAAAACACTCATAGCAGCGTTTAAAGTTTGGAAATCTGTGAGGAAAATGATAGGTCTGGGACGGTTATCTTTTTATACACCCATACAAAATAATCCCCTCTTACCAGACATATTTAATGATTCCTATATAGATAGATGGATCATAGCCGGAATTACTCATATAGGCTGTTTTTTTTCCTCAGAAGGGCTATATTCTTTTGAATTTTTGAAAGACAAGTATCATTTGGAATGGAGAGATTTCTTTAAATATTTCCAAATAAGAGATTTTCTATCATGACGTGTGAGGGGAGAGGACACTATGATTAAGAGCAACTTAGCCGAAATTCTCAGCCACTATCAGGAAAAAATACGGATTGGGGGGTTATACCAGTTATTACTGATACATTTATCGAATGACAGGCAGAAGATTATTCAGAAATGGCAAAAGAAATTCATAATCTCTACTGAAGAATTTGAGTATGTATATGGGCTATCACAAACTACACTTTTGTCAACCAAACTACAAACACAATTTTACAAAATATGTTTTTTTATGTACTATACTCCAGATAGAATTGCCAAATGGGGTAGTGGGAGAGGAACATGCTGCTTCCGATGTAACCTACAAGATGCGGACTGTATACTCATTTTTTCATCTTGTCCCTTTTTAATTTCTCTCAAATCAAAAATCGAACATTTCCTTTCATTGATCCTCAAAACCGCGGTTACTCTATCTGATCAAACAGTTGTCCTAGGCCTAACAAATTGTACTAATCAGAATATCAGTCATGAATTGATTTTTATTTCGATGGCCGTATTAAGAATTAAGAATTTGTATAGCATCAGCTTGGTTAGATCCTATTGCCCCCACATACCAACAGTGGTTTTCAAGACTGGTAGGAAACGTAGAATAAAAGGCTTAAAAATGTGGGCACCCTTAATAGAATGGTCTGAATCCGAGTGACCTATATAACAATAACCTAGCTACAATCGTCTAGTTGCAATCTGTACCTACCTAACCCAATGTTTATTTTTCTTTGAATAATCATGTGTTAATTCATATATTTACTTTTTTCTTTTATTATACGTATATGCTTTTGAAATTCTTTTTGTTTCACATTTAATCTGCCCGATCGGAGGGGGCGGGGGGGTTGTCTTATGTGTTGTATTGTCTTTTTTCTGTACAAAACCCAATAAAAAAAAATTTAAAAAGAAAAAATATTGCAATTAAGAGCAAGGCAGACATACACAAGACTACAGCAATTGTCAACATACCTTAGTTCTCAGCGATAACAGATCACAGATTACTAAAACTACCTGATGTGATAGTGGGGAAGCTCCAGAAGGCAGTAATGTTAATTAGAAGTTCAAGCCTGAAAATGTGGTCTCCCAGTGACATGGAGTTGTCTGCTCACCATAGATGTGTCATGTTCTCTAGCTTGTGTTTGCAGAAGCAAGGGTCAGTCTGGAGCCAAATGAGAGGCTCCATGTCTTAGAAAAAGTTGGCTGAATCCCTCCCTGGCCATTTCACCTAGTGACTCTGTCCTAAAGGCACCGCCCACTCCTCCTGCTTTCTTCCTGGCAGTCGTTATCAGCCACCACAAGCAGGTCTATTTCACTAAGGGAGCTGCGAAGCCTTCTGGGTGTGACTGTGATGAGGCGCTGCAGGTACTCTGATTCCCCAAGAGGGCACTTAAACAACATGGAGGTGGCAGACATGGGAAATGTTTATTTTTATTATTTCCAAGAGAATCACATTTGTGCAGGGTATTGCAAAGTTTCCTTGAAGGAGAGAACAAACATGGGCGCTTCAAAAACCTGACATTTAAATGACCTCTTGTGGTTTTACTCTTCTACACTCTGATGAATCTAATAGAAAATGAAGCACCTTCCCTCTTCTTAAAATGTCTCGCCTCGTGACAATAAATGTGCTGAAAGTCGGAGTTGTGCTAGAATATGTACATAGCTTGATCGCCAAACGCAGCTGTTCAAATACTACATGTCTTCACTGCAATTGTTGACAGAAAAGATGAAGAAGCCCGTGAGTCTCAAGGACTATTTCTAATTATAAAAGGCAGGTCACTATTTTCAAGACGAGGTCAAAACGCAACATTTTTGATACACAACGCAATGTTCAATGCCAACCCAAACGATTTACATGTCTCAAGAGCTTGCTGTCTTAATGATACTGCTTTTATGGCGGATCACAGCTGCATTTCATTTCTAAACGATGAATGTGCTAAACTCGAGCAGCCTGGTCCCAAAGCACATCTCATTATATAAACTAAAGTTACAGCACAAATATGTCCAATTATGAAACGTCGACTCCAACGATATTCCATAAATATTGAGTTATAGTCTCTAAACACACAGTTAACTAGTGTTTTCAGTAGGTATCGACAACACGAACAACAGCTAATACCTGCACGGTGGTGGAAGTCTTCCTTTCAAAGCTGTACACTGTTTTTAATCCATACCTCATGTACCAGCTCCTGTTTCATTATGTATGACCAGAATTTTAATTTAATGTGATCTTTGGGGATATGTGGGGCTTCTCGCGGGCTATTCTGCTGGACTTCTAAGACAGGCACGTACAACTGGAAATGAACACATTTCCGTCAAGGTGTGCCTCCGTGGCCATCCAGGCTGAATACCTCATAGAGAGCATTACTGTACATGCTCGGCTACTCTGTATGTCAGTCGTCGCCAGTAGAGTACTGGGTTTAGGTTTTCCCTCTGTGAGATAGGTTTGATCCCCAGATCCATGCATAAAGGTAGTGCGGGATACTCTGTGACAGGTTAATCAAAGACCTGAGAAGCGTCTTCTCAGTTATAGCTAGCCTTGAGGCCTTTAAATGACCCCACAATTATACAATAAAAGGCTGCCCCAGTGCTTGTGTATTGTAGATATGTAAAATGAGTGTAAGAAACCTACCCAAGGAGAATCTATGGGTTGTTAGCATGCCAGAGTTGTATTGTACCAGCCTCAAAGCACATTTTTCTATCTGCATGTTCTATGCCATATTGGCAGTCAGTGTAGCACATAGATATTCAAACGTCTTGTCCATCTCTAGTCTTACACCTCCCAGTTTAGGTGCACCTCAATAGCTCCCATGTGGGTTGAAAGCCATACATTTTGTTTCGGATGCATTCACCTCCAGCACCCTCTGTTTGCAGAAGACCCAAAATACATCTAACAGGTTCTGTAAGTCCATTGGTGTCTCAGATATCAGCAGTTTGTCATCCATAAACAGGAAGACAGAAATCATGCACTTACATAATTTTGGAAAGTCACTGCGGCAGGAACTAAGAAAATCAAGCACACCATTTATGCATAGTGTAAATAATGCTGGGGCAAGGACGCATCCCTGACGCATAACGAAGATGATAGGTATACATTCAGTTAACTCATCCTGGGGCCCCCATCTCACTTGAGTGTAAGAATTCTCATGCAATCTCATTAAAATGGATAATATGTTCTTCTGGACAGCAATTTATTTGAGAACTGACTACAACTTGGTAAGTGTGACCAGGTCAAAAGCAAACCTGTGGTTGTCAAGAGTGACATATTAATGTCCCTTTCCGAGAACAACAGTCTCTCAGTTAAACAGACAAAACCTAAAAACTTAGTTAACAGCGCTGACCCTATTTGTAAAGCCAAGTGGAAGATAGGAGAGAATATAATTTCCATTGGCTCATTCAAGAGTTCTTTAGGATAATTCAACAGTAGTTTTTTTGTGTGCTGTCGATGAGGCTTATTGGCAGATAATTGCTCGGACTTTCCCCTTACCCCTCTTTGTAATTGGGAATTATCACCATCCCAACCCACATGGAGGGAATTTCAATTTCTGCCAAAACAGCATTTGAGATGAGATTAATATAAGGACCTCAGATCATTGGGTCTGACAATAGTAAATGGCCTGGTGCTTTATCAGGACCTGGAGCCTTGCTTGATATAGTGCTTTTTATTGCGCGGACTGTCTCTGCTAATGTTACTGTGAATGGTGCTATTGTTTTAGAGAACAATATCATATCTACTAACCCATCATCATTGCACAAACTCTTATTAAGTGAATGCAGATTGGTAAATTGTTCTTTCCACGTTAAAGGCTGTCTATAGTAATTCTCTATAGTCTGATCATGACGACTCCTGCATGTTACTTTCAACTAGATTCATCAAAGTCCCGATTTGCGAGTCCTTAATAGCGATTATTAAGGAATCGCTATTAAGGACTTGCAAATCGGGATTCATGTAGAAATCGCAAAATAAATTGCGATTCCTACAGCCTCCTTATTTGCGATTAGCAAATTGCTAATCGCAAATAAGGAACAACTCCCCATTCATTCCTATGGGCCTAAAGGCCCATAGGAATGAATAGGGAGTCAATCCTTATTTGCGATTAGCAATTTGCTAATCGCAAATAAGGATGCGATTTCAAGGGTGCCAGGGGTGTCCAAAGGACACCCTGTAGCACCCCTGAAATGTGAATTTACACTGATGTTGTGCACACACATGTCCAAAGGACATGTGTGTGTGTAACATGCAACTTAGAAAAATGCATTTAAATGCATTTTTCTACGTTTTCGCTATTTACCACGAGGTCTGACTTCGTGGTAAATAGCGCTCCTAAATTGCGAATTTGCAATTTTTAAATGTTTCATGAATAGCATTTAAGGAATCTCTAATAGAGATTCCTTAAATGCTAATCCTCGCAAATTTGCGAATTCTTTATTAGCGATTTTTGCATTTGGGATGATGAATCCCAAATGCAAAAATTGCACTCTCAAAGGACCAGATTCTCAGAATCTGGCCCTTTTGCGAGCGCATTTCGCTTGATGAATCTGGCTGTATATGCCAGACAACCTGGTACACTTTTTATTTGCTCCTTCTATTAGATGTGTCCATTTGATATCATGCCACTGTCTTTTGGATTGTGCTTGTACCTTCCTATAAATGTTTCTGGCAATTCATATGATTTCAGTGTTCGTCGCCCTAATTGTGCTAATTAGGTATTCCTTTGCTCTCTTACATTCCTATATCTACCATGTAGTTTGCTTCAAGATGGGGTAGGCTAGTTTTATTTCTCTAGTAGTTTGAACAACTCAACATGTGTTCGACCCACACTGTTGGGGTTTAATTGTTGTCTGATATTTGGAACAGGGATTCTAAGCCATTGGCCACTTCCTAATAATGGGTTAGATGATAACTTTGAGTACTGCATTATGAATCCCTAGTTCACATTACATCTGTTGCTTGAGATAAATAATTCCACCCCGACCAACTGACCTGTTGTTTCTAACAAAGAGAATATTTTCAGTAAAATAAAGGGTTTTATGGTTACTATCGTTATGTTCTACTATAGTCATATCAGTCAGATCCATCCACGACCTTGAATCTAGCAATATATAATCAATCGGGTTGTATGGTTTAATCTATTGTAGCATGGCACCCTTTTTTATCAGAGCGTGTACGTCCATTACATACCTTGAGCGCTAAAGATATTACCAGGGCATTCAGCTGCATAGCTGTTGAAGTCAGCATTTAATCAGAGAAAGGATATCTGAGGATAGAAAATATGTCACATTTCATCTTTGCTATCAGTAATGGAGGCACCAGGTATATCCAGGGGCTCAAATGCTATGTTAAATTCGCCAGCAGCTATAAGGGCGAAACTATCATCAGTTAGCTCTAAGAGCGTTTCGAGTTGCCATAATGTTTCCGAGCCACTTTTCCTCTTGCTGTGCAGCTATAAACATTAGGAATGTTAGATTATTGTCATGTACTAAATATTAGATTAATACCTAAAATTGTTTGAGAATCATTCCTCAAAATTTTTCTCTTGCAGTTTGGGAAATTTTAACTCATATTGTGAGATTCGCCGGACAGTCGTCCTACCCCATTACTTCAGCTATACTATAATTCATTTACCCTGACAGAAATGATGGCATTGTGCACCACATCTCCTGAAAAATACAAATATCATATCTGTTTATAAAGAATCCCCAGTCAGGATCTAATAGCTTGGACTGAAGCCTAGCAATGCTCAAGATAGGATATTCAAATGATTAAGTTTGTTAGCCATCAAATTAGAAGCAATGTGCTGCTCCCCTGAATGTGTATGGCCTTTGTCCATAAAGGCCTGAGCATGTTCTGATCAGCTTCCACCACCCACACCAGAATTATTTTGATTGGTGTTGCGTTCCCCTCTATCATTTCCTTCAGGGTAGATCTAACCTAGTCCCAAGTAACCCGGGCTCATTCATTCCACTCAATCAAAAACAGAATCCCCATCCCTCAGCAACTGACCATGGCTGCACTTGTGTTTTTATGCTGGTGTTATCAGTTTCTCCCTACAGGGATGGCTATATTTAAATTGGAACGAGCTGCTGCCTGGAGTAAGTGTTCCCAAGTCCAATCCCACCAAACTGTCCACCAGCTTCAAATCAGATAATAAAAGCTCTAGGCAGTCATACTTGCTTTCATATGGAGAATGGTGTTTTTCATATTGGAGCGAGTTACAGAGTGACATTGACTTATGCAAGTCTAGTAAATGGATTAATGGATTAGTAAACTTTCATCCTCTCTTTCAAATTGGGGGAGTTTGGAGATGTTGATCAGAAACACCGCCCACTCTTTACACTATTGGAGGGCACCGACTAATTTCTCAGAGCATCATTTTTCCATTCACCAGCAACCACCCTAAACCATCCACAAACACAAACATATGAACACACTCACAACAATTGCACTCTACACTTTTAAGACAAACAGTAACCAGTTAACATTGTCCCAGCAACCACTAAAAGCCACCCCAAACCACGCTTATAGACCCTTCTTCCCCAACTACCACACAATGGCACCTTCACTCACACACAGAACTCCACTCTATCCTAAATCAACACATCGTCAAAACAACCTAAGTCCACACGAAACATAATTATATACCATACAACACACACTCCCTGCTCATACAAAACACCAGATCTACCTTCTACTTGCTCCTAACAGACTCCTACCTGTCACAACCAAACCTATACTCAACCTTCCATCATTTCATCCACCAACACCCTCCTACTCTTTTTACCAAAAAACATAACCAAAGTGCTTACATTCCACTCTACCACAAATACTACCTCTTCCAGCGATCATATCTAACATAAACACCTTTAACTCTTGTCCATCCCCTCTCACACACCACATACACTTGTTTCTAAAACACATCACCACCTGCTTTACCATTCAGCTACCATTCACCAACAATACTTTACATACAAATACTTCTCAGAGAACAACTACATCATCATCTCCTTTCACTACTCCTCAAAATTAAAACACAACACACAGAACAGCGCAACAAAATCTCCTCACACACACACTACCTCATAATACTTTCTGTCACAAACTAGAAACATACACGTACTCCCACCCTCCTGGCTGCACAAAAAATACACACCCTACTCCAACTCTACTGCCAAGATTTCTCTCTTCCCCCACACCTAACACATATATAACAACACAGCAACTCTCTTTCAACCGCATACCATTCCATTGGACAATTTAGAACCTTGCAACATGACCCCCATGCTGCACCACCACACCTACCTTATACATATTCCACCCTAAACAGACACAAACAAAATAAACAAATTGCCACTCTTCACAATTTCGTATCTCCATATCTACTGCACAACAAGGCTACTCTACAAAAACAGCACAACTCACTAACAGATTTTTAACCAACCATCTCCACCACCTACACACAAAGACCCAACAAAATGCCTTCTTAGCCTGCTGGACACGGAATACGATACTGAAAAGCTACACTGTTGCTATCCTCATGCAGCTAATACCAGCACTAAGGACACACCTGCTATAAGTCCACAAAATACTGTTCACTCTTTTACAAATCAAGGTCACACCATCATCAAAACACATTCTCTAAACTGTCTGCTAACTAATGATGGATTACTCTCTAAAAACAAGCATCACATCTATGACCTTCTCATGGCACACAACCTGACTTACTCTTCATAACTGAATCATGGTTGGTAGATGACATGGCTCCAGTGTTGCATGAAGCCGTTCCTCTAGGCTAAACTATCACCCAAATCGTATAGGCAAAAGAGGAGGTGGCCTAGAGGTTGTATTCAAGCAAACATTTAATATCAATAAAGCTGACAACGTACAAAGTTGTGGGGCCCTCTTCCCCAGATGCAACTCTACACCATCTTCCTCCTGTAACTTCCTACTCCTTTACAGACCTCCACCTAATAATGCAATTTTCCCAGACACACTTCTAGACAAAGTTTCAAACCTGATAACACACAAGGCAACTCACCTAAAACTAGAGATAAAACTGAAAAATAGAAAGCTGCACTTGGCTCAAAACAAACACAAATCAAGACAAACTTGACCTACAGAAACGTAATAGAATATACAAGTCAACAATCAAAATGTTTTTTAAAAAGTTACTATTCAGACAGAATTCAAAATGCTACATGTGCAAATAAAGAATTCTCTACAATTCTCATTAAATTTCATAAACCAAATTGCCTAGAAGGAACTTATCCCATTACTCAAAACTTCACAGACAAACTAGCAAATCATTACACAACCAAAGCAGACACATTAGACTCCTGTTTAAAACCTAGGAAAAACCACCAGCACTGACCCTTTTCTAAAAAATAACTTCAAGAGTAGGCTAACCCAGCCTCTGCATACGTTCCAACAAATATCACACAATTAATTCATGGATCTGGTCAAGGCAAGCAAACCTGTTGGCATTACTTCTGTCCCATGTCCACCACAAACCTTCAAGAAAATTATTCTTACTACCTCTTCTTCCATACCAGTAAAAAGAATCATCAACAATTCCTTAACTACAGGAATATTTTCAGAACACCTAAAAAAATCATATATGCACCCATTACTAAAGAAAATAAACGTAGACAAGATTAACCCTGACAAATACATACCAATTAAAAATGTACCTTTTCTGGGCAAACTGATAGAAAAAGCAGCATTCGCCCAGATGTCACTATTCATTGAAGATAGGTCCATACTTTCAGACTTCCCAACATGATTCCATCCAGGAAGAGGCACAGAATCTGCCCTTATTGCCTTCTGGGATGACCATAAAAACACAGTTGACCTAAACGAGGTTGCTGCACTACTTCTCTTGGACTGCTCAGCTGCCTTTGATACAGTTGACCTTGACACTCTAATACAAAGAATCTACGAAGCCGGCATAGAGGGGACTGCTCTCGATTAGTCACATCCTACCTTCAAAACAGAACAAATGTAATCTGTACCCCCCATTCTCATCCAAATCGTACTTCACAAAAGCAGTGGTCCCTCAAGGTTCTATCATCTCACCAATGCTTTTCAACATCTACATGATCAATGATTTTCACCTCACATGCTATAACTATGCAGATGAAACACAAATACTCCTTAAACTGAAAAGCCCCAAATACATTCTAAACTCACGCATTTTCAGTTGCCTCAGAGCCATAGATCTGTGAACAGCATGGAGTCATCTCAAATTGAATGCTTCCAAAAAAGAAATACTCACATGTGACAATTGGAAACATTATGAACCACTCACAGCCTGGCCTGACAACCTGAGAACACCACCTAAAGTATCTAAGGAAGTGAGAGGCCTCTGAATTACAATGGATTCTAATCTATCAATGAATACCCAAGTGGACAAACTAGCCAGATCAAGCTACATTACTATATAAAATCTGCAAAGCATCTTCCCCCACCTGGGATTTTCTCACAAGGTCCAGGCTACTTGTACTGTCTAAACTCGACTATGCCAATAGCTTTTGCCACGGATCTTCTTTAAGAACTATGAAAAGACTTCAACAGATTCAGAACTTTGCTGCCAAACTACTCCTACATGTAAAGCCATGAGGCCACATCTCACCTGCCTTGAAGGCCCTACATTGGTTACCGGTTGACAGAAGATCCACATTAAAGGAGCTTTGTATCACCCACAAACCTGTGCATTGAACAGGGCCTCTCTTCATCAGGAATGAAATCACTGAATACATTCAACAAAGGAACCTCCTCTCTAGATTGGAACCACACCTCAAAATCCCACCGTACAAGAAATAAAACAAAGGTGCCACATGCTACTCTGTTCAAGCAGCCAAACTATGGAACTCCTTACCCCCAAACGTAAGATCCATATATAGCTATCTTTTCTTCACAAGCATATTCAATAGTTGGCTCTTTCATTACATAACTACCACACTCAAACCGAAATGTACAGCAAATCCCAGTGTATATACGCATTTATTTGATTATATGTATGTATCTAGATATGTATTTTCATTTGCATAAATGTGTATAATAATTATGTTTATAAATATATATTAATTAGGCCTTCTTAACAAATGTACATATTAATTATGGTTATCTTATTCTATGTTTAACATGTATATTGGGAACTGCATAAATAAGTACTTTTTCTCATAACTGTGATCTACAATTGCTTCACTACTAAATTAATAAAAGGAAAAAAGGGAAATATATTTGGAAACAAATAAATTAGCCTAAAGGACAGCAACACATGAAAGTCTGAGTTTATTAAATACAACTTAAATCTAGATATATTACATTCCTTATAAATATCAACCTTCCATGTACCTATGTATCTTTATTTTTAGTACTTTACTACTAATTCAGCATCTCTAATGCACTACCCTATTTCCCACCCTATAACTCTCATAATGAATCATCTACCTCTAATCTCTTACTCATGCTAAATCCCATTCAACTACTATGATCTCCATAATAACTCTTTCTAGACTCTTTCCTCCTCTACTCCTCCTTGCATCATCTCAAACTTATTTTACTATTCGGACCTCCCAAACAAGCCTTTCTAAACTGTTCCCTCATGTATCCCTCCTAGACTCATCCGATACCTCATCTCTCTCCCTAATCTACTTCTAGAGACTCCTCCTTCCTCCATCTCTCCTTTGCTCCTCCCAAACCTCCTCCTACTGCTATGACCTCCAACTAAACACTTTCTAGACCTTTCCCTCCTCTATCCTTTTTCATCCAAATAACAGTCTAACATGTCCATAGCTCAAATTAATTTCATATTTCCTTATACTAATTCACCACTAATAGTTTTTGGGTTCCGGAGTAGCATGCTACTCGCCGAAAAGTGCTACGATGCCTCGTCAGGGGTAGTAAGCACTACATAAATGCGATTACAATTTAGGTATATGACTTGATTGTATGCTACTCAACATTTAAAATCACCCCATTGTGGTTTCTTTTAAGAAGCAAAGGGATCGACCCCACATATAAGCTGGTCAATTAAATTAAATTTGGATGTTTATCCCATGACAGAGATCAATTAGTTCTAATCTTCAAATGAAACGCAAGTAATAAAGCAAAGTACCCTTCAGTTCTTCGTCTCCCCACAAAAGTAACATACAGTCTTAGGCATGTCCATCAAAACTTTTAGATTGCAGAAAATAGTAAACAAAGTACAGACTCTAAGCAGTCCCCACCATCCTTTGCTGAGTCTGTGAAACCGGTGTCTGAAATCTCACTCTGTTCCATAATTTATTCAGACCACATAATTATTGGTCTAGGCCCCCCTTTAGCCTATTTTCCAACTCACACACAAGTGCTTCCACCACTATAACTACACTAATGAATTGTTCTGTGTCATTTATCAATCAATCAATCAATTCATTCTTTATTCGGATAAAAAGATATCCATAAAAGTACAGAATAAAATACCAGCACAAATATACATTAAAATATCAATACATACATAAATAAATAGATGGTTGAAACAATAAACACATGACTTAAAGCAGTAAGCACACAAGGGCATATACATAGTGCAAGAATCAGCGCGGTAAGTACATCATAGACTTAAAATTTAGTTGGAGCCAATAACGATGATGTTCCGAAAATGTAGCAGCATAATATAATACGGATCTGATAATATAATAACAGCAAAGTAATGTAAAAACACACATTAAGTCAAAAATAATAACAATGTGATTCATAAAATGTAGCAGCGTAATATAATAAAGTTCAGACAATTTAACAAATGGCAGCAGGATAGTATAAAAACCACAATTCGATGTAAGTAACATGATGTAATAAAATACATGCAATTACATTATGCAATCCACGTGGAGGTCAGGAATATAAAAGGGTGCAATCAGAACTACGTATGCAGTACTCATAGAGGCACGGGAGCGAACAGCCATTCTCAGACAGGTGCTAACACGGAGTGTTTACATTTTCCCCGTTAAGCTTGACAATATCCCCATAGGCCACCTTAAAATCAGTAACAGCCGAAGCCTTAAAAAAGAGAATCACAGCTGTTTGCTATATATTTTGTAGAAGTTGCAAAAGAATAAAAAATGGAACATGGATTGGCTACAACGACACCACAGGGACAGGGCATTTGCTCAAGATTGACGTTAAAGCCTAAGTGGAAGCACAGTAGGTATTTTAAAGTGCCAGCCCTAAGGCGAAAGAGCAAACTTCGTTCCCAGCGGTTAGTCACTTTTAAGAGATAGCTAGCTGGAAGTATTGTGGAGGGGCCATCAGCGTACACCATAGTTATATACCAGGCGACTGAAGATTTCAACATTTCTTGCTTATATCTCAAGTCGCCATAATATTCATACAAGGCCTCCTGGATAATCTTTTTGTTAATGCCTACCATATGGCTTGGGTTTGTAAAGATATGTGACAGATTTACAATAGTCAGGATAGACTTGAAAGCCGCCAACTATGGTATGTCACTGCCCTTATCACATTTCAGGCAGTCAACTATGATTTCTCTAGTTAATGTGGCTGCAGAATTTTGTCATACTTTTATCCAAAAAATTGCCAGGCGGGACCTGATGTAGTCCACATTAGAGGACAGTTTTAACTCATGGTGGCATACAAAGGATGAGGAACAGATCGGTGCACCCAAAACTCTCCAGCAGAATCTATTTACTTCTACCTGAATGCTGTTGCAATACACGTAGCCCCAAACTTCTTCTCTATATGTTGCGATAGGTATACACTGAGCTTTATATATTTTCTTTTTAAACATTTTTTTTTATCCTGATATGACCTTCGTAAATGCAACAACCTCTCAATCTGTACCACCCTTGTCATTTTTATCTAAGGGGTATAGACTCTGCTGATGGTGTTGATGTGGAACCCAACCACACCACTCATCGGAAGCTGACCAAGAGGTCTAATCATTGGATAGTACAAATAGATTAAACTCCGACAGTACCAGCTAACAAGTTCCAAAACAACCCCACATATGCCCTACCCCTATTCTGATTGACCTTTTGATCCAAGTCTCTAAAATATCATACCACATTCCACCAGGCTCTCCAAACTGGGGGAAGGGCCTGGCGCCAAAGCTTACAAATTTCCCTTCTTGCCAAAAGGACGAGGTAGAATACCAATTTACTCTCAGCCCCCGAGAACCTCATGGAACCATCAGGCTTCAATATAGTAACAAAAATAATAAGAGAGGGGCTTACCTCAACCTCCATGCCCAGCACATCAGACAAGGTCTTACCCACACCGCCCCAAAATTCTTGAATCAGGGGACACACTGCAAAAATGTGAACATCATCCGCATTCAGGCCTCCACATCTCATACAGTTAGCTTCTCCACTTCCCCTTATTTTGGCAAGCTTCAAGGGGGACCAGTATATCCTGTGCAATGTGAAGAAATGTTTTTCCTGAGTCCAGCAGATTTGATAAGCGGTATAAAATTTCCAAAGATACTTGCCATAACTTTTCCAAATCTTCACTCGGCAAGCACTTCCCCCCGACCAGGTATAGGGGCTCCATTTTCTTATCTGCTGCCGCAAGAAGATACTGGTACTACCAGCCTACTTCTTTTTTTTTTAACCGTTGGATCTTGCAACTAGTCTTCCATGGAGGTATACTCAGGAATTAACCTACTTAGGCTTTTACACCATGAAGAGATTTGATAGAATTTAAATCTAGAAAGAGTTCCGCTTGTAAAATTCCACCAGTCTTCCCAGTGATGACAGATGTTCCCCTCCATTATATCCTTCCAATGTAGGACTCCGGCCTCTTTTAATGGCTGAGATAGAGTATCTATAAGGTATTCCGGAGATCCTGTAGAGTCCCACACTTGAGCCCAGTCACTATAATACGGCAATCCTAAACCAGCTGGACACTCAGTCCATAGCCTAGCCGCCATATATAGAGTCTTAAGCCTGATCTTTTTAAAATATTTGGGGGCTCCAAATTTATACATAAAACCTACCTCATCCATATCTGAAAGCATGGCTTTGAACATACTACCAATCAAGGAGCTATCTGGTTTCAAAAGTAGCATCCTGCAGTTTTTTAATTGGTATGCCCAACAATACAGCTGAAGGTCCGGCAGACCCAAACCTCCCTTAGCCAGCTTTAGCCTGAGCTTCTTCCAGGATAACCTAATCCCTTTTGCTTGCCCATATAAATGAGGACATCTTACCCTGTATTTTCAAGAGAGCAGTTTTGTCGAATTCCAGGGGAATATTATTGAAAAGGTAGGCAAATTTAGGAAGAACACATATTTTAATCAAATTAGCTCTCCCATAATGAGATAACGGTAGGATCTGTAATCTCTTCAGTAAAAGCTCCACCTCCCTTGAAACTGTATCTAAGTTTGTTTTGTGGATCTTTCCTGTATCCTGGGTTACTATCAATACCAAGTACTTTAGTTCTTTAGAAAGCCTGACCCCTTGTGCTGGCGTATTCCAAGCAATAACCTCGGTTTTATCGCTATTAACTTGATAACCTGACACTTCCCCAAAAGGACTGTACTTCAGTCATTAGCTCAGATAACGTAGGATTAACATTAGAGGAAAATAAAATAAGATTGTCTGCATATAATGCAATCTTCCTGGTAAACCCATTGATTTTAAAAGGGGAGATATTGTCATTCTGCCTTAAACTCTGAGCCAGGGGCTTAATATCCAGATCAAAGAGGATGGGAGATAGTGGTTACCCTTGCCTTGTACCACGCTGTATCATAAACATTGCTGTAAGGTTACCATTGACCAGGATCTATGCCCGGGGAAAATTATACATTTTTTTAAGAACTTCCCTGAAATTGACTCCAAAACCAAAAGCCTTTAGAGTGTTATTAAGATAATGCCAATTAACATGGTCAAAGGCTTTTGCAGCATCAACCGTAGTGATAGAGAGGGGGACCCCTAATGTTGTGTCCAAATCCACCAAGCCTATTAAGGAATACACCAGGTCCTGCATCTGCCTACCCGGTAAAAAACCCTTTTGGTCATGATGAATAATTGACCCCACTACCTTACTGAGCCGAGCATTTAGTACTCCAGCAAAGACCTTATAATCATAATTTAGTAGTGATATAGGGCGATAAGATTGACACTGAGTTGGGTCCTTGCCTAGCTTCAGGATTAGTGTCATGACAGCCTCATTCCAGGAATCTCGCAGGGGAGAATTCCCTTTGAGGATCTCATTATATAATCTCAACCAAATTGGAATTATTTCATCCAATATTAAAGCATAGACTTCTATTGGGATTGCATCGGGACCGGCTGCTTTCCCTTTCTTGGTTTTATTTAAGATTACACATATTTTGCCCTCCTCTATATCTTGAGTCAGAATTGCTTGGCTCGCTGGATCCAATTTTGGTAGTTGTTTCTCAGACAGCCATTGATTGATAACCTCATCCTCAACCGATAACTCTTCCCTAATTCCACAAATGCTTTTTCAATATCCCTTTTTTCCTCCACCACTTTGGCTCCTACCTTGATCTTATTAATAAAATTACGGGACCTATCAGATCTACTTTTCATAGCATGTAATTTACCACAGTTCTCCCCCTGATCAAAATCGCTCATCTTGCTTGCCTCCCACTTTTGAAGCATTATTGCTTCGGTTTTGAGCCTAAACTTCATCTGTAAATCCTCGACCCTAGCTACGAGGATTTTGTTCTCAGCATCGGGCATCCGCCCCCTTATTAAGACTGTCTCTGCCAACACTAGCTGCTCTTCTAGATCTTCAATCTCTTTTTTTCCAATCTGGCCCAACTAACAACCGCCCCCTTTAAAGTCCCCCTAAGCCAAGCCTTGAAGGCGTCCCACACTATGTGAAGAGGGGCCGAATCCAGATTGTGTTGAAAAAAAGTAGCTGTCTCTTTCTTTAATAACTCAGGGGTTGAAGATTGCAAAAGGAATCTTCTGTTCAAGGTCCACCTTCTCAAGATAGGTGGACTTGAGAAGGTAGAAGATCCAGTATTAACAGCACCATGGTCTGAGATATGGATCGGTTGATATCTAATTAATCTTACTAAATCTAACTCAAAGAGGTCAATAAACATGTAGTCGATTCTTGAGTAGTGATGATTCCATTTACTATAAAAAGAATATTCTCTCGCTTTTCCCATCTTTTTCCTCCAAACATCACAGAAATTAAAACATTTTAGCATCGTCCCTAAATACGCTTTTACACAGGGGACCGCAATTTGTGTTCTGAGGGAAGATCTATCTAGGTTATTATTAAGCAAAACATTAAAATCACCTCCTAAAATTAAGGGAGCTTCAAAATGCACAAAGGCTGAACACAAATTATTCAAAGGGTCAATATCATCCTCATTAGGGCCATAATAATTGGCTAAGGTATATTTAATACCATGGCACCTGACCTCCGCTATTGCCCACCTTCCTCTGTTATCTATCTGTGATTTAATAAGCTCTATCTCTGCATTTGCTTTAATAATTATACCTACTCCCTTGGAACAGAATTGTTGTTTAGAGGCTATTACCTTCCCCACCCATCTTAGCTTCTCAAACAACGCCCTACATTCTGACAGTAGCAGGTGTGTCTCTTGAAGCATAAGAATCTTAGCCAGGTTATGTTTAAGGTGTTGCAAAACCAGACGCTGCCTCCTCCTGACTCTCAGGCTGTTCACATTCCAGCTTAGAATCTCAAGGGACTCTACCCCCGGGTCTATCCCCTTTCATAATCCTTGCTCTTCCCCAGACTGAGTCTACAGATACAAAATTAAGTCATATGAGGTCATATTTTGGATATTTATTTTGTATTTTTTCCCCAATGCTCCCCACTCACACACGTGTAACACCCCATCACCCTCCCACTCCACCCTTGGAAACCCTCCCTGATTGTTCCTTGGCAAATACATTTTGCCACTTCGGTTTCAAGCTCACTAACCTCAAGAAAAAAAAAGGAAAATTATAATGAAATCTTTCTGCTGAGATCCCTACACTGATATCCACACATCACTATCATTTAGCTGTTGATTTTTTATGTAACAAAAAAGTGTCCACCTCTTCAGTAGATCTAAAATTGTACATCTTATTATCAAGCATAACTTTCAGGAAGGCCGAAATCTTAATTGGACTTGCGCACCGAATTCTTTTCATGGGTCTATCCGCTTACCAAGTTCCCATTTCTATCCTCTGTGATTTGACAAATATCAGATCTTATTCTCATCCGCGGCCGGCAGTGGGCGTACCTGCAGGGCAGTGACGTGGGGAGGGGGAGGGGACAGGTGGGGGGTAGTAATGTATGGATTACGGAGCTTCCCAGGTAAGTAAACATTTGAATGAATAAAACGAATTTCGGTGAGTGCACTGCATCCCCAAATGCGATGCAGTGCGCGCAACAAAAGTCATTTTATTTATTTAAATGTTTACTTACCTGTAAATCTCCGTAATCCATACATTACTACCCCCCACCCTGCCCCTCCCCCTCCCCATGTCACCGCCCTGCAGGTACTCTCACCCTGCCGTGGCTGCTTATTCTACAGGTTGAAGCTTGTAGCTGAATTGATCTGAACTTCAACGCAGCCCCAAGTACCTGTTCCTTCAGAGAATACGATTGAATATACACCAAGATTTTCCTTTGTTTCTTCCGACCTAGATTGAGCTTGAATGGGTCCCTGTGGACCCGTTGAATCTCAGCCTCCCAGATGGACGACGAGGCAACCTGGGGAAATGCTTTAGTCAGAATACCAATAACAAAAGCCAGACCTTCAGCTAAATCCAGAATCCTAATATTGTTCCTTCTGGCGTCATTTTCAAGTCTCTCCAGTCTTTCCAAAAGGTCTCTCCCTCTTTCCTTTAACCTACTTCAATCTAGAGTGTTCACTTTTACATCTAGCGTAAGTTCTCCCATCTTATTTTCCAGCTTCTCCGTACGATGCGATAATGCAGCAATGCTTTCCTCTAAATTAGTACATGTGTCTTGAATCTTTTTCTGGTTTACTTCAGAAGTGGAAAAACGTTCCTTTATCTCTAGGGACAACTGTTCCAACATCTCCTGAATTAAGTCTGAGCCCGGTGTTGTGGTCACCTCATCCCTATCAGGACTTTCATTCCTCTTGCCAGCCCTACTCAGATCGATGTCTCTCCCAGCTCAAGGGCTGGCCTCGGAAAGAACTGCAAACCTATTTGGCGAGAAAGTGGCCACCGCTGGTTGTTTGATGTTCTGGACCAGGGCTGCCACCTGCTTCTCATCTTCTTTGTTACCCTGCATATTTAATTTAAAATAAGACCTTAAAGACGGGGTCACCCTTGCTGGGGGTTAAGTAGATGTCTTCTTCCTTTCCTTAATAGGAGTCAGTTTGCCGTCCTTACCAACATTATCAGGCCGACTCCTGAGTTTTGGCTTGTTAGGGACTCGGTTGGGGGGTATAGGTTGGCACTGGGAAACCTCTTTCCCTATGAAGGTTCTTGATCTTAATTTATATCTTTTCCCCTGAAGAGCCTCACCGGCCAGAAGACCAGAGCTACAATTCTGTTGTCCAAAATGACCTGCCTTAATTAGCTGAATCTTCCCCCCGCAATGCTGAAGAGCTAAGTCTATGGACCTAACTCCACTCCTAAGAGCTGGGTCATACCTAAGCTTGTCCTGCTTAAACTCTAAAGGGTGATTACATATGTCTATGCAGCGAGGATTTCAGATAACTAGGGGATCAGCGCAGTCCTCTTTAGGAGGCCAACTTATTCTCCTTATGCATACTGATAAACAACAAGCATAATGCATATGGGACTTTCCTACAGATATCTGGTAGCAAGGAATCAGCTTAGTCGGCTCAGAACAGCGGAGGCGCTCGGCGCGACTCACCAAGCACTCTGGCAGCCCTGAGACAGACAAAAGCTGGACCACATCATATCAGGTGGTGGGAGAGGAAGGAGAAGCTAAGTAGTTGAGAGACGGGGAGAGGAGGGAGAATCGCAGATACCAAAAGCTGGTTAAATTACCTCTAACCTGCAGCAAAAGCAGCTTATATAATCTACTTTGGGCTCTTAAACACTCCTCTCCTATTATGGTAAACCAACGCTTCTCCCCTCTAATGTCTTCTCTAATGTCCTGCTCACAAAAGACCCAAAGTCCTCCATACTACAGTCATGGCCACAGTCCCGGGCACAGACGCCAATATGTACCACAGCTCCTCTAATGTCTTATTTCTTATGTCCAATATCTTACTCACGAAACATCCACAGTCCTCCGTTCCACAACCACAATCCCGGGGGACAGATTCCAATATGTATACTCAGACCAAAAAATAAATAAATAAACATCGCTGCCTCTTTACCTTGTAATTCCCAGCCGTGGTCTTCCCAGGGGCTCCTCTCCAAGAGGACAACGAAAATAGCAAAAAACAAGAAAAAAACACAAAAAAGAAAACTCTAAGTAATAAGCCTGCGAACCTGCAAGCCGAATACCAACGGGGGCGTTCACCGTTTCAGCAACCACAGAGCGCGAAGCAGCCAACCTGCCGCTCACGGCTCACGCCCATCCGCCGATGAGGACCACAGAAACAGCTGAGCAGAGCCAGACCGCAGCTCGGAAGGGCTGTGGGTTTCATTAGGGACAAAAATAATGAAAAAGAAGAATGCCCCAGAAGAAACAGATGGAACTCCGGCTAACTACCACCAGCCAACAGCATCCTGACGCCGGCAGAAGTTATTGTGAGCTTGACCAGCTGCCGGCTCTAGCTGGCCACCATGTTCCCATCCCCGGATTTCATCCCTGTCTTTCCTATTTCCAGAGTTTTATATATTTTCAATAGGGATAACACTACCTCAGTTCTTCTGCGTTGGGGAGGCACAAGATCAAATTGACAGCCTTTAAAAATCCGACTATGTGCCAAATGAGCAGCCCAGGAACTATTATCTGAGAATATTAAGCTCAAATATGGGAAAGTGCTTGTGCATAACAATTTTTCAGAACCAGAGGAAATTACATTAACTGAGTGTTTTTGGGGATCACAACTCTTTAAAAATGTTTTTTTTAAATTTGTGCAAAGGTCCAATTTGTTCATAAAATCAACAAAGCCCCAAACTAAAATACGCAATGCATTAGATTTGCTGCCCATTAGGACTGCATCGTCCACATATAATAAGGTGGTTAGTTTGTTGCCGTTGATCATCGGGACGTCCATAATCAGTTTAGACAACTCATTATACAGCTCATTTATATATAGAATAAAAAGCAGAGTGGCCAGCACACATCCCTGCCTGACCCCTCTGCGGATGACAATGTTCCCTGAGACTGCCCCGTCCCTACTAATCCTCACCTTTTCCCCAGATCCCTATGTAAACAAGCCCAAAAATGCACCAAGGCCTCGTCCGGCCCATATTTTAAAAGACATAACCATAGGCGCAATCTGTTTACGAAATCAAAGGCTGAGGTGAGGTTCATGAAAGCTAGGTAGATGGGAGACTGCCGAGCTATCTTGTATTTACCAATAATCCAATTTAGATTGGGGAATTGTTCTATGGTTCCCAATTTGCTTCTGAAACCTAACTGACATTTGTTTAAAATACTGTCATCCTCAGCCCAACTCCTAATTTTATTAAATAACACCCGCCCAAGTATCTTAAGTGTTTATCGGTCAAAGAGATCGGTCTATAGCAGCTGGGGTTGGACCTGTCCCCCTTTTTGAAAATCGGAAATTAATACTAGTTGACCATGTACTGGGGATTTGGAAGTTTGTTAGGTTGTTAAAAACATTAAGTAAAAGCGGTGCCCAAAACGCCGGTTTATGCTTAATAGGGTCGTTGGGAAGCCCATCGGGGCCAGAGGCCTTGTTACCTAAGCTTTGGTCAATAGCATCCTCAACTTCAGATAACGGTATCTGGACTTGTGTAGCAACATGAAGGTCTGTGTGGACCTCGTTCTGCGAAGAGGTGTATACAATTTAGAAAAATGGGCTAACCATGCTTCACTGGTTATATTACAGCTTAAGGGGGTTAGTGTCTGGCCCATAGTTCTCATATTTTTAACTGCTGCCCATAAGCCGTTTGTGTTGTTAAATCTTGCCGCACAGGCCAAGTTATCCCATTGATCTTTCAGGATCTCCTCTTTCCACTGCTTACCCACTTTGTTATATTGGTTCCTCAGTAATCTGATAAGGTTTGCATACCTAGGTGCAGCTGACAAGGCAACGCAAAGCTCTCTATTTGCCCGGGAGCAGACGCTATTTAACCACTTGGGATTGTGGTTGTTATTAGATGCAGGTTTTGAGATCATTTGTTTAATGCCTGCGCATAAATGGGCGAAAGCAACAACTGCCTCAGGGTTGGGGTCAGTAGGCGACAGACAGGTATTGACAAATGATCGATAAGATGCTAACTTGTTCGAGAACAGTCGAAGATAATAGATTGCAGGCCCCTGGTTCTACAATAACATTATTTCTAAGGGCGACACTAAGTATAACTGTGGTCCCCATACACAGTAGGTATGACCTCAGCTCTAACTAAAATGTATTCAAGCGTGGCTGATATAAAAGCATAATCAATTATTGAGGCACAGCCGCAACCTCTGTAGGTGGGTATTGGGTGACTGTCATTATGATTTATGGCTGCAATGTTCATCACATTTAATATGTCGTGAATTGACAAATAGTCCAGTTATTCAGTCCCCCTTTTACCCGGATTTACATATGGTTCATGAACAATGACCGATTTATTTGCCCCGGAGATCTTAACATTAAAGTTGCCACCCAGACAAATTCCAGCTAAATTGTGATTCCCCATTTCAGTTTGTATATCTGAAACAATATTAAAAAGATTTGCAAAATTCATGTTAGGTACGATTAAAAAGACGTTATTATAAAAGTTAATAAAACAAATTGAGACCCCCCTTTGTATAAGTAAGGGCTTGGATGTTGGGACTATTTGTAGGGAAAGTTTTGACACTACCACCAGACGAGATGCTAACCCAAATAGAAAGGCCGCCAGAAGGATGCCCATGTTTTGAGGCAGGTGCAGAGACATTAAAACATTCAAAACCCTCAAGAGATAATTCCCTTGTAGCTCAAGTCTCCTGAAACATTAAAATGTCAAATTTATTTACCAGTTTAACCCAATCCTCATTGTTTGCTTTGGAGGCTAATGCTTTAATATTCCAGCTTAACACCTGCAGATATTGGTCGAGTGGCCCAGAGACGTCTTTTACCAGGGGGACGGGTACTGTTGTAGTAGGGACCGGTTCAGTGGGCGTTGTTGTGGGAAGCAGTCAATCTAGAGTATCTAAACCAGAAAGCGAGAAAAACCTGTTATGTGACAAGAACGGGGGGATGACAGGTATGTTATGACTGACATTGGGTTTGTAAAAATAGCCAAGAGGCAATGACCAGATGTCAGTGGGTGAGGAGCTATTATGCACTCTTAACATTAATATTGATTTTACAAGAGCCGGTCGGCGAAAGTTAATAACAACACAATCTCCCTGGTCTTGTCTGAAGGACCGACCCAGCCAACCCTGCGCACCATCAAAATATCATTGATGTTAGACACCCTGGACCCTTTATGTTTAGCCAGCCAGTTAGTACTCTTATTGTGTAATTGATCCCAGAACTCTGACTGATTTTTCCCTATAGGGGGCACCCCTGCTAAGACCAAGACATAAGGACAGGCCTAGGGTGGTAGGCTTAGAACATCCTTTCTTGCCTCAGGAGGCCCACAAACATTATTCCTGGTGGCAGGGGCCATACCCTGGGGATTACGTGCTAGGCTAGCATTATTTACGAGGGCTGTACAGGGTGCATGGTCAGCTGGTTGGCTAAGGGAATGTAATATGTTGGGGTTGAATGGCTTTAAAAAAATTCCGAGTGAGTAGGAGTCTTGGGAAAAATGCATTATTTAATTTTGCGACAGGTACAGGTATCGCAAGAGCCGATTAGGGAGGCAGCACAACAGTAAAAATTTGCTGTGGCATGCTGGGAACTGGTCCGCTCTGGACCTGCGGTTTATGTGACTTTCCCTGTTGTGATGACATCTTGGGTACGTCACTATGCGAACTAGACTTATTAATTAGTGATTCTAGATGATCCAAGCACTTCCAAAGTGTGGCAAAATTCTTATCAACAAGTTCCTTAACGTCCTCAAACATGGTATCTACAATAATGTCAATTGCAGTGTCTCCCAATTTAAAATTATTAAAAAGGGCTGGTGTGGACTCAGTCTGAGTCTTGGTATGAATTGAATGACTAGACATATCAATGGACATTAAAACAGCGGGGGCACTCACAGTTACTGTGTCAGCTGAGACCGCTGGTCCTTGAGTCCATGTACTTAAAGCGGTATGCTGTGGTTTTAAACGTGGTGGTTGTTTCCTCTTTGGGCAGACAAGCTTGGTTGCTTTCCTTTTTCTTTTTGCCCCTGTGATTTCTGGGTTAGGAGAAACATTTACATTAGCGCCAGTAACCTTGCTGCAAGTCGATGACAACAAATCCACAGCCTCAATAAGACCTCCAGAGACCTTGTTACCCTTATCTCCCAGTCCGCTTTCCAGGGCTGACAAATATATATATTGTGCTTGACTAGCGAGTTCAGCATCAAGAGAGGGCTGGTATGATCACTGTTCATTTGAGGGGGTAATTTGAGGGGTTGTTAGTCCCAGAGACATACGCCTCTCAGTTAACTCGATTTCAGTGCTAACTATATTAACAGCTCTCTCAAGCATACTGTCTATAGAGGTGGAGGCACTTAAACTAGGCATAGCAAGCCATTTGGCCATAACGAGTAATAATCACAGGAGCACGCCTTGCTTCACACACCAAACAGATGTCAGGGATGATGGAGGATGTTGGAGGGGTGGCCCAGCCCAGCCTCCTCCGGTCTCTGATGGGCGCAGATGGGCCCTCCCTTCTGAGGTCCGGGCACACCTGCGTGCATCCCGTGCTGTGGGAGCCATGTGCTCTACTTAAGTGCCTCCCGGCACTCTGGCGTGGGTGGCCTGTGCGTCGCTGAGGCTGCTGGGGTTTGTGGTCCCCGGCCGGCGTCCTCTCTCGCCACTGGGAACGGGACCTTGTGATGCCCAAATGCCCAAATGACTGTCTGGGCGGTGGCAGCAGCAAAAACAACAGGGCACCAGGTAAGTTTTCTGCTCCCGAAAATGCGGGAGTCCTGGGCTTTACTTAAGCACCTCCCGGCACACCGATTCAGCGTGGGCGGCCTGTACGCCCCTGGGGCAGCTGGGGCTTGTGGTCCCCGACCGGTGTCCTCTCTCGCAGCTGGGTCCGGGACCTTGTGACGCCCAAATGTCCAAATGACTCTCTTGGCGGTGACAGCAGCAAAAACAACAGGGCACCAGGTAAGTTTTGGGCTCCCGCAGCGCGGGAGCCCTGTGCTCTACTTAAGCGCCTCCAAGCGCTCCGATTCGGCGTGGGCAGCCTGTGCGCTGCTGGGGCTGCTGGGGCTTGTGGTCCCCGGCCGGTGTCCTCTCTCGCGGCCGGGTCCGGGACCTTGTGACGCCCAAATGCTCAAATGACTCTCTTGGCAGTGACAGCAGCAAAAAACAACAGGGCACCAGGTAAGTTTTCGGCTCCTGCAGCGCGGGAGCCCTGTGCTCTACTGAGCGCCTCCAAGCGCTCCGATTCAGCTTGGGCAGCCTGTGCGCCGCTGGGGCTGCTGGGGCTTGTGGTCCCCGCCGGCATCCTCTCTCGCAGCCGGGACCAGAACCTTGTGAAGCCCAAATGCCCAAATGACTCTCTTGGCGGTTCCGGAGGCAAAAACAACAAGGCACCAGGTAAGTTTACAGTTTATCAAATATAATGGCAAATTGTCTGAGCCAACTTCCAGCAATTACTCCTTTGAACAATTATAAAATGAATGCAATAAACTTGCCACTTTTTTGCCATACTCCATAATTAAGATTAGTCTAAACAGGCATATTCTGGTTGTGGGATCATATAAGCTCCACCCTTCATAGCTCAAGATATAGTCAGCTGCCGGCGCAAGCCCGTCTGCGCCTGGCCGGGCCCTGGGGCCAGCGGCGCAGGGCGACTGCTCTCCTACCCTGCAAACATCCTCAGAGAGCTACAATCCGCGCACTCGCCACTTCCCACTTCCGTAGCTGAGCGAATCAATTCTGCGGGCATCTCTCGCTGGGCGCTCAGCCCCCCGATAGGTGCAAGTGTGAAGCCAGCCCTACAAGGAGCGAAACATCTCTCCGTGTGTTGTACCTCAACACACGCTCTTTGGTAAAGCACCAATTAGACATATTTATCCTCCTCACCACTGAAAAACCCGATGTACTACTAATTACGGAGACTTGGCTTACTGCAGACTCCCACTCGGACATCCTGGCAACCCTCCCCCAGATTATTACATCCTCAATCCAAACCGCTCATCAGGCCGTCCTGGGGGTGGGGTGGCAGCCATCATACAGAAACAATTTAAATTTATCACCACGGCTTCCCTTGATCTACCAGAGGTGGATAACTTGGTCATTAATCTAGAAACTGAGGCTGGCGCCCTCACACTCCTACTTATATATCCCCCCAATCCATGCCCTTGTTCCCTATCTCGCTGAGTGAGCAGATGGCAAACCTCATGACGCACTACGCCAGAATCGCCCTCTTCGGCAAATTCAACTACTGGTTTAACGATGACAAAGCTGGTCCTGATGCTACGGAATTATTCGAAGCCTTAACCAGCCTCAACCTGGCCCAACAAATTACTACTCCCACCCCCATTAAGGGTCACACCCTTGACCACATCTGGACCCACGACGTAGTACTATCTCGCCCAGTCATTTCCCCCTGCATTTGGTCGGATCACCACCTGATCGACGCGACCATCTCAGTCCGAGGCAGGGTCAAGGCCCCTAGCCTGGCAGGTGGGCTTTCGCGCAAATGGAGCTCCTATGACTTCCAAGGCTTCCTCGCCACGCGCCAGTGTCGAGTTAATGGAAGGGGACACCACCAAATGGCTACAAACGGCCAGTGACCGGTTTGCTCCTCTCACTGAATTTCCACGCACCAGACACAGTAATTCGCACAGATGGTTCTCTAGTACACTTAAAGCACACAAACTGAAGTTAAGCCAGTTAGAACGGAACTGGAGAAGCAACTACTCCGATACCGACTGAACGCTCTTTGTCGCGGCCCGCAAAGACTACAAAAGCGTGATATCCCTGGCCAAATCTACTCACGTCTCTGACAGAATCCTTTCCGCCCATAATAAATCAAAAGAAATCTTCAAAATCATGAATGATCTCACAACGGACGACAGAACCCTGCCGACTCAGGTTCCTACACTAGAGACATGTAACGCTCTGAATTCCTTCTTTATCGGAAAAAATAGCCAACATCAAGAACTCCATCCCTCCCCTCACCCCTGCAAGGTCTGGGGATTCCACTACCCTAAACCATATGTCCCTGACCCACTTCTCCGCCCTCAACCCTAGCACCCTGTCAGAGCTCTCGGCCCGTATCAAGTCAGGCTCCCCCAATGACTGCTGCCCTCCCTCAGCCTTCAGAGACGTCTGTCTCACTCTACCGGATGGTATCCTTCCCTTGCTGAATGCTTCCCTCAGCACTGGCACGGTCCCCAGCTCTTTCAAGGAGGCCATTCTAGTGCCATTGCTGAAGAAACCAGGAGCAGACCCTGCCAACCTCTCTAACTATCGTCCCATTTCCCTCCTGCCCTACCTGTTCAAGCTTCTTGAGGCCCACGTCACCCGCTGTCCCTCTAATTTCATCGAGAGCTCTTGCTACCTCGAACCCAATCAAGCTGGTTTTAGGCCAGCCCATTCCACCGGGGCCGTTATCTTGGCAGTATTGGACGCCTTGAGGGGGAATGCGAACAGGGGGACTCCTCAGGCACTTGTGCTACTGGATCTGTCGGCTGCCTTCGACACAGTGGACCACAACATCCTTCGCCACCGTGTCGGACAGGCCGGCATCCAGGGCCCTGCCTTCGAGTGGATCAAGTCCTTCCTCTCGGGTAGAGCGCAAGTAGTCAGTCTGGGTCCCTTCAGGGCGACCAAGGCACCCACGACATGCGGAGTCCCCCAGGGCTCCTCCCTCTCTCCCTTATTATTTAATCTGTATCTTCGGCCATTGATCCACTCGCTAAAGAGGTGGGACATCACAGGTTTTAACTATGCCGACGATTTACAGATCATTTTCCCTCTCGCTTCCCCCGATGCTGCAAATTGCTTTCAAACAGTTATGCTCCACATACAGCAGTGGATGAATCACAACCAACTAAAGCTAAACCCAGGAAAGACATAGCTCATCCTGCCTGGAAATAGCTCAGCACACTGGGGCCCCCAGTTCTGGCCAAATGAGCTCGGACCGCCTCCTGCCCCAGCGAGCACAGTGAAGAGCCTGGGGGTGGTCATCGACGCAGAGCTCTCCCTCAAGGCTCAAGTGGGGGCTGTGATCTCATCTAGCATGTTCCAACTGCGCAAAATCCGCAAAATTGCCCACTTACTCACACATGCGGCACTGGTACAGGTAGTGATCTATGTAAATCAAAGGAGAGAGTAAGGGAAATTGCACAGACTATGTGTGGTGGGAACTCCTGATCCCCAGAAATTAGTTTTAACAACAATGGAGGAGTACCCCCTATATGCAAAATATACAATAAAGGAATTTCCTTCATATCTGGAGCATAAGGCTCAGGTTAGCAGTAATTGCCCCAACCCTTGATCGGACAGTAGTTGTCCTTTTGAGAAGACCCCTCACTCACCAACCTGGTTGGTGACATGCTTCATCATTGGGGTCCCACCCCATAGGCCGAGTGCCCATAGGGTGTGCTGCGACACCTGGTTACAGTGGAGCGGGTTTTTTGTTTTATTATATGTGAAAAAAATTAACAGTGAAAAGTGTGTTAAAAAGGGTCAAGACTACTCACATCAAGACTTTATTCTTGAGTGCTTGATCCCTATTAAAAAATATATGTGGCACCAGTGCCTATTTAGGAAGGCTTTGGTGTCTCAAGAAGTGTGATAAATCTAAAAATAGCGTAGTGTGCTATGTGAGTTATTTAAAAATAGGTCTACATGTTTCAACCATATTCAGAAATTCTACTGGTTTTCGTCAGGACCGTGTGTTTTGAGCGGGGTGGTACACACACGCTAAGGCGCGCCCAGCCCTCGTTCAAATAAAGACCACAAATTGTGGTCTAATGTAAAAGTGTGTTTTATCCTGGTTCAGGAAAAAACACTTGAAGCGATAAATTAATGCTTCATGGGCATCGAGTGTTCCAAGACGGCAAGTATCCGTCCCTTGCGGCTTCTGCTCGTCTATCGTTTAAACCTACTTGGTTCCTCACTCAGAAATGCCCCGTGGAGTGACATACATGTAACCATTGTTTATTATTGTGTATGGTCTATTCTGGAGAACACTACCTACACTGATTTAAAAAGTGTCCAAGTTGCTCAGTTTCTTTGCCTGTGAAACTCTCTCTTTCATTTTTCTCTACTACTCTGTCCTTTTCACAAGTACGGTACAGGACTGTGCCCTACTTTCAGTAATTGTTGCCTTTGTATTCAATTTTATCCTATTATTCTATTTAAATAAATCCCTGGTCCGGCTGGACACGAAAACTATATAGTAACTATCGTGTTCTATATTATATTTGTTTACATTCCTTAAATTGCCTAGGACCTTTGTCTCTTGAAATAGCTTAACATAACATAACATAATCCCCCTTCTTGAACGACAAGGCAGGGCCGCATCATGGTAACAAAGATAGGCTGAAAACCACAAGTGATTCACTTAGGAGAGAGGTCCAGTCAGAACACACAGTTAATTGTTAAAAGGTCTCTTTGTAGTAAATGTAGGGACTGTGACTTAAATGATTCTTTGGATGACACTTTGTTTGCTGATGTGTTCACATGATCTATCCCGCTCCATATCAGCTATCTATAAATCAAAATCCCTATTCCATGTTCCTCGGACAAAAATGTTAGAGGGTAGTAGCAGCAATGGTACATTATAGATGCATACTGTTTTCCTTTGGCATCCTCGAGTTAGAAGCATTTTCCAAAAAATATCAAAGTTAGCTGCTCCCTAGGCTTCCAAGGGTCTTTTTTTTAATATCATTTAGCATATTCCTTCCCCCCCCAAAAATTATTCCTTTCTATGCAGCTGCACTGCTCCTAGGCACGAGTCTCACAACTATAAAATATTTTCCTTATCACCCAAGGGAAAAATACATTATGAGGATTGCTCTAACTTCTACCTTGACCTATGCCAGACCCGCCAGACCCTGGAGATTGTATTCTTTCTTTCTATTCATTCATTTAGGACCACTGATGTAGGTCCTGTGGCAGCCCTTCAGCTTGCTTATCAAGAATTAGGGTATGTTATGCCACATAAGTACTTTGCAATATATTGTCTACATTGGAATGACAGTTCCCTGAATGCAGAATACTGATTTTGGGCTGCTTGTTAGTAGCTTACCGACTTTCAGACTTCCAGATTATCTCTTTGACATGGTAGCTTAATGTGATTAATGCTTTCCTAGGTACCTTGCATGCCCAAGTCAACTAATGGATCCGTCTCCTCATTTGTTTTGAAGGGGATCATAAAAGAAAATGATTAAGACGTGTTCTACAGGAAGCTGAGAATAATAATTGTAATTATCATCACATTGATGTCAGTGGTAAACATTGTCCAAAAAGCTGTGAAGTCCAAGCTTTTATACTGTTGTTCCCCAGCGGAAACAGAAATGATTTAGAGTGGCTGATACGCGGTCTTGCAGTCAACCCAGGTTCTCCTTCTCCAGAAATCCTGGAATATGGTTAATGGGGTCTTCTAGATGTAACAGCATCTGTTGTGTGTACAATTAAATCCCCACATTCATGTCAGCCCGCTGGTCACTATTAGCAACATCTGTCATTCTCAGACTTGCAGAAATGTCATCAATTGAGAATGCCTATAACATGGGACAATGGGCGAATGCGCCCCATCTATTTCGTAGAAGTTATCTGTGTGAAAATATGATGCGCGTTTTTATTCATGCAAAAGTACATATATCATCACTTATCCATTAACGTTTGTATTATGAGCTCCCAGCTCTAGTTGCTAAACACCTTTTTCTAAATCTATGCTTGTATTAGGCAGAGCATGATAATCCATGTCTTGCCAATAACTGTGAAGAGTCTGATGAGATTCCTTCTAAGGTGCACAGAGGACGACTATGCATTGATTTGGGTACATCAGCATGTTGTGCACTCTTTTTTCTACCCTTCTCGCTGTAACTGTGCTCAATGTTGGTAGCAGCGTTTACCAGTGAGAGCCGCCAGTAGATGACCATCATTGGACAGAGCTCTAATGGCTGCATGCCTAAAGGGAGGGCACTTTCAACGCCTCGTTAAAGATTGAAGTGATACTGGGCAAAGATAATGGGACAAGCCTTGTAAAATTCTGCTCTAATCGCATTACTGACCATAGACTCAGGCACGCCTTGGAATCTGGTTGTTCTCTCATTCACAAATAGGGGTTTGTCCATCCCCACGATAATCACTGCCTGTTTGAAGGTGTGGTGCACCTGCCTCTTCTAAATAAACCTATTTAATCTCAGCATACATAGGCAAGGTTTGTTCATAAAATTTCACATAGCACTTACACAGTACTGTAGTAATCTGGACCTGGTGGCACGTTACCAGAATACCGCAACTAAAATATCAGATCTTCTGACAGAAACATTGTACCATTATTATCTTACCCAAAAATAGAACCCCCTGCATATGTCTGAAAGGTTGTAGCGCAAAGTGAAGTCCAGCACACACTGAACCCCGATAAGACACTTCGCGCTCAATGGGGGAAACGTACCAGTAGCAGAGTCATACATGATACTAAGGTTCTCACCACGCATTAACTCTGAGTTTACGTGTGTCTGGTAATGTAGCACACTCCTGCAGCAAGCAGAGTCTGGGACCTTGCGGCTTCTGCGTTAATGGGGCAAATTGCCATACCTTCAAGGAACCCATTTAATAAAGTAGTCTGTTTCATAAGTATGGACCGTCATCATTTTAAAGTACTACCCATCGCCCCAGCGAGTTGAAATAATCACGGAACCTCTATTAGTTCCATGTCAGCCCTCGTAAATGTTTTTGTGTGTTTACTTTGCATGGTTTTCTACAGCACAAACATGCCCCAAAGGCATTATATCGCTTCACACAATCCAGCCCAGGGGTGTCTGAACTTAGTGCAGCATACTAACACTTGAGCACGAAAGTCCAGGTTGTTGTATTCCCACACAACCCTACTTAACATACTTGCCGGTATGGTGTCCATGCTTTCTGGGTTACTAACAGTCCCATAAAGGTGTCAGTGATGCAGTTAATTCAAACCCAAATTTGCTCGTTAGAATCTCACGCACAAGCAAGGTAAGAGACATTAAAGTGTTTATTTCAACAGTTCTGTCCTGTTGTTTAGCATATGAGTAATATCCACACAGACTATAATTAAAACAGTACTTATGCATGTCACTAAAAGCAAGAATGATATGACATTTCTAACGTGAATGTTCTTTACAACCCACCACCCTAAAGACTACTTCTATGCGCCACACTATGAGAGCATGTTTATTTATTTATTTATTTATAAACTTTTATATAGTGCGAACAAGATCCCGAAGGATATCAGAGCGCTATACAATAAGTTGGAGGGGAACAAAATGAAATATACACAGCAATTGTGGAAAGAAAAAAAACCCAATGCTAAACAGTAAACATTGGTACACATATAAGGTAAAATATTATGCAGACAATACGATCCGTGACTGTTAGTTGTGCCATGGAGCTAGAAATAAAGAGACAGCTGCCTTATGAGTGCCTCCACCCCTAATGGTAAGAATGTGCTCATTAAGAATCTTTTGGCTTCCAGTTTAAAAAGCCGTTGTCGAGGCGAGTCTGCGTACATCCGGAGGAAGAGAGTTAGTAGCTAACTTGCCTCCAGAGTTTATTGGGATTCTGCGCACTGCGTACATGTTCACAGAAGAGAAGGTGTGGGTATCAGACTTCAGCCGCTCCCTCAAAAGGACAGAATCCATCAGTTGAGTTAATCTCCTCTCCTCCCGGAATTGGCTCTGTATCAGCTCTCAGCATAGAAATGGATGCTACAGCTTTCTCGCAGGCCTTTTTATGATAATCTGCGGCAAAGACCTTTCTGAATCTGTGGTCAATTCATTGGATTTTCATAGGCTCGACTACTGATCTTTACCCTAGTTTAAGAACGTTCAACCTAGTTCAAGACATAACCAGTACAAACCAGCATGACAAAAGTACATCAAATAAGACTACATATTTACTTTGCAACTTCACGCTCCCACCATGAAACACAGATATCAGGCAACTTGTATCAGACTTATGTCACCCTAGGTGTTTACATTGTTTGAATGATTTGACACTCTTATGATTTCTGCGAAAGATAATGGCATGTGGCATATCAGCCAAAGGCCAAACACACAAGATTATGGACGGAATGTTACACAATGGCAAAACATTCACCCCCTGTCACAGATCTGGGTTTAATCCATCTTTATTTTGCTCACCAAGCCACCCCAGTTCAGACATGGCAATATTGAAATCAGTCTTGACCCTCTGCCTCATGGGAACAGTCCAGCCCGAACTGCCAAGCCATATCTTCCCTGGACCGGAATCAAGCATCGAGGACCGGTTTCTGGCTTTTAGCCATCTTCAGCCAGGATAGCTTGACTCCAGTAGCTTAGTGAGCATGGGACCCACGTCTGGGCATACCCTTCCCACATAGGGGGAATAGCAAAACACACAAGATGATGGCCGGAATGTTACACAATGGCAAAACATTCACCCCCCAGTCACAGATCTGGGTTTAATCCATCGTTATTTTGCTCACCAAGCCAACCCAGTTCAGACATGGCCATATGCAAATCAGTCTTGATCCTGTGCCTCATGGGAACAGTCTAGCCCGAAATGTCAAGCCAAGTCTTCCCTTGACCGGAATCAAGCATCCTAGGACCGGTTTCTGGCTATCAGCGGTCTTCAGCCAGGATAGCTTGACTCCAGTGGCTTAGTGAGCACGGGACCCATGTCTGGGCATACCCTTCCCACATAAGGTGAATAGCAAAACAAACAAGATGATGGATGGAATGTAACACAATGGCAAAACATTCACCCCCAGTCACAGATCTGGGCTTAATCCATCGTTATTTTGCTCACCATGCAACCCCAGTTCAGACATGGCCATGTGCAAATCAGTCTTGACCCTGTGCCCCATGGGAACAGTCCAGCCCGAACTGCCAAGCCATATCTTCCCTGGACCGGAATCAAGCATCCTAGGACTGGTTTCTGGCTATCAACCGTCTTCAGCCAGGATAGCTTGACTCCAGTGGCTTAGTGAGCACGGGACCCACGTTTGGACATACCCTTCCAACATAGGGTGAATAGCAAAACACACAATATGATGGACGGAATGTTACACAATGGCAAAATATTCACCCCCAGTCAAGGATCTGGGTTTATTCCATCGTTATTTTGCTCACCAAGCCACCCCAGTTCAGACATGGCCATATGCAAATCAGTCTTGACCCTGTGCCTCATGGGAGCAGTCCAGCCCGAACTGCCATGCCATGTCTTCCCTGGACCGGAATCAAGCATCCTAGGACCGGTTTCTGGTTATCAGCCGTCTTCAGCCAGGATAGCTTGACTCCAGTGGCATAGTGTGCACTGGTCCTACGTCTGGGCATACCCTTCCCACATAGGGTGAATAGCAAAACACACAAGATGATGGACGGAATGTTACACAATGGCAAAACATTCACCCCCAGTCACAGATCTGGGTTTAATCCATCGTTATTTTGCTCACCAAGCCACCCCAGTTCACACATGGCCATATGCAAATCAGTCTTGACCTTGTGCCTCATGGGAACAGTCCAGCCCGAACTGCCAAGCCATATCTTCCCTGGACCGGAATCAAGCATCCTAGGACCGGTTTCTGGCTATCAGCGGTCTTCAGCCAGGATAGCTTGACTCCAGTGGCTTAGTGAGCACGGGACCCACGTCAAGGCATACCCTTCCCACATAGGGTGAATAGCAAAACACACAAGATGATGGACGGAATGTTACACAATGGCAAAACATTCACCCCCAGTCACAGATCTAGGTTTAATCCATCGTTATTTTGCTCACCAAGCCACCCCAGTTCAGACATGCCCATATGCAAATCAGTCTTGACCCTGTGCCTCATGGGAACAGTCCAGCCCGAACTGCCAAGCCATGTCTTCTCTGGACCGGAATCAAGCATCCTAGGACCGGTTTCTGGCTATCAGCCGACTTCAGCCAGGATAGCTTCACTCCTGTGGCTTAGTGAGCACGGGACCCACGTCTGGGCATACCCTTCCCACATAGGGTGAATAGCAAAACACACAAGATGACGGACGGAATGCTACACAATGGCAACACATTCACCCCCAGTCACAGATCTGTGTTTAATCCATCGTTATTTTGCTCACCAAGCCACCCCAGTTCAGACATGGCCATATCGGGCTGGACTGTTCCCATGGGGCACAGGGTCAAGACTGATTTGAATATAGCTGGGTTCAAACTGGAAAGGCATGGCGAGCAATAAAACAATGGATTTAGGCCCCGATCTCTGTACTGGGGTGAATGTATGGCATTGTTCTGCATTCTGTCAATCAACTGTTGTTTTTGCATTTGTCACCCCGAGTGGGACGGGTATGCTCAGACGTGAGGCCCGTGTTCTCCATGCCACTGTAATCAAGCTATCCAGGCTGATGAGAGCTGAAAGCCCGAAATCGGTCCTTGGATTCTTGTTTCCAGTCAAAGGAGGACCCGGCTTGGCAGTTCAGGCTGGACTGTTCCCATGGGGCACAGGGTCAAGACTGATTTGCATATGGCTGGGTTCAAACTGGAATGGCATGGTGAGCAAAAAAACAATGAATTTAGGCCCAGATCTCTGTACTGGGGTGAATGTATGACATTGTTCAGCATTCCGTCCATCAACTGTTGTTTTTGCATTTGTCACCCCGAGTGGGACGGGTATGCTCAGACTTGAGTCCCGTGCTCTCCATGCCACTTGAATCAAGCTATCCAGGCTAATGAGGGCTGATAGCCCGAAACCGGTCCTTGGATTCTTGTTTCCAGTCAAAGGAGGACCTGGCTTGGCAGTTCGGGCTGGACTGTTCCCATGGGGCACAGGGTCAAGACTGATTTGCATATGGCTGGGTTCAAACTGGAATGGCATGGTGAGCAAAAAAACGATGGATTTAGGCCCAGATCTCTGCACTGAGGTGAATGTTTGACATTGTTCTGCATTCTGTCCATTAACTGTTGTTTTTGCATTCGTCACCCCAAGTGGGACGGGTATGCTCAGACGTGAGTCCTGTGCTCTCCATGCCACTGGAATCAAGCTATCCAGAGTGATGAGGTCTGAAAGCCCGAAACCGGTCCTTGGATTCTTGTTTCCAGTCAAAGAAGGACCTGGCTTGGCAGTTCGGGCTGGACTGTTCCCATGGGGCACAGGGTCAAGACTGATTTGCATATGGCTGGGTTTAAACTGTAATGGCATGGTGAGCAAAAAAACGATGAATTTAGGCCCAGATCTCTGTACTGGGGTGAATGTATGACATTGTTCTGCATTCTGTCCATCAACTGTTGTTTTTGCATTTGTCACCCCGAGTGGGACGGATATGCTCAGACGAGAGTCCCGTGCTCTCCATGCCACTGGAATCAAGCTATCCAGTCTGATGAGGGTTGAAAGCCCGAAACCGGTCCTTGGATTCCTGTTTCCAGTCAAAGGAGGACCTGGCTTGGCAGTTCGGGCTGGACTGTTCCCATGGGGCACAGGGTCAAGACTGATTTGCATATGGCTGGGTTCAAACTGGAATGGCATGGTGAGCAAAAAAACGATGGATTTAGGCCCAGATCTCTGCACTGGGGTGAATGTATGACATTGTTCTTTCTGCATTCTGTCCATTAACTGTTGTTTTTGCATTCGTCACCTCAAGTGGGACGGGTATGCTCAGACGTGAGTCCCGTGCTCTCCATGCACTAGAATCAAGCTATGCAGGCTGATGAGGGCTGAAAGCCCGAAACCAGTCCTTGGATTCTTGTTTCCAGTCAAAGAAGGACCTGGCTTGGCAGTTCGGGCTGGACTGTTCCCATGGGGCACAGGGTCAAGACTGATTTGCATATAGCTGGGTTTAAACTGTAATGGCATGGTGAGCAAAAAAACGATGAATTTAGGCCCAGATCTCTGTACTGGGGTGAATGTATGACATTGTTCTGCATTCTGTCCATCAACTGTTGTTTTTGCATTGGAATCAAGCTATCCAGTCTGATGAGGGTTGAAAGCCTGAAACCGGTCCTTGGATTCCTGTTTCCAGTCAAAGGAGGACCTGGCTTGGCAGTTCGGGCTGGACTGTTCCCATGGGGCACAAGGTCAAGACTGATTTGTATATGGCTGGGTTCAAACTGGAATGGCATGGTGAGCAAAAAAACGATGGATTTAGGCCCAGATCTCTGTACTGGGGTGAATGTATGACATTGTTCTGCATTCTGTCTATCAACTGTTGTTTTTGCATTTGTCACCCCGAGTGGGACGGGTATGCTCAGACGTGAGTCCCGTTGTCACGATTCACCCTCCCCGACCTCTGGTAAATCACTGCCTGCCCTGTTCTGAGAAACGGAATGGGAAACTACATATCCCATGATCCTTTGCGCCGCGCGCTCCTATGACGCGACGCGACTAGGGATTAACAGGAAGTCTTGCGGAAGACGCGCTGCCGATTATTCCTGCTTGTGTATGGTTCGAGTACTATTGACTCGTCTTTCCGGATCCTTGGTTATCGGCGGAGGCAAGTTTCGGCTTGCGTTGAAGGAACACGTCGCCATCAGCGTGTGAGTTCAGCGTTCTTGGTTTTCGGAGCCCGGTTGTGGAATATCCTGGTGGGGCTTAGGAAGCGCCTACAACATTGGGTGCTTTGGTGTGTTGCCGCTCGAGTGTGGATTAACTGGAGGGGCTTAGGAAGCGCCCGTGTCCTGCTATCATTCCAGCAACAGGTTTTCAGACCGAGTGGGGCACTTGCTTTCTTAGTGTGTTTACGAAAACTGTTTGTTGCATACTTTCAGGGAGCGTCTTGCTCCGGTTTGCGCAGGACACCTGGGTATAGGTGCCGCCTTACATTTTTCAGTACTCAGTACTCACTGTTGGAGCGCCTACAGAGCAGGATCTGTAGAGACGCTATACATATAAATACTGTACGCTGGGCATATGTTTTATTTTCCTAACTTTGGCGTTATCTACATTCTAGGGAATGTTGGAGAGATCTTGGGGTAGTCGCGTCTTGCACACCCTGAGGTTATTCTTCTAGGCATTTCCTCGGAGGAGAAAGACCTTTTGTTATCAACCACCGTTTACCAGGAATGTGATCGTTATTTTCATTATTTGGTTATATGGGGCAACTTTAGGTTATCTTTATCCTACACATGGGTAGGTGTTCATTGCTGGTCTAATCTTTCACGTTCCAGAAGGGGAGGGAACATGGGGGTTTGCTAATGCTCTCTATATTATATTTTCCAGTAGTACAGCCAGGGGATATAGAAGCCGCCCTTAGATCCTTCCTTCATACCGGCACACCTGTGGGATATACAGGTGAGGTACCAGGTGTTTTATTAAGTAGTAGATGTTCCAGCTTAGGGTTCTGTGGTACTTATCCATTGTTTCTGTAATTACAGGTTACGGTTACAAGTGCCCAGCTGCTCTCCTCCGGACCCAACTTTTCCCCCGCTTGATCGCCTTAACAGTCTGGGCACAATTACTGTCAGACTTGGGTTGATCTAGAGGTGGGCCCCCATATAGCATCGATCCAATCCTGAGGAGCGTCCAGAACGGACCTGACAGAATAATCGGCCTAAAAGTTCTGCTCCTCCTGGTTGGGTTGATACAAGGGATGGCTACCTTAGATGAGGTAGTAGCAGCCTTAGGCTTAGTTCAGGCTGAGTTGGCCGCTTCCCGCCAGGAAACGGCGGCGTTGCAAGCACGAATGGATGCTATGCAGCGGAACCCGTTTGATGCAGGGAATCCTGCCCCTCAGCCAACTTCGTTGGTAGTAGAAATGCCTTCTCCAGTTCCTTTGGCTCCCCCAGAAAGGTTTATGGGAGATAGAAAGAAAGTGCAGGTGTTTATGACCCAGGTGATGATGCACTTCACCTGTAAACCCAAATGTTTTTTGACCAATCAATCACGGGTTTCCTTTCTGATCTCTTACTTAGGAGGAGAGGCAGCCCAGTGGGCTGTACCTATAGTCAGGAATAACGATGGAATCCTGTATGATTGGGACCTGTTTCGTGCCGAATTTGAGAAAACGTTCGATAGGAGAGCTGAGACCTTCTCAGCGGATAAGGAGTTGCTTGTTCTAAAACAATTGTAATCACAAAGAGGTGCCCCCTCTCCAAAATCAATTATTCAAAATTATGGACCAAACACACACTTCTTTTTGTCCGGTCCGGTATATTTATTTATACCTTTCACTCATATTTTTCTGAATTGATTTTTTTTAAAAAATAGCAGAGAAAGATAACTCTACACAAACGAATAACCACAAAATAACTTACAGAAATATTTGACAAAAAAACAAATACACAAAATTATCAAACAATGAGCATAAACAATACATCCAACATTAAATTGCAATATTTAGGCAATGTAGGAAATCAATTGGACTGCAATTACTAACATCCAAAATTTCAATTGCAAAATTAAGCAATATATGAAAAACATTCGTCAACTTTTCTTTATGTGAACAAGAATGCAATTACTACATTCAAAGAGCAAAAAAGATATGTATCACTATTCTTCAGAAACCACTCTAGTTGTTAAAGTTCGCTCTTGCTGAAAATAGCCGACGCTTTTCAAGTTTGGACCTTTAGTGTCCAAACCATCTTCAGGGCTTTGTATTAATCTGTTGGGATGTAAAAAACATGGTTTTATTACAACCACTTAGCCTCTAATGTTGAAAAATCAACCGTTTGGATAAGCAATTGTACCTGTGTGATACTGCGTTGTCTAAGCTTTTTATCACTGGGCACAACTCTGTTCTTTTAACTGTACAGCTGGGCGCTTGGCTCCACGAATGACAGTCTGTGAAACAAACGACATATGGTCGTTTATCACTTTATTTAAAAGTCATGGATTCATAAGCTGCCTGATAGTGTTTTTAAATAAATAAATTTGCGTACCTTGAACCACGCTATCTTGCGTTGCACCAGGGGCGGGGAATGTCTTGTTCTTTGTTCTTTGTTCGTATGCACCTAATTGAATAATACATAACCTGATTTTAAACAACCCTATTTTGACTGTTATAGTGACAGGGTACAAATTTTTGATAGCAAACCGTACCTTTAAATCGAATGACGGTGCCAATCCGAACCCTTTTGTGCTTTCTTATTTTCTTTTTATTCTTCAAGTTTTTCAACGTCTCCTATTTATGAAAAGCACTCATGAGTTCAATGTACTTTCTACAACTAAATGTATTCAACTCAACACGGCCGCTTCATTTTTTAAAAAAACAGGTTTACATACCTGTGTTTTCGATAGAACGGAGGCGTCTCCTCCCGTCTACCGCCCCGTCCGGGGCTGCAGTTAGAAAGCGCCTTCGCCTTGTATTTACTGCTTGGCGGGTTCCGCTTTGGTAATAAATCTCTTCTCCTGATCGGGAAGGAGGGTAAAAGGACGCGCATTAGAAAACGCTACGCCTTCATTTAGCTACAAAAGGTGGTATCGCGCTAATCGGCTAGGTTCAAGGTACGCAAATTTATTTATTTAAAAACACTATCAGGCAGCTTATGAATCCATGACTTTTAAATAAAGTGATAAACGACCATATGTCGTTTGTTTCACAGACTGTCATTCGTGGAGCCAAGCGCCCAGCTGTACAGTTAAAAGAACAGAGTTGTGCCCAGTGATAAAAAGCTTAGACAACGCAGTATCACACAGGTACAATTGCTTATCCAAACGGTTGATTTTTCAACATTAGAGGCTAAGTGGTTGTAATAAAACCATGTTTTTTACATCCCAACAGATTAATACAAAGCCCTGAAGATGGTTTGGACACTAAAGGTCCAAACTTGAAACGCGTCGGCTATTTTCAGCAAGAGCGAACTTTAACAACTAGAGTGGTTTCTGAAGAATAGTGATACATATCTTTTTTGCTCTTTGAATGTAGTAATTGCATTCTTGTTCACATAAAGAAAAGTTGACGAATGTTTTTCATATATTGCTTAATTTTGCAATTGAAATTTTGGATGTTAGTAATTGCAGTCCAATTGATTTCCTACATTGCCTAAATATTGCAATTTAATGTTGGATGTATTGTTTATGCTCATTGTTTGATAATTTTGTGTATTTGTTTTTTTGTCAAATATTTCTGTAAGTTATTTTGTGGTTATTCGTTTGTGTAGAGTTATCTTTCTCTGCTATTTTTTTAAAAAAATCAATTCAGAAAAATATGAGTGAAAGGTATAAATAAATATACCGGACCGGACAAAAAGAAGTGTGTGTTTGGTCCATAATTTTGAATAATTGATTTTGGAGAGGGGGCACCTCTTTGTGATTACAAGTTTATATGACCCAGCCCTCCTTCAGCCCCACCAAGGGTCTACCTCCTTTTTGTGCTGTTCTAAAACAAGGCAATTCGGATATAGTGACCTACCTAAATCATTTTAGGAGATTGATTGCTGAAACTGATTGGCCTGAAGCCAAACAGATGGTTCTGTTTTACCAAGGGCTCACAGACAATCTCAAAGATGTAATAGCACAAGTTGAACCCCAGCCTACCACATGTGCAGCCTTTATTGATTTGGCTTTACGCTTGGATCACAGATTGAGAGAGAGAAAAGGTGAGACTGGAAAAAGAGACAAACCCCTGGTGTTCGGGGAGAAACCAGCCAGCGGGGACAAGGCCGAAGGTAAATCCGAACCTATGGACATTGGTGTGGTGAGAGCATCCCTCACTACCAGTGAAAGAGAACATCGTCGCAAATATGGGCTGTGTTTGTACTGTGGGAAGAAAGGCCACTTTCTACGTGAATGTCCGGTGAAACCGAAAGGAGGACGCTATCGTACCGGTCAAGGAGCAGTCTCCACTGTAGACAAGGGTTCGGAAAACTCCGATGCTTGAGTTCTAAGGAAGGGAGGGACTCAAGTGCACATTTCATCCCTTCGATAACCGAAGAAAACCGAGTGGGGAACCAGCTGTTCTTTATAGACATTGAATTATGGATTGATCAAGACCCTAAGTATGTCCGTGCCATGGTAGACTCCGGAGCGACAGGTTGCTTCATGGATTTGACAGAAGCACGGAAGTTGGGAGTAACCCCGGTGGATAAAACCGTCCGGGAAGAAGTGTTTGCAGTAGACGGTCATGTGTTGGAATCTGGTCCTATCACCCAACATACCCCGGAGTATGAGATGTGGTATGGGGGTTATCATAAGGAGCAGCTGTCGTTTAACCTCATCCAGGCCCCTAGTTATGGAATAATATTGGGACTCCCTTGGTTGAAAAAACATGAACCCAATATAACATGGAAAGAGCGATCTTTGGAATTCTCCTCTTCATATTGCCATGACCATTGCATCCAGGAGAATCCCCGACCGTCTATGGTACTGGCTGCTACTCACACCATTTCCACAGCCGCGGAAAAAGAGGTGGAACTACCTCAGTATTACCAGGAGTATGAAGAGGTCTTCAGTAAAACTAAAGCAGAAGTACTTCCTTCTCATAGGGAATACGATTGCCACATAGATTTAACACCAGGGTCAGTGGTTCCATGTGGTCGAATCTATGCATTGTCATAACCCGAAACAAAACACCTACGAGAGTATTTGGACAACCTACTTGCTTTGGGATTCATCCGACCATCAAGGTCCCCAGCAGCTTCCCCTCTTTTCTTTATTCCAAAGGCTAATGGGGAATTACGCTGCTGTATAGACTACAGGGCATTGAATGCTATCACCACCAAAAATCAATACCCACTTCCTTTGATTCCTGTATTACTGGAACAAGTGAGATCAGCCAAGATTTATACAAAACTGGATCTTAGGGGAGCCTACCATTTAGTACGCATACGATCAGGCGATGAATGGAAAACCGCTTTTAAAACCAGGTATGGGCTCTTTGAGTATCTTGTGATGCCCTTTGGGCTATGCAACGCCCCAGCCTCCTTCCAATTTTTCCTTAACGAGGTGTTGCGAGACTACCTGGACATCTTTGTAGTCGTCTACATAGATGACATACTAATATACTCTAATGATGAACTAGAACACATCCAACATGTGAAGCAGGTGCTGGAGGCTCTAAAACAAAACCTACTGTATTGCAAGTTAACAAAATGTGAGTTTCATGTCACAACGGTGGAATTTCTGGGAGTCATGCTCACTCCATCAGGGCAAATAATGGCTGAAAGGAAGGTACGAGCCATAGTGGAGTGGCCACAACCCACCACTGTCAAGGATATCCAGAAACTTCTGGGTTTTGCTAACTTCTATCGGAGGTTCATCTCTCATTTTTCGGATCTGGTGGCACCTCTCACAAGATTGACCCGGAAGAACACCCCTTTTTTCTGGGGAACCGATGAGCAAACAGCGTTTGATCGGTTGAAGACCGAGTTCACATCTGCTCCGATATTGATTCATGCTGACCCAAAACTCCCTTTTGTGGTAGAGGCTGATGCGTCCGAACTAGCGGTGGGGGCTGTTCTCTCGCAGAGGAGTGAAGATACCGGTCACCTACATCCCATTGCCTTCATGTCACACAAGTTAAATTCTGCAGAACGCAATTATACGATTGCAGAGAAGGAATTGCTCGCAATTAAAAACGCCTTCACGGAGTGGAGGCATTGGCTGATGGGTGCCACGCACCAAATCACGGTTTATACAGACCACCGCAATCTTCAGTTTCTGAGAGCCACACGCCATCTCACCCCCAGACAACTGCGATGGATGCTCTTCTTTTCGGAGTTCCATTTTGTGGTCACCTTCCGTCCGGGATGTGACAATCGGAAAGCTGATGCTCTCACACGTCAAGAAAGTCACCCAAAATTGATGGAGTCTCTTGAAACCAGCATCATCAAACCTCAACAGGTGGTAGGGGTGATCCATACGGAAGAATTTCTCCACAAAGTCAAGAGAGGCATCCAGACCTTTGATGGAAAACATGGATTCGGTTACACCCGGAATGGAGAATTCATCAAGGGTTGCCAAGGAAGGGGTCTCAATTGCTTCTCCCCACTCTTGCATTGAGACAACAAGTATTCAAGTGGTGCCACAATCTACCATGCGCAGGACACACTGGAGGGAAGAAAACTTTGGAAAAATTGCTACGCACTTACTGGTGGCCCACCATCCGGCCGGATGTGTTCGCTTGGGTTCAACGATGTGAAGTCTGTTCGCAGGCTAAAAGCGATCATAGACCAGCACAAGGGCTGTTACAAACAATGCCCACGCCTGTGAGTCCTTGGGAAAGCTTTTCAGTTGATTTTGTGGTGGGACTCCCTCAGGATCATGGGATGTCAGCGATAGTAGTAGTCGTGGACTACTTGACCAAGATGGGCCACTTCATTGCCTGTAGAGGGGTTCCCACAGCTAGTCAATTAGCCCAGTTACTGCTCGTACATGTTGTGCGGTTGCATGGCCTACCCAAGGTTATTGTTTCAGATAGAGGGGCACAATTCACTGCCAAATTTTGGAGGGTCTGGTGTGATCGATTGGGCATTGCCTCTTCCTTGTCCACCAGCTTTCATCCGCAAACGGATGGGCAGACCGAAAGGTTAAACCAGACCCTCAAACAATACCTGAGGTGTTTTGTTGATACCTCTACTGAGGCATGGGTCGAATGGTTATGGTCGGCTGAGGTGGCGTATAATGACGCTATTCATTCCTCTACTTTGTGTACCCTGTTTTTCTGTACTTATGGGTTTCATCCCAGATTCGCCCCTTTGAGTGTGCCAGGTGTTGAAGCCCCAATTCCACAGTTACAGACAAGATTGGTGCAGTTGCGGAAAACTTTTGCAAGCCAGAAAAAATCTTGTACAAGCTAAGCTTAGGTACAAAACTCAGGCCGATAGACATCGTAGGCCTTGTCCTGGGTACAAGAAAGGGGATTGGGTGTGGCTGTCCACTCGGAACATTCGGTTCAAAAGGTTCAGCATTTTCAACCCCAGGTTCATCGGTCCTTACCAGGTGATTCGTCATGTCAACCCCGTAGCGGTGAAACTAAAACTCCCCTCACATTTCAGAATACACCCTGTGTTCCATGTCTCACTGGTCAAGCCTGCACGGGGTCCGAGTCATTCAGCACCTGCGCCTGTGAGTGTAGAACAGGAAGTGGAGTATGAGGTGCGGCGCATCTTGGACTCTCGTAGAGTGAGGGGGAGGCTTCAGTACCTGGTGTCTTGGAAGGGTTATGGACCCGAGGAAGATTCGTGGGAACCTGTGGGTGCGGTTCATGCGCCTAGACTGGTGCGGAGGTTCCATTTGTCACATCCTGGTAAACCTGGTGGCAGTCAGTGAGTGTTGTGAGAGGGGGTGTACTGTCACGATTCACCCTCCCCGACCTCTGGTAAATCACTGCCTGCCCTGTTCTGAGAAACGGAATGGGAAACTACATATCCCATGATCCTTTGCGCCGCGCGCTCCTATGACGCGACGCGACTAGGGATTAACAGGAAGTCTTGCGGAAGACGCGCTGCCGATTATTCCTGCTTGTGTATGGTTCGAGTACTATTGACTCGTATTTCCGGATCCTTGGTTATCGGCGGAGGCAAGTTTCGGCTTGCGTTAAAGGAACACGTCGCCATCAGCGTGTGAGTTCAGCGTTCTTGGTTTTCGGAGCCCGGTTGTGGAATATCCTGGTGGGGCTTAGGAAGCGCCTACAACATTGGGTGCTTTGGTGTGTTGCCGCTCAAGTGTGCATTACCTGGAGGGGCTTAGGAAGCGCCCGTGTCCTGCTATCATTCCAGCAACAGGTTTTCAGACCGAGTGGGGCACTTGCTTTCTTAGTGTGTTTATGAAAACTGTTTGTTGCATACTTTCAGGGAGCGTCTTGCTCCGGTTTGCGCAGGACACCTGGGTATAGGTGCCGCCTTACATTTTTCAGTACTCAGTACTCACTGTTGGAGCGCCTACAGAGCAGGATCTGTAGAGACGCTATACATATAAATACTGTACGCTGGGCATATGTTTTATTTTCCTAACTTTGGCGTTATCTACATTCTAGGGAATGTTGGAGAGATCTTGGGGTAGTCGCGTCTTGCACACCCTGAGGTTATTCTTCTAGGCATTTCCTCGGAGGAGAAAGACCTTTTGTTATCAACCACCGTTTACCAGGAATGTGATCGTTATTTTCATTATTTGGTTATATGGGGCAACTTTAGGTTATCTTTATCCTACACATGGGTAGGTGTTCATTGCTGGTCTAATCTTTCACGTTCCAGAAGGGGAGGGAACATGGGGGTTTGCTAATGCTCTCTATATTATATTTTCCAGTAGTACAGCCAGGGGATATAGAAGCCGCCCTTAGATCCTTCCTTCATACCGGCACACCTGTGGGATATACAGGTGAGGTACCAGGTGTTTTGTTAAGTAGTAGATGTTCCAGCTTAGGGTTCTGTGGTACTTATCCATTGTTTCTGTAATTACAGGTTACGGTTACAAGTGCCCAGCTGCTCTCCTCCGGACCCAACTTTTCCCCCGCTTGATCGCCTTAACAGTCTGGGCACAATTACTGTCAGACTTGGGTTGATCTAGAGGTGGGCCCCCATATAGCATCGATCCAATCCTGAGGAGCGTCCAGAACGGACCTGACACCCGTGCTCTCCATGTCACTGGAATCAAGCTATCCAGGCTGATGCGGGCTGAAAGCCTGAAGCCAGTCCTTGGATTCTTGTTTCCAGTCAAAGGAGGACCTGGCTTGGCAGTTCGGGCTGGACTGTTCCCATGGGGCACAGGATCAAGACTGATATGCATATGGCTGGGTTCAAACTGGAATGGCTTGGTGAGCAAAAAAACGATGGATTTAGGCCCAGATCTCTGTACAGGGGTGAATGTATGACTTTGTTCTGCATTATGTCCATCAACTGTTGTTTTTGCATTTGTCACCCCAGGTGGGACGGGTATGGTCAGACGTGAGTCCCGTGCTTTCCATGCCACTGGAATCAAGCATTCCAGGGTGATGAGGGCTGAAAGCTTGAAACCGGTCCTTGGATTCTTGTTTCCAGTCAAAGGAGGACCTGGCATAGCAGTTCGGGCTGGACTGTTCCTATGGGGCACAGGGTCAAGACTGATTTGCATATGGCTGGGTTTAAACTGGAATGGCATGGTGAGCAAAGAAACGATGGATTTAGACCCAGATCTCTGTACTGGGGTTAATGTATGACATTCTTCTGCATTCTGTCCATCAACTGTTGTTTTTGCATTTGTCACCCCGAGTGGGACGGGTATGCTCAGACGTGAGTCCCGTGCTCTCCATGCCACTAGAATCAAGCTATCCAGGCTGATGAGGGCTGAAAGTCCGAAACCAGTCCTTGGATTCTTGTTTCCAGTCAAAGAAGGACCTGGCTTGGCAGTTCGGGCTGGACTGTTCCCATGGGGCACAGGGTCAAGACTGATTTGCATATAGCTGGGTTTAAACTGTAATCGCATGGTGAGCAAAAAAACGATGAATTTAGGCCCAGATCTCTGTACTGGGGTGAATGTATGACATTGTTCTGTATTCTGTCCATCAACTGTTGTTTTTGCATTGGAATCAAGCTATCCAGTCTGATGAGGGTTGAAAGCCTGAAACCGGTCCTTGGATTCCTGTTTCCAGTCAAAGGAGGACCTGGCTTGGCAGTTCGGGCTGGACTGTTCCCATGGGGCACAGGGTCAAGACTGATTTGCATATGGCTGGGTTCAAACTGGAATGGCATGGTGAGCAAAAAAACGATGGATTTAGGCCCAGATCTCTGTACTGGGGTGAATGTATGACATTGTTCTGCATTCTGTCTATCAACTGTTGTTTTTGCATTTGTCACCCCGAGTGGGACGGGTATGCTCAGACGTGAGTCCCGTGCTCTCCATGTCACTGGAATCAAGCTATCCAGGCTGATGCGGGGTGAAAGCCCGAAGCCAGTCCTTGGATTCTTGTTTCCAGTCAAAGGAGGACCTGGCTTGGCAGTTCGGGCTGGACTGTTCCCATGGGGCACAGGGTCAAGACTGATATGCATATGGCTGGGTTCAAACTGGAATGGCTTGGTGAGCAAAAAAACGATGGATTTAGGCCCAGATCTCTGTACAGGGGTGAATGTATGACTTTGTTCTGCATTATGTCCATCAACTGTTGTTTTTGCATTTGTCACCCCAGGTGGGACGGGTATGGTCAGACGTGAGTCCCGTGCTTTCCATGCCACTGGAATCAAGCATTCCAGGGTGATGAGGGCTGAAAGCTTGAAACCGGTCCTTGGATTCTTGTTTCCAGTCAAAGGAGGACCTGGCTCAGCAGTTCGGGCTGGACTGTTCCCATGGGGCACAGGGTCAAGACTGATTTGCATATGGCTGGGTTTAAACTGGAATGGCATGGTGAGCAAAGAAACGATGGATTTAGACCCAGATCTCTGTACTGGGGTGAATGTATGACATTGTTCTGCATTCTGTCCATCAACTGATGTTTTTGCATTTGTCACCCCGAGTGGGACAGATATGCTCAGACGTGAGTACTGTGCTCTCCATGCCAGTGGAAACAAGCTATCCAGGCTGATGAGGGCTGAAAGCCCGAATCTGGGCCTTGGATTCTTGTTTCCAGTCAAAGGAGGACCTGGCTTGGCAGTTCGGGCTGGACTGTTCCAATGGGGCACAGGGTTAAGACTGATTTGCATATGGCTGGGTGAAAACTGGAATGGCATGGTGAGCAAAAAAACGGTGGATTTAGGCCCAGATCTCTTTACTGGGGTGAATGTATGACATTGTTCTGCATTGTGTCCATCAACTGTTGTTTTTGCATTTGTCAACCCGAGTGGGACGGATATGCTCAGGCGTGAGTCCGGTGCTCTCCATGCCACTGGAATCAAGCATTCCAGGGTGATGAGGGTTGAAAGCCCGAAACCGGTCCTTGGATTCCTGTTTCCAGTCAAAGGAGGACCTGGCTTGGCAGTTCGGGCTGGACTGTTCCCATGGGGCACAGGGTCAAGACTGATTTGCATATGGCTGGGTTCAAACTGGAATGGCATGGTGAGCAAAAAAACGATGGTTCAGGCCCAGATCTCTTTACTGGGGTGAATGTATGACATTGTTCTGCATTCTGTCCATCAACTGTTGTTTTTGCATTTGTCACCCCGAGTGGGACGGGTATGCTCAGACGTGAGTCCCGTGCTCTCCATGCCACTGGAATCAAGCTATCCAGGCTGATGAGGGCTGAAACCCCGAAACCGGTCCTTGGATTCTTGTTTCCAGTTAAAGGAGGACCTGGCTTCGCAGTTCGGGCTGGACTGTTCCCATGGGGCACAGGGTCAAGACTGGTTTGCATATGGCTGGGTTCAAACTGGAATGGCATGGTGAGCAAAAAAACGATGGTTCAGGCCCAGATCTCTTTAATGGGGTGAATGTATGACATTGTTCTGCATTCTGTCCATCAACAGTTGTTTTTGCATTTGTCACCCCGAGTGGGACGGGTATGCTCAGACGTGAGTCCCGTGCTCTCCATGCCACTGGAATCAAGCTATCCAGGCTGATGAGGGCTGAAAGCCCGAAACTGGTCCTTGGATTCTTGTTTTCAGTCAAAGTAGGACCTGGCTTGGCAGTTCGGGCTGGACTGTTCTCATGGGGCACAGGGTCAAGACTGATTTGCATATGGCTGGGTTCATACTGGAATGGCATGGTGAGCAAAAAATAGATGGATTTAGGCCCAGATTTCTGTACTGGGGTGAATGTATGACATTGTTCTGCATTCTGTCCATCAACTGTGGTTTTAGCATATATCAGCCAAAGGCAGACAGGCTAATTTAATGGGCATAAAATGGAGTCTGGCCTTGGGGCCTCTACAATACAACAGAACATGTCATACATTTTCTTAGGTATGTGGTGATTGATGTTTAGACAAAGCCAGGATTCCAACTGTTTCGTCAGTTCCAAAGTCACCAGATTCAGGCAAGATCACATCTCCTCCCCAAAGAGTAGTATTGAAGCACACATAGGCAAGTATCTACCCCTTTATTTATGTATGCTTCCCTGTGCAACTTTGCCAAGTTTTTGATTATAAACAACACACTCCTTCATTCTAAATTTAAAGCCAACATAGACGTTTCTTCCTCCCATCTGTAGTTCCCAGAGTCAGAATTTGATAGGAAATACGCCTGGGAACCAAAATAAAAGTAGGTCCCACTAGGGAATAGATAGGTAAAAAAATAAGTATCCCACATTTGGAATTCGTGGTAGATTTCAACTTGTAAAGTCACACTGTACAGGTATTGCACAAGGCATGGGAGACTGCTTGCATTTGTCCTTGTTGCAGACAATGTTTCTGGAAATATCAGAGAAACAACCGTAAAACCAACTCACCAATCCATAAAATAGGCCACTAACCAGCCAAAAAACAGCCCATACATTGATCTGTTAGCCAGTCCTTCTGGCACTGCCAGCTTGCCTTATAGTCCAGTCCAACACAAGTAGTGCCCACGAAGGCAGACACTAGAAGGAAAGCAAATAGATGTGTTCTAATATTCCTACTATTCCAACCCTTATATATTATCCAGCAAACAGAAAAATCAAGTGATATGAACTTCCACAGACTTGGTCATCACACTAGCACCACAACTGAACAGGATTTGCTATGGATAGGTGAACATAGCCTCAACCGGAAGATGGAAACCACAGAACTTAAAATGTCTTCTCCTTAGCAACTACATGTTGTATGGTATTATCAAACCTGGCTCTAGGTTTTACAAAAGTACTGCTTGAGTTTGCTCTGTAGACCTTCTTTACTTATGACAATTCCCGGTCATACTCCAGCATCATTTGCACTGTTACCTCTTCCTGCTGCATTTCTTCCACAGAATCCAGGGTCGAACTATGCCAGACCCTTGCATTATTCCAAAAGGAATTCTTTTTGGTCATTCTATCTTCTTTTTACTGTGTATGTTTGAGCTCTTTTTCAGCTTCATGGACTTTAACTTTGTACCCCTCAAACAGTGTTGGTTGGGAGTTTAGCTGCAAAGCGCAACATGTATTTCATATGCAGTTGTTTTTTCCACTACTTTCTTTTAAAGATGATATATAGTCTCATATGTTGAAAAAAATGATTGGACCGAATAAACTAGCTTTTTCTCAGAGTAACAACTCTTAGCTCAGTATTTGGGCTTTGAAAACCCAAGGGATGGTAGAGTGGCAGCAGCTTATTTTTGTGTTGAAATGTTTGTTGACTCATTCAAATATGAAATGTGTGCAACTTCTCTCTATCCACCTGTTTAGACAATAAATTTACATGAACCTCCAATGCCTTATTACAAGTTGCCCGCTCCAGAGAAGTACAAATGCCGTCGTATTTCCAGAAAAATCACACTTAGTAATATTGGGTCTGGTGTTACCATAAAGTCTAAAATTATGCTTCTTCAAGCTAGAGGTAGGCAAGCCACTGAAGGATCGAGCCATGCTCTAACCTGACTCTGGTTCAACTTGAGATCTTGTTGGAACCTCGAGACGATAATGAGCAGAGCTTTCATGTGGGTTCTGCCTGCCTACCTCCCTCCACCAAGGATGGGGCTCTTTGGCCAGAACTGAAGACTTTGGAATTGGGGAACCAGGTTTGAGTCTCAACGTTGGCTCAAAATCCTGTGATTTTGGGCAAATCACTTAACCTCCCCATACTTATAAGCAATGAATGTGACCTTGAGTTATGTAACTGGAGCTCATGTAAAGCACTTCAATTTAACCCTCAGGTCGAGTTCACACTATATATAAACTGAAAATAATGCACAAAGAGGTCAAACCAAAGACTTAACATAGGCTAAGACAAACAGATACATATATCCTGGCTGAATTGTAAAAAGTGAAAACAGAAAACTTGGATAAATCGTTGTTTCAACGCTTAAATTGTGTGAAATTAGACAGCTATTTTATTTCACTGTAACTCTTTTTTTCTTTATTATCATGTATGAAAGCAATTCAAATATGTGAGTTCAGAATACCAGTTGTACAAAAACCTATTGTATTTGATCTAATAGACTACAATGTTGCTCTATGATAATTTAGGGTACGTACAGAATTTATATGACAATTGTCTGTCTTGTCCCTTAGTGCACTAATGGTTTGTTTAAAAATGTGCTTTTAATAAGTACTTCTTGGTGCACTGCTATAACATGGCGTATTAATGTCAAAGCATCATGAGGTAAATAAATACACATTTTCAAACATTTTAAGCCACTTTACAATATTTTACATGATATTCGTTGTGTGACTTACATAGCAGATCCCTATGGGAAGAATAAAGAAGGTTCAACTTCAAGTGTCCTTCAAAATCTATACAATACAAAAAAGGGGATATTGAGAGTATTGATGTCACCTAGGACCTGTTAGGTATTGTTTGACTTCTCTAAGCTGTGGGTCATCAAAAGATTTTTGAGAGGCATGTTTCATCATGTGACGACCACTCACACTGGGGTAGGAACAATGCCACCCCAGTGGACTCAACCGAGGGAAGCTAATCTAACCAAGGGAGTTCTTACAAATCTATGGTCAGGACTAAACACTGTGTCCTGTTTCTTTTGGGGGCAAGAGAAAATATTTCAAATATACCTAGAGGTATACTCAAAGTATTTTTTATTTAGTGATTACCTCCGGTATGTTTAAAAAGGCTAAAAACAAGGCGGTCATATGGTGAGATACAATGAATCACCTGACCTAAGATTTGTACATTACCAACATGTTTCGACCATGATGCAAGCCAAAAAGGTCTGGCGTCTTCTTAAGGGTGATAAACTATAAAGCAATGGTGTGCATTCAGAGCATGCAAGCGGGTGAAAAATAAAACACTACTGGCCCCTCTCTTGATTCAACATTGCCTCAGTCATATTAACTACGGGCTCCATGGCAAAATATGGGGGACGCCTCCTTCATAGTTACACATTCGTCAGAAGGTCGGCATTAAGGGGTCACCTGTCCAGCCCCCATCCACTGCCGTAATTACTTACATAGCAAACATTTTCAGGGCTCGGCTCATGCACAGACTCTAAGATCCAAGCCAGACTTTTAGCTCAACTATGGCTCGGCTCTCCCTGAAAGGTTGTTGGTTTGCACAAATGTACTTCAAGCAAATCTGTTATTAGTGGTTCTAGAATCACCCAAGTCACGCTGATTTAGGTGCTAACAATTTAGAGATTCAGGAAGTCTAAAGACCTGTCAGAGTTTCCATGGCCCCCTTACCAAACACACCAAACACAGCAACAATGTTGTGTCCTCAGGTTTTAGCGTTGTTGGCACCTGATTGGACAGTCTTTGTAGACATCACCCTAATGACCTCCATCTTCACAGTTTCCCTTGTCGCCACTCTCCAATGGTGCCCCTCATCTCTCCTTGGCTCTTCTCTCACATGTATTTATTTTACAGAGTGTCAGAGCACTTTACATTACAAACTTATTATACAGAGACAATGAGTCATACAAGTGTGTAAATCAATTTATGGAAAAGTTACATAAGACATTGAGGACTAAAAGGTGTGGGAGTCACATGTTTTCAATACTATTGGGTAATATGTGGTACTTGCTTGGTCTAGAGAAACAAAGGGGCAGATTAAGTAATTTTTAATGATGTGCAGTAACCAAAGCTGCATGTTCTGCATTGCTTGAAAAAAAGGGGTTTTATACTGGAAGGGTATTGTTGTGTCCTCAGGAGTGCAGCTGCGTGGTATGGCCACACTGGGATAAAGGGTGCAGAAAGGAGCACCTTTAAATAATGAGCCAGCACACCTGTGCTTCTTCCATCGTGGAACTCCTAAAGTCCGGCACGCTGGTTTATTTGACAACTCGGGTCGAATGACTCTTGGGCAAAACCCTTGACAATTTGGGGTTGGGGGCACTCGCCACTTAATGAAAGAGCATAGGCCGGCACCTGTCTACTTCAAGCCCCACTGCAGTAAAGTATGTTTCAAGGCAGTTGACCCAGGTTGCCCACTTTGCAGCTTGAGATGAGGGGGCTCCAGAGACAATATGGCTGATATCAATGTCATAGATGTGGCCTCCCAATATCCGTGGATTAAATCTGTTGGGAAGGATAGCTAAGAGCGCACAGCTCTTACCTGGGGTAGGTGGTGGGAGTAAGCTGTATCATTGTGATGTCCTTTGTGCCTTTATTCATCAGGAAGAGTGTGGGCAGAGTCATAAAAGCCGCTGCTCTGGCAACCAGGAGCCTTCTGGTGGAGTGTCTTGCCCACGTGCCACTGCAGTTCAGTCATGGACATGCATGAAGATGGTGGGGGGGGGCGGGTTCAGGGTCCCTGCGTGCCAAACTGTTACCTGCCAGGAGCTAACTGATGAAGCCCAGAGATCGGTGGAAAAAGGCTCGACAAAGGCCAGAATGCAGCCCAGAGGCTCAAGAGTTACTTGCACCTCTGACTGGCATGGAGGAGGAGTCACTTCCCAATGCCAGGGTAGAGGCACCGCAGGTAGACTGAGTCTTGTGCTCCAAAAGTTTGCTCAGTGAGCAGGTGCTGCTGGGAGGCACGGGTGGTTGACTGTGTAGTAGAGAAGGCTGCCACCTGCACATGCCACCTGGAGCCAGGAGGTGTGGGGGGACATCACCACGGGCATTGGAAGGCCGCTCGGTGAGGAGCAGGCAGAGCCATGGAACGGCATGAGTCAGCACCGCAAGCTGGTGATGTGAGGGCAGGGAAACCATCCTCATCTCCAGTTGTTTTGTCCTTGGGGGGTGCAGCCGCATGATTAGACCACACCAGGACACAGTGTGCAGGGAGGCACACCTTCAAATTACAAGCGGGCACACCTATACTTCGTCTGGCACAGATCTTCCGAACCCCAGCCCTGCCTGTTTATTTTACAACCCTTGGGCAAAACTATTGTCAATTTGAGGCCAGGGGCACTTGCAGAAACACCTCTTGGCCTGTAACATTACAGGTACCCCTCCAGCGAAAATATGTATACTATACCACTTTTCCATGTGTGCTATATGGTGCAGCGCATATGAAAAGTTGGAAAGGTTGAGTGAAAATAAATATTTTCTACAACTTTACACCCGCCTCAAGGAGGCTTAATGTTTTTATGCCAATCCCTTTCTACCAAAGTTAATAGATAGAGATTAGATTTCAAATGCATGGGTCAGTGCTTCAGATCATCCATGTACCATCCATGGTATGCCTCCTGTTAGAAATAGAGGTTTCTGTTTGGCAGACTATGTGCTCTGTCCATGCAGGAGCCACAATCCTAGTCAGGGCAAGTCACAAACACAAACTAAATTAGCCTGTGCTCACCCTCTGGTAGCTTGGCACAGAGGAGTCAGGCTTAACTTAAGAGGCAATGTGTAAAGTTTTGTGCAACACTTGAATCACAGTACCACAGTGAAAACACCACAAAAAGACTCATTTAGAAAAATAGAGACTATTTATCTCAGAAAACAATACCAAAACGGCAAAAATCCAGTAGGTAGAACTTGAGATAGGACTTTTTAAAGATTAAATCTAAAAACAGTGCTTAGAAGTCAATAGCCTTAAAAGGTTACTTATGGTCATGCTAGACAGGGGTAGATCCAAAGTATAGGCCAAACACGATGGAGGGCAGGCTGGCTACAGGAGCCATGAAGGGCCTGCTGAATAAGTACCTTGGATGGAGCAAGCATCAGTGTCGAAGACTCAATGTGTTGGTTCTGGTTCACTCATTCGCGGGGAAGACGAGCCTTGCAGCTCTGTCTTCGGGTCGACGTGTGTCATCATTGAGACTCACAGTCAGGACCTTGGGTCAGCGCTGTGTCGTTGTCGAACCTCGCAGTCCGATTAATGGACCATTATTGAGCTGTGCAGGGATGTCCTTGGATTGACATTGCGTCGCGTCGGAGGGCACTGCGTTGGTTATTATCTGCACAGGGGTGACAATGTGTCAATTTTTACAGAAACAGTTACAGAACCCACTTCTTTGGCCGAGGGCTGGACGGGGGCACTTGTAAGACTCATTGATTACAGAGTCCAGCAGTGCCAGCAGAATTGCAAAAAGTAATTTATGACCCTGAGACTTCAGAGAACAGGAGGCAAGCCAGCAAGTCCTTGGAGAAACTTGGGTCAAGGATGTAGAGAACAGATCCAGTCCTTCTCACTTCCAGGCAAGAATCAGCAAGCAGAAGGCCAACACAGCAGATCAGGGAGCAAAATGGCCCTCGTTTCTACAGCACAGCAATGAACATACAGCTAGACAACACAGCTATTCAGTTAGCAAAGTGGCAGTGCCTCATACAGCAGAGCAGATCTACTTCTAGACACAATGTCCATGGTTCCAGCAAATTCTGAACCAATGGAGTCAGGAATCCAGTGCGTATACCCACATTTGCATTTGAAGTGGGGGAGACTTTAAAGTGGCCTTTGAAGATCACAAGGTCCTTGCCTTTCCTCACTTGGCTCCAGTCTCATTACAGGAGGCTATGCAGCTCTTTGTGTGTGGACAGGCACAGCCCTATTCTGCTGCAAGTGTCATCTCCTCCTTCTCAATCTACCTCAGGAAGGCCCATCAGCCTGGTGATGGGCCATTAGGATGCAAATGTCACACTCCAGCCATCTTTGTGTGACTGTCTAGAGGGAATGCACAAATCACAGCTGTAACCAAACCCAGATGTGTATTTAGAGACAGACAGAGGCACAGAATGGTTAAAGTAAGAAAATGCAAACTTTCTAAAAGTGGCATTTTCAGACTTACAATTTAAAATCCGACTTCATCATAAATTGTGATTTTGAACTGTGAGTCTAGAGTCACCAAGCTCCAAATCTCAATTATTTGTGAATTTGAAAATACACTTAAAATATGTTTTAAGGCAATCCTACTGTTAACCTATATGAGAGATAGGCCTTGCAGTAGTGAAAAACAAATTTAGCAGTTTTTCACTTCCAGGACATGTAAAACACAAATGTACAAGTCTTACCTTTTAAATATGCTGCACCCTGCCCTCAGGGCTGCCTAGGGTCTACCTCAGGGATGACTTATATGTAATAAAAGGGAAGATTTGGGCCTGGCACGTAGGTTAACTTGCCAGGTCGAAAGGGCAGTTTAAACTGTACACACAGGCTCTGCAGTGGCATGACCGCACCATGTATAAAGGGCTATTGAAGTTGGTGGCATAATCAGTGCTGCAGAGCCACCGTTAGCCTTTAGTTTCCAGGCCCTAGAAACATATAGTACACTTTACTAGGGACCTATAAGTAAATTTAATATGCCAATTGTGGATAAGCCAATGTTACCATGTTTTAAGTGCAGAGCATATGCACTTTAACACTGGTTAGCAGTGGTAAAGTGCCCAGAATCCTAAAGTTATCAAAAAGGAAGACATCAAGACAGGAGATCAGAAGGCAGAAAGACAGGGGAACCAAGCCAAGAATGCCATGTCTAACAACTCTGTAACGTAAATTAGCTCATAACTCAATTCAGGATTTGCACTGGAAAGCAAACCCTAAAGCAACACTTTGCTATTAGCTCAAAGTAACAAAAGGATCTCTGCAACAAAAGCACCCTCAGGGATGGCTGCAACAATAGCACCCTCAGGGATGGGGCCCACCCATACCTTTAACAACAACTTCACCAGGCTTCAGGATTAATATAGCATTGTAGCCCACTGCTGAGGGCTATAACAGTTGTTAAAGGACTCCTTTCTGAGTTTTAAGTGCAAGCTACAGACGAGGGCCTACATCGAGGAAGAAGGCCTTTTTACAATCTGCTCCTTCTTTAACTTAAGGAGACCCTAAGCTAACAGATTTGGGGGTTTCGACTGCCCATTAGGGCTTAAATCCCACTTAAGTGACTGAATGGCAGAGGCCTGCACATTGCAATGTAGAGAGCAGTTTGCGGTGCTGCACAGGTGCATGCCACAAGGGCAGAAGGCATGCAGTCAAAGGCTTTCTATGCCTGTAACGGTATGTATCGCCCACAAATCTATCTTTCTGATTGGCTGCTTGCTCCCTAGATTCACAAAAAAGTGCTAATGCAGGATATTGGCCCTGGGTTGCAGCTCCTAGTCAGGTCAACCCCCCTCCCCACACTCCATTTATTCAGCCTCTAGCTCTATCCTGCCTCTAGCCAAGCTCACCAATGAGTGTGTTTTTTCTGGTAACAAGAAAGGCAAAGCGAAGCACAGCTTAGAACTGACACAGAGGGACGAATCCGCACTTCATCCTAAAGTTCCACTCAAAATCATAGGATTTCAATGTTGGCAGAAATAAACATTTCCTTCATTGCCCCCCTTGTGGGTGGGATGTAGGTTCCATGATGGGAACCCACACAACTGGCAACCGCCGTGGGTGGCACATTAATGAGCCCGTGTGATGATTCTGAAGGGGCGCAGGGATGCCAGCTGTAGGGCACGTGATACATCAGCTTGTGCACAACAGAGTTAAGAATAAACCATGCCTGGATTGGCTGAGCGATGGCGATACCATCCATGGAAAGAATTGATCCTGGAGTAAAAGGTCACCTCTGCATCACAGATAAATCCAAGACATCTGGAATCGGGCAGCTGAGATCCTGTTAGTGAAAATCGTCCTCCGACCGCATCTTCGGAGAGTCGTGTTTCTTCCCCGCGCAGCTTCGCCAGCTGGGTCTCCCCGACATCTAATTGTCTCTAACGTAATTTGCGGCGATCATTCGGTTTCCCAGCGTGCACCGGCGCGGCTCTTACCTTCATTTGGGTGTCATCAGCCCAGGAGTGGAAGGGCAGGTGGTGGGATCTTAGCACGACCCTCAAGGGGCTGAGCCAGACACAAAGCACTCTGGGACATCGCACTCCTTCATTCAGGACATCTGGTGCTCGTGATACTTGCAGCACTGCCACGAGCAGGGAATGAAAGAACACGGTGTGCTGAGCCCGACATCACTGAAATAGACAGCGAAAATACGCGCAAATATAAACATGTCATGATTAGCTTGTGTCTTGTGTATGTCACAGACCTTGTGTCTCTTTGTATGCTAATTGTAATTATATTATATATGCTTATTGTAATTATATTTAGCAAAAATAAAGAAGCATTACATAATCTGTATTACACATGCATGCAAGTTATCTGATATGGAATATTGACTCAAATGCATTAAAGCGCATATAATATTATTGCGGGCATCTGCACTCTAAAGCTATTTTTTGAAGTTCACAAATATATATATATATATATCGATGAAACAGGAATTAGTGTCCAATGCACCCCGCAAAGAGAAGAATACTCTTTGGCTCAAGAGTGCGAATGGCTTTCATAAATGCACCAAATGCAAAGCCTGTCGGCATGGCATAAACACAAGCAAAGTACAGCTTTCGCTCAGAAAAACTCCTTTAGAGATAAAAGAGAATTTCACATGCAAAACAGACTTCGCGATTTATGTCCTGTAGACAGTGTACGTGCAACAAAAGATACGTAGGGAGCGCTATATACCCCATACATGTAAGGATTCTACAACATCTACGAGCGATCAATAACGATGATCCTGCGTATTCAGTGGCTCGCCACATCAATGCACAACACGGGGGCAGGGCAGAGGACTTGCAGTACTTTGTAATCAACAGTGTGAAGAAGAATGCCAGGCGCGGCAACAGACAGTTAGTGCTCAGAAGATTGGAGTCTAGATATATCCAACTCCAAGACTTGGCATGGTCTGAATGAAAATGAAGCAATGAGTGTGAATCTCTAATATCATATGCAACTCACTTGGCACTGACATGATGTAACCAGTCTAGTATAGCTCTCCTTTCCTGAACCAACTCCTCTTAACATTTTTTAACACATGTGCTTAACACAGACTTTTCAGTCACAAAAAGTAATTTCTTTCTGGGCATGATGACAAAGCTATAACACATCTAACACACATTCATATTTTAAAACTTTTGTCCTCACAATCTATAGTACACACTCTCGATAAATCACATGTGGCCAAAAGATCCAACAGTTGTTAGGTCCCAACTGTCTGAGACCTGCGACACACCTCTGGCCCACAGGCCCACTTGGGCAGCACAGTTCAGATAAAATTTACGGGCGATATATCCAACATCAATGCACTTGCTACCAACACAAGTCAAAAGCACCCTACAGGTAGCTAAACATGATCCCACCCTGCTAACAGGCATATAGCGGATTTGGATTAACGTGGAACATGTACTCGAAGAGTACGGGGCAGCAACAAATGATAACCTATACTGTCAAAGGCCACACCTTGTTAAAGTCAATTTGTATCTCTTTCAGGTTTTAAATCACGTAATAGCACACTACACACAGAGCATGCACCTGGGGTTTCACTGCACAGGCCACAGTATGCCAGAACTCAAACGTTCAAACATCCACATGATACTGAGAAAGAATATTGTGAATGTAACAATTTATTCTTCCCTTTTTACAATTAATTTAAATTGTATTACCAAATTGCATTTTGTTTCAATCGATAACAAAAGAATATATATCCAAATATTGCATAATGTGGATGACCATAAAAGAAATACTACATGTGAAGACCATGACTCACCTACATGTCACGGAACATACTGTTGTGGTTACTATCCCTTTAATGGAACCCTACCAACTCTACCTTCCTGACATCATTATTAGAATGTTATGTTTTCTCCTTGAGAGTCAGTTGCTGTGATCTGCTGTTGATGATTGTATCAAATAAAGCTCCTTCTACAACTAATCTTGTTTATGAGCTTTTATCACTGGCGACGAGGGTCAAGGCTTGATTGGGGACAAGCATCTACAACCATCAACTCCCCTACCATTGGAATTTCGTTTTGGACTTGGATTTATTCAAATTTTCGTTTTTTTGGGTATTGGATTACATTGGACACAGAATATTCATCTTGGACTTGGTTTCAATCATCTTGGATTGTTATCTTACAGACATTTTTCTTGGATTTATCTTTATTTTTATTTTCCTTCTTGGATTGGATTCTTGGATTGCTGTGTATATAAATTTGGCTGACTGTTCCCTTCTATCGTTTATTTTGGACTGCATTGGAAATTACACTGTCTTTGTTCCACATCGGAGAGTTTTGCAGAGCCTCTTTTGGACATCGCGCTCAACAAAGAACGGACAAAATTGTTGAAAACAGGTATCATTTTCGCCTGTTCGGCGCTTACCGTTACACCTTGTTGTGCTTTAAAAGACATCGCGTGTGCCATCGCGTGTGTGTTGGAGCATCGCGTGTGCCATTGCGCGAGTGTAGAAGCGCCTGTGTGCTCGTTCTCCTGCTCGCTCTCCTGCTGTATTGTGGAACTTTGACCTCGCGTGCAGCGTCATTACGTTGCCACGCATACTACGTCATAACAGCGGCCATTTTTTGTTGACATTGGTTTCCATAGTAACGCCAATGCGCACAGCAGCGCATTTTACTTAACTTTTATACGCTAATACACACAGCAGTGTATCCTTCGAAACCACAATAACATCATTGCGCAGCAATGGATTTTATTCAATTAACAACGCTGATACACACGGCTGTGTATTTTTTTATGGACATCATTTCTACAACGTCGATGTGCACAACAGCACATTGAAATTTCCTCTTTATTGGATGTGAATTGAATTGTGAGATATATATATATTTATTTATTTTCTTTGTTTTTTGACCTTCCATTTTTTATTTTACTCTGGTTATTTACTTTGCTTGTGCAATATGACTTCTACTTCCAGTATGTCACAACCACCACCATTTCTCTCTGAGGAAGGAGAACCTATTCTCCCTTGGAAAAGGTGGCGGAATCTTTTTGACTCCTACTTGGTGGCGATTGGTGGAGAAAAGTTCTCGGCTGCCAGAAAACAAGCAATTTTATTGCATAACTTGGGAGTTGAGGGTAGGCACACCTATGATAGCATGGATACTATACCTGTGGGTGGTGCTGATGGTGAACCTTCTGACATTTTTGAGATGTCTATGTCCATGCTAGAAAGTTATTTTGGTCCTAGGATTAATGTTACCTTAGAACGCCACAGATTTTTCACTCGTGTACAAGGTCCAGTTGAACGTGTTGGCACATTTGTAGCTGTTTTGAAGACTCTTGCACGCACATATGATTTTGGGGATTTAGCTGAATCATTAGTGAGAGATCAGCTTGTAAGGTGTACGAATAGTATGAGAGTACAAGAAAAGTTATTATCTAAAAACCCTTCTTGGAAAGAGGCTATGGCTATAGTTGAAGGAATGGAAAATACTTCCACTTGGGTTAAAGAAATTAGGGAAAATAAAGAAGAGGCTAATTCTGTAGAAGTTAAAAAGAAAAGTCAGGATGTTGTACATAGACTTGAAGAAGATGAATTTTTAGAGGAGTGTCCTGATTTTGTTGCCAAAGTTTCGACTAATGTGAAGAACAAATTGCCTCAAAAGAACGTGCCATCGCAGAAAAGTTCTCTAGAGACTCATCCTTCCTTTTCCAAAGAACGTGACTCTCGACAACAGCACTCATTTCCTAATCAAAGGTTGCCTTGTTTCAGATGTGGTAGTTTTTCTCACACTTCCAACTATCCCAACTGTTTTGCAAGAGATAGTATTTGCAACAACTGTGGGGGTAAAGGTCATTATGCTCGCGTCTGTAAATCCAACAAAAAGAAAGACTCTAATGAAAATGTATCTGACATTGTTCGCTCTGTGGTTGTTTCTAATGTAATTGGAACAAATGTTGACTCTGTAAATGTTGATTCTGAAAAAGTGATCATGCCTTTTTGTGATATAGGTATTGACAGGTATATGTTCAAGCTTATGGCTGATTCAGGATCTCCTTTTACTTTAATAGGTAACAAAATTTGGGATGAAGTTGTTGGTCTGGAAAATGTTCCATTGTTACCTCCAGATATTTCCCCTTTAAGTTATGGTCGCTCAAAAATTGACATTTTAGGATATACAGTAGCAAAGATTTCTTTTAGAGGCAAAGAAATCACTGGGAAAGTATATGTAGCTGTAAGGGGAGATAATCTTCTTGGGTGGAAACATCAACATGATTTTGGTATAATCCTCAATCCTCGTGCTAAAAATCCTCACGATCAAGTAATTTTCTTGGAAGATTCGGTTTCTTCTTCTTCTCAGAATATTAGCACTGTTTCTGACTCTGACAACATTTTTTCTGAATTCCCTAAAGTTTTTTCAGACACGTTAGGATGTTTAAAAGGATTTGAACACAAGATTGTTCTTAAGAAAACTGCTAAACCGTGTGTGCATAAAGTTCAGAAAGTCCCTAATATGATCGTTGAACCTTTGAGATTGGAGATTGAGAAACTGTTGAAATTAGGAGTGATTGAAGAGATTGAGTCCTCAGAATGGTTAAGTCCCGTAGTTTTGGCACCCAAGGATGGTGGAAAAGCGGTGAGGATGTGTGTGGATTTGCGGGGTTTAAATGAGTGCATTTGGGTTGTCCGTCAACCTTTACCAAATATCTCTGAGTCTAGTAGTATTTTGAAGGGAGCGAACATATTTAGTGTTCTTGATCTCTCCTCTGCGTACCGTCAGATTGTTTTACATCAAGAGTCTAGGCATCTAACATCCTTTGTCACACCCATTGGTGCTTATCGGTTCTTGAGAATGCCTTTTGGCTTAGCCTCAGCTGCTGCCTGTTTCCAAAGAGTTATGAAGATGGTTCTTGGGGATCTTCATAACATGATGTTCTTCCAGGATGATATTTTGATGTATGGAGTGGATGCCAAGGAGCATCATGTTGTTTTAAGATCAGTGTTAAACAGGTTATCTGACAAGGTGAGGTTCTGTGACAATTATAAGTGGTGTTTTCGACTTGTTCGAATATGGACGAGTTTGGTATCTATGAACCGCAAATGACGAGTTTAGTGGGTGTACGCGTTTTCGCTATGCTGACCTGAACCGTTCGTCTTATTCGTGGGTTTCTTCATCTGAACCCACTGGTTCCATTTTAGATACGGCATCCATTTTGTCTCTTGCCCTCAAGTAGCCAGCGAACGGACACTGTCCGCTTCGTGACCCTGGGATTCCCAAACTCTTGTGGAAGACACGTGTTCCTTTGAGGGTGTCTTTATGACGAGGGGGATGATACTGTAAAGGCAGATGGCCCCGCTCAAGGCTCATCTTGCCATGCCGGTCTATTGTTTCAGCCGTGCATCCATTAGGCATGACTCCTTTGATCCTGCAATCGTGTTTCCGATATCGCCCCTCTACACTCTTTCCAATCTGTTGTCTATCTTTGTCTTCCCTTACACCTGTTTCTGACTCTTCCTTAAACTCGTTTACAGCCGGAATGGAATGCTACTATAATTATGTTCCGGGACCCTGAATACATGAAAGTAACCCTTTTGAAGTTTACTGTGGGAACTGAGTTGTAACCTTTTGTTTGCCATGTTGTGCTATGACGGAAATATGTATAAAAGGAGCGATCCACTGTTGCAATTTGAAGCAGTCTCCTAGAACCTACATGCGTTGTACTTCTTGCGACTTCTGTGTTCCCTGCAGTAAATAAACTTCGATCTTTGACGCCGAAGGAAGTGTCCCGTGTCTCTGTCATTTGTACGCCGGAACAGGTAACCCACGAAGGTTTCAGGTGTTGTCCCCTGGCACCGCTGGGCCTTAGAATAGCCCAGTCCTTCAAAAGGACTCACAGTTAAGAAAGAGAAATGCAAAATTGGTTTGGAGTCAGTTACTTATCTTGGCCATGTGATCTCTGGAAAAGGGATACAACCAAAGTTAGAATTAGCTGAGAGTATTGTCAAGGCACCAGCTCCTGAAGATAAGGACCAGGCCAAGTCTTTCTTGGGTATGGCGGAATTTTATTCCAAATTTGTTAAAGGTTTTCCTACCATTGTTGAACCCATTAGATCTCTCTTGAAGAAGGGTGTCCGATTCATTTGGTCTGATGATTGTGAGGAAGCTTTCCGTTTGATTAAGACAGAAATTGGTAAAATGCCTACTTTAGGTCATTTTGATGCTAAACTTAAAACTATTGTCACTACCGATGCCAGTCTGAAAGGTCTTGGTGCTGTACTTTCCCAAATTGTGAATGGAGAGGAGGTTGTGGTAGCTTTCGCTTCGAGAGCTTTAAAGGATGCAGAATTGAATTATTCTTGCATTGAAAGGGAAGCTTTGGCTGTATTTTGGTCAGTGTACCATTTCAAGTTCTTTTTGTGGGGCATTCCATTTATTGTAAGATCGGATCATCGTCCTCTCGTTCAGATATTTTCTTGTCATCAGAGTGACCATATGACCCCTAGGTTAAAGAGATGGAGTGAAGGTCTGCAGGAATTTAATTTTACTGTACAGTATATTCCTGGGCAAAACAACAAGCCTGCGGATTGCTTTTCCAGGTTGCCAATTGAAAGTGATTGTTTTTCTGGTAATTTGGACTGCATAAACTGGGTACTGGAGTCTTCCTTGTCTAAGGATGAATGTTCAAGTGGTGTTACTAATGATATCGTTTTTCAGTCTTTGAGAGAGATCATCAGGAAAGGGTGGCTTAAGTTTGATCAACTGGATGGTAATCTAAAACCTTATTGGACAGTCAGAGATGATTTGACATTTTGTCAAGGTAATTTGCTAAGAGGGGACAGATTGGTACCTCCAAATGATTTGCGTGAGAACGTTGTCAACCTGGCTCATGAGGGACATCTTGGGAGAAATCTCACCAAGGCTCGTATCAGAGAGAGGAACTGGTGGCCTAGTATGGATCGGATGGTGGAAGCTGTTGTGAAGGATTGTCATTTATGTGCTGCTAATGATAAGTCACATACCACGAGTCATTCTCCTCTCTCTCCGGTGGAGGTCCCCACTACAGTTTGGACAAAGGTGGGGCTAGACATAGCTGGTCCTTTTGAGCTCATGCCTTCACAGGAGAGGTTTGTTGTATTACTTGTGGACTACACTTCTAAGTGGGTGGTTTCTAAATGTATGAGCATGGTGAATTCCAGAGCTATTATTGAATTTCTGAAGGATGTATTTGTTTCAGAAGGTATCCCTAAGTATTTACTTACAGATAATGGTGTTCAATTTACCTCCAGTGAGATGGATGGTTTCCTCAAGGATCTTGGGATTGCTCACTAGAAGACAGCTCTTTATTCGCCTCAGGCGAATGGTCTTACTGAGCGCATGAATAGGGTTGTTAAGAGTTGTGCGCAAAGGGCTTTGCAGTCGAAGGTTTCTTTCAGTAGTGTGTTGAGGGAGACCTGGTGGGCACATCGCACTGTTCCAAATGCCATCATGCAAAAATCTCCTTTTGAAGCTTTGAGGGGAAGATTGGCTAATTCCAAACTCAATCCTGCTTGGCTTCCAGAGAGAGTGTGTGACGACAGTGTTGAGTGTGAGTTGAGAAGGAGGGATGTGTTGGCTGAATATCAACGGAAGTTTAAACAACGTTATGATGATAGGATGGCTGTAAGATTCAAGAAATGGAATGTCGGAGATAGTGTTCTTGTGAAAAAAACAAAATATGGACACAAGGGTACTTCGAATTTCAGTGGTCCTTTCATCATTACTGCTATCAGGAAGAATGTTGTGACTCTGAACAATGGTTGTACTTGGAACATGTCTAGATTGACAAAGTACACTGAGTTAAAAAATTCCTCTAATAGTACTTCTTTGTCTGATGATTATCATAGCCATACATCTTCTTCTTTTGGTTTTAGCCAAGGCAGTGCCCTTGGTAATTCAAGATTGCTTCCTAGGGCAAGACAAGTTCCTAGGAAATTTAAGGATTATGTTATGTCCTAATTCATTCTTTTGCCTTTTGTTGTACTTTACTTTGTCTTTCTTTTCTTTCTTTTATGTTGGTATGGGGATGTGTTGTGGTTACTATCCCTTTAATGGAACCCTACCAACTCTACCTTCCTGACATCATTATTAGAATGTTATGTTTTCTCCTTGAGAGTCAGTTGCTGTGATCTGCTGTTGATGGTTGTATCAAATAAAGCTCCTTCTACAACTAATCTTGTTTATGAGCTTTTATCACATACCTCTTCCATGTCTGTTGATTTTGGAACGTTTCCATGGCAACCCACGTGGGGTCCTGCCAAGCCAATCACCTGTTTATTTTGTATATAATGCACTTTACTCACTGTGACAAGATGTTGTGAACAAGGCGGTTTTGCCGCCGAAACGTGTCAAGCTGATCGATTTGGAATAAACCTTTTTCTTTGATAAACTGATCCCACGGTGTCAGCGCTTGATTTCCAAAACGAAGGATTACAGGACTGGAATATATATATATATATATATATATATATATATATATATATATATATATATATATATATATATATGTATATATATATATATATATATATATATATATATATATATTTGTGCAAATTCCGTATCGAAAGACACAAAACCACAATCCCCGTGGCAAGGAAGATACAGACACGGTCCTCAATTCTGTGCTCAAGTTTTATTTTCGGTGCTCAAGCGTCACGACGCGTTTCGGTCCCACCTTGGACCTTGATCACATGACACAGTGTAATAGATCACATGGGTTTAAATGCTTTGTTAACAGTGATGACATCAGCATAGTACCATAGACATAGAAGAGTTCCAATGGAACAAAAACCACAATTCATTTCAGTGCATGATCAAATATGTCAGTTTAAAACGGTACATAAAAACCCTGATTTAAAAAAAACGTGATAAAGTGCAGTAATGAATGTAAACAAGGTAAAAAGCTTGAATTGCCTTGTTAGAAAAAGTGCTCGTGCAAGTGCAAAGGACAGGATAAAATTGATAGGTGCGCTATGATGTTGACAAGAATTTTTACAATTTTGAGCCCAAAATTGGTTGCGTGTGAGGCGCATTAAGAGTCACATGTATTCCGGTGTAAATACCCGAGCCATAACATTTCTATGTGATAGACACATGTGTTACAAATGTATAAATGGCGGTGTAAATACCCGAACAATAGCGTCTTGTAAAATAAATACACATATTACAAAATTATTTGCAATAAAATTTCAGAGGAGTAAAAAGACGTTAGATTACAGGAATTTGGAGCCCCAATAAAAAGAGGAAGAGATTATAAGAAATTCAGTTACATGGATAATTCTGTTTTGTAATCAGTGGTTGATTTGAAGAGGTTGGACTCGTTAAATAAGTTTTGTAATTTACATTACTGTATCATGCCAGTGATCTCATAGTTATAACCCTCACATACTGGCTAATCTGATTGCAGAGTTAAGCGGGTGCTCACAAGGATATGCTGTATGTACAGTCATGAAGTCCTATTATGCTGTTGTGTATGCCACTATTTTATAAATAGATAAAATACAATACAAAAATAAATCCTAAATTTCATATCAATATAAATTACAATAAAAATATGTTTAATAAATAGGATAAAATGGCATACAACATGTGTGAGCAAGCCGCAACATTGATGTTAGCCTCAAGGGAATATATGAATAGGAGAAGACTGTGCCATAGTTAACAGATGACGAGATACCAACAGATTCAATCAGCTCAAATCAACCATCTAGCTATGCTACTGTTTTGGATGCATCTGAGGCAGGCTTACAAGCATGTAGACAGATCCTCAGTCATGTTAAGACCCGTGGGCTGTTTGGTATTCAGCTCGAGGATGTATCTTGTTTCTAGCTGACGTAGTTTTTCTTTGCGGTTACCACCCCTTCTACTGGCTAGTACCGAGTCAATAACAAAGAAACTAAGTTCCCGGCTGTTGGAGTTGTGTACGGATTTAAAGTGCCTGGCCACCGGGTATGTGTTATCTTGGTTAGTTATAGCCCTGAGGTGTTGCAAGATAGGTTTATGTACTTGGAGTTTAGTACTCCCCACGTACATGAGTTTACAGGGGCAAGATAACACATATACTGCAAACTCTGTTTTGCAGGTCAAAAGCTGTTTTATCTTATGTTTTTGGTGGTCAAACGGCGAGGTATAGAATTTCATATTAGTGCCCTGTTTGCAAGCCTTGCATACTTTACAGTTATAGAATCCACTGTGGGTTTTGAGCCAGTCTGTGGATTCTATCACTTCTGGACTGGTCTTAATGAGTTCATCCCTCATGGAACGGCCTCTGCTGTAAGTGATGGATGGGCGCATCGGCAGAGTACCACCGATGACCGGGTCACATAGTACCAGAGGCCAGTATTTTCTAATGATAGACTCAATTTTTTTATGTTGTTGGCTGTATTGTAGTATTATTCTAAAGGGGATGCCCCTATTAGAAGTTTTACCTACAATCGCTTGAGTACTATTGGATTTGCAAGGAATAACTTGCATGTTAATGCCTGTCTGTAGTAGGGATGAACGTTCTTTGACCATAGATTTGGTGATGGCTATGTTAATGAGTTCTTCACTGTACCCTCGTTCCCTGAATCTAATGGCACTTTCTGTTTGTGCTTTGAGCAGATCTTCCTCTCTGCTATGAATACGTCTCAGCCTCAGCATTTCCCCATAGGGAATGCTGGTTATTAGATGGCGTATGTGGGAGCTTGAGGCATGCAGTGTTGAGTTCCCTGCTGTGGCTTTTCTGTGGAGTCTGGTCTCTACATTGTTTTGGTGGATAAATACTTCAGTGTCCAGGAATGTTACAGACTCAGCACTTATGTTTGCGGTGAAGTGTAGATTCAATTCATTTTTGTTAATACAATCTACAAATTCATTGGCTTTTTGTACATCACCGTTCCAAACAATAAAAAGATCATCAATAAACCTATACCATGTCACGATATGGTCCGCCATGATCTCCCGGTGTTCCACCCTGAGAACCAGCTCCTCCCACCAGCCCATGTGAAGACACGCGTAGCTGGGGGAGAAGCTGGCTCCCATGGCGACACCCCTGAGTTGTTTAAACAGAAGATTGTTAAACATAAAGATGTTATTGTTCAGACAAAACTCCACCATTTCAAGTAACATTTTTTTGTGTTGTTTCATGTTACCCATAGATTTTTCTAGATAATGTTCCAACGCTCTTAAACCATCGGTATGGATTATACTTGTGTAGAGCGAACTAACATCGAGTGCCATTAGCAGATACCCTGGTTCCCATTTCAAATCATTCAGTTTCTTTAAGAAGTCACTGGTGTCACCAATATATGATGGTAGGGCCTTGACATGTGCCTGTAGGAAGTAGTCCACATATTGGGAAACGTTCTCAAGGCAACTCCTTCTTGCAGAAATTATAGGATGCCCTGGAGGATTATTTGGGTCCTTGTGAAGTTTGGGTAAAAAATAGATGGTTGGTACCACAGGGAAAGGGTTGTTAAGAAATTTGAACTCTTGATTTGTAATAAGTCCATCATATTTCCAGTGAAGAAGTTTTTTGGCAAATGTCTCATACATCTTTTTTAAGTCTGTAGCATTGCATCTCATGTAACAGTTCTTATCATGTAGTTGGTTGAAAGCCTCTTTGGTGTACATTTCTTTACTTAACAACACAATGTTTCCCCCTTTGTCAGAGGGTCTGACCACAATCTTGTTATTCTTTTTCAATTTTGCCATAAGGGAAAAGTATTCCATCCTTTCCTTATTGTATCTTTTTCTCTTTTTGTTAATGTCCACATTCAATATTTTAAGTTGATCAGTGACTTGATCATGGAACAGATCAATTGAGTCTTTTAACATGATTGGGTTGAACGTTGATTTTGGTCGAAATTTCGTCAAAGGACCCCCAGTGTCAAAGGCTCCCACGGTGTTTGTTTCACTTGTGGCATTCAAATCCACCATGCCCCCTTGGGTGTTCGTTGAGTCATCATCCCAAAGATCTTGAATCTCCTGTTGCAGACTACCCCCCATTTGGGTGCTTGTTTGGGAGGTAGAGATGTCTTCGCTTATGGAGGTAGAGTTGTTGCAGTCACTTTTTTTATTTTGAATGTGGTATTTTTGTAGTTTTAATTTTCTTGTGCCTTTGAATAAATCAAGTCTTGTTTTGGCATAATTGAAGTTGTTAGCCGGGCAATAGGTCAATCCCAAACTGAGTATGTTTTTCTCCTTCTCATCTAGTGGAATTTGGGAAAGGTTTACAACAGTTTTGTTACCACTGTCCATAGTAGTTATAGCTGTTTGTTTTTCCCTCTCCAATTTCCTTTTATCCTATATATCGCTCAGCTTCCTTCACTCCTTGTAAAAGAATAGACCGCACTCTGTAGTTGAAGCAATACGGATTTATTTACTGTATGAAAACAGCAAACAGGACACGTTTCAGCATCGCGCCTTTTTCCAAATGTTACCGCACAACATGTTGTTTAGCTTTTTAAATAAAGTTACACAGCAATTCGTGAAATTACGTCATTTCCTGTTGAATCATCAACATAAAAAATGTACTCAAGTTGATTCAGCTTTTAAGCGGCCATCTTAACATGTACTTTGTTTTCATGTATTGTAACTAAAAAGCACTGAATATATTCATGATTCCTTCAATGTACATGGACAAAAAAAAAACCCTGGATGGGCGAATGCATCAAATTAATTAGCACATGATCATATTCTCGTTTCTTATTGTGCAAATAATTTTGATTATGCACATGTTCTCCATCATTAATGGAAAATAATTTCAGTTATATAGATATGTACAGTGTTTACTAATTTTTTCCTCACACTTTTTAATACATATCTACAATTAAGTTAATTGCATGGTATGTTTGTAGAATATAAGTACATCATCATATACATGCTCCATTTCATTAAATCAAAGAAAATTGAGCCTTGGATAGGCTGGTACTGTAGTACAAACTTTGTGCGAGGTAAATATGTGGCCTTAAGGTCTGTGCTAATGATAAAGATTCAACAAATACAATTAAATAAGGAAAAAATATTTACATCAGCACGTAGGAATATAGATCATTTAAGTCAGGATGAGGACAGGTTATTTACCTAAATGTATGGCTAACTCCTCTTCGGTGTTCAAGCCTAACGGAGTTCTAGTTTGGAGATCTATGATAAATCTCGATTCAAGTCTTCGGAACTGAATTTCCCTGTCCCCTCCACGATCTTTAATGGGGACATGATCAAGACAGAAGAAATAGAGAAGGTTGCAATCACTATTATGTTCTTTCACAACATGCCTCGCAACCGGATAATTTGGGTCATTGTGCTCTATGGCTCTTGCATGTTCAAGTATTCTTCTTTTGACAGGGTGTATTGTGCTGCCGATATAGTGGAGTTTACAGGGGCATTCTAAACAGTACACACAGTATGGTGTGGTACATGTAAGAAATTTATTGATTTTCCTGCATGTGGCTCTGCCTGGTATTTCGTAACTTGTAATTTTAGAACGTGTTCTACAAGCTTTACAGCGATGACATGGAAAAAATACAGTCAAATTACCCAATCTAGGTGTTCTGGGGACTGAATCAAAATGGCTGTGCACTAAAAGATCTCTTAGTGATCGACTTCTTTTATATGTTATTTTGGGAGGATCTGTTATATCAGCACCAATTACACCATCTGCCTTCAGGATATGCCAATTACGAGATAGTGTATGTTGGATCTGTTTGGAATCTCGCAAAAAAGTTGTGATAAAGTGGGGGCTTTTGTCATTATTACTGGTTGGTTTACTTTTGTCTTTTAATAGACAGGATCTAGTAATTTTTGAAACCTTTTCATAGTTTTGTTGTAGAATCTGATCGGAGTATCCCCTCACTTTAAATCTTTGCATTGAGTCCTGGACTGCCGCTTCAAAGTCTTTTACACTAATATATATATATATATATATATATATATATATATATATATATATATATATATATATATATATATATATATATATATATATATATATATATTCCAACAAAAGTGCCTGCTGCTTAAGGACGCCACTCCACGAAAAATAAGTTCACAGAACCCTTTGTTTTGTGAAACCAGCTCAGCTTTCCAATTGTTCATTACCTTCCCTGACGCGTTTCAAAGCAACATGCTTCTTTTTCAAAGGGAAAACACAGTCTGTCAGCCACAGATCTGCACAGCACACTCTCCAGCCTTCAGTTCGTTTTTTTCATCAATTAACCTCCCCAGAGGCCTCACTTAAGCAGGTGTGGAAATTCGTGTGCATTCTGGGGTTTGAAGTTTTTGTGCTGTGCCCAATTCTTCCCCTCCAGTGGGGTCTGTGTAATTTGCTTGCAGATGAAAATTTTTAAAACAGTGTTCATTATCCGGTTATTTTAAGCCCTCCAGTGGGCCTCAGAAAGGTAAGCCGGTTCCTTTTATTTATTTTATTCCTCGTGCTGCAGACAGGTTAAGCACAGTTCCAACCTTGCAGACCCATCATTTAATGGCGGTGCATCCTCCACGGTGAGGCTTAAAATAACCGGATAATGAACACTGTTTTAAAAATTTCATCTGCAAGCAAATTACACAGACCCCACTGAAGGGGAAGAATTGGGCACAGCACAATAACTTCAAACCCCAGAATGCACACGAATTTCCACACCTGCTTAAGTGAGGCCTCTGGGGAGGTTAATTGATGAAAAAAACGAACTGAAGGCTGGAGAGTGTGCTGTGCAGATCTGTGGCTGACAGACTGTGTTTTCCCTTTGAAAAAGAAGCATGTTGCTTTGAAACGCGTCAGGGAAGGTAATGAACAATTGGAAAGCTGAGCTGGTTTCACAAAATAAAGGGTTCTGTGAACTTATTTTTCGTGGAGTGGCGTCCTTAAGCAGCAGGCACTTTTGTTGGAATATATATATATATATATATATATATATATATATATATATATATATATATATATATATATATATATATATATATATATATATGTGTGTGTGTGTGTATATATATACCTATGCACTATGCATCCATAAAAATATGTTCAGTTAAATAAAAACGAGCACGTTTCTGAAACTCATACTGTCCCTCATTACCATTAGTGTATAATGGTATGAATGCATCATTGTCTGTTAGTGTTAATGGGTGTGGTATTTACCAAGCAGCCTTACTGTGTCTGGTGCTGTGCATGGTATTCCTACTTGCTTTTCCAGTCACAAATAACACCTACTTTGAGCAGGTGGAACTTTTGGCTAGAAAATGGGCCTGAATTTGAGGAAAATGTGTAGATAGCTGCATAGTAATACCGGATTCCACATATCCTTCCCCATCCCAGGCCTTACAGTGACCAGTAATGGTAGTACCCTGGCTCGGTATTGCCAACCTAATGTTTTGGCCAACTTACATAACACGCCCAGTGCCTTACAATGTGCTTCTTATTTAATTATTGTGCAAATGCAATTTACTAGGTGATCACAACCTGAATATGGTCTTTGATACCTTCCTGCTTCCACAGGTGGATTTTTGGAGATCTATAGGTTTAAGCTCTTACTGCTTCTTCTGAAATGAAATGAAAAAAAGTTTCATAGAGCGCGATAGCTGCCCTGGGGTGTCCAAGCGCTAAAGAAAGTAGTGCTACCTGATGAGAGCGGTCGACAGGAGGGCTTTAGTCAGATTTGTTAAAAAGAAAAGTTTTTAACTGTTTGCGGAATGAGGACAAATTGGGGTTGGATCTAAGATCGGGGGTGGGGGTGAATTCCACATTTTGGCCGCATTATAAGAAAACGACCGGCCTCCCGATCTTGATCTCCTGATTTTGGGAACTGTGGCAAAAAAGGCATGGGTAGAGCGAAGCTGTTTGTTGGGATGGTACGTGGTGTTTAAGGAGTGATTAATCACCGGTCCTGTTTTCCAATAAGCCTGATGAGTAATACACAGAGATTTAAAATTAATTCTTTCCCTGACAGGGAGCCAATGTAGGCTCCTCAGCCCGGGCTTAGCTGAAAGCCTGCGGGGGATCTGAAGCAGCGTTCGCGCTGCACAGTTCTGAATTAACTGGAGTTTCCGCAAAGTGTATTCAGGATCTCCCAAGTAAAGAGCATTGCCAAAATCGAGACGGGACTGAATCAATCAATCAATCAATCAGTGACACTTATAAAGCGCGCTACATACCCGTAGGGTCTCAAGGCGCTGGGGGGGGGGGGGGGGGGGGGTGCCGCTACTGCTCGAACAGCCAGGTCTTCAGCTTCTTCCTGAAGGAGAGGTGGTCTTGGGTCAGGCGCAGGTCGGGAGGGAGGGAGTTCCAGGTCTTGGCGGCCAGGTAGGAGAAGGACCTTCCTCCTGTAGTCGCTCTTCGGATGCGGGGGACGGCGGCGAGGGCGTGGTTGGCTGATCGGAGGTGGCGTTTGGGAGCGTAGAAGTTGACTCGGCTGTTGAGGTAGCTCGGGCCTTGGTCGTGTAGGGCCTTGTGTGCGTGGGTGAGGAGGCGGAAGGTGATTCTTTTGTTGACGGGGAGCCAGTGAAGGTCTCTCAGATGTCCGGAGATGTGGCTGGTTTGTGGGATGTCGAGGATGAGTCTGGCTGAGGCGTTCTGGATCCGCTGGAGTCTCTTCTGGAGCTTAGCGGTGGTACCGGCGTAGAGGGCGTTGCCGTAGTCCAGTCGGCTGGTGACGAGGGCCTGGGTGACGGTCTTCCTGGTCTCGGTGGGGATCCACCAGAAGATCTTCCGTAGCATGCGTAGGATGTTGAAGCACGCCGAGGAGACGTTGTTGACTTGCCTGGTCATGGAGAGGGAGGAGTCCAGGATGAAGCCCATGTTTCGTGCATGGTCTGTCGGTTTGGGTGCGGTGCCCAGGGCGGGAGGCCACCAGGAGTCGTCCCAGGCGGAGGGTGAGGAGCCCAGGATGAGGACCTCCGTCTTGTCCGAGTTCAGTTTCAGGCGGCTGGTTGTCATCCACTCGGCTACCTCTTTCATCCCTTCGTGCAGGTTGGCTCTGGCGGCGGCGGGGTCGTTGGTCAGGGAGAGGATCAGCTGGGTGTCGTCGGCGTAGGAGATTATGCTGAGGTTGTGTTTGCGTACGATGGCCGCGAGGGGGCTCATGTAGATGTTGAAGAGGGTGGGGCTCAGAGATGATCCTTGGGGGACGCCGCAGATGACTTCGGAGGCCTCTGACTTGTACGGTGGTAGGCGGACTAATACCTTGAACCACCGTTTGTTTGGCCTCAAAAGGCAGGAGGGGAAGGATCTTCTTGAGAAGTCTGATCAAACCAAAAAAACAAGTGGCTGACAGCCTGGTTGCTTGGCTGTTAAAAGTCAGAGAACTGTTCAGCCAGATACCAAGGCTTTTTATGGTGTCTTTGGGTATTGGTGGAGGGCCCAGACAGGGGGGCCATATAGAGTCAATCGTAGGGGACCCAGAGCAGCTGAAGAGCATGAGCTCCGTTTTGTCTCCGTTGAGTTTGAGACATGAGGCAATCATCCACTTTTTAACTTCCTCTAGGCAGCCCGCCAAATCAGCCTGTGCTGATTGGCAGTCTCGCTGTGTAAGAGAGACCACTAGCTGAGTGTCATCCGCATATGTGATGATCTTGATGCCATAAGGGCGGACAATCTCAGCCAGTGGTCTCATATACACGTTGAATAACGTAGGGCTCAAAGATGAGCCCTGCAGTACCCCGCAGCCTAGGGGTCTACTGAAGGAAACAGTATCCCCTTCAAAGACCTGAAATGATCTGCCTCTCAAAAAAGACTCAACCTAGGTTATCGGTCTGCCTGACACTCCTAGAGTGAGGAATCGATACAGTAGAATTCTGTGATTCACCGTATAGAATGCGGCGCTTAGATCGAGGAGGATGACTGCCATCGATCCCCCTCGATCCAAGATCCCTCTGGTTTCCTCTGTTACCGCAAGCAGGGCAGTCTCTGTCCCATGCTTGGGGCGGAAGCCCGTCTGTGTGAAATCGAGCCGGTGGTTGCTCTCGAGGAACCCCGTCAAATGTCCATTGATGTGTTTCTCGAGGATTTTGCTCACCCAGGGAAGAAGAGAGATAGGGCGGTAGTTACTAGAGTTGTTGGGATCCAGGTTTGTTTTTTTAAGGAGCGCTCGTAACATGGCTTGTTTCCGCAGGGGATGGACAATACCTGTAGTTATAGACTTATTGACTAAATCAAGAATGGTGGGAAGAATGGTATGGGCGGCAGCAACTAGGGTGCGGGGGGGGGGCAGGGTCACAGGGGGAGCCCGATTTTACTTGAAGCAATATAGATCCGAGCATCTCTGGATCCAACAAAGGGAACTGGTCCAAGGTATTTAATGGGTGCGACATGGTATCTTGAAAGGGGGGTGATACACTATCAGTGGGGAGATCCGTATCGGCATCGGGAAAAGACAAGTAGATTTGATGAATTTTTGGGAAAAAGAATTCCGCCCAATCGTTACAGCGGGTTTGTATATTATGGTTGGATAGTGGGACTTGGGGAAGTTTAGTGAGACTCTTGACAATCTGATACATTTCTTTTGATTTGGAACTGGCTGTCATGATTTTTCCTGTGTAAAAAGCAGACTGCACAGTTTTAATCTCATTTTTGTAAGATCTTATCGCCTCCCTATGTATAACTTTGTCTACTGCAGCGTAGTCCAATCGCCACTTCCTTTCTAATTTTTTACACTGACGTCCCTGAGTCCTGCTGAATACCAAGGGGCAGTTTTACGAGATCGTTTAGAAGTGGTTTTGAGAAGTGGGATTGTGGAGTCAAGTGAGTTCAAAATCCAGTTGTTGTAGTTACTGTTGGCTAATATAGGTTCCATTTTAAGTGGTGGTCTGGAGACGTCTAGAGCTGCAATCCACTTATCTAAAGGTAGTTTGGACCAATTACGTGATTTTCTTAGAATGGGATTTGAGGGAGGGGGGGGGGGTGGTGTATGGTCCAAACAAGAGGGATCAAAAAACTATCCGTCCATGGTAGGCGAATAGAGCAGCCTGCCTTGAGAGCCACACAGTTACTAAACACAGGGTCAAGAAGATGACCTTTAATATGGGTGGGGGAAAGGACAAGTTGTTCCAGTTGTAGTGCAGAGAGACTGGCTGCTAACTCTAAAGCAGTGTGATCAAAGGTATTATCAAAATGAATGTTAAAATCACCTAACAGGGTGCAGTTGGAAGGGGTGGTGGCTAGATCAGCAATGATGGGGGGGTAACATGGTATAAAACTGTTTTAGAGGTCCAGGGGGGCGATATATAAGTGTTCCAGAAAAACTATTATTAGGAGAGAAATCGATGGAAAAAGACAGACTTTCACGGTCTGGAATAGAGTCAGAGGAGCAGCGGCATGTGTAAAGGTCTTTTCGAACAATCTGGTATCCTTGGGGAAGTGCTTCTACTAGGTCTGGTTCAGAGTCAGAAGTTAACCAGGTTTCAGTTAAGAAAATTGCATCTGGCACAAGTTCATCTAATAGAAGAGCAACTTCTGTGCGGTGTTTAGGAAGAGACCTACAATTCTGGCTGTTGGGATTTCTGTCACTCATTCTCTTCCTCACACCACGCTCCAACAACTGCTCATGTGTGCAGGGCAAGAGATGTAGGGACATATATGATGACTTTCCAACTCCTTAAATCTTCCCTTCAAATGTGGTTTGCATCATTTAAGAAGATGGAACCTTGCATCATGTTGCATATTAACATCTGTGGTTAGTTGCTTTGCTTACTATTTTATTTGTTGGTGCATTTACATGTGTCACCTCTTGCACTTTAATTTATCCAAAAAGAAAGGGCAGGCATGCACCTAGAATAATGAAAAAGCATTCAGGGGTGCTACATGGACATTCCTACACAAACTCCCAAAAGTAGACAGGGATTTGGGTCAAAATGTTATGCCTCCTCAAGGCTTTGAGTTCTCCTTGTTGTTCCTACTTTGCATACATGCTGCATTGAACAGCACACACATAAAGCAAGAAAAGTGTTAAAGGATAGTTTTTCGACAGGGAGTGTCCCCTTCCAGTACAAAAACTATTCTGTACAGAATGGACACCTTTGCACTGATGCGCAATAGTATCTTTATTGGTGCATGGCAGCCTAATGTGCACCAGCACAGAGAGAGAGGAACACATCACCATATCTTAGTAGATTATGTGCTGTTCTGTTCTCTCCACTTGGTTGCTGCACTGTGTTGTGTGAATTGTTTCAGAAATCTGGGTCTATGTTTATAGATCTACTGTAAAGGAATAATGAAGGGGATGAGCATGGGCTCTGGTCTTCTACAGGCCATACCTATTGTGAAGAGTTGTGCTTGAACATAATTTGAGATGACAAACATCAACATGGTCTGGCTGAGAATTATTGCTGCTAGAGTCCGCATTGTCTCTTCCAGAATTTGTCTGTGGATAGTACTCGAGAACAAGATTTGTCCCATTCATTCAGGGTAACATCTTTTAACACATTTACCCAGTGCTTATTTTGAGGTTGTGGTTGTAGTTTGGACCCACCAACACACTTTTTGGTTGACTACTATTACAAGGATGCAGCAGTGGAAGGCATATGACCGTACATGTATCTCCTCATAGAAGTAGTCAGTATATGAAGGACAAAGTTTTAGAGTGCTACCACAGACAACACCCCTGCTGAAATGAGGTGTAAATGAGTCAACTGCGAAAGCAGTGACTACTATGACATATTATTAAAGTCTGGAGCGCACAGAAAATGCATTAATTTGTAATCTTTTTAGGAACTAGGAAACGTATTTGTTTCCAATCTTGATAATGTGGCACCGACGATGATGACCATATGGATAGTGTAGCCACTTGATACGTAAATACGTGAATAATATAGGAGAAAGTCAATTAAGGTAGTAGCTCTTCAATATGATGTATTAATCCATCAGTCCAGAGCAACATAGCAGACCAGAGCACGAGTGTAGCGAGCAGGACCCCGGCGTTCTGCTTACTACACTCAAGCTCTGGTCGAATACGTTACAAACATACCTCTTATCAAGAGGGTACATATGAACGCTTGAACACTCAGGGCCAGATGTAGGTGCACAAATACCGGTCGGAAACGGCCGAAAATACCGATTTTCGGCCGTTTCCGACCGGTATTTGGACATTGGTATGTAGGGGTTTGAAAAACTTACAGATTCGGTAATTTTACCGAATCGGTAATGTTACCGAATCGGTAAAATTACAGAATCGGTAAATTTACCGATTATGTAAATTTTACCGGTTCGGTAAAATTACCGATCGGTAAAAATACCGAATCTGTAATTTGCTATGTAGGTAGCACTGTTAACAGTGCTACAGGCCATTCAGGATTCGGTATTTACTAACGGTGGGCGGCCAGCTACGCTCCGTGCACGGAGTGTGCGTAGTGCCGCCTACTCCGCATTTTGCGGAGCTGGCGTAGCCAGGCGGCACTACGCACGCTCCGCAGACGGAGCGTAGCTGGCCGCCACCCGCCTCCCTCCCGCCCTCCCTAAATACTTTCAAATAAAGGAATGAAATAATTTAAAAAGCACTTACCTTGCCGCCGCTGCCCGCCGCGTCCCCGGGGCTCGCTATCTTCCGTCTTCCGTCTTCTTTAGTAATGCGCATGCGCGGGCGGCCGCGCATGCGCATTTTCACGAGAAAATGCGCATGCGCGGCCTCCCGCGCATGCGCATTACTAAAGAAGACGGAAGACAGCGAGCCCCGGGGACGCGGCGGGCAGCGGCGGCAAGGTAAGTGCTTTTTAAATTATTTCATTCCTTTATTTGAAAGTATTTAGGGAGGGCGGGAGGGAGGCGGGTGGCGGGTGGCGGGGCTGGCGGCCAGTGGTGTTTGCGGAGTGGGGCTACGCGGAGTGCGGAGGTGGGCGTAGTTTCTCGCCCACTTCGCGTAGCTCCGCGAAGCCCCACTCCGCCAACTCCGCCCAGGGTTAGTATTTACCATGTAATAGTATTACATGGTAAATAACGAATTCATGTGTACATGCACACCTGTGCATGTACACCTGTGCCATGTGGCACACAGACATGCCCTAAGGGCATGTATGTGTGTCACATGGCACACAAGCCTGAAACAGGGGTGAAACAGGGTGTCAAAGTGACACCCTGTTCCCCCTGTCAATTCAGTAAATTTACCGATTCGGTAATTACCGAATCGGTATTTGCTATTGAATCCTATGGGCTTCAAGGCCCATAGGAATCATTGGCAAATACCGATTCGGTAAATTACCGATTCGGTAATTACCGAATCTTACCGATTCGGTATTTTTACCGAATATTTTACCTACATAGCAATTACTGAATAGTGAATACCGAATCGGTAAAATTCGGTATTTACCATTCGGTAAATTGCTATTACCTACATCTGGGCCTCAGTTCCTTTTGTGGAACCTTTTGCTGCCGTTTTGCCCACCTGCTGACCTCGAACTTCGCACCGGCATAGCCCTCGGAACTCCTTGTGGGACGCCAGTCCCAGGAGCAGAGTCGCGCTACAAACACTGTCTTGCACACTTCGGGGGGGCGGACTACAGACCCCAGAGTGCACCACTGTTTTGCCTAGCTGCCACGAGTGAGGAGGGGGAGGCGTGACCAACACACTTATAGCACAGCCTCTCCCACAGCGGTGCAGAAACTTTTTGCTGCGGTTTTGCCCACCTGCTGACCTCGAACTTCGCACCGGCACAGCCCTCGGACCTCCTGGTGGGCTGCGGGTCCCAGGAGCAGAGTCGCGCTACAAACACTGCCTTGAACACTCTGGGGGTGGGGAGGGGGACTACAGACCCTAAAGTGCACCACTGTTTTGCCCAGCTTCCGCGAGTGAGGAGGGGGTGGCGTGACCAACGCGCCTATAGCGCAGCCTCTCCTCCCGTGGCGCGGGAACCTTTTGCTGCCGTTTTGCCCACCTTCTGACCTCAAACTTCACACTGGCACAGCCCGCGGAACTCCTGGTGGGAAGCGGGTCCCAGGAGCAGAGTCGCGCTACAAACACTGCCTTGCACACTCCGGGAGGGGGACTACAGACTCCAGAGTGCACCACTGTTTTGCCCAGCTGCCGCGAGTGAGGAGGGGGAGCCGTGACCAACACGCTTGTAGCATCAGCCTCTCCCACTGCGGCGCGGGACGCAGCCCGGACAAAGCCCGGACCAAGGGCGGGCCCGTCTGAGCCCGTCTGAGACCGACTGAGGCTGGGCTGGGCCACCCCCTTTTCACCACCCCTCACCATCTTCCTGCGAGTCCCACTGTATGTACACTAGCTCCCACTGAGCTTTACTGAACAGGGCTGAGACTTTGGGGGTTGCACAGAGTAAATTTCTAGATTGCATGCTATTTGAAGATCTGTGGGGTGAATGCTTCCTCCAGTGTAATGATTTACATTAGCTGATTTTGCTCCAGGATCGGGGAGGCCTAGATAGTAAACAAAAATGGGGAAAAGTACCCCCCACGTACAAGGCCATGCACTAGGCAGAAAGCCCCTATTCAAACCCTTATTATTCATTCTACTGCCCAACCAACCGCTATTGATAGAATGTTGCAACAAGCAGTAGGAGCTGCCTCCAGTGAAATAGAACGCATTGAGAGACGACTTTAATTAACACCTATGTTTCCAAGTAACTCACAAACTATGGAGCCAGAAGCCCCTCATTCACCCCAATTACCAATTGTCCCCACCACTCTAGAACTATCGTCTGCCCAAGATACTCCAGTCCCAAAAAATATCAGCAGGATCGGCAGGGGTGGGGGGGCAAAAAGGAAAGGAGCCCCTCGGAAGCCAAATGACCATAAGGAAGGTAAATATGCGAAACGCCCTCCAGGGGTAGAGCCAAACCAACTGCCAGGGGGCTATATTCCTGATGAAAGTGGCAACAAAACCTCTGAACCCCCAGTTTGGGCATCGCACTTGTCAACCGAACTCAAAGCACATTTCGAACACCTCATAAAATCTGAACTCGAGGATGCAATGAGACGTATTGACAAGTTAAATACATTTATGGATTCACGTTGAACTAAAATCGATGCTGTATTGCATAACATTGAATCTATTAAATTCCCAAATAGGGTAATCACCCCCATAGAGCTCAGACAACTCTGCCGGTCTGCTCTCAGCGACCCTCCTCTGAAGGGCAAAAGTCTATTGAGCAAACGAATTTGTCCACTGAGACAAACTACCCAGCTCAACAAATACAACCCCTAGTTACTTTACACCATAGGGCGCCACATCCTACTGACAATGCCCAAGATCGCAGGGGTGTGATAACCACCCCTGACCCACCAATCGAACACCAGGCTGAAAGAGCTTGCAAAGCAGACACTAGAAATCCATCCCCATCTAAGCCAAGGGAAAGAAACACAACCCTCCCTTGTATAGATCTGCCTCCAGCATCAACACCTTATGTTATCATTCTAGCTGGAGTTCCAGAGCTGGAAAAAGGTCGAGGGGAATCATATTCGGAATTGAAAAATAAAACCACCTATTGGCTAAATAAATGCAGGCCTCTCCCCTATTCAACACATAGCAAAATTCTATTTACCCGTAGGGTTAGTTGGTTGGGGCAGCGACAAAAAACATTCTGGGGGACTGTGTTCTAATCAATTTCAGAGACAGAAGGGCGGTCCAACATATCCTCGAATGGGGGACACTTAGGGAGACAGGAGGCATCCAGACACTCCCCCTGGGCTACATTTACCCTCCATGCCCCCTGATAGACAGAGTGGGGAGCGTGTACAAAAAATGGGAATTGAAAGCCCAGAGAGGTAATCCACCAAAACCAGGACAGGGATGGGAAAACAATCTGACATTTAATATTCCTGTTAGTAATAGATTTAGTTCCCTAGACCTGGTTGATTGACTATCTCCCGTTGGTAAAAATTTGAATCCCATCAATAACCACCCACCCGAGACCCAACATCCTGAAGGATTAGAGAATGGTCATCAACTTGCTGAGAATACCCATGAAGTTAGCGCATCAGTTGGTACTTCTAGTGTACCTGCCAGGGCGCTAGGTAAGGCCTAATGAACAGGCTAAAACTCTCCACCAGGTAACACAGCAGGACGGGCATCCTCTACAGAACACTAAGATTTTATCCTGGAATATAGCAGGTCTTAGCTCAAAACTGGATCACCCAGATTGGGGAGATTATATAGATACCCACGATTTATGTCTCTTTCAGGAAACCTGGTCAAGGTTGTATTTGCATAGAGTGGGATATGTCACATATTGTATTCCAGCCGTGCAGGGGCCTAGGGGGAGACCTTCGGGAGGTCTTTGTATTTGGGTGGGTATACAGCTGGGTTGTAACATCAAAATGATAGACACTTCCTCCCTGATATTTTGTGCATCCTCCTTTCCTTTCATAACACCCTGAAAATTGCCTTCATTAATATTTATACTCCCCCAGTGAGGTATGGGCAAACCTCACAGATCTTAGACTGTCTGGCCACCTTTTTGTACACCTTGCCTGAGTTCACTCATGTAATCATTGGTGAGGATTTCAATTGTCATTTTGAGCCATTAAATGGCATTTCCAACAGCATTACTAGCGAGGAAGATTCGGCCTGGTCAATCCCTGAATGTAACACCTACCAGATAAGGGGTTAGACTTCCCTAGTTCTGCAGATGAACTCACTTATACTTAGCCACTCACTCAGGGCATGTAATGGTCGGTTTCCTTCCGACAGCCCGGGCAACTCTACTTATAACAAGTTGGGGCAGACATCTATAATTTACTATAACTTGGTAGATGTCGAGTTATGGAATAGAATCATTGACTTTTCGGTTAAGCCCTGATGCGAAAGCGATCACAACCCGTTGGTGCTAGAAATAACGCTCCCGCAGCCCACCTGCTACCGGAACTCATTTAACCAGCCTGCCCCAAATGTAATAACAACTGAAGGAGGCAGAGGAGTACGCTGGGAAACTTTTGCACAGTCAGCTGAAAAAGTGGCCACACTGTATAAACAAATTACCCCCTTTTTAGAAATCGCATTTAGAGTAGCGGTAAACAGCAAAGGTGCCGAATCCTTGTTGGAAGTAAGCAAGAACCATCAGGATATGTTTTTAAAACTGGCAGAGTTTTTTTTATAATGACCAAACTAATAATGGTACTGACCCCAAAACTAAACCTCCCTGGTATAATAAAGCGTGCAGGGAAGCCAAGCGCGCTCTATTACTGGGAGTTAAAGACAAGGACAACCTACGTATCAAAGAAACAGGGCACAATACAAAAAAATCTTAGCTGAAGCTAAAACAACTTGAGAGATAGACAAATGGGAAACAATAAAAAAAGCCTTAGACAACAGAGATATGAGAACCTTTTGGAATCTAGTGAAAACTGGAAAATCTGAAGGCAACTCTGCAATTGAACCAAATCTGGATGAGGAAGTCTGGAGATCCCACTTTAAAAATGTATATTCAAGGGCTCTGGACGGAGGTGTAGCTGATAGGGAATTAACAATGGATAAAATCCCACTAGATACGAGTTCACCCCCTTGCTCCATAAAAGAGGTAACTGCAGCATTAGGAAAATTGCTTCCAGCAAAGGCACCGGGGTTGGACAGAATCCCTGGTGACCTATTTAGAAATGACCAACCAGTGTGGGCACCTTACCTATGGACACTATTTAACGCTTTCCTGCAAGGGATGGTGCTGCCCTCGACCTGGGCAGGTGCGGAAATCATCCCTATTTACAAAAAAGGCTACCCGCTCAACCCAGCAAATTATCGTCCTATAAGCTTCATTGATGTGACTCAAAACATATTTGCCCGTGTTCTCCTGGGTCGACTGCAATCATGGATAGATGAAGATAACGTATTAACACCTCTGCAAGCTGGTTTTAGGACTAAAATCTCAAATATTTACCAGATTTTCAGATTGCAACTGATCCACTGGAAAACAGTAATCTTGGAGGGTGGTAGCCTTTATCTAACCTTTGTGGATCTCAAATCTGCATTTGATATGGTGCAGCGTAACCAGCTATGGGGTCTCCTTTATCATATGGGGAAACCAGCTTACTTATGTCACCAGCTGAAGCGTTTGCACCAGGACACGTATGCCAGAGTACGATATGGTAAGAAAGGGGAATTGACAGCTTCCTTCCCTGTAGAGAAAGGGGTGAGACAGGGTGTGTTGGCCCCGACCTTGTTCTCCCTCTTTTTGAACAGCCTAATTGAAACCCTACTGGCAATAAAAGACATAGACTCTCCGAGGTTAGCAAACCGCAAAATACCAGCGTTAATGTTTGCGGATGATACGTTACTACTGTCCAAGACTCCTATGAGGATGCAGTGGGTTCTGGCAGAGTTCTGCAAATTCTGTAGGAAGAGGGATTTGGAGATAAACCTCCCAAAAACAAAATATATGGTGTTTCACGCCAATACTAGTAACTACCCACACCCTCTAATGGATGGCAGGCCCCTAGAAAGGGTGTCTATTTTTGATTATTTGGGTCTCACACTCAATGACAAGATAGATTGGGGGGACCCAAGTAAAGAAAGCTAACCTGAGATTGACACAGTCTATCAGGGGCATTCTAAAAGTATATAAAAACTGTACCCAAAAAGTGGTAGGACCACCTGCAGAAATGTACAAAGTTCAGGCAAGGGGTGCGTCATTATATGGAGCAGTACTCTGGGGCCACTGCTCATCCAATATACTATCTATTACAGAGAATTCCTTCCTTAGACAGCTCTTGGCCCTCCCCAAAAGCACTCCTCTAACACCGCTAAGGATGGACTTGGGTATTGGCCCAATTGCTGATTTGATCTCTTCCCGACCAATTTTATTTTGGCGTCGTTAATGGAGTACCCCCAAGCTATCAAATTATAGGGAGGAACTGAAAAATGTTATGTCCATCTTGGGAGCAGGGAATATTCCATGGCTGTCCTATATTAGAAACACATGCCAAGCTCTGGGGAGGGCAAACATATGGCTAACTCCAGAGGAGACCTGCCCCACCATCCCTAAAAAGTCCCTATTTCTTGCCTTCAAAAACTTAAATTAGCCCAATTATCCCAGAGCATCAACTCATGCAGTTTGACCTCCAGGTTTCTGGATGTCAAACAGCAATACAAGTTAGAGCCAGCTCTGGATAAGATCCAGGCATTTGTCACTAAGAAATTGTATTTTCAATTCAGATACGGGGTGCTCCCGCTCCGAGCATTTACAAATCAATGGAAGGGTGCCACCAAACTGGATTGCCTGGGGTGTATGTCAACTGAAGAGACATAACTTCATGTTCTCCTCTTCTGTCCTGCCTATAGAAGGTCAAGATCTAAGTGGGTCCTTCAGTTGTGTATAAATGTGGGGATTAGAGACCACACAGAGGCCTATAGGCTATTAAAATATGAGACCCACCCATTACTTTTCTTTGCCACTTCGAGATTTTTGTTTGCGATGTGGTGCATACGTAGAGGCATTATAAAGAAAAAGAGCTCAGGAATAATCTAAGTGTGCTCATTTATTGACTTTGTTGCTAACTTAAAATTGTCCATCTTCCTATCTGAAAAATTGTCAGCTATTTTAACAGTTCTAATTTTCTAACTTTTAAACAATAAAAACGTATTTATTGTAAAGTTTTTAAATGCTTTTTATTCTTCTTAAAATGTGTTCATAGTTCCCTGGTACTGATTACCATTGAAGGTTGTTAAATATTGAGCGATGAGTGGCCCTGGGGTCAGAATACATCCCACAAATTTGAAGTTTATCTCCCCATATTGTTCTTAAGGACACTCTGCACTTTTTCCTGATTGTATAAATTCCTGTGTACTATAACTTCTTGTATTCTATGAATGTTTTAATCAATTGTGCTTTTATGGCTGTATAGCCGAAATAACATTTTTTTGACTGACTGACTGGCACTATCTTACTCTGGACTGATGGATTAGGACATCAAATTGATGAGCTACTACCTTTTTTGCCTTTCTCCTATACTATTCACGAATTTACTTTTAAAAGTTGCAAGTATGAAGGACCATATGTAAGTGGAGTTTATTAGCACAGGGGTGATATGCTGCTTTTGGCTGATGCCAGCAGTTAAATGTGCATTTACCAACACAAACGCCAATACTGTTCTTTAATTTATAGTCTAATTTATGCAGCCATATTGAAAACCAAACAACATGTGCCGAAGACTCCTAGTTCTGTCTGAATCAATCCCTTTTTTATTATTTTTTATGTCAAAAGAAGAATTTTTTGATTTTGCAAAACATTTACATTTTTACATCATAATTGCAACACAAATATCACATTAAAACATTCACATGTACAAATTCCTAATTTCCCCATGATATGATATGATATGATATGATATGATATGATATGATATGATATGATATGAAAAGATATTTATATAGCGCACGTTCGCTCCAAGGAGCATCATGGCGCTTTAGCTCCATTACAGATATGATGGTGGGCTTTTACTGTTTGTCGATGTTATAGACAAGGAAGAGTTAAACAAGTGTTTTGCAGGCTGACTCAGTTAGCCCATAAATCCAGGTTTTAAGGAATTTTTTAAATGTTTGTTCAGAGGTGATTGTACGGAGATGGAAGGGCAGTTTGTTCCATGCCTTGGCACCTATAACTGCCAGGGATTTTCCTCCTTTTGTGGCCAGTCTGAATTTAGGGACAATCAACAGATTGGGGGTAGCTGACCTAAGTTCTCTTGTTGGATGGTATCTATTGAACTTGTTATACAGATATAGTGGGCCGCACTTGTGGAAAACCCTAAAGGTGATCACAAGGACCTTGAACAGAATGCGTTTTGTGAATGGGAAGCCAGTGCAGCATGTCCAATGCGGCCGAGGCTGATGATTTTCTAGGCCATCTTAAAACCAGCCTTGCTGCCGAGTTCTGTACCATCTGTAGTTTATGCAGGGTAGATTTCGCCACCCCTGCATACAGACTGTGCAGTAATCTAACCTTGATGTAATCAATGCAATTGCCACAGTACAGCGGGCTGATAAAGGCAGGAAATCAAAGAATTTCCTGGGGCCTTTTATGATATTAAAACATAGGCCAGCAACTTCTCTAGCCTGTTGTTTAAAAGAGAGCATCTCGTCGAATTTTATTCCCAAATTCCGTGCTGCTATGATGGTATTAGGTGGGGCTTCCGCATCAGTTGGCCAACAGGTATGTGGGGTGAAGAGGTTGTTTTTCCCAAATGGTAGAATTTCTGTTTTAGCAGAGTTACATTTGAGATGGTTGTTTTGCATCCAATTAAAAGTTGCCGTCAGACACTCTTTCAGAACTAGTTCGGCTTTTTCTGAGTCTTCGGCATTTCAGCTGCTTAACATCCCACGCACAATGAAAGCAACATGGGGAAGTCGAAGTTGCTGCCTCAAAATTATGGAAATAGCTTCCCCCTCATATTAAATCAAGTTCATCTTTATTAATATTTCGGAAACACCTTAAAACTTGGCTTTTTGACCAGTAAATTTAGCAGGAACCCTTTGCAATCTTAGTGAACTCCAGCGCCGAGACACCGGAAGGTATTTGTGCGCTCTAGAAATTTTATAAATAAATAAAATAAATAAATAAATTCATCCAGAACAAGGACTAATTGAGTGTTGTCTGCGTAAGCTATAGTGCTGATGTTAAAGGATGCAATAAGATTGATCAGGGGGGCCATATACACATTAAACAAGGTAGGGCTCAGACTTGAGCCCTGGGGCACCACTGAACCAACCTTCTTCTCTTCCGAACAGAATTGTCCAAGCATGTTTATCTGTCCTCTGTGCATCAGGAAGTTTTTAAACCATTTTAACACGGTGCCCCTTATGCCTGCCTTGATCAGGCGATGTAATAGAATAGCATGGGACACCGTGTCAAACGCTGCAGATAGATCTAGGAGGATTAAAACTGCCCTCTTACCTAGATCCAGTGCAGCTCTTATCGTTTCCGTGGTTGAGAGTAGTGCGGATTCTGTAGAGTGTCTTGCTCTGAAACCTGCTTGGTTTGGATGGAGTATGTTATTTTCTTCCAGGAATGCTGAGAGCTGCTTATTACCAGAGGTTTCAGCACATTTGCATATGGCGGGGAGTTGGGAGATGGGCCGCAAGTTAGATAGAACTGAGGGGTCATGTAAGGCCTTTTTTTGTAGTGGTTTGACCACTGCGATTTTCCATGAAGTTGGAATCTCTCCAGTTTGGAGTGATGAATTGAGGATAGCATTAATCACGGGGTTTACTTCCTCTTTGATTGTATGGAGCAATAAAGGGGGACAGGGATCAAATGGTGAGCCAGATTTGATTTTAGAAATGATTTGGGAAGATTCTTCAAGACTAATCCTAGCAAAGGTGTTCCAGTTGACTGACCCAGAGTCATTGTCTTGTGTATTCTCTTCATCTTCTTGGGAGATTTGGGGAAAGTCTTTAGTGAGATTTATAACTTTTTGTTCGAAATATGTTGCTATTTCGTTACAGAAGGTCTGAGAAGGTGGAATTTCCCGGGACAGAAATTTTGGATTTCTAAAACTGTTTACAATTTGGAAAATTTCCTTTTGTTTACTTTGTGAGGTTTCAATCAAGTTTGTGAAATAGTTCGCTTTGGTGCGTTTGATTGATGCGTGATATTTTCTCCTAGCTATCTTAAAGAACTCCTGATCATCGTTGTTATAGTTTCTACGCCTTCTCCGTTCTAGTCTCCGCACTTTTTGCAATGTCTCTTTTAGTTCGCTAGTGAACCAGGGAGCTGATATTTTCCCTTGTCTGGGTTTCAGTTTTTGTAATCCCCCGGAGGTCATTTTCTCCCCAATGGATCTCATCCACCCCTCATAGCTATGGTTGTCAGGGATGACTTCCCCATGTAGGGATGGTCTGCTCTCTTTTACCCAGCGTATAAGGTCCGTGTGGTCAATGATTTTAGCCCAGCGTGGGGTGGGTTTCTCGTTACTCATCATGATTGGTTTAGCGACCTTTATTTCATCGATTTTAAGATTAAATGCGACGAATTTATGGTCAGTCCAGGTTAGGGGCAAGGGGGCTGAGACCTTGATGGTATTAAGATTGGAGCAAATACAGTCTAAAATATGCCCAGCTTTATGTGTAGGATCTGTTGTAAGTATTGTCAGTCCTAATACATGCATGATATCTTTAAAACACAACACATTGGGGTCACTAATGCTGTCCAAATGCAGATTTAGATCTCCCAATAGGGTGAAGTTAGCAGCTTTTAGAGTTAAATTTGTGAGGACTTCGCCCATACTTTCTAGAAAATGGCTCGCTTGGCCTGGTGGACGATATATTAAGGCTCCGGAAAAAGTAAAGGAGTCGTGGGCCTGTAAGCTAAAGCCCAAACATTCAGCCCCTTTTATATCAGATAGTTCCGTGATGTTGCATTTGAGGGTGTCTCGATGTATAATGGCCAACCCTCCCCCTCTCTGTAAGGGTCTATCTAGTCGCTGTACCCGGTAGCCGGATGGCAAGGCATGTACTATGTCCGGATTGGACCAATCTCTAAGCCATGTTTCTGTGACTAGGAGACAGTCCAACTTTGTTTCTGAGATTAGGTCATACATATGTAATGCATTCTTGCACATCGAGCGGGCATTAATAAGCCCCCCGTTGATGGCCCTATATATGATTTTCTTTGGCGGTCTTTGATAAGGTTGTATATTTTGTTTACAGTCAATGCAGCAGATGGGACCAGTCCACTTATCAACATTAATGGCTTGATGGCATTGCTTACGACTAGAATTCAGCGACAGTATATAATCTCTGGATAACTGACCTGGTCTAACCATCTGGGCAGAGGGAGCAGCCCCCAGCCCGTCCGTGGCACGGACGGGCACAGACGGGCTGGACTTAGGCTCGACTTCGGCGCGACTCCGGCGCATCCGCTGACCGCGTCCGCTGCGCGGAGGCATCGCCGTATGTTTTTATATTGGAGCCTCGAGCGCTAGAGCGCTGGGGCTGTGTCTACGCCCAATATGGCCGCTGAAATGCCGCCTCCCACTCCGCACCTCAATCGGCTGTATGCGGGGTAATTCAAGTCCGCGAAATTAGTGCGGATAGCAGTGGGCAGAAATATTGTTAAAAGGTGGAGCTTTGCGGCGCAAAAGAAGTTTTACAAAACACAAATTTAAACAAAGTCCGTTTTAAAAGCGCTGGCAATACTGCAATCAATCTCCCGGCTTTCCACCTCAGGAGAGCTATGGATTCTCGCGAACAGAAGTAGTCTCTGTTTTTATATTGGAGCCTCGAGCGCTAGAGCGCTGGGGCTGTGTCTACGCCCAATATGGCCGCTGAAATGCCGCCTCCCACTCAGCACCTCAATCGGCTGTATGCGGGGCAATTCAAGGCAGCGAAATTAGTGCGGATAGCAGTGGGCAGAAATATTGTTAAAAGGTGAAGCTTTGCGGCGCAAAAGAAGTTTTACAAAACACATACCATACAAACTCTCAATCTCTCTCAGTAAACTCCCAATCCTCTCGATCACCTTTTTAAACACTCAAACGATCATACACTCCATTCACAACTATCATTATCTATTTACAATATAGTTGAAGTTCAATCTTTTTAGAACAATGCCATAGAATAAACAATCTTTAAATCCAACCTGGATTACTCAGGTATTCGGTACGTCCCTCTGTAAAAAACCCTCATACACTCGAGATGGAATCGTGGGTAGCGGTATATCTTGATTCTCCGCTGAATTTATCGAGTGTCTGCATAATCGAATAATAGGTAGCGAAGAGAACCCTAATAATTCTCAGAAACGCATACCAAAGATATTTTCAACTTCACTAGCTCGAACCCAGAATAATAAAATCCACGCTCTGGCTCTTCGAGTTATTTTAAATTCACCACTTTCACCAATCACTGGACACTACTGCACACATCCTTGGATGACTACCTCCGGGCGGAGGCTGCATACCAAAGAACCCTGTGATTATGCAGACACTCGATAAATTCAGCAGAGAATCACCCCGATCAAGCGCAATTTCACCGCGGACCGGGGGCTTCGGATCTGGAGTTTGAATGTAAGGTCACTGGTTAAACATCACCAGTTCATACGTGACCTCATCGAAAAAGACGACCCTGATCTTTTTCTCCTTACTGAAACCTGGCTTCAGGATTCGGATGTCGCTATCTTGAATCTTACTTTCCCATCGGAATACACGATCTTTACTTTGAATCGGACCACGAGAGGAGGTGGCATTGCCATGGCAGTAAAATCCTGTTTCCCTGCTGAATGGAAAGCTCTTGGGCTGCCTGCTTGTGAAAGCGCCCTCTTCAAAGTGGCTTTTAGCCATCATTTTACGTTCAGCGGCATTCTCATCTACCGCCCACCTGGCAATGATACAGTCTTTAAGTCCGCTCTTGCCGATATGGTAAGCTCTTTAGCGCCCGGTTGTGCGAACTTTAACATCATGGGTGACCTCAACATTCATTTTGACAACAGGTCGTCCACAGCCATTAACACCTTGCTCGCGGATCTTGAAGCACTTCAGCTTGTCCAGCTAGTTACACTTCCCACTCATACTGGAGGACATATTCTCGATCCCTTTTTTTCCACTCTTGAGAGGGTGAAGGTGTCTGACCCGGTGTCGGTGGGATGGACTGATCATCTGCTGGTGGAAGTCTTCTGTCCTATTCACGATAAGCCATTTAAACCTGTGGATAGGCTAATTCTTAAAAGACATTGGCATAAGCTCAAACTTGAGGAGTTTTACAGACTACTGGAGCAGAAACCCCTGAGCGCTTTTCTGAATGTGGATCATGGTTACCAACTGTTTTGCACATGGATTTCAGACGCTCTTGATTCCCTTATACCCATGCGCTGGTCGAAAGGTCATTCGAAGGTACCCAGCCCGTGGTATAATGACTCCCTTGCCGAGCTTAAAAACCGTGCCGGAAAGAGGAGAGGGACTGGAGAAGATCTTACGATCCCGTCTTGAAAACCTTGTACTTTGCCAACCTCAAGTCCTATCACAGGGCAATTTGCAGAACTCGGGCCGCATTCTATGCTCAGGAATTTCAAGCCAGCACCAACCCCTCCAAATTAATATTCAAGGTCTTGAAAGACCTTATGAATAAAAGAGCTACTTCGGCAGAGATCTGCACCGACTCCCACTGCGAGAACCTGGCAGCCTTTTTTCTGGAGAAAGTGCAGAATATATACCGAGGATTTGACCTGCGTCAGCCAGATCCAGAGTTAGTTGACCCTAATTCCTTGGGCTACGAGATTTTGACCTTCCTACCTGATCTGTCTACTGAGGCTTTTGACAAACTTAGCCTCAGCGTTAAATCAGGCTCTCCTCTGGACCCGCTGAAGCCAGCTCTTATCAGTACGCTCTCCCCGCTGTGTCGAGTTCCAATACTCACTCTAATCAACCTGTCGCTGTCAACTGGGACGGTCCCTTCCTCATGGAAGCAAGCGGTAGTTACCCCAATCTTGAAGAAGGCAAATTCAGACCCCCTCTTGCCTGAGAACTACCGCCCCATATCTCTTTTGCCTTGGACTGCTAAAGTTACTGAAGCCCATGTTAATTCGATCTTGTCTGATCACCTTGCCCGTAATCAGATATTGGACTCCAGCCAAAATGGCTTCCGGCCAGGACACAGTACCGAGACCGCTTTGCTCCATATTATCGAGCATCTACGCCTGGTGCTTGACTCCGGACGTACGGCAGCGCTCCTGCTATTAGATCTGAGCGCTGCTTTCGATACTGTGTCCCACCGTATACTGATTCAGCGCCTCGAGGAAGCCGGAGTAGCAGGAACCGCTCTTCAGTGGTTTCGATCTTTCCTTTCAGATCGAACCTTTAAAGTGGCTATACCACCCTGCCAATCCACTATTCATCCCTTGGACCTGGGGGTCCCACAGGGCTCCTCGTTGAGCCCCACCCTGTTCAACCTCTATGTGAAACCGCTAGCTGCAGTCGTCAAACAGTGGGGTTTGACGATGACCTCATATGCTGACGATACGCAGCTGGCGGTGACACTGAGTGGAGACCCTGAAGTGGAGGCCCCCAGATTCCGAGCCGGACTTATGGCAGTAGCTAGTTGGCTACGTACCAATTGCTTACAATTGAATGCCACTAAAACTGAAGTGTTGGTCTTGGGGAAACATGTTGAGCTATGGGGAGACCAGTGGTGGCCTCCAGAGCTGGGCATTACTCCCATCCCAGCTTCCGAAGTGAAAAACGTAGGGATCTGGTTGGATCCTGCGCTCACCTTCACAGGTCACACGAAGAAGGTTGCAGCTACCTGTTATGGTATCCTGCGAGGCATAAGGCCGGTTCTTAAATACTTCGACCCTCCTACCCGGCAGCTCGTGGTCCAAGCCTCGGTTTTATCCCGGTTGGACTATGGTAGTGCGCTGATGTTAGGGATAAACCAGGCTGAGGCATCCAGGCTTCAAAGGGTCCAAAACGCTGCGGCGCGGGCCGTTGTTGGTCTTCCCAGACATTGTTCTGTTTCGGGCACCATCTCTGCCCTTCATTGGTTACCGGTCAGACAGAGGATTAAGTTTAAAGCGCTCTGTCTGGCCTTTAAAATCATGAAACTTTCCTCGCCGCCGGCTCTTGTCAACTTGCTCATCCCCTACATCCCTTCGAGATCTTTAAGATCAGAGGCTCTTCATCTGGCGGTCTGCCCCCGTTTCAAACTCAGTAGAATGGGTGGCCGCTCTTACCGGGTGCTTGCTGCGGGGCTGTGGAACTCGCTCCCGGTGCACATCCGAGCTCTGAATGACCTGTCCGCCTTCAGGCGCGCTATTAAAACTTTTTTGTTTCCTGTCTCTGAGTAGCCGCTCCCTCCCTTTTTTTCTCTTTCTGTGTGTTATGTTATAGTACCTGTCTAAGCGCCAGGACGCCCCTTTGCTGGGGCAGCTGTGCGCTATAAAAATAATATTAACATAACATAACATAACAGAATCAAGATATACCGCTACCCACGATTCCATCTCGAGTGTATGAGGGTTTTTTACAGAGAGACGTACCGAATACCTGAGTAATCCAGGTTGGCAGGACAAGTGATCCAACCCCCCACTGATTTAAAGATTTGAGCCAAAGGAAACTGGTTGGATCGTTAATTTCCTTCTCCCCCCCTTTGATTGAAGAATAGAATAAACAATATCAGCACTTCATCTTTCTATGCATAATTCAAGCTTGGTTTAGATATTCTTATGGCTAGAAACAATGGTCTACGCGTTTTAAACTCTTGTTGGATGTAGAGTTCTCGTCAGGACCCAAAAGCTGTAAAGAAGAAACAAAGAAGAAGATTTTTTCTAACCCTTGTTCTTCAACAAAAAGCTGCTTACCACCTCATGTCTCTTAGTCAATTCTTTCCTTCTCTTGATATACGCTCTAATCAAACCGACGTTGGGAACTGTATCAAAAAACAAACCACAACCATGACCAATGGGGGGGGAAGGGAGTTGTCTCATAAGCTATCTCATCCACTATATACACAGACAGCACTTACATCAGTCTTTTAAACCCACGTCTTCTTCAGACTCTTCACCTTTGCCTGCTGCACCTAAATAGTATACCAACACTAGTGAGTGTTATCACTAATCACAAAACGGCATGTATATTAGCAGGGAGTGGTTTCCACTTACTTATTGCTGTTCAGTGCGAGCCACGCAGGTCTTATCTTTTCTTGTTATATGTTGGTGGTTGGCCACTTTAGGGTAACTTGTGTTAGAACAAACAGCTCAGAATCAGCTGGTCAGATTTCCAGGAGTCATACGGAGTAAGGGAATAACAATTCTCTGAGCATCGGTTACATGTGGACAATTTCGAGAAGCACCGACAGTCTGTTTCGGCGTTCTTCCTGTCGCAGTCATTCAATGCGGGGAAGCCGCGTCAGTTACTTGTGTCGGCTTCCTGGCACCGGGGACTCTGGGAATTGTAGTTGTACACGTATTCATGGCTGCGTTACTATGGCATGTAAACAGTTCGCCTGCTAATATGTGTCCATGTTGTTCTATTTAAAAGGGCTCATGCTTATATTATATAATGGTGTCTATGAGAATGTCGCGCTTTACCTTGCATAGTTGTTTTTTTGTTTTAACCAGCACAATTTAAATTTTTTATTTTTATTTTAAGGTTTTATAGAGCGCAAACCAGACCCGTGGGGGTATCAGAGTGCTTTACAGGTTTGAGGGTGGCATACAAAGCGTTAGGAAGGGAGGAGAAACAGTAGGGTAAGTTGGGGGATACATTATACAATATACAAGAAAAGCACACAGTTTAAGGTAAGATGGGGGATACATTATACACTGTGCAAATAAAGGAAGCAGTTTAAATTTCAGGCTACAATCAGGATAAAAATATAGCAATAGGAAGACACTTATGACAGAAGGCCTGCAGTCTCAACTCTTAGGTGGGATATCCAGGGGTGCCGTATTAGGAGTCCTTTGCAGAGCAGTGAATGATGTCAATGTGAAGGGTGGAAACAAGTCGCTCCGGTGATTGCGATGTAGTCATCAGACGAGGTATTTGCCCATTAAGAAGATTTTGGTTTCCTTTTTTAAATGTGCTAAGGACGGAAGTCTTCTAATGGCGGGTGGGAGGGAGTTCCAGAATCTTGGAGCGGCCCCAGAGAAGGCCCGATTGTAGGTTTTTTTCTTGCAGAAGCAGGCTGGTTGCAGCAATTGGTCTTTGGCGGATCGGGAGTTTCTGACTCCTCCTGATATCACAAGTTTATGGGCGAGAAAAGTAGGGGAATTGGAGTAGAGAGCTTTGTGAGTGATGCAGGCCAGTTTGAATTGGATTCTGGCCTCTAGGGGAAGCCAGTTCAGAGTTTTGAGGTGGGGAGAAATGTGGTCAAATTTCTTTGAGCCAGTTAGGAGTCTGGGGGCAGTGTTGAGGCAGGCTTTCAGTGGGGCCAGGGAGTTCTTGGGTAGCTCTGCGAGAGTGGAGCATCCATATTCTAGTCTGGAAATGACTAGAGCCTGGGTTGCCATTTTGAGGTCGGAAACCTCAAGGAAGGGTTTTAGGTTTCTTAGGTAGTTCAGGTGGAACCTGACCATTTTGGCCATTGAGTTTATATGGTTTCGCATGTTCAGGTTGCTGTCGAGGGTTATTCCAAGGGATTTCGCAGAGTCTACAATGGTGGGAGGGCAATTTAGTGCTGTGATGCTCTTTATCCATTCCTGGATCTCCGGGGTGGTTTTGCGTGGGGAGATTATGAGAAATTCAGTTTTATTTGCATTGAGTTTCCGCTGGTTGGCGGTGAGCCAATGGACTGTCAGCTTTAGTCCCTCATTTATTTATTTATTTATTTATAGGCTTATATAGCGCTGGACTCGACTCCCGAAGGAGTATCTCTGCGCTTTGTATGCCTAGCAGGTACAGATAAAGTGCTCGTCAGAATGAAGACAGAGATGGGATCAAAGCAGAAAAGTCTTTAGCATTTTCCTAAAAGCTAGATGGTTGGTACACTGTCTGAGGGTAGGGGGTAGTTTGTTCCAGAGGGTGGGACCTAAGAACAAAAGAGCTCTTCCACCCAGTCTTGCCCTCCTTATTGAGGGAACCTGAAGTAAATTTTGGTTGCTGGAGCGGAGAGTACGTGCTGGATTGTATGGAACAAATTTCTCAGCTAAGTAAGGAGGACACGAGCCATAAATACTCTTGTGGATTATACAGCAGGTTTTAAATTGCACCCGTGCCCGGATCGGCAACCAGGGCAGTTTGTCCAGAAGAGGGCGCAAGGGAGTTCTCGGAGAGACATTGAGAACCAGCCTGGCAGCGGTGTTCTGGACCACCTGAAGCCTGCGCAGTGAGTTATCAGTAGTAGCTGACATCAGTAACCCATTGCAGTAGTCCAGGCGACTAAGCACTAGGGCCTGGACCAGAGTCTTTCTGGATGTGTCCGGTAGCAGGGGAAACACTCGTCTAAGAAGACCGATTACATGCAGACAAGATCCTGCTGTTTGGTTGACATGATCCTTAAGTGATAAGCCCTGATCTAATCGAACCCCCAGGTTCTTTACAGTCTGCTTAGGACTAGGGACGGGACCCAGATCTAAAGACCACCAGTCTGGTGACCACAGTAGGGGGGCGTCTCCAAATAACATGACCTCAGTCTTCCCTACTGTTAGACCTGGCATCTTTGGCGTGATTACCCCTATCTTTTTACCTCTGCCTCCTGTATTTTTGATGCTGTGCTGGATTTCGTTTTTGCTGGTTTAGATGCTTTGGACACTCTGCCACTGCTGATCAGTGCCAGAGTGTAAGTGCTCCCTATGTAAATTGGTATTCTGATTGGATATACATGTTTGGCATATTTGTATCACCATGAAGTCCCTAGTAAAGTGCACTGGGTGTGCCAGGGCTGGTGATGACAAATGCTACTAGTGGGCCTGCAGCACTGATTGTGCCACCCACAGGAGTAGCTCTAAAAATGGTGTCTCAGGCCTGCCACTGCAGCGCCTATGGGCAGTTTAGAACTGCCATGTCCTCCTGGTCAGTGTCCCCACTGACCAGGCCTAACCCTTCCCTTTTCGTGCACATCAGTCACCCCTATGGAAGGCCCAGGGTACCCCCCTGGGCAGGGTGCAGTGTATGTGAAAGGTAGAGCATGTGCTAGTGCAGGTGACATGCTCTGGTAGTGAATTACAGCCATTTTCGTTTTTCACTATTGTAAGGCTATCTTGCTCCATAGGTTAACATGGGGGATGCTGGCTACAGTGGTTAACAGCATTTCTTCCCATAGGAACAAGATAGGACATAAGTATCTAGTATCCCTGAACTCAGAATTTAATAACACATCTTTTAGGAAAGGTGGTTTTTAAATCCTGTGTTTGAGAACAGCACTTTTAGAAAGTTGCTGTTCTCTTGTCTGACCCTTCTGTGTGCCTGGGCCTGTTTGTGTATTGACTGTCTGGTTTGTGAGTGACAGGGGCTGGGGAATTCCCCCAGAGGCTGGATGAGTCAGCACTAGGCTGAATGAAGCAATTGCAACCTGAGTGGTGGGAGGAGTTAGCACCTGGGCTGAATAGGGCTGTGCCTGCCTGCCACAATGCTGGCTCCACCTCCTGCTGGGCGGCTGAGGACCCTGCCCCTCACTCTGAAAGGAAAGATGCAGCCAGCAAAACAAAGTGCTCAGGATCCACCCAGAACTGGTTCAGACCGGGCTCAGGGCCCACATGCACAGAGAGAACAAAGACTTTAGGGGTATAAGTACAGGACCCCTGACAACAGAAAATTAGATCATCCTGGAATCAAGAAGGAACCTCTGCCAAGGAGAAAGCTGACTCAGAAGAAGGAAGACTGTCCTGCTGTTGCTCTGCTGGACTGACCTGCTGTTGCTTTGCTGCCAAGGAGAGGGGAATGACTTTGCTGTGAGCTGTGTCCCCTGTCTTGAAGGAATCTCCAAGGGCCTGAGAAGAGCTGGCTCCCTGTTTTGAAGTCCCAGGAACAAAAGGACTTCACCCCCAGTCTCCCTGAACTCTGCTGAGAGAGTTCTGTCCTTCCTAGAGTGCTTGATCCAGTTGTGGGGCCTCTGGAAGTTGAACCTGAGCTGGGAAGCTTGAAACTAAGCTTGAGAGACTTTTGAAACTGAAAAGTGTTGCATCGCTCGCTTGCGGAGCGCATCCCCGACAGTGCGAGAAGTTTCCCGCCGCTACGAAGGCCGAAATCGTCGCAGCGCCTGACGCCGCTGCCAGAGCCGTCGCATCCTTCGTTTGCGGGACGCACCAGACCGGTGCGGGAGAATCGAACATCGCTGCGAGTGTCGTCGCAGAGCCTGTCGTCGCTGGGTGAGATCGCCGCACCGCTTGCTTGCGGACCGCATCACGTCGCTGCGAGCATCGTCGCAGAACCATCGCATCGAGGAGCTGCGAGAGAGAGGATCACCGCTGGACCACGCATCGTCGCCCCGGAGATCGTCGCAGCCCCTACGAGATCATTGCATCGTGCCTTTGCGAGAACAGACTTCCTACGGAACCTACGCACCGGAATCCACGCAAGCGGCCTTCCTCCCCATACAGACCGGATTCGTCGCAACACGCCCGCTGCTGCAGCGGGGCTGTCGAATCGCCTCCCCAGGGTCTCAGGAGTAACGCATCGCTTGTTTTCCACCGCACCAGCTTCCTGCTTGTGGAACTTTGTTGCATCTAAAAGATATTGTGAGTAAACGTGACGCAACTGTGAACTTTTCACGCATCTGTGGATTATTTTAACGCAACTTGAAGAACTTTGATTACAACCTTAAGAACTCTTTTGAAACCATATTCTTGAACTGTGTATGTTGGATTTTTGCCGTTTTGGTCTTGTGTAGTTTAGAATAAATATCTTTATTTTCCTAAACTGTTGTGGAATCAGTTTGTGGTGTTTTCACTGTGTTACTGTGAGTGTTGGTACAAATACTTTACGCATTGCCTCTGGTTAGCCTAGACTGCTCAGGCCAAGCTACCTAGAGGGTGAGCAGGGGTTATCTAAGAGGGTTATCTCCTTGCCCTGACTAGAAGCAAGGGTCCCTATTTGGACAGTGGTACCTACCTCTGCCAACTAGAGACCCCCAGTTCTAACATTGGTGGTCAGGCGGTGGGATTTGAACTTGTATTTGTACTTGACCCACAGTAATTGGTTTACATCACTAGTGAGTGCAGACCACTACGCCACCGCATACTATTGGTTTTTGAGTTTTTTTAATTCTATTTTTGAGTAACTCTTCTAAAGCATCATGTCTCTGAATGGGAAGGCACCCAGGGAGGAGGCAGAACTAGATTTGGAATTTTCCATTGGAGATCTGTACTCCTACCCGGTAAAGCATCTTAGGTACTTCTGCAAGAAGTTTGAGTGCCCCATAAAAAGCGCCTACAGAAGGGATGAGCTGCGAGAAATCTTGAAAACCCATTGGGAAGCAAAAGAAGGAAATAATGTTGTGGATACAGAGAACAGTTTTCAAGGCACAGATCTACCACTGGGCAAAGTAGGTGCAGGAGCTGGCAGTATTCATTCCGGCAGGAGCCTCTCCCCAGAAGAGTTACAGGAAAATCAAAGAATAAGAGAATATGACTTGGAGGTCATGAAAATGAAAATGAAGCAATTGGAAGTAGAGAAGGCGGCGGAGGAGAGCAAAAATGCCCGCGCCTTAGAGGAAAAGAAATTGCTTTTGGCTCATGAGTTGAGCATGAGAGAGCTGGATCTGAAAGCCAAGGAGGTGGATGCCAGTTCAAATGGTGGCAGCGCGCAGCCAGTGCATGGGGGTAAAGTATATATTCCCAAAGACCTGGTACAGAATTACCATAGGAGTGAGGATATTTATGCCTGGTTCACTTCGTATGAAATTGCATTGAAGATGAATGGTGTGCCTGATCAGCATTGGGGGGCGGGCCTGTGGAAACATTTTGAGGCTTCTGGGAGGAGTGCTCTAGAGCCCTTAGAGTTGGCAGGTGCCATGACCTACCCCAATATGAAGGAGGCCTTATGTCTCAGGTATGGCCTCACTCCAGAGCAGTATAGACTGCAGTTTAGAAACTCCAAGAAGAAAGAGTCTGAGACTTGGATGGAGTGTGTGAATGGGTACTCGCGTGCACTGGAAGGTTGGATGAAGGGCAGTAAAGTAACTGATTTGAAGGGGTTGTTGCATTTAATCAGTTGGGAGCACTTGAGTAGTCTTTGTGTTCCAGAGCTGCGCCAGCATCTTTTAGACAGCAAGCTGACAGACCCCATTGAGCTTGCTAAGGAGGCGGACCGCTGGACCAGTACCAGGGTCCACAGAGGAATTGTGGGTACCACAGCCAAAGGTGGGCAGGGTCCCCAGCAGAAGAGTGGGGGGGACAAGGGTAACCAAAAGGAGTTCTCACAAGGGCCCCAAAATAGTTCCCAGGAAAAGTATTCCCAAGCCCCCAAATCTAAACAGCCATGGCCCTCTAAGGGCAGGCGGGACAATAGAGACAGGAGGAATAACCAGGGTCCTCCTACCTGCTATCACTGCAATGAGGTGGGCCATATTGCTCCAAAATGTCCCAAGAAGAAGCCCGCACCCACTGGTGCTCCCGCCCCAGCGTTAGCTAGTGTAGCTTTGGGTGGGGATTTGGTTTCTAGTGACTGGGGGGAGCTAGCAGTTATGACCCTTGTCTCTCTAGGGGACAAAGAGATGGTCCAGGAAACCTTACTGCCCTCCAACACTAAAAAATATGGGCAGAAGGTGACCATCAATGGGAGGGAGGTTGAGGCACTGAGAGACACCGGAGCCAGCGTGACATCCGTGAGGTGTCAGTGGGTATCTGAAGAGCAAATCATCCCTGGTGTACTCCGCCCTGTAGTGGCAGCTGACAGCTCAATGCGCCTCTGCAAGCTGGCGAAGGTTTCCTTTGAATGGGGAGGAGTCTCTGGTCTTTTGGAAGTAGTTGTCAGTGATGCCTTGCCTGTAGACTGTCTGTTAGGCAACGACCTGGAGAGTTCTCCATGGAAAGACATAGAACACCGAACTCACTTGGAGATGTTGGGTCTGCCTGCGTGGATCTGCGTGACCACGCGTGCTATGGCAGCCAGTAAGGGTGAATCAGCAGAACTGGAGCCTGAAACAGTGGCCCCGAGACCTGCCAGGAGAGGAAGAGGCAGAGGGCGCGGGAAACCAGCCCCAGCCGTTCCCACGGTCCAGGAGGAAGCAGAACCTGAGGGGGATGCCCTGGAACCTACAGGGGAACAGGTGGCCGAACTGGGAGACCTACCTGAGCTGACCCATTGGCAGCAAGAAGGTGGTCCCTCCAGGGAGGAGTTCTGCCAGGCGCAGAAGGAATGCCCTTCCCTCATTGGTCTGCGGCAACAGGCTGTAGATCAGGCAGCAGGTGGAGCAGTCAAAGATCACTATGTCTACTGGGAAGGTGACCTACTTTATAGCGGGCCTAAGTTTGCTGAGCCCGGTGCAGCCCGTGTGCTGGTGGTACCCGAGCGCTTCAGAAACTTCCTAATGGGTCTGGCTCATGACGTGCCTCTTGCAGGACATCTGGGGCAAGACAAGACCCTGAACCGGCTTGTCACCCACTTCCACTGGCCCCAGATGAGAAAGCACGTTGGTTCCTTTTGCAGATCTTGCCAAACCTGTCAAGCTAGTGGCAAGACTGGAATGAAGTTGAAGGCCCCCCTTCAACCCTTCCCAGTGGTGAGCACCCCTTTCGAGCGGGTGGGCATAGATATCGTAGGGCCCCTGGACCCCAAGACAGCCTTAGGCAACAGGTTCATCCTGGTCTTGGTGGACCATGCCACCCGGTACCCGGAAGCAGTCCCTCTCAGGACAATCACAGCACCCGTGGTGGGCCGTGCATTGATGGGGATCTTTTCCCGTGTGGGGTTCCCCAGAGAGGTGGTCTCCGACCGGGGTACCAACTTCATCTCTAGGTACATGAAGTCTCTGTGGGAGGAGTGTGGGGTAACTTATAAGTTCACCACTCCTTACCACCCTCAAGGAAATGGGTTGGTTGAAAGGTTCAACCGGACCCTGAAAGGTATGATTATGGGCCTAGCGGAGCCCATGAGACGGAAGTGGGACGTCTTGTTACCATGCCTGTTGTTTGCCTACTGGGAGGTGCCTCAGAAGTCCTTAGGGTTCAGTCCCTTTGAACTCATGTATGGCCACCCTGTTAGAGGACCTCTCTCGCTGGTGAAGGAGGGTTGGGAAAAGTCCCGTGGGAAAACCCCCCAGGATGTGTTCAGCTATGTGCTGGCCATCCGCAACCAGACACAACGCTTCAGGAAACTCGCTCAGGCGAACCTGGAAGCAAGCCAGGAAGAAATGAAAAGATGGTACAACCAGAATACCACTCTGGTCGAATTTCAACCTGGGCAGAAAGTGTGGGTGATGGCGCCAGTGGAGCCTTGCGCGCTCCAAGACAAGTGGTCTGGGCCATATGAGGTGGTGAAGAGAAAGAGCGAGGTAACCTACCTGGTTAACCTGAAGACTCCCAGGCAGCCCCTGAGAGTCTTGCATGTGAACCGCCTCAAACCACACTTTGAGAGGTCTGAAGTAACCATGCTCATGGCTACAGATGCAGGAATGGAAGAGGATAGTGATCCTCTCCCTGACCTCCTGGCAGTCAAAGAGCAAGATGGGTCAGTGGATGGTGTGGTCCTCTCGCCCACCCTGACCCCTGAACAGCAGAATGACTGTCGCCAAGTGTTGGGTCAGTTCTCCTCTCTGTTCTCCCTGACCCCAGGAGTCACCAACTGGTGCGTCCATGATGTGGACACTGGAGACAGTCTGCCTGTGAAGCAAAAATTTTACAGGGTAGCTGACAAGGTCAGGGCCAGCATCAAGGAAGAGGTTTCCAAGATGTTGGCGCTAGGGGTGATTGAGCCCTCCAGCAGCCCCTGGGCTAGCCCAGTGGTCTTGGTTCCCAAGAAAGCTGCTACCCCCGGTGGCCCTCCAGAACTCCGGTTTTGCGTGGACTACCGTGGGCTCAATGCGGTCACGAAGACTGACGCACACCCTATCCCCAGAGCTGATGAGCTCGTGGATCGGTTGGGAGCTGCCCAGTACCTCAGTACATTTGATTTGACTTCGGGGTACTGGCAGATTGCCTTAACTGATGGGGCCAAAGAGAGGTCAGCATTTTCAACGCCAGAGGGGCACTTTCAGTTCCGTGTCATGCCCTTTGGGTTGAAGAATGCCCCTACCACATTCCAGAGACTGGTTAACCAGGTACTGTCCGGGCTGGAGGAATTCAGCGCCGCATACCTGGATGACATTGCTGTGTTCAGCTCCACGTGGGAGAAACACTTGCAACACCTCTGCGAAGTGTTGAAGGCCCTGCAAAAGGCAGGCCTCACTATCAAGGCCAGCAAGTGCCAGATAGGGCAGGGATCTGTGGTGTATTTGGGACACCTGGTGGGGAGCGGCCAGGTGGCGCCCCTACAGGCAAAGATTGATACCATTCTGGCTTGGGAGCCACCCAAGACCCAGACAGAGGTGAGAGCCTTTTTAGGACTCACCGGGTATTACAGACGGTTTGTCAAGGGATATGGCACCATTGTTGCCCCCTTGACAGAACTCACTTCCAAGAAGTTGCCCAAAAGAGTTGACTGGACTGACGCCTGCCAAACTGCTTTTGATGCCCTGAAAACTGCGATGTGCACAGCACCGGTGCTCAAGGCACCTGACTTTTCCAGTGAGTTCATAGTTCAGACGGACGCTTCAGAGCATGGTGTGGGAGCAGTACTCTCACAAGCCACTGCGGAGAATGGAGACCAGCCAGTAGCTTTCATTAGTAGGAGGCTACTCCCCAGGGAACAGAAGTGGAGTGCGATTGAAAGGGAGGCTTTTGCTGTGGTCTGGGCTCTGAAAAAGTTGAGGCCCTACCTGTTTGGGACTCACTTCCGTGTTCAGACCGACCACAGGCCCCTCAGGTGGTTAATGCACATGAGGGGCGAAAATCCAAAACTGTTGAGGTGGTCCATCTCCCTACAGGGAATGGACTTTACGGTGGAACACCGCCCTGGTACAGAACACGCCAACGCTGATGGTCTGTCCAGGTTTTTCCGCCTTAGTGAAGAGAACTCCCAAGAGGGTGGGTAGTTCTCCCCACTTTCAGCTGGAGGGGACACATGTTAGACCTGGCATCTTTGGCGTGATTACCCCTATCTTTTTGCCTCTGCCTCCTGTATTTTTGATGCTGTGCTGGATTTCGTTTTTGCTGGTTTAGATGCTTTGGACACTCTGCCACTGCTGATCAGTGCCAGAGTGTAAGTGCTCCCTATGTAAATTGTTATTCTGATTGGATATACATGTTTGGCATATTTGTATCACCATGAAGTCCCTAGTAAAGTGCACTGGGTGTGCCAGGGCTGGTGATGACAAATGCTACTAGTGGGCCTGCAGCACTGATTGTGCCACCCACAGGAGTAGCTCTAAAAATGGTGTCTCAGGCCTGCCACTGCAGCGCCTATGGGCAGTTTAGAACTGCCATGTCCTCCTGGTCAGTGTCCCCACTGACCAGGCCTAACCCTTCCCTTTTCGTGCACATCAGTCACCCCTATGGAAGGCCCAGGGTACCCCCCTGGGCAGGGTGCAGTGTATGTGAAAGGTAGAGCATGTGCTAGTGCAGGTGACATGCTCTGGTAGTGAATTACAGCCATTTTCGTTTTTCACTATTGTAAGGCTATCTTGCTCCATAGGTTAACATGGGGGATGCTGGCTACAGTGGTTAACAGCATTTCTTCGCATAGGAACAAGATAGGACATAAGTATCTAGTATCCCTGAACTCAGAATTTAATAACACATCTTTTAGGAAAGGTGGTTTTTGAATCCTGTGTTTGAGAACAGCACTTTTAGAAAGTTGCTGTTCTCTTGTCTGACCCTTCTGTGTGCCTGGGCCTGTTTGTGTATTGACTGTCTGGTTTGTGAGTGACAGGGGCTGGGGAATTCCCCCAGAGGCTGGATGAGTCAGCACTAGGCTGAATGAAGCAATTGCAACCTGAGTGGTGGGAGGAGTTAGCACCTGGGCTGAATAGGGCTGTGCCTGCCTGCCACAATGCTGGCTCCACCTCCTGCTGGGCGGCTGAGGACCCTGCCCCTCACTCTGAAAGGAAAGATGCAGCCAGCAAAACAAAGTGCTCAGGATCCACCCAGAACTGGTTCAGACCGGGCTCAGGGCCCACATGCACAGAGAGAACAAAGACTTTAGGGGTATAAGTACAGGACCCCTGACAACAGAAAATTAGATCATCCTGGAATCAAGAAGGAACCTCTGCCAAGGAGAAAGCTGACTCAGAAGAAGGAAGACTGTCCTGCTGTTGCTCTGCTGGACTGACCTGCTGTTGCTTTGCTACCAAGGAGAGGGGAAGGACTTTGCTGTGAGCTGTGTCCCCTGTCTTGAAGGAATCTCCAAGGGCCTGAGAAGAGCTGGCTCCCTGTTTTGAAGTCCCAGGAACAAAAGGACTTCACCCCCAGTCTCCCTGAACTCTGCTGAGAGCGTTCTGTCCTTCCTAGAGTGCTTGATCCAGTTGTGGGGCCTCTGGAAGTTGAACCTGAGCTGGGAAGCTTGAAACTAAGCTTGAGAGACTTTTGAAACTGAAAAGTGTCGCATCGCTCGCTTGCGGAGCGCATCCCCGACAGTGCGAGAAGTTTCCCGCCGCTACGAAGGCAGAGATCGTCGCAACGCCTGACGCCGCTGCCAGAGCCGTCGCATCCTTCGTTTGCGGGACGCACCAGACCGGTGCGGGAGAATCGAACATCGCTGCGAGTGTCGTCGCTGAGCCTGTCGTCGCTGGGTGAGATCGCCGCACCGCTTTCTTGCGGACCGCATCACGTCGCTGCGAGCATCGTCGCAGAACCATCGCATCGAGGAGCTGCGAGAGAGAGGATCACCGCTGGACCGCGCATCGTCGCCCCGGAGATCGTCGCAGCCCCTACGAGATCATCGCATCGTGCCTTTGCGAGAACAGACTTCCTACGGAACCTACGCACCGGAATCCACGCAAGTGGCCTTCCTCCCCATACAGACCGGATTCGTCGCAACACGCCCGCTGCTGCAGCGGGGCTGTCGAATCGCCTCCCCAGGGTCTCAGGAGTAACGCATCGCTTGTTTTCCACCGCACCAGCTTCCTGCTTGTGGAACTTTGTTGCATCTAAAAGGTATTGTGAGTAAACGTGACGCAACTGTGAACTTTTCACGCATCTGTGGATTATTTTAACGCAACTTGAAGAACTTTGATTGCAACCTTAAGAACTCTTTTGAAACCATATTCTTGAACTGTGTATGTTGGATTTTTGCCGTTTTGGTCTTGTGTAGTTTAGAATAAATATCTTTATTTTCCTAAACTGTTGTGGAATCAGTTTGTGGTGTTTTCACTGTGTTACTGTGAGTGTTGGTACAAATACTTTACGCATTGCCTCTGGTTAGCCTAGACTGCTCAGGCCAAGCTACCTAGAGGGTGAGCAGGGGTTATCTAAGAGGGTTATCTCCTTGCCCTGACTAGAAGCAAGGGTCCCTATTTGGACAGTGGTACCTACCTCTGCCAACTAGAGACCCCCAGTTCTAACACCTACATTACATTGCAGGAAGTAAGCGGCCATCCATTGGGACACAGCCCTCATCCCTTCCGAAAATGAGTGTTTAACGGCAGCTGTGAAGGTTTTAAAAGTAAAGAGCAGCTGGGTATCATCCGCGTATGAGACGGGGATGAATCCATATGATCTCATGAGATCTGCTAGGGGTGCCACATACACATTAAAAAGTGCGGGGCTTAGGCATGAGCCCTGTGGTACCCCCTTAGTGAGCTTTATCGGGGCTGAGCGAAAAGTGCCCAGGTTAATACTCTGAGAGCGACCTGATAGGAAACTTTCCAGCCAAGACCATGCCAAACCCCCCACCCCAATCTCCTTCAATTGACTGAGCAAGATTTCATGCAATAACGTGTCGAAGGCCGCGGAGAGGTCCAACAGCACAAGAATCACAGAGCTCCCACTATCCTGTGACATTCTGATGGTATCTGTCACAGATAGGAGCGCTGATTCTGTGCTGTAATTGGGCCTAAATCCAGATTGGGAAGAATCTAGACCACCCGACCGCTCAATAAACCTCGACTGGTGGGTGTTGATGTGTTTTTCTGTCATCTTACTCAGGTAGGGAAGGAGCGAAATGGGGCGGAGGTTGGATAAGTCCGACTAGGGAAGGGCCGAGTTCTTCTGAATTGGGTTTACAATGGCCTTCTTCCAATCTTGTGGTACCTGGCCCTCAGTAATAGAGCAGTTTACCAGAGTTTGGATCAGAGGCCCAAGAGAGTTGCCCAAGGTGGAAATAATTCTGTCCGGAATAAGATCAAGCGGAGACCCTGTTTTAATATGGGCCATAAGTGTCTCAATGTCACTTAAGTTGGCAGCTGGAAATACTGTAAGTGTCTCCGTGTCCATGGCCTGGGACTGAGGGGGAGCTGTAGGAAGGGAGTTTATAAGACAAGTTGTGTTGATGATTTTATTATAGATCAGCTCTATCTTGTCTCTAAAGAAAAGGGAGATGTCATCACATAGTGATTGTGAGAAAGCATCCAAGCTTAAAGGCTTGTAGAATTTGGTAAAGGGCCTTTGGGGAGTTGCCCGCTTCTGCTAGTTGCAAGGCTATGTGATTTTTCCTAGCTGATCTAATGTTTTTATGATAAGTAGACAGGATAGCATAATAGCTCCTTTTGTCTGCTTCCAGATTACTTTTCCTCCATATTTTTTCTAATTTCCTACATGCCTGTTTCTCTGAACGCAATTGGTCCGTGTACCACATTTCATGACGAGAAGGAGGACGCTGTTTGCAGGATTTCAGGGGGCCAAAGTATTAACTACCGTTGAGATGGCTGAATTGAATTTAGTTAAGGCCACTTTGATATTACTGGGAACAGTTAAGGACGGTTCAACTAGGGCTTTCTGAAAATCCTCTGGGGTCATTTTGTACCATTGTTTGCGCCATAATGAGGGAAGACAGGACCTTTTACTGGGCTTATCCAACCCCAATAGGGAGAAATCAATGATAAAATGATCAGACCAATTCACCTGGATGGCGGGAAGGCATATGACCTTGGAAGTTTTTGAAAAATCATATCCAAAGTATGGCCTGCTAGATGAGTAGGTCCTTTATTATGCTGAATAAGCCCTAATAGTGACAGATCTGTGAGAAAGGATAATGTCTCAGGATTGTTAGATCGTTCCCCATGCACATTAAAATCCCCTAAAAGGAGGAAGTCAGTTCCAGTTCTAAAATGCGGAGCCAATACCTCCACTAAAGAGAGAGCGAAGTTAGTGCTTGGCCCTGGTGGGCGGTATACCAGGGCTCCCCTCCACATATATTTGGAACCTATATTAATCCGGAAAATCATGATTTCCATTTGAGGAGTACTTCTTTGTTCGACTATGGAGACATTAATCCCCTCCTTATAAATAATAGCAATGCCACCCCCTGTTTTAATGGGGCGGTCCAGTCTTATAACTTTATACCCCACCGGAATGCCCAACGTAATGGCAGGTACTGTGTGGGGTTTTAGCCAGGTTTCGGTAAGAAAGCATATTTCAGGCTGGGGGGTGGAGATGAGATCCCATAGTTCCGTATGATGTTTGGATAGAGAGCGAACGTTACATAGGAAGCTCTTCCAGCCAGTCGCTTGCTGTGTCCCGCCCCCCTTACACCCTGCTACAGTGGACAGGTGGGAGGCCTGAAACCGGCAGTGCCTGCATGAGATAGGACCCTCTAGACATGACCAAGACTCGCGTGCACAGGCTGGTAAAGGTGCTGTTTGAAAGGTCAATAGTTTGTGGGTTGAATATGTAATACGATTAGGAACAGGATTTATGCTAACCTGGGCAGAGTCCATGGCCCCTGGTCCCGTTCTGTCGCGGACGGGCGCAGACGGGCTACTCTTTGGCTACTCTTCGGCGTATCTTCGGCACTGACCTGCGCGCGACCACTGCACGCTCGTAGTCAGGCGAAGGCTAAATAGCCCTAAAAATCCAACAGCTAGAGCGCTAACCACTCCAGTGGAAGGGTGGAAGTGCATTGGTCTCACCTGACCCGCCCTCCGCGCAACGGTATTGGCTACGGCGTCGGACAGGGGCGGGCAGGATTGATGACAGAGCCCAGGCTTCCTGCTAGTGTCTGGTAAGTACTGAGCCCCCCTTTAGATTCCCCAATTACCCAGGTAGCGATTAAAAATAGCAACTAGCAAGCTAGAGTACAGAGTGCAAAAGTAAAACAAAATTCAGAACGATCGAGTTTTCAATTAAAAAATGGCGTTTTTCAATTTTTAAAATCCCAACATCAATGTGAGGAGCAATAGCGCAATACCTGTGGCACACAAGCAATTCGGGAAAAACACTGCCACTGTCTTCCCTACCATTCAGGGAGCGAATGTCCTCAGAGGAGGAGATTTTGATATAGATCTGTGTATCGTCTGAATACATAAGGTAGGAGATATTGGCGGAACATAACACCTCGGTGAGTGGTAAAGATTAAAGAGAGTAGGGGAGAGGGTTGATCCTTGGGGAACTCCAACCGTGACCGGAGAGGGGACGGAAAGATTGCCGTTGATGAGGACTCTCTGAGAGCAGTTTTTGAAGAAGGATCTAAACCATTCAAGAATGGTGCCACCTAACCACATCCTGAGGTTTGAGTCGTTCAAGGAGGATTTTGTGATCAACCGTATTAGGAGGATTAGGAGACATGTTTTGCCTTGGTCGAGGGCTTGGAGGGCGTCATCCACGATGTGGAGGAGGGTGGTTTCTGTGCTGTGTCCAGGTCTGAAACCAGATTGGAAGTCATCTAGCAGGTGGAAGTTATTAAGGTGTAGGGTCAGCTGTTGTTGTACACATTTTTCTAAAACTTTGGCAAGGAGTGGGATGTTGGATATGGGTCTGTAATTTTCAGCGGAAGCAGGGTCCAAGGTAGGTTTTTTTAGTATAGGGACAACTTGGCTAGCCTTGAGTGAGTCAGGAATAGAGCCCTGTTGGAGGGAGGCGTTGATTATTGAGGTCCAGGAGGGAATGATGGCCTGCGAGGCAGCTGCTAGGCAGTTAGAGGGGAAGGGATCATTGAAGTGGTTGTTCGGGTTTAAGGAAGCGAGAATTTTCGAGATAGAGTGTTCGTCACACAATTTAAAGTTGGACCAGTGCGCTAGATTTTTGGGTGAGGTATGGGAAGATAGCTCGTGGAGAGGAGGTGGATCTGGTAGATTTTGATTTTGGTGGTGAATTGCGGAATTAAGTTCCTTTCCTAGGGCAGAGATTTTGTCGCAGAAGAAGGAGGAAAATTCCTCTCTTGAAATTAGGGGTATGGGTGTTTCCTTGGTGTTTTTCGGTAGTTTGTTGGATTGATTTTTGACTAAGTCGAATAGCTTGCTTGGTCGGTTTTTGGCACTCTCGAGTTCGGTTTTGAAGAATTCTTTTTTAGACTTGAGTATTTTCTTGTTATAAGCATTTCTGGCCTGGCGGAGAACTTTTAGATGCGCTGCTGATGGGTGTTGTTTCCAGTTTCGCTCAGTTTGTCGAATGGATCTCCTCTCCTTGTTGAGGGATCCGCTGAACCAGGGATTCCTGTCCTTGATCTGGGTTCTTTTTAATTTCAGTGGTGCCAGGTCATCGAGAATGTCAGATATGGTTGAGGAGTAGTGATCCTCTAGGTTGTCGACCGAGGTGCACTGGGGGGGGGGAGGGTCGGTCTCACAACGTGCTGCTAGTTTCCCTTGATCAAGGTTCTTGGTGTCTCTAACCCAACGTTTGGGAATCACGAGTTGAGGTGTCCATGCCTTGTGAGAGCTGGGCAGGAGGAAGGTGATGGCGTGATCGTCTGACCAATCACACGGGTCAATAGAGATAATTTTGACTGCTGATTCCTTAGCAATGATCCAGTCTAGGGTGGCACCTTTCGAGTGAGTAGGGAGAGAACAGGCTTGGGTAAAGGCTAGGACGACCAAGAAGTTACTGATGGCATTGACCTGAGGGTCCTTGAGATCATTCCAATGTAAGTTGAAGTCACCAAGGAAAATGTCATTGGAGTTTGGAGAGACCTTGGCTGTGATGATTTCCAGAGGAGGTCCATGAAGGTGTCATTCTTGCCTGGGGGGTGGTAAAATATGTGAAGTTTGCACAATTGAGAGGTGTTGTTGGAAACGGAGAGTGCAATATATTCGCAGGAGTCTGTAGGGCCTACCAGCAGTTCCGTAACCAGGAGGTTAGAGCGGTAGATGCAGGCAATGCCACCCCCTTTTTTCTTTGAATGCCTGTCCATCCTTACGATGTTGTAATTGGGTGGGACTAAGAGGTCTAGGTAGGGCAAGGAGAATTCCTTGAGCTAAGATTCCGTCAGGATCTCTAAGTCTGATTTATGTCTAAGGATGAGGTCGGCAACATCAGATGCATGTTTTACTGCTGATCGGCAATTTATTAGGAGGCCGGTTAGGGAAGGGTAGGAGTGAGTGTCAGGGTTGGATGCAGAGATGGGGACTCTAGCTAGGTTGTTATTGACCACCCCTCTGACCCGGAGAGTGGCAGATCTGTTGGGGTTGTTTGCCACCAAGCGGATAAGGTGTTCTTCTCTCAGGATTGGGGAGCATGGGGTTGTCAAGGTGGACTTGTAGCTAATGAGGAGGTCGGCCACTTCTTTTTCCGTGAGGTCTGGTGGGATAGGCGTACCAGGGGTGGGTTTGTAGATCTGGAGTAGCACCTTGATTTCTTTCTCTGAGAGGTGGCAGGGTTGCTTGCGGGAGCGTAAGTGTCTTAGGGATAGTGGGAGAGGGTGAAGGAGTGGCTTGGCTGGGGGGATGAGGGTCGTGTTCTGCGTGAGCCGGAGATTTGAGAAGGAAAGTTCGGTGAAGTGAAGGAGGTGCTTTAGGTCCAGTATGGACTTATGGATTCTTAGGGTTAATTCGGTGGCTCTGCGGTGGAGAATATCAATATTTCTAAGAGAGGTGGGTTCAGGCAGGCGGGTTGTGAAGTGCCTAGAGTGTTCGCCACTGGGCACACAGAGGCATTAAAATCTGGGAATGAACAGCTCTAGCTAGGGATCACCACGTGTCCCACATTAAGGAGCCCTCATGGGTGAGTGGCTAAACAGATGCCCTCCTCCTGGAAAGTTTTTTTGTCCAGTGGATGATACAACTTTATTGGTCTTATAGGATGGAACAAAACTGCGAACACTTGGGTTGTCAACTTAGTCGGAGTTTTGTTCCAACCTATAAGACCAATAAAGTTGTATGATCCACTGGACAAGGAGGAGTGCATCTGTTAAGCCACTCACCCATGAGGGCTCCTTAATGTGGGACACGTGGTGATTCCTAGCTAGAGCTGTTCATTCCCAGATTTTAATGCCGCAGCGTGCCAGTGGCGAACACCGTAGGCACTTCACATCCCAGAATCCATCGCGCTGGTTAAAACAAAAAAACAACTACGCAAGATAAAGCGTGACATTCTCATAGACACCGTTATATAATATAAGCATGAGCCCTTTTAAATAGAACAACATGGACACATATTAGCAGGCGAACTGTTTACAAGCCATAGTAACGCAGCCGCGAACACGCGTACAACTACAATTGCAAGAGTCCCCGGCGCCAGGAGGCCGACACAAGTAACCGACGCGGCTTCCCCGCATTGAATGATTGCGACAGGAAGGACGCCGAAACAGACTGCCGGTGCTTCTCGAACTTGTCCACAGGTAACTGATGCTCAGAGAATCGTTATTCCCTTACTTCGTATGACTCCAGGAAATATGACCAATTGATTCTGAGCTGTTTGTTCTAACACAGGTTCCCCTAAAGTGGGCAACCACCAACATATAAGAAGAAAAGATAAGACCTGCGTGGCTCGCACTGAACAGCAATAAGTAAGTGGAAACCACTTCCTGCTAATATACATGCCGTTTTGTGATTAGTGATAACACTCACTAGTGTTGGTATACTATTTAGGTGCAGCAGGCAAAGGTGAAGAGTCTGAAGAAGACGTGGGTTTAAAAGACTGATGTAAGTGCTGTCTGTGTATATAGTGGATGAGATAGCTTATGAGACAACTCCCCCCCCCCTCATTGGTCATGGTTTGTTTTTTGATACAGTTCCCAACGTCGGTTTGATTAGAGCCTATATCAAGAGAAGGTAAGAATTGACTAAGAGACATGAGGTGGTAAGCACATTTTTGTTTGAAGAACAAGGGTTAGAAAAAATCTTCTTTTTTGTTTCTTCTTTACAGCTTTTTGGGTCCTGAAAAGAACTCTACATCCAACAAGAGTTCGAAACGCTTAGACCATTGTTTCTAGCCATAAGAATATCTAAGTGGAGTGGTGTGGCTCACTGGTTAGAGGCGGCAGACCCGGAAGCAGAGGTCGGCCCGGGACCAGGGTTCGATTCCTGACGCGGCAGGGTCTTGGGCCATGGTCAGCGGACTCGATAATTCTCGCCTCGGTGCCTACTCCAACCATGGGTCCCACTCAGCAACTCTGGGCAATAGCTTGCTTAATCTCTGCTAACGGCACCATCAGCACCGGGGATGCTTGTCTTCACCTTGGAGATGCCCAGGAGGGGCCATCTCACAGGGAAAGCCAGGATGGGTTCCCCAGCGGTATACAGCGCCGGGACGCCCCTTTGCTGGGGCAGCTGTGCGCTTTACAAGTATATACGACATTTAACATTTAAACCAAGCTTGAATTATGCATAAAAAGATGAAGTGCTGATATTGTTTATTCTATGGCATTGTTCTAAAAAGATTGAACTTCAACTATATTGTAAATAGATAATGATAGTTGTGAATGGAGTGTATGATCGTTTGAGTGTTTATAAAGGCGATCGAGAGGATTGAGAGTTTACTGAGAGAGATTGAGAGCTTGTATGGGGAAATTAGGAATTTGTACATGTGAATGTTTAATGTGATATTTGTGTTGCAATTAAGATGTAAAAATGTAAATGTTTTGCAAAGTCAAAAAAATCTTCTTTTGACATAAAAAAATAAGAAAAAAGCGATTGATTCAGACAGAACTAGGAGTCTTCAGCACATGTTGTTTGGTTTTCAATATGGCTGCATAAATTAGACTATAAATAAAAGAACAGTATTGGCGTTTGTGTTGTTAAATATAGGTCAGTGGCTTGGCCTTACTGTTGGGAGCCTAAACCCAGTAGTGGTATTAGCAGTTAAATGTGCAGCACCGTGAATTATGGCCTTAAGGAGTGCTAATATTCATTAGGGGAGTCCAGTTAGGAGGATGCTTCTGTGATCAGTTCTGTTCCGGAGCATGTAGCATATGTTTCTGCTCTTGTTTAGGAAGGGAAGGTTTATGTTTGTAACACCCTTATTGATATTGTGCATCTTTGATGATATCTTTTATGCTATCATCAAGGCGTAATTTAGGCTTAGAGATGAATCCTAAAGACCGTCTTTTTAGTGGTAAAGGTATAACTTCCAAGGGTATGATGGGATGAGCAAGTTTTGTGTGTGTATATAGCGTGAGCGTAGCCGAAGGTGGGCAGATACATTTTCATAGTAAACATAAACATAATATGAGCAATGCATGTATGACTACAAACTGAGGGTAACTATATTTACGTAGTTCCAGAGATCCATAAATTAATATATTTTGGGGTGGGACAAGCGGAGGGCTGCCATGAGCGGATGAGGGAGACAGGGCAAATCAAACAGTGGACAGCAGTGATATATAAAAAAGTGATCAGTTTGCAGTTCTTTTCTAAGACTTTGTAGTAAGTGGGTATTGTTTGTGATACAGGGGAGCTCATACTAGAGATGTGGTGCATAGTTGAAGATGGATAGTTTTAGCACTGGTTCTTTTTGAGCCTTTGGGATCTCTTGACGTAAGAGGGCTAAACTGTGTGGTCTGCAGAGACCAAGTAAGTACAGTTTTTCTCAATGAATGGTCTTAGATCACTGTAACTTGAAAATGAAGACTGTGATTTAAACATATTAATTCTAGTAATTTGAAATGAAATTGAAAGGAAGTTAACCTGGGTGTAATTTTTACTGCCATATGTAAAGAACAATACAAGAATGTTTTATGTGTGACCATTTATTTAATGTCTTACAGCTAAACACCTAGTCCTGATCCTACTGTATAGTCAGGAATGGGGTTTTGAATTTGGGAGGGGGTACTCTACCAACTTAGTAAACCAACACTGGTTAGGTGAAAACACAGTACTGAAAGAATCTCTGCTCAACCCCTGATATCTATGGTACAGACAGCAGGCAATCCCCAGGAAAGTATGCTCTAAATTCAAGTTATACTAACAATTATAAAATCAAGTAAACTACACAAGAATATCCCCAAATGAACTTAAGAATAAAAATAAAGACAAACTGAATGAACAGGAAGTCACCAAGATTATTAAATACGTTAAAGCAAACATGAGAGATGTGAGTTTTTAAAGGTTTAATGCCAAGAGTGCCAGGAAAAAATAAAGCACCCATCAAAGGTCACTGTTCAAAGTTAACCAGGACCTAGGCATGATTTCAGGTTGACTGCAAGGGAGTGGCGGTTGGGTACACCAGTGGGCCGTCCTGATCAATGTTTACACGGACCCATCTGCCCTTTCTCAGCCCAGAGGCAAGTTATAGCTGTTAACTCTCTCAGTCAAGGATTTGTATTCCAGCTATGGAAGGGATCAATGGCAAAAGTGTTTCAGACCAATGTTGGCTCAGGCAGTACAAAGTAGATTTTTATAAAGTGTCTGATGTAAATAAACACTGCAGCCCTGTAGACGGGTACACTTACCAGACAGAGAGGTCTATTACATGCTGGCACGTGGGAATTGAGAAAGGACATCATGATTAGTAAAGAATAGACAGGGAAGAATGACAAAAGGATAGGGAAAGTTGAAGGAAAGTAGGGGCAAATAAAAGGAAGGATGGAGTAAAAGGAGATACTCTTGCTGGGAAGCTGGTAAGACACCAAGGACAGCGAGAAGGTGTCCGTTGGAAGAAAAATGACAGAGCCACAGACAGAGAACAGGGAGGACAGGACTCCAGAACCTGATGAGGAGAGTAGGATAAAGAAGGATCTAGACACAGAGGAAAGACAAGAGGGACGATTGGACAGATGAGTGGTTGATTCCTCCAGCGTCCAGTGGAGTTTACGAGCCTGCCACAGTCTAGGAAGACTGTGGCCAACTCAGTTGAGTGTCGGGGAGGGAGTCAAGATTCTTTAAAGGAGACAATTGGGAGAAATTGACTTATAGCAAGGAAACTGGGTACAAGGATTTAACAGAACCCCAAATTCTCAGCTTTCAATATTTTTATATTTTATGTTATTGTTTATACAAATGGGTGCAGCTAAACCAGGATTATCAACTAGATATAGGAAGAGAAAAAAAGGAAGTAATCTTGCTCAAAAAGCATAAGACTAGCAAAGACAGTGATTGGTTTTGGCAGGATAGCTACATCCATATATTGTTATTGCTAGTTTTGTTATACTTTAAACTAAATTAGGTTTCTCATAGATAAGAAAAGAAATAAAGGAAGAAAATAACATTTATTTCAATTCTCGTCTTCATCATGCACACCTAGTGTTATTGTTTTTGTTGAGGAAAGCCAGCTGAAGAGTAGGATAGATGTTTGCCACCTGTAAAGAAAAGAAAACAAGAGATGTTCAATGGAAGGACTAATTTTATGTTAAAGGGGCAATTACAAAGTGGATATGAACCAGGAAGTTAAAAAAAATAAAACTATAATTAGAAAATCTTAAAATACCTACCTACTACACACTTAGATAGTTTCTGCACCATCGTCAAAGGACTTACATGACAGTCAGATAGACCAATTGGGTGATGCCAATTTCACCAATACTATTTTAGGGCCGGAACACGCACACTGTGGCACTGAATAGCAGTGTCACCGTGCACGTAGTCCTAATACCAGTAACAAGAGGATCCAGAAAAAGGCGAAAAATGTATAGTTACCATGCAGAAAAGGCAAATTTGCAACTTCTAATCTTTGGTATTATTCAAGAACTTAACTAAAAATACTGATTTCCTTTGCACGCAGGGTGCCCATAGCTGACCTCCTAAAAACATACTTTGTGCAATGTTTTCTTTTTATTATAATAAGAAGTACACTATGTTTTCCTTTGTTCTGTGCTGTCTTTTGATTTCCATTTACCAGATAATGGAATCTCTGAGGGCTCAACTTTCTTGAGGCTTGCCTGTTCTCCAGTTATATGGGCATGCTATATGCCTTCTCACAATACTCAAACACATGAATAAATGACAGCTCTTGATTTTGTTCCCATCAGACCTACATCTGTTTACAATTGTCCAGGCTGGTGGCTTGAGACAGATGTACTTTTAGGATCCAAGGAGGTACTTTACTGCCCCCTTAAGCATCAAAGGCACCACTGCTCTCCAGTATATCAGATTGGACAGTAAGTCCCACCCACCCCCGGGGTTGGGAAGCTGGAGAAAGACAAGAGCAATGACTAGTAAGGTATCCTCAAGTGACATTATTTGTACTCAAAATCATTCGCCCTGACTGCAATGATTCCCATGTGAGCTACCTGGTTCAGAACACTCTGCTGCTGATAACTTCAAAGAAATGATGATGAATCCCACTAGAGAATGATCGGTCACTGGTTCCAGTACAAGCGATTGCAGTCAGTATAAGGAAACTCTCCAAGGATAGCTTCAATGAATCAGGAGTGGAATGAGTCAAAAGTGAAGTGGTCTCGAGAGAGGTACAAAGTGGGGTTAACTCTCCTAATGTAGGAAGAGTGTAAGGCAGGAACAGTAGCAAGGTCATTCAAGAGTGTAGTAGGCCAGCCCTTGTACTGGGGAAGTTGCTGAGATACTGCCCTTCTGTGGTGTGTGTGTTTTTATAGATCTGTGCCTGAATGTTAACTGGTGTCAGTTGCACTGACTATGTCTGGAGAGAGAGGGCAGAGCCCCAACACAGTGAACTGCTGCCTGCTAACTGTCAGTGGCTTCATCCTCTCTTCATGGGGTTGGGGTTTTCTGGATCCCCTTACTGTGTTGTGGACTGCCAACCCCCATAATGACACCCTGTCTTCATGGGAATCTTCCCTGCTACAGACTCTTGATGCTACTTCAACCCTGTGGCCAGGCTGTGTGGGCCAGTGGAAAAGTGCTGTCTGAAATGAGACAGGATTGAAGGTTTTTGCAGCACTCATCCTTCCACCAAAACCCCTAACAACAATGAGAAATATAATTGTTTGGGCTACTGTTTCCTGTATATATTTTGCATCTCTAAAGCCAACTTGTTTTACTCTGTAGAGCTTTTTGATGGCAGAGTATTAAACAGAAAAAAGTGTGCTCGGCAAGTTTAAATCCAGTTTCCAATGATATCCAATATTCACAAAAACATCATAGAGGGCATCTTAAATGTCATGTCCACACTAAGTTGGTTGTTAACCTTACTGCCTTTTTCTAGATGGTTTTGGAAGGTCAGAAGCTATAATTTATCTAAGCATCTGCTGTGCCTGTTTCCTTTATTGTTTCAGTAGGCAATTCTGTTTTTCTTCAGCTCATCGGGTTTTGCATGTCCTTAATCAAACTATGAATCAAAGCCCCTGACATGGTCTGAATTCAATATACCTTACAAATCCAACATGGGACCAAATACCAAAGCGGCATTTGGAAAGAGAGTGTTTAGGATGTACCTTCCAAATACAGATTCCCAATGGGGTGTATTAATGATTTGCAACCAGAATCTGATTGCAAAACATTAGTATTTTAACAACTACACAAATGTAGTGTTAACCAATTTGCAAACTGAAAAGGTATAGCAAAGGCCCCCTTTCCCATTGTGAATGTTGACAAAACATTTTTTCAAGAGTAGCCCGTGGACCAATACCTACTGTTAAAAAATATTGCTTTAATATTTTCTTTTTTTGACCACATTGCATTTTATGGAAAACTGGTTGCATTGTAAAAACAATGACTACTTTTAATTCAAAGCAATTACATGCACCGTGGTCTGCTGACTCTACCAGGCCACCATCCCTGTAATGGCTGAGATTGCTAGTGGGTTGCAATTTGTAACCTACCTCATTAATATTCACGAGGGAGGCTGAAATATGACCCACTACAAATTAGATTTTTGGGAACTGCACTATTAGTACATAGATTGGTTCGCAAAAATGGAATGGATTCGCTAAAAGGCTTTGTGCAATTTTCGACCACCTCCATTGAATCTATTCTTAGTACATCTGGCCCTATATCTTTGAATTCCTCGAGCAGCTCCAGAAACTGGTAGGCATATCTCACAGGGGCATTTTTATTATTATAGTTTTCAAACATCAAAGCCTAAGTACCTTGAAATAGTAGTGGCGAGACTTCTTGATATTGTGTGTGTAATTCCATGGTTGTTCCAAATTATGATGCTAACTTTGGTGGGTTCACTTTGTTCACAGTGGGGATTGATTCATTTTCCCTAATTGCTGATGTCTTGGTAGATCAGGGAAAATTTAATTATTTGTTGTTTGAAAATGTTTTTCCACTGTTCACATACCAAGGTTTCCTGCATCCATACTTTCTTAGAGTGGATAAAAGGTGCACAGTGTTTGTGTGAAATTAGTTTGTAAAGCTATTGATTAGTTGTGGAAGTTCCATTCTTTTTGAGACAGGCGGTCAAGATGCAGGTACGCCTGAATGTTGAACATATTTGGTGAGTGTTTACGCAGGTTCATTCTCTAGGGTACTGAGCTGAGTCAGAGGAGCAGTGGTATTTGCTAACTAGTGAGATGCGGTCAGGCAGGAAGAATTGGATCCAGCTGGAGTTAGCCTGACATATTCTGGAGCCAAGGATATGAAACAGACTTTCAAATATGTAATAAATAAATAAATGTTACGACACGCAACTACGTCTATGGAAAAATAAAAGTTCCCTGAACATGAAGTCATGATGATATGATTTAAAATAGCAAATGTGGGTTAAATTAAGGAAGTATTGCGCCACAGTAAAATTGCTGGGTCTTGTGAAGTACGGTGTGTAAAACTCAACAAAATATGGATCTTACATGGGCAGGCTATGGTGTGTTGTAAAAGGAAAGATAAAGCAATAGAGTGTAGTGAGACTAGGTTTGCACAAAGATTTTGTCCCTTTTATTTCAAAAGGTTGTGTTAGCATTTTCATATGAAAAGTGCATTTTGGGCGTGCCCCTTGAATATTGAGTATGAAGCAGCATGGGAATTTAATATCATGGACAAAATATCAAGGGACAAAATATTGAAAGGTAAATATGTATAGATTTTCTACACCTAACTCCATATATTTGTACCATGACAATATATATATATATTAATGGTACCAAGACGTAGAGTCAACAATACTAAGTCGATACCCTTCCTGTATGCTATTGCCTTTCGAAATTGTGGTCTTTGATCCTATTCTCAATATTCAGTAGTACAATCAGCATTTTGTACCCATTTAAACAGGCTTGATCAACCAGTGGAAACTCTACCAGATCTCCTTGGGCACGCTGAGTATTCTGATATTGCTGTAATATCCAAGGCCAGAAAAAACGATTTTTGTGCAAAATATTTGCAAGGATGTTTTGACAGCAGTGGCACAAGTGAGACCAAAGTTGCGAACAAAGTATTTTTCGGTGGATAGGGGTGGTAATGGGTTGTCATTTTGTTAATGATCTTAGTGAGCTTTTGTTGTGAGTGTCAAGAGAAACATCCGTAGGATATACATCTAAGCAGGGCATGATGCATTCTGTAGGATGTTTCTTGCTGACAAACTGTCACCACGCCTCCTCCACACCCAACATCGCCACCACCATCCCAGACGTATACAAGATCCATAGGAAAGATTGACCCAACCGCCCACGGGTAGGACTCGCCATCACGCACAAGACCTCCTTTTGACTCATCACCTCCACCACGAATGATCCCCTCTCCACCACCGAGCACCTTCACTTCCAGATACAAATTAGCCCATGAACCACTCTCCGCAGCACCCTCGCCTACAGACCCCCCGGACCCTGTGCCTTGTTTTCTGCAACCATCGCTGACCTCATTGCACCCCATGCCATCGCCTCCATGGACTACATACTCATCGGAGACCTGAACTACCACCTTGACAACCTCATCAACACCAACTCCACCACCCTTCTGGACAACCTTGCCAACATCGGCCTGAAACAGCTCGTCACCACGTCCACCCACAAGACAGGACACACCCTAGACCCCATCTTCGCAGGAGGAATCAACATTCACATCAGCCACACCACGCAACCCCCCTGGATGGACCACCACTGCGTACACTTCAACGTCAACTAACCCACCGCCTCCAAACCTGCAACACACCCCCCACGAAGGAACTGGAGCAAAGTCACTGAGGAGCAGCTCAACTCTACACTCATCGGCGATGCCTCCACCCCCACCGATGCCAACCGCACGGCCAAGGAACTCCGCACCTGGATATCCAACCGCGCAGACGAACTCGCACCCCTAAGCAACTCCAACAGACAGTACCCCAGAAAGGCCACCTGGTTCACCACCTACCTCCACGAATCCAGGTGCATCTGCAGATGCCTCGAGAAGAAATGGAGAAACAGCAAAAGCCCGGTAGACCAACCCACCTACAAGACCACCTTGACAGAATACGATCAACGCATCAGAACCACCAAAAGGAGCTTCATCCGAAACAAGATCGTCACCAACTCCAGCAACTCAAAGGAACTTTAAAACGTCATCCAGGAATTCATCAAGACTCCCCAGGAAAACCATGGACATCACCCCCTCCCAGGACCTCTGCGACACACTGGGGTCCTACTTCCATCGGAAAATCAAAAGCCTCTACTACCATTTCAACAACCTGACACTGACACCACCACCCCCCACAGCAAAGCCAAAGGGCCCACCATCTCCTCCTGGACCCCAATCATCACAGAGGACACCACTTTGACCATGAAAGGCATCCACTCAGGAGCCCCCACGGAACCCTGCCCACCTCACATCTACCACAGAGTCTCCGCCACCATCGCTCCTGAACTTCAACACACAATGAACACCACCTTCAAGACCGGCACCTTCCCCCGACGACTGGAAACGCGCAGAAGTGAGACCCCTGTTCATGAAACCATCATCAGACCCCACAGACCTCAGGAACTACCGACCTATCTCCCTCTCGACCCCTCCCAATCCGGATTCCGAAGCAACCACAGCACCGAGTCTGCCCTACTCGCTGCCACATACAACATCCTTACCCTCCTCGAACAAGGACACCCTGGGGCCCTGATCCTACTCGACCTCTCTGCAGTGTTTGACACCATCTCCCAACGCACACTCACCGACAGACTCCACAACGCCGGCATACAGGGAACCGCCCTCAAATGGATCAGCTCCTTCCTCACCGGCAGAACCCGAAGAATCAGACTGCCACCCTTCCTCTCCGAACCCACGGAAATCAGCTGCGTAGTACCCCAAGGATCGTCCCTCAGCCTAACCATGGGCGAATTTTGCGGATCTCGCGTTCGCGAATTTTGCGGATTTGCGAACTCGCAATCCGCAAAATCCGCGAATTCCCGCGAATTTGCGGATTTTTTTTTTTTGTGTGTTCGCAATTGTTTCTGCCAGTTCGCGAGGATTTGGTACTAGTTCGCAATTGCGAACTTACTTGTCGGCTCGCAACGGTCGCGACTATGTTGTTTCTACGTCTGGTTCATCATCACCGCCTCCCAGCACCCTCTGTTTCACCACTGGCACCCTCTCTTTGACCCATGCCACCCTCTGTTACATCAATGCCACCCTCTGGTTCATCATCACTGTAGAAGATGGGGGGGAAAAGCAAGCCCACCTGCCCTGCTTGAACTGACATGAATTAATTTGGGGTTAGTTTATTAACAACACCTGCCCTGCCCCAACTGACAATAATGAATTAGGGGCTAATTAATGTGTCACTGAAAGAATTTCAAGTTCCAGCCTGGCACCTGCTTGTCTGCTCCTTTAGCTGTAAATCAGGACCTTTGTGGCATACAGTTAAGGTCAGAGCAGGGTCACACAATAGTTGCAAGCAGGCAACCGAATTCTGGAGGGCCCCCTCAGGAAGCACTACAAAGAATCGTTACAAATCATGAGGTTGACCTTTTGCACCTGCTCATTGCTTTTGCTTTTGCTGAAATCGTTTTTAGTTTTTTTTCGCGCTATTCGCGGGGCGCGGCGTCGTGCGAAACCGACCGCGGAAGCCGCCAATTCGTGCGAATGAGCATTTTATTTTTTTGCGGCTTGTTGTTTCGCGAGTTTTTTTGCAGTATTCGCGAGCCGCTTGCAGCGCAACACGCGAATTTACCCCAAGGTCGAGTACGGGCGCGGCCATTTTGTTTGCGTGACGTATTTCCGTTTCCGCCCGCTATGTATAATCTCGCGCAGTAAGCGCATTGCGAGTAGAGGTTCGCACGAGATCGCGCGGGAAATCTAGAGGTTCGCACGAGATCGCGAGGAAAATCTCGCGCGAACTTACTTTCGCGCTCGTGAACGGGCGCCGGCCATCTTGTTTTTCATTCATTTCCTGTGTCTGGGCATGGTGTTTAATCCTCTTGGTATCTTTGCCATCCTTTGCTTATTTTCAGTTTTTTTTTTACGATTTTGCTTCTTATCTATACCTCTCTTTTCCTAGCTGTATATTTTTGTCTTTTCTGCTATTTTTCTTTACTTTTAAACTACTTTTTTAAACTCTTTTCTTTTCTTCTTCCCTATCCTATTCTTTCTTAATTTTCTACTTCTTCCTACCTTACCTGCCCAGACCATGGTCAAGCCAGGCGCCGTGAAGCTGCCCAGGCACTTGAGGGCCGCAGCGGCGGCGGGGAGTAGTGCTGGACCCAGTGCCAGGACAGCATGCGGGAGATTGAGGGGGGAGCAGGTGACTCGACGGGAGATATTCAGCCCGGAGGAAGTGGGCGCGCTGGTCTACTTCGTCCAGCGCCGCCTGCCCAGGACCATCGCGGGAGGCGGCAGGATCGCGGCCGGCGGCTACAACATGCGGGAGCGTCGGAAGCGGTGGGAGAAGGTGTGCTGGGCCATATCCCACCTCTACGGGGTCCAGCGCACCTACAGCCAGGTCACCCATCGCTGGACGGACCTCCTGGACCGCGAGCGCGACCTGCTGGACCAGCTCGGCTTGGAGATCCCCGGGCTTGGTGAGTAGTAGTAGCCATTTAATCACTCACTACTATGATGTTTTCTCCTGCTCTGTGTTGTTGTATTGCAAATATTTGTTTTTTACATGGAGCAAGCCAATAATGCCGCTGATGACGATTACATTGTAGTTAAATTATATTTCAAAATCTTCTGTGCATTTCAGGTGCACTGCTCTCCTTCTCAGTGGCGTTGCTACTATGCTTATTTGTTTTCTATTTCGTGGTCTCATTGGCCTGAGTAACTATTATGTATGAGTGTACTTTACAGAACTGCGTAATGCTAGACACTAGGGGGCAGATTACATTTACAAGCCCCTTGCGCCACGTTTACGTTGCCACGTTTACGTTGCCTTGCGTGACGCAACAGCGGCGTAAACATGCCGCATCCCTGCGAGTCATTTACAGCATGACGCATCTAGGGAGATGCGTCACGTTATAAAGCCATGGGCCTGCACCACAATGGGTGCGTTCCTAGTACGCAGGGTGGGCGGTCCGGCGGCTGTGCGCCTCGCAAAATTGCCTGCGTGAAATCTACAAGATTTAACGCAGGCACTTCTGCGACGCTGCTACGTCAATTCAATTCCTTATGTCTGCTCGAAGCAGGCTAAAGGACTGACACAGCATGTTAAGTATTGGGTGGCCCTGAGCATTACTGGAGTTGCATTGCGTTGGCGACGTGACTCCAGCGATGCGCCGCTCTTACGTGACGAGATGCGTCACGCAAGTGCCTACCCTTGCGCCAGGGCGCGTCGCATTGTAAATGAGGCGCATCTGCCGTGTCGCAAGGGTAGTTTTGCGTGACGCATTTGATCTGGCGCATCTCTGGAGATGCGCCAGAACGCGTAAGTAAGTATGCCCCTAAGGGGCAGAATTGCAATTACCGTCGCATCCCTGCAAAGTAGCAGGGATGCGCCATTAATTGTGCGGCCCGCTACCACCACCAAACATGGTGCGCCGTATTTGCAATGCGGCGCACCATGGGCCCAAAACGTCACCGAAGCTTTACTGCTGGAGTTGCGTCACAACGATGGCGCAGCTCCAGCAATGCTCTGGGGTACCCTATCTCCCCAATGCTGGGTCAAGCCGTACGTCTGCTTCAAGCAGGTGCAGGGTTTGTGTGACGCATCATTGTCCTAAAGGTGACTGATTGAAATTTTGTAGATTTCCCTCAGCCACTATTAGGATGTGTTCCAGCGCAGGAATGCCCTCCCTTGCGCCGGAACGCCCCCTGATGGCGCAGGGCTTTATAACGGGATGCATCTCCCAAATGCGTCACGTTGTTATAATATTATACGCCGCACCATGGCGCCCTTTTTTGTTTAGCTGCTGCGTCACAAAAGTCACGCAAGAACGGCGCAAAAGAGCCGCAGGGGGCTTAAATCTGCCCCTTCCTTTGTACCCCTGACAATAAGAAAAATAGTGGCGGTGGATTGATAGTTTGACTATTTCAATGACTGGTAATGTAGCAGGCAACTGTTAGTGTTGTCACTGATCTGACTGAAATCACAATGGAGTTTGTCTGTCACTTTGCGTCTTGCCTGCGGACTGCTGCCTGCCAGTCCTAGGTGAACGTTTCAGTACTTTGTTTAGTGAGTTACGTGACTTTCGAAGTCACAGGTCCGCAAATAAATGAAAACTAACCTTAATCAATATAAATTCGCGGAAATATTTTGTTATTGTTCTTTTGAAATGTTTGATTTGGTTGACATTGACAAGCAACAATCATCCATGTTTTCTGTTCTTTCTTTCATGTTGTATGTCAGCTCCCCCCAGGGGCGAGAGGAGGACACAGGAGCAGCAGGCGGCGGATGCTGTTCAACAGGGCCAGGATCGGGCAGGCGAGGGCTCCTCTGCTGGCCCCAGTAAGTTTTCATTTTAGACAAGTACCTATTTTTCCTAGCGTTCCTCATTTGACTTTTTTCAAAATTGTCTTTGCTCTTCTTGTAGACTGTATCTAAATTCTTATCCTGCCTCTACTATGACTCCCTGTGGTATTACTAGATTATTCTTATTAGTCTGTCTGTGTAGCTAACTAAGATTGCACGGTTGGCGAAACTCCCATGATTCTAGTCAACAATAGCTCTATCAACTTAGTGCAGTCCTCTGGGATTGTCCATAATGTCTTTTGAAGTGTTCTATCTGGACTCATGCTTGCAAAAATTGCAAAACCTTTCGCTCAGTCACTCTAGTCTGGACCAAAATACACAGATTGTATTTAAGTTTAAAAGCTTTATTAAAAGTAAACACATTTATTAAAATGAAGTCATAATAAAACTAAACGTTTAACTGATAATGGAAAAGTGGTTAGTGCTGACGATTAATTGAAGACATTTCTTGTGGTCGAGCCGAGCTCTCACCTGGTTTCAACTTGATCTTGTTGTTAGAAGTCCATCTTCTGTCTGTGTGGAGAAAAATGGTGCGTGTTAAAAAAACAGCCTTCATCAGTTGTGCCAAAAAGTGCAGCAAGACAACCTTCCCTGGAAAAAGGGACATTTTTTTTAACTTTAACGTAGACAGTCACAAATTACATTGTTTTCACATGTCTTCATTCCTAGACCAAAGACTAGTGAGTGCTTTATTCTAACATTCTTAAATGTACTTTGTAGGTGGAACATCTGGTGGCGGGGCCAGTGTGGAGGTGGTGGTGCTCGACACAGAGGCGGAGGGCGATTCTTCAGGGGAGGAGGCGGCGGCTGTGAGAGTTGAGACGGTGGTGGTGGCGGCCAGAGGTAAGCTCTTATATATTCCTTACTTATTGAGATTGAAGACTAGCTGGGAAGGCAAGAATATGAGATGCATGGCTGGGTGAATGATGAAGCAATGATGGGTGGAAGGACAACAGCCTGGGTGGGTGACACAGAAACTGTATGTGTCCATATACCTGGATCATGCTACTATCTGACTCTTAGATAGCATATGTGTATCTAGAGCAGGGGTACTCATAGTACAGCCCGCGGGCCGGTGGTGGCCCGGCAAGCCTTCCTTGGCGGTGCGCAGACCTTGCAGACAATCACTGCTCCCCCGGCCCCCACAGAGCAGAGTGGAGATGCAAGGCCACAAAGAGGTGAAATAGAACAAAGCCTCTGTGGGGCCGGGCAAGCAGTGATTGCCAGGGTGGAGAAGCAGGGGCGCTACAACAAACAAAGCCTCAATAATATGTTAATGGTCTTTTAAAGACCTGTTAAGTACTTTGGTGTTGTTGTCTGTGTGTGCGCGTTGAGGAAGCGGTCTCAACCCGGGCTGAAGGCTGACACAGATAGACACACACACAGTGAGATGACAGAGGGGGAGGTAGAGGGAGGGCAGGAGGGAGAGAGAGATGGAGAGGGAGGGCAGGAGGGAGAGCAGGAGGGAGAGAGATGTATGTAAATGCTGGGTCTGGTGGCTCAGTGGGTGAGGGCATCTGCTGCAGGGACCTGTGTGCAACCTCATGGTCACAAGTTATTGTTTTGCTTTAGCTCCGCCCCCTCTGACTCCGCCCCCACCAGTGCGGCCCTCGGCCCCAGACTACACTGTAAATGTAGCCCCTGAGAGAAAGTTTGTGAGTACCCATGATCTAGAGAGAGTAGACGGTCAGTGGATGAACTAAGTGTAACTTTGAAGAGCATGTAACACTGCACCCGCACGTCCGTTCCAGTGTAGGAAAGGCAAGGAAAAGAACTTTTAATTTTGTCCAAATACTACCATCAATAGTAGCAGTAGTTTGTATTGCAAGCACTGCATAGATCCGGTTATTACGGTGGCCACTCCCTACCTCTCTTAATAAGTTTAGTAGTACTCAGTCATTCATGTGTGGATGTATCACTGGTCACTCAATAAAAAGCAAAGCACCAAAAGTCATCCCATATATAAGCAAACATCCCATTTGAAGTGATAGATAATCAGATTATTTATCTTCTTCAATTTTCCATTTCTAGTACTCATTTCCACTGTAGGGTGAAAGTTAAATTAATTAAGGAGTAGCCCTTGAGTTGTAACAGAGTATTCTCAGTGCCACCCGTAATAGAAAAGTAAGAGCTTCACCACCTGCATGTACTGGACGGGTACAGTAACGCAACGCAAGTCTAGGTCACTCCTCATGGCGTGCGTCTCTTTTTCTCGGGTGCAAGTTTACTGCGCTGGCATTATGCCGGCTTGCAGAAGATAACGTACCAATTTTACAAAACAAGAGACAAGAAGAAGAATAAGACTGGTGTACTTTCATAGTCGACTCTAATGGAAGTCCATAGTGCTCGTTGAATTTGTTCCTTGAACTCCCACTAATGTTAGAGCAAGGATGAAGAAGTGTGAGGTTAGATAGATACTGGCCTCAATAGTTATGTAATGCGTTTGCAAGTTGCTAGTTGTAGTGCAACACAAATTTCTGCTGAATGATTGAGTTAATCTTAAGGAGCATTGGTTACAGACTATGTCTTTCTTTCTTCATATAGGTTCTCCTTCCAAACGAACAAGGAGGAAGGAGCTGGCTAGAGCGGCCCGGCAACGGAGGATCGATGCCACTGTGGCCGAATATCGGCGGCTGGTGGCCCTGGAGGACGAAGAAAGTGTGCAGTCGACCACAACAACTACGTCGTCTGCATCGGCCTCCGTTCCCCCACGGGCTGCCAGTGCCACCCAGCACAGTGGTCCACCCAGACTGAGCCGGGCTGCCAAAGCCAAACGCCACCGCCGAGTAGCAAGGACAACAGCTACAGCTTCCTCTCACAGCCGTTGCACCTACAAGGCATTGAAGGCACGCCTGCGCCGCAGTACCCTGATGGTGTCCCGCCTCCAGCAGGAGCTCCACCACTTTTCCAACCAGTTGGAGGGGCTCCGCGTAGAGCACGCCTTGCTCCGCCAGGAGCATGATGCCCTGGCCCAAAAAGTTGACAGCATCCGCCCATAGTGTCCCTTGCCCCTTTTTTAGAGACTTTTGGGGGGTGGGAATTGGGAGTTGGGTTTTTGGGGACTTTTGAAGGACAATCGTTGGGGTTAGGGAGGGTCTTGCGGGAGATTATTTTGTTAGGGATATAAATATACTTTTTCAAACTTTATCTGAGCATACCCGTTTCTTACTGCTTGCCTGGTGGGTGGGGGTTTAACGTTGACTTTGTTTTCCTGAAAGTTTAGTTCCATTTTCTTCCTTTAAGTGTAAATGCCCAAATGTTTTCAACACTAAGTGCCTCTCACAGACGAAGTGAATCCAAGAGTCCTAGGACTTTAGTAGTACTACCTTCAGTCTCTCGTCTCTCGTACTAATACTCCATTATACCCCCAAACCACCAAACGCTTATCTTACCTGTAATTTGTGTTTGAAAGTAGGGCTAGACCCAGGGCTGGCTCCACGGGAGACAGCGAATATGGTTGGCAATCTTGGTCGGATAAAATTTCCTCATAGCGGTGGTACTAGTGGTGTGACACAGTGGCAGTTGCATGCCTATGAAAAAAAAGAAAATGAAATCTGGTTTGTCCTCCTGAGCAATTCAACGGTACAACTGAGAATATAGCAGGTGACAGAAGTACAGTAGAACAGTGCCACATTGTAGCCTAACAAATGGTAAAGTATAACTACTAATTCGGTTGAAGTTCTTTCACATTAGCAATGGTTCTTTGTCAAGCAGAGTAAGAATATATCCTCGGATTTCTTCACCAGCCTGTTGCTATCACCTTATCCTCCCCAGCAAGTGTGTGGATTTATTGCTGTCATTTAGTCACACATCAATCAAAACCACACAGCCCGGGGGAAGAGGGTTAGGGTTTGAAAAATGGATGGGTACGGGGGTTTTTGGGAAAGGTTTTGGGAGACAAGAAAAAATAGCACAGCATAGACAAACAATTGTGAACATAAACAAATCTTTGGGTACAAACCTATCCATCAATCTTTGAAAGTGCATACACTACTGCATACATGTCAGTGAAAAGTAAGTAGTACATTCGACAACTGTGGAAGAATAGAAAGAATGCGACAGTACAGGGCCTGTGTGGAATTATTGATAACGATATTCAACATAAGGTCTCTGTACTTAGCCAGATACCCGAGAGCCTTGCTGGTCACTATAAATCCATTCACAACAACACTCAGTGGGGTTGGTCTGGAAGGTATAGTAGATAGAAAAGGAGAAATTGCTTGTTTTCTAGGTGTCCCCTCACTCACCAGGGTTGCCCCTTGGTGACATGCTTCATCATTGGGGCCATCCCAGTCCTCTACGGCCTGGGGCGTGCTGCGACTTGCGAATTACGTAGGAGCACTTACAAATGACTATGTGTGGTGCAGATGTGATAGTGGAGTGGACTAAGTGATGTGTTAAGGGATCAATTTAGAAGCAGAGAGAGATCCAAGAAATGCAGTCACAGTCAGAGAAAAAGGCAAGGGATACTGTATCTATGTGGTTGTAGTGGTCCTGTTGGAAGTGGTAAGTAAGTTGCCTGCAGAAAAAAAATCCTCCTTTTAGCGGCACTCCTCCTTTGCAGCCGACGCTTCGTCCATCGATGTTGGTCACCAGAAGACACCCTGTAAAAAAAAGCACAGCATAGACAAAGAATGGAACATAAACAATTCTTTGGGTACAAACCTATCCATCAATCTTTGAAAGTGCATGCACTACTGCATGCATGTCAGTGAAAAGTAAGTAGTACATTCGACAACTGTGGAAGAAAGAATGCGACAGTACAGGGCCTGTGTGGAATTATTGATAACGATATTCAACATAAGGTCTCTGTACTTAGCCAGATACCCGAGAGCCTTGCTGGTCACTATAAATCCATTCACAACAACACTCAGTGGGGTTGGTCTGGAAGGTATAGTAGATAGAAAAGGAGAAATTGCTTGTTTTCTAGGTGTCCCCTCACTCACCAGGGTTGCCCCTTGGTGACATGCTTCATCATTGGGGCCATCCCAGTCCTCTACGGCCTGGGGCGTGCTGAGACTTGCGAATTACGTAGGAGCACTTACAAATGACTATGTGTGGTGCAGATGTGATAGTGGAGTGGACTAAGTGATGTGTTAAGGGATCAATTTAGAAGCAGAGAGAGATCCAAGAAATGCAGTCACAGTCAGAGAAAAAGGCAAGGGATACTGTATCTATGTGGTTGTAGTGGTCCTGTTGGAAGTGGTAAGTAAGTTGCCTGCAGAAAAAAAATCCTCCTATTAGCGGCACTCCTCCATTGCAGCCGACGCTTCGTCCATCGATGTTGGTCACCAGAAGACACCCTGTCCACTGCCTGCCTGATGCTGAATTGTGGCTCGCTACTGTGAAGCCTGACTCCATCCTTTTTTCCCCATTGCAGAGACTGAAACCCGGCCTGTAGTTATTCAACTAAAAACAGGAAGTGATATAATATTACAACACCACTGATAAATAAATATAAGGTATGTAGGCTGTGGAGTGCAAAAAGTCACAATTTGATTTTCCTAGTAGACAGTACAATATTTTTGAAAGTGCGTACTCTGAGTCACCTTTTGAAGGATAAATAAGTATGGGCAAATTAATGTAGCGGATCTTGCCCCTCAAGCTAGGTGTACTGTAAACTGTGTTTTAGAACAAAATTAGATCTTCCTAGCAGTGCTCCCACCCAGACCCTTACTAAAGCCAGTCGCAAAAATGTAGAAGACCCCCAATCAAATCTCAAAAAACGAGGCCTAGCAGAAAACTGGTGACAAAACTTACTTTGAAAGTAAAAGTAGGCCGAAGTACCCCCTTCCTAATTACCCATTACCCACCGTGGATTGCATTCAAACCACTTGCAAGCAACCAAGCAAAAGTAGCCATAGCCAGCATCGCTCCAAGACTCGAAATCCCCCCCACTCAAACACATGCAATAGAAATACTGCTAACCCTAACGAACCCTAAGTTAAGAATAGTGGCAAAGGCTTTCTTTAACTATGCCAAATCCCCCCTTTCCCACACAGGATTTTCTTCAAATGACTTGCAACCAAAATTACACATTCTCACGAGTGCTCTAAGACCCCAGAACTCAGTTGGAAAAATCTAGAACACCCCGAAACACATGCAATCCTGCTGCTAGGGCTAACCCTAACGAACCCTAAGTTACAAAAAGTGCCAAAACTAAAGGCTTTTTCGCGAGGATTTTGTCCCAACCACTTCTACCCGGTATTAGACCTTCCCAGGAATGCCCCAAGACCCGGCAACCCACCCGCCAAGAAGCATAACACCCCCAAACAGGCCAAAAGCAAAATCTCATACTTGCAATATTTCTGGGCCTTCGGTCCAAACGCGCTGCGTAGCTAGGCCATAAGTCGGGGTTGGCACGACGGATTTCCTGAAAAGCAAATGCAATCAAGATTAGAGTGTCCCAGCAATGCTCCCAGACCACGAAACTCACCCACAAACAGACGGAACCCCCCCTAAGAGCACCTCAAAGGCAAGCAAGTCATCAAAAACACAAAAAAATTTCCGCCTGGGATTTGGTCCAAGACACTTTTATCCGGTATTAGAGCTTCCCAGCAATGGCCCCAGAGCCGTCAACCCAGGAGAAAACGAGTAGAAGACCCCCAAACAGCCAAAGAGCAAAAGTACAAAAATGGGGACTTAGTCAATTTTTCACAAATTTCCCAAATCACTCCGCGCGCGCTCTGCAGCTAGGCCCTAACTCCCCTCTGCCACCATGGATTGGCTTCAAACCTCTTGCAAAGTAAAGTATATATAGCCAGCAGTGCTCCCAGACCACGAAACTCACCCACAAACACCAGGAACCCCCCAAACAGGCCCCCGAAAACGCTACATAGAGCAAAATGTCAGAAATAGCCAAAAAAAATCGGCCTGGATTTTGTCCCAACCACTTCTACCCGGTATTAGACCTTCCCAGGAATGCCCCAAGACCCGGCAACCCACCCGCCAAGAAGCATAACACCCCCAAACAGGCCAAAAGCAAAATCTCATACTTGCAATATTTCTGGGCCTTCGGTCCAAACGCGCTGCGTAGCTAGGCCATAAGTCGGGGTTGGCACGACGGATTTCCTGAAAAGCAAATGCAATCAAGATTAGAGTGTCCCAGCAGTGCTCCCAGACCACGAAACTCACCCACAAACACCAGGAAGCCCCCCAAACAGGCCCCCGAAAACGCTACATAGAGCAAAATGTCAGAAATAGCCAAAAAAAAATCGGCCTGGATTTTGTCCCAACCACTTCTACCCGGTATTAGACCTTCCCAGGAATGCCCCAAGACCCGGCAACCCACCCGCCAAGAAGCATAACACCCCCAAACAGGCCAAAAGCAAAATCTCATACTTGCAATATTTCTGGGCCTTCGGTCCAAACGCGCTGCGTAGCTAGGCCATAAGTCGGGGTTGGCACGACGGATTTCCTGAAAAGCAAATGCAATCAAGATTAGAGTGTCCCAGCAGTGCTCCCAGACCACGAAACTCACCCACAAACACCAGGAAGCCCCCCAAACAGGCCCCCGAAAACGCTACATAGAGCAAAATGTCAGAAATAGCCAAAAGAAAATCGGCCTGGATTTTGTCCCAACCACTTCTACCCGGTATTAGACCTTCCCAGGAATGCCCCAAGACCCGGCAACCCACCCGCCAAGAAGCATAACACCCCCAAACAGGCCAAAAGCAAAATCTCATACTTGCAATATTTCTGGGCCTTCGGTCCAAACGCACTGCGTAGCTAGGCCATAAGTCGGGGTTGCCACGACGGATTTCCTGAAAAGCAAATGCAATCAAGATTAGAGTGTCCCAGCAGTGCTCCCAGACCACGAAACTCACCCACAAACAGACGGAACCCCCCCTAAGAGCACCTCAAAGGCAAGCAAGTCATCAAAAACACAAAAAATTTTCCGCCTCGGATTTGGTCCAAACCACTTTTAGTGCTTCCCAGCAATGGCCCCAGACCCGTCAACTCACCTGCAGAGAGGTAGAACAACACCCCCACAAGTGCTGAGTCTTTCTTCATTGGGCGTAAACCAGCCCTCTGCTTTGATGGAAATAGGAGTCTGGAGGAGGAGGATAGAGGAGCATGTTCTTCTGAACTTGTGAACCTGAGGAATGCAGACTGCGGCACCTTCAAATCAATTAGCAAACAAGTGAAGACAGTTCTGGTGATGGGCTTGTTTTTGTGATTATCTGATTAAAGTTTGAATTATATTAACTGTGCACAACAAAGAAAGACAGACACACAGGAATAAAAGTGAATAAGGATGAAAAAGAAAGTTATTGATTCGTTGTCTCATTTTCAGGGCTCGGTATCACGGTCCAGGAATAAGAATAAGGCTTCGTCATCATACTCTGCGAATTCAGGCAGGGTGAGCTCAGTGTCACCTGACAGAGTAGAAATTCCCTCATCTATGTTGCTGGCCACCTCCTCTTCATCCGGCACGCTCTCTCGTACTCTGAAATCTGGTGGTATGAGGTGCTGATTCATCTTGATCATTGTTAACCTCTCCACATTTTTGGGCGAGAGGCGGCTCCGTTTGGGAGTTACAATCCCACCAGCCGCACTGAAAACCCGTTCAGAAGACACGCTTGCGAGTAGGCAAGACAAGTAGTTTAAAGCCAGGTTGGTGAGCTGTGGCCACAATTCTTTTTTCCCATGCCAATACGCCAATGGGTCAGAATTAACATAGACCTCTGTTGAGTCATTCAGATAGTCCTTCACCATCGACTCAAGGTCCTCATCCAAGGTTCCTCCACTTTGCTTAGCTCTTGCTGTGCCTCTGACCTTTTGAGAACCAAACCCACGCAGAGCTAGCCAATCCTCTTCAGCCTCCAATGTTTCTGTTGTCTTTCGTGCAGATGATCCGGTTGCCGTTGTCTTTAACGGCTGAGAGGTCACTTGTGCCACAGCCACAGGTGCAGAAGTGGATTGTTTTGACTGGGGATGGCCTGCTGATGTACTGCCATTTCCTTCAATTTCCAGCCGTTCTGTTTCAAACTTCTTGGCTGACAAGGCTAGCCAACGTTTGTACTTTGGAACATGTTCATCATCAAAAGGAAAGAATGCTTGGCCTGCCAGCGCCTTTTTGTAGCGTGGATCCAGAATAGTAGCACAAATGTAATGCTGTTCTGAGTGGATCTTTTTAAGACGTTCATCACCTTGTAGGAGCTCTAAGAATTGCTCAGCCAGAAGCAAAGAGTCTTGGTTTTTGTCATCTTTTCCAAACACAGAACACACCTCCTTCAGTTGGTCCTCCAGCATGTACAACAATGGGATAGCTTTTCCCAAATTAGAGTCCTCCTTGCTGACTGCACGCGTGAAGAACTCAAAAGGACGAAGCATGCGTGTCAGGCTTTCAACTATGTTCCATTGCGGCCCACCCATCCTCAGCTCCTCTGTACCCTCTTTAAGGAAATATTGATCGAGTTCCGTATACTGCTCATACAGACGCTCAAGCATGTAGAAGGTTGAGTTCCAACGTGTTACCACCTCCTGGATGAGTGCTTTCACTGGCATTTGACGTTGATATAGCAGGCTCCTCAGCTGCTTCCGGGCCTTAAAAGAATGCCTGAAATGCTTGCACATTTTTCGGCAGGTCTCCAATACACTGTACGAATTTTTGGACAACCAGGACAACCAGGTTTATACAGTGCGCCAAACACGGCACTCTGAAATAGTAACCGTCCCTCATGGCCTTAACTATATTGGCGCCATTGTCCGTGGAAACATAACCAACCTTGCGTTTTAGTGGGGACAGCCAGTTAAGGACCTTTGTGTTAAAGACATCCAAAATGTTTTCTGCTGTGTGACGTTTCTCCAAACCAAACATGGCTAGTGTTGCATGTTTCCGAGCACCTTTAAAAACAATGTTAGTGTCAACACCTGCGTTTAGCTTTGCTTTAGCCCCTGAAAAAGAGACCCAGTGTGCAGTGATGCACATGTAATCAGCGCCTGCGCCACTGGTCCACATGTCTGTTGTCAGATGTATAGTGTGAACAGCACTCTTCTGCAAAGCTGCCCCAATCACCTTCAGAACATCTTCATGTAGTGCTGGAACCGCAACTCGGGCAAAATAGAACCGGCTAGGAACCTTCCATTTAGGGCAGAGCGCTGTCACTAATTCTAGAAAACCAACCCCTTCTACAAAAGAAAAAGGGAGAAGGTCCAGAGCTAGCATTTTAGCCAGCTTAGTGTTATACAGACGGGTCATTGGGTGGTTGCGTTCATATTGCGCTTCTGTAAACAACATCTTTTTAATGTTGCCCTGGACCAAGGATTTACGGGATGATGATGATCTCTTCGACCCAGTTACGCTCGCTGATGAACTTTTCCGCATTGATGTCTCACTCTCTCCCACACTCTTAGTGTGGCTCCCATGGGGTGTGCTGCTGACAGGGGAACTGGGTGTAAGTGAAGTGTTTGAATCGTCTTCTACCTCCTCGTCATCACCAGATGAAAAATCAACGTTTTCATTACGTGCAATTGCGGCTTTCTTGACCGCCTCTAGGTGCGGAAACCATTGGACAGGGTGCGCTCTCTCAAGATGACCTCTCTGGCCTCCGGTACCATAGTTAGAACCAAGCTTACCACGACTAAATCGAAGCTTACAAAGGCTTCAAATGGCTACGTTTTCCTTTTTTGGGCAAACACTAAAGAAGTCCCAAACTGGAGACTTGAAATGTCTTCGGGGGCCGGAGGAGGCGGCGATACTGGTGGTGGTGGTCCTGCTGCTAATGCCAGATGAAGTGGAGGATGTGGATTGGCGAACTTCAGTACGTTTTGCACTTTCACCACCACGAATTGAGGTCGAGGACGAGGTGGGTACCTTCTTGCGAGGAAGAAATATGGAAGCGGTAGGTTTTGGTGTACTACTTAACTCCAAATCTAATGATTCCATTTCCATTGCCTCCTCGCCGACATCATCATCACGCTCAGCAGCTTCTCGGGATAGGGTCAAAATGTCTCTTTGCTGCATGCCCGGTGGGTTCTGCAGTGACCTTTGTGATGACTGGCTCGTCGTCATCGTGAGAGGCTTCATCCCCAGCAGTATCTGTCACTTCGTGTTGAGCCTCATCACACTCCATAGGTTTGAGTTTTTGGACGACCTTCCTTTTACGCTTAGGTACCGGTGTCAGATCATGGTGTGCCTCACTGTCAGACCGCAGTTGTGGTTCCCAAGACAGATCACTTGCATCAGAACGAGGTGGGCTTGAAGAAGATGTAGACACCCCCCTTGATCTTTTCCTTGCTAGGGATGTGGAAGACAATGAATGATCATCAGGAGGAGTGGCTTCCAATGATACCTCGGCTTCATTGTCGATTTCCTGATGTGCCCCTACTTCGGGAGGAACAACTATTGTGGGCACTTGTGAACCTCCATGCACCTTTGCTTGCGCATCTCCTTTTGCTGCCTCTCCTTCCACATGTACTTGGGCGTGTACTTGCACATGGTGTTGTTGTTGCGGCTGTGGTTGTTCAACACTTGTCAGATGAGTTACAACAACCTGTGTTGATTCAGGGACATTGCTGCTACTTTCTTGCGATGAGCCAACATCACTGGTCGATGGTGATTGGAGAAGTACACTGACTGCCTCTGAAGCACTCAAGGGCTTTGACTTAAGTTGGCGTGGTGGTGGAGGCACTGAACCCAATGGAGCAGGGGTGCTGCTCCCAGCTTGGTCCCCAGCAGATCCTGCTGCTGCAGGCGTACTTTTTTTTTTGCTCCCAAGAAACGTGGCGGGTGGCACACCAGCCTCCTTGGTAACTTGCTTCTTCTGCTCCTTACTAGCAACTTTCTTGCTAGAGGAGCTACGGAGAACTTTCTTTGGGGGCGGGGCCATCTTCTTCAGAGCAGGTCAGACAGCAGGCCGCAGTTGCACGAATTGTAGAGTTGTCTAAGGCCAGACGTGACGTCGCGTGACGTTATGCTGCACACACACACCGCTGCAGGACTTCTTCCTGGCACTGGTGGTTCTCTTGAGTCTTGTGCACCTAAAAAAAATGGAAGACAGAGGAACATCAGTTCAGTTATAGAGCACAAAAAAATCAAAAAACACTGCAAAATCAGCACAATCCCAATCCATCCATGCCCTCCATAATGTTTAAATTCAAGACAACCCACAGAAAGACTAGGCCCATGCAAGACTCACTACCCCTGGGCATAAATAAAGGTTGAAAAGTAGGCAAAATGGTTGGAGGCCTAACAACAAAGCCTGCATTCAAAATGGCCACTTGCCTGCCAGCACATGGCCAGTGCCTGTAGCTGCACTCAAAATGGCCACCAGCCACATGGCATGTCCCTCCCCATGAACACCCCCAAAAATCGAAAAACACTGCAAAATCAGCACAATCCCATTCCATCCATGGCCTCCATGATGTTTAAATTCAAGACAACCCACAGAAAGACTAGGCCCATGCAAGACTCACTACCCCTGGGCATAAATAAAGGTTGACAAGTAGTCAAAATGGTTGGAGGCCTAACAACAAAGCCTGCATTCAAAATGGCCACTTGCCTCCTAGCACATGGCCAGGGCCTGCCTGTACCAGCACTCAAAATGGCCCCCACCCACATGGCCTGTCCCCATGAACACCCCCAAAAATCGAAAAACACTGCAAAATCAGCACAATCCCATTCCATCCATGCCCTCCATGATGTTTAAATTCAAGACACCCCACAGAAAGACTAGGCCCATGCACCACTCACTACCCCTGATCAAGGCCCCAACAACAGGTCAAAAATCGAAAAACACAGAAAAATCAGCACAATCCCATTCCATCCATGCCCTCCATGATGTTTAAGTTCAAGACAGCCCACAGAAAGACTAGGCCCATGCTAGACTCAAATACCCCTGGTGAAAAGGCCACAAGTACAAGCCCAAAAAACGAAAATCACTGAAAAATCTGCACAATCCCATTCCATCCATGGCCTCCATGATGTTTAAATTCAAGACAACCCACAGAAAGACTAGGCCCATGCAAGACTCACTACCCCTGGGCATAAATAAAGGTTGAAAAGTAGGCAAAATGGTTGGAGGCCTAACAACAAAGCCTGCATTCAAAATGGCCACTTGCCTGCCAGCACATGGCCAGTGCCTGTAGCTGCACTCAAAATGGCCACCAGCCACATGGCATGTCCCTCCCCATGAACACCCCCAAAAATCGAAAAACACTGCAAAATCAGCACAATCCCATTCCATCCATGGCCTCCATGATGTTTAAATTCAAGACAACCCACAGAAAGACTAGGCCCATGCAAGACTCACTACCCCTGGGCATAAATAAAGGTTGAAAAGTAGGCAAAATGGTTGGAGGCCTAACAACAAAGCCTGCATTCAAAATGGCCACTTGCCTCCTAGCACATGGCCAGGGCCTGCCTGTACCAGCACTCAAAATGGCCCCCACCCACATGGCCTGTCCCCATGAACACCCCCAAAAATCGAAAAACACTGCAAAATCAGCACAATCCCATTCCATCCATGCCCTCTATGATGTTTAAATTCAAGACACCCCACAGAAAGACTAGGCCCATGCACCACTCACTACCCCTGGTCAAGGCCCCAACAACAGGTCAAAAATCGAAAAACACAGAAAAATCAGCACAATCCCATTCCATCCATGCCCTCCATGATGTTTAAGTTCAAGACAGCCCACAGAAAGACTAGGCCCATGCTAGACTCAAATACCCCTGGTGAAAAGGCCACAAGTACAGGCCCAAAAAACGAAAATCACTGAAAAATCTGCACAATCCCATTCCATCCATGGCCTCCATGATGTTTAAATTCAAGACAACCCACAGAAAGACTAGGCCCATGCAAGACTCACTACCCCTGGGCATAAATAAAGGTTGAAAAGTAGGCAAAATGGTTGGAGGCCTAACAACAAAGCCTGCATTCAAAATGGCCACTTGCCTGCCAGCACATGGCCAGTGCCTGTAGCTGCACTCAAAATGGCCACCAGCCACATGGCATGTCCCTCCCCATGAACACCCCCAAAAATCGAAAAACACTGCAAAATCAGCACAATCCCATTCCATCCATGGCCTCCATGATGTTTAAATTCAAGACAACCCACAGAAAGACTAGGCCCATGCAAGACTCACTACCCCTGGGCATAAATAAAGGTTGAAAAGTAGGCAAAATGGTTGGAGGCCTAACAACAAAGCCTGCATTCAAAATGGCCACTTGCCTCCTAGCACATGGCCAGGGCCTGCCTGTACCAGCACTCAAAATGGCCCCCACCCACATGGCCTGTCCCCATGAACACCCCCAAAAATCGAAAAACACTGCAAAATCAGCACAATCCCATTCCATCCATGCCCTCCATGATGTTTAAATTCAAGACACCCCACAGAAAGACTAGGCCCATGCACCACTCACTACCCCTGGTCAAGGCCCCAACAACAGGTCAAAAATCGAAAAACACAGAAAAATCAGCACAATCCCAATTCATCCATGGCCTCCATGATGTTTAAGTTCAAGACAACCCACAGAAAGACTCAGTCCACCCACCACTGAGTACCCCTGGGCAAAAGGCCCCAAAACAGCCCAAAAATCGAAAATTCCAAAATTTTAATTGCAGCAACTGTAATGCCCCAAACAAACTTACTTGTAAAATTTCTAATCCAACAGTGATCCAAAGAAAGTCAAAAAGGCCTCAAATCCAAATATCCAGCAGCATCCACAAAAAGTAATCCTTCCAGCTCCAGACCCAAATGAAAAGTGACCAGGAGATGGACAAAGCACTGGGAGGAGCCTGCTGAACAGGAACAGGAAGTTGAAGACTGTGGGGCACTTCCTTCCTCCCACCCCCCTGCCCCCCTCCCCAAAATGGACTCCTCGCTAAAAAAGTGCAGGCAAATGTCAAACTAAGGAGTTATTCAGATAAAAATCATCATTTCTAGAACGTTTATGCTGCTTGCTGGTAGATTTCTTGTGCAGAATTGCAAATTTATATTTTCGCTCGCCGCATCTCAAATCTCGCAATTGCGAAGTACCGCGAGACGTGATCTCGCCGTACTCGCGTTGACAAACTATCGCTGGCAAGCCGCGATGACGTAATCGCGCTCGCCAATTCCCGCGGGATCACACAGCAAGATCCAAAATGGCGCAGCACTCGCAAACTATCGAAAAAAACTACTCGGCAAACGATGATAAACGCCGCGCGCCGCAAAAATTGTATCACCAACGCCGCGCGCCGCAAAAAAAATCCGCTGCGTGCGAATTTGCGGATTTTGCGGGAAATTCGCAAATCTCGCGGATTGCGAATTTCCCAAAAATCCGCAAAATCCGCGAGCGGAACGGATTTTACGCCCATGCTTACCTCAGCCCCACTCTCTACAACATCTACATGGCCCCCCTCGCCGCCATCGTCAAACACCACAGACTCAGCATAGTATCCTACGCCGACGACACCCAGCTAATCCTCTCCCTCACCAAGGACCCCGTCACCACCAGACTCAATTTCCAGGAAGCAATGAAGGACGTTGCATCATGGATGAGCAACAGCTGCCTGACACTCAACTCGGGGAAGACAGAAGTCCTCATCCTCGGATCCTCTCCCTCCGCATGGGATGACACCTAGTGGCCCACCACCCTCTGCAGCCCTCCCACACCCACTGACCACACCCGAAATCTCAGCATAATACTCAACTCCTCTCTCTCCATGACCCGACAGGTCAACACCGTCGCCTCAAGCTGCTTCAACACGCTCCGCATCTTCCGAAAGACCTTCGAATGGATCCCCCCGAATCGAGGAAGACCACCACCCATGCACTCATAACCAGCAGACTGGACTACGGTAACGCCCTCTAAACCCAGATCAACAAGTCTCTAATCCGCAAGCTCCAGACCATACAGAACACCGCAGCCAGACTCTTCCTCAGCATCCCTCGACAGGAACACATCACCCAATGTGTTCCTGCACTGGCTTCCCATAGAGAAGAGAGTCATGTTCAAGATACTGACACACGCCTACAAATGCCTCCACAACATCGGACCCCAATAACTCAACAAGAGAATCTTCTTCTACATACCCAAGAGAAACCTCAGATCATCAAACCTCGCCCTGCCGAAACCCCATGCACAATCATGCCAAGACACATGGAAGAACCTTCTCTCACATAGCGGCCAAGACCTGGAATAAGTTCTTGTTCAACATCAGACGTGCACCCTCCCTGAACATCTTGAGGAAGATGCTGAATCGCCATCGTCCACAGGAACACTCTCAGAATCTCGACCAACACAGACGACACACATGCACTTCCAGATCAACACTGATCCCAACACCACCCTCAGAGAAACCCTTGTCTACAGACCCCCCCGGACCCGACCACAATTCAGCGACTCCATCGCCGACTTCGTCAGTACACGCGCCCTTGCCTCCACAGACTACATCCTTCTCGGGGACCTGAACTTCCACCTCGAGAACAACGACCGCAACTCCACCACCATGATCGACAACCTCGCCAACCTTGGACTCAGACAACTCGTCACAACACCTATCCACTCCTCCAGCCACACGCTTGACCCCATCTTCTCCGCAAGCTCCCACATCTCCTTCAACCACACCACCAAACTCCACTGGACCAACCATCGCTGCATCCACTTCACCTTCCGGAAACTCACCAAGCACCACCACACCCAACAGATCCCCTGCCGCTGCTGGAGCAAAGTCACCAAAGACCAGCTAACCACCACCATCGCACGGAGCCCACCCGCCGACCCCACCGACCCCGAATCCGCCACCCGCAACCTCAGACAATAGATAGATGACTGCGCCAACACCCTCGCCCGATCAAGAAACCCTCTAACAGACACACCAGCAAGAAAACCAGCTGGTTCACTGAAGACCTCCAGGCCTCCAAGCAAACCTGCCGAAAGCTAAAGATGAAATGGCACCATGAACAGACACCGGAGAGCTACGCAGCCCACAAAAACGCCACACGCAGGCACCATCACCTCATCAGATCTGCCAAAAGAGCCTCCTTCAAAGACCGCCTAGACAACAACGCACACAACAGCAAAGAGCTCTTCAACATTGTGAAGGAACTCTCCAACCCCAGCTGCAACACCAACGACATCCCACCTTCGCAAGACCTGTGCGACTCCTTTGCCACCATCTACCATCGCAAGATCGCAGACATCCACGACAGCTTCAATGCCACGACCGTCCCGACAACCACGGAGACTTCCGTCCCCACGGGCAACATCCGTACCGACCCCCTGCTCTCCTGGACCAACATAACCGACAACAACACCATCAAAATCATGAACACCATCCACTCCAGATCTCTGTCAGACCCATGCTCACACCACATCTTCAACAAAGCCAGCACCACCATCGCACCCCATCTCCGGAAAGCCATCAACATCTCCTTTGAGACAGCAACCTTCCCGGAGAGCTGAAAGCATGCCGAGATCAACGCCTTACTCAAAAACACCCAAGGCTGACCCCAAGGACCTCAAGAACATCCGGCCCATCTCCCTGGTTCCGTTCCCGGCGAAGGTCATCGAGAAGACCGTCAACAGACAACTGACCCGTTACCTCAAGGAAAACTGCATCCTGGACCATTCCCAGTCCGGGTTCCGCAGCAACCACAGCACCGAAACTGCCCTCATTGATGCCACCGATGACACCAGGGCCCTGCTGGACGACGGTGAAAACGCAGCCCTCACCCTCTTGGACCTGTCAGCCGCCTTCGACACTGTCTGCCACCGCATTCTACGCACATGCCTCCACGACGCTGAGATCCAAGACAAGGCTCTGGACTGGACCACCTCCTTCCTCTCCGGCAGAACCCAGAGTGTCCGCTCCGAAGCCACCGAGATCATCTGCGGCGTACCCCAGGGCTCATCCCTCAGCCCGACACTGTTCAACATCTAAATGGCACCGCTCGTCTACGTCGCCCAACTACACGACCTCAACATCATCTCCTATGTCTACGACACCCAGCTGATCCTCTCCCTCACCAAGGACCCCCTCACTGCCAAAACCAACCTGCACAAAGGAATGAAAGCCGTCGCTGAGTGGATAAAGAACAGCCAACTTCAGCTAAACTCGGACAAGACGGAAGTCTTCATCCCCGCCTTCACCCCCTCGGCCTGGGACGACTCCTGGTGGCCGACCGCACTGGTAACAGCTCCAACACCCACCGACCATGCACACAACCGAGTGTTCATCCTCGACTTTACTCTCTCCATGACAAAGCAGGTCAACGCCCTCTCGTCCTCCTGCTTCAACACCCTCCGCATGCCCGCAAGATCTACAGGTCCTGCTTACCTTCAGAAGACACCTCAAGACCTGGCTTTTCAAGCAGTAGCAGCCTCCCCCGCCAGCGACTTGAGACCCTCACGGGTAAGTAGTGTGCTTTACAAATGTTCTGATTGACTGACTGATTGATTGATTGAAGACCCGGCTCTTCAACTGAACAGAGCTGCAAAACCTCCTTTCCCTCAGTGCCTTGAGACCCTCACGGTTGAGTAGCGTGCTTCACAATCCCCTGATTTATTGATTGATAGTGTCTGTGGGGTTTTGTCGTGCTGCTTCTGTCTTGAATTCAGTTAGGTTACATTGAACCCTCATAAAGCATAACCTAACAGATTTCTCGATACAAGTCATGGGAAATCATTTGATAAGGTCAGTGGAAGAGGGGGGGAACACTAGTCAGAGTTTTTAATGGTTGAATGGTCGAAGGAGATTAGGACGGTTCTTAGACATTAGTGAGTTTCATACCGTCAGAACAAGCACTTAAAGACCCAAAATGAGCTGGAATCCGTGTCAGACTTTTAGTTGATGTGTGAGTCTGTTTACACAGAATTATGATACGCAAGCGATCTAAAAAGGAATCTTCATCATAAGTGCCCCCGCTGACGCAGTGGAGCTCTTTTGGTCAAAATGTGGTCACAGACCGGCTGCCGTATTATGGTGACCCCCCTCAGCATTGATTTTGTTTTTCAAAAACAAATCCTATTTCTCCCGAAAGCATGGGGAGTCATTGATGATTTTTTGTTCTGCATTGCAGAATCAGGCAGGAAAAGTCAACAGCCATTCTGAAGCTGGCAGAACTGTAGCTGATGGGTCGACAACTAAGGGTTTGTCACAGAGGAGTCAGCTGGGGAGGTGCTGTTAGAAACCCAGATATTTCTATCTTAGAAATTATGTGGGGATATTGCGGATGTGGGAGGAAAGAGCGTCCACTGATTTATGGCAGATGCCCCTTTTCGTCTCACTCTAAATCACTCCATTAAACTACATGGATTTTGACTGCATGATCTTGTTTTATGAGAGATGTTGGTTGTTTGTGTTACTTTAGAGTTGCTTTGGGGAGTTTAGGTCAAGGATTTATAATATTGGTGCCATGCATGTGTTCTTTGTGTAGTGCTTGCTAATATACGTTTAGGGTTTCAGTAAATCAGAGATGATTTTCAAGTGTTCTGAGATTAATTGGGGAAGATGGTCTTTGATGATTGTTTACTTGGATCAATACTAAGGGGGCACATTAGTATGGTGGGTGGTCTTTGTCCGCCCGCCATACCAGTGGGGAATGGAACTGCCCGCAATGCTAGCGGCGGGCCCGCACACCCCATTATGATGCACCAGCCACACTGATGGGCGCATCCCGTATTTTTAACAATGTGGCGGGCGGTGCTGAATGCATAGCCCGCCGCAATGCTAAAAATGCATGTTGTGCTTTTCAAAGCACAATGTGACAGGTACCGCACGGTGCCTGCCACGTTTTTCTTTGAAAGGCAGGGGGGTACCCCCCATGGAGTCCATGGGGCCAGCAACAGGCCCCCCAAGCAGACTCTGCATGCCTTTCTGTGGTGGCAAAGGCATTAAAAAATGCAAGTTCTAATATGGATGGCGGAGTCTGAAAGACACCGCCACCATATTGAACCCTTTTCCTCCCGGTCGACATGTCGACCAGGCAGAAAAGCGGCGGACGGTCTTTTTGTCCGCCGCGGAACCCCGAGCCATTATAATATGGCGGGGGTCTTTTCTACAGGGATGGCGGACGGATTGCCCCCGCAGGCCCGGCAGGGGCAATCCGCCCGCCATCCTAATAGGGCCCAAATTGTCTACTAGTTAATCAGTACCTTTGATTTATCTAAACATGGCTTCCACATGCTGGTCATGGTGGTGTCATGCAATGGATTGATGGGTCTGAGCAATATTTTGTGGTGCTCTAGTCATGTGCTTGTTACTTAGTTCTGTAATAAAATTAATTGTACATTTGGGGATTGGGGAGAAGAACTCATTGGTCGTTGTTATAAAACATTTAATGCTTTGGTTATAAACTTTGGTAAACAACACCTAATCGTGAGACATGATGTAGAAAGTATTTATATGATGTATTGAAACTTGAAGCCGCTCTGAAACTTGCAAGAAACAGAATTTACAAAAAAAAGGAATTTGAAGGCAGATTATGTTATATGTTATGTTTCTCGGTTCATACCGCTCGCCTCTGGAACGCCTTACCCAGCGATCTGAGAACAGAACCTAACTATCTGCGTTTCAGAAAGCGGTTGAAAACCCACCTCTTCCCGTAACTCCTAACCTACCCTCCTTGCCCCCACTACCCGCAGGTGTACTGATCTTAGCGCTGGGATACTCACGGGTGACTACGCGCTCTATAAAATTTAATAATAATAATAATAATGTTATAACGTATTTATAGAGCGTGCAGCTACTCAAAAAGAGTGTCCCGGTGCTAACAGAGCACAACGTTTAATGGAAACAAGTAGAGACAGCTCCTAAGAGAGGTAGGATTATTGCTGGAAAAGCCACGTTTTAAGCTGCTTCCTGAAAAGCCAGATGTCAGATAATTCCCTCAACGTGGCCGGGAGTTTATTCCATAAGTGGGCAACTTGAACTAGAACCTTTACGAGAGCGTGCAACTTTGGGCACACTCATCAAATATAGATGGGATGATCTTAGGACTCTGATTAGATTAGGAAATGTATTTTTTGTGATCGGGTTTGTTTGGTTTAATTTAAGGTTTGTGATGTGCTTCCCTGTGTGCTTTGCTTTTAGATTTTTTGGTTAGACTGGATCAAACCTCACAAGGAAATCAACAAAACATATTTAGTCAACTACGACCATTAAAATAAAATGTAAAATTTCTATATGGACATTAATATAAATATTTTAAAATCTTTAAATTAATTTATTCACTAAAATATACGATTGTATACTTAAGCCATTATACATTACACACATTTCAAAAATTCACCAAAATATGTATAAATACTTTAATAGTCTGCCAATGTAGTAAGATCAAAATTATTTCAAAGCTCTTTGTGCACTGTGCACCCCATTCCATACAAACATATTAAAAGATTAAGCTTGTGCAAAAAACGGACAAACAAAACTTGATATATATCCTGTACGTGTTTTTCTGAGGTATTTACTTATTTAATATAACTTTTGCAAGGCATATATACTGCAATTAATTTCTAGCTACTGTGTTTCTGTAGCTAGTGAACCCTCTGTCCTTATGGATTTGTTCATTAATCAGCAGCAGCAACCACAGGTGGAAAGTTGTTCTTCAAACGCATGCTGTTGGTGGTTGTTGGTGTCTGTTTAGCTGAATTGTTTTTCAAGCTTTTGCTGTTGGTGACTGATGGTGCTGCTTATCTGAACACCAAATAGAGGCTCTGCATTATAATGGCAACAGCTGAAAAGCGCACGTGTTCGTAGTGGCACAGTAAGAGTGCCCACCCAACATGCATATAATCAGAAACTGCGCCTGTTGCCAACAACAGGTGTAGAGCATCTGGGAAACCATTGTCTTCTGTGAGTGCTTTTTGTTAGAATGTCCAAATGTTTAGCAAAATATGGGAGTCCTAGGGGAGAAGGGCTGTGCACACAATATCAATGTTTACTGCATTTCTCCAGTCCAGAATGATCAATTCAGAATTCCTAGTCAGAATCACCGTACCCGCAGTATCTGCATTTCTTGGTGCATGATTACCAAGGAGATGCTCTCACACTTTCCTATTGAGGAGCAGTAGTAGCTATGCACTGGGAGAAGCAAGAGCTGCAGCTGAGAGGCCTTTGTTATGGAAGGGTACACTCAGATCTAAACGCTATGTGAATTCATTAGAAGTGAGAAGAATTGCGGTGAATTTCACATTTGCTTACCACAGATTAAAATCAAAAGGTATTCTCCCACTTCTGTTCAGTAGGAAACCTGCGTTGCAGAAGTAACACCCACAGCTGATAAACGTTTCTATAGTGGATACTCGAGCCGAGGAACAATCCAGAAGCATTTATGGGTGGGCAAATTTATTGCATTTTCCCCTGTATAAAACAGGTATTTTCTGGAAAATATTTGTGTATTACTCAAAATGTATTGGACTGATTTATTGCACGGAAATTGAACCAGAGGTCTTAACTCAAGGGTTATGCCGGGTTGTGGGGGGTGGACAATCAAGCAGAAAATGTTGACCGGCTGTGGCACACATCAGTTTGACAGTTCTTGCAAGACATTTTCTACTCAAGCCAGACACCAGTGGTTACTTAGACCCTGGCAGGCCACCTGCCAGCTCACAAGGTGAATGCAGGTGAGAGGATGTAGCATAACGGCCAGAGCTGTCGACTTTTGACCTGGGGAGCCAGTTTCGAGTCTTGGGGCCCCATTACGATATCGGGCGGATTGCCTCCGCCAGGGTGGCGGTGGCCACTGCCACCCAGGCGGAGGCAATCCGCCCGACAACCACTCTCTTGTTCCCCTCCGCCTGATTAGGATGGCGGAGGGGACAGGGGCGGATGGAAAGACCGTCCGCCACTTTACCGCCGCGGTCGGCTTGCGACCACGGCGGTAATAGATTAATATGGTGGCGGTGTCCAATGGACACCGCCAGCCATATTACAATGGCAAAAAGCAGAGGCCTTTCCGCGGCGGAAATGCCGCCACGGAAAGGCATGCGGTGATTGCTGCGGGGGCCCCCTGCAGGCCCCCAAGTTGGCACCACTGTCTGGGGGGCACATGGGGGGTACCTATGGTACCCCCCCACATTTGCATATGCAAAGCGGCAGGCACCGCGCAGTGCCTGCCGCTTTGCATATGCAAATGCAAAAGAGCATTTTTTACATTGTGGCGGGCGGTGCAGAGTGCACCGCCCGCCACAATGCAAAAACTACAGGATGTGCCCGCCACTGTGGCGGGCACATCCTAATTCCCCCCACGGGACCCCCGTCCTTATGGCGGGCGGTCCCGTTCTACGATAGGGTGGCGGGCGGACAATGTCCGCCCGTCATCCTAACGGGGCCCTTGGTGTTGGATCAGCATCCTGTGATTCTGTGCAAATCACGTAATCCCTCCGTTCCTACCAAAAATGAATGAGTTAGCGCTATATAAAATAATTGCAAAAAAATGCAGGTAGTGGCCTCCACCCCTGTCAGACGCACACCAGCAGATTTAGAGATCGCCATCTGAGAGTCAGGGATCACTGTGATGAAAGCTCATACGACACTTGGTGAATGCACTATTTCATTACTTTTGAAGGCTGAGTGGGCATTACATTTTTTCTATTGCTCTGCCTTCATTTTATAGTTTTAAAAAACAACACAAAAAATGTATTGAGTTCAAAAAAGCAAAATATCAATGGCCTTGGACGCAGGGCATTTCCTCACTGAGTGAAGGGGGTAATGATTGTTGCCGAGCATGAGCCTCTCATACCTCACATGGCAGACCTGAACAGGGTAAACCAATGAAAGTCACCTTGCTCGAAGTAGGACGGATCCACCGTCACTGCAGGGGCGGCTCCTCTGTTGAAGCGGAGACGCGTCGCCCCACTTAAATGCCCACAAGCCGTGAGATGAAAAAATAAAAATGCACTTCATTACCATTTTATTTTTCATCCTCCTGTCCTGAACCGAGCATCAGGAAGGGGGCAGGGCTTACTGAGAGCAGCAGCAGGGAGGAGGGTGAGCTCTGTGTGCACTTTTAAAAGTGTGTACAGGGCCGGACTGAGAACCAAAACCGGCCCTGCAAAGTGCTCGTCCGGCCCCTTGGGGGTGCGACCGAGCTCTTTGTCGGGCCGATTTTGTTACAGGGCCGCTTTTGCAGCTATGCTGCAAAAACGGCCCTGTAACAAAAACGGCCCCCTGGGCCCAAAACCGGCCCCACCCTTGCGGCGCACCGGGGGATTGCCCGGTGCCCGCAACGGCCAGTCCGGGCCTGAGTGTGTATGTCCCTTTAGGGGGCCGCCTTGAGACGGCTAACCAGTCATGCACTTTGAAAACTCAGCAAGTGCAGGCCTCTAGAGCTCTGTGGAGCACTGAGTTAGGTTGCTCCCTCCAATCAAGGCGCTGCTCTCACAGCATGAGAGCAGCGCCAGGATTGGCCAAGGGAGTTTCCTGGTGGCTGGGCTGCAGCCGTGAAAGGTCCGGAGCAAGAGGTCCTGTCGTAATGTAGGTTTACTTTTAATAGAGGGGATGTAGCCTTAGGGCTAGAGCCCTTGACCTCAAAGCTGGGGAATGAGGTTGGAGTCAAGGCAACGACGCTCAACATACTGTGATTCTGGACAAGTCACTTAATCTCCCTGTGCCTAAAAAATCTTTTTATTTTTATTTTTAAATGAATGTATTCTTCTGTAACGAAACTGGTGCTCATGTAAAGCGCTCTGATACCCAATGTCTCGGGTCTAGTTTGCGCTATATAAAACTCTAAAAAAATATATATAAATATATATTTTACGTTGATTTGCGCGCACCTGTTTATTTTTAAATTTTTCATTTTATTTGAGCATGCACGACTGACCCCCTCCCCGTTGATGCCAGCCGCCACTGCATCACCGTGACCTGACGACTGATGGATGAGCAATCAAAGCAAGGGTTTTCAGCGACAGAGCGAGTTGAGGATTAGCCAACAGAGACTGAAGGTTCCCGTACCTCTAAATGGAGTATAACAATTGCGAGACTGGCAGATCACCGTTTTTTTACCAAATGTGCAACAACTGCAAACTTCTAAGTAACTCCCTCTAACTGAAAAATTATTTTCGTGATGCCATTTTGTTTCTCTACTAAGTAAAGAAACAACAAGCATCTTTTGATTTTTATATTACAGATGACCATCACAATCAATACCCAACCAACATTGTTAACAGAGATGAAGACATGACGGTTAAGTGCCTCTGCTAGAAACACCAACAGAATCAAACTATATCTAATGCAAAATAAAAAAAGCAGTATGTGTAGCTGAACTGTAACCGCTGTTGCCGGTGTCGATTCCACTGTGCACATCTGTCAGTATAACACAAATGGGATTTAGATTCCCTTGTTTCCTCTGGTACCCATCAAAGGTGACAGGCTGTGGCCACACCTGCATCTGACTTTACGAAGTGAAATCTGTTTCTCATTACCTGAATTATCCTGGGAGGTTCTCGTTTCTTTTCTCTGCCCGTTCTGGTATCATCATAATAGACAAAGAATCAGAGCCAGATTGGGGCAGAAAAATGTGGCCCACATTCGTGGATTGCAACCTTTCGTGAAGTATTTTGGCTTGTACCGGAGTTTATTTTGGGGTATCTTTGTGATACATTAATCAATTTACAGCTTCTAGGGTTAGTAACATTGGTCAAATCTAGAAACATCATTATTCCAGTGCAGATCATTCATAGGTTTCCTGATACTCATCTCCAGGTCTCCTTAACCCTTGCTCATCCTCAGATCCTTAAGTCCCCTCACTGCCAGTAGGCCCTAAAGCTTCTGCTCATACATGGGGATTCATACTGTCCATTGGCTAACTGGTCCTCAGAGGATCGTGTTTACCTGTAGGTCTAGCTTCTATTTACTCTCAGGGAACTGGGTGGCCTGCTTATCCTAAGGTAGTGAGGCTCTTGCTCATCCTCAGTGGGTCCCACACTACTCATGCTTCCTCAGGAGCCGTAAGCTCATTTCCACACTCAGACCCCCTGAGGCTTATATACTTAAATCTCATAGGGGCAGATGTATCAACAACCAGATTTGCGAATCTCAAATAGCGATTTTTTAGAAATCGCTATTTGAGATTTGCAAAATGGTATGTATGTAGAAAATCGTATTTTTTTTGCGATTTCTTAACATTCCTTAATTGCGATTAGAAAATTGCGAATCGCAATCAAGGAATAATTTCCCATTCATTTCTATGGGCCAGGAGGCCCATAGGAATGAATGTGAAGTTATTCTCAAGTTGCGATTCGCAATTTGCTAATCGCAAATTGAGAATAATTTCAAGGGTGCAAGGGTGTCTTAAGGACACCCTGCTGCACCCCTGAAATTTACATGTGTGCGCATATGGCGCACATACATGCCCTGAGGGGATTCCTTAAATGCTTACACAATATTAAGGAATCGCAAAATTTGCGATTCCTTAATATTGCGATGCGTTTTACATGATACATAGCATTTTCCTATTTTTTTGTCGCAAACGCTGCTTTTCACCGAATTGCAGCGTTTGCGACAAAAAATCGTTTGATAATCTGCCCCTTAGTCTCCTATTCACACTGAGATCTCTAGAGGGTTACTGTTCAGTCCTCATCCTGTTCAGTCCTTCTCACCCTCTGGTCACCTTATATCCCTGTTCACCATTAGGTTCTGTATCTCTTTCTTATTATTACCCGGAGCCCTGCTCACACTCAGGTCAGTGAAGTCCATTTTCATCATGAGATTCCCTAAGGCTTCTGTGTACTGTCAGCTCCCCTGGTGCTCTTCACACACTACGGTCCTCAGATTTCCACTCATCACCGGATCTCCAAAGCTCCTGACGGTTTTTAAGACCCACAGGCTCCTTCTGTGACCATGACCCTGTTCAATTGAATTCTCCAGGGGTCCAGCTTACCCTCAAGTCTACCTGGATGAGGCCTCACTCTCTGTTCCCTGAAGCCTCTGCTAACCATCTGGTGGTCCCCAAATCCCTGCTTACCGGTTTATTAAACATGGTCTCCAGGTTTATCTTTGCTCAATTCCTAGGTCTTGGCTCACACATGACCTAATTGAGTGAGTATAATTTCTGATTATTTACAAATGTAGTAATGCTTCAGGATCTCACCCTTTCCATCCTCTCACAGGGGGCTACACGATCAGCTATCTCCCTACTGCATGGCTGCCTAAAGTAGAATGGAATGCTAATACTGGCTAAGACTTTGAACACCATATTCCCACCCACATCTTCTTTAGCTCTATTGCATAACCTGAAGAAAGCCTCAGGGAACATGAAGTATGCTGTACAAAAACAATGCACATAAGCAGGCATACTTTACTTACGACTGCAGACTTTCCTCATGAGTAAAACTGGTGGCCCAGCATAGTTTAAATAAACTATTAAACTAGTATTCAAAATCACTGAGTGATGTATGTGCTTACCTGTAAACTAAAGACCATGGGACTGGACTCTAGCAGGGCCAACTCAGCCTTTCATTATTTCATGGCAGATAAGTGGGGACTTATGCACTAGATAACGGAAAGACCCATCATTTTAAAAACAAGACATTTCAGTTCATGGTGTGCTTTATGAAAAAAAGCCACAAGTTGTGTCAACTGTAACAAGCCCGCAACCACAGGCACCGCAACAGCAGCAAAGAAGTGAAGTTTCTGCTGCTTTCATCACTGCTCTGTAGACAAGAGGGATTCATGTAACTGTTCACAGTGATCCCTTTCCATATTCCACTTAAATTTCTTCAAAATTTTCCAGTAAAATTGTATGCAACACATTACACCGTAGGCTCTGAGTGATTGTTTCCCGGTGTTTTCAACCTGAACGGAAGGATACACTGGTAAATCGAAGAAGGGTCTGCTACTCTCTGTGATTAAAGAGAGAAAGGGAAGGATGGGAAGACAAAAAAATAGAAGTTAAACTCTTTGACACTGCCTGTGACCCTGTATCATCCCTCCCTCTATCATTTTGCCCCGATAATTGTAAAACTACACTTGATATTGAAGCTTGTCATCCAACACATATTGCATGGTTGGCTGTGATCCGGTTTTAAACCCAGAAATTGCAGGAGGGTATACTCAAGATTAGCTGTACGTAAACCCTTAATATAATGGGTAACCATCAGTGTAACCCCCACCCCCTTTTTAGCCTTTATCCGCAGCCTTTGATAATGATGCACCACCGCTGTCAACCACTTTCTGTTCCATTACCATCTTAAAGCCCTCCACGTAAACAAGCATTTGCAATGCAATCGGTCTCGCCCATCTTAAAGCCCTCCATGTAAACAAGCATTTGCAATGCAATCGGTCTCGCCCTTTGGGAGCTTATATGTATTTAGCTATGCAGCACATTGGGTGCTGAAACATCTACTGTTCTTTAACATGGATGGAAAGTAAGCACCAAACTGCGTGACACACCAGGTATGGGAACACATGGAGAGAAATATTGCCTTTCTGCTGAAAAATAAATAGTCCAAAGCTTTGTTTTTAATATAAAATCAGGGCCTTCAGTGATCATATCACTGAAAATACAAGATTTAAAAAATATATTCTACGGGTGCTTGTGGAAGACAATTTCTATGGACTGGAATTTAGAGAATGCTAAAGTGATTCTGGTATTTTTACTGACCTCTACTGGTCGCTTTTCATCAAGACAGGTAAATAGAGGAAGTGGAACAGAAAAAAAGTCTCTAAGCGGAAGCAGACAAGTCCCAGGGCTGATCTCCAGAGCCCACAAAGTACATACACATATAAGTATATACTAAGGTATATAGTTATATACTAAAGTATATACAAGAGGTCTCGAATGCTCAACCCAAAAATGTCTCTTACTAGAAGAGCAAGCAAACCAGGAAAGGGGGCAGAAAGGGACATGATGAATACACCAGGAAATGTTTACATAAGCTATAATACCTAGGCTAAACGAAATACAAATCGCCTTATTGCTCTGAAAACCAGACTTTTACAAGGTGAAGACTAATTGCATAAGGTCCTGCGTCCCAAAGCGGAACGTCCCCCAGCCTCTGGCATTAAGGAAGCTGACACCTTATTAGGAAAGATCTCCCTGTGGATGATGGCATTATTACATCCATCCCACAAAAAGATCTAGAGCTCAGTTATTACCTATGTCTGCTCTGGACACCAAGAGGCTCCAAGCTACAAACCAATCCAATGCAAAGGCTGCAGTAGGAGGTATCTTTTGGGAGCAGCGTTTGTTTTATTTCAGCAAAAACAGTTCCTATAATTTTTGTTAAAACACAACGGTTCCTGAAAGGTTAATGCTGACCTTGAGGTGCCAGGCGCCTCAGGTTAAAAGGGAGGGAGCCGGTCTGCTGTACTGGGAAGTGAGAGACAAATGGTTAGACAGCTGAAGAAGAAGCAAGCCTTCTCTCTATGGTACCTACGACCTGAAGGAAATGTATATGTGCATAATTGGTTATCAGCAAATCTAAAGACTACTTGGGAGCCAGTGTAGGCTTTCATTTATATGATCATTTAAGGGTCATGGTGTCAAAGATTTATTCTCCTTAAGAGCAGCGGAAGTGTTTCATCAGCTGCGTTCTGGAGTGTGTCCTTTCAATGGAAACTTGTAAAAACGTTTTGCATTAGATACAGTCTAAATAAGTATTTCTTTAAATATATATTTTGAAAGCACTTTTTTTTATCTTAAACATAATCTCTGTGTGCATTTTGCAGCAGACTATAGTATGCTGTGTGTAATGCAGTTTAAAATAATTACATATTCAGAGTGCTTTCTGATACATGCTGGCTCTGGAAGCACTATGAAAATATATAAATATTCTCCAATAAAACCACCAAGATTCATATCTGGGATTCTCCTGTTACACACAGACATCTACAGTGGTTAATGGTTGTATGACATTACAACAAATGCCTCAACTACGGATGTGTTTACCACACATTCTTTATCATGCAATGCTTTTACCATGAATATGCCTTAACCAAGCATATGCTTTTACCACACATGCCTTCACAACGAAATAGTCAGAACACAGGCTCCTCAAGATCAGCTTGATGCTCAAAAGGTCCACCTCTTGACAGCTCCACTTCTGATTGTGTTACGGCACAGACGCTTAGTGTGAATAAGAGAGGGAAAGGCTGTGGGCTGGGAACAGCAGGGAAGGAGACCTGAAAAATGGACAGTGTGTGAAACTTCTTTTACAACAGGTAAAACATTGTATGTATACTTAATCTTCAATCCCTTAGATGTGGGGGGTTACCTTTGAGGATGAACTAGAGGGGTTGAGTGTGAATCCCCTTCATCACTCTCATCCTAAACAAGCTGGTGTCGCTGTTACTTAAATGGAGGATCTCTGACTCCTGTCCTGAAATGTGTCAGATGAAACAAAAGGAATGGAACACAAGTGTTATCTACTAGCCCAACCTTGGAGTTAGATCAGACACTCTCACATGCATCACTCACACATGGACATACCACAATTTCAGTTTCTCCCATTAAAAATGAAGTGTTCTCTATAGTTCTTGTCCCCTTTTGGATCCTTCTCCAGAGCTGGACACTGTATGCACATAGAAATGTCACAGTTTCTTCAAAAACAATGAGTACCATAAACACTTTTGGTGTCACAGTGCATATACAGGAGGCTCAGAAAAACAATATCACCAATAGATTGTCTCCCCAATTTGGAGCTTGGGTGTGAAAGCAAGTGCTATCCTTGCGCAGGAGTTATTTCCTTGTCTTTCCGGCTGGACTGTCTTTAGTTGCCAAATGCAATCAGGGAGCATGGGGTGCTTCTCATACAAACTGAACGTTTGTCGCTACGAGCCAAGCATGTTCGTTTGCATACCACATCCAAAGCTGGGGCCTTAGTTTAAGACTCAAAAGATCAGCTGCCTCTTTTCCAACAGCTATCACGCTTGTAGGTGAACTATATAGCATTTCCAGAAACTTCGGTAAACAAAGGAATGACCAGCCATATGCTCCATACCTGAGCATGGTTTTAACGCTCCGTATCGCACCACCAGCACTGATGGCACAGTAAGCCTGATCAGCTGCGAGACCCAGGGGCAGCCGGAAACTCAGGGCCATTTCAATAGTGATTCAAGATAACGTGCAATGCCCAGACAGGCAGGGGCTTCTTATAGCACTGCCCCACCCAAGATGGACACTCTTGAAGAGTATTGGGACATGAAGTTCTAATTGAGAAGTGCTGGGACTAGAACAGACAATGTTAGTTACGCACCCTCAAAACTTCCTACACCCGTTAAGGCATTTAGTTCTGACACGTACTACATGGAAAAAACCCTTTACAAACAGGTTTTGTGCACCAAAGGCCAGCAACGCCTTGATGTATTTTTTTCAGCAAGCTCTGTAGTCAGGCAGTGAGCTCTGTAATCTGAAAGAGCCTTGCACTGCGCATTATCACAAACCTTGCTAAGCTCTTTCAGTAGGTATGCAACCTAACAGAAATAGTAAGTGATAAGTATATATCCGGCAAGTGAAACCCCTATTTATATATATAGTCACTGAACAAACCAAAGGTTACTTAGATGTTATAGTTAGGAAATGGAATAAAAAATAGTTAGAAATTCACGGACAAAACCAAAGGTTACAGGGACGTTATAGTTAGGCTCAGGTTTCACTCGTATAAAACCAGTGACATTCAGCAGTTATAGTTAGTAGAGCTACTTATAACTTGCGACCCCCGCAATGCACTGCTTATGACCTCACATATTACATCACTGATGACATGGTCAGTGTTATCACTGATGTGATGACTCCAAAGACCTCTTAGTAATCTCGCTGTGGGAGACTTACTAGAGGTAACAGAAGTGGTAGTTTGCCCCCAAGGATGTCCTTGGATTGCTGAGAGTTTGTTGAAGACCATGCCCACCTTTCTCCACCTCTCTGCAAGCGCGCCTCCTGGTGCACTACTAGTAGGGGGCTGACGTCCCATTGGCTATTGAGGATCCTTGGGAACCAACTACCCCTCCTGTTACCTCCAGTAAGTCCCACAAAGTGGGTTTGCTAAGAGGTTTTCAGAGCTAGGCCCCCTTTTTCCACCACTCGGGTCGGTCAGGGTGTTTCTATCCTGCCCCTTTTATTTATTTTTTTATCTTTTTTCCCGGACTCGGTTCAACCAAGTAACAATATGGCTGCTAACACTTCCTGGTTTGAAGTGTTGGCAGCCAATCAGATCTCAGCACGAGCTCGGATGGGTAGCGGATCCACCTTGTCCCTATGTACACAAATGGAAATTTCTTTATATAACTCCAAAAGCACTGAACCTTTTGTTCTTTGGCTAGTCCATCTGTTTGAGTTGCTTCTTTCTTGGATGTATCTACATACATACATGTACATAATACCTACTGGAAGTTGCCAGTAGGTAGATATAGTTAGGATCTAGTTTGCATAAGAAAGCATTTTTTGTTTTGTTAATAACTTGGACGCCATTGGACGAATCTTCATAACATTTTAAAAGATACTTTGCCACCCATTTGAGCTTCTCTTTGGAAAGTTTTGGGTGATTATCAGTCCGGGGCAGAGAAAAATCAGGGTGCCAAAACAAGTTTTCCCCATGCAATTATTTTTATTGATATTAGATACCAGTACAGCCCAAACCCCTGAATGGAATGACACCAAATTTGGCAAAAAGGTAGATCTTGGGCCAGCCTGATCTCTTTTTGTAATTTGATGTAAATCCATTTAATTGTTTTTAAGCAATTCAAAAAAGATGTATGTATATCTAGGGACGCAGATTATCCACTGATCTCATGCTGAGAACTTATTGGCTGCCAACACTTAAGCCAGAAAAATGGGACTTGGCATCAGTCCCAAGAAAAATGCAAAAAACAGAAGGGGCAAGGGAGGAATACCCTGAACCCCAAGGCCTGGTGGTGGTGTTCCAGAGGGACCCCTCCTCTGGCCAGAAACGTTATTTTTTTAAATGTTGCCATGAATTTGTGGAGAATCAATGGCAAAATATAAGGAAAAAAAACAAGTGAAGTCCCCCATGTTTGTTTCTTAAACCTCCCCCAAGTGGGTGAGATCCTGAGGGAACTGTTTATATTATTACAGGGGGGGGGCGGTGCATGTACCCCCCTTCACAGGCCATACCCTGGGGTCCAGCTGTAGGTGAAAAGGGGGAGGGGCATTCATCCCCCTTCCAGGGCCGAATTTGGCCAGAGGACCCCATCTCCCAGGGCACGTCTGCAATAACAAAGGGGCCAGCAGGGCCATCCCCCATGGCCGGCTTTTGCTATGTCCCGGGATGCCGACTCCCAGGACATACCGATTTCTCTGCCCGCACTGGTACGGACAGGAAAAACTGTGTTTGCACTCGCTTGGCAGGAGGAAATACAAAACACCAGCCAAGCGACAGCAAACACAAAGTCCACTCCTAGCTGGTAGGAACTTTAAAAACGGTCCAACCAACTGGGAGTAGACTTCAGAGCTGATTCCCTGTCCACAGTGATGCAGCAGGGAACCAGATCTAAATAATGCTCCTGTCTGCAGGGTACAATTTTTTAATCTACTACCTGCAGGCAAGAGCAATGCTGGCTCCTGCTGAATGCGGGGAGCTGGCTGGAGCTGCGAGGGCCATGGACTACCCCTGCGGTCTCCAACCAGGATATGGTGGGTGCCTTGGGTGGGTGCGAGGGCACCCACCCTTTTTTTTGCCAGCCTTGACGATGGGGTCCCAAAGGGTTAAAATCGGACCAGGGAGGGGAACTCCATGCCCCACCCCTATTTAAAAAAGTGCTGTGCCCTGGGGTCAAAATCTCCCGGCAAGGAGGGCTGTGTGCACTCCACCCCCTTTAGAATATGGTCAAGCCCGTTAGATAGGGCTCCAGGGGTTGAAATTGGCCCAGGAAAAGGGCATGTCTACCCCACAAAATGTGCTGGGTCCATGGGTTGGCTGCCTTTGGAGGGGTGGCCACAGAGCCTGTGACCAGCCCCCTCTCTGCATGACTGAAGGCTGTGTGGGGCAGCGGTTGGATTAATGTATGGTAATTAAATATGACTTCATGTAAAAAAAAATGAGAAATTCACTGAAAAAAACTAAGGTTACAGGGATGTTGTAATTAGGAAATAGCATAAAAAACCTAGAAAATCTCTGAAAACAAAGGTTATAGGAACTTTATAGTTAGGAAATTGAATTTAAAAAAAATGAGAAATTCACTTAAAAAACAAAGGTTACAGGGGCGTTATTGTTGCGATAACATTTTCGACACAATAAACCATAGAAATTCAGCATTTTTACTTGGAATTATCTAAAGTAACTATGGCCCAGACGTATGACGCTTACATTTTGCGATTTGCAAAATGCAATGTACAACAATGTCTCAGACACTGTTTGCTTTTCCAATGGGGTCGCAAATTGCATGCTTCATCAATATTCATGAGGCAAGCGTAATTTAAGACCCCATTGGGAATAGCTAGCAGTCCCAGGGATGGTGGCCTGCTGGGGTCAGCAGACCACCATGTCTGAGACTATTTTTTTAAATAATATGAAGAAACAATGGTCCTGTACCAATTATTCAAGGAAGAGTTAGATTAACAGAATTATCAATTTATGTGAGCTTCTATTAATCAGCTCACAATCGTCTGTAAATTTTGAAAATAATGAAAACAAACAGATGTGCAGAAAAACCACTAAGTATTATTACAATATATTTATTTAATCATTTAAAGGAATAATCATTTGAGGGTCAAGAATGTAGGAGAATGTTCTAGGGAACGTGTAAGAAAGAGTCCTCAAGTGTATATATAGGAGTCAAGAGAGCTCAAAGTGTGTAGAAAAGTAAAGGGCATATATTTACAAGACTGTACAAAACTGGTATCCAATAAACAGTTAGGTGCAATAACAGAATTGTCCACTCCTGAGGTGGAAGCCGGGAGCCAAGCTCTTATTTTTAAAAATTGTATTTTGTTTTGCTGTGTGTAATTTTTAACCTGTTTAACTTGATTGGACCCCTACGCTCTCCCTGAACGCTCTGTGATCGAGACACAGTCTATACCCACCCTAACGCTGTGTGAGTAAGACACAGGCGCAAATATCCTAAAAGCTTACCGACAACCTCCTTGCATCCGCCGTCCCCGTGCACTCCACTGGTGGCCGACTTAGGGTCTCCTGGACCGCGTAGTAGGCAGAACAAACAGCGCTCTCCACAGCCGCCATCTTAGGAAGTGCGGTCGGCGCTCTAGCGTTGCGGGCGATTTAGGCCCCCACACTACAAAATGACCCCTCCCCGACGGACACGCAGCGGACGAGCGCAGCGGGCGTGCCGGTGGCGCGCCGGAGGTGCGCCAGAGGTAAGCCCGTCTGCGCCCGTCCGCGCCAGACCGAGCCAGGAGCCAGGTCCTAGGGAGCATTCGAGGCTCTCTTACTCCAGAGAATCCTTATACCATCTCAATCAGCCTCTCCTACATCTATGCTCTCAATCACTTAGACCCGAGTCCCATCGTACTTACTGTCCCCATTGTCCATTCAAACTCACCCCCTCTACAAATGAGCACAACCCTCAGACGATCATAAACATGGCCCTGATAAACTGCAGGTCGCTGCCCAAACACGCCCACGAAATACATTTACTTATTGAGGAGCACCATCTAGAGATCCTGTTTCTCACAGAAACATGGCTTGCCCCAGACTCAGACGCCGACGAAGGCTTCCTTATACAACATCTGAACCGCCCGAAGGGTAGGGGAGGAGGAATAGCCGTCATCTTTAAAGAATCCTTCTCTTGCATATTTCTCAACAGCCCTTTGACGGACTGTGAAAACACGCACTTCACTATCCAAATTTCCCCCCTTCACTCCCTTTCAGGAGTTCTCATCTACCGCCCACCAGGAGACATGGGACAGTTCCATAATTCTCTTTTGGAATGCTCCGTGGCCATGGCTAGCACCCGGCCCAATTTCCTAATCTTAGGAGACCTCAATGTCTATTTCGACAATTGCAAAAATTATACTGCCACAGAACTGGTCCTAGACCTTGCAGCTCACCAACTCCACTTACAAAACAATATTCACACGCACAATCTTGGGCACTTGCTTGATCCCATATTTTGCAATTTTCCCGATCTCTTGGTGGGAACACCTATCCCAGTGCCCTGGACCGACCACCAGCTTATCCCTTTCAGCTGGCGGATCCAGACCACCTCTCCTTCCATCCAAGCACCGGGCAGACACTCCCGCCCTTGGGCCAAACTCGACCTTGACAAATGGAAACACTCACTAGAGCATACCAGGCCACAGCTTGAAAGTAACCCACATTCTGTGGACGCGCAGTTCACGTCCTGGATTGAAAACTCCCTAGACACCGTTCTTCCCAAAAAATCTTACCTGAAACCTAGGAAAAAAGCCACCTCCCCGTGGTTTACACACGAGGTCCGCCTCCTAAAGAAAAACTGCAAGAGAGCGGAAAGAGTATGGAGGAAAGACTTTGATCCCAACAGTAAAAGTGACTATAAACGGGCTATTCTCAACTACAAAAAAGCCCTCAAAAATGCTCAAACAGCCTTCTTTAACGATAAAATTAGTAAGGCATCCTGCTCGTCCAGAGAAACGTTCCAAATCGTGAAAAAAACTTTTAAAAACCCCAGAACCAACCTGTACGTACAATCTCTCGGACAATCACTGTAACGAGCTAGCCACGTTCTTCGACCAAAAAATACAAAATATCCTTCAGCATCTCCCCCCTCTGCCCCCTGATGACCCCTCACTTATTCACTCATGGCAGGCCCAGAATCCGAACACAGAACTTGACTTGTTCTCTCCCATCTGTGAGGAAACCCTAAGGCCCATCCTCCAGTCCCTCAAAAGTGGGTCCCCACATGATCCAGCTCCAGTCAGACACCTTAAACAAGTCGCTCCTACCAATGGTGAAACTGATTAACTCCTCCATAGAAAGCGGAACGGTTCCGCCGAGCTGGAAGAAGGCGGTAGTCAAAGCCTTAATCAAAAAACCCAACCTCGACCCCAGCAATCTGGCCAACTTCAGGCCAATTTCCCTCCTCCCCTGCGTTAGCAAGATGGCTGAAAAGTTCATCAACAGTCAACTATCAAACTACCTGGAAAGCAACGAATTGTTAAAACCGTCACAGACAGGATTCCGCCTGGGCCAAGGCACGGAAACAGCAATGGTAGCGGGGGTCGAAGAGGCCAGGAAGATCATCGACGCAGGAGGATCAGTGGCATTGATCCTTCTGGACCTCAGCGCGGCATTCGACACCGTTAACCACAGCATCCTGACCCAGCGGCTCAGAAACCTTGGTATCTCAGGGTCGGCCCTGGCGTGGCTTAAATCCTATCTCCATAACCGCTCTTTCCAGGTGGCTGAGGGCGAATTAATTTCCAGGGTGACCCCTATACGTTGCGGAGTGCCTCAGGGCTCGTCATTAAGCCCAACGCTCTTTAACGTATATATGTCGCCCCTGGAGAGGATTGTCATCCCGGACGGAATCAAACTCCTGACCTACGCGGATGACACCCAGCTGGTTGTCTCCCTCAGCCGGCAAGACAATCCCACCATCGATCTGTATTCCTGGCTGGGGGACATAGTCAGTTGAATGAACTCATCCCACCTAAAACTCAACGGCGACAAAACAGAGATAATGGTGATAGGCAACCAGTCCCATTTCCGCCCAGAGTCTCTGTGGCCCCCTTGCATGGGCCCTCCTCCGACCCCCAAAGCCGAAATCAAAAGCCTGGGGATTTGGCTTGATCACAACCTCACCCTAAACACCCAGGCATGAAAAACGGCTTGAACCTGCATTGGTCTACTACGCACTGCCCGTAAGATCCTTCCCCTGCTCCCTTTCCAGTCAAGAAAGCTTCTCTTACAGGGTTTTATTCTGTCCAGACTGGACTACGGAAATGCCTTATACCTCGGCGCACCAAAGAAAGTCACAACCAGGCAACAGGTTGTTCAAAACACTGCTGCTCGGATTCTTACTGGCACCAAGAACCGCTGCACAGCTATACCAGCGATTAGAGCATTACACTGGTTGCCCGTGGTGCATAGGGTGCAGTTCAAGGCCTTGTGCCTAACCCACAAAATCCTGCATGGAAAAGCCCCGCCAATCCTCAAGGACCTTGTTGTCCCGCATACTACGGCTAGACCTCTCCGATCTTCTAATGCCCACCTATCCCAAATTCCCAGGATCAAGAAAGCTCGCTCCGGAGACCGGCGTTTTTCCTATCACGCGTCCAAGTTGTGGAACGCCCTCCCGCTTGACCTCCGTGCCCAACCCAACCTGCTGCCTTTCCGAAAGCTTCTAAAGACTTGGCTGTTCCCGTGACCATCTTCTCCGCATTAGCCTGATCCATTTGGTTCATCTGTTAGCGCTGGGACGCTCACGGGCAGCCATGCGCTTTAGAAATCCCATTACAATTACAATTACAACCTGGCCCCATGCAAATTATTCCTTTGAATTATATTTTCTAAAGATGTAAGGAGGTTGTCCTTAAGGCTGTAAACAAGGGTAATGGGGAAGGGGAATTGGTCCAGGTGTTTTAGGGGGTAGCGTTGATGTTTCGATCTGGCTTATCGGCAACCGAGGGACTTTTGATGCCTCAGCCATGCAGATCTTCCTCAGGACAAGGGGACAGATGAAGTGACCCTACAGATTAAAATCAAGAACCTTTGAACCGGGACCAATAGGTTACCCAATCATGGTGTCTGCACATCAAATGGCGGGAGTAATGTATTAAACCCACCTCATCAATCTTGCAATGCTCAAATGGAGTCCAAAACCTGGTTACACCAATGCCTGCAATTCAATAATAATAACAACAGTTGTTGTCAAGGGTCCATACGGATTGTACACTAAAAGTATGCAAGGACTGGCTGTAGCAACTCACCCGTAAAGTGGCAAGGGCAAACTAAGGACAAATCCCATTATTCAGTAGAAACCATGACGGTGGTGCTCAGACCATCCATGGAACGTAATATTCAGGCCCGTATGTGTGGCAAGAGTTTGCAAGAGTTTTCTGAATGAATCAGGCAATTTGGATTGCCTGATTAGTTCAGCAAACTCTTGCCATACAACGAATTGCGCTGGAGGGCGCTGGACTTCGGGACAGTACGATTTACTATTCCAACACCAGTTTACTATTCGTACTATTCCTTAGCTGACAGTGCCCTCTAGCGCAAGTCGTTGAAACGGCTTGCATTGTAAAACCTGCGTTGTAAATCTACTGCGGTGAAACTTCTGTGTAGTAAAGGTTGTCTCCCCAGAAAACACTGAAAACAGAGGTCTGTCTCACCAGTACACAGCTACAATGATCAACTTTGGACTGAAGGGAGGTGGGCCTTAAAAGAGTTCACAGTAATCACATGCATCAGATGTGAGCAGGCTAACAGCAGCCAGCGACAGCTGAGCTGAATTCCTCCACCCATCCTCGGCCTGCAGGAGTGGAGACTAAGCAGTGCACAGGGGATTCTATGTAATGGAGTTTCAGGCATGTGCAGGCTGGTTTCAAGCATGAGCAGACTGGCTTCCACAAAACCTGCATGTATTGGAAATGGATGGCCATTTCCATGTAGAGTCCAAATGGCTGAAAGTCAGCATGTACATGAAGTACCACAGTTCAGCCCGCTGTTGGTGGACACAAGAAAGCAGGGAGCGACTCCTGACAATTATGAAGCAGGCCACATGATCTGACCCCTAAGTACCATTGTCATCTGTAGGACGGGTGGCAGTGGGCCATTTGAGTGTGCATGCTGGGGGAGGGGGTGGGTGGGAGGTCTAGCTGTAACCGTAGAAGTTCAGCATAAGCTGTCTTTCAATTGATCTATACTACTATTATAAAAAGAGAACTTGCACATTTGGCAAGGTAAACTCAGGAACCACGGCGCCAATCTACACACCCGATACATCTATGAAAATGTCAGGGTGTGTAGATGGACATAGGCTATATAAATTACAAAAAAGAAAGTAAATTAAAAAAATTAAGTTTGTAAACAAAGAAGTCCCCCCCAGAAAGTAGCGCCGGCCGGGACCTAGCGCTGGCCAGGACGCGACGTGCGTCATGACGACAAGGAGGAGGGCGGTGCAGAAATGCCTCGATTGCAGTCTGTCAGGGCCGTGTCTCTCTTCTGTGACTACGGCTCTGCAGCAAGCTGTGTGCGAGATGGCGACAACGGGGAGTGCGGTGGAGCGGAGGGTCCGCACTTGAGCACACTGAATGCGGCTCAGAGCTGCCGAAGGTTGTGGGGCCCGAGGAAAGGTGTGGAGGCAGCAGTTTCGGAGGAGGTAGGGGCGCGAGTGAGTCTGGGCGGGAGGGGGGCGCGAGTAAGTCTGGGCGGGAGGGGGGCACAAGTAAGTCTGGGCGGGAGGGGGGCGCGAGTGAGTCTGGGTGGGAGGGGGGCGCGAGTGAGTCGGGGCAGGAGGGGGGCGCGAGTGAGTCGGTGCGGGAGGGAGTCGGTGCGGGAGGGGGTCGGGCGGGAGTGGGTGTACTGCCCCCAGCCCCTTTCTGCCCCAGGCAACGCTGGGGCGGGCTGCTAGTTACTTATAAAAATATAAGAGATAAAACTAGCTACATAAATAATTGTGGGATACATTCAACATTGTGATGAAATAAAATCACAACCATTGATGGTGAATTATTTCAATGGTGATGTCTAATTTTTATTAAAATAACAACGTTCTTCGCTTGCTTTGTATAATATGTGACTGTCTCCCACTGTGACAATTCCTTTTTGTACCATAACTTACCCGGGTCCAGTGGCCCATTGCTATATAACTACATAAATAATCCAGCTGGTCCTCAAGCACAGGCCCATCGGTCGCTGCCCAAGTGCCTGCTTTTTCAACACAACTCTGCAAAGAATTATGATTGCAAACCACTGCTTTTCTGCCTTATCTCTACTACTAGCAGCCCGTCCCGACGTTGTCCGGGAGCAATTAGACTTCAGGGCCCCGTCCCGCCCCGACGTTGTCCGTGGGTCCCCCGGAGCCTTCCTCCATATATTGCAGTATTATACCTCTATGTTTACTTTGTACGCTTTTGTAACCTGCACATGTCACTTTTTCCTCCTATACCTCTATGTTTACTTTCTACGCTTTTGTAACCTGCACACGTAACTTTTTCCTCCTGTAATGCACTGTTTGGCTCACTTTTGTAATGGTCCGTTTGCTTCCTCTTGCTATCTGCACACGTCACTTTTTCCTCCTATACCTCTATGTTTACTTTCTACGCTTTTGTAACCTGCACACGTAACTTTTTCCTCCTGTAATGCACCATTTGGCTCACTTTTGTAATGCTCCGTTTGCTTCCTCTTGCTCACGTTTGTCATTTTTGCTTCATTTTTCTGCCGCTCACCGCTCCTAACTAAATAAATAAATAACCTACCTCATCCGCCGCTCACCGCTTCTCCCCGCCTGCCCACCGCTCCTCACCGCCTGTCCGCCGCTCCTCACCGCCTGTCCGCCACTCCTCAACGCCTGTACACTACTCCTCCCCACGCCATATCCGCCGGTCCTCCTCGCGCTCCTGACGCCGCTCCTCCCCGCGCTCCTCACGTCAGCACGCACGTCGCAGCCGGCGCTTCTTCCAAGGGACTACTTTTTTTTCGGTAAATTTTTTAAATAACGTATATTTATTATGTTTATATAGCCTATGCCCATCTGCACACCCTGACGATTACAACGATGTATCGGGCGTTTGGATTGGCGCTGTGGTTCCCGAGTTTACCCGGCTCAAAGGTTCAAAGTTCGTCCTTTATAATAGTAGTATAGATTGACACTGCCAGCCATAGTCCCAATATGGGATCAAAGACACAAACAAAACAGTTCAGCTACCATTTGTGCATGGCAACTGGTTGTTTTCTGTAAGTGATTTTTTATTTTTATGGTAATTAATTCTAAATAATGTGCAAAAATGATTTTGCATCTGATTTTGTGCACTTTACTACCACTATTGCACTGATGTGACTGCACAACTTCTGCAGAAGATCTTTAAACGTGGAGAAAAATGCAAGCAAGGAACTCGATTGAAAGCTATAGTCACTAATTCCAGGAAGTACACAAAGTAAAATCCAGGAGCTAATGCTTTTTGCGTGCCCGCGCGACACATACAGGGCTATTTGCAAAGGCAAGATACTTGTGCATAATTTTCTCTTACAATAATGAGTAATTTTACTACTTTTGGGTATTACAAAACGCAAGAGTAAAGTTACCTGAAAGTGAAGGCTTACATGTTCAAGCTTGTGAGTGTAAATTACTACTGGCAAAAAAATAAATAGTAGTACGTCCAACACCACACTTGGCCAACTACTGGTACCACAACACCATTCCATGGAAAATAATGGAGGTAGGGACTAATTTAATATTTAGTTATAAAAACAGATAAACAACCTTTTTTGATTTTACAAATTAATGTAAAATTAATTGTAATTAAAATATAATGAAATGACTCTTAGTTAATTGTATACATCACTTTTATAAATTAATAATGCACAATTGAAAATATTTACTTTAAGTGGGAATTGATCTTTTTTAATTTAAACTTCAGAAAACTTCAAAATAATTAAATTAATAAAATATTTAATTCAGAAGTAAGTTAATAGTGCTACAGCTTTTTTTAATATGATCCAAGATTTAAAATAAATATAGAGAATACATTTATATTATTATTCAAAATAAAACTAGGTTCATTATTGTGTTACAAACATGGGAAATATATATATTTTATTCCCCACACTTTACCATAGGGAAAGCTCTATCCTCTCTGTGGAGTCTTTCAACAAAGAGTAAAAATATGGTGAACAAAATGTGTTAATAGAATTCACCAAATGTTTTTAAATGATTCGAAGAATAAATGAAATTATAACATTCGGTGTATTATTTGTAAGAATTTTAAGCTGCAAAAAGTCTACATGCATCTTTTAAAATTGCACATATTGATCAAGGTTGCATTTAATGAAAGCAGTACTGCAGAAAAGGGGCTAAGTGTATGCCAGATGCACATGTGTATCTTTCCCGCCAACCATACAAATTTGAAAGGAAAAAATTGCTTTTGTGTTTGCATAAACAGCAGCTCAATGTCCAATGTGTGCAAAATGTGCATGTGCAGACCACCTGTCCAAGTGTATTTATAAACCACGTCAATTAACTCAGGGGTAAGAAAGATTAAGATCAGGCCATCACACTCTCACCCTAAACAAGACTCTGTGTATAAACAAAGTGTGACAGTCTACAGACAATTTTCAACCTAATATGGTAATACAACTTCTATCTCAACAACAGCATCCTGTAGGACAGGGTAATACATCTACCACATACAAAATATAATGTGGTTATTGTATGTATGTGTCAACCAAGCCAAAAGGCAGCAGAGAGAAGTAGATGGTCAAAGAAAGGCATAATAATAGGAGAGAAAGCTGGATTGTGGACTGTTAGTGCATTGTTACACAGTGTTTTTTTTTTACAGATGTGAGCCTTCATTTTTTCATGAATAGAAGTAGAGTTGGGGCGGTCCTGATGTGCACAGGGATGTTGTTCCATTTCCTGGGTGCACCGATGGAAAAGGATTGCTGTCTAGGCTTTTTTATTTTTGCTTTTTTAAGTCTGTAGTCTGATGGTGTCTGACTGTGGTTATGCAGAGAACCACCAAGATGGCAATCTTTTCCACAGGATAAGTGAGTATGCTGGTCATGGTGGCTTTGTAAATGATGGAGCTGATTTTGAAGATGGTGGAAGCCAGCAAGGGGAGCAAATGTAGTTCCATCAGTATGGAGCTGATGTGATCACCTTTCTTCAGGCACTGGATGAGGCATGCCGTGGCATGTATGATGCCCCTACGGGGTTCTAGTGTTGAGTCTTGTAGATCATGCAGTAGGGCATTACTACAAAACATATGTAAGAGCACAAGCGATTGAACATCAGTTCTAAAGTCGCTTTCTGGCACAAAATGGTTTGGCTTTCTCTAGACGAGAGCGATGGTACCAGTCCGTCTTTGTTTTTATTGGCACTGTGTTCCTTGAGGATAAGATTGGTATTCATCATGAAATTGTCCAATTTACCAGTGGGGAAAATACCTGGGAAATGTATGTCTTCATCATTTGTCAACCTTTAGTGGTGTATCCTGTATTGAGCAAAATAAAGATTGCCCATTTCTCCCTATCACTATGCCTATACTACCCTAAAAATAACTAACGAGCAGCAAGAAATTGCTATGGATGAAAGTGTAGCACTTTCAGGCTTAACTATGAGTTCAGTTCAGTTTTGCTTTATTCGATTTTGGATTAAAATCATAAAAGCATACAGTTAAAAAAAAAAACATAAATCATACATACAATAGCACAAAGTTTAAAAGACATTGGTTTAAAAGACATTTGCCCTCCAGTGGGGATACTTTCCTTTAAAATTACATATTTCATACGATAGGCATTCACAGTTCTACCCTTACATCATGTTCACCCTTAGTAGGAGCAAGTTTAATAAAGATTTCCATTTTTATATGTGTTGTACAATGGTGCAAAGCGGTTAAGAGCGGAGGAGCTACAATTATTCGAAGCGTAGAATCTTCTACCCATCACGTAATTATAATTGTACCCTACCTCTGGTCTTAAGGAGGGTATGTATGGCGCACTGGGGTAAAAATCATGTAAATCCCAGATCGATATTGGACCATCATCTTCTTGGGGCTGCCAGGTTTGTAGGTACGGGACAATATGTCTAAACCTAAATTTTACCAACACTAGATCTCCAGGAATGTCTTTTGGGAGGGAGCCTAACCAGCCCACCCTTCTAACACACATTATTGTTCCATCCAGGTCGGGTGGCAGAGGTCTGTTTTTTGATAGCCAAAAGGTAACCTTATTTAGTAAGTCGTGTTGCCTTTCGGATTTTCCATGTGTGAGTGGTGGTACTCCTGAGAGAACACACACGAATGGGACGGCCTCAGGTGGTAGGTGTATAGAAGGTACTTTATTATTCTCTACTCTAGCAATAGTATGCTGTGGTAGTACCGGTTTAGAAGCAATCTTATGGGTTGTTTTATTGGGGGCTAGTTGTAGAGTTTTTAAATTGTTGCATAGTGTAGGTTGCGTTGGCACTATGGAGGCAACAGGGGATTGATGGCGATTAATTATTTCAGTGATTTTAGCGGGAAATGAATTAATCTTGATTAATTCCTCTATTTCCATCAGCTTATTCTCCAGGGTATTTATTTTCTCCAACAACGGCGATATAAGAGATTTGAACAATGGTTCAATCAGAGATGTTAGAGCCAGTTGAAGAGGGGGTACTAGGCTATCTAATTCTTCTGCAGCCTCTGGAATTCAGGGGGAGTTAGTGACGGGCATTGGAGGGCTTAAACACAATTTTCGAACCTTTGGGTCATTCCCATTTTGTTGAACCCTGTCACATTTCCGTTTAACGGGTGAGATCTGCGTGAGTGCTGCGGTTGGAGTCTTAACTTTTGTATGTAATGGGGTGGATTCCTGTGCAAATTCCTTGTGGCGCAAAGTACTAAAGCTTTTAGCCGTACAGGGAGAAGCACTATTTAGTTTAGTTCTCAAATCTGCTGGGACATACTTGGTTTTACACAGATTGTTTAGTTCCGCTAACAGTGAGTGGCTTTGCAGAATACCGGATGTTTCTGAGGGAGATTGTTCACTGGGGGTGCTAGCTATGGCCTGACAAGAATCATTCCCATCTCAATCACTAGGAATAGGTCGTGGTATACTGATTAAGTGGTGGTCTTGTGTACCATTGCGCGAACCCCTCTGGTTGACAGATTTTTTGGGGACCCCTTTCCGAGTCATGGTTCCGTTCAGTTGAGTAGGGGTAATACGTAACATAAACACGAAGACAAGAATTTAGTGTTTACAGCTACATGTCCATCAAATGTCAGCAAGCATTTGGTAGTTCAACTATCTTTACTTCTCCTCTGCTAGGGATTTCAAGGGGGGTGGCCCTTCCCTTCCTCCTCGAGCCTCTGAGGGCCACAGAGGACCCGCCCTTTGCCCGGGCTTAGCCAGGCGCAGTTCCGCGCGCGGTCCCACGCTGCGGGAGATGATAGGCGTTAAATAATGACGGCAGTTGTGAGGGCATGTCTCCCCTCAGGCTCAGGTGAAGAGCGCACGGGCTCCTGGTCAATGGAGTCCCATACGCTAGGCAGCAAAGTTCTCCCAATGAAAATACCCCTCCTGGGGCGGCAGATTTCTCCGTCGGCAGGGGAGCTTTGAAAAACCCCTCCTTGGGCAGCAAACAGCTCCGTGAAGGCCCGCTCAGGGCAGCGATGCGGGACCCGCACCAGCGGGTTCCGCAAGATGTTAAATTGCCTGCCTGTCGTGACAGCAGCTGCGAGGGTGTCCCTCCCCTCAGGCTCAGGTGAAGAGCGCACGGGCTCCTGGTCAATGGAGTCCCGTACGCTAGGCGGCAAAAGTTCTCCCAATGAAAATACCCCTCCTGGGGTGGCAGATTTCTCCGTCGGAAGGGAAGCTTTGAAAAACTCCTCCTTGGGCAGCAAACAGCTCCGTGAACGCCCGCTCAGGGCAGCGATGCGGGACCCGCGCCAGCGGGTTCCGCGAGATGTTAAATTGCCTGCCTGTCGTGATGGCAGCTGCGAGGGCGTCCCTCCCCTCAGGCTCAGGTGAAGAGCGCACGGGCTCCTGGTCAATGGAGTCCCGCACGCTAGGCGGCAAAAGTTCTCCCAATGAAAATACCCCTCCTGGGGCAGCAAATTTCTCCGTCGGCAGGGGAGCTTTGAAAAACCCCTCCTTGGGCAGCAAACAGCTCCGTGAACGCCCACTCAGGGCAGCGATGCAGGCTTAACTATGAACTAAATATATGTTTGGGTAGATGCAGATTTCTTTATTCATATTACTATTACAGATGATTAAAACCACAAGAGTCACTATGATAGACTCTACTTCTTGTGACTCAACATGATTCTGCACCGACCTGTAAGTCTCCAAGGGATTAGTGCATTTGCTTTTTTAAGTAATCTTTTTATTAGGTTTTATTTGAATATAGCACCCTTACAGTCACTGACAGCATTACATGTGATGGTTAAACAGCATTTAATCCACTCAGGGAGCCTCATTTCAGTGCAATGTGGCTGGTGAATGTGTGAAGAGAATTGTTAGAAATGGTCTCAGTGGAAACACCTAGGCTTGCATTATGGATGTCCCAGCTTTAGGTGCAGTGATACCAGAAGGCTGAAATCTCCAATTCAGGCTGGTATCCCCGCATCCAGCTCCAGGAATGAAATACAAGTTATTTTCCCAGAATGGAAGTTAACAAATGGACCCTAAAACACTGGATTTAAATCCACACGTTTTCTCTTTCCCCTCAAATCTGCACACTTGTACACGCTATTTTTAGGGCTGTGGTGTGAGGGCAGCAGGATTTCATAATAGATTAATTTACTTCTGGAGGAAGTGCTTGCTGTTCTCCCCAGGCAGCAGTAAGCAGGCAGGCAGGGCCCGATCACGGTAGCTATCCACAGCATTGTCAACACTTCACAAGGCTCTGGTATCAGTGCTTCTGTGGCTGGGTAGCAGGTCTAAAAATTCCAGCCCTAGTAATCCAAGACTCAGAAATACCAGGCTTCTCAGAATGGCTCAGAAGGATATTCCCGTCAGGTATACCCCTGCAGACCACTCTTAATGAGGGACACAGATTTTTATATTTCAACTGTAGATTGTTTAAAAAAAAATATGGACAGTATTTAATCTGTCTTCAATCATCATTCAGACCAACATAATATTAAAACATCATCTTGTTGGTATGCACTTAACATCATTGTGAGATGGTAGAAATTACAGAGTTCCATGCTCATGGAATCCCAATCTAAAACCCTTTGGTCCATCAAAGGTTCACCAGAGTCTTGCGCAGTGCTACAGAGGCTGTGGGCTACTACCATTTCTCGCCATGATCTTGGGCCTTCTGAAGAAGGATAAGAGCACTGCAGAACTAGGAGGCCTTTGTAGCTTTGACTGTGCATTGTGGGAGAGGTGCTAATGACTACAGAAGCAAAGCAGATATTAACAGAAAAAGGCAAATGTATCTGAAGCCAAGATAACAGTCATGGCACAATGGACGAGGGGTCATGAGAAATAAATGTTGAGGAATAAATGTTGAACCATAAAGTGGTAAGGACAATATCTGCCAAAAGGCAGACGACGTGGCAGAATCTCACCCAGGACTTAAATCCTCTAGGTATATTCACAAAATAATGTCTGATAGTATGCAATATTGAGCAGGGGTAAAGAGTGAGGCAAAAGCCAATATTGGGTGCTAGGTAACACATATATCTCAAGTATACCAAAGATTACAGTTGGAATACAGAAGAAACACTGAGAGAGACAGGGGGACAGACAGTAGATAGTATAATAGGAGTAGATTTGGGATTAGGAAGCAAGAAGCCAGAAACAAGTAAAATGTGTAAAATAGCATTGTGGAATATTGCAGGGCTCGCGCCAAAGTCGAGAGACCCTTTGTGGTTAACGTTTATAGAGGATTACTCCATAGTTTGTTTACAGGAAACAAGGGTAATTCAACCTTTAATAGCCATGCGAGCTCTAGTAGCATGGGGCGTAATAAAGGGGTTTATGTACTTATGTGTCAAACATAGCGGGGGATTTAACTGTGAAGCTTAAGTATGGGTCCGAGTTTTATCAGACATTGTCAGTTAGAATGGGGGGAAAGAAGGGCACAGTTTCAATACATTTTTATAATACCATTGAGAAAACCCAAATCACTAAGGTCATGGGGGTTCTATGTCAAACGCTAAGACATCTAGAAGAACATCTGCAGGGGGATATGTGTATCATCTGGGTTGGTGATTTTAATTGTTCGTTATGTCCATATAGTAAACAGGGTATCTGTGGTATGGGCAAAGACAAGGAGGATACATTAACCCATTTCTCCCATACAACTATGGGGAATTTGTTGAATGAAATAACTTCCCAATTTGATCTGGGATATGTAAATGAATTATGCACACCCCCTGTACGCTTTGAGCCCGCTTTTATTGGAAGGTGCTGTAACTCAGTAATTGACTTCACCCTTTTGTCAAGTAGGTATGCCTGCAAGGTAATTACTTGTAAAACTTGTAAAATAGCGATGAGTGACCATCATCCTATTAGGTTAGACTTCCACTTAGAAGGGAACACAAAATCATCTAAAGTGGAAGAAACAGTTTATAACTGTAACGTAAATGTAGGTAGAACAAATGGTTATACTTTAAACTGGGCAAAAGTGGACCCCATGATATTCCTTGAAACCCTAGTAAAAAAGCTGAACAGGGATTTTGAAATCTGTCTCTCGCAGTCAGGTGATGATGAACAAATTTGTGCAGCCTTTCTTAGGATAACAGAGGAAACACGAAAGCTACTCACAAGGGAGGAGAAACAGGGTATGAATAAGGCACAGGGCTGGTTTAATAGGGAATGCAGCAAAACCCACTTCCATTTAATGAAAGTCCTAAAAAATGAAACTAGAAGTAAAGAAGAGGTGAGACTGGCCAGAATAGATTATCGTCAAGCTATTAAAAAGCGAAAGAGTGAATTGAAAACGGAAGATTGGCAGGCTTTACACCGGGCATGTATGACTAAGGATAACACCGGTTTTTGAAAGGCTGTTAATGCTCCCTTTTTCGTAAATAGGAAAACCGACATTATCGATGTGGTAATCACCGAAGACAAATGGGTCAATTTCTTTAGGGACCTTTATAAGGATGAAGCTTCTAATCAGAGTAAGGGAGTTACTGTTACAGCAGAGGGATACCTCCTTTCCCCTGGATATTAATCTCTCATGAAGAAGTCCTTACAGCTATTAACGAGAGTGCCATAGGGAAAGCCCCAGGACCCGATGGCGTCCCTGTGGATGTGTATGAATCTAATATCGAGCTATGGGCCCCGCTCTTAACAAATGTTTTGAATGGTTGCACCCACTATAGGTTTATCCCTACTTGGGCAGATGCAATTGTGATCCCGATTTTTAAAAAGGGTGATAGAAATGAACCCAGGTGCTACCGCCCAATCTCATTATCAGATGCACTTATGAAAGTCGCTGGGAGGGTGATTTTAAATAAATTACAACTGGGGGTAGAAGAGAAAGATTTACTATCCAAATTTCCATATGGGTTTCAGGCAGGGCTGGGAACGACCGAACAGGGATTAAACCTAGCATTAATTATAAGCAAATATTCATCAGCCAAAAGGGGTAAGCTCTTTTTAATGTCAATTTAAGTTCAGCTTTCAACTGCGTAAACCACGAGAAATTATGAAGCACTCTAAACTTGATGAATGTTAATCCCAATTTGCTACTTTTCATTAAGGAACTGTTCAGGGGAGAGGGGGCGAGGGTTCGGTATGGAAAGCAGGGGGAATGTACAACTACATTAAGCATAAATAAGGGGGTAAGGCAAGGATGTATACTTGCCCCGTTCTTATTCTCCCTATAAATAAATAGTGTAGGTCTTTATCCGACAGAAGACAGGCAGGATTACCCAGTCATTAAGAACACCCCTGTTCCTATTTTATTGTATGCGGACGACACCGCGATTATGGCACAGACGCAGATAGGCCTCCAAAGAGCAGTTATTAAATTTACTACTTAAATGAAGGAGAGAGGCCTAAAAGTAAATATAAGTAAGACCTATACCATGAGCTCTGGGGTTAAGAAAAGTAAACCATGTACAATTTTAATTGAAATGGAAAAAATAGACAACATAGACAGATTCTCCTATTTGGGAATCACTTTTGATAAGTCTAGCACATGGGTATTGGCGGTGAACGCGAGAAAATTGTCTTACTCCAGAGCAATTGTTTAATTTTTCCAAATAATTGGGTGGTTGACCAGTTCCAGAGCAATTGGATATCTACAAAGCTAAATGCATATCCACTGCGATATATCGGGCAGGGATCTGGGGAATAGCGGATGCCCAGCATATGCCCAGCATATTCAACGCTGCGAAAACGCCTTTTTGCGTTATCTCTTAGCTGTTCCTAGCTCTACTTCCACGTCCGTATGCCATAAGGAACTTGGTCTGTCTTATATACCTGATATTATCAAACTAAATCCCTTGTTACTGCGGCAGAAGGTGTGGACTTCTGTTGAAACTGGTTTTAATAGAGATGTAATTGAGGATTGCCTCAAACTAGACAGAGTTGCCAGTATACCATGGATCAATTATGTTAAAAAACTATTGTATGATATTGGCCATCCTGAGTATTTTGACTCCCCTAATAGCCTTGAAAGGGTATTGAGAAAAATTCTGAAAGCAAATTGCTTAAGCCATCTAGAGGATGAGCGCTGGCTCTGAGAAAAAGCAAAGAAATCAGTTATAGAGAATCACCTAATGTTGCAATGTCAGGGTACTCAACTATATCTGGTACAGGTGCAGAGTTGCTTCTCCCACATGCTATTAACACTTTTTTGCTGCGGGTCTTTCTTCAGAATGGTGACCTTTCCGGAAACGAATACTTCCTAATAAATCTGCCTCCATGTCAGTGTGACGATATCTCCATCCAATCCACCCTACACTGCACGTTTTTCTGTAAATATTATGACTCACCAAGGAGAAGGTTTTTAATTCCTATTTTAAAAAAATGGGGACTTAGACAGTGTAGAATAGCACTTCTGAGGCTGCAAACCCTAGGAAAATGATCAAATAACCATGGTTATGTCATCTTTCTTAAAAGCTATTATCAGACAGAGGAACACTATTTATTATTTTACTTTTAATAAATTGTAGTCTGTGTTAAAGACTTTTTCCAGAAATACTACAAGTCGATTTTATACATTTTATGAATTAAGGAATGTATGTATTAATATGTGTTAAAAATGGTGGTTGTTTTTTCTGAACTGTGCTTTTATGGTTTTTTATGATACAAAAATCTAATAAAGCAGATTTGATTTGATTTGATTTGATTTGAATCTCAAGTAAGAAGCCACTCATACTCGGAAGAGACAGTGGCAGGACTAACCCACCTGGTAGGAGAGGACATGACACACCAAAATCTAGGGACAGTTGTAAAATGCATCACACATATATACCACTCTCATACACAAGTATCCAACAATTTTGGACAATGGGCCATCACAGTAGTATGCTGCTCTCTGCTGAACAATGGCAGTCTGAGATGCCGACCTGCAGATGCTCATACCCACCAAAGCATCATCATTCACAGAGTGTGTTCTTCCAGCACACAGGAAGAGGATGACAATAGGGTTTTCCTTCATCGGAAGATGATCAGACGGTCCTCCTCCCATCAAATATTTTGTCACTATAGTTAAAACAACAATGGTCCCACAGGAGAAATAGTTTTAGATAAATTCAACACCACTCCTTATAACCCCATGGATCATTTCTGCAGACACTAACAGGAATCCAGAAGAAGAAGAGGATAAAGGCATGGAGCTGAGTGGTATTTGTCCATCTATTTCATCTTCCACTCAAACTCTCAAATGCCAACATCTTATTGTTGGCCTTCTTAATAGGGACAGGGGGAGAAAGTCATGCGTGCATCAGCTGAATACATTCTCCCAGTTAGCTTACTCCGTTAGCCATTAGGATAGATTTGAATGGTATGCATATTGACCTTTTCAAGTATGCTACATTTTATGCCAAAAGGCAAGTGAAATATGACATAGGAAATGTAACAACACAATGATGCCTGGGCCATGTTCAATTGTTGCCAAATTAAGGGCTTCCTCAATTTAAATCACAACTGAGAGCGGTGCTAAGGGAAAAGTCACTGTGCAATAACAAGAACCAAAGGCATGAATCCAGTGTTTGGTACCTCAATTCATCAAAGTACAGTGCTAATATGTTGCCAATAATTTTTCCTTTCTTTTATTTGGAACAGATGGTGTGACATAAACATGAGATACATCTTTTTCTTGAAACCAAGTTGTGGCAAAAGGGCTGTGTGTGTTTATGTGTGGGCATGTGTGTATGTATATACCTCACAGTGTTGCTAAATGCTGACAAAAACAGATAAACGCGATCTCCGTGAGGACTATTGCAATATTGGTCCTAGTCCCCATGGTGCGTTGGATACTTTCAAGTCAATGCTTCAAAAAACCTAAAAGTGCAGTGCTTTAGTCCTCTGAATAAACTAGACCAGAATCAAAGTGCACGTGGATTTAGAATAGTAAATACACACTTCAATAAGGTCAATGGCAGGTCGTTGTGTGTATATAAGTACAGCATGTTGTGTGTGTGTAAAGTAGCAGTCAATATTGTAATTGTTTTTATCCACTTACACTTGTCTCAGTTTGACTACTGGAGCATTTGGCCATGTATATTGCCTGAGAAAAATAAAAAGGTGCTTATTGGATTGCTTTAATTAATCTCAGATTCTGGTAATTACTCTGGGCAGCAATCCAGTTCATTGTATGCTTTGCCCACCATGTTACAGCAGACAGAATCTATCCATATGCAAATCATCATTGGTCCTGCTGCAAAAGGAACAGTCCGGCCTGAACGGCCAGGCTAGATTCCTTCTGATCCGAAACACAAGCAAACTCAGACCAGTGTCTGCCTATTTGGGCCTCATCTGTAGGGTGCAGCTTGAGTCCTGCGCTGCAGTGAGCATGGAACTCTTATCTGGGCCTACCTGTCACACCTCGGGCGACACACTGAGTTATATAAAGAAGGGATGGGTGGATTTCTAGAATTAATCTCAGCCACTGATAATTATTCTGGGCTGCAACACACTTAGGGCCACATGCATCAAAAGAAAAGCCAGTCGCAAACGGGCAGATTCTAAGAATATGCCCCTTTGAGACCGGGATTTTTGCATTTGGGATGCATCATTCCAAATGCATAAATCGCAATTTAAGAAATATTTAATTTGCGATTCATTAAATTGCGATTTCATTTAAGGAATTGCAAATTGAGATTCCTTAAATGCAATGCATTAAAGTAAAATCTTTAGCGATTTCGCTAATAGGAGTTGCAAATTACCATCAATTTGTACTTGATGTTAATTTGCAAAAAGTTTGAAAAAAGCACTAAAGTGCATTTTTCAAAGTTCCATTTTACACACAAACATGCCCTAAGGGCATGTGTGTGTACAACATGTACTCATATGCATATTTCAGGGGTACAACAGGATATCCTTTTGGAACCCTAGCACCCTTGAAATTTCATGCACAATTTGCGAGTACCTATTGGGTACTCGCATATTGCGAATGCAATTCCCATGTAGGCCCATAGGAAGGAAGGGAAGACATTCCTTAATTGCTACTCGCAATTTGCGACTCACAATTAAGGATTGTTTAGCAATCACTATTCTCTTAGCGATTCTACATGCATAGGCTTTTGCGGTTCTTTAATTGCAATTTCTTAATATTCGCAATTAAGGAATCGCAAAAGCCTACCTTAATGCATGTGCCCCTCTATGTCTAGTATGTCATAGTGGTCTGAAATGTGGTGTGTGTGACCACCACTGGCTGAGATTAATTCAGTCATTCCTTTCGCCACCTTCCATTCCATTTTTTACATTTGTATAGCGCATAAATCACCCGAAGGTCTCAGAGAGCTTGCAGAGAAACCTCCTAGCAGAGACCAGGAAGGGCAAGACAGGTCTAGAAGAGCCATGTTTTTAGCTGTCTGCGGAATCTCAGGTAGTCGGGTTCTGTCCTGATCTGAAGGGGCAGGGAGTTCCAGGCTTCAGGAGCTGTTTTGCTGAATGCCCTGTCACCGTTTCTGGCTGTACGTACCCTAGGGACACTTAGGAGAAACTTGCTGGATGATCTAAGCGTTCTCACCGGGTGGTAGATCTTAAGCTTTTGTTTTAGGTATGCCGGGCCATGCCCATTGATGGATTTATGGGCGAGGCAACATAGTTTGAATTTAATGCGTTTTTGTATTGGGAGCCAATGCAAGGTTTTTAAGCAGGGTAGTGAAGGGGTGCAGGAGGGAAGGTCGAGCACCAGCCTTGCAGCTGTGTTCTGTAGAACCTGAAGGCGAGCCAACAGGGTGGTATTTATTGAAGACAAAAGTGCGTTCCCATAATCAATCCTACTGACAATGAGTCCCTGTACTAATGGCATACGAGCTGAGAGGGGAATCCACTTAAAGATTTTCCTTAGACTACGCATGAGCCCAAAGCTGGTGCCTACTACTTTGCTAATGTGATCAGACATGGACAGCTTATTGTCAATTGTTAACCCAAGATTCCTCACCGAGAGCTTGGGCGAGGGGCATGAACCAAGGGAGGCTGGCCACCAATCATCGGACCAGATTTTATTGGCCCTTCCAAACAGCAGGACCTCCGTCTTTCCCGCATTCATCATTAGAAAGTTCCTGGTCATCCTTGTTGTTCGTTGCATATATACTGCTTGCTGTACATATATATACTCATATGAAATGCACTGCTGTACAATAGAGATGTTGCACACAGGTGGAGTTTGAAGTATATGACCAATATCGTCCAAATCTCTATGTCAGGAATAGCACCAGGATAGGTGTCATGTCTTGTTAATATAATATTTCTGGAATCACATACTATTTGTTAATTTAGTGAATGCCAATGTTCTAGACCGGTGATTGAAAGGAGTGGGTAACCCAATAAACCCTTGCGGGATTGGGCAGGCAATATGTTTAAAGAGAAGTTCCAGCAAGGGATTTTTTATAGAATTTTTTTTTAATAAAAACAACAATATGGTACAGTCTATGTTACTTAAGACTATTGGACCGAAATAATCAGCCACTGTTGTGACAGTTAATTATTAATGTAAGACCTTGCAAATGGCTACCACACTAGCCTAGAAAATGTCACCAAATATAATGGTAGGTCTATTCAACAAATGAAATTAGAAAAAGAAAAGGAAGCAACACAAGGAATTATTTGTAAGAAACTTGTTATTTATCTCTTTAAATCAGATTCAAAATGTAAAAGGGTTCATGTTGAAAAAGAATGCACAAAACTCTGAAGTATAAGGAAACAGTAAAATCGATCCATCAATACATAAGAGAGAGTCTAGTCTGTAAATGAACAAGAAAACAACTTTTTTTAGAAATAAACAGAAAGTTTGATGCAGATGTAGACATAGACTTTGGTGTCAACGTTTCGGTCTCACACGTTTAATCCAAAGACCATCATCAGGACGATAAACTTTTAAATGCAGTATGAATGACCCTCATAGTACAAATGGAGAAAGCACAGAGGATATTTTGGAAGTACAGAATCAGACCCGATTCCTGACGAGCTGGAGCGTGTGTTATTTTCACAACACAGTTGGACCTTTAACCAAGAATCGACTTGCATATTTGAATCAATACGTGGATCATAAACTAAGGGATAATTTGTGGAATCCCTAAGGATACAAGTGATTCTGTACTTCCAAAATATCCTCTGTGCTTTCTCCATTTGTACTATGAGGGTCATTCGTACTGCATTTAAAAGTTTATCGTCCTGATGATGGTCTTTGGATTAAACGTGTGAGACCGAAACGTCAACACCAAAGTCTATGTCTACATCTGCATCAAACTTTCTGTTTATTTCTAAAAAAAGTTGTTTTCTTGTTCATTTACAGACTAGACTCTCTCTTATGTATTGATGGGTCGATTTTACTGTTTCCTTATACTTAAGCGTTTTGTGCATTCTTTTTCAACATGAACCCTTTTACATTTTGAATCTGATTTAAAGAGATAAATAACAAGTTTCTTATAAATAATTCCTTGTGTTGCTTCCTTTTCTTTTTCTAATTTCATTTGTTGAATAGACCTACCATTATATTTGGTGAAATTTTCTAGGCTAGTGTGGTAGCCATTTGCAAGGTCTTAAATTAATAATTAACTGTCACAACAGTGGCTGATTGTTTCGGTCCAATAGTCTTAAGTAACATAGACTGTACCATATTGTTGTTTTTATAAAAAAAAAGAATTCTATAAGAAATCCCTTGCTGGAACTTCTCTTTAAACAATGTTCTAGACCAGCAGTTCTTAAGCTATGGTCCAGGGACCCCGGTGGGGTCCATGATGTTTACTCACGGGGTCCAGGACTGATTAGAAAATTAAATAATAGCAAACACATAATAAAGTGTATATAGATGAAGATGCAAAATGTATAACTGAACATTCATAAGCATTCCATAAATGTTAAGGCATTTGATCAGTCCAAATGAATGAAACAGAATACAGTATGGACAATGGGTGGCTACAGTTGAATTTAGATAAGGCCCGCCCTTCCGATTAAAATGAAAATTGTGGGGTTTTTCGATATTTGTTTTGAATTAAACAAAATACTTCATCATTTGGGTATTTTGTGCATTGCTTTGAGGTTCAAATCTACTAAGTTGCTTAAGCTGGGCTCCCCAGCTTCCAGTAATGACTCAGTGGGGTCCAGAGATTCCAATAATTATCTAGTGAGCGTCCCCAGATTTCAGTAGTGATTAAGTGGGGATCCACTGAAGTCAAAAGTTTAAGAGCCACTGCTCTAGCCACTATGATCTTGCTCTCCAGGTAGGTTTTGCTATTCAAGAGCCTTTGCATAGAAGCATACAATGTTTTCTTTTGTGTTGCAGATGCTTTGATGCCACAGGTGGCTGGTGGCCACATGGGAGCAATATAGCACAGCAGTGACTGCAGAAATCAGGCAATATTGAACAACTGTTTTCGCCATGGGAGGGGCATCCGGTGTCAGGCTTCCTGAGTGGGACATGATGCTATGGATTTTGTGTACATTCAATCATGGCATACCGGAGACACTCTAGCAGTGGTATCATTTTGTTCTATGGCAAGAAATAGAAGTACACATTGAAAGGCAATCACAAGCTTCTGATGCAGGGTAAGGACTGCAAGTGTACAAAATGGTCGGTTTAACTAACAAACTCCTCTACTTCCATTAGGTCAATAGTTCATTTATTCTATGGTGATAAATTCAATGGATTTATCTTAAACACACCACACCGACCTGATTTCTGCCCCTTTAAAAACCATTTCTCATCAGTTTGGGGAAAGGATCACTTGTCCTGCGTAAACCAAGGTCTGCAGGTTGGTAACTGGGTGTCTCCCAATAAAATGACCCTCATACACGTGTTTTTTAGTTATTTCTTTCTTTCGCTAGTGGTATATGATGTGTCCCCGCTTCTTTTAACACGTGCATGCGTAATCCTTGGGTCAATTCTTTTGTGTGCACCCTCCACCAGGAGGTTTTACCTTTAGTTTAAGGCAGTAGTGATCGTGGAAAAGTGGTCAGAAAAGTGGTGAGTGGTTTAAAAATAGTCCGAACAGCCAGTGAAGTGAAATTTTATTAAATCTGGATTTGGGCTATTATAAAATAGTAATTCGTGCTGCTGTGGAATCAGTTATGGATTCTAGCGCACTTTATTAGTCTGATAAAATGGTCGACATGTTTCAGCTCTAGTTGACAACTTGTCCGGTGGCTTTCTTCAGGACTAGGGGGTGAAATAGTGAACAGAAGTGAAAGAATAGGTAAATTGTAACCTGATTCTTCAAGTGTTGAGAGGTCGCAATGTACCTGTAAAGGAAAAAAAGCACACAACAACAGGTAGGGAGACGGGGGGGAGGGAAAACAAGCTTAATAATGTACAAAAATGTACATATTCAAAATCATTTGATTTTGAGGAAAGAAACTATAAAATGGCAATACTTAGAGCAGAATCACGTTCATTACAGGCGTCAACCCAACCATTCTCATGCTGCAGTAGCGTAGGGTGATTGTGCTATACTGTAGTATTGTGCTCTTAATTATCATGAGAAATAATTGAATAGGAGACTGAAAGGATCTAATCTCTTTCTCTCCCCCCCCCCCCCCCCCCCAAATTGATTATCCTTTAAAAACCATGGCAACCTACTTCTGAATGGCTATTTAATTAATACATTTGATGAAATTCAGAACCATTAACCGATCAAGGCATAATATTTGTTTTAAAGTGTGTATGTATTTTGCTTCTATTTTTCTCCTGAGGTCAAGGGAAAAAAACAAATGGAAACAATTTTATTGACAGGGAAGAATCCAGAAGTTGTGGTAAAACAGTAATTACTCCGGAACACGAATCCATTAATGGAATTGTGCAGCTTTTCCGTGCAGGTATCTGTCAGACAAGAAAAACACTTAAGAACTTAAGAAGGCAGATATTCAAATGGAAAGAGGAAGTACATCATCAGGGGCTGACTTACATAAAGAGTTCGTATTAACTTTTAATTCTGCAAGAAGAAATGCAGCAAAGTAACACATTTACATGGCATGCAATATAGTGGCAAACACTACTTCGGTGCAAATTAGCAAAGCCCAAGTAAATTACGTAAGTTTATGTTGTTTCTGATTTCCATTGGCATCTAAATCATTCTTTAATGTAGCTAGATTACATAAAATAAAAAGTATACCTCCAACCGGCATCATGTACTCACGAGCACCTTCGGCCTATTCAGAATGTGTATCACTCAGCACGCTGACGCTGACACCTGTTGATGCCTGTCTGTAATGAAGAAAAACAAACTTCAGAAGCTAGTGTGCTATTGGATAATGATAACTGTACTGGTCGATAGTGATACTGTAGGCGGGGGTGGGGGGTTAGAAGGGGCGGGTAATCCTATTGCACTCAAAAAATAATGAATGCACTGTGAAGAATTTCACGAATCAGAATTAATGTGGAACACAGAAGAATAGGTAGGAAGTCTAGAGTACAGCAGCATGACCCTTCTATTCCCAGCAACATTAAACAAAAAACAGTTATTCCATACATTCCACTTTTAATGTTCTGAGGCAACCTGGCCAAAGAGGCAGACTGGGTGGCAGTTTACCGCACCAAGTTAAGCGGGGCACCAAATGAAAAATCTAAAGCTACATTTTTTTTTAAATGTGAAATTTAAAAATGGGGCACTGACTACATGGTTCTCCTGAGACATCTGTTGCTGATTTTTGGGCCCTTCTTTCCTACCGCCTTTACCCAAACCAGACATTTCAAAACCTTTCTCTTGGTTGTTGTTACCGCAACATATCTTGTATGATAGCTGGCAACTGGCCCAATGTTATCAGTATGATGTTCAGCCAACAGCACTAAGCATGCTGGGACTTGTAGTTTCACTTTTATATTACAAGTATGTACCTACAAATCCCAGCCTGACCTTGGGGGAGCTAGACGTTTTAAGGGAACTCAAGAAATACAAAACTCCTTCATCGAGGTAATAAACGGTCTAGCAGAATTACAAACCTTCACCCATTTTTTCTCACAGTTGTTTATTTATTTATAAAGTTTTATATAGCGCGGACTAGATCCCGAAGGATATCAGAGCGCATTACAGTTATAGGGAAAGGTAACAATCAGATCATGAGTCAAACATGGGTAGTAAAATAGTCATAAGATCAAATAGTTCGCGCATAACAATTCAATTATAAGTCCAGAGAGGCCGAGGAGGGGGCTATATGATGTAGCGTGGTGATTTAAGGGTAGTAGGTGAATAATCATAAACAGGAATAAGAATCCTACTATAGTAAAATCTAAAACATGAAATATATCGGGCTTCTGCTAAGCATTTAATCAAGTGGTAAACAACTAATAGAACATTTACAGACCTGGGTGAGCGCGCAATGGGGAAGAAGATGTAACATAATGATTTGAAGGGAGCAAAACACAAAAATCATGTACAGGAAAATAAACATTACCAAATAATAATATACAGGGATGAATCATGCTATACAATGTCGGATGCCTTCGGGCGGAAAATAAAGTACAAGAAAGGTATATATATTGTCCCTCCTATTAAGGTAAGAACTTCTTCATGGGGAATTTTTTTGCTTCCAATTTGAAGCTGGCCTAGGAAGAGATCCTCCGAATTTCGGGTGAAACAAAGTTCCATATTTTAGGAGCAGATCCCGACAAAGTTCAGTGGCAAGTTCTTTTTTTGCGGAAGATCTGTGGTTTCGGGAGGAGGGAGTTGGCACTCCTTGACGATCTACCTCCTCCAGATAGTTCTAGTTTTTGTGCGAGGTAGGTAGGAGTTTTAAAGTGGCCTATGATGAGGAGAATATGCCTGTATCTTTTTTTAAAGAATGATTACAGAAATAATGCTTGCTACTCTAACAGAAAATCTGGATGAAGCCTTCAAATGAAAACGTAACCTAATGGGCATCTACATTTGTGCATTTAGAAATTGTACCCTCCTCCCCTATTACTCACATCCCCCTAAATTTCTGAAAAGTGGTAACAAATATTCCGAAAAACTTCTTACACAACTCACAAGATAGCAACGGCCCAGTCATTAAAATTATGAACTTACATTCTGACGTTTCAAGCACATTTGAGTCAAAATCTTCACTCTTGAAACCATAAAGCACACAGAGCAGACCACAAACCGGGCTTGATACTCTCTCTCTGGAAGTCAGTCCCATCTTCTGGTCGCATGGTCTCCTGATCTCAGCGTGGATACCACACAGAAAAAAACAACATTATAGGGTCAAGTGCTAATGCCAGAAAGGCTGAGGTTGGGGTGTGAAGAAGGTTTCACAAATGTGATGCTGATCTCACTTGTCACTCACTTCAAATGTGGATGCTTTTGAAAAACGTTTTGTACAAGGTCGAAATGGGCCCATCCACATGACAGAAGAAACTGAAATTTGGTAAATAAAGAGCAGATAGATGATATAACTTGGAATCCCAATACTAAAAAGAAATGTAAGAAAATTAGAGAAAATATCTAAGGCTGAGACAGAACTAAATCCCTGCAAAATTCACATCTATGGCTATAATGCTGCCACCAGGCCTCCCTAAATGGAGCACTTCACAAAAATCGTCCAACAGGCAGCTAGGTGATCCAATCAGCTCAAGAAAACTTTCCAGAAAGCAAAATACAAAGTAGACATAAAAATTATTCCATTGGTATCAAACTAGTACTGTGAGTACTCTCAAACCTTTTTTTTACTTAAAACATATAAAGACTAGCAAAAGGGATTGTACTACTAAATATCGTTACCTATCAGGATAGGAGAATATAGAGGACAGAATATCGTGGAACAAAATATGGAAAGGTAAATGCATAAAGGGAAGAATGGAGTTACTATTTCTAACTCTACACTTACATATACCTTGAAGATATATGTGCTGCCTAGGTTCATTTATGTGGACCTAGGTAAAGAAAATCTCGAATTATGTACCTGATGCTATTTTATTTGATATTCTGTCCTCTATATTATGTTCCATTGACAGTGTCCACCAATCTGAGGACCACCTACGGATCCTCTGCACCTCGCTCCTGGCAAAACCTCTAGCTCCTATCCAGAAAAAGTGTCCGAAAACTGCTTGGCTCTAAACCCAGCTATTTGTATGGCCAAGCCCATGATCCTTCAGAATGGAAATCTAGTGAGCGGGGTACCATCTGTATGAATTAATAAAGGCCCCCCGTAACTTTTGGTCTGCGTTCCAGGAATGCCTCCAGCCTGGTGATGGGGCAGCAAGCACTCCCCTGTGCCCGTCTCAATACCACCCCATCTCCTCTGGCTTCCTGATCAGTTTTTGACCTGGGGATTGATATAAGTAAGGAGTCTCCTTGTACTTTTACATGGCTGATCTGCAGCCCCCCCCCCCCCACCAGTCTTGTTTATTTTTTGCCACCAGTTCCACAATCCTGAAAGCGCCGTACAATGTTTGCGAAAAAGCGGCCTTTAACAACAGCATTTCGGCTTCTGTGTTGCAGACCCGACTAAAGCACCTCCAGTAATGTGGCCAATGTACTAACGCCTAATGGTCGCCTCGCGTCTGGCCGTGAACCTTGCAAGCGCTACCACCCTTTTACCGCTTTCCTCACAATAAATGTGCTAGTGGGATCCCCTCTGCCCTTCACTTTCGCAAAAAAGGAAATTGCCGCCGCGTGTCGCCAAGCTGATGCCACTGAGCGCCCCTCATCCTTCATTGCTCTCAGGTAGGAAAACACTGCCCCAGTATCATTCCAGGTCTCCTCCCATCCCTCTCCCAAAAAATAACAGTAAGCCCTCCTGGACTGGGTGCTAGGCTAGCTGCCACGAGGTCCAGTAGTTGGGGGCACCAAGATGCCAAAGCTAATCTGGGAAAGACGTTGGGTTCTCTGCGGCTTCAGAGTGATGAGACCTGAATACCTGCATCTTAAAGCGAGAGAGCGTGTCAGCAGCATGGTTCAATACTCCAGGGACATGTTTGGCCCCTAACACCATATTTAATTTCATGCACAGCAGTGTTATTTCCTTTAGTGAACATAGGATCATTTTAAACTTCCCTGATTGATGCATTCCACCACAGACATGTTATCTGACCAGAAAACAACTGATTGGTTCCTCAGTTGCTCCGGCCAGACAGACAATGTCACCAGTATGGGAAACAGCTCCAAGAAACCAATGTTACCTGCTAGCCTGGCCTCCACAAACCATGACGGCCAGCATTGTGCCACCCACTCTGGACCCAGAATGGCGCCAAATCCTTCTTTACCTGCCACGTCAGACATAAATTCTATCTCTGTACTGGACTTGGGAGGGCCGGGTCACATTACCTTACCATTGAAGTCACGCAGGAATGACATCCAAATCCGCATGTCCTGCCTGCCCTCACTGGATAACCTGGTGTGGTGGTGTTTCTCTTTGAAACCTGACATGGTCTGTGCTATGGAGCGTGTGAATGGTCATGCCATTGAAGCTGATGCAATGTAACCTCTTTTGTCAAGCATTGTTGCAAAGCTGACCTAAAAGTCGTGATCTTTTCACTGGGAGACGTGACAGACCTTGTACCAAATCCAACTCTGTCCCCAAGAATTCAATCACAGTGGTTGGCCGACTGGTTTACCTTGTGCCAGGGGAACCCCAATTCCTGCTGAGCGCACAGAATTTCCGTAACACCCAGCCACAGTCCTGAGAACCTGGAGCTCCAAGGAAGAGGAAGACATCTAGGTAATTAAAAACGTACTGGTGCCCCGTCTCCTGCTTGAAAACCCATTCCAAAAAGGAACTGAACATCTCAAAGTAAGCACAAGAAACAGAGCACCCCATAGGCATGCATTTGTCCATGTAAACTTCCCCTGGAATTGGAAACCCACCAGATGGAAATCTTGAGGATGTACCAGCAGCAGGCAGAAAGCTGACTCGATATCTGACTTTGCCAAAAGTGCACCAGGGCCCAGTGCTCTGAGCATCCCAACTGCCTGATCAAAGGACGAGTACCTGACTGTGCACAGTTCTCCGTCAATGGTGTAGTTTAGCGACTGGCCTCTGGGAGCCGAACGATTATGAATCAACCTGTACTGGCTCCTTTTTGGGCACCAACCCCAGTGGGGAGCAGACAAACCCCTCCACCAGTAAGCTGTCAAATGGACCTGCTACTTTGCCCAGGCGTAATTCCTTTTCAATCTTTGCTGTCGCTACCCCAGGATTGGCCCTCACCAATAACTAATTCTGGCATTGTGACACCCCTACCTAGTCAGGCGCGGGGATTCTGAAACCATCCTTGAAACCTTCCAATAAAATTCTAGCGGATGTGGGGCAGTTGTACCTGTTCAACCATGGGATCAGAACACTGGTAATTATGGGGGACCGGGCCTTCGTGAGGGAAAAACAATCATTCTTGTTTCTTACACACTCTATCTTTTGATTTTTTTAAACACTTGGACTGAGAGTGGGAAGTTTTGCCACAGAAGGAACATGAATGCTTGAACTTACACATGCACGTACGCTTATTAAAGTCCCCGCATGCACCCATTTTTCCTCCACCAGCCCCCCGACCTAACAGGGGGGCTTGACCGAAAGGACTGGCCTTCTGAGCTGTCCTGCGACCCGTGCCCCAAATGGTCTAACCACAAAATCATGTCAATTTGGTCCCAAGTTACGGCAGGGTCATTAGCCTTCGCTCTCCTAAAGTCCTTACATCCGATACCACCATACTTATCGTAAGCGCCCACGATCATACTCTGGTAGCATGCCATTTCTGCACCCAAGCCTGAAAAGCGTTTGGACATGACTGCCAAGTAAATTGAGAAACCCCTGAACCAGTTAACCAAAGACTCTTCAACCCTATATTTTTGCAACCGATTCGGGTGCATCCACTCTTTGTTCTTTTTGACTTCCCTCCCTTTCAGTCTAATCTAACAGCAAGGAGAACATATTCACATAACTTCCCTTGCAAATTTTTTCTTTCATCTCCTGTGACACATGTCTCGCCAACTTTTCCCTGGACGAGCACACTTCGTCTAAGCCTAACACTGGCAATGTCCGCAGCGTACCTGTTAGAGCTACTTCCGCAGATTTTTCCTTTCCTGCGTCCAATGGCGTACTTAATGCTAGTGGTGTTTTTCCGTTCCCTGCAGGAGCTGCTCCACCCGCTGCTGCACCACCTGCCAGAACTGCCTGCCTCTCCCCAGGCTTACCAACCGAAGACTGCGCCACCATCCTTGCTGCGTTCTCAAGTGCGGACTCCCCGCCACCCAAAACCTCTGCCGCTGGGGTCCAAGTACCTGACTTCTCCAACCATGGCAAAACTACTGCCAGGCTCGCCACTAAATCAGGCTGTGCTGAGGGTTTGTATCAGATGCCCCTGGTTAGCTCCCTGCTGGGCCTCCCACCTTAAGGATAACTGGGGCATGAAGCGGGGATGCAGGACCTGATGCCCTGATAAAGTACACCCGGGAGGAGAGGTACCCGCTGCACCTGGCTGACCACCCCCATCAGTAGCCTGTGGCACCACTCCTGCTGGCACCAGTGGTACTGCCTGTGGCACCTCCCATACTTGAAAAGGTGAGGCAGCCCCATCCACTCTCCCTACCCCCTGTGGAGGCATGGTCGGTTCAACCCTCTTCCTAGATTTCGCCCTTTTGGGCACAGGGGGGAATGCTGCTTTAGGGGCCACACCCGCTCGTCTGGACCTGTCTTATGTCCCATCATGCCCATCCACCTTGTTACTCAACTCCGCTATAGCTTGACCCATGTCCTCCATTTTCTGCATCATAGACACCTTAAACTTGTCCATGCGCGAGCGCTGTTCGCTTCCCTTTGCCTTAGGGGCCATCGAACCACTACAAGAAGAAACCCCTTTCTTCTAGTAATAATTTAATATTTGGCGCAGCCCACTGAACCCACCGACTACAGTGCTTAGTAATCCCCAAGGAAGAATACACCCCACAAAAACCACACTAAATGTTCTAAATAAATGTGTCCCGGACCCACTTCCTTGCCACAAAAAAGGTGGGCCCTCTCCCTGTGATTGTCCTACAACACAAATAACGCCCATCTTAACCATACAAAAAGAACCCCAGTTACCCATTAATGCTTTTACCATCTAACACACACAGCTTAATAGCCCCCCTCAGTCACAGAACCCCTTCACCTGAGGAATCCTGTAGATGTGCCTGTGTGACCAGGCACCAAAAACACCAACTGGAGCCACCACTGCAAACCACTATGCGGGACCAGGGAGTCATCTCAGCCTGCATGGCCCCAAGCTGGCTAAACAGGGCACCCTGGGCAAGGGTTTATGGGGGTTAGGCTTGCTCCAAATGCTCTCCTGTTGTGGTGATCCCCCTGCAGATTCCCTTAGAAAAAGCAGCTGCAGGCACAGTGAAACCTTACAGCAAATGCCTGCAAAACTATAAGAAAAGGTGGGGGGAAGAAAATTAACTTCTGCTCCAGACAATACACCTGTAGGGGAAACAAAAATAACTAGTTGGGACCTCCGATCAAGGTCCTGGCGTGTAGTGAGGCAGTCAGCTGTGGAGCGGTGAGAAAAGCGATCCCGTCAGCGGCGCTACAGCCTTTTATGGCCAATAGCATCAGACAGCCGGTTGTAACTGGCTTTGCCGGCGTAACAGCCACGTATGACCCAGAAGCATTGGGGCACACCAGTAGGTGAGGGGGGGGGGGTGGGAAGCAGAGACACTGACAACCAAAAGTGTGTGATAAAGGCCGCTTTATTGGAATCAGGTGCACATATAACACATCCCCCTTGGCCTGTGCCGAACAAAACTACTGCTCACTAAATAACAAACTGCCTGACAGCCCCCCACCCCCACCCCTAAATGTAAACCCGAACATTGCAACAGTAATACAACCACAGTAATACAACCACATCCGCTCATCAACCTGCCCCTACTAAATGCCCCTAATGACCTCCATGACCCCACCCCGCTACCATACAGTCCCAGGCCTCCAGCAACACCACCCTATCACCTTAGGACAGCGCCCAAAAAACGCACCTGTTCCAGCGACAAAACACAACTGCAACCCTAAACCAGTGCACCATCAACCAACAAAACCCCTCGAAACCCTATCCCAGACCCCCCCCCCCAGACAAGGAAAAACCCCCCTGGACCAGAAATAAACCCATTTAAAGGGAGGGAGGGTGGGCCACAAAAATGCCTGTGACCTGGCTGCTGTGTCACCGCACCACAAACAGTGTGCGGTGACACAAAATGGCCGGTTTTAAACGACCCCAGCCCAAAAGAAGCCCAAAAACCGCCCAACCAGCCCAACCAGCCCAAAGAGCGCCGCTACGGCGAGCCCCGTGTGACATGCTTCCTCCCTCCCCCCCCCCCCCCTCCCCTGGTGCCCCAAACATCCCCGGGGGGGCGAGCCTCCCGTTGGTCGGCCACCCCCCCCAAATCCCCATTGGGGCACACCAGTAGGTGAGGGGGGGTGGGAAGCAGAGACACTGACAACCAAAAGTGTGTGATAAAGGCCGCTTTATTGGAATCAGGTGCACATATAACACATCCCCCTTGGCCTGTGCCGAACAAAACTACTGCTCACTAAATAACAAACTGCCTGACAGCCCCCCACCCCCACCCCTAAATGTAAACCCGAACATTGCAACAGTAATACAACCACAGTAATACAACCACATCCGCTCATCAACCTGCCCCTACTAAATGCCCCTAATGACCTCCATGACCCCACCCCGCTACCATACAGTCCAAGGCCTCCAGCAACACCACCCTATCACCTTAGGACAGCGCCACTCGAAAGTCGTATACGACTTTCGACCCCCCCCTAGGACTCCTGCCTCCTGGGATACCTGACCACCCCCAGGGCCCCATCTAAAGCCTCCTTCAGCTGCACTACATACAGCTCCATGCCATACCTGGACAGGTGAACCCCATCCTCCCGGAAAAAATAGTTCGCACCATAGCGCAACTCCGGGTGCTCCATCCTCCCCACCCCCTCCCTGGCACAGAATTCACGCATCTCGCGGTTGATCTTCCTACGTGCCCTATCTATGGCCCCTGGGCGCTCAGCTCCCCTCCACACCCGCCTGGGAATAAACTCAGACCATATGACATGGCACCCCGCCCATTGCCTCTTGATTTCCCTCAGGTCCTGCTTCATTTGTTTGAGTAGCGCCAACCCCTTGCACTGCACCAAATCGTTCTCGCCCAGGTGAATCACCACCACATCCGGGCACACCCCCCCTCTCACCAGTGTGTTCAAAAACGGCAATAACTCATGCCAATGCCTACCCCCTTTCCCCCTCCAATGACATCTGTACAACCCCGCATCCAATCCCAAATTGAGCGCCTGATGCCTGTCCCACTCCACTTGTTCTGCCCTCTTGACGAACGAATGACCCACAATGTACAAATTCAGGACAGCCACATCCGGCCCCGCCACAGCACCTGCAAAGACACATATATGAAAATCGGGAATCACTGCGACGACGCACCATCCGCCTCCCTCAACCGCACATACGTCCTGTAACAGTCCGACTTCCACCTACCCAGCCTCTGTATCTCTTCCTTACCCCAACCCCTCCGTGCCGCCTCCGTCGCCGCCCCGATCCGAAAAGAATGCGTCCCGAACGCCAGGGGATCCTCCCCCATGCACCGCAGGGCACGCCGCAGAACCCACAACGCTTGCGACGCCGTCACTCCGCCCCCCCCACCCCGACCAAAAACCTCCCCCTCCTTCTCGTCACCCTCGGCCATCAACCTCCTGCCCCACACCGCCGGGCACACCCCCTCCCTGTCGCCCGGCCCCAGCTCCACCCAGGTACCAACCCCCCGCTGGTCCGTCTTTGAGCGTCTCAAACACACCGCCACCTCCTGGGCCCGAACCTCCACGTCCCCCCACAACACCCCCCGCCTCCCCTTCGCTCCCAGCAACTCCGACACTCGGAACGCCCCAAAGAAAAGCCATGACATCAAGGTAGAGAAACGCACCGTCTCGCCTGCATCCCTGCACACCTCGGGAAGCGCGCCAATCACTCCAGCCAACAAGTCCACCGTGATGGGACGGCGCAGCCGCACCTTCGCCCCCTCTCCCTCGCCCACCCCTCCAACAGCCTGGTTCCCAGCTCCCCTGCCGACGGAGGGTAACCCCACCACTTCTTCCCCATGAACGCCACCGCCGACAACTTGCCCGCAATCGACACCCGCGACAAGCCTCTATCCATGAGCGCCAGCATGAATTTTACCACCTGTTCCTCGCGCTGCCACCTGTCCCCGCTCCGCACAGCACCTGACTGCAGGAATTCCTCCCACGCTAGTTCATACGCCTTCCACGTAGACACTGCCACCGACGTCTTCACCAACTGAACGACCCGGCCTCGCCCACCGACCACAGTTCCTCCTGCACCGGCGTCTTGACTTCCTCCGCCGCCGTGGCTAGCCCATGGAACCTCTCCCACTGCGAACGAGACAAGGCATCAGCAATGTCATTGTCCACTCCGCTAACGTGGCGCGCTTGAAACAGTATGTCATTCTCCAAGCACCGCAGGACAAACACCCGCATCAATTTCAGCACCTGCGGATCCCGAGCCGACTGCCTGTTCACTACCTGCACGACGGCCATGTTGTCCACGCGAAAAAGCACCCTCTTGTGTGCCAGCGCCCCTGCCCACACCGTGACCGCCACCACCAAAGGGAACAACTCCAGGAACGCAATGCTCCTCCCGCCCCCTGCCAATGGTCGGGCCACTGCTCCGCACACCATTTTCCCTCCCAGTACAGCCCGAAACCGCCGACGCCCGCCGCATCCGAGTACATGGTGACATCCCACTCCCAGTCCTCCGCCGGCGCCATCGGCACACCATTCAAACGCTCCAAGAACGCCCGCCACATGCGCAGGTCCTCCTTCATCCCCGCCGAGAGGCGCACATGGTGATGTGGCAACGGCAAACCCGACAACGCCAAGCCGAGACGCCGGCAAAACGTTCGGCCCGCCCGCACCACGCGGCACGCAAAATTCAAATGTCCCAACAACACCTGCACGTCCCGCACCGTCACCTTCCTCTTTGCCAACATGCCATCCACCAAAGCCAACATTGCCACCCTTTTGTCGTCCGGCAGGCGTGCTTCCATGGCGACCGAGTCGAGCTCGATACCGAGAAAGGACAACACCGTACTGGGACCGCACGTCTTTTCCTGGCGCCAAGGGAACCCCAAATTCCCCCATCAACCCGGCCAAACCATCCAGCAGCCGCTGACAGTCCGCCGCACCGGGCCGCCCCACCAGGAAGAAATCATCCAGATAGTGCGTCACTGACTCCGAGCCTGTGCGCCTGGAAAAAACCCACTGAATGAATGAGCTGAACCGCTCAAACAGTGCGCATGAAATGAAACACCCCATCGGCAGCGCCTTATCCACAAAGATGAGACCTTGAAACTGGATCCCCAGCAACTGGTAATCCACCGGGTGCACCAGAAGGAGTCGGAAGGCCGACTTGATGTCGCATTTTGCCAACAGCGCGCCCTGTCCCGCCGCCGCCACCAGACGTCGCGCTACATCCACCGACGAGTAAGTCACAGACGCCAACTCCGCCGAAATGTACGCATTGACCGACTCCCCTTCCGGCCAGGACAAGTGCTGTATCAGTCGGAACTGCCCCTCCTCCTTCTTAGGCACCACCCCGATGGGGGAAATGATCAAGCCCGGCAGCGGCGGCGCGGTGAAGAGGCCCGCCATCCGCCCCTCCCTGACCTCCTTGAACAGTTTCTCTCTCACCATGCCCTTGTGCGTGTTCACCGATTTTAGATTGTCCGCCCAGCGAGCAATCCGAGGGCCTTCGTACCCCAGCCGAAACCCCTCCCGGAAACCCCGGCGCAACACGGCAGCATCCTCCGCCCGCGGATACGCCGCCAACCAGGGCTCCATCCGCTCGATCCTAACCGGCGTACGAGCCTTTTCCCAGAGCTCCGGCTCCCCCCCCTCTACCCCTCCCCTCCCCCCACCTGGACCCCCTCTGGCAAGTCCACCTCCCTGCGCGGGCAGCTGCCCTGGTGGGCCTCCGGGCCCCCAGCACCGCAGCGCCGGATGGTTCCGTCCACATGAAGAGCACTCGTGACGGAAACGGCATGCCGCCCGCCCGCAGACTCCCCTGTTAAAATCCCAGCAGGCCCCAACTGCAGCCTGGCCGCCAGAGGCTCCCTGTCCCACCCCCCCACGGGTGGGGCGCCCCGCAAAGGGGGGAGACGCCAGCGGCAAACCGCTGGCCGTGTAAATGGTGCGGCCAAACTTGGCCCCTCCCATCGTCTGCTGGTACAGGTCCGAATCTAGCTCCCCCCACTGCGCTTCCGGGTCCCCCGCCATGCGCGCCCGAAACTCCTCATCGTAGTGCGACCAGGCGTACCCGCCGTAAGTCACCTGCGCCCTGCGCACCACGTCCATGTATTTAAACAGCGCGACGCACCTGTCCGGGAACTTCTCGCAGTACACGCTCGCGTAAATGAGGAACGCTGCGGACCAATTGTCCAGCGTCAGGGGAACCTTAGGGCGCCTTGCCAACTCCTGCTCCTCCTCCTTCGACCCCTCTTTCGAGGTCAATTCCCTGTGTAGCAGCTTCAAAATATCTATGTATTCCCCTTTCCAAATCTTTTCCTTCGTCGCCGCGGAAAGGTGGGCCCCTAGAGGCTTGGTCAACCCCATGTACGGCAGCTTCCGCACCGGAATCACACAACTCTCCTTACTTACCCCGCCGCCTCCTTTCCGCCTGACGCCTTGTCACCCGCCGCCTCGGCCTCGGCACCCGCGCTCGGCGCAGCCCCGCCCGGCACCGCGCCGTCCGTACCGACTCCAGCGTCCTGTACATACCGTCCCCGCACCAGCCGCCACCCATCCTCCCCATCGCCCCCCAACCCCACTGACACCTGCACACAACGCCTCTTAGCGCTCCCCGCGCCGTCCCCTGTCTTACCTGGCATCAAGGTCGGCGTCCTTGCTGGATCCCGCCGCCTAACCAGTTGAGCCGAGGGGGCCGTCACTCTGGGAGCTTCCTGCCTTGCTGGCACCTGCAATACACTTCCAACAACGTTACCAGCCCCCCATCCTCCCGGATCTCCCCCTCTTCCTCCGACTCACCATCCGCCGGCTCCACACCACTCCGGCCCCCCACCTGGGGTTCCAACCGGCTCAGACCCGCTCTCTCACGACACACCCGCATCAAATCCAGCAAGTCCACACTCTCTCTCCCATGCACCACACTCGCAGGCAACTCAGAGATATTCGTGTCCATCCTTACTCCCCCACCCCCGGCGGCCGTAGAGACCCATCGGGGAGGGGCCCGCGGAGACGCGTCTCGCCTCCATTCACCAAGTCCCTGAGCCAGGTCCCTCGCTGGAGCTCGGCCGTCTGCACCAAACAGAGCCGGCCCATCCACTCGGTGGGTGGGAGCCGCATGCTGCTCCCCCGAGCGCCTTACCAACAGCTCCTGCCAAGGAAAAAAGGTGGAGTCCAGCATGCCAGGGTAAAAACAACCACCCTCGCCCCCCCACGTGCCGCCCCCTCCGCCAAACCCCCACCCCATCGCCGCACCCCTCCCCCATCCCGCCGAATGACCTCCGCGCCGCGACGGTACCCCCCCTCCCCCCAGCTCCCAACCCCCCTCCCCCGCCCATCCCCCTGGACCGCCCCACCCCATGGGACCCCAACTCGGCCCCACCCCCCCTCCTCGCCCCACCCCCCCTGCCTCCCCCCAGGCCGCGCCACTGCCCCCTGCCCCCCCCCAAAGCACGCCTCATGCCCGCCCGGACCCCCCACCCATCTCCTACCCCCCGACTCGCCCCCGCCACTCCCACCGACCCACCCCGACCCACCCCGCTCGCCCGTCGTGCCGCCGCCTCCGCTCACTCCCCCCAGCGCCTCCGCCCCACCCTGCCCCCCCACCCGGCCCGACTCCCCCCCCCCCGACCCCGCCGCCCAGGCGACGCCCGCCCCCTTGCCCCTGCCCCCCCTTCCTCCGCCGAGGACCCACTCCAGTCCAGCTCCGTGTCCTCCCCCCCCAGCACCCCTTCATCCTCCAAATCCGTCTCGTCGATGAGCAGTGGCGAAACCGCCCCCCCCCAGCCCTCCCCCCACCAAACCCCCCTGCCCCCCGCTGCCACTGGGGCCCCCTCCGCACTCACATCCCCCTGCCCACCCTCCCCAGGCAGAACTACCCGGTCCCCTTCCCCCTCCCCCACACGTTGCTGTGGCGGCGTTGCTGTGGTCATGGCGTGGGTCGGATGGGTGCTGAAGCTGTTGTGTATGTCCGCGATTTTGTTGTGGAAGTAGGAGGCAAGGGAGTTGCAGAGGTCTTGCGAAGGGGTGATGTCGTTGTTTCCGGCGCTGGGGTTGGAGAGCTCTTTCACGATGTTGAAGAGTTCCTTGCAGTTGTGTGCGTTGTTATCCAGTCGGTTCTTGAAAGCCGTTTTCTTGGCGGTGCGGATCAGTTGGTGGTGTTTCCGGGTGGCGAGCTTGAGGGTGGTCCTGTTGTCCGGTGTGGGTTCCTTTCTCCAGACTTTCTCGAGGGCTCGGCAGTTCTTCTTGGAGCTCTTGAGTTCGTCGGTGAACCATGGGGCTTTCTTACTGCCGGGTCTGCTGGGCGGGGTCCTCAGGGGGGCGAGTTCGTCCGCGCAGTTGCTGATCCACTTCGTTATGTTGTCGGCGGCCTGGCTGGGGTTTGCTGAGCTGGCCGGAGGGTGCTGGCTCAGGGAAGCGGCGAGCTGGTCGGCTGTGATCTTGTTCCAGCTTCTTCGCGCAACCTGTTGCTGGTGGTGGTGGTGGATCGTCGTTCTCCTGAAGGTGAAGTGGATGCATCTGTGGTCCGTCCAGTGGAGTTCTGTGGCGTGGCTGAAATCGATGTCTTTGCTGGATGAGAAGATGGCGTTGAGTGTGTGTCCGGCGAGGTGGGTGGGGGTGCTCACCAGTTGCTTGAGTCCAAGGTTGGCGAGGTTGTCGAGCAGGGTGCTGGTGTTGCAGTCGTTGTTGTTCTCCAGGTGGAAGTTAAAGTCCCCCAGGAGGATGTAGTCAGCGGAGGGGAGGGCATGCGGGCTGACGAAGTCGGCGATGTCCTCGCTGAATTGAGTGCGTGGTCCCGGAGGTCGGTAGATCAGGGTGCCTCTGAGGGTGGTCTTTGGGTCGGTGTGGATCTGGAAATGCAGGTGTTCGGCGGAGGGCGGGGTGTTGTCGGTGCTGGTCGTGATGCGGATGGTGTTCCTGTGGATGATGGCGATGCCTCCTCCCACCTGGTTGGCGTTGCGGTCCCTCCGGGTGATCTTGTAGCCCTCTGGGATGGCGATGGCGATGTCGGGCGCTGAGGAGGCGTTCATCCAGGTCTCCGTGATGAAGGCAACGTCAGGGGCTGTGGCGTCTAGGAGGTTCCAGAGTTCGATGGCGTGTCTGTGGACGGAGCGGGTGTTGAGCAGGATGCACTTGAGGTGGTTGCTGCTGGTGTTCGGCTTGGCGGGTGCTGGTGCCGGGCAGGTCCGGATGCAGGTGAACTTGCAGGCGTGGCAGCTGAATGGTCCGTGGGAACGTCTCCGGAAAGACGTTGCAAATCCGGGTCCTTCCATGCTTCCGGCTGCTGAGAAAAGAGAGGGGAAAGGGAGTTAGTTACACAATCCCAATCATCAAGTGAGTCTGCCCTGTCTTTGATCAGACCCCCCTTGTCACATATCACCCCCCTTGGATTCTCCCAATTGGGGAGAGGGAATCTGGAACGATAGTCCGCACTGCCATTCTCCGTGCCTTTTCGATGCTTCACAGTAAAGGAGAATGGTTGGAGGGATAGAAACCACCAAAGGACCCTTGGATTATGAGCGATGTTCTGACTCATCCACTGAAGGGGTGCGTGGTCTGTGTATAGGGTGAATGGGCAGCCCTCGAGATAGTATCTCAGTTTATCCACAGCCCACTTTATTGCTAGGCACTCTTTTGCGATTGTGGGGTATTTTAATTCTCGGGGAAACAGTTTCCTACTAATATACAGGATGGGATGTTCTATACCCTCAGGGGATAGTTGGGAATAAAACAGCTCCCACCCCATAGTCCGATGCATAAGTGTGGAGTATAAAAAGCTTGGAAAAATCAGGAGAAGACAACACAGGACCTGTTATTCAAAGAGTTAAAGACTTTCCACATGGAGGGGGTAGGATGGAGAAAAACCTGAGGTTTTGCCTCTTGTTTGAGTGTGTCAGTCAGGGGGGCAGCTACCTCTGAAAACTGGGGGATAAATTGGCGATAGTATCCTATTAACCCTAGGAAGGCTCTCATTTCCCTCTTACTGATATGAAAAGGGGTCTCTGCTATCGCTCTGATCTTTTCAATCTGGGGTTCGATTACTCCATGTCCCAACACATACCCTAGATATCTTACTTTTTGATAACCCACCCGGGATTTTTTTGAGTTTACGTGTAGGCCTGCCTTTACTAGGGCCCCTAGTATGGTTTGCAAGTGACAGAGGTGACTTTCCTAGCTGGGGCTGAATATTATGATGTCATCTAAGTAACCCGACGTGAACTTTTGGTACTCTCTAAGTACATCGTTCATGAGGCGCTGGGAAGTTGTCGGGGCTCCATATGGAGGCCGAAGGGAAGGACGTTAAATTCAAATAAACCGTCTGGGGTGGAGAACACGGTCTTCTTGTGATCTTCCTCACATAAAGGTACTTGTCAATATCCTTTGGTCAAGTCCAAGGTGGTAATGTGTTTCGCCTCTCCTAGTTTCTCTGAGTTCGTCAATCCTCGGGATGGGGTAGGCGTCGAAAGAGGAGATGTCGTTTAGAGCGCAGAAGTCCATGCAGAATCTTGTGCTTCCATCCGGTTTTGGTACCATCACTATGGGTGAGGAACAATCACTCCTTGATGGTCTTATGACGCCAAGCTGTAACATTTCCTGAACTTCTTTTTGGACTGCAGGTTTATGTGGTAAATTTGGGTTTTTCAGGGGGTTATTTGGATCTTGTAACTGGTCTTCCCCATAGTCCAGATGACCTTATAGGGTCCCATCCATTCGGCTTGGAACTTCCTGGAAGACGAGGGTAGTAATACCAGTACCCAGTCATTGACTTTGAGTCTTCTCCACTTCTTTCCTTTGTCATAGCAGATCTTCTGTTTCTCTTGGCTCTTCTCCAAGTTAGAATATGCTAACTCTCTCACTTTTCCTAACTTCGCTTTTAGGGCCTGGGTGTATTCTAACATTCTGCGTTCTTCCTCCGCCTCTTCTTTCTCCCAGGCTTCTTTGGTCATCTCTAGAAGAGTTCTGGGTGGTCGTCCATATAGCATCTCAAAGGACGAGCAATCAAGGCTGCTCTGAGTCTGTCATCTTATGACGTAGAAGCCCAGAGGTAACATCTGATCCCACACCCTACCATTTACCGCAAGCATTTTCTTTAGCATTGATTTTAGGGTCCTGTTGTATCGCTGCACGAGGCCGTTGATTTTGGGGCGGTAGACTGAGGTCCTAATCTGCCGAAGATCCAATAGCCCACAAAGCTCCTTCATCAGTCTCGATACAAAAGGGGTGCCCTGATCCATCAGGATCTCTTTCGGGAACCCTACTCGAGAGAACAGCTCAATAAACGTCTCAGAGATCATAAGTGAGGAAGGGGCTTTCAGGGGGAATGCTTCGTGGAATCTTGTGGCATAGTCCACTATTACGAGAGAATACTGATTTCCCCGACTTGTTTTGGGTAGGGGTCCTATCAGATCCATCCCTACTCTTTCGAACGGTTTCCCTATAATTGGAAGGGGTTGCAAGGGTACCCGTGGGGGGCGGTGGGTGTTTTTCCTCTGACAAATGTCGCAAGATTGACAATGGTTTTTTATGTCCTTATAGACCCCTGGACAAAAAAAAATGCCTTAGTACATTCTGAGTGGTGTTTTCACTTCCGATATGACCCGATGTTAGGTGGAAATGAGAAAAAAACATAATTTGCTCCCTAAAAGTGACGGGGACCAGTAGTTGATGTGTATCTTCCCTGTTCCCCTAGCGATATATTAAACTGTCTTTAATAAGAAAGCGGGGAAACACCGGAGTGGGACTATCCTGGGTTCTATGCACCTGTTCCCATGCATTATATAATGTGGCGTCATTAGCTAGGGCGATTTTAAAACTTTTGGCTTAGGAGTTATGAGAGCAGGAGCTGGGGCGTTTCTTATCTGTTCTAGCGTTTGTTTGGAAGTCTGACCCTGTAAGGTATGTACAAAGAGGTTTAGGAACTTGGAGTTATCTGTCCCTATAATCAATTCTTCTGGCAAAGTATCCAACACTCCCACCCGGATGGCATGTGTACCGCCCTCGGATAGGTCTAGGGGTATGGTTGTTATGCGATAAGGCTTGGCATCTCCATGAACACACCTAATGTGGACCATGGTGTCGGGATCACCTGAATGGGCTTTATGGATATCCCCTGTATAATGGACTGCCTGCAACCTGAGTCAAGGAGGGCTTTGACCGTCTTCCCATTCACCCGTACACTCATGTGAAACGCACTTCCCATCTCATCGGTATAAAGAATGGACTTGGGGACGTATCCCACCTCAATAGGTTCTTCAGCAGGTTTAACATTGGGGTCCTTTAAAGGTGGGTATCTCTGCTCTGTTGAGCTGTGGCTTGGTTGTTTCTATGCTCAGGCAAGGCTTTTTCTCATATTTCGCCGCCAGTGGCCAACTCGGTTTCTCAATTTCCCCCCCATACTGCCGTGGTTGGGCCTGGGAGTATGTGGAAGCCATATCCATTGCTTGTGCTGTAGTCAAATGTAAACGTTAGCGTAACCATGTTTGCGTATTGAAAGGTAGTGCCTCTAAGTACCGTTCGAGATACATTTTATCCATTATTTCTTCTTTGGAACTCGTGGCCGGGCTGAGCCACTTGTCGGCTGCCATCTTCAAACGGAAAAGCAAGGTCTTTGGGTTCTCCCCTGGAAGGCCCCTCTCTTTTCTAAACCGTACCCAATACGCCTCTGCGTTAAGTCCGAGATGGTTCAGTATTACGGGTTTTATGTTTGCATAGGGGGTGTTTCCTGCACCGTTGGCCACATGATAGGCCGGTTAAAAGGGGGGTTAGTAAAAACGGCCATTTCTCTACAGGCCACCCACAGGCTAGGGCGGCTCGTTCGAAATTGAGTAAAAAGGCATTAGGGTCCTCCCCTGACACGTATTTTTGTAGGGAGATCCCAGAGGGCACGGGGGCGGGATTCCGCTGTTCACATAGCGTGGGGAGAGGCTGGTTCGCCATCATCTTATGTAACCCCTCTATCTGCGCTGATATGGTGTTTTTAAATGTGTCTCTGTCGGTCTGGGCTGAGGTCAGTTGTTGTTCAACTGCCCATCAGAGTTGTTCCTGGCCCTTCACCAGATGTTGTATTAGGGCCTCCATCTTAGGTGTACAGAAGGATGTCAAACTTCCCGCATTCTCCACCAATTGTTGCGGGGTAGAGGAATAAGCAGGGAGACTTGATGTGATAAGGTGGATTTTATCGGCCTTAGTACACGTTTCTTTCAAGTAACTAGTCTGTAATAAGGTAGAGGTGGGTCTGGGTCCTTCTCGGGTGAGACGCGATCTTTTGGTGAAGTCCTCCCCCTTCTTCTCCACTTCAGTGTGACGCCCTCCGGTGGGATAGACCAGCGATGGCCCAGCATTAAAAGAAAATAAAGAAGCTGGTTTAAGTCGAGTGATCAGTAGTGTTACGTGATAGGGGAAGGGGAAGGGTAGTGAGGTGCAAACTTCTACCAACTAGGTAACGATAGTGCTCAGGGCAGGTAATCTGGAGTTCCGTGTCAGGACCGCTACGACTGTGGTCTTCCCTTCTTTCCCACCAACCCGTGATACGCTCGCGTACCTGTGAAAGCCACGCTTCTCCTGAAGCGTGGCTGGGTGACACATGGGAATGTTGGCCTCCAGGCTCCTCGGGTTTCCGTGGCTGCTCTCCTGTCGCCTCTCCTCCGATTTCCCTCGGCTCTGTACTGCTTTCTGTTCTCGTGACCGCTTCAACTCCTCCGGTGTTTGGACACACCGGTATCCATCCCCTTCCTGGATTTGAAGGCCAAGCCCCCTCTGCGTCATCACTGGGGCGTGACTTAGCGAGAGTTCACCTCAATTAAAGAAACAGTGTCCCTTTTCGTCCTATCTAGGAAGAGGTTGCAAATCCGGGTCCTTCCATGCTTCCGGTTGCTGAGAAAAGAGAGGGGAGAGGGAGTCGGTCACACAATCCCAATCACTCTACTACCGCACGGCCCTCGTGTGCCCGGATTCTGCTGCCGCTGCCTGCTTGGCCCTTTTGCTGCCACCTCTCCTTAGGGCCCCTGCTCTCAAGGCTTGCCCTCGCTCCCCAGGCTTGCCCAGGCTTGCCCTCGCTCTCCAGGTTTGCCCTCGCTCTCCCCCGCTCCTCTTTCCAGCTCTTTCCAACCTCCCCCTCTGCTCCCCGCCGATGCTCTCCTGCGGCCCCGTCCCTTTCTCCTGTCTCCCGCTCCCCATTCGCCGCCCCCCCTCCCGCCTCCCAGCTGCTCCTCCCTCCCACTTCGCCATAAATGGCGGGTACCACGCTTACGCGCGGCGGCCACGCGCAGCGGGTGCGCCGATTGTGCGCCGAAGGCGCACCGATTGTGCGCCAAAGGCAAGCCCGTCTACGCCCAGCACCAGAACCCCTGGACCCCGCCAGACCCAGCCAACTGACTGAGCTACAAAGCTGCCACCCTCCACACACTCAACACCGGCCTACATCCAGCCTGCTACCAAGCCACCCCGAAACGTACCCACGGAGCCTTCACCTGCCACACCTGCTACTTCACCTGCATGCGGTCCTGCACCGCGCCAGCCAAAACAGCCGCCAACAACAACCACCTCAAGTGCATCCTGCTCAACACCCGCTCCATCCACAGACACGCCATCAAACTATGGGACCTGCTGGACAAAACGGCACCAGACGTCGCCTGGATGAACGCCTCCTCGGCCCCCGACATCGCCATTGCCATCCCGGACGGCTACAAGATCATCCGGAGGGACCGCGTCAACCAGACCGGAGGAAGCATCGCCATCGCCCACAGAAACACTATCCGCATCACGACCAACACCGACGACACCCTCGCCACGGCAGAGCACCTGCACTTCCCGATTCACACCGACCCCAAGACCACCCTCAGAGGAACCCTCATCTACAGACCCCCGGGACCACGCTCACACTTCAGCGAGGCCATCGCAGACTTCATCAGCCCACTCGCCCTCGCCTCCCCCGACTACATCCTCTTAGGAGACCTCAATTTCCACCTGGAGAACGACCAGGACAACAACACGGTAAACATCGTTTACCACAAAGTTTTTACAACGCGGTACCTTTAGCACGCATCCCTTACAACGCAAGTCGTTACCACGACTTGCGCTGGAGGGCGCTAAAGGATTAAAAATAGTAAATTTACTATCGCAACACCTTCCCTAGGGTCCACGGGGACTGGTGTTAGAATAGTAAATTATACTATTCGAAATCCGCACCCCCAACGCAAGTCGTGGTAACGACTTGCGTTGTAAGGGAAGCGTGGTAAAGGGATGCGTTGTGACGGTACGCGTTGTACCGTCATACATCCCAACAACACCACCGCCCTACTAGACAACCTCGCCAACCTCGAATTCAAGCAACTGGTCAACACCCTCACCCATTACGCCAGCTACACGCTCGACCCTGTCTTCTCCTCCAGCAACCACATCTCCTTCAGCCACACCACCAAGCTCCACTGGACCGACCACAGCTGCGTACACTTCAACTTCAGGAAAACAACGACCCACCACCGCCCTTAACAAACCCCCCGAAGATGCTGGAGCAAGATCACCACAGACCAACTCACCACCTCCTTGCGCCTTGTAACGCCCTGAACGTCTCAGGATCGTTTAACAGACACGGTAATGAGGACGCAACCACTTGTGAAGGGTTAGTTATTTTAATGAAGGCACAAATAATACAAAGAGTAAACAAAAGTTATAGTCACTGGAATCCTCCAGGCTAAGTACGTTACCAGCCCACAGCACGGATGGTCCTAACCGTCCTCTGCATATACGCCGATCCCGGCGTATGCCAACAGAGGGCAGAAATGAAAATGCCGACGATGCCAATCGGTAGGCGGTGAGGGGCACGAAGAGTGTTGGGGAGAATTGAGGAGTCAGGGAAACACCCAGCCGGGGTCTCTACCTGAAGGGAGCAGCCGCTCAACCTCTTCCTCAGACTGCACCGGGACGCGGAGTCACCTCCTGGTGATGCGTCACCGATACCCCAATCAAAAGCAAGAAGACTGAACCGAGAGCAGCCGCTCGATCGATCCTGTGGACTTCTGAGTCTGTAACGCGGCAAACACCTCCTGGTGTGCGTTACAGCTGGCAGTCCCTGTATCTCTGGTCGGGCTGGGAATTACGACTCCAACCAGCATAAGCGCCACTGCGCTTTGACTCAGCCGAGTCAAAAAGCGAAGCTCAATAGTTGACCGGTAGAGCTTCCGGGTCCTTCACAGGTGACGATGGGGCAAGACACGGCCCAGGGAGTAATGACTCGACCTACCTCCGTTCTTGCCTTACTGGAGCACCACTCCGGAATGCTGCTCTTCACGAAGCAGGTACGTCGGTGTAAACACAATATCCGACAGCGTTGTACCTCCCGGTTCCTCCCTTTATAGGGCGTGTTTTCCTTGTGTTATGTAACAGCTCTCCTGTTTACATAAGGGCGTGTTTTCCTTGAGTTATGTAACAGCTCTCCTGTTTACATAAGGGCGTGTTTTCCTTGAGTTATGTAACAGCTCTCCTGTTTACATAAGGGCGTGTTTTCCTTGAGTTATGTAACAGCTCTCCTGTTTACATAACCTCTCAACCGCTAAGCATCCTGGGAGATGTAGTCCGTTTTCGCTGGTTACCGTTTTCCACCCCTCGCATGACAGGAATTCTTGACACGCCTAAACCCTCCCACCAACACCATGGACCCCAACGAAGAAGCCCGCAACCTCACACAGTGGATCACCAACTGCGCTGACACCCTTGCTCCACTGAAAAACCCTCCCAGCAACCTCAACAGCAAGAAAGCCGCTTGGTTCACCAACGATCTCAAAGACTCCAAGAAATCCTGCCGTGACCTCGAGAAAGCCTGGCGCCACAACCAGTCAACGGACAACATGACAGCCCTCAAGAACGCCACCCGCAAACACCACCAGCTGATCCGCACCACCAAAAGGTCATCCTTCAGAGAACGACTGGACAACAACACCCACAACAGCAAGGAACTCTTCAACGTCGTGAAAGAGCTCTCCAACCCCAACGCCAGCAACAACGACATCATGCCTTCTCAAGACCTCTGCAACTCTCTGGCCACCTTTTTTCACCGTAAGATCGTCGACATACACGACAGATGCGGTGCTCAGAACACGTACCCCACCACCAAACCTACACCCCCCACCACCACCATGTGCGCCTGGACTCAGGTCAGCACGGAAGATACCACCCACACGATGAACACCATCCACTCGGGCTCCCCAGCCAATCCCTGCCCACACCACATCTTCAACAAAGCCGACTCCATCATCGCACCCAAACTTCGGGACATCATCAACAACTCTTTCATATCCGCCACCTTCCCGGAGAGCTGGAAGCACGCATAGATCAGCGCCCTCCTGAAGAAACCCACCGCAGACCCCTCTGACCTCAAGAACTTCTGCCCCATCTCGCTCCTCCCCTTCCCTGCAAAAGCCATCGAGAAAACCGTCAACAAACAGCTGACAGCCTTCCTGGAGACCAACGGCACCCTAGACCCCTTGCAGTCCGGATTCCGAGCGAACCACAGCACCGAGACCGCCCTCATCGCGGCCACCGACGACATCCGGACCCTGGTGGACAACGGAGAAACCGCCGCCCTCATCCTGCTCGTCCTTTCGGCTGCGTTCGACACGGTCTGCCATCGCACCCTGACAACCCGCCTCCGCCACGCTGAGATCCAAGGAAAGGCCCGGGAATGGATCACCTCCTTCCTCTCCGACAGAAGAGTCAGTTTCCCGCCCTTCCTCACAGAAGCCACCAAGATCATCTGCGGCGTACCTCAAGGCTCCTCGCTCAGCCCCACCCTCCTCAACGTCTACATGAGCCCCCTCGTAGCCATCGCACGGAAGCACAACCTCAACATCATCTCCTACGCCGACGATACCCAACTGATCCTCTCCCTCACCAACGACCCCACCTCCGCCAGAGCCAGCTTCCAGGACAGAATGAAAGACATCGCAGACTAAATGAAGCTCAGCCACCTGAACCTGTTGATTGATTGATTGATCAAGTGAGTCCGCCCTGTCTTTGATCAGACCCCCCTTGTCACACAGCCCTACCCAGTGACATCAAGAAATACAGTGAATGTATTAAGTCAAAGCAACACAGAATCTCACACACATGTGTGCTTGCAAAAGGCTAATAGCATCTTGGTAGATGCAGTCCTTGCATTTTCCTTTTCTTTTTAATTATCATTTAAGCAGTAATTGCCAATGTGGTAATTTCCTTTAATTCAACAGGTTTGTACAGTTCCAGCTTTACTGAGGTGATCTCCTGACATCATGGCGTGCTGCTTTCATGAAACCTTTCAGAGAATATAAACCTTGTGAGGTGGGACTGACTTTGAACGCTGCAGAACACTTGGAATGGTACCATTTAGGGAGCACCCACAAACTCCTAATGGCTTTTCACACCCAATGTGCACACTTCAATTTTGTTCCAGTAAAGAGCGAGCTAGTTGTGCACCCACTCCCAAAAACACACTCATTTTCTGGGGTTGTAAGATAAAAAACTCCCACAAGATGGAGAATGTATTACACATGGAGCAAAAAAAAAAACAGTTATAACCCTGACTCTTGGCTTGCTTTTAAAAAAATGGAAAGCTGTGATTTTCCCATATTTCCTTTAGGCGATGGGACCAAGGTACTATTAGTGCCGAAATCATGAGATTGCAACTTCTATAAGAAGGCGAGAACTAAGATTAAAATGATTAAAGGGTCTGACTTACATGAATATGACCAACCAGAGCAGATTCTTGGCCAGTTTGTTAATTACTGTCAGAATTTATACACCTCTGATAATATACCTTCCAGAGATAGCATTACACAATATTTAGATAAATATATGCCTGTACAAAAAGATAATGTCAAGGAAAAATTGGAACTACTTAGCTCAAAAATAACACAACTTGAAATAAATACAGCTATCTTAGCCCTACCATCAGGAAAAGCAGCCGGGGAGGACTGTCTGCCCATGGAAGTATATAAGATTTGTGCACAAGAACTAACACCTTTGCTCGAAAATGTCATTGATTCCATAGAGAGGTTGGGGGAAGTTCCCACATCATGGAAAGTAGCCAAAATAATATTTTTTCTTAAAAAAAATAAATCACCAGAAGACTGTGGCTCTTATCGGCCGATCTCCCTGCTCAACGCAGACGCTAAAATCTTTTCTAAGATACTAGCAAATCGCCTAGCACCTAATATGCCGATCCTGGTCAACTCACAACAACACGGTTTTGTGACAGGGAGAGATACAACGACCCATGTAAATACAGCAATTACAGCCTTCGATGTTGCCTCAACTACCATCACCCCACTCGGAATGGTTATGTTAGACGCTGAAAAAGCATTCGATCGAGTGGGGTGGGAGTATTTGTGGGAAACACTAAAGAAGGTAGGCATTCATGGTAAATACCTACAGTGGGTTTGTTCACTGTATGACAGCCCACAGGCCAAAATTAGCTATGGTGGGAAAGACTCAAGGATCTTTACTATAGGGAGGGGAACCAGACAAGGGTGCCCTCTGTCCCCTTTGCTTTTCGCCCTTTCTCTGGAGCCATTTTTAAACGCACTAACTATGCAAGGAAATATTCACCCTTTCTCACATGGGGGAGAGAGCTTGAAGATCACTGCTTTTGCAGATGATATAGCGGTATTCACCACAGATTTAGTAAAAGCTTCACCTGAAATAATAAAAGAAGCTGAGAACTACGGTAATGTTTCAGGGTATAAGCTCAATGTAGGTAAAACGCAAGTAATAGCTAATTATAAACCCTTGGAATCGATCCCAGGCTTATGTCAAAGCGCGATTTACTTAGGCATAAGATTAGCATCCAATATTGATAAAATCATTGCGCTAAATTATGATTCTCTCTTAAAAGAAATTGAAAAGTCACTCAAAAAATGGCATAGGATTCCGATTAGCTTATTAGGACGCATCAATTTAGTGAAAATGAAAATTTTGCCGAAGGTGTTATACCTGTTTAGATCTATCCCATTGCAACCTAATAAAACCTTCTTTAAAAAACTTGAGGGTATATGTAGCAGCTTCATATGGGCTTACAAAAAAGCGCGTAGGGCGCTGAAATTACTAACATTGTCAATAGAAAAGGGTGGGCTGACATTTCCGGATTTTAGACTTTATTTTTTTAGCTACCTTTTTTTGTCGTATTCGAAGTTTATTAAAAAACGACAGTTCGCTATTCTTTCACCGGCTTATGTTGGGATTGGATAGTAACCAATTTTTGCATCGCTTGCATGATCCGAACTACTTTAAGCGAGTGAAATGTAAATCAGCTAGGCACATAAAAAATATTTGGGATCAAATAATGACTATTGGGGAAATCTCATTTTACAATGCAGAGCTTAGTTTATGGGACAATCCAGGACTTCCTGATATCTTTTCTGATGGAGCAGGTACCCTTTGGAAGACATACGGCATTTATACATTAGGAGACTTATATTGTCAAAACGGTTTTATGGATTTTGAAGCACTTAAAATCCTTTACAATTTAAGGGATCATATGTACTTTAAATACATCCAGATAAGGGACCACTTGTTCTCTACAATGAAAATTACGAAAGTGATAGAATCAGATATACTTATATGTTTATACTCAAATAAAGTAAAATCAATAATAAGTTTAGGGTATGGATATCTAACACAGGGTAAAAATGAAGACTACACAAAAATAGCTACCAGATGGTCCTCTCGATTGGGTATGAATATCAATCCCTCACAGATTTCATATTCTTTACGTCATATACATTTGATTGTCCAGTCTACTAGCTTGAGACTACAGACCTATAGAACTATTACACAACTGTATTATACACCACAGAGAATAGCTAGCTGGGTACAGGGTAATCAAGTAAATAAGAAAAACAAATGCCCGAAGTGCGATCAAGAAGCTGCAGGCATAGAGCATATGCTGTATTCATGCCCAGCGCTCTTGATATTTTGGAAAGGACTGACAGACATCTTAATTAATAAACAAATTGCAACACCACCACTGTCAGCACAACTGATTTTACTAGATATCCAGGAAATGAATTGTCCCTATAAAGAACTAATCACTATTATCTTTGCATGCGCCAGGTTAGTCATCGCTAGATTATGGATATCTAAAGATATACCAAATGTTTTTGATTGGTGGCTTTTGATGAAAGAAATTAACACTATGGAACTGTCGCTAGCAAGACACAGGGCCCTCAAGGCTCTACAAAAGAAGGAAAAAATTTGGTTAAACTTTTTTGAATCATGATCTATATGAACTAGAAAGAAAAAGAGGTCAGCTCAAATATGGGTTTATTATCTATAAGACTGTATTTTTTTTCTTTTTTTTCTTTTTTTTCTTTATTACTTTTGTCAAAGTTTAATTTTTGTCAAACCTCTGTATCTAATGTTCTTTGTCCAAAAATTGTCTACTCGATTAATATTGTAACTATTTATATACTTTTCTAGTAGCTTTGTTCTTCCTTCAATAAAAAAGGTTAAAAAGAAAAAAGAGATTGCAACTTCTAAAATTATTTATTTGTTATCAAGCATCCAACCAGCGTTAGCAAGTCGATACCAGGTCATACATGTCATCTAAGAGAGGCAACAGTATTACAAATGTGCAGACCTACATATAAGATAGTCGTGGATTAAATAGGTATTCAATGGGACATTTATCTCATATGATCCACTTGACCAAAAGACATTCGAATTTAGAGATGCTGTCAGTCATGCTGATTCTCTGAAATGATGTCATGAATCACTGAAGAAATTAGCACTGTCCCAAAGGATGAAGAATGGCACGGCTTTCTGAATGGTGCCCAGAAGAGATGAGGAAGAAGGACAGAGTATAAAGGTCTTATGAGCCTTGAACCGACATCAAAAATGTGTTCCCCAATTCATTTATATGTTTTATGAGAAGGCATAACGATGCGTGGGAATAGCTGGGAGTCCAACCCTGCAGCAGACAATAGGTCAAGGAAGATCGGAAACAATTTTTTAAAAGTTTGAGGTTATGCAAATATAGTAGGATCTAGACATAAAAAGTATGCATTCCCTGGCTTCCAGGTTAATACATTTTATAATGAGGCTGGGGTGCAAATGAAATACTAACTATAACACTAGGTTCTGGAATGCCTTAGAAGAGAGATATATTATACAATCACACACACATTTCTAAACAGTGCCTGAAAAGGAAAAGTCTATTTCAGGAATCCAGAAATTGCATGTGAAGGCATTAGTAGGAGGTGGTGTCTGGTGAGCTGGCACGAGTGACACTCAGCCAGTACTCTGTCAGTACCTTAAATTACGTTTACAAACCCAGTCCCTCAGAAAAGTCACTACAGGGAATATGTTAATAGAAAGCTGACTGTCTTACTTTATTTTCCACTGATATTTAGTTTTTTCTAAATTTTATATGGTAACACAAATGTCGAATTCTGATGACGAGAAACTCAGTCCCGCTTCTGTCAACAAACTGTAAGACATGTCAGCAAGAGCACCTCATACATAAAGTGCTACATATAGAAGACTATTGTGTGCGTGTTGGGTCTGGTTAGAACCATATTACAAAACCAGAGTGCGGCTAGGAAGGGCAACTGCAACACAGACTGTGGAAAGCACTAGAGAGCAGACTACACACTTAGGGGGTCATTACAATAGCAGTAAATCTGCCACCAGCAGCCTGCCGGTGGTGGATTCACCGCCATCATGCGGCCATTTTCCGCCCGCCAGATGAGGATGGTGGACGCATTGCTGGCGGACAGGAAGTCCATCCACCATAGGTCGAATTCAGGCAATCGTTAAGATTGCCTGTCGGACCCACCCCACATCAACAAAATGGTGGCAGTGCCTATCAGGCACCGTTCACCAGATTAGGATGCTCCATCCCCCCAGCCTGTGTATGGTGGTTCAACCGCCATTCAAAGGCTATCGGGATGTACTTTGGGGGCCTGTAGCTGGCCCCCCTTAAGCAGGAGCATGTTAGTTTTGCACTTCGGGGCACCTAAGGAGCCCCCCAACATTTCCCTGCACCATGTGGCAGGCACTGCGTGGTGCCTTCCGTGTAGACCAGGAAAAGGCAAAACTTGCATTTTTACCAGTGCAGCGGGTGCTGCAACCAGCAGCACCCACCGCAATGGTAAACATGCACAATGCGACTACCACAGTGGCGGTTGCATTGTAATTGGACTTGCGGGACCACCGCCATATAGGCAGCTGGTCCCTATCCCAGTAACGATGGGCGATGGACTAAAGTCCGTTCGCCATTGTAACGACCCCTTGGTTTGTAAATTACACACTGTTCATCTTATTGTATTGCATTTGCATTTATATAGCACTTGCTACCCCTGACGAGGCGTCAAATCGCCTTTTCATCGAGTTGCACGCTACTCCGGAACCCATAAAGAATTAGTACTGAATTAGTATAGTGAAATATGAAAGTAAATTGATTGGTGGATATGTTAGTGAGTTATTTGTATTGAGAAGGATAGCGGAGGGATAGAAGAGGGAAAGAGTTCTGCATTTATATAGCACTTACTACCCCCGCCGAGGCGCCGAAGTGCTTTTTCGGCAATTAGCTCGCTACTTCAGAACCCATAAAGAATTAGTGGTGAAGAAGTATAGTGAAATATGAAAAAAACTCGAGTGGTGAATATGTTAGTCAGTTATTTGGATTGAGAAGGATAGCGATGGTATAGAAGAGGAAAAATGTTTTGCATTTATATAGCGCTTGCTACCCCTGATGAGGTGTTGAAGTCCTTTTTTAGTGAGTAGCACGCTACTACTGAACCCAAAAAAGATCAATGGTGAATTAGTAAAGTGAAATATGATATACATTTGAGTGCTGAACATTTTATTTTGTTATTTAGATTAAAAAGGATAGTGGAGGGATAGAAGAGGGAAGGGTTTAGAAATCCTTTTTTTGTTTGTTGGTTTTTGAGCTCATAGCAGTATGAGGAGGAGGCTTGGGATGAGTAAAAGAGAGGTGGGGGATGAGTCAGAGGAATAGGACACGTTACAACGCATGCGTTTACAATGCATGCCATTACAACGCGGTCATTACAACGAGAGCATTGTGACTACACATACCATTGCAGCGCAAGTCATTACAAGGACTTGATGTAGAGGGGGCGCTGGATTTTGGAATAGTATGATTTACTATTCCAACTCCAGTCTGTGCAACCATAGGGAAGGTGTTGGATTAAAAATCCAACACCTTCTGCCCCCTGCAGCCAGTAGTTGTAACAATTTGCTTTGTAATGGTATGCGATGTAACAACGCGGTCGTTGTAATGACACAGCCAAAAAGCAGCAGAATGGAAATGGTCTGTCCCCATGTAAGTCAACAATCAAAATTACTTTTCAGTTACTACTGCGATCAATTTGTACGCTACCCCTCATATCATCCGCCAATCCACCTATTCCACTCAGTGCAACATGCCCCCACACCACACTGGGACGGGGAACAGCGTTCACAACGCAACTATTACCACGCACTACCTTTACCACGCACCTTTTACAACGTAAGTCGTTACAACGACTTGCGCTGGGGGGCGCTGTAGGATAGGGAATGGTTTAATTTACTATCCAAAACCTTCCCTACTATCCACGGGGACTGGAGTTGGAATAGTAAATTAAACAATTCACTATCCAGCGCCCCCCAACGCAAGTCGTTGTAACGGCTTGCGTTGTAAAAGTTGCGTGATAAAGGCATGCGTTGAAAAGCATGCGTAGGAACGACATACATCCCACTGCGACACCCCCCAGAGAAAAGGCAAGCAACTCAGCCCCTGTACACCTGCAGCCTCTCAAACCAACTCCACTCCCAGAAGACCCCCACAGAAAAGCAGCCAACGTAGTCCCACAGGAGAAAACAATGCCATTGGCCCGACAACAGGAACCCAGGTTCTGGAGCTGGCAATCCGTGGCCAGAACCAGGCCCCCCCCCCAGAGCCTAGGACGCACTCCCAAAACACCCCCAGCAACACCAGGGCGGCTGGGCACAGAGCACTGTGGTCCAATGCCATCTAATGTGGGACAGGGGGCCAACAGCTGGCAGCCGCCCATGAGCAGGCCACAAGGCCACCGGAGCAAAGCCCCTGGTGCCAGGCCCAGGGTAAAGGGGACCCGATCCAGCACCCAGGGCGCACCCACAGCGGCACAGGGGTGACCGGGCACAAGGCTTCGGTCCAGTGCCAGGTGCCCCGTCGCCCCTAACGGTGAATCCCTGGCCACAACAAACACTGCAGGCTCAGGGACGAAGACCCTCCGGAGGTGACCACCAGCCAGAGAGGCAAGCTGGGATACATGTGGAAGCCGGAATGCCATCTGCCGGGCCAACAAAGGCCACAGGGCATTGGGTGCAGTGTTGGCCCCCGGAGCCAGGCTTCTCCCACCTCCCACGGTCGCCGTCGGGGAAATACCCCAGAAAGGGGTCACAGGCATCGTACGGAGACCCGAGGCAGGCTAGGGACCACCAGATCCTAGGCCAGGACCTTAAGCATATTCACAATTTGAGGTAGAGCAAGATATTGCACTTTGCTCACAGTAACACAATTCACATGCCAGTGCTGAACACATAAGCCAAGTATACAAGATCATGATCAAAATGTATACATCTGCATAAGGTACTAATAAAAACTATTTCTTCAGGTGGGACATATACACCATGCTTCCCTTTTTCACTTTTCACCCAGAGAAAATATGCCTTCAAGCATTGGCACAATTGCTTTATAATAGTAAAAATGAAAATACTTGCACAATGACCATCTGCTGTCTTCCTGCCAGACCAACAGACAAGGCAGCATTATAAATGTACTGTCAGTCTGGAACTTAGCGTTCTCTGCCACATCAGAAGAACACGGCCTGACTGGTGTATATAAATATAATTCACTGCAAATGACAAAGTGTTTACGTCGGAACTGGGGGGACATGGTGAAATTATACTAATCCTTTGTAGGGAAGATCTGCTCTTTCAAGTAGTGTGGGCGTAGAGCCATAGGTTGCAATGATGAGTAGTGTTTGTTTAATCCATCAATAAGGTATGATGCTGTGGGGCCAACATAGCCCTATTATAGGAATTTAAAGTGAGGATGACTTCAAAAGTGTGGGGGTGGAAGGGCTTCCTCATGATTTGCAGGACTCAAGCATATGGTATCGGAGCACTTTACATGAGCACCAGACTTTGCACAAGGTCATACTAGTTTTTTAGGGCACGGGTAGATTAAGTGATTTGGGCAGAATCACAGGAGATTGAGCTGATGCTGAGACTCAAACCTGGTTCCCCAGTTCCAAAGTTGGCAGCTCTGGTTGCAATGGCACTTCCTCTCCCCATTCATAATCAAAGGCTTCTATCAGGAGCCCGGCTTGAATGAAGAACAAGTATCTTCTATTCCTTTAATAGTGAATCATCCTTTGATGCTGAAAGGAACATATATTTTATTAGGACTAGGACATGCCTCTGAGGGTGGGTAAAAACCCTGTGTGACTTTACACTGTCCTCAGTTAACCATTTCTTACAGGATTGGTTCCGTCCACTGAATGTCTGAGTACTTAAGTTGGCCACTAGGAGCAAGGTGATCTATGTAGCCCAAAGGCATACCAGAATATAATATCTATACTTTATAAAAGTGTTTTGGAGATTTGCAAGTATTACCCATTTCACTATAATAGTCATGGATTGATCCACAATGTCAAAGGAGTTTTGGGGTTTTCATACATTTATGGCATGAAATAACCAGATTTTCGAAATAGAATGAGATATTCGTGTGGGATTCAGGGAAGTTAGATTATGAATTTAGTATTTGCAATTTGGTGTGCGGTGTAAGTGTCTAGACTATGCATGTGTATTTATATACCTGAAATCTTTGAATGATAGACAATCTCTTGGTACTGTCTGTGAATGAATTACTGGGCCTTCATAATCAAAAGTGAGGAATGTGAGCATGCACAAGTGGAAACTGTAAATGAGCTAAAGGGATGTGCAAAGAAGGAGGTTATGAAAATCCAGTATCACTAACCTGAATTTACCTTGGCAACCACCAAATGGACTAGTAGCGCTCTCGAAAATGACTCGTTTTAGGAGAGTATATGTCTGTACCCACACTGATAGAAAATAGACAAACTTCAACTATGGACTTAAGAAACCCACAGCCCAATGAGTGCAGATTCCCGCTGGTTGGCTTCTACAGAGACTCCTGTCACCCTTCTTGTGCTCTTTAGTTGGAGATGTAGACAGCAAGAGACAAACAGAGAGGCTCTAGGTATTCGGTATACTGTCGCATAAGCAGCAGGTACGCACAAAAGTCCTGCACACAAACACATTTCTTAGCACTCATTAGTAAGGTACCACTTCAATCTGCCATTTACAGGTTTACTCATACAAACATGCATTTATTACATTGCAGAAGAGAAAATCCAGTAATCACAAGTTCACTTTGTGAGCCATAAATTGATTTTAATGCGCAATTGTAGCATAGAAAGTATGGTATTGGTTGACCATATATCAAGAGTTGGGGCATAATGTAATTGTAATGCTTGGTAGGTTTCCAACTCTTTTCTCCAATCCAAAGATATTGACATAACATGTTTAACATTTCAGATTCACTTATTGCTTCAAATTTAGTTTTACTACATAGCAATCTTTTCTGTAGACCAGAAATTCTTCCATCTTCCTTCACAATTGTAATTATTTATATTTCTATATTTTCACATAGCCACACATTTCTAGATCCTCTGCCAGAAGGCACTACAATAGACACATCATTCAAACAGCACATGCATAGCGATTTTCTAAGGATAGGTACATTTTTCCAAAAGGAAAATGACTCAAAGATGTAGAAGTATTTACCACTAACCAGTTTCCAAGTGCATTTAGCTGGGTGCCATTATTTACTAACTACTGGATAACTTGTAGAAGCTAGTAACAATCTGTTAACAAGTGTCATTGCCATGGTCAAACAATACTTATTGGCATTTTCTGCTCCGATTCTGAAAGTAGTATATACGACGACGAACACCCTGCCGTCCGATATAAGGATATTGCAAGCCACCGAGGTGGTCAGTGACATAAAAGGGTATGAGGCCGACGGCTGAGACCATTTATAAGGTCATGGAACTCCAAGGTGACTTTCAATATTTATTTATAGCGTTTTATATAGCATGAACATGGCCCAAGAGGGTATCAGAGTGCTTCACAAATATTCAGGTACAAAAGAGCGGAGAGACGTAGGGCAAAACAACAACATGATCATATGAGCTACAGGAATTCATGGGAGGACCGATATATCGCAAAAGTCAATATAGAAGAACAAATGTAAGCAATAACAAATAAGGATGTTGAAAACAACAATATGTTCAGGAACCAAACAGGATGTAGCAGTGCCAATGTGGAAGAGGAAGCCTGTAAAAAGAGGGGGAACAACATGTGTGAAGAGGGAGCATCATAACATGATCCCAAGGGTGGAGTAGGTACATTTCTAGTTCAGAAAGTATTCATCAGTAGTGCTTTCACTTCTTTTTTGAAAGACCCCGTTGAGGGATTCAGTCTGGTTTCCGGAGGCAAGGAGTTTCAGATTCTCGGGCAATACCAGCGAAGGCATGGTTATGCGTTTTCTTTCTCTGGAATTTTTGTGGTTACAGCAGCAAGGTGCTGAAACTCCTAGAAGATCTGCAGCCACATTATAGTTCCAGTTTTCAGGCGAGGTACAGAGGGGTGTTAAGGTGAAGGGCTTTCTGGGTCATGAAGGAAGTTTTTAGTTGTATCCTGGCCTCAAATGGAAGCCAGTTTAGGGATTCTTAAAACTGGTATGATGTGATTATTTCTTTTGGATCATGTGACAAGGCTTTCAGAGGAGTTCAGAGAGGCCCGAAACGGTGCCAACTTGTAGCTAGGTAGACCGCAAAGTATTGCACTACCATTCTTCAACCTGGAATTGACTAACGCTTGAACAGCAGACTTGAAGTCATCCAGGGCGAGGAAGGGTTTAATTTTTCTTAGGATGCTTATGTGGAAGTTTACTCCTTTTGTGGCTGAACTGATGTGCTCCTGCATGTTCAAGGTCTTATCTAGTATTATTTGCAGAAAACTCATTTGAATGTACAACAGAGGGGGTTTTTTATTCTTTACACCATGACACTTTCCAGAAACCGCTTAAATCCTTAGGGCCTCATTTATGAAGTTTTGGTCTAGGGCAGGACTCTTGCTACGCTGCTCTATATCAAAACAAAAGGGCAGGAATGCACCCTATCTACGTGATGAGGTGCATTCCTGTCCTTTTACCCTGCGCTGGCAAACAATGGCTGTCACGTTCCAATGCAGGCACCCTGGCACCATGGAGAAAGGGTTCCTACGTTGTGGGGCTAATTGATTTTGGCAGAAAGGGAAACCTTCCTGCACAAAATCAATCAGTTCAGGCGGTTTCCTCTTTCTATGTGTGCTGCAGAATGGCTTATTCCCAGCTTTACAATATCTCGTAAATCTGTTAATGTGTCAGATTCTATGGGTGTTGCATGGGAACACCCACAGCAACACCCATGAAACGCCCCTTTCGCACAGTGTTCTGCGTGAAAGGGACACATATTTACAAGGGCATGAAAAGCCACATAAAGTGGCTGTACGTGGCCTTGTAAATTTGACAGGGCATATTGCACCACTGGAATGTGAAAAAAGTGTTCACTGCAGACAGGAAGAAAAATAGCTGTGTGGAGAAATTAAACACACAAAAAAAGCAGTTAGCAACTTTTGTTTTGGCTCAGATTGTGTAGCACCATGCAGAGATTCTATCTTTTTTCAGTGACCTATAGTGGGATAAAAATTAATACATTGCCATAAATATGTCATTTCTGCTGATCACTTTTTATTCTAAGAGAAATATAACAGAAAAAGTAAAAGCCAGTGCCCATTTTCTACAGTTCTAATTTTGCTCCATGGCCTGCCTTTCAGCTTGTCTTTTTGATCTGGTAGCATGCATTGTGATGTTAAAACTCAACTGTAATAACTCATTACAGTTGAGCAGCTGCGTCATTTTTATTAAAAGTGACCAGAGACATCCCAGAAAACTGACTGGAGTCCATGAATCTTGGTATAATAAGGAATGCAAAACCCAGCATTCAAAATTAGCTCTGGCCATCAAATCAAAAGACAGTAGCCAAATTAGAGGTTCCAGAAGGAGCTATAAGGCAGCTATCCAACATGCCAAGAAGGAGTGGGACGAATTTCATTAGCAGCTACTCAAGGATGCTTGTGCCGCCAAATACTCTAAAACATTCCGGTCTTTGTTTGTCTGGGGCAACGAACCAGGGGCTCATCCTCTCCCTACCCGCATTGCAGCTGAAGTTTGGTATGACCATTTTAACAAGCTCTACTCAGACGCTGACGCTTTGCCTATTATAAGGGATGACCCATGCCCTCCCAAGCCTCTGGGTAAAGATTGCTTCTCCCTTGGTGAGATTAAGGAGCCAATTGGATGAATAATGCAGGCCAAAGCCCCAGGTCTAGATGGTATCCAGGGGGACCTTTTCTTATCCAACATTTCTAACTGGACATGTTATATATTACTTCTTTCAAATGCCATAGCTAGCGGGATGCCCGTCCCAGTGTCCTGGCAGGGAGAGGAGGTGGTCTAAATATATAAAAAGAGGGACAGAGGCTAGCCCTGTAACTATAGGCCCATAGCATTCCGGTTAGCAGAGAAGTCAGACAGGGTTGCATTCTGACTCCTACGCTGTTTCCCCTTTATATGAATGAAGTGGTAAGCTTTCTGTCTCAAGAGCCCCCTGATGCTCCATCCTCAGCTGGGGAAAAGGTAGTAACCCTTCTGTTTGCAGATGGCACCCTAATGGAAATCCCGGCCGGACTACAGATATTACTAAACAGATTTAAACTTTTCTGCGACAGTCGGGGTCTTGAAATAAACACCACAAAAACGTAATTAATGTATTTCAATCCTCGGCAAGCCAACTCTAGGAGGGACCCCCTGGAAAGGGTAAGCACCTTGGATTACTTAGGGGTCAAACATTTGGAGAAAATGACCTGGGAGCCCCATGTAATGAAAATGGTATTGAACCATAAGCGCATAACTGGGGCACTGGGGAAAGAACACTGTTCCTCTTGCAGGAGACCGGTCGACGCAGCCCTACAGGTCTACGATTTAAAAGCTGTCAGCTTTGCCCTCTATGGGTCTGAGTTGTGGGGCTTTGATAAGATAACTGAGCTCACTAGATCAGAGCGTAAATTCTTAAGGAATCTGGTGATGCTGCCCCAAAGCACTCCACTTCACCCTCTAATGCTAGATATTGGTCGCCGCTCCATCAGTGACATAGCAAAGCTCTGCACTTTGTTATTCTGGGCTAGAATCAAGAGGACCCCTGAGCTAGCGCCGTATGCTGAAGCTCTAGCGGAGGTTATCCGTCTAGATACTTCCATCAAGGTTGGGTGGCTAAGCACTTTAAGGAGTCTTGTGTCTGATATAGGGCTCCGGGATGCTTGGGAAAATCTGATTCCCCTCTGCTCCATAAAGACGCAGTCAAGAGGCACTACTGGGAATGGGTTATTCAAACAGATTCCAGTAGGACGGATCGGAGAAAACTTACCACAGAATTCCTATTGCATAAACAGATTAGATCCCTGGAACCCTATCTTGACCTAAGTAGACTAGCCGATGACAGGAAACTCTATATCCAGTTCAGACTTGGCACCCTCCCTGCAAACGAGTTGAGAGCTATGTGGCAAACTAAAGTTCTAAGCCCAAGTAACTGCCCTGGATTCAAGGCTCCCGTGGAGTCCGTATCACATGTGTTGTTCGCTTGTCCTGCTTATGAGGGCATGAGATCAAAATGGATAAAACCAATCTGCCAGCAAAGGAGCACGCGGAACTACCGGGATGCCTTGTGAATTTTAAAATCTGACACCAGACCCTTCTTTGCCTGCGCTGTTACCGAGTTCCTCGGTTACATGTGGGGCATCATGAAAAAGGTGCAAGAAAGGGGCTTAGAATGAAGCGGGCCCGCTTCTTCTATCAAATTGCCCATAGTTCTTAAGTATATTGCCGCTATGGAATTATGATTACATATGTTTTGGATGTAATGTATCTCAGGGATGTTATTCGAACACTTTATTGCACATAGTAGAAGAACTGACTTTTAAATACTGGTATTTTAACATGGGCTTTTATTATGTATATAGTTCTATTGTAATTTTGTCATTTTATCCTTCTGTATATATGGACTTCTTATTTTGCATTGAATTATAACTTTTATAAAATTCCGATCGCTTTACATGGTATAATCATGATTATTATGACGTTGCTTTATACTTACCTGAATTCGTCTGTTTTAAACCATTTGTATGCGAAAACTTTTTAAGGCTTGTATGCCGAAATAAAGTTTATTTGAATCACATCACAAGTCGCCTGTAATAAGGAAATTAGAGACGGATTTAAATGCAAGAATTGCAGGCTCCCATATTTTATACGGTAATTATCTTGTGATATCATCGCTATTTTGGTACCCTGGTTCTAAGTTAAATTATGAATGCATTTATGCATTGTGAAAGTCTAGAGGTAATTTTGTTTTCTTGCATCAATATTTTAATTGATTGAATTACATTCCCGGACACAAAACATGCAATCCTAGTATACAATATTGTAATTTTGACTATGGTGCGAACTTTATGCTTTAATTTAATCTACATTGAAGTTTAGAAACTTACTAGGAAGTTTAATATTTGTATCACATGAATTATAAATGGGTATGATGGTATGTTGGCACAAGTCAGCAACTGAATGAAAGTTAAAATGTCTGATGTTTTCTGGGCAATTTCTAAGAGGTTCATTTATACATGTGTGTATACTGCAGTACCAGAGTCACGAATTTTAAACAGTGATTCAAAGATCATAACATCAGAATAGAATTGATCAAAGTAACGAATCTAATCCATCACAGTCAATAAAGCCTTTAATGAATTAATCGATGACCCTGGCACATTCTCCAAACATACTTCCTGTCAGGCAAAATGGACTATCGGTTGTTCTCGAGATTACCCCCTCTACAGGACAGTAAAGGTCTGTCAACCTCTAAATAGTTGCTCAAAAATAAACAAGAGAAAACGTGTTCTTTCAGGTTACACAGATAAAGTACAGTTTTAAGTAACTAATGTAAAGGCAAGTTACGGATTAGAGAACTAGGGGGCATATTATCAAGAACGGCGTTAAAAATTATCGTTTGTTTAGCGGCAGCAAACTGCTGCTAAGCGGCGATAATGGGCTTGATAATATGCACTTGTGAATTCCAATAGAAGTCCATGTTCTGGTGTGAACATGGGCTTCTATTGGAATTCTCCAGGGCATATTATCAAGCACATTAGCACCGCTTTAGCTGCCGTTTTCTGCCGCTAAATCGGCGATAATTTTAACACCGTTCTTGATAATATGCCCCCAGACTTGTACCTTTTTAGGGCAAATTACATATTTTCCTCATTTCAGAATGATTTATAATATTCTCAATATAAACGCACATAAACATTTCTGCAATTGATACGTTTGATTTATGTATACATTTGTTATTTTGCTTAATGGAGCTGTATTCACAAAACAGTTCATTTTGTGTACTAGTTAGGTTATTTACATTTTCTGAGCAAAAACATGTGAAAAAGGCCATCCAAAAATTGCAAAACAACCCAAGTGCATAAAATACCAAACAGAACAAAGGCCTAATCTTGGCAAGTTCAATCACCCACCAGTGTCTTGTAGTACTTTTATCTTGTAGAGAATAACAACTGTTCTTGAAGCAGAACATATTGTTTTACTATTTTTTTACGACTATCACAAACTTTTCTGGCACGAATATACATCTGTTTTCCACCACCTGATGTTAAATTGCTCAGAAATAGACTCATTTATGACCAAATTGTGCTGAACCTTTTTGGCAGTCGACAAGATACATTCCATGCCCATGAGCAGGTCAGAATCTTTTGTCGGTCACCCGCATGGATAGCTGGGATTCGCCCAGCCAATAAGAACGTATAAAATGCTGGTGCAAAATCTGTTCATTTGCCTGTATTTCATTGACAATGGGAAGGAGGGACATGAAACAAACGGTAATAGTAGGATATGTTGGGTGAATATAGGAGAATGGTTTTAAATTGCTTTATTTCCAAAATGCTGCCCGGAATAGACTACTATTAATTAGCCCTGCACTCATTAAGTACCCTCACCTCTATCCCTTTCCAATAGTTGCTGGGCAGGCAAATAACTGTGGTTAATGCCTTCAGAACAGTGTAATAACTGGTATTGGTGCCCTGTGAGAAAGACAATAATGCTTTATTAGTGTGTGATCAGCAAATTAGAGTTGTCTAGTTTATATGATTGATACACCCTCTACTTTGTGAAAAAATTGCTTGTTTCGCGCCCATAATTAATTCACAATGACAAATATTTATTGTGGTCTGTTCCGATTGGCTATTGTGTTACAAGGTAAGTCATACACAGAATTATTTCTCACTCATGTGATATTTTTTCCTAACATGCTAAAAAAAACTCATCTGCCATGGGAAGAAGACACTTGTGGCAATTCTCACATCAGGTTAATATTCACCTCAGGCTGATTTAACAAAGGGCGGGTATTTATGGGACCTATGTGGCACAGTCTCTTCTGTCTGACTTGCAGACTTTATTTGATTCTATGGATAATACCACTGACTGCGCTGATATTCTGGCACACATCGAGCGTCAGGTTGAGTTTTTGTCTGACATTTCCTTTGATGTGGTTCGGGCCTCCGCTCTGTCTGGGGGTGCTTGTATAGCGGCTCGTCGGAATGTGGTCCTCAAGGATTGGAAGACCGATTCTGCCCAGAAGACTGCTGCCCTGCGTCTGCCGTTTCAGGGTTCCATGTTGTTTGGAGCTGAGTTGGAGGGGAAGCTTCATCGTCTTTTTAAGGAGAAGAAACATTCCTCTTCTTTCAAGATGCCCGCGGCTGCTCCTGCCTTTTCTAAGCCGAAGCCTTTTTTTAGACCCTCTTCTCGCAGGCAGTTTTCCAGAGCTCGTGGCCGTTTTCAGCCTGGTCGGGGACGGGACATGAAGGCGAAGTCCCCTCCTGCGAAGCCTCGTTCCTGACTATCTGGGGTCCGAGGTCGGACCATTGGTAGGTGGTCGGCTTCGGTTGTTTCTTCCGGCCTGGATGTCCTCCTGTTCAGACTTGTGGGTCCTGGACGTGATCCGCCTGGGGTATCGTGTGGAGTTCTCCAGCCTGCCTCCGGACTCTGGGGTCCGTCCGACTCCTTGGCCATCCTGCCCGTCCAAACGGGCGGAACTTTCTCGGGGGATTCAGTCGCTGTTGGACAAAGGAGCGATTCAGGCGGTGCCTCCGGGGGAGTGGGGTCGGGGGTTTTACTCCATCATTTTCCTGGTGCCTAAGGTGACGGGAGGGTTTCGCCTTGTTCTGGATCTCAAGGCCCTGAACAAATTTGTGTTGCGGATCCCGTTCAAAATGGAGACTCTTCAGAGGGTGATTCCCCTGGTTCTGCAGGGTCATTACATGTGCTCTCTGGACCTCCAGGATGCCTATTATCACGTCCCTGTCCATCCTCTCTCCAGTCCCTTCCTGCGCTTTTGCCTTCGGGGGGTCCATTACCAGTTTGTGGTTCTCCCGTTTGGCCTGAGGTCGGCTCCCAGGGTGTTTACGAAGGTGGTTGCTCCCTTGGTAGCCTTCTTGCATCTCCAAGGGATGATGGTTTACCCGTATCTGGACGACTGGCTCCTGCATTCCCCCTCAGCGGAGCGGTTGTTGTCGGATCAGCGGGTGGTGTGTGCTGCTTTGAGGGACCATGGGTTCCTGTTGAATCTCCCCAAGTGCCGGCTCCCCCCTACTCAGGACTTGCAGTTCATTGGGGCCCGTTTCCGCACGGATCTGAATCGGGTGTTCCTGCCGGTGGATCGAGCTGTGACCCTGTGTTCTCTGGCTCATCGGTTTCTTGTGGGGAGGTCGTTTCAGGTCCGCCTGTGGTTGCGTCTTCTGGGCTTGATGGCCGCCACTGTGTTCACGGTTCCATGGGCGCGTTTCCATCTTCGTCCTCTGTGGTCCTACCTGCTGTCTCGGTGGGATCCATTGTCGGGGGATTTATCCCTTCTTGTTCCTGTGTCTCTCCGTATCCTTCCTGCCCTGCGTTGGTGGTCTCTGTCTTCCAGTCTGGACAAGGGCTTGCCTCTGCAGTCTCCTCCTCCGGTGGTGCTTACGACGGATGCCAGCGCTCTGGGTTGGGGTGCGACTTTGGGGTCGGACTGCCTTCAGGGTCGTTGGTCCCTTCTGGAGGGTCGTCAGTCTTCGAACTGGCGGGAGTTGTCGGCTGTGTGTCGAGCTGTCAGGGGGTTTCGACTTCTTCTGGTGGGCCGCCATGTGTTGGTTCGGTCGGACAATTCAGTGACGGTGTCCTACCTAAATCACCAGGGCGGTATCCGTTCTCGGTCCCTGAACGCGGTGGTGTCCCCGTTGTTTTGCTGGGCGGAGTGCCATCTTCTGTCCCTGGTGGCTGTACATGTTCGGGGGGTGGACAATGGGGTGGCGGATGCCCTCAGTCGTTTTTTTCCTGCATCCCTGGAGTTGGCATTGACACCGGGGGCCTTTCGTCTGGTATGCGTGAGGTTTGGTCAGCCCTTTCTGGACCTCTTTGCTTCCCGGCTCAATGCGCAGCTTCCCCGCTTCTTCTCCCGGATTCCTCAGGAGGGTTCTTGGGGGGTGGATGCTCTGTCCCTTCCTTGGCCGTCTCGCCTGCTGTACGCCTTTCCTCCTCTGGTGCTGATACCTCGCTTTCTGTCCCGCCTGTTGCGGGAGGATCGAGAGGTGGTGGTGGTGGTGCCCTTCTGGCCCCGCAGGTCTTGGTTCCCCACGCTGATGCTGTTGGCTGTTCAGGGTCCATGGTTCTTCCCCTTCCTTCCGTCTCCCTTGCGGTCGTCTCCGATGTTGCCCCTCCGGCGGCTTCGGCTGGCGGTTTGGCGGTTGAGAGGCAAGGGTGGAGGCGTAGGGGTCTCCCGGAGCATTTAGCCTTGGCTATTCAGCAATCTCGGAAGCCTTCTACCCTTCAATCCTATGGTCGGCATTGGGGCAACTTTGAGCGTTGGTGTCTTGGCATGGCTTTGTCTCCCTTGGTTTGTCCTTTGCCGGATGTTCTCCAGTTCCTTTGGGATGGGTTCGAGAAACGTTTGTCCGTTTCTACTTTGCGGGCTCAGTGGGCTGCTATCAGGGCTTTTCGGGCTCCTTGGGGGAACCTGCCAGATGTGGATGGTCTGGTTTCCCGGCTGTTGCGTAGTTTTTCTAACTCGCGCCCTGTGGTGCGTCCGTCTTTTCCTCTCTGGGATCTTCCCTTGGTTTTGAGGGTACTGGTTGATGCTCCCTTTGAACCTTTGGAAGAGGTGGATATCAAGTTTGTCACGCTGAAGGTTGTTTTTTTGGTGGCTATCACTTCTGCTCGTCGCCTGGGGGAGCTGGGTGCCTTGATGGCTCGAGAACCCTTTCTGTCCTTTTCTGCTGACGGGGTGGTCCTTCGTTTGGATTCCTCTTTCGTCCCTAAGGTTTCCTCCCAATTTCATCGCTCACAGGAGCTGGTCCTCCCTGCTTTGCTTTCGGCTCCGGTGGACGGGGACGACCTCCCTTGGTCCTTGCTGGATGTTTGCCGGGCTTTGCGGGTTTATTTGGATCGGACCCGGGATTTCCGGCTTTCTGACTCCCTGTTTGTTTCTTTTGGTGCTGTCTCCAGGGGTGGTCGGGCTTCTACTTCTTCCATTGGGCGTTGGTTGAAGCAGGTTATTGTTCTGGCCTATTCCCTTTCTGGTTCCCCTCCCCCGGCTGGGGTTCAGGGGCTTTCTACTAGGGGTATGGCTGCTTCCTGGGCAGAGGTTCGTGGGGTGTCCCTTTCGGAAATTTGTAGGGCCGCTACTTGGGCTTCTGCTAATACCTTTGTTAGGCATTACCGTATCCAGAATGTTCTGGGGGATGACGCTAACTTTGGTTTGGGGGTTCTTCGGGCTGTGTGTTCCTGATCCCCTTGTTTTTTTTTTGTGCTGTGCTGTTGTTTGCAATAAATTGCTGGGTGTTGCTGTTCTGCTGTGTCCTGGTGGTTTTTTGTTTGATGATGGCCGGGTGCTGCTTGGGTATTCTCACTTGTTATTAATGAAGGGGACGAGGACAGGAGGGACCTGGGGGTAATGTCCTATTACTTACCGGTAATCTTCATTACTCCGGGTCCCGTTGTCCTCGTCCCCTTCATTACATCCCTCCCTCCCTCCCGGGCTTTCCGGCCCTCATCTTGGGCTTGATGGTTCAGGAGGCATGCTGGGTACTGTACCCTTATGTACTCCCTATAGGGAGAGGGAGGGGCGTACCAGCATTCCTACTTTCTTTTTTCTGTCTGAGAGATAGTAGATCTCACTTGTTATTAATGAAGGGGACGAGGACAACGGGACCCGGAGTAATGAAGATTACCGGTAAGTAATAGGACATTCTCCCACATCACGTTTATTGACACCTCAGTGTGAGGAAAGACTTACTGTTATTTTCTGGTCAAGCAGTCGTATCTAAAGCACTGCACTTTGGCTTGTGCAACCTTGCATTCACTACTTCATAATAAATGGTGAAAAGGACGAGAGATACTTTTAAATCACGTTCGTATTTTTTGATCACCATAGTGTCGGAATCAATATTATTGTAAATTATTTGAAAACAAAACAAAATCAAGAGAGGAAAGGGTCCTTATGTGTCAATGGAAACTGCAAGACAAAATCCAAAAAGATCAGAAATTCTTGAGTTGAGTTACTATCATCATCTAATCTCTCTGTCCTACCACAATAACTGAACCTTAATTCCCATCCTGCCACCACTTGAGAAAGTTTGAAATGAGATAAGAATGAGAGAGTGAGTGAGTATATTTAATAGCTGGTAAACGAGTGTATGTTTTTATGATCAAGTGGCTGCAGTGAGACCTAATGGAAACAGTAATTGCCCTACAGTTTTTTGGGGGTAGGAATGTATTGGTACTTCGATAAACTTGGTAAACTGTGTACCATTGAGGATATATTTGGTTGTTATGTTATTTGGTCATGAGATAGCACCATATGTTACAACATACTCCAGTGTTTGATAGTAATTGAATATTGCATGTTAGCATTTGGTGCTTTAGTAGTACAAAGCTTGGTGTCCATCCATTAACAATTAGTAATGCGTTATTTTATCAGTGAGGACGCGTTTGATTTCATTAAGAGAGTATTGGTAAGAGGGGAATTACGGCTGGTTTGGCATAGTGCTTAGAGGCAAGTGTGTGATAGCACTTAGGGTACCGTATTGTGGTGTTTTATTAGATTCCCTCCTCGTAGATGTAATAAGTGACTTTTCTACATTGTTTTCCATGTTATTGCTAAGTTATTATGGGTGACAATATATTAGACATTGGTAAAAGTGTATGGTGGTTGAGGGTGTTAAGGTTACATTGCTACAGAGGGGTGGGAGATTGGGTGATTATAGTAACTTAGTTGGGAATTACCGCTCCGTAGCCATTTTGTTGTGGAGTAACTACTGACCTCGTAAACTCCACCACCCCTTAAACTATTGTTTTTTACAGAATGTAATTGTTTTCATAGATTTAGATTCACAAATGTCATAATGGTTTCGCAGGTATTATCAAATACTAATTGCCTATAGTGAACAGTGTGCTGGGCCAGTTGTTGGCTGTCTAGGGCCTTTTTTCATTGGTCTGTTTTGAAGAATGAAGATGGGCTGGGCAGCCAACAGCTGGAATGGTACCCTACTTGCAACTGCGAACAGGCTTCCAAGCCAGCTGTAACCTGTCCAAGGAATCCTTGGTCTGTAAAATTATGCTGGACAAAGCAGACAGGGCAGCTTATACCTTCCCCGGTACCCTGTGCATCATTGTAAATTTAATGACAGGACAGCTGTCAGCTGCCCACGGCCTCCTTCATCCTCATGGTTGTGAGAACAAAGTAAGTCTGAGTCAGCTGGCAGCTGCCCTGCTGCCCCGTTTGAGTTTGCAACAAACCAGGGAAGCTGGTCATCTGTCAACTGTCCCAGGCCACCTTACAGGTGAAGGCAGTGGAGGTAGCTGATGCCTGCTTTACAGCCCTCTTCATTATTGTAACAAGCATTGGCAAAGCCAATAGGTCTCGCCTATGCAAGAGCTATTGGCTTTGGCAATCTGTTTTAGCCATGTTGTACACCAGATTGTCTGCTGCATGGCTAAAAGTTAGTGGCGTGGAGTGGGAGTGGGGTAGAGTGGAATGGGGTAGGTTGGGTAGAGTGGAATAGGTTACAGTGGGGTAGAGTGGAGTGGGGGAGAGGGGGGGGATGGAGTGTTGTGGATTTGGGTAGATTGGAGTCGGTGGAGTGGGTTAGATTGGAGTGGGTTAGATAGAAGTGGGGGAGTTGGGTAGATTAGCATGGTAGATTGGAGTGGGGTAGATTGAATTGAGGTCGAATGGGGAGTTGTGGGGTGGAGCAGGGTGGAGTGGGGTAAATTGGGGTGGAGTGGGATAGATAAGATTAGGGTAGATTGAAGAAGAGAGAAGGGCGTAGACTGTGGTAGACTGGAGTAGACTGTGGTAGACTGGAGTGGTGTGGGGTAGATTGTGGTGGAGTAGTTTGGAGTAGAGTAGATTGGAGTTGGGTAAACTGGATGGATTATAGTAGGGTAATGGAAGGGAATGGGGCAAATTGAGATAGTTTGGAGTGGGGTAGATTGGGTGGAGTGGGGTAGATTGGGGAGTAGTGTAGTTTGGAGTGGTGTAGGGTAGATAGGGATGGGATGGGTAAGATTGATTTGGGGTAGATTGGTTGAAGTGGAGTAGATTAGGGTGGTAATAGATTGGAGTGGAGTGGGGTAGTTTGGAGTGGAGTGGGGTAGACTGAAGTGGAGTGAAGTGTGGGTAGAATGGAGTGGGGTAGATCAGGGTAAAGTGGAGTGGGATATATTAGGGTAGACTGGTGTGGAGTGGGGTGGGGTAGACTGGGGAAGAGTTGAGTGCAGTGGAATGTGGCAGATTTGAGTGAAGGGGGTAGATTGGAGACAAGTAGGGTAGATTGGAGAAGAGTGGGATGGAGCCAATGGGGTAGATTGGGTGGATTATGGTAGGGTAGATTTGAGTGAAGTGAGTCAAGTGGAGTGGAGTAGATTGGAGTGAGATAGGGTGGGGTAGTTTGAAGTGGGGTAGATTGAGTATAGTAAATTGGAGAAGAGTTTCATAAAGTGGTGATGGGTAGATTAGGATGTGGTGGGCTAGACTGGAGTGGAGCAGATTGGGGTAGATTAGAGGGGGTAATTTGGAGTGGATCGGATTGGATGGGGTAGTTGGAGTAGGGTAGTTTGGGGTGGAGTGTGCTAGAGTAGATTGGAGTGGGATGGACGTGGTGGATTGGGGTGGAATGGGTTAGACTGGAATGGGGTTGATTTGGGTAGATTGGAGGTGTAAATTGGAGTGGATCTGATTGGATGGGGCATTTGGAGTAGGTTAGTTTGGGGTGGAGTGTGGTAGAGTAAATTGGAGTGAGATGGATGTAGTGGATTGGGGCGGAGTGGGTTAGACTGGACTGGGGTAGGTTTGGGTGAGAGTGGAATGAAAAGTGGAGTGGGGTAGACTGGATAGAGTGAAATGGAGTATGAAAGCTTGGGGTGGAGTGGGCTGGAGGTGAGGCTGGAGTGGACTGAGATAGGTTGGTGAAGAGTGGAGTGTAGTGGCGTGGATTAGAGTGAAGTGTAGTGGGGTAGATTAGGGTGGAGTGGAGTGGAGTAGATTGGGTGAATTAAAGTAGGGTAGATTGGAGTGGGGTCGATTTAAGAGGGATGATTGGAGTGGGTTAGTTTGTAGTGGTAGATTGGAGTGGAGTGGAGTTGATTGGGGTGGAGTGGTGTGGGTTGGACTGGAGTGGGGTAGAGTGGAGTGGACTAGAGTGGTTTTGGTTAGATTGGGTTAGAGTGGGATAGATTGGGGTAGAGTGGGGTAGATTGGAGAGGAGTATATTGGGGTGAGGTAGATGGGAATAGGGTAGAGTGGGCGGGTTAGATTGGAGTGGGGTGGATTGCAGTGAGGTAGGTTAGATTGGAGTGGGGTTGATTTGAGTGTTGTGTGGTTGATTGGAGTGGGGTGGATTGGAGCAAAGTGGAGTGGGGTAGATTGAGTAGAGTGGATGGGAGTGTGGTAGAGTGCAGTGGGGTAGATTAAAGGGGAATGAGGTGAATTGGAGTGGAGTAGATTGTGGTAGATTGGAGTGGAGTAGATGAGTAGATTGTGGTGAAGTGGAGTAGATTGGAGCAGAGAGGAGTTGGATAGATTGCAGTGGAGATTGGAGTGGAGCAGTGAACTGGACAGGGATAGATTGGAGTGGAGTGGATAAGAGCAGAGTGGAGTCAGTAAATTGGAGTGGGTTGGATTGGCATACATTGGAGTAGAGTGGAGTGTGGTAGACTTGGGTAGATTGGAGCAGAGTTGAGTAGATTTGAGTGTAGTAGGTTGGGGTAGATTGGGATGGTGTATGGTAGACTGTAGGATTAGACTGAAGTGGATTGGAGTGGTGTGTGGTAGACTGGGGTAGATTGGAGCCGAGTGGGGTAGATTGAGTGGTGTGAGGTAGATTGTAGTGAAGTAGGGTAGATTGGAGTGGGTGGGGTAAATTGAATTAGATTGAGTGGGATGAAGTAGTTTGGAGTGGAGGAGAGTGGAGTGCGGTAGAGTGGAGTGGAGGGGGTAGATTGGATCGTCTTGAGTAGGATAGAGTGGAGTGGAGTAGATTGGATTAGAGTGGGGTAGATTGGGATGGAGTAGAATTGAGTTGAGTGGGGAAGATTGTGTGGAGTGGAATGGGGTAGATTGGAGTGGAGTAGATTCAGGTAGATTGTAGTGGGGTGGGGTAGATTCGGCTACATTGTAGTGAAGTGAGATACATTGGAGTTGGGTATGTGGTGTGGAGTAGAGTGATGTAGAGTGGAGGGGCATGCCGTGTTGTGAAGTAATTGGCTTAGATTGGAGTGGCATATAGTAGAGTGTCTTAGAGTGGAGGGGCATGAAGTGGAGTGGCATGTCATAGAGTGGGGTGGTGTGGTACAGGGTAGAAGTGCATAGAGTGGAGTGGCGTAGTGTGGAGTATGCATTGTGGGGTAGTGCACTGCCATTACAGACAAACCCTTTACAATTGAAATTACAATTACATTTGCACCAAAATATGGTTTTACTGCATACAAACAATAGTGTGTGCAAATGTTGTCACATAGTGTATTGATGTGTTTTGATTGTATTCCCCAAAAAATGTTCACCACACTTTAGACTTAGAAAATAATTTGCTTCATTTGTCCTAATTCTGACATATTATGAAACATCAGCACAGTACATTTTTTTGTGTTCTAGAAAAAAAACACATCCGTCACACTCTCCTCTTACATGGATACTCACCAGGATTGACACATACATTCTCTCACTTTGAAGTCAGTGAAAGAAAAAAAAAACACCAAGCTCCCTCAAAAGAGAGAGCTTGACATTTGACCCCCATCTTTGAATATACAGCAAATATGACAAGATAAGAACAAGATTTAAAGGCCTCTTAACAGAAAGCAAGTTTTTGGAAGAATACAGAAAACAAGGTTTGGGCATCAGAAGAGAGGAACTCAAGCTGGACAGCCTAAAGCAAATAGATTCTGCAAATAGAAAGCCAGAAATTAGAATTACAAACCACAAAGCCAATAGTCATCAACAGACGGAATGGATTCCTAGGTCAGCTTTCTGAATGTCCCCAAGATTTCTTTGGCAAACCTGACTGCTGCACCGTCTGGTAGGCTTCACCCTAAAAAAAGGGCTGATGGGTCAGCTGTCTCAAGCCACCTAGGAGCTTTTCCTCTGAATGAACTTTTGTTGGCCCATTTCTTTTAAAGATGCACTTTCTGGTATCTATATATTTCTAGCAGGGGCTCAGCCAGTATAAGTAGCATCAATTAAATCACAAAACAAATGCATCATAAAATCAATACACAATACACGACTACATGATAGACGAGGATGGTAATGTGAGTATATTAAAAAAAGCATTTTGTGTCTACTGCCCCTAAATCTTTGAATGCTTCTCATAGCATACTTTACCCAGTAAACAGCTTCTTCAAACAGTGAGCATCTGCCAATTTCTCTAAACCGTTCCTGAGGGAGGACATATTTAGCTGTATCTTCTTTAGTGAGCAACTGATTAGTGTGTATGGACCTGCGATTGTAGGTGTGTGGATGTCTGATTGGGTGTTTTGACATCTTATGGTGGATGCTGTCATGTTGGCCATAATTGGCAGGTCAAGAAAGTGAGACAAACACTACACATGTATAAAGAGCCACCCTCCATTTTAGATAATAATGCATACTTGTGGAAAAAAGCCTTGCCTTAAGAAAATAATGGTAAGCCAATGTGTTTTTTACATGTTTCTTATATTGTTTCAGTTATATTGTGCAGACCAGAAACTTAATTGATCCATTAGTCATGCCACTGCCTGCACATTCTATTGTGTTCATGTTTATTCTTGGTTGTATGGTTTCTTCTCTACATTGTTGACTTCTCGTCCTCATTCAACACACTTTAGACAGAAAAAAATCTCTACACTAGAATTTGCCAATGCCTTGGTTCCTCATGTCAGATCACTTCAGTGTTGATGCAGCAAGGCTTTGGAACAGCATACCCACAGAGCTGCAGCAAATGAATGATCTATTGCCGTTCAGAAGGAAAATAAAGACCTGGCTGTATCCTAGAGTGTCAGGCTAACCTACTCCCTTGTCACAGGCCTCCCGTCTCACAGCGCCAGGATACCCGCTGGGTCGCAGTAAGCTATACGAGAAGTGCTAACATTACATTACTTAGTTTCAACTGGGCTACCTCTTGCCTCTGCAGAACCACATTGCTACATTCTATTTTTTAAAGTTTTAAGAGAGTTTATTGGATGTGAAAATAAAACATAACAACAATAAAATACAATATGTAAATATAATATAATGCAAATATTTCATATAGGAGAAAGAGACAGAGAAGGGGAAAGTGGTAGAAGGGGAGGGGGAAGGGTATATCAAATGATATTACTGATCTTGTATATGTAATAGCAGGTGTAATTGGGTGAACATAAGCCCTATCTAATCTGTGATTATAACAAATTTGATACCACCAGGCTTGGAAAGAAACATTTGAAGCGCTTTTCCATGACTTAGTGGTTTTTTGGAATGCTACAGCTATAAGCAAATCAACAATGGAGATATTAATAGTGGAAGAGGACCATACCTCTGAGATGCTACCCAGAATAATATGGGAAAGAGAACAAGGAATATGTTGAAGGAAAATTTTGTTAAATTGTTGCCACAACCTGATCCAAAAATTGTGAATAGATGGACAAGTAAATAACATATGTTTAAGGTCTGCTACAGGGGCTGAACAAGACCATCAGGTAGAGGGAGTAGTGGGATCAATATGATGTAGTTTAGCTGGAGTGATCAAAAGTCTATTGTATACAAAAAATAAAGTTTGTGTCGTATTCGCTGCTCTAGGAGACTTCCTTATTTTGGTCCAAATGTTGGTCCATGTTGAAATAGAAAAAGATTAATCTAAATCAGATTCCCAGTCATATTCTACTTTAGACTTATTACGAGTAGGAGTGGTATCCCTTAATTTCTTATAAATTTGAGATGCAGAGGATGAAGAGTGTAAAAATGGGAGTTTGATATATGTCATTGATCACAGCCGCTCAAAATTCTTATGATGCCCTCACATCCTCCTTGGTATGCGCAGAGGAGGGTGTGAGGGCATCATAAGAATTTTGAGCGGCTGTGATCAATGACATATATTTGGAGTGATAGGAAAGAGGTAGAAAAAAGCGGGTTTGAATCACAGAGAAGGGAATACAGGTTTCATCTTGAAAAAGTGGGTGAGTCCATTTAAGACTGAGATCTATTCAATCTTTCCAAAAAAGAGTCTTATTTCTAATTTTAATATGCTTATTATACCAAATTGGGGATTATAAAAATCGTGTGCGATCATCCAGACCATCCAATAAAAAAGGATGAAAGACTTTACGGGTATTTTTAAGAATGGGGAGAGAAAACTTCTTTGGAGTATGAGATATGGACACAAATTCTTCAAAAGTGGAAGGATAAAAGAAGGAGATTTCAATCAATACCCATAAAGATTGGGAGAGAGAATCGTCATACATTCAGATAACAGAGAAGAAGAATGTTTAAGAAAAAATGAAGTATGATATGAAGAGAAATCCAGAAAATTTACTCCACCCAAATGTTTAGGGTGTTTAAGCTTGGAAAAGACATCCTAGCTTTTTTGTTTTTCCATAAAAATTTTGATAGAGTAGTGTAGATATTCTTGTAACAGGTTTTAGGGATATTGACTGGGAGATTAGATATGAAAAATAGAATTATTGGGACTAACATCATTTTTATAGAGTCTAATCTACCCCACCAAGATAAAAATAAGGGGTGCCAACGTGTCGTGGAATTAGTTACATTTAATTGTAGATTTTTTAAATTTAGTGTTACAGTATCTTTAATAGAAGGGGTGAACCATAAGCCTAAGTATTTGATCTTAGTTGGGCTCCAGTGAAAAGAGAAAGTCAAGAAATCAGCATGGAAACAATGTTTATTGAAAGGGAGGATTTCACATTTATCAACATTGAGTTTGTATCCTGAAACCAAAGCAAAATCTGAAACTTCTGATAGAAAAGTTGGTATAGAGGTTTGAGGGTTGAAAATAAATAAAAGAATGTTGTCTGCATATGCAGAGAGTTTCAGCTGTTTTATCACCATATGGAAAACCAGTGATATCCTTATTCATGCGAATTTTTGTTAGGAAGGGCTCCAACGCTAAAATAAATAAGAGTGGAGAAAGTGGACATCCTTGTCTGCCACCTCTGAAGAGAGGAAACGAGGAAGCTTAGCTAGATTAGCTAGAATAAAGGACCTATGAAAAGAATAGAGTAATGAGATGTAAGAAAGACATTTAGGGCTAAAACCAAACCAAACAATAGTTGAGAAAATAAACCACCAATTAACCCTATCACATGCTTTTTCAGCATCTAGCGCAACAGCTGCTAATGATTGTCTATGAGAATGGGACTTTAAAAATGAGACGGGTATTATCAGATAAGTGACATCCCTTGATGAAACTGCATTGTTCTTTACCAATTAATTTTGGTAAAATATTATCCAAACGAAACGCAAGAATGTATGCAAATATCTTATAGTCCAAGTTAATTAAAGAAATGGGTCTATACTTCTTGCATAAAGTATGATCTTTATTTTCCTTGGGGAGAAGACAGATCAAAGCTTCCTGAAATGAGCCTTCAGATTTCTGGGATGCTATAAAAAATAAAAATAACTCATGTAATTTGGGAATAAGTAGGTTGGAATAATGTGTGTAAAATTCCATGGTAAAGCCATCAGGTCCAGGCGCATTTCCTTTTTTAAGCACCTGAATGGCTTCAAGAATGTCTTTAGTTTGTATATCAGTTTCTAAGGAGGAGAAATCTACATCTGGAAAGGAGGGTGGGGGAATGGAAGATAAATAATGAGTAATGTCAGTCGGCTGAGGGGGGATTCAGGCGTATAAAGTTTTTGATAGAAGTTAGTGAATTCTACTAGAATATTTTCGTCTTTATGGACTGTAAGATTAGATGAAGTCACAATAGACTCAATTTTAGTGCGTTCTTTTTTAATCTTAAAATAATAGGCAAGAAGATTGCCAGCTTTATTTTGTGCACTGTGATATTTAGAACTAGATTTAGGTAAACATAAATTCACAGATTTAGTGGAAAGTTTATTAAAGGAGAATTTGGCTTTAATAAGTTCATTCAAGTCGGATTGATTCTCAGTTAAGTAATAAGTATGTTCCAATTTTTTTATTTGTGTATTAAGTAGTTGTATGGATTGAGAGGCTGTGCGTTGTTTTTGGGCAACAAATGAAAGAATCAAGTCTCTAGAAGCAGCTTTAAAAGTATCCAGATAAGTTGAGGGGATAATTGAGGGGATTCATTGTCCGCAAAAAATAAGGTTGCAAAATCAAGAAAGGCTGATGTAAATTTAGAATCTAATAAAAGAGAGTTATTGAACCTCCACCTCCTAGTGCCTTTGATGGGAGGGAGCAAATCCAGACTTAAAGATACTGGGGCATGATCGCAGATTAAAATAGAGCCTATGTCAGAGTGGGAAATGTGCTGAGTCAGGGCTATGGAAATAAAGAGATAATCAACTGGGATTGAGAGGAGTGAGAAGGTGAATAGTAAGTGTTTTCTTGTAACGTAGGATGACAAAGTCTCCAGGAGTCTACAAGAGATCTTTGAGAGATAGTGGAGGTAAATTGAGTATGCATGGGAGAAGGTGAGAATCTAGAGTTAGACCTTCTATCTATAAAAGGGTCCATAATCATGTTACAATAACCACCCACAATTAAATATTCGTCAGTGTATCGCATCAAAGAGGAAAGGATTTGGGGCCAGAACAATTTATCTTGGTTAGTGGGAGCATATATATTAAAAATGGTTAAAGGAATCTTATTAATCAGTAAAGACACTGCAACCCATCTACCTTCAGAATCATTATCTTGACTTATAAGTTGGACATCCAAACATTTATGGCAGAGAATAGCAACGCCATTACTTTTCCCTGAACCAGGTGGCGCAAAAATATGGCCTACCCAATGACAACGTAATTTAGTTATCTCAATATCTTTTACATGAATATCTTGCAGTAAAGCAATGTCTCCTTTTAAATTTACAATATGTGACAAAATTCGCTGACGTTTAATGGGAGATTCCAAACCTTTAACATTCCAGGATATGATATTTAACGACCTCTAAATATATACATTAAAATGGAAAATTTGAGAAGAGCATTTATATGTATATGTGAAGAATAATACATAATATGGCAAATTATAAGTTTGGAGAACTGTCATAGAGAAATGGTAAAGATAAAAACAGAAAAGTAGGAAGTAGGAAAAGAAGTAAAAATGTGATAAGAGATAGGAAGAATACAAAAGATAGAAAAAAGACAAGTGAATGAAATGAAACGTGAAATTAAGGAGAGAAAGGAAAAATGAATAAACATAACAAAAAACAGAAGGACAAAACAAATCAAACATTTGATGAAAAAGTACAGTAACAAAAAGACATACCGCAAAAAGACAGTAAAACCGGGGTTGGTGGAGCCACATAAGGGAGGTAGGACGCCGAACGGAAGACCGCAGGACAAAAACGGCAAGGGAGCATCATCCAGGAAGAATGAAGGGAACAAAAAGCGAGGGACCACAAAACCGCAACCTGGTGAGGAAGCAAAAGAGAATGTTAATGAGGGATATTGCAATACAACAAAATACATCAGGAATGAGGCGAATTACAAATAAGAACAAACAAATACCAAACAAGCAATATTGAGATAGGCAAGTCATTTATGGCCTAGGCATGTCTATGGATTCTTCTCTACAGCTGTTCAAAAATTGTTGGAGAAGCACAGGATCTTCCTAATTTGTCGTTTTATTATTATAAGTCACTTTGTTATGTTATGTTATGTTGCATAAATTTGTAACGCGCACAGCTACTCATGAGTATCCCAGCACCGAGCCTAGTGGGGAGGGAGGGAGGGTGAAATGCTAGCAGGAGAATAGATACGTTTTCAACTTTCTCCTGAATGCCATTGGATCCTGAATAGTGCGTAAAGCAAGGGGAAGAGTGTTCCAGGCCGCCGCCGTCCTCACTGTGAAGGAGCTGCCCCCTAGTCTATTAAACTTAAAGCGGGGATCAGAGCATTGCAAAGGGACGAGGACTGCAAAGAACGTGCAGGGACATAAAAAGAAAAGTGCCTCTATAGATAGAGAGGACCACGATCGTGCAGGGCGCGGTGGGCCAAAGTCAAGGATTTAAATTTCACTCGCTCCCTCACGGGGAGCCAGTGAAGAGAGCGTAGCTGCTGCCGGACAATGTTATCAGCCGGAATGCCCAACAAAAGTTTGGCTGCTGTATTCTGAACCACCTGCAGTTTTTTCAACAGGTAACCAGGGACACCAGCGTAGGGGGCATTGGTATAATCCAGCCTAGAAAGGATTTGCGCGAAGGTAACAGTTTTCCTCGCTGCAAGAGGGTTTTAAGTAGGCCAAAACAACATCCAGCCAGCTTGTTGATGTGAGTCAAAAGAGAGACGTTCATCATTCCATACCCCCAGGTTTTTTTCAGCATTTCCTGATGAGGTCAGAGAAGGAAACTCAGTAGGCCAAAGCTGCTCTCTAAAATTGGGGGGAAATTTGCCAAAAAGCAGAACCTCCGTTTTTTCTTCATTGCATTTCAGCTGTGCCTCAGCCAACCATTAAAAAATGGAGGACAGGCAGAGATGTACCGTTAGTACCGTGTCCACATCTTGGTCCCAGGTAAAAAGCAGCTAGGTATCATCTGCATATGCCATCACCTTAGCACCCAACTCCTCCACCAGATAGATCAGAGGGGTAACTTATATGTTAAAAACAAGGGGGCTAAGGGAGGAACCCTGAGGGACACCTGTAGTTACCGATTGAGGGGCGCAGGAGGATGGAGGAATCCAGATTAACCCGACACTTTGAAGAGGCATGGGTGAAACAGGCCATATTTAGCATTCAGGCTGCGAAGCGCGGGCCTCAAATCTAATAACCTTTTCCGACGGTCAGCAGTCAATTTGGCATAGTCTTGGGCAAAAAAGAGGTTAGAACGATTCCAAAAGATTTTTCCGCGTTGTTTGGCAGTGTGGAGGACCTTAAGCAAATCTGTGTACTTCAGAAAATACAAATAATTCCCCAAGGCTTTGTTGAGGAAGATGAAGAGCGAGAGCTCTGTCCCAAGCGATGTGCACGTTGGATATTTAATGGTAGATTATCAGGAAGACCCAGAAGAGTTGGCAAGAAGGATTGAAAAAAGGATATTGGATTAGAGCCTTCGAGGCCTTTGACCAAACCATAAATGTGCAGATTATTACGTCTGTTGCGGTTTTCCAAATTTTCAACCTGTTGTTTAAGCTGCTCTATCTCTGTGCATATGAGGAACCTGACCTGTGATTTCTTGAACACAGTCAACTCGTTTCTCTAGGTCTCCAACTCTTTCCTCAGCATGCAACCAAGTGACTTCAAGGTTCTGTAGACGGGTGTTGGTTTCCTCCATATACGACTTAAGAGCACACATTTCTTCAAGAAGGAGCTCCATGGAAATTGAAGACAAAGAGTTAGTAGGGGAAGGCGGGTCACTTTCACTCGTTTGCCTGATCTGGAGGTCGACGTTGAGGGTATTTTGGAACCCTGCTTGGAGCATAGCTCGTCTCGTTTTAGGTCGGATGTCCTTAACTACTGCACATCTTAGGCAGCCCACACTACAGAGACATCAGGATTAAGTGCAGGTTGCGATACCAAAGTAAGTAAGGAGCCCCACACCTTTGGCCCTGTATTTTAGAAACGGATGGCTTAGTATCTAATGCCCACGATCTAATTATTTATTTCAGCGTGGGTTATCATCCCCATCGTGTTAATAAATACACTTGAAGTAACAATGAGGTTACCCACCCTGGAACATATATCCATGAAGGGAGAACCATACAAATAGTAAATCCGCCTCTAATTCTCACACTGGTGTAAACTAAGGTTAACCTGGAATAGCTATATTACGGCTTTTATTGCTTACAGGTCTGAATTTCACAAGACCCTGTGCTGCATCCAACAGAGTTCCCAACGCATGGACCAATTAAGAAATACTGTCAGTGTTTACTGGTAAGCCATTGTACACACTACAATTAGCCCAATCCTTTTATCATGTATTTCATAGACCCTATACTTATACTATTTTACCTCAGTCCACAGTCCTGAAGAGACCCCGTATCTAGAGAGGGTCGAAACGCCGTCGACACCATTACAAAAGTAAGAGCTTGAACTGTCAATATTTATTGTATAGAGCTCGCCTTTTTGATTTTTACCAATTACCTGTTTCCAGTCTTTCACTTTTCTGTCACGTAGTTTTCACCAAAATAGGTTATGGTCACATCACTGGGGCTCACAATACCACATTAAATGTGCAACTAAATGTAAATATTTGAATGATTTGTCTAAGGAAATACTAATCAAATCTGCAGAATAAACTTACCTTCTTCGCCTGAAGTAAGGTATATCAATAATTCGAGGTCTGTTGGGCTTTTTGCACGTAAGTTGGATACGTTTGGTATATACTAACCGTGATATTATAATACACTGTGGCTCAAAGGAGAGTCATCAATGATTAAATGAATAATTGACTAGGAATAAGTCAGAGCAACTATTCGAGTTACAAATTGTTTATGGTTTATGATAAATGAGTTCCTTGTGAACATTGTTTCTTGTACCTTTAAAAAAAAAACTAGGCACTACCAATAATTAGTCAGTAAAGATCCATCTGTTTTGGTTAGTGAGGTTCATTCTGCAGCAACAGGAGCTGTGGGGGGGGGGCTAATTCAAAGTCTTCAAAACATTCACAGTGGAAAAACTTCACAAAAGCATCAATTCTGTTGTCTCAAAGCATGTCTCCTGCACAGCTCCAAAGTTATTGTACATTATACTTTGGGCCTGATTAAAGGCCTTATTATGAGTCAATCACGGAGGCACAGCAGTGGGTGTCTTCTGACCGCCTTATTAAGACCAGGACAGTCGGTCCACCCTGGGACCATCTCAACCGCCAGAGATCAGAGATTCCCTGAAGTGGTGCTGCTGTCTTGAGGCCGCAATATGCTTGGCATGACCACTGCGGCCCGCCAAGCATATTACAAGTTTCCTCACCGCCATACTTTTCATGGAAGTGCGACTGCTATGAAAAGTGTGGTGGTGAAGAAATGGAGCCTCTCGCCATGTAGTTGCACACAGGAGGGGCACAACATGTGTCCCCCTGTGTGCATGCACACAAGTACCTGCAAGGTATGAACTGCAGCAGGCCATGCCATGCCGGCACTGCCTTTGACGTTCCCATTGCAGAGTCTATTTTATAGGCACCACTTTAGAAACGCCAAAGAACAGCCCACCAGACAAGAGAAAAATACTGATCTGGAAGTTGGGTCAAACATGGGTTTGGTGGTACAGGAGTGAGGCGCTTCCGCACCGCCAAACTCATAATAAGGCCCTTAGAGTTTGGCAGCCAGGTTACTCCATCACAAATGTGGCGGATAGCTCATCTATCTTCCCGCAAGAGTATTATATCCTACAGCACTTGTAATAAGGTGGACAAGATATCCGTCATATTTGTGACATAGTAATCTGTAAAACAATTTCAAAATGAGGTCCTGTATCTACAAACAGGTTTATCTCTGTTTGGTCAACATATCTATATACATTTTCTTCTAGATTTCAGATGTTATGTAATGTTATGTTATTATGATTTGCCTATCTAGACTAATCACCCTGATGCTGGATCAGATTCTAGGCATAAAGCGGAGAGTGATAGTCCTGAGCAATTAGTTGAAGCACCAGGTCTTCAGCTTCTTGCAGAATTGAGGATGAAGCCCTGATGTGGAGAGAAAGGTTGTGCCAGGTATTTGGTGCGATGTAGGAGAATGTAGACCCCACATTCTGTTTTTTCAGATGCAGGTTGTGTGTGAGTAAGAGTGAGGCTGAGATCAAGTGTTTGGTGGGTTGGTGGCAGTAATGCGGTTGTTAAGGTATGTTGGTCCAATGTTGTGCAGTGAATTTTATGCATGCGAGAGGAGTTTAAATTGGCATCATTTTTGTACAGGAAGCCAGCAGAGCTCTCCGAGATATAGTGAAATATGGGTGCATCGTGGGAGGTCAAGGGTGAGTCTTGCTGCAGCATTCTGGACGGTCTGGGATCAGTAGAGGAAATGAATGGAGATCCTGGTGTAGTGTGTGTTGGTGCTTGTGATAAGGGCTTGCATGACAGGTCGTCTGGTATTTCCTGGGTAGCCACTTGAAGATCTTGTGGAGAATATGGAGTATATGAAAGCAGGAGGAGCTGAGTGCGTTGGTTTGTGCAGTCATGTTGACCTTGTCATCTAAATGATTCCCAGATTTCTTTGTTGTTGGTTGGTTAGTGTGGGTGTGGGTCTGAGCTCTGATGGCCACCAGGTGAGAACGAGACGGAAGCCTAGAGATGCCAGGCCAGGTCTGAAAAGGACAAGACTGGTCAGAGGACCAATCCCAGATAACCAAAATCTAGCAAAGGGAATTTCATAAAGAGGGAGTGGCAGTGCCTTCCAGAAGTAAGGGGAGAAAATGGATAAAAGGGAGGAAACAAGTATATGGGGAGGTTGTTAGACATGAAACAGATGGAGAGCAGGTGGTGTGGCAGGAAAGGGGAGGATCCAGATGTTAGGGAACTCGGGAATATAAGCGGTCATATGAATGGAGTATACAATCTTATTTTAACGTATGCAATTGATCTAGAAAATTATATGAGCCAAAGATGATATCTACTATACTCGGTGGAGGCAAAGACCATTGGGGCTTTAGACAAAATGCCATTTTGTTTCACTTTCCCTTGCAAAGGTTCAATGTAGTTCTGCCTCGGCATTACAGATTGACATTGGTTGGGAGTGTTATTATTCCTCGGTTTGACAATTACATGGCTTGGCTTGCAGTCTCTATGCCATGTGTGAATTTCTTGGAAGAATGGATGCCAGGTTGCATGTGGCAGAAATAGTGGATTGAGCAGTCAAGCAGGAATCCTATGCTGCCCTGATATTGATTTTTGCCATGTCATCTCAGCACTAGTCTTTTTGTATCTTGACAGTGGAAATATTGGTGTTATTATCTTATCAAACCTACCCTTGATTTATTGAAGGAGTCCTCTAGACTGTAGTTCAGGTTAACTCGTGCAAAAATAAACACATCCCTCTCTGCTGATTTATTGGCATTTGCAAGAATTGATTTCCAAAATCCTTCACGCACCTCATTCAAACTGCATACCTTCACAACAACTCTACATATTAAGTGAGATTTACTCAGTTTATCAGAAGTCAATTGATCTTCATACTCAAAATCTCAGAAGTCATTTATTCATAGTGGCAAATCATGTATCTTCACAGTATCCCACAAAACTATGATACTTTGTTCTCGACATCACATCTCACCTTTCATAAAATGTTGAAGACTGTAATGTCTCAGGCAATGGTCTAATCATATCCTGTTTCATTCCAGAACATCCATCCATTGCTCCTTTGTGTAATAAATAAATAAATAATATCAATTGCCTCACATAATGCCATAATATAAACTCGTTAATACTCTACCCTCAGCATTATACTCAATGAAGGCTTAGAAAAGCTTTTCAGGAATTAATCCATCCATCAAAAACTAGATGTTCAATAACTGAATGCGAGTTCTCTTTGGGAAACTACCTGGTCATTCAGCCTCCAATGAACCTGAAGCAGTAGTTAAGGTGCATGATGCCTTTAATGGTTGAGACTCTCAGGAACAACTTTATAAAAATGCAAAGCGGTCAACAAAAGGAATGTTTCCTTAAGATTAAGAAGGAAGGCTGTGGGCCCAGAACAAGAGTAGGACATTGCACCAGAAGGAAGTCTCTACATTACAAAAAGTTCAAACCTATGGAAAGCCCAAATGCAAGGGGAGAAAATCGAGGTGAGAGGAATAAAACAACACAATTAGCCCCAGGTAAAAAGACCACAGATTTGGCTATTCTCATACAATATGTAGGACCGGATTATGAGTATGCTGATAATTATTGCGTTCAATGAAAATATGACAGCGAGACATTTGCATATTATCATATGCAATATTTAATGGCTATACCAACTTTGGGGGGAATAACATGAGGATTTTAGTGCTTACCATAACAAAATCTGTATATCCCAGTGAAAACTGGGCCTTTTTCCCTTGTTAAATTATGGTAGGTTTGACCAGACGAAATTTAACGAAGGTTGCAATTTTTATTGCCACTGATAAACAGTCTGTGCACCACTTGTAACTTCATACCTGCTCAAACAGGTGTTTACACAGTGATTGCAGTTTAAAGGGACAGTTGTAATCATGCCCAGAGGGGGTAAGTGGCAGCTTTAACCAATAAATCCACAAGAAGGGAACAGTGAATACCTTTAAAGGACCAAAAGAAAGTTGAATTTTGCCACTGGTGTTAATGAGATTAGTCCACATCTATGTACATCTATACTTACCTTTATATACTCACCTTCAAAATATTTTATCAGTAGATATTCTGGTTACAGTTTTTAGAACTCAATATTCTGGTAATACATGTTTGGTTTAAAGCACTTATGCTATTGCAAAAGCAAGCTCCCACCCGACCTTTATTCCTTTACCTTTGGCTCAACAAACTGGGGCATTTGCCAAAAATTGTCTCATCACATCAACTACTTTAATTCTTGTTTTGTTCTTTATTTATAAAAAAAAGTTTTTTGTAATTACATTATTTCAAAATTCATTCTTTTTGAGTACATATTATCAAAAAAACACATTTCCACAATTTCACAATCCACAATTAATTTGGACAAGACTTTACTTTTTATGAACTAATCACATTTTTCATTCTTGTCTACATGTCCACTTGTTTGTACAAAAATAATTAAGTGCAGAAATTAATAAATACCATTCCCTACAGTCATAACCCATTCAGAATACTCTCACAACCATACTCCATACACTCACTATCATGCTAACACCCAGACCAGCCACGCATACACAGATGAACAAACTAATGGATCAAAACATCTACCCTTTTGTGCTGTGTTGGAATCTGGGGTATCACACACTCGACGCATGTTTCAATGGACAATCCTATTAGTCTCCATCTTCATAATGGTCCTAGATATGATTTAACAATATATTGATAAATGACGGGTGATGAAAGTTGGGGGATCTTTACAAACAAAACACAAAAAATATGACGGAAAGACATTACAATTGGTTTAAAAATGCACACACAATCTCTATTTAATATGGTTACATTTCTTTTAAGTAACAACATGGCTTTAACTCATGTGTCTATGCCCTTAGGAGTTTTATACATTGCTCCTTTGAAAATGCTTAAATAAAACTAGATTGTATACACAGATGCTCGTTCTTATCAATATACTTCCTTATCAATTAACATGTCTAATGCCAGACATTTTCTCCCTTGCCCGAAAACGGTGCAGCTAATATACATAGTTACCCAACAATTACAAACTCCAATGAACAAATTTTACAAAATACAAGTTAAGGGTATAATGTAACAAGAAAGAAAAAAAGAAGAAATGGAGAATAGAAGAATGAAGAATAGGAAGAGGAGGAGGAAAAAGGTTAAAAAACAGAAAGAAAAAAAGAAAAGAGAGAAAGAAAGACAAGGTTATGTGCCCCCCTAGTTTCTACACACTATCGATCTTTAGTGTGGGTCTATTTACTTTACTCTCTTGCATTATTAGTTATAAATTGAGGAGATAATATGAATAAAGTCTTGTACAGTGTAAACATAGTTTTGCTAGCGGATCCCACATCTCGTAACTATGTAATGTTGTAGACTAGGTAGTAACCCAATCACTAATGAGAAATGGTAATGCAGAGACTCTCCTGTTATTCTCCCATTGTGTTTTTGCTAGGTATAATGGGCTCTCATACCTGGGAGGAAAACTGTCGCTGAGCCTTCCAACCACAATGCCAGTAAGAATAGTGTCACTTCTATGTGGCTCCTATCACCTGGAACCAGGCCTAATCGTCTCTATAAATTGGATGCCCCAGTTTGTTGAGCTGTAGACAACCAAACGTAAAGCAATAAAGGTCGGGTGGGAGCTTGCTTTTCCAGTAGCATATTTGTTTTTCCCCCCTGCTCCTAGGCCTAGTAAATAGGGGGTAGCCTTTTTCTGACATTGGTGGTTTAAAGCACTTGTCTTTGCTGCTTTTTTGATTTGTGTCTCTTTATGCATAACTCTTTTAAGGAAGATTAGCAGAGTTAACGGGTAGTTGGCACAACACAGGAGTCCAAAGTGTTGATGCAAGATATTCAAATATGGCATTAGTGCCCACTGATTGATAGCAAAGTTTATTTAGACAATAGTCTATAAACCATACATAGAGCAATGGATTACACATAGTGATAACAAGTATTTAAAACCACAATTCATTTTACACATTTACAACACTTGTAAAACCATAAAACATAAAATTGGGATACACTGTAATTTTTAAACTCTCCCACCCTCCTTTGTTACCTCCATTATGTATTCTCTTGTTGCTTTCAGAAATTTCCCCAACGCAATTGTAATATCCAAAAGAGTCATTTCTGTAAGGAGGTCAATGGCGTCTGCACGGGAGGTCACCTCATATTTTTAAAAAATTGGACGGAAAAAAGCTTTCCGGATTGCTAAAATCCATGTACAATCAAACAGAATATGTAAAATATCATTTCTTACTCCTAGACCACATTTACAGGTACCGTCCGGTTGGATCAGGGCTACTCTTATTTTTCTTTCAATCTTCCATGGATTTAGGCCCACCCGAACCTTCAAGATTTCATGTCTTAGCCATCTATTGGGCAGTAAATCCAAGTATGGGAACCGGACCTCCTTTTCCCATTCATTCTTTACCCAATTCACCGATTTTTTTTTGCCTCAGATAGTCCATGTCTTGTGATCTGGAGTATTCAATCCCTTTGTCTCTAAGCATTTTTTTGTGCAGACTATATTCAACAGTGGTGGGGAGAGGCTCAATTTCAAGTGCGCGGCTACCGTCTGGAGAGTTTTCTTCACATCTCGCGCCCAGCGTAAGCTGCTCACTTGAACTTCCTCTCTACACCAAATCGAAACCTTCTCATCACTGCCAGACTCCTGTCGGTTCCAAAATCTTATTAAGGACATTTGAGTCTTTATATCCCATGATGTCAATCCCACCTCCATTCTAATGGCTTAAATCATGGAGCTATTTGATAAGGACAACAACATTTTCAGAATTTTTCCTTCTTCCCGGTCCCACCCTCTTTTACCACTTAGGTAAAGCACCTCTGAACCATAAAGCACTTGTGGGGAGGATCATAACTTCAAAAGCCTTTAAAAACGGTCTGTGTGACATGTCACCGTAATCTTTATTACATTTTTTGAGACCACATACTGATGAATAAGCATTAGCCGTTTGCGCCTCCACTTGGGTATTCCACTTTAATGTGCTATTAAACCAAAGGCCTAAATATTTATATTCACCTACTACGTCTAATTTATCCTGTCCTAAAAAACAATTAAATTTATTTACCCTCTTTCCAAAACATAGGATCTTTGTTTTTTCCATATTCACGGTTAAAAGCTTTTTATCACAATATTCTTTAAAAACATTTAATTTCCTTTGGAGGCCCATTTCAGTTTGATCCAAGATCACAAGGTCATCGGCGTATAAGAGGCATGACACTTTATTACAATTCATATGTGGACTCGCACTTCTTTCAACTTCCAAGGCCGCGGGGAGGTCTGCCAAGAAGATTGAAAAAAGCAAGGGTGCAAAAACGCACCCTTGTCTCAAGCCGTTCCTTACTGGAATTTTATGGGTTAGTGAGCCCTTTATGTCTTTATTGACCTGGGCCCAATTGCCACTATGTAATTCTTTTAAGATGTTTAATATACCCTGTGGCATTCCATAATTTTCTAATACTTCCCAAAGGCTATTTCGGTCCACTGTGTCGAGCGCCGCCCGGAAATCGACAAAACAGCAAAATAATTTGCTGTTTTGTTCGATCGATTTCTTAGCCAATGCCCACAGTGCAAAACAATGATCTATCGTGGAGTGGATTCTTTGAAGCCACCTTGTTTGACAGGAATGATAGACCTTTGTTCCACCCAAACTTTTAGCTTATTAAGGATTATTTTAGAGAAAAAATGTTCACCCTATATCCAATAGGTTTATTAGCCTGTAATTCTTCGGGGCATATACATCCCTTTTCTTATGTAGTGGTCTTATTATAGCTCCCTTCCAGTTTGGGGGCATAATCCCTTGGTCTAAAATTAAGGCAAACATTTTCGCGAAGAATTCCACCCACCAGGTCTGGTTTGAATTTAATATCAGGGCTGGTAAATTATCTGGGCCTGCAGCTCTAGTTAGATTCAGTGTCCTTATTGGCTTATGGACATTTATTATTGAGCATTCTTGTTTTAGATCCTCTACTAGGCCTTTCCAATCCCCTGATACCTCATTTCCAGTCCCCCTCCCAGGGGCGTATAATTGCTGTTTATACTCTGCCCACGCCCCCTCTTCCACTAAGCAAGTCATAGGAGCAACCGAAGATCCCGTTGCTGACTGGATTCGTTTCCAGAACTGCTGTGTGTTCTTGGTTTCGATTGCTTCTAATAACTTGCTCCAACACATTTCTTTATGGGACCTTTTAGCATTGCGGATTAGGGCGATATAATCCCTTTTTAATTTTAATAGGTTTTCCGCCCAAGATTGCTCAAATTTTTTCCGTAGGCTACTTTCTTCTCTCCTAACTTCTCTTTTCTTTAGTAAGCAATCCTGGTTAAACCAAGATCCTCGCTTTGCTTGTGCCCTTCCATTGTTTTTATTGGTGCTTTCACCATACCTTAATTCTACACTTATGCTTTTCACTACTTGAGTTATTTTCTCAACGTACCAACATAAATTTTGGCCGCACAAGTGACCTAATTGCACCTTTTGTTGCAGACTAGTTAGCCTCTCAATATATTTTTCAGTTAGCCGAGTGTTTATCCGCTTAGGATAATCCATCTCTTGGGGCATAACTCTATCTCATGCTATATGTTGGGCACTTACGAGCTCTAATTTTAACATTTTGTGATCACTACAATCCGCGGGGTAAATCCTAAAATCTTTTACCAACTCAAAATTCCAAGCCAACATAAAAATATAATCTATCGGGCAATTTTGAGTCCCATATTTAAAAGTTTTCTTTGCGGGGCAATCCTGAGTTGTCCTTCCATTTAGACAAAATAAACTTTTTGTTGCAAAAAATTGCCCAGGTTGGCCGCATCAGTCGGTATTTTATTTTCCAGAAATTCTGCTTTTTTTACTTCACATGCCTGTAGAATTTCTGTATACCACTGATCTGTCAATTTTGGGTTTAATTTGTGATTAAAATCTCCCAATAGCAACATCAAATCATTTCCATACTTATCACATAGTGTATCCATATCATTCTTATATATGACAATTCAACCCCATATTCCTTCCGTGAACTCCGCTGCATATACACATTTAGGATCAGCATTTTTTCATATTTTATATCAGAAAAATGATGTTTGAATTCTGCAAACCAAGAGCCACTTGGATGTCACGGGTATCTGAAAAGCCTTAGTTAATAAACAAGTTGAGATCAAAGTCAGCAAGCCACCGACTGGGCGGCCAGAGGTAGATTTTTCTGCTGAACGGTAAATTTGTTTAAACCCTTCCACTACCGGGGTTCACCACAGAGCCAGGTCTCTTGTATACAAATAATTTCACACTTTTTTGCAAGTTCTTTCAAAGCTTCCTGTTTTACTTGGGTACCCATCCCATTTATATTCCAAGAGACCATAAATCTGCTCCGTGGCTGCCCCTTTACCTATTCTACATCGCTAAGATGATCATAGGTTACAGATTCCTCCCTATAGCTTTGTGAGGGGCCTGCCGGGCTTTCGATATTGCTCCAATTTTTCCTAGACTCCACTAGGTCCGAATTATTTATCACTATATTGCAGTTTTCCCGCCCTTGTTCCCTTTCCCTTCCTGGTAGCTTCACTTGTCTCTTGCCTAGCCCTGCATGGTACTTTAGGAAAGATCTCTGCTGAGGCACCATCAGATCTTGTACTAGCTCTTCATTGGGCACTAGTCTAATACCCTCTTTTTGGATCTCCTGCTCTGCATTTATTATTGCCGTTAAGGCCAGAGCAGAATAAAACTGTACCTTCGTAACCTCCTTACATCACCATTTACCTTGAATCCCACCTGTCTCAAGTCCTCTGTGCCTATGCTTTTTAGATTTGGGCAGTATGCAAATATGTTAAGGAGGTGGGACCTATTTAGAGGAGCGCTCTTTTTTGCTTTTTTCCCACCCATTCCCAATTTTACTTGTTAGTGCCCACTGTTTTGCAGGTGATGAACCCATACAGACTGTCACCAGTACATGAACTATAGCTATAACAGAATCCCAGGCAAGAGCACTCTCTCTTCATATAATGTATTGCTGAATCCCACAGTGAACTGCAAGAGGTCTATTTTCTTCCTTAGACAGGGATAATCTGAGGAATGACCCAGAGAAGTGTTAACTAAGGTACAAAACCTGAAGCATGAAACTGTGGTTCAAAGGCAAATTAAGATGTCTTCCACATACTTAATACCGATCACAGGGGCTATGCTATGGCAGAGGAGTGCCGTCCCACTGCCATAAGGCAGCAGATTGAAATAAAATGATAATAACACTATTTTAGTATCATTTTATTTTTTACTTTCTCCCCACTCCGCCAAGTTGAGTGCAGGGCAGTCCATCCTCTCTATCCCAGTGTCATTAGCTAGGAAGGAGGAGTGGTAGGCGCACTTTCAGTGAGCATGTCTGTTTGCCGGCCGTCTTAGGCCGGCCAATAAGACTCGCGAACTTAGAATTTCTCCAGCTGGCTAAGTTTCACACCCGGGTGGAGAACCAGTGCAGGCTCCCAGGCCCTAACTGAGCGGCATTTCAGCCCTCTCAGGCTAGAGTAAAAAAGATCAGAATAACATTTAGAACTATTATTAACTGAGAGTCTGATTTATATCTGGGTGGATGTGACCCATTCTTTGAACAGAGCCAGTGTAGCCCGATTTATCTGTTAGTAGTCTGACAGACAAAGTCCGACAAAGTCCTGCTGTCTCCGTCGCGTGTGGTTTCCTCCATTGGGCCGAAGGAGCAGGAGCACCATATAGACAGATGTGTCTCTGCCGCCAAATTTAGATGGCAGCAGTAGCTACCATATATTCTATGTCCGTCCTCACCCGAAAAATCCTGGCTGGAATGGGCATAAAAAATTGAATTATGCCTCCCTTGAAGTGGGAGCTAACTCCCATGACAAGAGGGGTATTGGATATGTTTTGTATGAAAATAAAAACAGGCTCAGTTACGGTTGATGAAACCTTGAGTAAAGCTACCATTGCATTGGCTTGAACTACACTGACAGTGATTCTAGCCATGCTCCGCCAGACCATTGATAACATATAAATCGGGCGGCCGAACCTCCCAGTCCATACAGAGTAATTCATAAACCTTCCATGAAGGCTCAGGTACAAAAATACAAAATCAGAAAGCATAGCAAAATCCATATGTCAGCAAGTGTCTCAAAATTCTAAGAGTTGAACTCGATAAGAGTACCGAGAGCATCACATGAGATGACAAGTCTCAAAACAGAAGCCCACACGAGAGAGACCTGTGAGGCGATTGCAGACTTTTTTGTCCAAAAAGTAGAAATGATATATAATTCCTTTGTAATAGAACCCAATGGACCTGCCACAGAACAAAGGAGGGAATGGAGAGGGACAGGTAACCCTGGCCTATGCCAGTTTGTAGTCCCGAGCAACCCTGAGATGATGAAAATAGTCCAGAGTATTAAGTCCGGCTCTCCTAGAGACGCGGCACAACCGAAGATCTTTAGGAATTCGGCGGAACTCCTCATAAACCATATTAGTCATATGGCTGGGCTGTCGCTCAAGACCTGCCATTTGCCACAAGATTGGAAGACTGCTCAGGTCATACCCATCAAGAAGAAAGCCAACCTGGGCATAGAGCATTTGGACAATTTCCGACCCACTTCGCTCCTTCCCTTTTGTGCGAAAGTGGTGGAGAAAATTGTTAATGCACAACTGTTGAAATTCATGGAGGACTTCCAACTCCTTCACCCATCTCAATCGGGTTTTAGAGCTCACCATTCAACAAATTCGTCTCTGCTCTTCTCGGCTGAACTGTTACGCAAGAGAGTGGATGAGGGCCGGACGGCCGCACTACTGCTAATAGATCTCAGTGCGACATTTGATACCGTCTCTCACCCCATGTTGCTCTCCCGCCTCAGGGAGGCAGGGATTATAGGCTCGGCCTACGAATGGGTGAAGGCGTTCCTCACTGAGAAAATTCCAGGTACACTGCCCGCCCTACAAATCAGAAGTACGGGCACTAAAGCAAGAGGTCCCTCAGGGCTCCATATTGAGCCTGACCTTATTTAATCTGTACATGGAGCCCTTGGCCAAGTTAGTAGAAACGTTTGGGGTGGAGATAGTGTCCTACGTGGACGATACCCAACTGGTGGTGACACGTCTCAACCCCCCGAAGAGGCAGCAGCTAATTTCTCGGCGTGTCTGGGGAAATTGGCTGAATGGATGAACAATAACTGCCTGCACCTTAACGCAAACAAAACGGAACTCCTTGTGGTTGGAAAGGCTCCCTCCATCTGGTCCCCGGCATGGTGGCCACCGGAATTGGGGCCCTCCCCGTGCCCCGCAGAGCAGGTGAAGAACCTGGGGGTTAGACTTGATGCCAACCTCTCTTTCGAATACCACACTAGAGGGGTAGCAGGCAAATGCTATGGCATTTTAAAATGCCTGCGCAAAACGCTAGATCTTTTTCCATCGACCAGCAGGAAAACCCGGATCCATACTCTGGTCACACCCCATCTTGACTATGGCAACTCATTGTAGGTGGGCCTGAGTCAAAAGGGGCTCCACCGTTTGCAATGTGTTCAAAATGCGGCGGCCAGACTGGCGTTGAATCTTTCAAGAAAGTCTTCCGGGAGACGTGCTCTAGCTAAACTTCACTGGCTTCCGGTCCATGAACGCGTCAGGTTCAAAACTCTCTGCATAGCCCACCACATTGCACAGGGGAAGGGCCCAGTCTAACTCCAAAACTTGCTATCCTTGTACCAGCCTAAACGCCAGCTTAGGTCTCTTGGTTGTATGCTCTTCCAGGTGCCCCGAATCTGAAGTACTGGAATGAGCTGCCTCTATCTATCTATGTACAAGTATATACAAGTTTCTTCATTGGCCAGATCACGCTTTTGAACCAAGGATTCCTAAAGTTCCTATCCGGATCTTGGTCTTTCTGGGCCTTTGATGTTCGTCTAACATCATAGGCCCAGAAAGACCAGGATACTTGTACATAGATTGCACTGTATATTTCACCATTCACTGAGCACTTTTCACTGAAAGTCACTTTTTATTTGACAGTCACTACAAGCATTGAATGTTATCCAAGAATGATTACAATTCAGATATTAAATGTTTGAAAACCTTTAATACAACTGATTTAATACATGACTTAAAGCTTTTGAGCGTTTATTTATTTATTTCTCAAAATTGTTGGACTTGTATCAGAGAGTTCTTGCCTTTTGCATTACAACAGCTCTTCAATCAGATCACTCTGTAACTGGACCCCAGGAATATCAAGTTCTTCATCCGAACTTTCGCTCACCTGACACCATTACTCTTATCTTTGTACTTTATCTTCACTAGTTTCAGAAAAATCTTCCTTTTTACTTCTCTCTCGATTCCCTCTGTGAACTTAGGTTTGTCTCTGAGCTTGGTCAGCAGGTTATTTATTTTGGAAAAAAGAGGGTGGGGGGGTCAACAGGGGAAAGTTTAATGACCACGGTAACTCAAACCCCTTACATCAACTCAATAAACAAACAAGAGGTACCTGGTCAAATTGCTTAGCTAAGAGTTGTGTCGTGCCAAAGAGACCACTACACCAAACTGACCTCCCAATGACAATACTAGGTTAGAAAAAGTCCCATCAGCCCACCCTTATTGGTGGAGTGTCGTCATGTGGGATATGGACCATGAACCAAGATTTTCTCCTAATGCATCTAGTAGTGATGCAGAGATAGGTTCTGGAAGGTGGTCTTCTTAACCCAAGTATTGCAGAGGTAGGACCAATGGGGTGCAGTGCTAGTGAAAACAAAAGATAAGAGTGATTTTAAAATTGGCTCCTGTGACAAAAAATATGTTTATTCAGCATTGTCCAGGGTCAAGGGTAAAAACAACGCCTATAGTTTTAAAAAATGACTATATCACGGCGTAGTGCGTGGTGGTCGACATGTTTCAGCTCGTAGGACAACTAGTCCGAGCTTTCTTCAGGACCTAGAGATGTTTATGCATCTGCACTATTAGAAACAAGTGGTGTGATTAACATATTGGATTAGTCCTACCGGATCTTTGAGCCCAAAGTATTCCTTGGTAGTCATCCAATTAGTCCGGATTTTCCTAAATGAAATGTGAGAGGCAATTGGTGAAGAAGTGGCACTTCAAAAGACACAACACAACTAAGAAAAAGCAATGGCTAAAGAAGACTTTTCTAAGCCCTTCAGAAACTACATATGTCTTCTGATTTATAACTAAATTAGGTACACATCGCTCGTAGAATTATGTTCTACTCACCCAGCGATCTCTGGGAAAGCGCCTCACCTCACCCGGCACCCACTCGGGAAAGAAGGAGGCCCGCTCTGTTAGGGATGGAAAAGTATAATGACCTCTAATGAACTGATCTATTGAGGTACAGAGTATATGTGCTCAACTTATCCATATATATGTATTTAAACACTAACTAAAACTAGTTGATTAAAAAGAGACTCAACCCAGACAAAGACACATGGTAGGTGACTAGGCTAGGGAATAAAACTTACTGAAAAACGTGGGTTCTATAGATGGGCTATAGATGTGAGCTGGACCCTCATGCAGAGAAAAAAAGGCTAATTTGATGGCAATAAGACTAACAAACTAGCATACAGTCAACTGCACAGTTTCAAGTTAATTTAGATAATGACACAGCTTAATACTACAAGTTGCAGAATCTCATGGTCAGCTAGATCCATACCTGTCCGTCGGTACCCCTATGGCCAGCGTCCGAGTAGGAGTGGAGGTGATATCAACTATGAGATGCTGGGTTAAATACACCCTCTAATTGGTTAATTTTGTCAAAAACGCGCGAAAAAACGGCGTTTTTTTATGAAAATGACCCCCCCATTGGTCTTCACTAGCCGGCCAGTGTTAAGGGTGGAAGCTGGAGTAAGACGCGCATGCGCTAGGGTTTAGCACTATTACGAGATACTGGAATTTAAGCGCGCATGCGCTGAAGATTAGTGCTCTGGAGGAATGCTCCTGCGCTTGCGCTAGAAGTATAGCGCTATGTCAAAACATGTACAGACGCATGCGCGTGTGCAGAGAGAATTTAGAATCTGCACGCGCGGGTGCCGTGTATCAATTTGGACGCTCTGCGCATGCGCAGATAAACTACACCGATCGTGTGTTTACTATTGCAACGGCGCCAAACTTGAATATAACAATGTGCGTGCATCCGTTACGCCAGCGTTATGATGCGCATTTGAGATGAAAGAGTGCGTGTCTGACACTGTTCTCTCCATAGTATAACAAAAGTTAGATGTACAGAGGAAAAATATACCAGGGGATATTAATCCTCATGAGATGCTTACACAGATGAGGTTATACAAACAAAGTTTCACCAAGTATTATTAACACTACATGGCCAGATAGTGACACCAATGGGCACCATGGATATAAACTAGATATATTTGTACAGACAAAAGAGGGTGCTATGTAAGGCAATCCTAAATAGGGAAAGTACCAGTAAAGAGAGGTGGAAATGGTCCTTACACATATTGGCTCAACGGTAGGTCATGTGTTCTTGACTATTATGTATGTTGTGAACATAGCCATGGTTTACTATAAAGATGACCATGGGATGTCATCGTTGAGCCCCTTGGAGTCGCTTTGTAGCTGAAATATCCATTTCTGCTCCTTTTTGAAAAGGAATTTGGAGATGTCATTTATGTGAGTGGGGATGGATGGGTGTTCTAAGACCACCCATCTCATGTCTTCTGCTGTGTGTTTGGTGCTTAAGAAGTGGTTAGTCAGTTTGGTTGCCTGCTTGTGTCGCCTGATAGTGCTCTTATGCTCACCAATCCTGATTTTGATTTTCCGGGTTGTGTAGCCAATATACCTGAGGGAACAGGGGCAGGTGATCATATAGATCACATTCTCTGTGTTGCAGTTAGTGTGTTTTTTGAGTACCCAAGTCCTCCCCGAACCTAAATCGATGGTGTTGGTTTTGCTAGTCTGAGGACAGACACTACAAGAGCCACATGGGTGGTGCCCCGTGACAGGTGGAAGGTTCCATAAGGTGGTTGGTACTGCAGTGGTTTGTAACCTAGGTCTTGTATGGACCAATGTGTCACGTAAGCTTTGGGCTCTTTTAAATGAAAAGAGTGGTAAGGGGATATTGGCATTGGTGGTATTGAGAATCCCCCAGTGTTTACGCACTGCTTTCTGAAGTCTGTTGGATTGTGTGTTGAAGGTACTCACAAATGTGAGTCTCTCAAGAGGTGGTTTAGGAGGACGTCTATCCAACAGTGCCTCGCGGTTGTTGTTGGAGGCCCTTTTCCATGCCCTTTTCACCAGGTGTTTAGGATATTCTCGTTCCTTTAGTTGTTTTGAAAGGGTCTCTGCATGTTGGTTAAATAGTGCTAGGGATGAACAATTCCTTCTCACCCTGAGAAATTGACCCACGGGAAGGTTTTCTTTCAACGAGCGTGGATGGTGGCTGTTGAAAAGAAGTAGAGAATTTCTCGCCATTGGCTTGGTATATAGTTCACTTTGTAGGCTACCAGCCTCAGGAAAAATAGACAGGTCTAGGAATGCGAGTCTGACACGGCTATGTTCTAATGTGAATTTAAGGAACTGGTTCCGTTCGTTCAGCCATTGGTGAAAGGACTCGATCTCGTTCTCAGTCCCTCGCCATACCATCAATATATCGTCTATATATCTCCTCCATAGCACCACTTGGTGGAAGAAGGGGTTGCTATGGTGGAGGACAAGATCTTGCTCAAATTGATGGACATATAGGTTGGCGAGGCTGGGGGCAAAAACGCTCCCCATTGAGGTCCCTGAGATCTGAAGGAATAGTTGGTCCTCAAATTTAAAGAAGTTTTCTTTCATAGCTAGTTCTGCGCATGCAAGAATGAAATTAACAGGAGTGATGCTATCTAATTCTTCTAGTGATAGAAGATGTCTGATGGTGTCAAGGGTTTCCTGTTGAGGTATGCAGGTATAAAGAGACTCGACATCAAAGCTGGCTAATATGTCGGTCTCCACATTAAACTCGATGTTGGGTAGTAGGCGTAGTACATCGGCAGTGTCTTCCAAATACGTGGGCATTTTCTTGACCAGAGGTCTAAGAAAGACGTCTACAAAAGTGGACAAAGGTTCCAGTAAGGAGCCGATCCCGGAGATAATGGGACGTCCCGGGGGTGGTCTGGTGGCCTTGTGGATCTTGGGTAAACAGTAGAACCCAGGAGTTACAGGGTTCTCTGTTACCAAAAAACTTGCCTCATGCGATGTAATCCAACCTTCATTCAATCCTTCATCTACCAGATTTTTGATCGTTAACAGGAGGCGGGGAGTGGGGTCTTCAGTCAGGCGGCGATAGAATTGCTGATTGTCCAGTTGTCTAAGACATTCTTGTCGGTATTGGACCATGTCTAATACTACCGTCGCACCCCCTTTATCCGCCGGTTTTATAATGATAGTAGGATCTTTAGTAAGACTAGTGACGGCTTGTCTTTCTGCTTTGGAGAAATTATTGAAGGTTGTGGACTCCATGTCTTGTATTAGTGCAACCTCATGTCTGACTGCTTGTTCGAATGTGGTTACAAGTGATGGCACTTGATGACTCAGGGGGGTGAAGGTGGATTTTGGTCGCAACCCGGTATTCCTGGGTTCATCACTGCTGCTGTCAGGAGATTCAGTTCTATCTTTGAAAAAGAAGTGTAGACGCACCTTGCGAAAGAATTTCTCTAGTTCAGTCCTCATCAAAAAAGGATCCCCTCTATTTGTAGGGACAAAGCCAAGGCCTTTTCCCAAGACTGTTTGTTCAGCCATTGTCAAAGTGCGGGAGCTTAAATTCACTATTAGATCCCTGTCGTCTCTGCACTGAATAATGTGGTAAATATTTGATTTACCGTCTTAATTTCTATGCAGGTAAGTACTTAATCAATAATAACTCAATCGGAAAGAAAAAGGCAGAGTCCGTGGTGTTAGAGTTCTTAGGGGTTTTATTCCTTAAAAAGGAATGGTCATGACCTGGATATCATGTTCCTGCAACCACAGGGGTTCAGGAAGGGATAGAGCAATATTTTATTGACAATACATAGCTTATATACTTAAGTTACATTATAGAAACCAATACAGTAGATAACAGCATCCACGTGGTAGTGATACGTAATTAGAAGGCGTGAACTAGGCGTGAACATAGAGGTGTGTGCTAGAAACGTCACAGGTAGGTGTCACAAATGGGTGACAACAAAGCAGAATCGTGTAATGTCAGCAGAAATCTGAGGCTTGGATGCGCGCGCAGCTGCATGACGTGTGATTGACGTGAAGCTGGAGGGTGCAGGGGGACTTGACTTTTACACTGGCGGAAAGAGACAGAAGTCTGGCATGTCAGATCAACTTGTGCTTCTATCATATCTGATATCTGATGTTTGGGAACCATATTATCTAAACGGAAAAGGTCTCTGGGGCAGAAGCTATTCTATACTGACTGTGAGTGCGTGTATAAGGGAACTTACCTTAGGAAAGGTATTCGTCCTATTCGGGCGCCAGAATAAGGTTATTTATTTTGGTCATTCATCTCATCCACTGTTTCCACTACTCTCACTCTCTTTATGTGAGCAGCTTGGATCCACTGAGGCACTCTAGAGCATTTGACAGCACTATTTGGCATTAGGAGTTCTTGGAATGGCCCTCGACATTGCTCATCAAGGCAACCCTTGCATACATGCTTTTGTATAACCACCCAATCTCCAGGATTCAAACCATAGCAGGGTCTATCCTTGTAGTCTTCTGTTGCTACACTCAACCGATGAAAGACCGATTTCACCTCATCAGCTAGACCTTTGCAATCATCCAGAATGTTGCCATCCATTATTCAATCATTCATTCATTTGATAACTTTATTTCGGTCATTGACCATAAAAGTGCAGATAAAATACATACACAAATGCACAATCAATAAAAGAAGAAATAAATAACAGACCTTCAATATAAAGTAGATTAAACTGAATAGTTATCAAGAATTGAGGGTTAAAATTCACAATAAGACATGTTGGGGCACAAAAATTCATCCAAAACTTTTCCTCCGATGCCACATGCCAAATAGAAAACGAGAGACACTAAGACAATGGGAGGTTGAGTATCATACGTTAAAACCCTAAAAGCCTGTCTACAATATCCGAACCCTAGGTTCCTACACAACGGAATCAGCCAACATTTTCTTATAACCTCATAAGCAGGACAAAAAAATATTACATGGCTAACATCTTCACATTTATAATTAGATGCCGGGCAAGCAATAATTTTTGGATTATCCCATTTGCAAGTAAATGCTCTAAGTGGTAGAGTGCCATGCCTTAGCTGGATATAGAGCTTCCTAGCAAGGGGTGGATAAATTACATCTAAAAATTCCTCTGCTCGCAGTTCAGTTTTCACCAAGAGGAACTCCACTGAAAGCCTTCCTAGGGAACCTGAGCACTGTAGGGCTAATACATACTGCTGTCTCAACCGACTTTTAAGTTCCAGTTTGGATATTCCCGGGCAACATACATCCGGGGTCTCCCAGAGCTGAGGCAAGCCAATCTGGGAAGTAGGAGATTTAACGTGACACAGCCATGGGATGTTCTTGCCTTTTAGCAGGGCCCAAACCTCTAGGAATTCCTCCCTATATGCAGCTAGTTCAGGCACTGGCCAAAGCATCTTCCAATAGAGCAAAGGCCGTGCCGATACTATTTCTTCAATGGATTCCAACCCCAGGTCAAGTCATAGAGGAGTGAGTGGTGTACTAATTGGTAACCCCAAAATACTCCTCATGAACCCCTGCTCAATCTTCACTAGATTAGATATATTTTTTTGGCCCCAAAGTTCTGCACCGCACATTGAGGCCGTTCTAGCTTGTCGTCGGTATATTTCAATAACCGGAGCTGCCGGATTGAAATCTGAGCTTCTGTGGATTTTGTTAATGCCCCCCATTACTTGGGATAGCCTAAGGGCTGATTTGGAGATTTGGGAGGCCCAGTCAAAATTTTCCGCCAGGGTAATGCCCAGGTAGACAAAGGTCTTAACTCTCTCCAGGGCAGAATCATTCAGAATGGGGTTCGGGCGCGTCTGCTTTGGGGGGTTGAAAATCATGAACTTGGTCTTTTCCAAGTTAATTTTCAAACCCCGTAAAGCACAAAATGCTGAAAAACCATCCAGGGTGCGCTGGATGCCCAATTATGTTTTGGATAACAACAAGGTGTCATCCGCAAACATCAGAGCGGGCACCCTCCTGTCATCCAACCTAGGGGCATCATTGTCTTTTACATCAAGTAGATGGTCGACAAGACAGAATAGCATTGGCGCTAAAACGCACCCTTGGCGTACACCCTTCAAAACAGGAAAACGTGCTGAGAGATCCCCGTTCCTCCCGCACCTGACTTGGGCATAGTTACTAGTGTGAAGCCTAATTAAGATGTTCAATAAATAGGATGGGAGACCATCCATTATTGAAACTAATGCAGCTAAAGGCACATGTGCAAGCCTCATTGTTATGCCCATCATCACTTTGGTTTTTCTGTCTGGGGTACTTCTCATATTCATCAAAACATTGAAAGTGCATAAGGCCACTCCAGACCTGTCAAAGGACAAATGTTCATCAGTTTATCCTTGAGGGTGCCATTTACTCGCTTTACTACACCTGAAGACTGATAGCTACAATGAAATCTCTACCTGATCGCAAATTATCTGTAACACTTCATTCTTAAAGTATGCACCACGATCAGTCTCAATAGATGTCGGGAGGCCAAATCTTGGAATCAACTCCCCCCACAACAATTTGGCAACTGTAAGGCTATCTGCTCTCCTGGCGAGAAATTCTTCCACTAATTTAGAGAAAAGATACCTACTAAGATATATTTCAAACCAATACAATATGGCATTTTAATAAAGTCTGCCTGTAATCTTATAAATGGTCCTTCTGATTTGTCAATGTAATTCATGATTGTAACACGTTTTGCTCTTATTATTTAAATGACATATCAAGCTAAGACTACATATAGCCTTAGCAATATGTCGAAACGCACCCTTGGCGTACACCCTTCAAAACAGGAAAACGTGCTGAGAGATCCCCGTTCCTCCCGCACCTGACTTGGGCATAGTTACTAGTGTGAAGCCTAATTAAGATGTTCAATAAATAGGATGGGAGACCATCCATTATTGAAACTAATGCAGCTAAAGGCACATGTGCAAGCCTCATTGTTATGCCCATCATCACTTTGGTTTTTCTGTCTGGGGTACTTCTCATATTCATCAAAACATTGAAAGTGCCTAAGGTCACTCCGGACCAGTCAAAGGACAAATGTTCATCAGTTTATCCTTGAGGGTGCCATTTACTCGCTTTACTACACCTGAAGACTGATAGCTACAATGACATCTCTACCTGATCGCAAAAGCTATGCAAATTATCTGTAACACTTCATTCTTAAAGTATGCACCACGATCAGTCTCAATAGATGTCGGGAGGCCAAATCTTGGAATCAACTCCCCCCACAACAATTTGGCAACTGTAAGGCTATCTGCTCTCCTGGCGAGAAATTCTTCCACTAATTTAGAGAAAAGATACCTACTAAGATATATTTCAAACCAATACAATATGGCATTTTAATAAAGTCTGCCTGTAATCTTATAAATGGTCCATCTGATTTGTTAATGTAATTAATGATTGTAACACTTTTTGCTCTTATTATTTAAATGACATTTCAAGCTAAGACTACATATAGCCTTAGCAATATGTCGAAACCCTGTGTTCTCCCAGTATTTCTTGATATCATAACCAGACCAAGCCTTCCTGCACTTGTTTTATTATGCATATATTTACACGTGGGCTGAAAAATTTGAGTCTGGCAGGACAAACTTCTGTTCTGTTTTTACATAAAAATTTTGATGATTCTTTTTATAGCCCAATCTTTCACATTTTTGTTACTCATTTTCAGGAGTACCTTCCTGCAAGTCTCTCATTTCTCTCAAAGGTGTCTACATTGACTCCAGAAAGAACCAATTCACATTACTTGAACCCTGTGTAGTATCAATAGGAAGACTTTAATTTCCATTTGTTTGAATAATTGACCCTTCTTGCAAGGTGCAATAACTCGCCATCCGATCTGGTTATTTGATTCCCAAAGTAACCATTTCTTTGCCAGCATTATGGACTATGCATTTCACAACTGCCACTCCCTTTGGCTTTTAAATTGCCTTCAGAAAATCCAATATGCACATGCTATTTTTGATTTAAGCACCTGTAGATATTATGACCATAGTTGCCCATAATCATGAACAACAAAGAACCATAATGACTATCCTTATATATTGTCTAATTCAAATGCTCTGATAAGCAGCACGCTCTCGTTAAGGCCAGCAGTTCTGCCACTTGCACTGATGTCACATTTGGTAAGGAAGATGATTCAAGAGGCTCTGGAATGGAGCACACTGCATAGGTAGGTTTCAATCAACCATACGGCTCTCTCAAACAAGAATCATCACAATTAATGTTAAATCTGCGAGCTCCAAAGGGACTTCTTTTATGTCTGCTTTTGTTTTTTTGCATATTTCGATCGCTTCTATACATTTGAACTCCAATTCATCCTCAATTTCATGGCCATTGCCTTCACATTTGTCTGAAATTAGAAGCAGTGTTGTTGGATTCAGGATATTACACCTTTGAATGGAAATATTCTCTGCTGCAAGAATCGTTTGCTAATACCATGTCAACCTGCTGTTTGCTATGTGCTGTGCTCTTGTTCTTGTCAAAAGAATCTCAACAGAATATGGGACAAGCACAAATAAAATATGACCCATCACAATTATTTTAGTTTGTCCGTTGCCAGACAAGCAGCTGTAACCAATTTCAAACAGCTTGGAAGGCTTACAGCTACTGGATCCAACTCACCTGAGATATACGCTACTGGAAACATTAGTCCTCCACATTTTTGGGTGAGAATTGAAAGTACACATCCATCTTTTTCATGGCAGACTAGGTAAAATATCATAATGTAATCAGGCATCCTGCTTGTGGGCACAGAACACAAACTCTCTTTCAATTTCTTTGATACATCAAGACACTCATCATCAAATGATACTGGATCTTGTACATCAATACAACGTTAGCCTTACCAAAGGCTTCGCAATCTGGGAAATGTTTGGCATCCACTGTCCACACTACCCAACAATTCCAAGAAACATCTGAACCTTCCTCTGGGAAGTCAGGGGGCTCAATTTCAGAATTACAAAAACATGTTCTTTTGAGACATTCCTCAGACCTTTTTTAATATGGTGTCAGAGATAAACAACTTCTTTTTCATAATACTTCATTTTTGTCGGGGAGACTAAATGCCAATTTTTCGCCAAATGATTCAGCAATGCAGTCATATCTATTTTGCAGTCCTATTTTGTTTAAGATGCTATTAGCAAATCATCAATGTATTGGTCTAGGAGGACAGAATTACCTGCCAGTTTTAGAGTCTCTAAATCCTTCTTCAGTATTTGGGAGAAAGTTGAAGGACTCCCTGTATAGTCTTGTGGAATTCTGAACCACACAAGAACTTTATTTAAAAATGGGAATGCAAAGAAGAACTATGAATCCTCATTCAATTTTTAATTGAAAAGAAAAGTTGGCACAAGGGTATGACTGTATACTATTCTTGTTATGATGGAATTTGAAACAAAATTACTACCTGCTCAGCTTTTTAATTCCCATCACCAGAGAACTGCAAGGACTACCAAGCAGTTCTGAGAGAATTCCCTGCTCAATCTTTTTCTCAATCACTGGTTTCGTTCCCTCTTCGGTCTCTTTTCTGAGCCTGTACTGAAATATTGCATCTGGTTTAATCTGAGGGCCTAACTTATGAGTTCTTGCCATAGAGCAGAGCCGCGGGCCTTCCTTCTGTGCTGCCCTATGGCAAAAGAAAAGGGCTGCAATGTGCCGTATCTATCATATACGACGTATTCCTGCCCTTTACCCCTGCACTGGCACACAATGGGCTGCTGTGCACCAATGCAGGCATATTTGCACCATGGTGTTGCTGGGATGATTATTTTAGTGCAGAAAGGGAAACCTTCCCACACAAGCACAAGAGGCTTTTTCCTCTTTGTATGTGTCCTGCAGAATGGAGCACACATAGAAAAAGGAAAAACAAGAAGTGAAATTTTAGGATATAAAGATATTTCTCCACGTCGTGCCTCCCTTATGCCTCCCTGGGGGGTGTATGTTTTTGGACCTGCCTCAGAGGTATAATTTCATGTAAATGTGGGGCATTGTCAAAAAGTAATGGATGTTGCTGGGAACACCCCCAGCAACACTCATTTTACGCCCCTTTACTGCATAAAACTATATTAAAGGGAACGATATTTAATAGGCAGCATTAAGCCCAAAAAAGTGTCTTAGTGCTGCCTGGTAAATATGGAGCAGGCTTGTGCGCCACCGGGGCATCACAAAAAGTGACGCACCGGCTGTGCAAGGGTTTTTTACTGGTTACGCGCTTTAAATCAATCGAATATCCATTCCGGTAAAGTTCCATACCCCTTCATCAACTGTATGTCTTAAATCCAGAGGTAACTGTTCTTTTGTCAAAACTGGGTACATCTCAACTCTTGTGTCTTTTGAACAAAATTTAAAAACTGACCCTCATTCTGCATTTCAAGTGCAACACCATCCGGTGTAAAGTATATAACGCAGTTCATCTTTCAAAGAAGGTCACTTCTAAATAAGTTCACTGTGCTTGCTTTGCACAATATAAACTGATGTTTATTCTTCATCTGTCCTATTTTGACTGGAACATCTACTGTAATCTGGTTAACAATATGTTTATTGTTGATCCCTACATCTTGAAGTTCTCTTCCCGAGAGGGGTAGGTTTGGGGCTTCCACAGAATGAACTGTAGAACGGGTAGCCCCTGTATCAATCAGAAATAAAACAAATTGTCCATTGACGTTCCCTTCAAGTTATGGGCCAGTTTGGTCTACCTTTAGGACTGTTCCAAGCAAGCAATCCTCCTCCCACCTCAGGCACCATCATTGTGAACTGCTTCCTGCCATCTCATCATTAGAATCATAGTATTCTGTTGGTATCCTGCTTTAACTGGCATTTTATTTCTCATGTTCTGTTGCATTACTGGGGCTGTTGGTATTGACATTTGAAGTTTTACTGATCTGTACGTTCTGCCCTGAATTTTGCATGTTTAACATAACATTACCTTGCATTGTGTGTGCTGAATTTGCTCTGAATTCTCCTGAATCCTCTTAGGATTCTGTCTACATACTATGTTCTAGTGCTCGATTCTCTCACAAAAATGACAGGCTGTATTCTTTTTCAACATTTCAACAGTTCCAATCATTCCATCTCGTATACCCGCTTGTAACACATGATTCATTCCATTTATTCGATTCTGCACAAAATTCATATTTGATTCCTTGTTGCTTTCTCAAACTGTTTTGTCTGAGCAATCACAACATTTTCCTTTAACTTCTTTTGACTTTTCTCAAAATAAACCCTACTATTTTATGCCAACATCAAGATTAATCAATGCCCTTTGCCGACCAGCACAACTCACTCTGTTTAATATGATTATTAATCTCTGATTTTAGTCCATTCGCAACTGTACTGGGTTTCTTAAGAACCTGCATTACCTCTCATAATGAGAGTGCATCGATCTTTGGGTTCCTGTGTTGTTCTTAAAAACTTTTCTCAATTTATATCCTTTTCTGAAATTAATATTTACAAATACTCAATCACAGCTTTGTATTAGTCTGTTAAATGCTGCTGGAGCATTGTTAGGATCAAGTATAGCTGGTTCTTGTGCTAACCTTGCAACAACTCTCCAACCACAAATTTCCAGGGACAACAATCTCATACAATGTGTTTAAATTAGCCCCTAACATTGGGCAAATGTGTATCAACTTATGGTTCTCTGCATACCACTTTGCTGGATCGTCTCACAATTTTGTAAAGTTATGCATAAAAGCATAGATATCAGCCCTTGTCCATGGGACTTGCACAATATTCCCTCCATGGACTTCCCTTAAATGGAAACCTATCACTGAATTTGTCCCCACTACCGAATCACTTGCAATATTCCTTGTCCTCATTGCCTTTCCTTCTTTTTATTCGCTCTCCCTTTTTTCCATATTTTCCCGATTTCTTCAAGTCATTCCAATCTCGTGTTTTGTCAATTAAATCTTTAATTTGAGTCCTCAAAGTAATGAAGGCCATCTCCTTGATCTCATCATGTTATTAAATCAATTTTATAATTTTGTTTTACATTTTTCATTTGATTAATGTCAGCTTCTAATTCATCGGCCAATTCTTTCAATTTGTCATGTGCTTCTTTAGCTCATCTAGCTGCTTTTTTTTTATCAAACACCTCATTTCATCAGCATTACATGTCAATGATCTGTTAAGAACCACATTTCTATGAACATTTCTCCAAATTCTATTTTTAAAATTCTTTATACAGGCTTCTTTCGGTGGTGACTCTACTACCACTGTTCTTTCAGGGATAGCCTGAGCCTCATCCAATTGTGCCCCGCTAGTACTTGGTATCGCCATTGTGACTGAAACTCCTGTCGTGGCACATGGCACATGGTACAACTCTAGTAGAAGCTTATACTGTTGCTGTGTCTCCCCCTACAGCCCTATCAACAGTGCTTAATTTGTAAAACAAAAACAAAGTACCAGAGCCCATGTTAGGCGGCCATTTCTACTTGCACCGCCCATTGCTGCGGTCAGCACTGCCAATTACTATGATAGTACAAGTAATAATCATCACTCTCCCATAAGAGTGGCAGTTCTGACTATTCCAGTCCCCCCAAAGCTATAAAAAGTGCTTTGGTGGCAGGTATTGCATTTTTTATTTTATTGAATTGATAAACAATTGTTGTTGTGCTCGTCTCTACATGAGACTAACAGTACCACTGTGTGGCAGACTGTCATAGGTGCCAATTTTGACAATTAAGTGATGGTGCCAAGCACCGGAAACCACCGGCTAAAATGAAGCACAGCTTATTAAACCCGATAGCAGTCTGCGTTGTTTCCAGTGTTCTATCTGTATATGGAGAAGGATCTGAACTCACCAGCTCATTTATGAAGTTGTCGTCATCATCATCTAACTCTTCAATCTCTTTTTTGTTTTTCTCTTTATCCTACTCCTTTCCATTAACCATAGCAGGACATTTTTTAACACATTTCAGAAGACCTCCTTCCAACCTTTCTCTTGGTGATCTAATTTGCCTTCCAGCCAACTTGTAAATGATTTCTTTATGATTCTTTCTTTTTTGTACCTCTCCTTCTCAGCTACCATGCTGTTCCATGTATTAAGCACCTCAAACTGTGTAGGTCTAGGCATTTGTCTCATATTGTAAATGGGTTGTCCCAGAAAACCTAGCTTTTTAATGTGAAAAGTACCCTCCATTGGAAATTGTAAAGCCTAATCATGTGCTGTGTATATATTCCATTCAGAAATATGTATGTATGTATGTATTGGCATTTATATAGCGCACTACTTACCCGTAGGGTCCCAAGGCATTTCGAACGCTGCGAAACCCTTCCTGGCTTCCCTGAGAGATGGTCCCTTAATGGGTATCTCCAGGGTGAGACCAGGCATCCCCGGCGGTCTGGTGGGGCCGTTAGTGAAGATGAGGCAAGCTAATGCCCAGAGTTGCCGAGTGTGATCGCTGATCAGAGTGGGCACCGAGGCGAGAGAATTATCGAGTCCGCTGAAATCCGAGCACAATTATAATACCCGACCTCTACCATCATTTCATATGCTGGTGTTCCCTGGCTCTGCAATTTCTAGCCCATTCTAGTTATAGCATCCTTAGGTTTGGATTTTGAGAATATACCACCCACGTTTTACAATTAAACAAAGTCAAAATAACTCTAAAATCACAACCTATCACAATACACGAACCTAGCAAACAACAACTAATAACAGAGCGGCTCTGTCGAAGGTCAATCTATTACAGTGTGACTGTGCCTGCCAGCAACCAATCAAAGCACAGCTTTGACGTGATATCTCACTAATCCCAGTGTGGCCCCTGGCTAAACAACCAATCACAGCACGATTATCTATGGGAACAGAAAACCAATAACAGAACCATATTAAACTAGTTAAATCATTAACCCCTTGGGCGTTATGAATTTTCGCCCAGTGCAGCCGTTTTAATCAGTGGGCGGGATTCAAATGAATCCCAGCCGTCCTATGCACACGCCCACCGGGCCGTCCGAAGCACACAAGGGGTTAAACCCTTTGTCTGTTTACCGTGGAGAGGCAATAAAGTCAGCATACTAAGTAACACAACTCATTTGAAACTGTAGAAACTTACATTCAAGCAAATATGAAGTAAACTGTATCAGAAACTAAAATGAATAACACACTGCCCGCAAACGTTCTCTCAGAAGGCAAATTCTGACCAGGAGAAATGTACTTCTAAGTCAATGTTCTCCACCCCGTGCTCTCTTGGTAAGCACAATAACCCAAGTTGAACTTTCATTCCTGAAAAGGAAAACTGTTAATGCAGAGTCCCTATAGATGTGTACGCAGTGCCTAGTTCTACACACCACAATACAGACAAAATAATCAAAACCTCCAGATCTTGGATTTTCCATTAAACCATTAACCAACTCAGGTCTAACCCAATGAAAAACTTGACTTCAAATTGGTTTACAAATATGAGTAATAAATCAACATGCCAGTAATCAGTCCATTAACTGACCTCTCGATCATCATCATAGATCTGAGAAACTCAGCACTTTAACAAAGAACCATCACCACAGACTCATACTCCAAAATACTCTCACAAACTCAAGTTTTCCCTGTTCATACTTACACTCCAAGTTAATTCTGGAACACACAGCGTTACAGCTAGTCACCCCACAGGAGGCCCTGACAACGAAAACTTTCTCAAAACTTTTTTATCCTTCATATATGCATTGAGCGCTAAAAACCTACAAAAAAAATGTTGTGGACCCCTTAAAGGGGAGGTGTTCTGACACAAACCCTCCTCTGCTACCAACATTGTGGAAGTTGAACCCTACAAATCATCTGAACCTCAATAATTTGACAACCCGATTTAATCCTTGGCAGTTCAGATCCAAGATCTCTTGTTGATCTTGCAGTAAGAGACTACACTACTCATCAATAACACATCAATTTAGCAGAGTAAAAAAAACAGAATAATATTGAGAGCCATTAATAACTAAGTTTTAGATCGAAAATAGGGGAAAATTAATGTATTACAGAATTGTTAATAAGAACGATACAGAGTAATGTATTAACCTGCCACGAAGACCCAGAAATACAGAATCGTAAATCATAGCAACATTTTTATTTAAATAGATCTGGGAACATTTTAAGTTTCAAACTTATAAAGAGTACTGACAGCCACCCATGAGAGGAAAAGTCTCAAAACAAACTGACAGAGTTTCGGGAGGAAAATGATAAGTCACTCACAAATCCTCAAAACCAGGGGGGTTTATTCACAATTCATGCTAAAAAAAGAATAAAAAACATTGTAAATTCATCATGGTATGATCAAGGTTAAGTTGCATTGACAAATTAATTGTATTGACACAATAATGAAGTTCTTAGCACTAACCCTTTTCTTTAGGTAAGAGAATTATTCTGCTTGCTGTCTCAGCAACTGTACTCCGGAGATGTGCAACATAATATGAAACATATGTTGGAAAGCTTTATTCACAAAACCTGCTTTCTAATACAGTCGTCCACAGTGACGTCATATCCTTTTTTTTGCTCCACAGAAGTAGAAGAGTGATTGCTTTCAGTGGGTCACTGAATGGACAGGGGAATGGGCCGGAGCAAGATAAGCAGAACACCAGAAACTGAATCCAGTTTAAAATAAATGGTGTCTCACACAAAAATATGGCATACCTAGTTTACTTTATTAATCAAATTTGTAAGCAAGATAATCAACTTATTTCACGTGCAACATCATAAATGTATCGGTTACAACTCTATGCATCATTAAGTCATTATTTTGCACAAGTAATTTTCACACCAAATTGCACGTCAGAACAAACGTTGACATTCTCCATAGCAATTATGCAAAAATTGTCCCTGCAGCGGTGACGATTGTCCCTGAAAGATCAACATCAAGCTCAATCGGTTTAAAGTTTCACCTCTGAGCACTTATTTATCTCAATCTACATTCCTACATACTAAGTCCAGTCACCTCAGGTTTTCAATTTGTAGCTGCAGCCAACTGCTGTTCCCTTCAAGAATTAAATGTATGCAGACTACTCAAAAACATGCTAACACATTAATCAATGCAGTGTTGGCACATCTTGGGGACTACACATTTCTGTTTCCCCTCAAACTGCATGAGGTGCAACTAGCTATGCCCTAGCTCTCTAAAAGCTAGATCTTACTGGTTCCTAAATTAAATCAACCCTGCTACCGTAAATTAATGAGACAAGCCTCTTAGGCAGCTTCCAACCCCTGAAAGAAATATGGAGAACCCATTCATTGTTTTTCTAGGTTTTTGTTGTTGTGGCCATGCAACCAAAAGGTAGTATGCACTGGAAACCCCATTGTGGCACTGAACACCAACATGCTACATTATCACAACCAAGATTCACATGAACACCACTTTGAGAAGAAAACTATAAATAGAACTACAAAAGAGCCTGATCACACCTCACTGAGAACTGTTATGTAGCATTTCCTGATAAGGCAGACCTATATGAGCAACTCTGCAGGCTTCGGATAGCTTCATCACATGTGAAAGCAAAGCATTGCCAGCACTAAAATAGCAGCTTCCCTCATACATACATCACATGGGCAACAGACACAAAGCACAAATGTCAAAAAGAAACCCTAAAATAAAGAGTTTGGATTTCATGTGCTAACGCATGCAAATTGTGTTTTGCATGTCTGTGTTTATAAGTTTTAGAACACGAAAGTCAGACTATTGGCTATGTCAGTGCTTATTCATTTTCCCAGTGGGAAAAATATGGGTGCTGCTGAAGTCCCTATCTTTCTAATAGTCGTCGTTTTGATTGCTGTTCCTATTGTGGTGACAAGAATTGTCGCTGCGATTGTCCCTGTTGTTGTGGCAGCTGTTACTGTTGATATTGATCTTGCTGTGGTTACAGATGTCAGAGCTGTTATCCCTGCCTTGCTAAAAGCTAGTTTTGCTGCTCTTGGCCCCGTCCTAGTGGGAGCTGTGGTGCCCCTTGCAACCCTGCTCTGGTCACTATACTTGCACAAGCTGTGGTTGCTACTATTTTAATAGTTCTTTCTACAGCTGTCCCTTCTGTGGTAGTAGATGTGGTTACTGAGCTTGTTGCTGTGGCTCTTGCTGTTGTGGCACCTAATGTTGCGGTATACACCCGTTACAACGCATCTTTTACTCCGCACTACCATTACAACGCGACTTTTACAACGCATACCATTACAACGCATTGCGCTGGGGGGCGCTCTAGGATAGGGAATAAGTATAATTTACTATCCAACACCTTCCCTAGGGTCCACGGGGACTGGAGTTAGAATAGTAAATTATACTTACCACTATCCAGCACCTCAAAGCGCTATGCGTTGTAATGGTATGCGTTGTAATGGTCGCGTTGTAACGGTAGGTAGTTGTAATAGTATGCGTTGTAACATGGTACATCCAATGTTGCTGCTGTTGTGACAGCTGTGTCACTATTATTTTCCCTGCTTTAGTTACAAGTGTGGCCACTGCTGTTGTCCCTATTGTGTTCGTTACTGCTGTTGTTATAGCGGAGTGCAATATGTTGCACTGCTTTGTTCCCTAATGTGCTTGAAACGATTGCTAAGCCGTTGTTACTACTGTAGTGGTGGATGTGCTTGTCAGAGGCAAGGTATCACTAGCCTGTAGATTTGAATCAAACTGCAAGAACAACATGGAACCCCGTCGGCTCTTCACTGTCGACAGTGCTGAACATGTCCATAACTGTGCTTGAAACTGTCTGTGAAGATGGTTAGGGTAAGTGAAAGGGGTCCAGAGGGAAAGTAAGAGATTAGGTTAGTGTTGGCGTATCAGTAGAAAAGAGGTTTAGGATTGGAAGAAAGAAGAGTGTTGGCAAAATGAACGTTACCTATCCTTTTTTCAGGGACGGCTCCTCCTTTGGAGCGGAAGAGCATCGCCCAACTTAAATCCCCTCCCCAAGACCCGTGGTGAAAAATAAAATGGTAATTTATTACCATTTTATTTTTCATCCCGAGGCGAGTGTCAGGACGGGGGTGGGTACGCTGCTGAGTAACATCAATAAAGAGGAAGGTGGGCTGGTATTGCACTGTTTAAAGTGCGCATGTCTTTTTGGCCTGTCGTCTTGCGACGGCCAGCCATATATGCGCACTTTACACCTCTCAACCAAGCTGGCTTAAGACAGCTGGGTTGGGAGTTAGTGCAGGTCTCCAGTGTGCTGTGGCACACCGAATGAGGCTGCTGCCTCCAATCAGGGCGTTGCTCACTTACTGCATGTGAGCAGCAACAGGGTTGGGCAAGGGAGTTCCACTATTCGGTTTCACTATACGGTTCCAGTTTTTGGTTGAAGAAAAGTCTGGAGCATGGGCATGGCACTAGGTACCTTTTTTAATAACATTTTGCATGCGTGTGCCTCCTCCCTACCCCTCCCAGCAGATGACAGCCGGGAAACATCCTTTACGACGCAACTTTTACCACGCAGTACCTTTACAACGCAGGTTTTTCAACGCAAGTCATTACAACGACTTGCGCTGGGGGGCGCTCTAGGATAGGTAATAGTTTAATTTACTATCACAGAAACTGAACCCGGTACGTTGGAACAGGGAGGCCGAATCGCGATTATCAGGAGACGCAGCCGCTCCTCAAAAAAAACTTACTTTTTCTACAAACGATCAAATAAATAATAAGGGTGACTCTCATTGAAGAAAAGAGCACCTTATAACTGCAAACGTACCCACAATCATTTACGGTGGTTCCAACGTGCCGCATTGACGGTTTTTACCTATCTTTAAGGCTCAAGACAGAACGAGTCAAAAGAAGATAAATCAAACTGTGGAATTCTTTGAAATTGATTAATTAAATCCTGACAAGTTTTCTACAAGATTTCAAATCGAGAATGTCTTTGTCCTGATGAAGGTGATACGATAAGCAAACACCGAAACGCTGCGTCGACTGTTTTTAACTGCTTTTTAACTTAATTTGTGATTTATTTGCATATTGTGATTTTACATTATGTTTTTATGTTTTAACCAATCAAATTCTTGTTCACTTAGAGTGTAACCCGAAGGGAGGAATTTAATAAATATAATTTCTTTTTTAATGAATCTGACTTTGATATCTAGTAATTAGTGACACTTGCCCTAATGTTTTGAGTCGTTTATATAATTTGTATATCGTAGAACTTTGATAATAGCACTGAAAGAAATACTACATTTGTCTGCAGTTCTCTTCCCTAGTTCCAAAGGATATTTCCATTGCGATACAACAGGGCTTAAGATTCTTTGTTTAATTTACTATCCAACACCTTCCCTACTATCCACGGGGACTGGAGTTGGAATAGTAAATTAAACTATTCACTATCCAGCACCCCCCAACGCAAGTCGTTGTAACGACTTGTGTTGAAAAACCTGCATTGTAAAGGCATGCGTGGTAAAAGCATCCGTTGTAACAACGTACATCCATGCCAGCCACCACTGTCTTTTTTCAGCGTGGAGGTGTGACTTACTCCTGGTAATTTAAGAGTAAGTGAAGAGTAAGTCATATCTCCTCATTGAAAAACGTTGTGACTCGGGTCCACCGAGATCACCTTTTTGCGGCCTATTCAAAAAGGCACTTTGAAGTACATGAAATAGTACCACTTTAGTATTCTTTGACACACACTAAGCCTTTGCGACCTGGCCTGAAAACATGTAAAATGGTTATATTCAGTGTAAAATTCAGGGATTTTTTTAATATAATAAGTACAAATAGAAAGAACAGTGCCCCGTTTGCAATTTTAAAATTAAGGACTCAAGCATTTGGGCCTGATTCACAAAAGTATGTAAGAGTACATATAAGAGTACTCCTGCACTACTACTTTCAGGGCCAGACTGGGAACCGAAACCGGCCCTGGCAAACTGCTCGGCCAGCCCCCTGGGTGGGTGGTGGGGGTTGTTCAGCCGAGCTGTTTGCTAGGGCCAGTTTCGGCCGATTTTGTTACAGGGGACCGATATTGCCATCCCCCGGTAATAAAAACGGCTCCCAGGGGCTTAGAAGCGGCCCCCACCCTGGCAGTCCACTTGGGAAATGCCTGGTACCTGCTATGGCCAGTCCGACCTTGACTACTTCCCATACTCATAAATGCATTTGTGAATTATGTTTTGTTTTGTATCTCTATTAAGCCATTTGGTAAACATTCCCTGTTAGAAAGTGTTTGGTAAGTTATATGACATTAAAACATTTGTATGGCACGTACTACCAGTGTAAAGGTGACATCGTGCATTCTCAAACTAGACGCCTTTGGGGGGCCCTGGGAATGCTATCTTAAAATAATTGTGTTTGTTGTTTGTTGAAGATTGTTGTACTTTCATTTTTTTTCCTTTTTCTGAAATTATAGGCAAATGTAAGGATAATTTGACTTTACACTCAGCATTGTAGCAATTTTATGATATGTTACATATTCCCACGCAATTCTTTAGGGTGAAATACGCTGCAATATTCGAAATTAAACCGTCTTTAGTCTCTAAGTGTTGCTTCCAGGGAAACAGGCGAAACGCCCGGCGGGGGACCGATGTTGTAAATTAGATTTACAGTTTGAAAGTAGATGACGCAGTATGCATTTATGCCAGGGCCTCCTACATTAATGGCCTCACGTGCTTAATTGGCAGGGAGGGAGATGGCCCTCGTGTCTCCATACCTGCAGAAAGAGATGACTTCAAAGGGTCCACAACATTACACGCAGAATAGACCCTTCTCTGAGGCCCTTTTAAAAAGCTCCTCTCCATACATTATTAACACCTTTCAGTACCGCGCGGCACCTTAATTACGTTTCTAGGCTGTTTAAGCATGTTATAGACTAATGATTTTAAACATTTAATTTAAAGAGGGATCATATCTTTCTGCATATTGTCTGCCAAAGATTGTAATGTAAAGATTGTAATGTAAACTAAAGAGTTATCACAGAACAGCAATACATCTTGCTTTTGTTAACGTTCAGTTCCATAAAGGACAGTGTACTGTCAAAATCACAGCCTGGCTTTCACCTTCCTTTCCAATCCATTAAGCTTTAGCAATGATGACCTTTGTTACTTTAGATGTATTTGATTGGGTGTTTGGTTACCTCCAGGCTTCTAGACGCTACATAGCCACAAGAAGAGCAAAACAAATGTCACTGGAGTGTTATTTAGGGATATTTTCTGAATCGCTTTATCTGATTTGCTTGTCGGGTGGTCATAGCTGTACATGTGCAGGCTGTTGTACAGACATTTGGGATTCTCAAGATCTTGATCAGAAAATGTGCAGCAGAATGTAGATTTCCCGATGGTACATGGTTCTTTGCTTCACCTTTGCACGGAAAACTGAACCATAATTGGAAAAATTACTGTGTAACACACAGAGTATGCTAATTTGAGTGTGATCTGCTGCTGGGAATTAGTTCAAAGATCCAAGACTGCACTGATGTGTTCTCTGCAGGAGAGTGGTCCATGGTACAAGAAGTGCTGCTGCATTTCAGAGCTGTCTTCTCATGTGTACTCTTCACTTTCTCAATAACCCACTTGACATTTGGGAGAAGACCATGCATAAATATATTTCAATGAAGAGAACATTCTCTACCACCTTCATATGCTTCTGTCCACCCAGGCATAAGTCAAAGGCTTCAGATAGACTTCTTAATATATCGTAAGTGCAGACCCATATAAAATAGCAGTGACACACTCTGTCTGGCATTGTGACCCCGTCTGAAGACCACCACAAGTTGTTGAAGATGCTGAATGATGTGAACAGGACTATAGATGGGCACTGGAACCTTGCTCCTAACCTTTACCCTTAGTCTGCAGTACAGTCTCCTTGTATCCTCAATTTTCTTCAAGACGTATATAAGCCATCTTAAGACCCAGATACAAGTTGTACATTGTTTTAGAGTGCGGACAAAGCAGAACAACATATACAGTCTTCTTTGCTTTTGGAGAATCAATAATTGGCCAAAGGCTCAAAACGCTGATTGGATGGCCAATTCTTAATTAAATTAAAACCCCTGAGAATTGAGCATTGCGAACATGACTTCAAAGACTGTAGATGAACCATTGAGATCATAACCCTTCTCATCATACAATATTAGAGTGGATGAAATCATAGAGGTAAAAATGCCTGGTGTAGATTACTGATGACATAATTTTCTCAAGCCAGTGTAGTGTATTTTTTATCATCTTCACCACCTCAGGAAAACTAAACAGCTATATTATCCGATGATCCATTCAATTAATTTTTAGATCGCTAAATCAATAATTGAAAAAATCAACAGTCCCCAGTGTAACTCTTTCTGCGCTGCATGCTTGTTAGAACTTGGCAGCAAAGCAGAAGAGGGATGTAATCAGATGCGAACCTAGCGCTGGGGTTTTTCAGTATTGGTCTACAATGTTGTGATCCAGGTTAGATTTTCGCAATAACACCTGACTATGCAAATGATTGTCATTTTCACTCACTGCATCTTGATAATTTAGCAAGGATTGATCACTCACGATCATTGTTGTACACCCTCCCTTAATAGCTTATATATTTGGTTTAGGATATTTAATTTAGTCCTTAGACAATTTGCAAAAAAGGTGCAACATATATGGCATTTGGGGAGAATTGCAGAGTTCTAGACAAAGAGCTCTCTATGTTGTCTGAGCCAGATCCGTGGGTGTGCGGGGGTACTGGCAGGGCTAAACACCCCCATAATAATAATTGGCACCCTGAATGCTAGTGTCAGCAGTCTAGAGATTGCTTTCAAAACAAAAAAAGTTTAGCTCACTTTATCACTTCCTTGATCACTGAATGCATTCAGCATGCAAGCTAAAATGAAAGGCCCGCAGTGAGCATTTTAAAACAAACTTCAAACCAGTCAAATGAACAGTGAAAGGACTCCAGCACCATAGTTTATAAAACATAGCATGATGTGGGGCATAAGCGTAATGTTGCATGAGTGACAGCAATGTATGCATTAGTGAAGTGCATATTTTACTCGTCGAAGCTCCCTTTTTTGAAGTTATTCTTCGTAAGACACTCATTGCCTCCTTCCATTTTTAGGTCAAGCCTACCAAACAGCACACACTCTCTGGCTTGAAAAGACCTATAGTGGCCATACCAAGTACCTACAGTAGGCTTACAGCCCACCCATTGCTTAACATTGGTTTGCTTTATTGACACTCTTTTTTGCATGCTTCTTATTCCATGGTATTCTATGTCCATCTTGTGTTTGCACCTCTCCTAGATTATATCCTTTTTGCCTTACTTGGCTTGACTGATTTGTATCCTTCCACTGCTCACTTTAAAAAAAAAACATTTCTTTGTTAAGATTTGCAATGTACAGTGATAAATGAAATAATCATTGTTATATATGTCTTCAAATCTCCCAAGAAGAAAGTATCTTTAATCATAAAATTACAATTCAAAACTATAACAACAGGTACAGAGCAGCCGCGGTCGGTAGTGGGAGTGCCTGCCGGGCAGTGACGTGGGGAGGGGCAGGGTGAGGGGTAGTAATCTATGTATTACGGACGTTTGCAGGTAAGCAAACATATAAATAAATAAAATGAATTTTGTTGCATGCACTGCATCACCAAATGCGATGCAGTGCGCAACCAAATTGTTTTATTTATTTATATGTTTACTTACCTGTAAACGTCTGTAATCCATAGATTACTACCCCCACCCTGCCCCCCCCCTCCCCACGTCACCGCCCAGCAGGTACTCCCACTACTGATCGCGGCTGGTAGAAGAATTAGTTCATCATATTCAATAGATGGTTTTGCCATCGAGTTCTTTCAGTCAGCTTATTTCACAATCCTTTACGTATGGCAAATAATTTTTCTATCTAAGCAATGCTGTTTATCGTATTGTCATAGAATAGTTAGTAATTATGTTGCCTTTACATCGGTTCAGTTCCCACAGATATTCAATCGGAGCATAGGTCTAGTCTAGTTTTAATCCTATACTCATGCAGTGCACCATCTCCATCTCCCCGATGTTGTATTGCAATAAGGGGAGGGGCTGTCCGTCACATACCAATGCAACTTAACAATATCACTCGTACTTGTGTCACACTGCGTCAGCAATGGGGGGGGGGGCGGCAGGCATCAGTGTTCGCCTAAGGGATATGTCTGTAGATAGGTTTTCAGTGGTTGCCAAACATCGCATGGGCGTGCGGTCGGAGGCTGCAGCGTGGCATATATTTTGCTTGTGGTGTTGCAATATATGAGGTCTCTTATCCAGGACTTCACCATTGGGACTTGCGTTCTACCCCAGTACAAGGAAACCAGTCTTTTTGCCATTAATAGAGCTATTGCACTGAAATGTTGTATACTTTTTTTAAGGGGCTTTATGTATACCAGCAACGCCATTGGTGGTGTTGGTTGGAGCGCATGTTCTACCATCAATGACAATTGCTTAAAGACCTTCCTCCAATATTCCTGAATCAATCTACAGCTCCTAGCCAAATGTGCAAGATCAGCGCTTTCTGCCACGCATCTAGCACATACCTTTGAGGTATTGAGATCGATCTTAGCTCATAAGTATGGTGTAATATATGCACGGTGTAGGCATTTAAAATGTTACAGTTTATGATGATGGTTACCTGACACATATCGTGTTGTCCACAGCAATATGCCCATATATTATCTGCTAATGGCATTTCCAAATCTTGTTCCCAAGCCAAGCATGCTTTTGCACCAATTATGGGTCTGAGCCTTAGGGACAGATGATATAATCACAACACCAAATGTGTCCCATCCGGCGAAGTTATCAGCAGAGCGAGTGGGGGGAAATCCGGGTGATCGGTCGCCGCCACCGGGAGCGCTCCCGCCAACGAGCTTCGTACCCTGTGCAGAAGAAATCTGTCCATGTATGTTACATCGCCGCAATGTTGCAAGTCTCCGACGTTTCGCAATTGTGAGTCCCCAAAGAAAGCCCCACAGTATGTAAAGCATGTCTGCTAAGAGTCTGTTTAGTAAGGGTATCCATCGTAGGGGGGATCCAGGGATTGTCAGCTAGGGGTGTGTGTGCGGAATATAAAGAATCGGCATGCAAATACCGACACAATTTGGACCATGCCCAACAAGCTGTGGACACTGTTTGTAATCCAGTGGGGTTGTGGGGGAGACCCTGCGGTAATATATTTCGGAGTGGGTTAGGAAATACTTGAGACCGCTATGGCTTTAAAAATTGGAGTTGGACATCTGGGTGGTACCAATAATACATAAAGTGCACCTGTGCGACAAGATAAGATAAGTAAAAATGGGGGACCCCAAAGCCACCTCGCTCATATGGCATGACGAGGGTGTGCCATCTGATGCGTGGCTGTTTCCCAGCCCTTACGAGTCGGAGCAGTAAGGATCGTAAAGTGTCAAAGAACTTCAGGGTGTGCTCGATGGTAATATTTTAAAAGAGTTAAATAAAACATAGGAGTACCACCATTGTTGTAACGGCTATTCTCCCAGCCAGAGAAAGAGGAAGTTTAAACCATCATTCGATTTGTGTTGCAAGTTTATCGATAGCCGGTCCATAGTTGAGGCGAATCACCTCTGGTGCCTTGCAGTGTAAGTATATTCCCAAATATTTTGGAGGGTCTATGCATCATCTAAACAGGAACTCAACATCAGCATTAGTGGTGGCCAGTGTCAGCACAAAGATCTCTGACTTCGTCCAGTTGACTGTAAAACCAGAGTATGTCCCAAATCTGATCACCTCTCATTGGTAAGGGAAGCCTATATCTTGGGTTCATTGATCTCAAGACGGCTTTCGACTTGGTCCCACGTGCAAAGCTATGGTTGGTGCTACAGGACATGGGTATTCCCCCCTACATTCTATCACTTTTAATTTGCCTCCATGAGGATACTTACGCACAAGTTAGATGGGGGGAACAAGGGCAAACCACGGAGAGGATACCAGTAAACAAGGGTGTCCGCCAAGTTTGCGTATTGGCTCCCACACTTTTTTCACTCTATGTGAATGGTGTGGTCGATTTTTTGAGCCAAGTTCCAGCTGACGCTCCAACCCTGGCGGGGGAAAAAATTGCCACCCTTCTTTTTGTGGACGATACCCTTCTAATTTCAAAAACTCCGATGGGTCTCCAAAAACTCCTTACCCGTTTTCAATATTTTTGTTCAGCAAGGGGTCTTTCTATAAACATTTCCAAGACTAAGTTCATGGCTTTTAACCCTGGGAACCATTTTAGACCTAAACTCGCACTTAATGGCTCTCTTCTTGAGCGAGTTCACTTTTTTGATTATCTGGGGATTAGGCTCTCAGATAAAATGCTATGGGGGCCCCATCTGAGTAAGATGCTTTTAAACCATAAGCGGGTCGCGCGAGCTATCTCTAGAGAGCAACGTTCTTCCTCATGAAGATTAATTACCCCGGCTTTGGTCGTATATGAAGGCAAAGCGGTGACTTCGGCAACCTATGGTGCCGAACTCTGAGGTTTTGAAAAAATAGCAGAGATTCAAAGATCTGAGAATACATTTATCAGAGACTTGGTCTCTGCTCCTATTTAGACTCCATTACAACCCTTGTTCCTTGACATAGGCAGACGCCCGATCAGTGAGGTGACCAGACTCCGTCCCCTCTTGTATTGGGCTAGACTAAGGCGCACCCCTGAATCGACACATTATGCGGCTGGCCTTTCTGAGCTGATCACCCTGGACTTTAACTAAAGGGTCAAATGGCTAAGGGATTTGAAGGACCTCATGTTTAAATTGGGCCTAGGCGAATCTTGGGAGAATCAGGCCCCTTTGACTAAGGCAGAGCTAAAAAAGACTTACTGGAACTGGGTTAATCACCAGCTTCTACAACACCCTAGGCTTGGGAGATTAATTGATGAATTTCTCCTCCACAAACAAGTAGGTTATCAGGAGCCATACCTAGATTTTATTAGAATCCCTAGAGATAGGACAATTTACATGCAGTTCCGATTTGGGTCCCTAATTCTAAATTTCACGCTTGCACAATGGGGGCCAAATAAATACACCTCAGGCCATTGTCCGTGCTGTCAAGCCCAGCAAGAATCGGTAGCCCATCTATTATTTGCATGCCCTGCTTACAAACAGGCAAGGTCAAAGTGGCTTAAGCGAATTTGTGCCCAACTGGGAACAAAAAACCATTTAGTGGCACTTTGTATTTTGCGAACTGATGCCTCAAGGCCTCTGTTTGTCTGTGGAGTTGCCAAGTTTTTGGGCTGTGCACGGTTTATCCGCTTAAAAACAAATAATAAGGTTGTAGGTCCAAAGGTGTAGCCTAACAACCACTGTTTAAGCGGACTCAGCTCCATGTCCTTTTGCCTTGTTAACCTTGATGCTTACCGACACACATGAGATATCTGAAATAGAAACTGTGATTTTTCCTGGTAATGGCAATTTATTATTTATTATTCTGGAAAAGTATGCTTCCCCCTAGGATGGCTAAGAAGTGTAATGTTTTAAATCTCTGTTTTTAATTTTTAATACTTTTATGCACTGTCAAACTTTTATATTCCTTTTATGAATTTGTAATGCTTTTATGATACTTGCTATCGAATAAAGCTCATTTGATGATCACCTCTCTCAATATGGGAGATAGATTAATGTACTGTTCGCTCACAAACAGCATAACATCATCTTCATAGAATGAGGCTATGAAAGGGCCTACATGAAACTGCAATCCGCAATGGAGATGCCTCTCTTGTATGTGTCTAGCCAGTGGGTCCATAGCTATCATAAACAGCAGGGGCGAGATGGGTGTCCCTGACTGGTGCCTCGTGTCAGTCCAAATTGAGAAGTGACCTCACCATTTAGTTTCAGGCGTGCAACCGGTTTGGCATATAGGAGCCAAATTAGATAAAGGAAACCAATTGGGATCCCTAGCTTCTTCAGTATGGCGTAAAGAAAGGGCCATTCTAAGGAATAAAATGCTTTTTTGGCCTAGAGTAGAATTGCTGCAGCAAACAGCGTGGGTTCCAGCTGGTCAAGAACTGCAAATATAATACGTAGATTTACTGACGTAGAGCTTGAAAGGGGCATATGATTTTATCTATTAATAGTGAAAGGCGGGTAGCTAGGACTTTGGCTAAGATCTTATAGTCTTGGTTAAGAAGAGATAGCGGTCTATAGGATGTGCAGTTTCGAGGATTTTTACCGGGTTTTAGCAGGAGTGTGACTATAGCCTCTCACATTGTCAGGGGGAGGGCCTCCCTCTGCAGTGCTTCATCAAATACTTCCAGGAGTCGGGCGCTAATATGTGTTGGTAGGCTTTATAAAATTCCCAAGTCAGGCCATCCGAGCCAGGGACCCGGCAATTGACAAGTTCCCTAATTGCTTGTTTGATTCCATCTTCATCTATTGGGGAGGCAAAAACATTGCATTGCCCCTTCTCTATCCATACCATTGCTATCTCGTTCAGATAGTCTAGAAGGGATTGCCCCTCAGGAGGCTTACGCGTCTTATATAATTGGGAGTAATAAGCTGAAAACGCAGCTGTGAAATCGTCGCCTCTTGTCAACACAACATCATCATCCATCTCTAAGTATGTGATATATGTCGATTGGTACTGAGGGTGGAGTAGCCTAGCGAGTGTCCTGCCAGGCCTTTCACCCTTGCCATATGTTCGGGCCCTGGCGTATTTACCTAAATATTTGACATTGCGGTCTGCTAGTTCAGTGAATTCGGTTATCAGTACCGCTCGTTCTCATATTGCTGATCGGGGGGGGGGGGGGCAATCTTTTGTGCAGTCCTATCAAGGTCCTTTAGCTTCTGTTCCAAGACCTCTAAGTCTCGCCGTATGGAGCGCAGCACTCCTGCATGCTTGGATAGGCACACCCCTCTAATATATGCATTAAAGGTGTCCCATAGTGTGGATTGCAAATCTATTATGCCTTCATTTAACCAGAAGTATTCCTGAATAGCATCCCCCACTTCAGTATTAAAAACGGAATCAAGAATTGCTTCAGCGGGGAATCTCCATGGATTCTGCGGTTTTGGTATCATGGACAGCTCCAATTTGAGGAGAACTGGGAAGTGATCTGACAATGTGCGGAGTAAATAATCAATTTCCTGGACTGTAAGTATAAGACGGGGTGTAAGATACTGGTGGTCTATCCGCGACCACGTATCATGTGGAGCTAAATAGAAGAAATATGTCTGTTCAGAGAGGTGTCTAGTCCTTCAGTGGTCTGATAATAGTGTGGATTCTAGTATTGAAGTAAGGCCCTGTATTGCATGCGGTTTGGTGACGCATCCTCCTCCCTCCCCTACTTTCGTGGATCCCCAGTGTCCCCCCCCCCAAGGGACAACTCACCACCCTCCCACCTTTGACTAAGGAATCTCTGACTGCCATAATTCCACTTGTCAAATCCGGCTCCCCGTTAGATCCCTGTCCGGCTCATATTCTTCGTCATATCTTCACCACCTGTTCAGACCCCCCCCTTCACCTCCTCAATAGCTCTCTTTCTCAGGGCGTGGTACCCAATCCACTCAAATCCGCAGTCATTGTTCCCATCTTGAAAAAGCCAGGCGCCGACCCCTCAATCCCCGCTAATTTTCGCCCCATCTCCCTCCTGCCGTTCCTGGCGAAAGTACTCGAGCGCCACGTCACCTGCGCTCTGAGCTCTTTCGTGGAGAAGAACGGGGCTCTTGCCCCCGCCAGGCCGGGTTTCGCCCCGCACACTCTACGGAGTCCGTAGTTCTTTCGGTCCTTGATAACCTCAGGGAGGGAATGGATACCAACCAACCCCAGGCCTTGGTCCTCCTCGATCTCTCAGCCGCATTTGACACGGTGGATCATTCCATCTTGCTTTCCCGTGTCAAGGCGGCGGGGATCGGGGGCACCGCGTTGGTTTGGCTATCCTCCTTCCTGAGGGACCGCACCCAGGCAGTTCGCCTGGGCGACTTTACTGCGGACTTTCGTAATGTTCAGTGCGGGGTCCCCCAAGGTTCTTCCCTTTCCCCTCTTCTGTTTAATCTTTATATTTCCCCTCTTATTTTTTCACTGCAGCAAATGGAGGTCGCCGTATATAATTATGCGGACGACCTCCAGCTTGTCTTCAATCTGTCCTCTTCCCCCGCTTCTGTTCTTAACTTCCAAACCATCATGATCCATATCCGGGACTGGATGAACCACAACCATTTGAAACTCAACCCAGACAAGACCGAGCTGGTGTTGACGGGTGGTTCATCCAGCCCCTGGTCTCCTTCTTTCTGGCCCCCTTCCTTAGGTCCCCCACCTGTTCCCTCTACCTCAGTTAAAACACTAGGCATTAAGCTCAATTCTCAACTCACCCTTCACTCCCAGGTTAGCTCTGTGGTTTCTTCTTCCTTTCTTTCACTGCGCACTATACGCAAGGTGTCCCGTTTTTTTTCATTTGATGCTCTAAAACTGATCACTTTGGCTATGGTCGTCTCCCGCCTGGATTATGGCAACGCCCTATATGCAGGTATACCTGCATATAGTCTTCAGCGTCTGCAGCAGATCCAAAACCAGGCGGCACGCCTAGTGTTCAAACTCCCAAAGTCTCACCACATCACCCCCCTCCTAAAGTCCTTACATTGGCTCCCTGTTCGTGCTCGTGTCCAGTTTAAGCTTGCATCCATCACCTTTCAAGCACGACTGGGCACGGCACCGGCTTTCATCTCATCTGAGATCATCCCTTATCCCCTTCGCTGCGGCGGCTATTCCGCCGCAGCGCTAAAGGGGCGGGGCGGCCGTGCGGCCGCCGCATGCTGGTGACAGAACCGCTCCGTCACCAGCTACAGTTGAGCTGTGCTGGTGACGGAGCGGTTCCGTCATGACCCGCCCCGCTCTTTAGAACGCCCGCGCAGGCGCGAAATCAGCGCCGCGCAGGCGCGGCGGCCGGGCCATGACGGAACCGCTCCGTCATCAGCACAGCTCAACTGTAGCTGATGACGGAGCGATTCCGTCATCAGCATGGAAGGGGTTATGTTCCCTCCAGGGAACTGCGTTCATCTACTCAGTCCCTTCTTACAGTCCCTCGGTTCCGGAGAAAGAAATGGGGAGGCTCGAAATTTGCAACCCTTGCCCCTCTCCTCTGGAACTCCCTGCCTCTCGAGCTCAGAGCCTCAACCCTGTACCCGCAATTTCGGAAACAGCTCAAGGCACATCTTTTCACTAAATTTTTCAATTAATCCACTAGCAGTCTATTTTCTTTCACTTAGCTCCAGCTCCCTCGCCCAGTTCTCTGTCAATTGTAGCGCCATGAAACCGCTGGTGTACGTGCGCTGTATAAATGATTTTAAATTCAAATTCAAATTCAAATCCTGGCCCTGTAGAATCTAGCAAGGTGTTTAAGGTAAGGTTAAAGTCACTTCCTAGTAAAATATTATCTACTTTTAGTCGTGCAATGTGGGTGGCGCAATTTTAGGGAAGAAGTCTGTAGTGTCGATGTTTGGTGCATATATATTAATCAGCAATAATGGTTCCCCGCTGAGTAGGCCCAATACTATAACGTATCTGCCCTCGTCATCCGCCTCTACCTCTCCAACCAAGAAGGGGAGTGCTCGATGGATCAAAATACACACCCCAAGTGAGTATGTGCTGTACCTGGCGAAAAATCTATTAGCACCCCATGCTGATGCGAAACGGTGATCAGGGGACGGAGCATAGGGTGTTTCTTGTAGGAATGTCAGTTTGACGTGCCTGTTCATGTAAGCTAAGACTTGGCATCCCTTTCTAGGGTTCAACAGTCCTCTAACATTGCAAGACATGCCTCATAGTTGTAAACCTGTGCCTCGCACTGTAGGAAATGTCATGTAGGTGCCATAGTGTGAAACTTAACAGTGCGTAGTTCCACTTGTTCCATAGCTCTATCTAAAATGAAAGGCATGGCTCTGTACCCATAACGTACATAACAAAAATCAACTGTCAACATTTCCCGCTCCACCTAACACCCTCATCAGATACACAAAAACAAGCAACCGGTGAATCCCATGGAAAGTATCCTATAGGGAGTGTAAAAAAAACAAGGAAGGGGAACTCTCCCATCCTAGGAGGGAGAGGGGGGGGAGAGAAGGAAAGTTCTTCCAATGGGGGGTAGGCAAAACTCCTTAAGATCGTCTATGCATACTGGAACATAATACCCATCTTCTCCCTCAATTTAGTTAAGGTAGTGGTAAGAGTAATTTACTGTGTAAACGTTCATAATTTATTTGTAGCTCGCGGTTTGGTGTCTTTGTATCCCATATGTTGCATCAGTGCCGATACGGAAGACCTCATTGGGAAATAGCCGGACGTTGAAATGGTTGTATACTTTGGGGGGACCAAGAGTCACTCAGATCTGGTTCCTACGTCCTCTGCTCGCTTCTGATGGGAAGCTGAACCTTGGTGGTGCTTCCATAATTTTCCCGCTGCATCAGGAGTTTAAAAAACATGAGTCTTGCCGTTTATTTGGATCCTTAGTTTAGCCGGATATAGTTTAGTCAAATATTTAACATTGAATATTTAACATTCGCTTTCTGTAGCGTGCGATTAACGTCTATATACTTGCATCTCGCCTCTTGCACCATTGGTGTATAGGCAGAGGGTGGAGGTTTGTACCCCTTAATCCTGAAATAATTTGAGAAAGGTAAAATCCTTGTTGTTTAGTTTCTAAGTTTTATTTTTCTTTGTTACACCTTGTAACATTGAGAAAAAGAACATAAAGACAGCTGACACTTGTTTTGCCCAGTGGCCGATTGGCCGAGGACTTTTTCAAGGCAGGAATTGTTGAGAATGTACATGAGAGCTGTAAAGAGCAATCTGTAGAAATGTGCAACGTGGTCTCTGCGGTCCTAAAGAATGAAGTGAACGCAAGACCACTTCACAAGGTGTAACACAGAAAAATAAAACTTAGAAACTAAACAACAAGGATTTTACCCTTTTCAAATTATTTCAGGATTAAGGGGTACAAACCTCCACCCTCTACCTAAAATTACCTTTTTACAATGGCTTTTGGGTGTAGCCATTTGTGAGGCACGTACCAGCATCATATTGGGTCACTGCAAGGACAGCATGAATCCCAGATTTACCAACACCCTGGCTTTCCTACACCATTGGTGTTTAGTCGGGATACAGTGCTGTTTCGTAACCCTGATAAGAGAGCGAGCCCTGCTCCCGAGCCACTCAATCTTGGTAGTTAAGAACTTTGGCTATGATCAATCTTGGGGGTGCCCCTGGCGCCGGGCATGGCCCAAGCGATCGGCGTGCCCTCTCGATCGCAAAGGTACAAAAGAGGTCTATCATCACAGTCTCAACAAAATTAGCTGTAGGGCCAGTATTCGTAGATCCAGCTATCCCTGCAATGCGCAGATTATTTCGGTGTGAGCGCGCCTCCAAATCCTCAGCTTTGGCTGCCACTGTTTTTAAAAATTCTTCAATTCTGTCCAGTCGCTTGTGAATGCTAGGTTGTGCATCCTCCAATGCCGATATGCAGTTCTCTGCTTCTTCAATTTGAGTGTCTTATGTCTCCAGTCAGTTATGAATGTCGTCCAGCTGAGACGTTGAAACATTTAGGCGCGTGTCAATGGCTTTGAAGACAGTCTTCAATTCAGCCATTATGGCTGCAGTGAAATCTAGCAGGGGAGCCCTTAGCTGTCTTCCCTTCTGGGAGTTTTTGAGGCATCACAACTCAGTAGGCGCTGTTTAGGGTCCTTTCATCCCATCTTATGTGGCTATCCTTAGCAGGACATGTAACGTAGGCAGGGTGAAGCTTTTTCAGGGGATTCGTGCCCACCTCAGGTTCTCATGCAATGGTAAGGTGAATTGGGTGCAATTACCACCTGTTCTCTGTGTCCATGCCCCTAAAGGAGACCAGTGCCAGAAATCTAGTATTAAAGAAGGAAGGAGGGGGCAATTCTGAGCAATTGTAAGCAGGCTGTTCACAATATGCCAGTGTCTGCCCTTTATCTCCACCTCTAGAGGTCTCCACATGTTAGTTTGAGGCAATGGACTTCAGTAGTATCATGCGGTAGCCTCTCAACAGCGGAGCCAGGCTATGTTGTGTCCTCGGTCCCGGCGCTAATCATTCATAGTGCACATTGCCTGCAACACGCACTTACTTGAAAGCCTCTCTCCGCTGCCAGCTGGGACCAGACACTCTTCTTCTTTATGTCTTCTGTTGGGCTGCTCCGCTGGGGAACATGCATATTCGTGGTGTGTTGCCCGGGCCTCGCCATCAGGCTCACCCGAGTCCCCTGTTGTCTCGGGCCTCAGAGGACCGCGTCAGGCCCAGGCTCGCACTCTCCGCTTCCACACTTCAAGGCCATTTCTCAGGGTCACGAGCGGCTTAATCTGAATGCTAGCCACTCATTGCACCTCAGCAAGGCAATTTTTGAAACCCAGTCGGCATGAGAAGTGAGTTGGGAGGATTAAAAATCACAACGGTCTTAGAGCTTCAGAGTCAGGTGGCCATCTTGGTCCCCGACTCGGCCACGCCCCCTCCACTGCTCACTTTTAATGAACTACATTTTTTCTGCTTAAGCACTTTATGAGTATGCATGGAACTTGCTATCTTGTGGGCTTCTAAAGCCCCATATCTATCCCACACTCTCAGTAAAGTTTTGTCACTCGTGTTTTATGAAGCAGATAAATGGCTGAATCCTTTGAGCTGACTCATCAAACTGATTTCGACACCTTTGAGAGAAAAATGACAAAGAAGCACTAACTGTGCTAAAAATACTTTGGAAAAATTTGAGAAAAAGATCATGAAAAGACTTAGTTACTGCATCCTAAAAACATGCAGAAGAGAGTAGGCTAGATAAAGCCATTCATATGAATAACATAAGTTAATGATTTACTAAATTGCGTTGGATATTTAACTTGTAGTAGAAAAATGAAAGTGATGACTCACGTATTATAAAAGATTCATTAACCATCTTCATTATGATGACAATGTGTGTGAAGAATTTATGAAACTAATGTAATTTAGATGACATTATATGTGTATTTTAGGACTCTCATTTTAAAACTATATGTTTTTCATATGTGAAAATGTGCACTTAGTGGCAAAAGAGAAAAGGATGCTGCTTATAAATAATGAGATTAAATGTTTTGAAACTTCCAGAGAATAATTTTCATATATGTACTAATGAGAATTATTAGAAATTATATTTATATTTCATGTTTTGAAATAATTTTGTACGTTGGTACTTTGAAAATATAGTAATATGTCATAGGTATACATGCTAATTTTGATAAAGCTAGAATGCTTTATGAGTACAAATGAGTTTAAAGAAATATAAAGTGATCCCAAGATTCTAGAATTAAATGTATATTTCCATTATATTATATTCTATAATCCATGAACCCAATTATATTTAGACCTGCATTGTCCTTACTTTCTTGTATTCTGTTCTCATGGAAAAGCTTTGTAGACTTACAATGTGGAATGAAACTATGCTTTGCTACTTTGGGAACATTTGCCGTGGGAACTGTCAACTTGAACTCACTCATGTGCTTCTTTAAAGGCCCATTATTAAAATCATATACACTGGATGGTTCGATGGCTTACGTGATGATCACCACCTTTTTGTTATAATATGTGGCTTCTTTATGCTGCATGACAATCACTCTATACAAACTGACCAATGGACTAAGTGGTCTGACAAGATGAGGTGGCCCAGGAGGTGTTACCCCAGAACTTGCAGATTAATATACACTGTGACGGAATGACAGGAGAGAAGACCGTTTTCTTCTTTATTTGAAGATCTTGCTTTTTTGTGGAAGGAGAGACATCATTCATTCTTTGCGAACTCTATTGGCTGGCACATTTGTTGTGTGCACTGTTCCCGGACTTCTTCCCGTCATGGCAGAGAACATTTGAGTTGGGATGGTTCATGCCCTTACCTGAACTATTCTAGGACTTTGGTAATTGATGGCCAATGAAAGAATACATTTGATTATTCTGCACTCCTAAATTTAAATGCCTGATACTGGTGTACTTACTCTCCTTAAATTTTCTGTCATGCTAAACCATCCTTAAATTCTGTTTCTGTCTCTATCTCATCTTCAATTCTTAGTTGTGCATTCCAATTGAGTTTAATGAGGGACAGGAATCTAAATAGAGAAATCTCTGTACAACAGATTAAAATGTTACTGTTTTGCATAGCTTTAACTGAGTTACTGGTTTGTATGATTTTAGTCCGACTGAATTTCTTCAGGAGATTTGGTCTAGCTGTGATAATTCTGTATTTTTATAGTGTAGTGTTGAGGGTTATATATATGAATCTGACTACTAGAATGTAGGTCTGTTATTCAATTCCTGGTCCTCCTTGGATAACTGGATGGGACCCCCTATATCCGACCCCTCTTGCCATGATTCAAGATCTATCGGTGGACCAAGTAAATGAAACCTGAGGTGTAGTGAAAGGAGACATGGTGAGACAAAAAGTAAATGGGCCCAGTCACGCTACAACAGGTTCTTCTCCCTGTCTCACTCAGTTGCTCTCCCTCATGTGCTGCTTTTCCCCTGCACCCACTCACTTTCCAATGCTTCCCCACCACCTGCTCTTCAGTTGCCGTCACCCTTGCACAATATATTGTTTTGGGAGGGCAAGTCACCAGATTTCTGCCTGCCCCTCTGCTTTAAAAAAAGCGCTTTCAAACTACTTCTGTTCATTTTTTTTTTATTTCACAATCCATCACAGAAAACTAAATATAAACAATGGCACCTGGAGTATTTTGTAGACACATACATGCAGCATGCGTAATGACACATGCGCGCACAAATCATCAACCACACAGACCTGCAAAATAATGTGCCCGCTGCAGTCATGTCAGCATGCCTTTTTAAAAAAATGTGGCTATGCTGTACACCATCTAGCCAATGTTGTACAGCATGCCTTTCAAAAATAGTTGCCATGTTGTACACCAACTTACCGATGCTGTGTCAAAGTTAATATGTCCCAAAGGCAAAAACATATATTTTTTTAAACAAACTTTATTCATTTTCGCCCACTTGTCAGCGCTGTAATACATACATTTCGCATTGTAGGCGAACCTGAGATATTAAACCATTCCACATTTCATTATGCATAATAACAGATGGTTCAAATTTACAATCTCGGAATTAGGAATGATAATTGAATAAGAAGGACACGGCAGCATTGACATTTGTCTGCCATAGTTTATACAGGGGTACAAAATATAGGGGGCACCAACATTATCATTCCTATGGGAGCACCAACAGTGATATGAAAATATGAACAATTATACTGTGACAAAGGGGCCTGACAGGGGCCTGACAGGAGAACACTAACAAGGGAACACTAATACAGGCCACTGGCAAATGGATACTATCACTAGGAAACTGATACAAACAAATCACCACTGATAATGAGACCCTGGCACTAGGCACACTGAAACAGGAGCACCAATAATTGAAGAAATAAAAACCTTCTAAGGGGATCACTTTAAACCAACAAAGAAGAAATTGGCACGGAAGCTGTTATATAAAAACAATGCATGTATTAACCTAACATGAGGGATACTGTGTCATACGGTACCCTCAGACCACTGTAGGAGGCATTCTAAGGAGTACAGAGTACAGGGGCCTTATATATGCATAGGTTACATAGTCAGCATAAAACCAAGGGGAGGTCCTGGCACATACAAGCATACCTTCTAACTAATATGGCTATACAAAATGTGCTTGCTCAACAAAGTGGGAGGAGAGACTTTCTCCTTACATCAGCAAGAATAGCCTGACAGTTATAACATAAGAGCAGATGCATTCTGACAGCTAGGCCTTTCTGAGCATGTGCAAGGCTCGGGAAAAGGGAGAAAGCACATGGCTAACTAAGATGGCTGCCAAGTACAAAATGGCTAACACTGAAACACTGAAGTGGAGCACACACACTAACATTAGGACACTGCCACATGTTAGTTTTTCAGGAACACTGACACAATAGGACAAAAGGATACTGAAACTAAGATAGTGATACTAGGATACTGTAAGGAAATGCCTTTTTTTGTATGTTCACCCCCACATTTTTGGACTGAAGCGGTTAGTTTTTCAACTCTCATCGTGCACTGAAGCCTGCTAACTAGACCCCAATGCCAGTGTTCTAACCCTATACCAAGTTATGTTGAATTGGAGACACCCATCTGGATTACTTATAAACCTCTAGTGTTTGGTATCCCAGGTACCCAGGAAGTGTAAGACAGAGTGTTCACCGAGGGCTGCAGCACTGTTTCTGCCACGCTGCGTGTGAAAGAGACAAACTGGATCTCAGCCTGCCACTTCAAACTGACAAGGCAGTGTGTGACACTGCCAGTTTGACTTTGCCATTACACTTAATGCTACCACTTCCCTTAAGTAATATATGTAAGTCTCCCCTAAGGAAAGCCTATAGAGTCCTATGGAAGGGAGCTGCTAATTACTAAGTAAGACATTTGATTTTCTATGTCTTAGCAGCAACCCTTCCAAGTTGTCGCCTTGCTGTGGAATGGTTAAGAGCCCCATCGGCTAATACAGTGTTACTGACTGGCACCTCAACTCGGCTAACCTCTGAATGGGACCACCTAACACAGTTGAGTAAGGTGTCAAATTAAGTGTGACATTAAGCCCAGCCTGAAGCTCAGGCCAGATTTAAAGTCACTATTGAAGTTAGCAACTTTTAGAAATGTGCTACTCTGCACTCCATCTAGTCCAGTAGCTTCACAAAGGCACTGAAACATAGACAAATTTCGGACCACCTGCACAGACATATGTACGACTTCCAGGCCCTGGAACAAAGGCAGTTGCCGCACAGCAAGGTGTCACCTCTCCCAGGATGGCCACTCAGAGTGTTAGCCCAAACGTCAGGCTTCAAAGGTGAAGCCGCCTATGAAGGGCCACTTGTGACAACATCCCTAAGAAGGGTGGCTTTTGTTTTTATAGACAATTGGGTTAAGGGAGGGAAACCTGTGCCCAAACCGGTTTTTCTATGGGCGTGTAGCCCACTGGTAGCCACACTTCTAGGGTGGGCTACTCTGCTCCTGACGACCAAGGAAGGGTCATGCCATCTTGAATGGGGCAAGAATGGGGCACTCTGGGAAAGCCAGATGCCACACATTACATGAACTTGATCACTAGAGTGGAGGGGACCCAGCAGCCCATTTTCTAGTGACTGCAGGGTCCTCTCGGGGCACTTTCCTGGGAAAAGTAGGGCACCCCTGGTACCCTGCCCCTCAGTTCATGTTGTAGAAGAAGAGAGGACTGATGAAGGACTGCCCTACTGACCTTGAACCGTGCAAAGAAAGGCTGCACCACTGAGAGGACTGCAACTGCTGGACTTTTGGACTCCTGAGACTGGGACTGGAACTGTGACTGTGGCTCCTGCCCCAGGAAAAGTCAATTTTCTAGCTTCACCAAGACCAGTGACTCTGAGGATCAGTCTGCTGGTCTCTTGGTACCAGCTCCAGGACAACATGAGCTGAAAGAGCCCAAACGGACAAGTTGGCAGTCACTGCAGAGGTTTTGCCACTACCAGTCACTAGGCACAATAAAGGACCAATCGGAAATAGCCAAAAATTGCATCCATGTCCGGTAGACCAAGGAGTGCTGCCAAGGTTTGGATTCATTACCCACAAATGCGCCAGCCCCCAACAAAAAGTTTGCATCCAACCGCAGTGTAGCATGATCAGTAGTGTAGCATTAGCTGTCCGACTACTGTAACATAGAGGACTTTGAGAGACACCGATCTCCACGATCAAAGCCGCCCCATATCACTTGTGGACCGAGCATCCTTTTGAGCATTCGTGCCTGCAGCCCGCAGCATCAGGACCACTCATTTAACTTCTATGGTGGTTGTCCTGTAAAGTTTTGAACTTGCTCTAAAAATGCTCTGCTGGCCAGATAACTGTCCAAAGTATCCTTTCTGGTCCCCTAGACCTTATCCCTGCTGGATTTGGTCCCCCAAGTCGGGCTGGAGTACTCGCACTTACTCTTTCAAACTTTTCAAACGTTTTTAAACTTTATGTTTGCCAATGCTTGTTTGTGTTTGCATTTAAAAGTGATGAAATGTTCATTAATCTTTATCTTCGGAACCCTGTGGTGGATTTTAGTGCTCAAGGTCTCTGAAAAGTCATAAAAATACACTCTTTTGTTATAAATTGTTGTTTTCTTTCATTGGCATATGATTTTCTTCTTCTATTTTTAGTGCTGTTAAGTGCTTCACACTACGTTCCTTGGTCAAGCCTTACCGCTCTCAGTCACAGCTACCCAAGGTTAAGTAAACAATACTGACTGGAACCAAGATGGTATCTGAGATTTTACTTCATAATAAGGCACCACAGCCACATCATATTGGACACCCAGATCCTCACAGACAAAATAACAGAACAATGACACAAAATAGGGAATAACTGGATGGAACAGTAATGTAAGGACATGTAGGCACAGACAAGAGGGTGGTGACACAAGAACACTCACTTGGAGACACTGAGACTTCAATTGGTGCACAGACACTAGTAAGCTGATACAGGGGCACCAACATTAACATAGAGATTTTGATCTGGAGACAGTGACAATAGAACATTGACACAGGTCACTGACACAAGGACACTGACAGGAGTACCAGCACCTCAAGCTTAATTTCTCAGTCCCACCCTCTTCAACACATACATATCTCTCAGGCCAAAGCCATCCGCACGCACAATACACTGTTCAATGCTGAAGACATGCAACTCAAACTCTCCCTCCTGGACTAAACCCCCAACACAGGAAACAAGTTCACTACCTGCATCAATCAATCAATCAATCATCGCATTTATATAGCGCACTACTCACCAAGAGGGTCTCAAGGCGCTGGGGGAGGGGGGTCCGCTACTGCTCGAACAGCCAGGTCTTGAGTTGCTTCCTGAAGGCGAGGTGGTCCTGGGCCAGGCGGAGGTGGGTGAGGAGGGAGTTCCATGTCTTGGCGGCGAGGTAGGAGAAGGACCGTCCCCCTGTGGTGGCTCTTCGGATGTGGGGGACGGCGGCGAGGGCGTGGCTGGTCGATCGAAGCTGGCGTTTGGGAGCGTAGAAGTTGAGGCGGCTGTTGAGGTATCCTGGGCCTTGGTTGTGTAGGGCTTTGTGTGCGTGGGTGAGGAGACGGAAGGTGATTCTCTTGTTGACCGGGAGCCAGTGCAGGTCTCTCAGGTGTCTGGAGATGTGGCTGCGACGGGGGATGTCCAGGATGCATGACCGAAGTCTCTAACTGGATGAAAGCCAGCTGTCGCCAGGTGACCAACAAGACAGAAGTAGTGATCTTTGGCAAGAACACCTCACCATGGAACTCCAACTGGTGGTCAGCCGGACTCGGACCCATACCTACACCTAGCACCCATGTCAGGAATCTCACAATTATCATCTAGAGCAAACTGGACATTAACGCACAAGTCAACCCTGTTACTTTGCCCTGCTTCCACACCCTGAAGATAATGAGGAAGATCTTCAAATAGCTTCAAAGCAATGCTAGAAAGTCTATCACTCGTACCACAGTCACTAGCAAGTTGGACTATGGGAACACCCTCCACCCTCGACACTGGGATCACCTAGGAACTCACTAGAAGACTTCATACCATCCAAAACTTGGCAGACTGACTCATCCTCAACCTTCCACACACCACATCTCAGGAAGTTCCACTGGCTCCTGATACACAAATGCTCTCATTTGAAATGCCGGATACACGCACATTCATGTCACTACACAACTTAGGCCCAACGTACCACTTGCATCTCCTTCCACCAACCACCCTGACCCCTCCGAATCACAGGACTCCTACTCATACACCCCATGCATACACAGAACCAGATCAGTAGGACTGGCGTTTTCTCCCACTCCACATCAGAGCTTCCTCCTCCCTTCTTCAATTCCACAAGAAGCAGAATACCTGGCTTTTCAATTAACCAACCTGCTATAGGCACGGCTACGCACACACAGCTGCTTAGCACCAGGATACCGACACAGGTGATAGTTTGCTTTACTAATACACATAACATAAGAATACATATTTGTAAAGGAAGATTAATACCAATACTCTAAAAACAAAACACACTGTTATGACATTGTTTTACAAAACAAAAAAACAGATCAAAACTTAATGAAGGCCTTTTTGAAAATATGCCTTTTAACTCAAGATCTATCTAGAATAAAGACCTGAAAAGTAAAACAAAAAGTAAACTATATATAAACAACTTTGGAGAAATAGTTCAGAAAGACATAAAGAGATCCTTGTTTCACCCACTTTATGTCTAGAAAACACATGTTTAGTTTTATTTCAGCAAGAAAAAGTATCCATGGTGCGCAAACATTTTTTTATTACAGCACTTAGATTTTTTCTGAACCACCAAAACCTGGCAAATAAGGGGACTAAGTTGCTTTGCTTCAGTATGGAAACTTATATAAGACGTCATAGAGGAAGATGGAGAGAGCACAATGGTTTAGGATGGGAAGGTTTAGATGTGCCAACCTAAAGCTCAGTCTTGCTACACCATTCTGGGATGGATGGACCCCACACTTTACCGGGCTCACGAGGGGTAGAAGTAGTGAAAGTGGGCATAGCCAGGACAGTAAGTCAAGATGCATCACCTCATTGAATATATATTATACTAAAGGGATTGTGTGTTATAGCACATATGATGTAAAAGAGTCATATGGTGTCTTAACATGGACGTCATTTGTTTTATGTTGTAAAAGTCAAGTAAAAACATTAAAAAAATAGGTAGTCATGCTGCCTTGTTCTATCTCTGACAATGCACCCTTCGGACCACTTGATCTGCATGAGCGTAGACATTTCCAGGGTCACAACTTCAGAATATATGTACCTTTGTGCCTTGCAAGTCACTATTCGTACACCACCAATTACACGTTTAATTTGAGGATGCACCTTGACACTTTCTCCATAGGCTGTGATTCATGATTGTGTAGTCTCTCATGCCCTGTCTGGTCATATGTAATGGCATTCTGGATTTAGATTCTTGAATCTCAAAGCATATAGCACTAATCTGAAAATTCATTTGAACCTCTACCAGTGCAAGAAATTAGGCGGATCCAGTCGGATCCCAGATCTGGCAGCTATTTATTGACCTGAATCTGGGCTGGCCCTTGTGAAATATGTGTAATATGTCCTGATGTGTCATTTGCCGAAAATTGGACACATCAGGTGCACCCACACTTTATCTCATTCAGAGCAGCAACCCGCAGTGGTTTAGATAAGTTTCTTATTTTTGCTTCAAACTGGGTCCAACTCAAACGCCTCATATAAAGGGCAATCAGCACAATTTTTGTTTATCCAGGCTGGGCGCTAACTGGAGCATAACATCTTAACACCAATGCTTTGGAGGGAAATAAAGACACTGAGGGCACAATTTATATTTTGGAGGACGGCCCGTTGTTCCACCAGAGGGATGGACTAGATTACTCCTTCGCCCTGGTGGAGGGACTATCATCAGAATTTATAAATGACCCCCAAACTGGCTGCCATTTATAAAGAATTGTCAGGAACTGCTGCCATGGCAGTTCCAGTCAATGCTCTTCACTTTTTGTTGTAGGGCTCTGATCCAGCGTCACTATAGAAATTCTGTCTCACATGCGTCACCATTCACTACCTAATACTCACCAAACTAATCAATAACCAGGCCCATGCACGAAGACAGAAAATCATGAAGCTGAATCATGTGGCCTAATTCTCTACACTATTAAACTCATTTATACATATTTACAACTGCAGTATAACATTTTATTCATGAATTATAAAAAACATTTAATTAGACCACTGAGGCCAACGGATTTAAACTAATGGTAACAACTCAAAAATCAAGACCAGCTTGACGTTTTAAGTCTTTTATTTCAAATTCTCAAATTTCATAAACTTTATTAGCTCTTTATTAATATCAAGCATTTAATTGTATTAATTCAGTTTTATTCATTTAATCATCGGCTCAAAGGTCCGACACTTCAACATTGCATAGAATAATGAATTAAAGAAAACATCAACCCTATTCCCTAAGTTAGCTTTCTGACCTGAAAGGGAAAACAAATTTTAATAAACAGTCTAGTCCTTACGTGTCCAAAGGGAAACGGACAGCAGTTCGCCCTCAGGAAACAGTCAGCACTGCTCCCCTCAAGAGGCTTAACTTTTATACCTTTCTGACCCACTAATCTAACTAAATGTTATATTTTAGTAAAATACAGCAACCTAATTGGTTGACATCCATCAGACCACCGAGAGGCCAACGCATCAGTCCCAGTGACATCATTATGTCATTGTCCATTGACAGGGAGCAACACTGGCTTCCCAAAGTTGATACTTTAAACCAAAAGTTTTTCAGTTTATTTCCTCCAGGATTTTAGCCAAGCTGCCTCTACACGCTTCCTCGGCCTTGCCGCTTTTGCTTTCGGAGCTGTACTGAACAACCATTGTTTGAGCTTCTGCACATTTCCGTGCATGGAAGTTTTTTTTTAAATGACAAGATCGTCACGTTGCACTCTGCTCCTTTTGTCAGGCCAACCAACTTTTCATTAGCACTAGGCCCCAAACTTTTCACTCGAGCTAGTATTTAAACAAACACAAAAAGGTGATTAATTCAAGTAAAATAAACCCTTCTGTTACCCACCCGACCATTGCTAATAATTAACCCATTAATAAATGACATCTAGCAGAAGCAAACAAATAAAGCAGCACATAAAATATCTACCATTCTTCATATAGTCCAGCTGAAGTCTTTATATTTCTGAAAGAGTAAAAAGATGATAAAATAATACACACACAGACAATCACAACATAAGACTAACATATAAGCACATATAATAAAAGCACATGCCATAAAATGATCAGCCGCATATAGTGACAAGGACAATAGGATGAACAAGACAAACAAAACAATATTAATCATGTGTTACATGACAAACTCGCAAATGCAACAAGAGCACATGTCATTAATCCCGCGTGTTCAAGTGTGTGCAATCTTATACTAAGTTGAATTCGTTGAACAAATCATACAACAATTCATTAATAGATTAATTCATGTTACAGGGAATAAATTTCACGAGTCAGAATAAAACAATTTCTGAAGCTCGCTCCATCAGCTCCAACTATAAGACAGAGCCCTGCACTAACAGTTTTCTTTTTTATATATCTACAAGAAAATCCCATAATAAGATTTTCTTAATGAAAATAAAAAATGAATGCCCTCTCGCCATCGGAGTAACCTCCAATGGTGAGGGGTGTATTGTTCCTTTTACACTGACCCCTACCGCCAGGGTTTTCCTGGAGGTAACGGCCAATAGAAAATGGCTTATGGCTTATGTTATGTGTCTCCCCCTCCTATTAGGTTGGGCAGAAATATAGCCATTTCTCCGACGGCCGTTTCTCCTTAGGGCTGTCGGAGAGGTTTGGCTAGGACGGTGGCGGAGTAGTCATCGACATAGCCAAACCTATGGTCCGCCTGCATTTAAATCGTGCTGGACCATTATCCTTGCAGTAGGCATAATCCGTTGCGATGGAGTATGCTTACTTTAAATATATAAAGTGGACCCACAGCACATTACCACTTCACAAGTACTTTAAAGACAAACTATGATTTGGAGGCAGGTTTTTGACTTTTTCGAACCCATGTATGTGAGACATATACATGCACCCTGAGAAAGTCAGAGATACCTGTTAGTGTGAGTAATTACTATATAAACACTTATAGCAACACAAGAAAAGGTAGCAGTTGTCCAATAACAGTAGCTATTGGAGCACTGAAGGTAAGTGAAATAACTGGTGAGTTCCTCAGTATCAATAAAAAACAGTCCATTGTTTTGTGGTTCTTTCAGTAAGTTGGTCAATCATGGCTAGAAAGCAAATGTGACATCAGTGCATCAAGCCAACACGTGTATTGTGTTATGGACGTTTTTAAGGCTGCAATCTTAATGAAGTTACGGTTGTGTTGCAAATAAAGTGATGCTCAAAATCAATGACCTGCATATTGCACATTGTGATTTGCAGCAGGTACATTAATCCTCTATGCTGCTTTAAGATGAGTCGAACCTTTGACTACACTGCACCCTGATCTCTCCAGCAACTGCATTAACAGCAGAGTCATATTGCCCTTATTATACCTTGTGAATTCCTGGGTACACAAAGATTTCTGTGGCAGGTGCCTTACCTCAAGGTATTTTAGAATGCAACCTATTTGTGGGAATGTAAGTAAGCCTGGGGACATTTACAGCGACATTTGTCATCATCAGTTTATTTGAGATAGATTTTTTTTTGTTTAATAAATGAATACGTTGACTGTCAGTCTGTTCCTCGTAACTGTCCATTATGACCTCATATCTTTTTGCAACAAGCCGTGAACCCCCAATTTATGAGATGTCAATGTAGTTTTTTTATTTGCAGCACTGATCTCTATATTATATATATTTGTTAACACATATAGCGCACATATACACTCTATTTTCTAAACGGTTAAATGGATTCAAATCATTAAAACCTAATCCGTTTCTGTGAAAACTAAGGGCCATACTTACAAATTAGGAATAGCAATTACCTTATTGCGATTTTCAGCAAATGACAATTAGGAAATTGCTATTTCTATTGTAATAAACACATTTGGTTTCATGTATCAATTCCTAATGGGGTTGCAAAAAAAATGAAACATGTAAGTTTGATTTTTTTAGAGTAGGCAGTGGTCCCTGGGACCACTGCACTGCCTGCTCTTCAAAAATATGTGTTTCAGCATTAACGAAGGTGAAGGAGTCCCGTCAAGACCCCTTCCCATTGGCGAATGGTTACCACCACCCTTGAGGTGTCAGTGAAAAAATATTGTTTTTCGATCATAATTCGGTTGCAAAGCATTCATACATACCACTGCATTTCGGTATTTCGAAGGGACTCTAAACACACCGCGTCCAAATATGAAATCGCTAAACACATATTGTGATTCTGTAAAATGTTACCAAGGACCCAATGCATGGAAAATCTATTTACCGATTTCCTAATTGCAAATTTTATTGATGCACGATTAGGAAATCTCTAAATGGCATGTATTGTTGCAGGTCAGCTGGATTTTGTGAATTGAAAATGAGTCGCATCACTAAATAGGGAATCTCAATTTGCGATTACCTACTTGGGCTCAAATTGCAAATGTGGTTGCAAATAACGAGTGCAATCGCAAATAGCAACTGCATAAAACAGCAATTCTGCTTTTTGGATCAGGGAGATGACCCCTGGGACAGGAAGATCAGGATTTCAGCAGCCACAAAGGGAGACAGAGAGAGACAGGAGAGCTGCAGAACACAGGGAGTGAATTGAAGACCCCATACACCTGTCACCCAACACCAGGAATGGCCAGCCAGGAGCAGGGGAAGGAGGCAGGGGCTAGGAAGAGAAAACTGAGCAGGAAGCGGAGATTCTCACTGTCGAGTGTTGCAACAACCACAATGCCTTGTTTGACTGGGGATCCATGAACGTCCTGAGTCACAGACGTGCAAGATAAGGAAGGGGATGCAGCAAAAGATTAATGCTTTGGGGGGGGCACAGCGCTCTGTCGAAGCAATATGCAAGAGGTGGTACGACCTCCGTTCCCACACAAAGACAAAGTCGCAACACACCTGAGTGAGTCCCATGAAACAGGAGGCAGACCCTCCACTGCACCACCACCTACGACACTGAAGGTAATAGTGGAGGCCACTTAACTGTGGCAAACTTTTTGGGCATGAACTTGGTGTCCACATGCATGTAAAACAAACTTTAACAGACATATCTGGATGGGATTATTCCATAACCAAAATATTCCAAATGGCACAGTTTGGAAATGGTAGTTATAGACAGAAACAGAGTAGTCAATGTCAGAAATTTGCAGAATACGTATTGTGTGACTAATGAGAATGTGTTTCACATGTAACATTTTTAATGGTGTCTCTGTTAAATAATTAGATGCACCCAGGGAAGACATTGAAGGCCCAACAGAGGAGGATAAAGAACAAGCATAGATTGAGGAATAAGAAATTGCAGTGCTTGAGAGTGGTCCTACTACATCTCATGGCCACTCCAGTAATGTGTCCTTCTACCCACGGCCACCATCAGTAGAGGGTGAGGATGCCACACAGCCACCCACTCCAACCCTGCAGCCAGTCGTTAGGTCCTGACAGCAGCGCTCCAGTCTGCATGGCTGTAGACATCGTCACACATCGCAGGCTTCTGGGTCTCAGCGACTGCCAGGTGGTGTATGGTGGGCTTGAGGCATCGATAAGGCTCGTTCAGCGCCTGCAGCACATACAAATTAGGAGGGTTAACAGCAAATTGCAGGTAATGCAACAGTCCATAACAGTGGGGTTCAGCATAGTGACCAATCAGTTAATAGACAATCAGGCCCACATGAACATAAAAATGGACCAAGTAACAGGTGCAATAGAGAAACTCTGCACTAAGATGTTAGAGAACAGGAGCACACAAAGGCCCAGGGAGAGGAGTAGTGTTGCGCGAATGGATGCCATGACCAGAGCCATTGGTAGACTCGCACAGGCCACCACTACACTATCCAAGTATACTGTGATGCTACGGGTGGAGATGGGCCACTGCAGTGGGCTGTCTCGAGGGGCCTTGTCCAGCTCACAGCTGCAGTGGAGGCAATCCAGACAGCACATATTGCCACTGGTGTGGGTGGAGAGGCACCTGACAGTGAGGTATCCACTGTCAGCAGCATCTCTTCCACAGAGGCACGTGTGCTGCGAAACAGTATCAGTCACACTCCTGCACCTCAACACGGTGGTGCTTCACAAACCAGATGTATTCCCAGAAAATAACTGAGGTGTGCCATTCAGGGAGTGGAAATATTTGTTTTCCTTATGTTGTCGGTGCTGGAACTCACCTACATTTTGACTACATGGTGTCAGAATTAATGAGAATGCCTGCTTTTCGGTCGACTATTTAATGACACCTGCCATTAAAGGTAGCTTTACTTTGAGCCTTCAGTCTCTGTGGTGTCATTATTTAACAGTTACAAATGGGGGTGGGGTCGCACACTACTCACACACCGGCGGTGTCGCCCCTAAGGACTCTGGTCAATGTAGTAAAGTGTTTGCGATGCATCATCTTTCGATCTTCTGCTATCTTCGCTGTCTTCGCCATCCCTGGACACGTGTTTCGGGGTATTACCCCTCATCAGCAGGGATAGGCCGTGTACTGGGGTTGCCGATGGCTGCCAATATCTGCCAGGTATAGTACCACTCAGGCGCGTAGGTGCGGGATCCCAGGCTCGTCAGCCCACTGCTCACGGGAGCTTTAAAGTTACAAATGGGGGTGGGGTCGCACACTACTCACACACCGGCGGTGTCGCCCCTAAGGACTCTGGTCAATGTAGTAAAGTGTTTGCGATGCATCATCTTTCGATCTTCTGCTATCTTCGCTGTCTTCGCCATCCCTGGACACGTGTTTAGGGGTATTACCCCTCATCAGCAGGGATAGGCCGTGTACTGGGGTTGCCGATGGCTGCCAATATCTGCCAGGTATAGTACCACTCAGGCGCGTAGGTGCGGGATCCCAGGCTCGTCAGCCCACTGCTCACGGGAGCTTTAAAGTTACAAATGGGGGTGGGGTCGCACAAAACTCACACACCGGCGGTGTCGCCCCTAAGGACTCTGGTCAATGTAGTAAAGTGTTTGCGATGCATCATCTTTCGATCTTCTGCTATCTTCGCTGTCTTCGCCATCCCTGGACACGTGTTTCGGGGTATTACCCCTCATCAGCAGGGATAGGCCGTGTACTGGGGTTGCCGATGGCTGCCAATATCTGCCAGGTATAGTACCACTCAGGCGCGTTGGTGCGGGATCCCAGGCTCATCAGCCCACTGCTCACGGGAGCTTTAAAGTTACAAATGGGGGTGGGGTCGCACACTACTCACACACCGGCGGTGTCGCCCCTAAGGACTCTGGTCAATGCAGTAAAGTGTTTGCGATGCATCATCTTTCGATCTTCTGCTATCTTCGCTGTCTTCGCCATCCCTGGACACGTGTTTCGGGGTATTACCCCTCATCAGCAGGGATAGGCTGTGTACTGGGGTTGCCGATGGCTGCCAATATCTGCCAGGTATAGTACCACTCAGGCGCGTAGGTGCGGGATCCTAGGCTCGTCAGCCCACTGCTCACGGGAGCTTTAAAGTTACAAATGGGGGTGGGGTCGCACACTACTCACACACCGGCGGTGTCGCCCCTAAGGACTCTGGTCAATGTAGTAAAGTGTTTGTGATGCATCATCTTTCGATCTTCTGCTATCTTAGCTTTCTTCGCCATTCCTGGACACGTGTTTCGGGGTATTACCCCTCATCAGCAGGGATAGGCCGTGTACTGGGGTTGCCGATGGCTGCCAATATCTCCCAGGTATAGTACCACTCAGGCGCGTAGGTGCGGGATCCCAGGCTCGTCAGCCCACTGCTCACGGGAGCTTTAAAGTTACAAATGGGGGTGGGGTCGCACTCTACTCACACACCGGCGGTGTCGCCCCTAAGGACTCTGGTCAATGTAGTAAAGTGTTTGAAATGCATCATCTTTCGATCTTCTGCTATCTTCGCTGTCTTCGCCATCCCTGGACACGTGTTTCGGGGTATTACCCCTCATCAGCAGGGATAGGCCGTGTACTGGGGTTGCCGATGGCTGCCAATATCAGCCAGGTATAGTACCACTCAGGCGCGTAGGTGCGGGATCCCAGGCTCGTCAGCCCACTGCTCACGGGAGCTTTAAAGTTACAAATGGGGGTGGGGTCGCACACTACTCACACACCGGCGGTGTCGCCCCTAAGGACTCTGGTCAATGTAGTAAAGTGTTTGCGATGCATCATCTTTCGATCTTCTGCTATCTTCGCTGTCTTCGCCATCCCTGGACACGTGTTTCGGGGTATTACCCCTCATCAGCAGGGATAGGCCATGTACTGGGGTTGCCGATGGCTGCCAATATCTGCCAGGTATAGTACCACTCAGGCGCGTAGGTGCGGGATCCCAGGCTCGTCAGCCCACTGCTCACGGGAGCTTTAAAGTTACAAATGGGGGTGGGGTCGCACACTACTCACACACCGGCGGTGTCGCCCCTAAGGACTCTGGTCAATGTAGTAAAGTGTTTGCGATGCATCATCTTTCGATCTTCTGCTATCTTCGCTGTCTTCGCCATCCCTGGACACGTGTTTCGGGGTATTCCCCTCATCAGCAGGGATAGGCCATGTACTGGGGTTGCCGATGGCTGCCAATATCTGCCAGGTATAGTACCACTCAGGCGCGTAGGTGCTGGATCCCAGGCTCGTCAGCCCACTGCTCACGGGAGCTTTAAAGTTACAAATGGGGGTGGGGTCGCACACTACTCACACAGCGGCGGTGTCGCCCCTAAGGACTCTGGTCAATGTAGTAAAGTGTTTGCGATGCATCATCTTTCGATCTTCTGCTATCTTCGCTGTCTTCGCCATCCCTGGACACGTGTTTCGGGGTATTACCCCTCATCAGCAGGGATAGGCCGTGTACTGGGGTTGCCGATGGCTGCCAATATCTGCCAGGTATAGTACCTCTCAGGCGCGTAGGTGCGGGATCCCAGGCTCGTCAGCCCACTGCTCACGGGAGCTTTAAAGTTACAAATGGGGGTGGGGTCGCACACTACTCACACACCGGCGGTGTCGCCCCTAAGGACTCTGGTCAATGTAGTAAAGTGTTTGCGATGCATCATCTTTCGATCTTCTGCTATCTTTGCTGTCTTCGCCATCCCTGGACACGTGTTTCGGGGTATTACCCCTCATCAGCAGGGATAGGCCGTGTACTGGGGTTGCCGATGGCTGCCAATATCTGCCAGGTATAGTACCACTCAGGCGCGTAGGTGCGGGATCCCAGGCTCGTCAGCCCACTGCTCACGGGAGCTTTAAAGTTACAAATGGGGGTGGGGTCGCACACTACTCACACACCGGCGGTGTCGCCCCTAAGGACTCTGGTCAATGTAGTAAAGTGTTTGCGATGCATCATCTTTCGATCTTCTGCTATCTTCGCTGTCTTCGCCATCCCTGGACACGTGTTTCGGGGTATTACCCCTCATCAGCAGGGATAGGCTGTGTACTGGGGTTGCCGATGGCTGCCAATATCTGCCAGGTATAGTACCACTCAGGCGCGTAGGTGCGGGATCCCAGGCTCGTCAGCCCACTGCTCACGGGAGCTTTAAAGTTACAAATGGGGGTGGGGTCGCACACTACTCACACACCGGCGGTGTCGCCCCTAAGGACTCTGGTCAATGTAGTAAAGTGTTTGTGATGCATCATCTTTCGATCTTCTGCTATCTTAGCTTTCTTCGCCATTCCTGGACACGTGTTTCGGGGTATTACCCCTCATCAGCAGGGATAGGCCGTGTACTAGGGTTGCCGATGGCTGCCAATATCTCCCAGGTATAGTACCACTCAGGCGCGTAGGTGCGGGATCCCAGGCTCGTCAGCCCACTGCTCACGGGAGCTTTAAAGTTACAAATGGGGGTGGGGTCGCACTCTACTCACACACCGGCGGTGTCGGCCCTAAGGACTCTGGTCAATGTAGTAAAGTGTTTGAAATGCATCATCTTTCGATCTTCTGCTATCTTCGCTGTCTTCGCCATCCCTGGACACGTGTTTCGGGGTATTACCCCTCATCAGCAGGGATAGGCCGTGTACTGGGGTTGCAGATGGCTGCCAATATCTGCCAGGTATAGTACCACTCAGGCGCGTAGGTGCGGGATCCCAGGCTCGTCAGCCCACTGCTCACAGGAGCTTTAAAGTTACAAATGGGGGTGGGGTCGCACACTACTCACACACCGTCGGTGTCGCCCCTAAGGACTCTGGTCAATGTAGTAAAGTGTTTGCGATGCATCATCTTTCGATCTTCTGCTATCTTCGCTGTCTTCGCCATCCCTGGACACGTGTTTCGGGGTATTACCCCTCATCAGCAGGGATAGGCCGTGTACTGGGGTTGCCGATGGCTGCCAATATCAGCCAGGTATAGTACCACTCAGGCGCGTAGGTGCGGGATCCCAGGCTCGTCAGCCCACTGCTCACGGGAGCTTTAAAGTTACAAATGGGGGTGGGGTCGCACACTACTCACACACCGGCGGTGTCGCCCCTAAGGACTCTGGTCAATGTAGTAAAGTGTTTGCGATGCATCATCTTTCGATCTTCTGCTATCTTCGCTGTCTTCGCCATCCCTGGACACGTGTTTCGGGGTATTACCCCTCATCAGCAGGGATAGGCCATGTACTGGGGTTGCCGATGGCTGCCAATATCTGCCAGGTATAGTACCACTCAGGCGCGTAGGTGCGGGATCCCAGGCTCGTCAGCCCACTGCTCACGGGAGCTTTAAAGTTACAAATGGGGGTGGGGTCGCACACTACTCACACACCGGCGGTGTCGCCCCTAACGACTCTGGTCAATGTAGTAAAGTGTTTGCGATGCATCATCTTTCGATCTTCTGCTATCTTCGCTGTCTTCGCCATCCCTGGACACGTGTTTCGGGGTATTCCCCTCATCAGCAGGGATAGGCCATGTACTGGGGTTGCCGATGGCTGCCAATATCTGCCAGGTATAGTACCACTCAGGCGCGTAGGTGCGGGATCCCAGGCTCGTCAGCCCACTGCTCACGGGAGCTTTAAAGTTACAAATGGGGGTGGGGTCGCACACTACTCACACAGCGGCGGTGTCGCCCCTAAGGACTCTGGTCAATGTAGTAAAGTGTTTGCGATGCATCATCTTTCGATCTTCTGCTATCTTCGCTGTCTTCGCCATCCCTGGACACGTGTTTCGGGGTATTACCCCTCATCAGCAGGGATAGGCCGTGTACTGGGGTTGCCGATGGCTGCCAATATCTGCCAGGTATAGTACCTCTCAGGCGCGTAGGTGCGGGATCCCAGGCTCGTCAGCCCACTGCTCACGGGAGCTTTAAAGTTACAAATGGGGGTGGGGTTGCACACTACTCACACACCGGCAGTGTCGCCCCTAAGGACTCTGGTCAATGTAGTAAAGTGTTTGCGATGCATCATCTTTCGATCTTCTGCTATCTTTGCTGTCTTCGCCATCCCTGGACACGTGTTTCGGGGTATTACCCCTCATCAGCAGGGATAGGCCGTGTACTGGGGTTGCCGATGGCTGCCAATATCTGCCAGGTATAGTACCACTCAGGCGCGTAGGTGCGGGATCCCAGGCTCGTCAGCCCACTGCTCACGGGAGCTTTAAAGTTACAAATGGGGGTGGGGTCGCACACTACTCACACACCGGCGGTGTCGCCCCTAAGGACTCTGGTCAATGTAGTAAAGTGTTTGCGATGCATCATCTTTCGATCTTCTGCTATCTTCGCTGTCTTCGCCATTCCTGGACACGTGTTTCGGGGTATTACCCCTCATCAGCAGGGATAGGCCGTGTACTGGGGTTGCCGATGGCTGCCAATATCAGCCAGGTATAGTACCACTCAGGCGCGTAGGTGCGGGATCCCAGGCTCGTCAGCCCACTGCTCACGGGAGCTTTAAAGTTACAAATGGGGGTGGGGTCGCACACTACTCACACACCGGCGGTGTCGCCCCTAAGGACTCTGGTCAATGTAGTAAAGTGTTTGCGATGCATCATCTTTCGATCTTCTGCTATCTTCGCTGTCTTCGCCATCCCTGGACACGTGTTTCGGGGTATTACCCCTCATCAGCAGGGATAGGCCATGTACTGGGGTTGCCGATGGCTGCCAATATCTGCCAGGTATAGTACCACTCAGGCGCGTAGGTGCGGGATCCCAGGCTCGTCAGCCCACTGCTCACGGGAGCTTTAAAGTTACAAATGGGGGTGGGGTCGCACACTACTCACACACCGGCGGTGTCGCCCCTAAGGACTCTGGTCAATGTAGTAAAGTGTTTGCGATGCATCATCTTTCGATCTTCTGCTATCTTCGCTGTCTTCGCCATCCCTGGACACGTGTTTCGGGGTATTCCCCTCATCAGCAGGGATAGGCCATGTACTGGGGTTGCCGATGGCTGCCAATATCTGCCAGGTATAGTACCACTCAGGCGCGTAGGTGCGGGATCCCAGGCTCGTCAGCCCACTGCTCACGGGAGCTTTAAAGTTACAAATGGGGGTGGGGTCGCACACTACTCACACAGCGGCGGTGTCGCCCCTAAGGACTCTGGTCAATGTAGTAAAGTGTTTGCGATGCATCATCTTTCGATCTTCTGCTATCTTCGCTGTCTTCGCCATCCCTGGACACGTGTTTCGGGGTATTACCCCTCATCAGCAGGGATAGGCCGTGTACTGGGGTTGCCGATGGCTGCCAATATCTGCCAGGTATAGTACCTCTCAGGCGCGTAGGTGCGGGATCCCAGGCTCGTCAGCCCACTGCTCACGGGAGCTTTAAAGTTACAAATGGGGGTGGGGTTGCACACTACTCACACACCGGCGGTGTCGCCCCTAAGGACTCTGGTCAATGTAGTAAAGTGTTTGCGATGCATCATCTTTCGATCTTCTGCTATCTTTGCTGTCTTCGCCATCCCTGGACACGTGTTTCGGGGTATTACCCCTCATCAGCAGGGATAGGCCGTGTACTGGGGTTGCCGATGGCTGCCAATATCTGCCAGGTATAGTACCACTCAGGCGCGTAGGTGCGGGATCCCAGGCTCGTCAGCCCACTGCTCACGGGAGCTTTAAAGTTACAAATGGGGGTGGGGTCGCACACTACTCACACACCGGCGGTGTCGCCCCTAAGGACTCTGGTCAATGTAGTAAAGTGTTTGCGATGCATCATCTTTCGATCTTCTGCTATCTTCGCTGTCTTCGCCATTCCTGGACACGTGTTTCGGGGTATTACCCCTCATCAGCAGGGATAGGCCATGTACTGGGGTTGCCGATGGCTGCCAATATCTGCCAGGTATAGTACCACTCAGGCGCGTAGGTGCGGGATCCCAGGCTCGTCAGCCCACTGCTCACGGGAGCTTTAAAGTTACAAATGGGGGTGGGGTCGCACACTACTCACACACCGGCGGTGTCGCCCCTAAGGACTCTGGTCAATGTAGTAAAGTGTTTGCGATGCATCATCTTTCGATCTTCTGCTATCTTCGCTGTCTTCGCCATCCCTGGACACGTGTTTCGGGGTATTCCCCTCATCAGCAGGGATAGGCCATGTACTGGGGTTGCCGATGGCTGCCAATATCTGCCAGGTATAGTACCACTCAGGCGCGTAGGTGCGGGATCCCAGGCTCGTCAGCCCACTGCTCACGGGAGCTTTAAAGTTACAAATGGGGGTGGGGTCGCACACTACTCACACAGCGGCGGTGTCGCCCCTAAGGACTCTGGTCAATGTAGTAAAGTGTTTGCGATGCATCATCTTTCGATCTTCTGCTATCTTCGCTGTCTTCGCCATCCCTGGACACGTGTTTCGGGGTATTACCCCTCATCAGCAGGGATAGGCCGTGTACTGGGGTTGCCGATGGCTGCCAATATCTGCCAGGTATAGTACCTCTCAGGCGCGTAGGTGCGGGATCCCAGGCTCGTCAGCCCACTGCTCACGGGAGCTTTAAAGTTACAAATGGGGGTGGGGTTGCACACTACTCACACACCGGCGGTGTCGCCCCTAAGGACTCTGGTCAATGTAGTAAAGTGTTTGCGATGCATCATCTTTCGATCTTCTGCTATCTTTGCTGTCTTCGCCATCCCTGGACACGTGTTTCGGGGTATTACCCCTCATCAGCAGGGATAGGCCGTGTACTGGGGTTGCCGATGGCTGCCAATATCTGCCAGGTATAGTACCACTCAGGCGCGTAGGTGCGGGATCCCAGGCTCGTCAGCCCACTGCTCACGGGAGCTTTAAAGTTACAAATGGGGGTGGGGTTGCACACTACTCACACACCGGCGGTGTCGCCCCTAAGGACTCTGGTCAATGTAGTAAAGTGTTTGCGATGCATCATCTTTCGATCTTCTGCTATCTTCGCTGTCTTCGCCATTCCTGGACACGTGTTTCGGGGTATTACCCCTCATCAGCAGGGATAGGCCGTGTACTGGGGTTGCCGATGGGTTGCCGATAGCAAGATCGAAAGATGATGCATCGCGAACACTCTACTACAATGACCAGAGTCCTTAGGGGCAACTTCCGCCGGTGTGTGAGTAGTGTGCGACCCCACCCCTCTTTTTAACTTAAAGCTCCCTTGAGCAGCGGGCTGACGAGCCTGGGATCCCGCACCTACGCGCCGGAGTGGTACTATACCTGGCAGATATTGGCAGCCATCGGCGACCCCAGAACACTGCCTATCCCTGCTGACGAGGGTTGAAAACCCAAAACACGTGTCCAGGGATGGCGAAGACAGCGAAGATAGCAAGATCGAAAGATGATGCATCGTGAACACTCTACTACAATGACCAGAGTCCTTAGGGGCAACTTCCGCTGGTGTGTGAGTAGTGTGCGACCCCACCCCTCTTTGTAACTTAAAGCTCCCTTGAGCAGGGGGCTGACGAGCCTGGGATCCCGCACCTACGCGCCGAAGTGGTACTATACCTGGCAGATATTGGAAGCCATCGGCGACCCCAGAACACTGCCTATCCCTGCTGACGAGGGTTGAAAACCCGAAACACGTGTCCAGGGATGGCGAAAACAGCGAAGATAGCAAGATCGAAAGATGATGCATCGCGAACACTCTACTACAATGACCAGAGTCCTTAGGGGCAACTTCCGCCGGTGTGTGAGTAGTGTGCGACCCCACCCCTCTTTGTAACTTAAAGCTCCCTTGAGCAGCGGGCTGACGAGCCTGGGATCCCGCACCTACGCGCCGGAGTGGTACTATACCTGGCAGATATTGGCAGCCATCGGCGACCCCAGAACACTGCCTATCCCTGCTGACGAGGGTTGAAAACCCGAAACACGTGTCCAGGGATGGCGAAGACAGCGAAGATAGCAAGATCGAAAGATGATGCATCGCGAACACTCTACTACAATGACCAGAGTCCTTAGGGGCAACTTCCGCCGGTGTGTGAGTAGTGTGCGACCCCACCCCTCTTTGTAACTTAAAGCTCCCTTGAGCAGCGGGCTGACGAGCCTGGGATCCCGCACCTACGCGCCGGAGTGGTACTATACCTGGCAGATATTGGCAGCCATCGGCGACCCCAGAACACTGCCTATCCCTGCTGACGAGGGTTGAAAACCCGAAACACGTGTCCAGGGATGGCGAAGACAGCGAAGATAGCAAGATCGAAAGATGATGCATCGCGAACACTCTACTACAATGACCAGAGTCCTTAGGGGCAACTTCCGCCGGTGTGCGAGTAGTGTGCGACCCCACCCCTCTTCATTTTTTAACAGTATTGTGGATTTGAGAATGGCTTACCTTGTGAACTAATATGTAGCAATGTGGTCTCTGCGCTTTCTCCCCTTCGCTGCTCTGTTCTCTGGTGGCTGATGAACAGGTGAACCAAGATCCTCCTCCTCTGACTCCAATCCGGACACCCCAATGTGAAGGCCTCTTCTGCAGGCAATATTATGGTGGACGGCATACATTACTACAATCTTACAAGCAGTTTCAAGTCTTATTGAAAAGCCTCAACTCTCCTGGAGGCAGCGAAAATGAGATTTCAGACGTCCAAAGGTCCACTTAATCACAGTCCTGGTGCATAGATGTGCAGTATTGTATCACTGTTTATTTTGGCTGGAGGAAGGTAGGTAGGGTGTGAGGATCCAGGGACACAGGGCAATCGCACTCTCACCTGAAAAATACATAAATGTGAGTCAACATACATTTTGTGCAGATTAGGCACTTACATATCAGCATTTACATTTATTGTCAGTACCTAATAAGTATCCATAATCAAACTCCCTACTTTCCAGTCGTCTGTATAGCCTGCCCTGGCCGAACATGTAGGAAGATGAGTGAGTGAAAAGAAGGATGCAATGTCAGTTATTATGAGGTGGGCATTGCAAACCGCTTGTATATTAAGGAAATGCATTTTTTCCGGTTCCTAACAAGGTATTCAGGAAGGGATGGAGGAAATATGGGCAAGTTTCCCATCTATACACCCTTTGACCTGGGGAAATTCAGCAATACGCTAAAATTGCAATTTGGTAGTCAGAGGGGCACCCCCCCCCAAAGCCCCCCCCCCCCCCCCCCACACCCCGCGTCTAGATATCCCCACTATGCTGTTCCTCCTCTTTCGGGGCATGTATATGTGGCAGTGATTGTAGAGGAGCATGACATCAAGGAAAGAGAGGAAGAAACACGTAGCACACATTGAGGCACCCCACCTGCAACAGCTATCACATCCTGGTAACTAGCAGTGGCTACTAGGTGTAACGAGCACAAAACCTGGACATGGGTGTGGATGGAGTGGCTGTGCAGAGTACTGCTTTCTAGCTGTGGCTTTAAGAAGACAATTAAGTCCAAAGTGACAGTGCTACTTTGCCTGAATTTATCATATATCTCTTCCTCTGTTTGGTCAAAAATGGTCAGCCTGAATATCCTCTTTTGTCTCCGCCTCCTCCTCTGCTGAGCAGCCGATATGCCCATCCTCCTTGCTATCACAGACAGGGCAGCCATTGTGTACAGCCATGGCGCATTCTGGGCTTGCTTTTATAGGTTGCACCCATTTACCACCTGGTTAGAATTGCTGGCAAGTTGCAAGTGCAAATAGGCCAAATAGCGACTATTCGCTATTTGCGACGCACTGCCGCATCCCGTTTGCGAGTCGGTGTAGCAATTCACTAATACCAACTTGCTATTTCCGCTGGCTAAAATTTGCGAGTTTCAAATCGGTCACATCACTATTTTTGGTTCGCGAATGGCTTTCGTACATGGCATACAGCTTTTTCCATTCAATGGCCAGTTTACGACCGATTTGCGTGTCAGAAATATTCTGTACATCTAGCCCCAACAAATCACAATTTATATTTTCTACGTATGAAAAGGCATTTTTCCAGTCGGTGCCGGCCTGTTTCTGAAAATCCGACCGTTTCCGACTGCAAAAATGCTTTCGTACATATGGCCACTAATCTCTAGCTAAAAAGAATCCGTTCACTTCTTGGAAAGCCATTTTACCAGTTGCGTAATAATCAATGGGCCACCAGCAGCCGTTTGAAAAGACACCGGGTATTCTCAAACCTCTCATAACTGCAAAATAAACCTTGTTTGCGTCTCGCGCTCACCTGCAGGCGGTTTTATAGGCAGTGGCCTCGCGCCAGGCGGTTTAGAAAGGGTCCAACAGTCCTCTACGGCCCCAGAAGCAGCCAGCACATGCCCATCAAGTCAATAAAGAGGCACGTAATATCACGCTGGGGCCTTGTGACTACAGAAGGTCCTGGAACAGGTCTGACACTGGCAGGAGGTGCGCAGTTAAATTGGACTATGAATTACACAATTTGGACTGAAAAGGCAAGGTGTCAGGTTCTTACTCTCTGCACCACACAACACGGTCTGAGAGCGGAAGTCAAATTGCTGAGATACCACAGTGCTAACTTCTTTCCAAATCGAAGAGACTGGAAGATCACATACCTGCAAATTATGTATCCCATTTTTAGACTTATTGCGCAAAAGTTGAAATAGAAATACCCTGTTTGAAAATAGAAATGAAGACACTTTTCAGTTTACATTATTGACATTCGTACATTAGCTGACAAAACGATTCAGTGAGTTAAACAGAAGCAGTTGACACATGCAGTACTTTTCAGGTCAGGGCTCAATATTGTTGTAGGTCTATATTGTGAAATATAACCTGCGGGATCCCTAAGCATAAGCCAGCTGTGCCTAGGGATGGATGAGTGAAAGGGTAGATGGCTGGACGGTTGATGAGAGAAAGAATGGTTCGATGAGTGGGTGGAAAGAAGGATCAATGACTGAAAGGATAAATGGATGAATCAATGAGTGTATGGATGGATGGACTGGGTGAAAGTTTGGTTTGATGGATGAATGGATGTGTGAATGAGTGAAAGGATGGATGTAAGGATAAGTGAGTGAAAGGATGGATGGATGAGTAAAACGGTAAATGGATGGATGGTCAAAGGGTGGGTGGATGAGTGAAAGGGTGGATGGCTGAGTGAAATAGTGGATCAGTGGATGAGTGAATGGGAGAATGGATGCTGTATGGAGTGAAAGGATGGATGGATGTGTGGCAGGGTGGATGGATGAGTGAAATGATGGATGGATTGCTGAATGGATGGATAGATGAATGGATGAAAGGGGGATGGATAAGTGAAAGGATGGATGACTGAGCTAAAGGATGGATATGTTTGATGGATAGGTTTGAAGATGATTGGATAGGTTTGGATATTTATTTTTTTATTTGTTTTTGATGGGCCTCTTCTGTCTGCAATTTGGCAAATTACGCCAAAGGGTGGGAAGGTGAATAAGTGAGTGCAAAGATGAATGAGGAGTGAAAGGGTATATGGATGGATATATGCATGGAGTGAATGGCTGGATGGATGGCTTGGTTGTAAGGGTTGATGGATGAATGAGTGAAAGGATGGATAGGTTGATGGATGATTGAAAGTCTGGATGTAAGGACTGACGAATGAAAGAATGGATGAATGAGTGAAAGAGAGGATAGATGGATGGCTGAATGCAAGTGTGGACGGATGGATGAGTGAAAAAGTGAATGGATGGGTGGATGAGTGAGTGAGTGAGTGAAAGGATGGATGGATGAGTGAAAGGGATTGATGGATGAGTGAAAAGATGGTAGATAGATGTGTGGATGAATGAACGAAAGGATGCTATAAGGATGGATGAGTGAAAGGGAAGAAGGATGGATGGATAAGTGAAAGGGTGAAAAGATGGATAGATGAGTGAAAAGGTGGATGGCTGGATGGATGGATGATAAGAGAAATGATGGATGGATAAGTGAAAGGATGGATGGATGAGTAAAAGGGTAAATGGATAGATGATGAGTAGATGGCTGGGTCGAGGAGCGGGTTGATTAGTGAAAGGATGGATGGCTGAGTGAAAGGGTGGATCGGTGGATGAGTGAAAGGCAGAATGGATGATGTATTTAGTAAAAGGATGGATGGATGTGTGACAGGATGGGAAGATAGCTGAATGGATGGATGGCTGAAGGGATGTAAGGGGGATGGATAAATGAAAGGATGGATGATTGAGTTAAAGGATGGATATGTTTGATGGATGGGTTTGAAGATGACTTCATAGGTTTGGGTATGGATGGGCGGATGGATGGACAGAATGGTGAAAACCTGGATGAATGACAGGATGTAAAGGTGAAATAGCAGGGGCGTTATCAACCCCCTCTTTAGCAGATACATCGGGGTGGGGGTTTTCATGGGCCTCTTCTGTCTGAAATTTGGCAGACAAAGGCTCTTAATTTAAGCAAAAGGGTGGGAAGGTGAGTGAGTGAAGGATGGATGGATAGGTGGATAGATAGATGTTTGAGTGAGTAAAATGGTGGATGTGTGGGTGAGTGAAGGGGAGGATGGATAGATGCATGGATGAATGAGTGTAAGGATGGATGTAAGGATGGAGGAGTGAACCTTCTAAGGCTACCCTTCGTCCACCCCCAGTAAAGCGATCTTTCTTTCACTCCATCACACCGTTTTCGAATTCTCTATCGAGGTCTCTCTTCCCTTCTCTGCCTACCTCTACCTCCTACTCTTCTTCTCTCTGACTAGTGTCATTTTGAGGATGTGTGGGCAGCTGGGCAAGAAATATTTCAGCGACTTTTCTGTGAAACTGTAAGTATAATTAAATATTGTTTGACATCACACAGGTTTGAATTAGCAGAAATTAGGTCATAACATTGAAAGTTGTTAAGAACAGGTGGGTCACAAAATATGTCATATATTATAGCATTGGTGGCCAGTGTTTGTACTGGTGCATCTATTCCCAAAACTCTTTCTATTTAAATATTAGATGTTCTCAAGGTGTTCACATAGAGAAGACCAGCCATACCAATACCCTAAAATTCGGGATTAACCAAAAGTATTACAGTTAAGCCCTTGTAAGCACATGGGAGAACAAATGTAGGGTCTTGTCTGGTGTACACGAAATATGGTTCTTTATTTTCATTTTTTCTTTACAACATCTAGCTAACGTGTTTCATCACGTAGACTTCCACAGGGTTTGAAAACTTGAAGGGTTACATGAAAAGAAGGCCTTCTCCAATGGTAAGCACGCTCAAGGTAATTCTGAAATGTGCTAAGGTTTAGGTAACCCTATCCTGGTTCACAGAAAGAGTGTTACTGGTTACTGCCAACTACCTTTCAACTGAAAGTGGTTGCCGAATGTGTGGTTTTAAGTACTAGCTGTTAGCTTACCTAGGCGGGTTCTTTCATGTGCACAAAACTTGCCTTGCCCGAAGCCCTAGAAATATTTAAGGTAACACTGAGTTCTGGGATGCTTGATGGGCGCACTCAGACTATCTTGATGTTTGGCCATTGTTAGACCTGACAGAATTTGGTAGCGTCTTTCCCCAAACCTTTTGCCTCCTCCCTTTCTGTTTGCTGAAAATAATTCTGTTGGCTTTTGGACTCTGTGAACTATATCACTGCCAACCAGTGCAAAGGCGCTTGTCTTCACTTCTTAAAACATAGTAGAATTGGCTTACACCCATTTGGCACATTTAATTTACTTATAAGTAAAGTGGTACTACATGTACCTAGGGCCTGTACATTAGGTGCTACTAGTGGGCCTGAAGCACTTAAGTGTCACCAGCAATCAATTGTCAACTCATGCTCTTATGACAGTATGCCTTGTAGTGGCACTGTTTGTCTAAATTAGAGATCAACACAGCCACAGTTGTTTACTAATTCAATACACATTAAAATTGAGTAATACTTGCTGCCCAATCCATTCTTATAGCTTTCCTGTCTGGATTGTAACACGTGTAGGGTTTGATAGTTAGTAGTTGTGTTGGCTCTATCACTGGCGGTGCTGGCAGGAGCAATGGGTATTTCAAGCTGCAGTAACCTCCTGACGAGGGCCCTGGCACTTTGTTTTTTTTTAATTCTAGCACTGAGGATATATGTAATTTCAAACTGCCAATTCGACCCAACAAAATAAATCTTTTGCCAGGTGTAAACCTCTCTTTTAAACTGGCCATATTGCAGGGTGCAATATATTTAAAAGGTAGAAAATGTGTTTTTTAAGTTTTACATGTCTGTTAGTGAAAACCTATATAATTAATTTGTTCACTACTGTGAGACCTACCTCTGTCATAGGATAACATTGGATTACCTTGTTACTTTTATCAAGTGCTAGCTTTTGATTGGGCCAGCTAGAAATGTATTTTTGGACTCAAAAGAATTGTAATTTATAACCCTCTTTAATTACAAAGTCGGTTTTAAGTCACAGTTCTGAAAATACACTTATAGAAAGTTGCCATTTTCCTGTACTAACCATTTGGTGCCTGCAGCCTGTGCCCTGGGTCACATGACTATGAATAGATGACAGAAGGATCTTGTGTATTCCTCTCAGACAGTGAGACAAAGGGGGATTAGATGGGCCATCTTGCCAGGATGGGCGGGTCAGAGCTGTACCCTGCCCCACTTACATTTCAAAGGGTTACCTCCAGCACACTCACAAAGGAACCTAACATCAATGTATTGTCACCATGGACCACATAGAGCCTGGTCAGGGGAAGGAAGTATATTTCCAGAACTAGATGTGGGGGTAGTCTAGACGTTCCCCTCACTTCAAAGGCTGGCACCAGGCTTAAAATTGGACCAACTCTTCGTTACACTCCTGGACTTGTGGAGGCCTTCAGAAGGACAGCTGTGTAACTAAGAGGACTGCCCTGATGCTTGAGGCCTGCCTTGTTTTTCATAGGGCTGCCCTACTGCTACCAGAGGACTGCTCTGCTGCTTGGGGCCTGCCTTCTGCCTTGATGCTTGAAGGGGAGAGAACCATCTCCTTGATCCAAGGACTATCAGGTTGACTTCAAGGGTACGTTGGCTGACCTTCTTGTTATGAGCTACAGTCACAGTAAGTTCCAAAGATCTCGCTTCTAACTGCCCAGCTGCCCAGCTGCCCAGCTGCCCAGCTGCCCAGCTGCAACTAGACCTGCAGCAGCACCTCTATGCCCCAATGGCCTCTGCTAGGATGAGTTCCTGATCCCCAAGAGGTGCCTCCCCCAGGTCTTGAACCCTTGACTGGCATCAGAGTGCACTCCTCTACAAGGAAAGGAAAAATCCTGACGTTTTGGGGACTTCACAACCGCTAACTTGCCCGTTTGCACTCAGACTCTCACATCTTCTACGACTAAACACTGTGAGCCTGACTCTTCGCACTACAGCAACTTCCAGCGACGATCGGCAAAGCAGGATCTGCACTTCATGCTACAGCAATAACAGCCCACTGCCAAAGCAAAGCTCCAGCAATGACCGTCCATGACTCCCAATTGAATCTTCACATTACAGCAACAACTGCCTGCAAAACATGTCCTGCTCTTTGCGCTACAGTGAGAACCATAAACAACACTCTCCTAGCTACTCGCTACCTTTCCACCGCAAACTGGACTCTTCGCACCAGATTCTGAGAAGGTAACTTTTTCAGAGGGACTAACCTGGTCCCTGTATCCAGTCCGCACTCCATCACTGTCAGCTTGAACTTGTGACTTTCACCCAGTCTAGCATGACCAAATGACTGCAAGCGTTGCCTTGTGCTTTTAGGCACTATACTTACCTAAATCTTTGAGATTTAATATCTCTGGTTCTACTGAATGAATTTTTGTTGTTTTGGTCCCATTTTTTAAATTGAAATGTAGCCTGTTTTTCTAACATGTGTTGATATTTTTCTTCTGTTGTGGTTTCACTTTATTACTGTATGTGTGCTGCATGTATACTTAACATGGTGCCTCTAAGTTAAGCCTGACTGCTTTTGTGCTAAGCTACCAGATAGTTAAGCTCAGGTTACTTTAGCCACTTCGGTGGTACACCCTGACAAGAATTGTGTTGATTGCTTGAGAAGGACTTCACACCCCTCAACCAATAGTCCAGTTTCTAACAGCCACCAAATGCATATGACACAGATCGTTGTTTGCGGATCCCGGCTGGACCTGGAATGTAAAACAAACATTTCCAGGATGTTCAACTTTTAATTTCTTTGAACATGACTATAGGCTCTTAAAAACCAATCCTTGGCTTGTCACCCAAGGTGGCAAGAGTAATATACTGGGACAAAAGAAATGCTTTTTATGTATAATGTATGTTGATTAACTGTATTTTTCGAGTCATATAGAAAGGAAAACCAAAGTGAATTATTTTGTGGCAAGGATTTTGGTGAGATAATGCTTGATTCACCTCTCCAGCTTGCACTCTCCCCTCTGCCTTAGAGGTGCTAATCTCACCCACCCACTCTAGCTGTACATAGTCTGACCCCTCTTGCACTGAATTTCAATTTCCTTTGAACACAACGAAAAGTAACTAAGGGAAGATGTTATATCACAAATTCTCTGCCCTGTAAGCAAAGTATTCCGATGTGTTTTAGATCATTTCAGACAGCGCACCCCAAGCAGAGCAGGACGTCTGTACAAGGAAAATTCACCTCGTGTAGCTTTCTGCTATACAAAGAATAAGCAGCCCTCTGTGTTTCAGAATTATCCATCACCTCAGAAAGCCTTGGACAGGAAGTCATTTCTGGTTAGTACTTGGTAATTTCTGCTCCACTAAATATGCTGTGTTTGCAGTGAAGGGGAGAGTTCAGTAGTAAAAGATGCTGTGTTACACAGTTTGCATTCTTTCCAGCGTTGTTTTACATTTTAAGAAAAAGGTTAAGGCGATCGCTTCCTGAATAACAAGCACTTTTCTCAGCTTCTTGTCTGTAATAGAACACTGCAGTGAACACTGAATTAAACTAATCACATCAGAAACAAAAGGATAACAAGGATTCTGTAGCACTCACTCATGGCCCGCGGTTAAACAAACTTTCCACCTCTAAGACTGTTCTTTGTAGAATCAGAAATGGGGAGGGGGCACATTAATAAACTGGGTAGGGATTAGCACAAGCCAGAGTCACGCAAACAGAGACTTTGTTAAGGAAAACTCTGCATTGATCGCTATTCTAAATTGATTTCCCCACATCATTGACAAGTAGGGAGCCAGCCATATGCAAATCAGTAGGAATAGTCCAGCCTGAACTGCCAAGCCATGAACTCTCCGATGGGAGACTAGGAGTATACCACTTCCCCGACCACCTGGAAACACTCCTGCTAATCACTGCCAGACATCGCCTGCAGTTCTAGCGCCTCGACGCCGGACTAGCGCTCATTGCCTGTGTGGTATCGTTTTTTAGGGAATATCACATTTTATTTCACTTTATTTTAAAAGCGCTGCATTGCCTGCCCTGTGTAATTTCGTTTTACTTTAAAGCATATTTTATTTATATTGCACTGCATTTACTGGGTTTTAGCTGTCCCCTTCTGTGTGTCCGTGCCCCAGTTTCACTTTCCCTCCCTCCATTTGTTGTGCTCGTGGCCCGTGTCTCCTCCCAGCCTCGCAGCTGCCCCTCCCACGCTCCGCCCCCTCCACTATCCATTTAAGTCAGATGGTCCTACGCGCAGCGTCCACGCGCTGCGGCCGCGCCGAAGGTGCGCCAAAGGTAAGCCCGTCTACGCCCGTCCGCGCCAAGACCGCGCCCAGCGCCAGACCCCCTGGTCCCCGCAAACCCCACCCCTCCCGCATCACATACAATGCAGCTACCCTCTCAGCCATTAATCCCGGCCGATCACCAAACTGCTACCAAGCCGAATCTGGACGCACCCATGGGCCATTCGCCTGCCACTCCTGCAAGTACAACTGCACTAAGAAACCCACCACACCCTCAGATTCCAAACCGCGCTCCGACCCCAACCATCTGAAGTGCATCCTGCTCAACACTCGCTCGGTCCACAGTAACGCCATCGAACTATGGAACCTACTTGACACCACAGCGCCGGACATCGCCTTTCTCACAGAAACCTGGATGAACACATCTTCAGCACCCGACATCGCCATAGCCATTCGGGACGGCTACAAGATCATCCGAAAAAATCGCACCACCAAACAAACAGGAGGAGGCATCGCCATCGTCCATAAGAACACCATCCGCATCTCTACCAGCTCCGACGATAACCTCGCTACCGCCGAACACCTCCACTTCCAGATCCACACCGACCCGAAGTCCACACTCAGAGGCACCCTCATCTATAGACCAACAGAACCCCGCGCACAATTCTTCGAAGACATCACTGAATTCGTCACCCCTCACGCCCTCCCCTCCGAGGACTACATCCTGCTAGGAGACATCAACTTCCACCTAGAAAAGAACAATGACAGCAACACTACCACCCTTCTGGACAACCTCGCCAATCTCGGACTCAAACAACTTGTCAACACCCCCACTCACAATGCAGGGCACACGCTCGACCCAATCTTCACCTCCAGCAAGCATATCTCCTTCGACCACACCACAGCCCACCAATGGACAGACCACAGCTGCGTTCACTTCAGCTACAAACAGACTACAACCCACAACCTCCCTCAACCAATTCCGCGCAGAAACTGGAACAAAATTACAACCGACCAACTCTTCACATCACTGCAACAAAACCTCCCTGCAAAATCATCAGACCCAAACCTTGCAGCAACCAACCTCACACAATGGATCACCCACAGCGCTGATGAATTAGCACCCTTGAAAAAACAGCAATCCAAACAAATCAACAATAAAGCCCCTTGGTTTAATGAGAACCTCAAAAACTCCAAGAAGACCTGCCGCACCCTCGAGAAAGCCTGGAAAAAAGACCAAACCTCTGACAACCAGGCAGCCTTCAAGAACGCCATCCGCAAACACCACCAACTGATCCGATCCACCAAGAAATCAGCACTCAAAGACCGACTCGACAACAACGCCCAAAACAGCAAGGAACTTTTCAACATTGTCAAAGAATCCACCAACCCCCCCGCCGGCACGAACGATATCACCCCCTCCCAAGACCTCTGCGACTCCTTAGCCTCATTCTTCCACAACAAAATCGCAGACATACATAACAGCTTCGCAAATGAGACCGGAATCCAAGCCCCACCACCCTCACCTGAACTTAAACACCCCCCTAACAACCTCTGCGCCTGGAACCCAATCTCCACTGAAGAAACCATCCGTCTGATGAACTCCATCCACTCAGGATCACCAACCGACCCATGTCCCCACTACATTTTCAACAAAGCAGACTCCGTTATCGCACCCCATCTCCGAGATGTCATCAACTGCTCCCTAAACGCTGCCACCTTCCCAGAAAGCTGGAAACACGCCAAACTCAGCGCCCTCCTGAAGAAACCCACAGCAGACCCCACCGAACTCAAGAATTACCGCCCCATCTCACTCCTTCCTTTCCCTGCCAAAGTCATCGAGAAAGCCATCAACAATCAGCTCGCCGCCTTCCTCGAATCCAACAAATCCCTCGACCCTTCACAATCCGGCTTCCGAGCCAAACACAGCACGGAGACCGCCCTCATCGCAGCAACTGACGACATTCGGACACTACTGGACAAAGGAGAAACAACCGCACTCATCCTACTTGACCTCTCCGCAGCATTCGACACAGTCTGCCATACCACCCTTATCAAACGCCTTAGCAACGTCGGGATACAAGGTAAAGCACTAGACTGGATAGTCTCGTTCCTCGCCGGAAGAACTCAGAGAGTCCGCCTCCCCCCCTTCAGATCAGAGGCCACCGAAGTCATCTGTGGTGTACCACAAGGATCTTCACTCAGCCCCACCCTCTTCAACGTATACATAAGTCCCCTCGCATCCATCGCACGCAAACACAACCTCAACATCATCTCCTACGCAGACGACACACAGCTCATCCTCTCCCTCACCAACATTCCCAGTACCGCCAAAACCAACCTACACGAAGGAATGAAAGAAGTAGCCGAATGGATGAAAGACAGCCGTCTAAAACTGAACTCGGACAAAACTGAAGTCCTCATCTTAGGCTCATCCCCTCCGCCTGGGACGATTCTTGGTGGCCACAGGCCCTGGGAATTGCACCCACACCTGCTGACCACGCACGCAACCTGGGTTTCATCCTAGACTCCTCCCTCTCAATGACCAGACAAGTCAACGCCGTCACCTCATCTTGCTTCAACATCCTACGCATGCTTAAAAAAATCTTCCGCTGGATCCCCACCGAAACAAGAAAAACGGTCACCCACGCACTGGTTACCAGCCGACTGGACTACGGAAACACCCTCTACGCCGGAACCACCACCAAACTCCAGAAAAAACTCCAACGCATCCAAAACGCCTCAGCCAGACTTATACTGGACCTCCCCCGCCGAGCTCACATCTCCGGGCACCTGAAAGACCTCCACTGGCTTCCCGTCAACAAGAGAATAACGTTCCGCCTCCTTACCCACGCACACAAAGCCCTCTACGACCTAGGACCCGACTGCCTCAACACACGCCTGTCCTTTTACACCCCCCCCCCGCCAACTGCGATCATCCACACAAGCCCTCGCCGCAATCCCACGCATCCATAAATCCACCATGGGAGGAAGATCCTTCTCCTACTTAGCGGCCAAAACCTGGAACTCTCTCCCCACCCATCTCCGCCTTACCCAGAACCACCTCACCTTCAGAAAACAACTAAAAACTTGGATATTCGACAAATAAACTTCCCCTTCCCCCAAGCGCCTTGAGACCCTCTGGGTATATAGGGCGCTATACAAATTTCAAACTTGAAACTTGAACTTGGTTACAGTGGCACAGTGAGCATGGGACCACTGTGCCAGTGGAACCAAGCTGCACATGACTGAAGGGGACCAGATAGAAAACCGGTCTTGGTAGCTTGTGTTTCAGTTCAGAGAGGACATGGCTTGGCAGTTCCAGCTAGACGTCCTACTGGAGCGGGGCCAAAGCTGACTTGCATATGGTTGGGTCTAATCTGAGGTGGCCAGAGTAATTATCAATGGCTGAAATGAATTCAAGCATTCCATCCATCGCTTTTTTGCATTCTTCACTGTGGCGCCCCAAGTGTGACAGGTATGCCTAGATATGGACCAGTGCTCACTGTGTCTCTGGAGCCAAGCTGCGCCTGAGTAAGGAGAACCAAATAGGCTGAAAATGGTCTTAGGAGGCTTGTGTTCCACTTCAGAGAAGACCTGGGTTGGCATTTTGGGCTGGACTGTTCCAGCTGGAGCAGGACCAAGGCTGATTTGCAAATGCTCTGTTCTAATCGGAGGTGGCATGGCGGGCAAACAAATTACGACTGTGATGCGGATCAGCGTAATTACCAGTGGCTGAAATTTTCTCGAGCATCTCATCCATCACTTCATTGTGTTCTACTTCAAGAAGCAAATCTCTATTTGTATTTTTGTAGCCTAAGGAGAAATCCAGATAGTGTCTAAATGTTGTCCCAGGCTAAAAACAGTTCGACCTGCATCTGTATTCTTGCTGCGGCACAGACACATAGGGGATGTCAGGTCTCATTCGGGGGAGGGTAGGCACATGGCAGACAAGGGCTAGTTGTCCCTAACCATGCTCATTGAGGTAATTTGCCATTGGTGTCCTGGGGTATAACCTACTAATGATCTGCAACTCGACCATTTACAACCTTTCGGCACTTGACTCTCAGGGCCGTGAGGGTGAGCAGTCAAAGCCTTCTCAGGAGAGAGTGTCGATGGCAAGAGTTTACAGCTCAGCAGTCAGCCAACAGACACAATAACGTATTTTTTAGAACTCTATTAGTTCAAAGGTTCTTTAATCCCACAGCAAAATGTAACTACAGTGCTCGATAGGGTTCTCAGTTACAGGGTTGTAATTGTATTTGTGCTCTTTAAGTGAGGTGATGCACCCCTAATGGTACTCTTTCTGCCCTGTCAGAGCTTCATAATTTCTACAACCCTGATGTGTAATAGGGATTAAGCACCGAACAGACACAGGTGGAGTTTACTCAAAATACTCCAAAGTCTAAATACTCAAATTAGTTAAAACAGCTTTTACCTATTCAGATTCCCTCAGGAAAAGTCAAGTATTTATGGCAGCATTCTTTTGAATATGAATTCCTTCATTTCACATATAGTTAGGCTCTGCATTCTCCTGCTTAATGTAGGTGCAGTTTGCACGGTGCCGGCAGGAGCGTTCAGCTTTCCTGTTCCTGCGGCAGGATCTGCTGGGGCCGCATCAGCACCCTCTCTTGGAACTCAGCTTCTGGGTGGAATCAGAGCAGGAGGCTACATGGATGACCCTCACCTTTGATAGAAGCTTCCTCTAAAGCCAAGAGCAGGTGGGTGTCTCAATACAGTGGGGCAGCTTCTGTGTGGATCAGATCTCCTGCATAGGCACCGCTAAAGGATTTTCCACACTGACATCAGAAGTGGCAGCACCAGTCTCTTGGGCACACAACAAGAAACCGAAGAACGTGACCATGCTTGGCGGTTCACAGTTTTGGTGTTTTTCATATTGCGAACATTTCAGGGAGGTAGAGAGACCCCCACACAAACTGTATCACTCCTGTTTCATTTCCTTTTGGTAGTCTACATCCTCTTGGTGCTCTCCTTCTGGACAGTCTCTCCCCTGCAGGGCTAGAAACGCTCCTTCTTTCTCTCAACAGTTAGGCAGGCAGGCTTGTAAGCTGCAGACCATCACCTTCTCTAGCAGAATGTTCAGACCATGCAATATCTCCTCACTCTGGTAGACAGGCTATAAAGCAAACACCAGCCTTGCTCAAACAGCAGTTCTCTGCAGAGCACTCCCTTCCTTGGTCAAAAAAGAAATTAGAACTGGTACAAAGTGAGATTGTTTGGATCCCACTTTTTGACTCATTTTCATGACAGGGGAAGTAGCCCCACTGTTTAGGGTTTCAGAACAGTTTAGATTGGTTCTCTTTCAAATGTCAGCAGGTAGCAATGGTGCTGGTTCCAAGCTAGAGTATCTAAATCAGGGGCACAAAGAAGTGTGAGATCTCTGCACTTGTTTTTCATCAGCCTTTCTGAAGCAGTAATCAGGGACAGGCAAAACACCAGGCCCTGCCTTGAAACCTTCTTACAATGAACAACAGAAGTTACAGTTCCACCCTGCAACCCCAACAGCCACTAAATGGCAGTGCTCAGGAAGACGTCGTCAGCAGCCATCTCCTAACAAGGACCTCAATTAGTTTCTAATGGAATCACTGTCTCTGCCCCCTAAAATCAAACTACCCAGTTACAGGATTTAAGTCAACAAATTTCCACTAATTGGAGAAGCGCCTTCCATCTTATACCAGGCTAACACTTGTGCCATCCAAAATAGATCCGACAGGTTCCAGTGATTAGGCCCTCACCCCACAGAGTACTACTAGCACACATACATACATGTACGTGGCACACACATCGGATGTCAGTATAAGGCCTGGACTTCACATTAAAGCTTTACAGTGAGGGGTCAGTAGACTGTGCTCTCTCCACACACAGAGAAAGAGGTCAGGTCACATGCAAGACTCACAAAAACTTGTTCTGCTACCACAACCGATTTATTTGACGTTCTCAGGGCATTCACAGAGGTCCTATGCCTACTATGAGGGGCCACTGTTTTCGTCCATCCAGGTAACAGAACAAGTTCTTGACCTCACATTAACAGAGGCAAGTCTGGGCCTCTGTAGATATGTATTACCATGATGAAAGAGCCAAACAGAAAATCAGGATACCAGTTTCACATGCAGTGTGCACTAACTGCAGAGGTACCCACCCGTTTACCATGCAGGGGACATTCCTGTTCAATCAGGGGCCTATTCACAAAGGTACAGCTACGTTTGGAGCTCTCTGTATATGTGGATTTACACCTACGCCAGGGCAGAAATGTTTTTAGATTTTCATAGATCTTAGCAAGACTTTTCAGTCTCAATTTGGTAACAGGCTCTTTACTCTTAGGTCATTCAAAGTGGTAATACTCTCTTTACTCTTATCATTTAAATTCCTAATGGAACCACTGTTGTATTTGATCAAATGATAAGTGTAAGGGCAGAAGTCCATAATTTGCAATCTGGGCAAATTAAGAATCCAGCTAAGTCTAACAGTCAATTCAATTCAATTTGACTTTATTCGGTTAAAAGAATAATAACCATAAAAGTACATAAAAAACTGTTCATAATAATGCAGTGTCATACTCAATACATCATACAAACAGGAAGAAATATACAAGTTAAACATGAATTAAATTTAAGTGCAAATTGATTTACGTAATCTAAAAACATTGCTAAAAAATTCCGAGATACAGGCAACATTAACAATAACATCTTATTTCTGGAGTTCCAGGAAGGCAACCCTACAACGTCTCACGCCCATTTCCCTTAGAATTTGAATAATCAATCTTTTCCTGGGTAACGTATAATATTTACAGAAAAAAGTGACATGGATGTCAGACTGTTCTGATTGGTCCTCACATGGGCATTTAGTGAGATTGCAGGACCAACAATTCATTGCGGGGAAGCTTAGGGCCCTAAAGAGGATGCCTAACCTAAATCGGGTCAAAATGAACCGCGAAAATTCTGTCAAAGACAGGGTTAAGTATGGTTGGATTTTTCCTTGTGTTGATACAGATAGATGGGCTAAGACAGTTTTCTTCTCATGTTCCACTGTCATCCTACGTTCTTCCAGGTGTTTCATGCACTTTCTTTTTAGTGCCTTTCGCGTGATGTTACGCATGGACAAGGGATTGTCATAATAGCCCATACAGCCAATACCTCCAAGGAAGTCCCTAATGTATGTGAACCACCTTATCCTCCCAGCATAATCCAAACTTAGTCCATCAGTTAGGATAGCACGGTTCAATACACATCCATCACTAGTCCAGGCCCTATGCCACAGCAGTATTGGTTGGATTCTGATTATGTCTTCAATGTAACATTGGCCCAATTCTGTATGACAAATGTAACTAGAGGCACTCTCAGGTACAGCTAAGAAGTGTCTCAGAAATTTGTTTTCGGACACTTGTATAGATTTGACATTTTCATACCCCCACAATCCCGCACCATAGACCGCAATAGAGACACAGGTGGCATTGTAAATAAAAAAAAAAAGCTTTTCTAAATATTAACTTAAGATTCCGTTCTCCCACACCAGTTCTTCCCGAGCCCTGAACCCGATAGGAGCGCATACTATAGACGCTCGAGGTAACGAAAAACATTTACCACGTTTGTTTTCACGATCGAGAAATCACACGTTTGTTGGCACTATATTAAACTGGCTAGCAAGACCTTGTTATCTAACCACAAAGAAAACCATGTGTGAGGGATAAAAAATACGATATAGCACTATGTGGGTATCACTTACACAAACACCACGTGAGTGAACCCTTGTTTAATTTGAACACGAGTGAATTTTAGACGACATGCATGATCCACCAACTCTGAGCATGCTACAAACCACTGCACTCGCGTGGAGTGTGAGATGAGAGAGTTGACATTTGCCATGATATACTGTTGGTTTATGAAGTATTGCCATTTTTTAGTTGTGAATGCAGTCTAACAAGAGATAGCCTGCTTTATGTGTGTCCCTTCGTAATTGTTTCCCCTTCCCCTTGTATGTTACATAAGTATTTTTGTTACTTATTTCCAGGTACATTGAGACCTCTATGCAAGGAAAACAGGTTAACTTATCCTATTTTCTGATCACTTTATTTGAGAGCACTTTATAATTAATTTTTCCCTCACTCCAGTCGCACAACGGTCCTGACGAATGCCTGTAAGTCCTAACCAAGGCGAACAGGGCAGAAACATGTTGACCATTCCCTACTCCCCTTACACCTTAGTTTTTAACCTTTAACTCTGGGTGCATCTGTGACGCATAATACCCCATAAGGTGCACACCTATAGAGTTTACCAGAACCCGAACCCAGTCTTAATAAATGTCAACCATCTGGTTTTCCGGGTTTTTTTAGATTCCCTATCACTGGCTCACTACTGGCACAACCTTGGGTTAGATCCTCCAGGTGGAGGCTGCATAGCTCACTGACCCAATGATTATGCACACACGTGACATATACAGCGGAGAATCAAGATATACCGCTTGAATACCATCGTACCCATCACGTGCATGAGGGTCTTTTACATTGGGATGCAACTCTAACAGACTCCTGCAGACCTAAAGGTTGTACAGGACAAGTGATCCTTTCTCCTTTGATTAGTGTGGTCAATATTATTTTTAAACAGGTCTGGAGGTATGCCATCTGGACCTGGGGCTTTACCGCCCCGTGTTGCTTTGAGGCTCTCAGTTATTTCTTTTAGGGTAAATTTTAATTCCAAACCATTCGCTCTCATTTCCCCCTGATCAAGTATTGGTAATTGCACCGGAGGAATCTGCTCGTCGGTGGAGGTACTATACAGGCTGGAATAGTGGCCCACCCAAGAGTCCTCAGTAATGGCAATTTCAATACGTGTTTTTCCTGAATCAAAGAAGGGGGCATTTACTGCTTTCCAAAAAGCACAGACATCCTTACTCAATGAGGCCTCACAGAGCTTCTCCCAGGTTTCAGTTTTAATTGCCAACTTCCTTCTTTTCAGTGCATTCTGATAAGAATTCCGCGCCACCCTAACCCTTAAAGGATTACGGGGGACAGCATGCAAAGCTCTCTTAAGCTCAGAGTGGGCCTTTGTACACGTGTGGTCAAATCATTTTCTCGTCTTTTCCTTACTTGATTTAGAAACCACCCAGAGGTTACCCTTAATTTGAGAAGCAATAACCTCAAACTGTTTAAGGATCTCCTGACTAGTCGCACTTTCATCCAGAATGGTCAAGAAGCTAGGCAAACATTCGGTTACCAGGTTGCGCAGAAAATCACTTGGGACCACCCTGTCCCACTTTAATGCGTAGCCATTTTGTTTTGCCATACTAATATCAGAGATGTTCTGCACGGATCTCCCCTCTATAGCCACTGCCTGAAAGGGATTTATAATCTCCATGATTATCGGGTAGTGATCGCTAAGAGGGGTATCAAGGGTCCAACACCTTTTGACCATATGTCTGTGCCTAACGGAAGTTATTACAAAATCTATTATAGACAAAACACCCCTGAAATTAAATGTAGGGACAAAGGGGAGCTCTATTTGACCAAGTTCATTTGCGTACCCTAGATCATCAGAGTGAAGAATCTCATTTAATAGGTCTCCACAGATGGAATGCTTAAAGTGTGTTAAGTCAGTATCCGGGTCCAACATAAGACCACATACTCCTTTCTGGCTTTTTTTACATATGGTACAGTTAAAATCCCCCCCCCCCCCCAAACAACCCAGATATCCCTAGCATTTTTATCTGTTTCTTTACCTAGATCATTTCCTAGCATCTTAAGAGTCGGTTCCAGGTCAGCAGGAGGGATATTGTTATAAAAATGTATAATTAAAAGACACAGTTCCTTGCTTGCATCAATCTGCACTAGCTGGTAATATGGGTTGTAGGCAGAAAAGTGGATCTTCTTACAATTTAAGGAGTTAGATACAAACGTTGTTAGTCCCCCTTTAGCCCTACCGTGGTGAACCTCTACTGCAGATGTAAACAATGTTTTATAGCCTGGAAGATGGAGGGGTTCTAAGGTCCAAGTTTCCTGTAGACAGAGAATCCCAATCTCTTCTATTGTTTTTAACCAGATGGGATTCGATGATTTGGACCTGAGCCCTGCCACATTCCAGAACATTATGCTAACAGTTTCCCTGTTTAGTGAATTAACTGCTAAGCATTGGCCCATATCTACAACTGGGTTATTAATAATAATGGTTCCCATTCCCTGGGAGGATGGATATGCCGGAGCAACAATGGGGGGGATTACAAGAGTGGGAATAAGAGGAGAACTGATGCCAGATGTTACACCAAGACCATTGTCAGAAGTGACTGGGTTTGAATCAGACGATACACCAAGTCCATTGTCAAAAGTGACTGGGTTTGAATCAAGGGCTGAGGGCAGTCAATCCACCCCGTCCAGTCCATTGAGACAATTAAATCGGTTGTAGTCATAAAAAGGTGTCTCCGGAGGTCGGTAAACCGAACGTGCAGCATACCCCCGGTATCTAGCTCTCCGTTCAACCCTCGTCCAATTGCCTTGTGATAAATCATGATGCATACGAGTAGGGGGGAAGAAAAAGGACACTGGCAAAGTCTGTATGGTAGAGTCAGGAGATCTGTTTGACCCAGCACATATGTGTGAAACTGTCCTAGGATCTCGAAAACTCACCATGATACAGTTCCCTATTATTGATTTTCTAGTTTTCCCCAGCCAAGGTACCCTTCTCACCATGATAATTTCATTGTTGAGATGGGCCGGAAGGGGTCTGTTCCAGTTCAACCATTTGATAATTTTTCTTTTAAGTGAGTGGAAGTTCTCACCTTCGCCCACTTCAAGAGGAGGAGCACCCGCCATAACCACCGTAAAGCTATTAGCCTCAGGCGGCAAGTCGGGTCTCCGTGGTCTGGGGGCAGGCTTCTCAGGGAGTAGGGGAGCAATGCTATAATTTGGTATAGCTCCAAAAGTAGTCACAGGGGGAACTGGGCCTACTGGTTGTAGAGATGGAATATTAGGATTGCTAAATGGTGTTGGAGCTAAGTTGGCCATGAGTGGTTGCGGAAGGGGGGCAGCAGCAATAACCAAGGGAGGTCCCGCATTAACTGAAAGGTTTTGAGTGTTAAGGGGACATTTAGGAGGGGGATTAGACTCAAGGGGTCTGCCCTGTTTAATAGCCGAGGTTTTCAGGCTACTTATAGTTGCCTCCAAGATAGTGAGTCTGATCTCCACTTTCTTCAAGCTCTCACTGATGGGCAGAAGCAGTGATCTAAGTAAAAATTCTATATTTCCCATAGAGGTAACAGGGGGTGATATATTAGGTGGATTATCCCCTGGGACGCTAACAGGATCAGTGGTATTAGTACCCTTAACAGGAGCAGCATTATGTACATTCAATATTAACCCATCAGAAATGGAAGGGATCTTAGGTGCTTTTCCGAAGTCGGAATGGGGGATTTTGGTCTTGCCCTGCCCTCCCCTCAACTTCCTTCTACGCTTGTTTGGTGGTGGGCCATGCACCTCTGCCACAACTATTTGCTTCGGCTTAGTTTTCCTTATTTTAGCTACAGGGGGCGTTTGAGTGACTAAGTCAACAGCCATACTGCTGAGACTGGGGGGGGGATGACATCAGAAGTCTGCTCAGTGGATAAGCGAAGGTTAGGAATACCATCCCGCAATAGAAGAGGGACGCCTTCTTGGGATAATAGATCCTGGCTAATGTTAAAGGAGCCTCCCTCTTGGGAGATAGGATAAGGAATGATATCACTAAGAGGCCTATTTTTCATATTCTCAATAGAGCGGCGGCGCTCCGCCCTGCGCTCCGCCAAGGAGGTTTCTTTATCCCCATCATCCTGTGCCCGTGTAAAATAGTCATCCAGAGTCCCATTTCTAACTCCTCCCACCTTCGCTGGTGTTCCCTCCATAGCCGGTGATGGCATGTCCAATACCTATATCAAGGTCCACGAACAAACAAAGAAGTGCAGGCGAAAGAGAGTAGGCCCAGCCCGGCCTCCTTCGGCCCCTGACGGCCACAGACGGTCCCACCCTTGTCCCGGGCTTCTCCCAGTCGCTCCCGCGCAGCGGGATTAAAGGGTCCAATAAGTAGGGCTGGGAGTGTGAAAGGGAGGAGTAGGCAGGGAGAGCGGCCCAGGTGCTGCAAATCCGGGCAGGCGGGTGCTCCTGGGAATGGTAGTCCCGGCGCTCGCACTCGCTCGCAGCCCCACCTACACAAACACACCTCCTTCAAAGTAATCCGGCAAGGTCCGTAGTTGTCAGCAAGGAACCCCCATGAAGCGGGACCCGCGAAGCGGGTTCCTCGAGAGGTAGGATTTAGGCAACAGCTCACAGTCCCAGCGATAACTGCAGAAAACAGCAAAGCGTCCCACTGAAACTCCAAGTGCTGGGGCTTATGAAGACACGAAGATAGGGAGGAGTAGGCAGGGAGAGCGGCCCAGGTGCTGCAAATCCTGGCAGGCGGGCGCTCCTGGGAATGGTAGTCCCGGCAATCGCACTCGCTCGCAGCCCCACCTACACAAACACACCTCCTTCAAAGTAATCCGGCAAGGTCCGTAGTTGTCAGCAAGGAACCCCCCACGAAGTGGGACCCGCGAAGCGGGTTCCGCGAGAGGTAGGATTTAGGCAACAGCTCACAGTCCCAGCGATAACTGCAGAAAACAGCAAAGCGTCCCACTGAAACTCCAAGTGCTGGGGCTTATAAAGACACGAAGATAGGGAGGAGTAGGCAGGGAGAGCGGCCCAGGTGCTGCAAATCCGGGCAGGCGGGCGCTCCTGGGAATGGTAGTCCCGGCGCTCGCACTCGCTCGTAGCCCCACCTACACAAACACACCTCCTTCAAAGTAATCCGGCAAGGTCCGTAGTTGTCAGCAAGGAACCCCCCACGAAGCGGGACCCGCGAAGCGGGTTCCGCAAGAGGTAGGATTTAGGCAACAGCTCACAGTCCCAGCGATAACTGCAGAAAACAGCAAAGCGTCCCACTGAAACTCCAAGTGCTGGGGCTTATGAAGACACGAAGATAGGGAGGAGTAGGCAGGGAGAGCGGCCCAGGTGCTGCAAATCCAGCCAAGCGGGCGCTCCTGGGAATGGTAGTCCCGGTGCTCGCACTCGCTCGCAGCCCCACCTACACAAACACACCTCCTTCAAAGTAATCCGGCAAGGTCCGTAGTTTTCAGCAAGGAACCCCCCACGAAGCGGGACCCGCGAAGCGGGTTCCGCGAGAGGTAGCATTTAGGCAACAGCTCACAGTCCCAGCGATAACTGCAGAAAACAGCAAAATCTAACCGTCATTTAACAAGCCTGAGTGATGAACTAGGCATTGAATTAAGTCGGATATCAAGTAATGAACTAGTGGTCGACCAAGGAGCTCAAAACAACATTGTTAATCAGATACTAGTAAATCACACTGTCCAGCAAGGTGATAATTGAACCATTCAGGGGGCCCATTTAGGGACACAAGAGTGATTAATCAAGGAAGTCGAAGAAGGGAATTTGCTGACGGAAAGAGATGGGTCGCCAGTTATGGAAAATACATGCCCCCCTGTTATTATGGAGAAAGAGAATATTGAGTATTTAAACCTGTCGCCCGAAACAAGGAAAGTAGCCTTCAGCCCCCAATATATATCTAGAGGCCCGCACGATATTCTAAACCGTGGTAATATTTTGAAATTACTACGTGTTATTACAGATCTTAAAGATGTGGTAACTATGGATCTGGATGCAGTGGAATTTAAGAAAGAAGATGTACACTCCGATAAGTAGATAACAATTACAACTTGTCTAAACAGGGACATTGCAGACAAAATATTGGCGAATGTTAGCGTATTTGAGAAATGGGGTATTAAAGTTTGGCGACCACAAGCATCTTGTTATCCAATGGTGTTGATTCCAAACGAGCCCCTTGATATAATGCAGCAAAAAAGTGATGATAATAAAATATGTATGGCTAGTCAAAAACGAGATGATAGAAAAACAGCCAGAATAGAACAGGTTAGAGTTTTAAAAAATGTGTCAGGCGCATCTAAGGAATTAAACATAGCATACGGCAGTTAGATAAGGAGTAGCCAATCTGGTTTGCGAACCTGTGAAGCATTGAAGAAAGTCCCAGAGTTACAAGACGATTGGAGTTGGCTTCCAGGAATATTAACTAAGCAAAATCTTGAAAAGAAGGATTGATGCAGTTCAAATCCTCTGACTCTTTGTTCCTGGAACTCTAATGGCTTAAAATCGCTAATTGAAGACCAATGGGTAATGGACTTCCTGAAAGCTTCCAGTATAATAATGTTGCAGGAAACCTGGTCGACGTCTAATGAACCCCTTATCGGCTATATTGAATACTGTATTAAGGCAACACATGAAGCCAACTCAGGTCGCCCACGTGGTGGTCTTTCTATATATATTTCTACAAATCTTGAAGCATCTCACTTTGAAATTGACCTCCATGTAAAATGGCTCCAGTGTGTTAAACTAATAGCCAGTCACTCAATTATCTTATTAAATGTGTATTTAAGTTGTAAAAAGAAAGTTAGATCTTCTCAAATAATCCTGCTATGGGGAATGGTAAAAACTTTATATTATGAGCATTTGGGTTCAGTATTTATTATTTCAGGTGATTTTAATATGCACTTTGATCCTTTTAATGGGCAGACTCTTGACTTAAAACGATTAGCTCAATGGACAGAATATGAGTTTAAAAAATACAACCTAAAGATTTCGCATGATTCGGATAATATTGCTACATTTAACAAAGCTGAATGTTCCTCTGTAATAGACTATACTATACTGTCTGAGAAATTATATAATTTAGTAAAAAATTACGAGATTGTCCCAAGGATTGAAAGCGATCACAATCCACAAGTCATTCTCCTTGACATTGATCTGGAGTATCTGCCAGAAACTAGGACTGTGATAAAAGCTCCAACGGCCTTTAATCTTAAAAGGTTAATTTGGAATGGAAAAACTGAGGATAAAATATTGGGCGTTCTTGGCTGTTTAATTCAGGATACGCATTCTGCTTATGCTGAAGGGCAGTCTATGGTTGAGCTTTGGTCCCATTTGTGTGATAAATTAGTAGCTAAATTTGCTAGAGACGAGCCCTGTAAAGGTACAACACTAAATCCCAGGAGACCAGAATGGTATTCTTTCCACTTAGTTTATCAAAAAAGAAAACTTAATAAAGAAATAAGATTACTTCACAGGAATAATAAAAGGCAACCGTGTCTCAATATATCATGTAAAATTAGAGAGTTAAAACAGAGATACAAGAAGGAAATATGGATAGCAAAACAAGCCTATTATGAATCAACTTGGGCAAAAGTCCATCACGCATGTAAATCCAAAGTTCTTCGGTTATTCTGGAGCATCATTAATGACATTGAGAATGGTAATAATAGAGGTAGCAGTGCTAATGTTGATGAAGTGAGTTGGGTGAGCTTTTTTAAAGAAAAAATTGATACAGAATATTTAGAAAATGATAAATATAGTAATAATAAATTAGTTGACATGCATAAAGTAAAAGATAGGGGGAGTGGGGGTGGCATCTCTCCTCCTCAATGTAGAGTTGATATGGAACCCTGGTCGCTCAACAAAGTAAAAAAAGTACTAAAAGGATTAAATCCAACCGAGCACCGGGTCCAAACGGTATCCCGAATGCAATATTTAAGGCTGAAGTGAGTAACTGGCCGGAGTTATTAATGTTTTTATTTAATGAAATTCTTAAATCAGGTCTTCTTCCGTTATCCTGGCACGGGAGTATTATACAGCCGATTTACAAATGTGGCCCGCAGGATAATCCGGCTAATTACCGTTTAATTACACTCACTGATTTAGAGGAAAAAATATTTGCTAGTTGCTTGCTGGATGAGTTAGAGACTTGGGCCTCACAGGAGGAGATGAATCCTAAATTTCAAACTGGGTTTAGAAGGGGCGAATCAACCCATACGAATTTGATTTTAATAACATTATTAGGTGAGAGAGCCAAAAGTAGGAAGCAGAGATTATATGTTTGTTATATTGATTTAAAAGCCGCTTTCGATTCTGTACCATGAAATATTCTTTGGAGGAAGCTACGGAATTGGGGTATTACAGAGTCTCTATTAAAAATGATTATACTGTTATACTCCAACACCTGGGTGCAAATCAAAATAGGCGATGGTAAACATATGACCTAACGTTTAGCTACAAATGTGGGACTAAAACAGGGGTGTGTTTTGGCTCCTTGCCTGTTTAATCTTTTTATGGCTGATTTACCAACCCATTTTAAAAATATAAATTCGCATTCGCCTTTTATTCATGGTCAGGAAATCAAATATATGCAATATGCAGATGACACGATTTTAATGAGCCAAACAGAAATAGGATTAAAAAGGTTAATTAACTCTTTTAATGGTTATGTTACACAAAATGGTCTGACAATTAATATAAAAAAGACAAAGATAATGACTATGGGAAAAGGGAAGCCTAGGATTAAAGAGTGGAATGCTGGCGGTCTGATTTTTAGACAACATTTTAACAATCTTGAAGCCAGGGGTTGCTCACTTGCATTTGCTTTTAGAAAATTAAGAGACAAACTATTATGCCCCAATTACGACCATCTGATAAAGGTGATGCGAGCAAAATTAATGCCATCTTTGGAATATTGCTCATTCATCTTTAGGGGCAAAGACGCGAAAGTGCTCGAAGATATAGAGATTAGAATATATAAAACTGTTTTTAAAATCCCCAAATATATTAGTCGAGCAAACATAAGACTGGAATTTGGTTTGAAAAACCAATCTCTGGTGCGTCAATCTACATTCTTGGAGTCTCTTTTAACATTAGTCCGTTCAGAGGAAGGATCACTGGCAAAGTTATGCTGGCTTGAAATCTCAGAAGGGGAATATTCAAAAAATTGACAGCTGTATTTTAATGAATGCATAAGTAACTTTGACTGCTCTAATTTGGCTGATGAAATGAGGAGCAGGATAGTTTTTAAAAAAGAAATGAATCAAATGGCAGCATTATTAACGGCTAAAGAGGACAAGGAGGAATTAAGGAAAATAAGTCATTTCTGGACATTTGCTAACTCCTTCGGTAGGCTGTCACCTCAATCTTACTTGTCTTATCATTTAAAACCTAGGTTTAAGAATAAATTTATGTATTTAAGGCTGGGAAGATATCTGACAAAGGATGGTATACCAAAATGGGAAAATCAATGGGTATCGAGCATTTGCAGGCTTTGTAGTCAAAAGGAAACATTAACACACATTGTAACCTTATGCCCAGCTTTGGCAGAGGCACAGAAGTTGATCCTAAAACCAATATTTAATGAACTAGGAATTAGAACATGCAGGCAAGCAATTATTACCTGTTTGAGTGGGGCCAATATAAAACTTATTGATCACTTTGTTAAGTTCATTATTATTGCTGAGAAAAAACTCAAAGACGAAGAACAAGTAAATAACAATTTATCGTGATCCAAAATAATTAAAGAAACTTATTTTAAGGATTGTTTAAATCAAAATGTATGCCAGTTGAAGGGTCTATTAGTATAATTTACTATAGTTATGCACATTGCACTTTACTATAGCTTGCAAATGGAAAACATCAAAAACTTTATTTATACTAGTATTTCCTACTGCTAACACCTGTCACTTTAGTTAAATGCTGCTATAACAGTGATTGCTACTAATATATTGCACTTTAGGTAATACCTGCACTTTAATCAGTGTGTAAACGTTTAAACATTATTATGGAATTGACTGTATTAATGCAATTTTAGATGATCATTTTAAGATGATAATAACTTTGTGCATAGTATATGTTTGTTTATGTTGGTTGCTTTTATCTATCCTTGTTTGTAATGATTTTAATTAATCAACAAATATAAAAATACTTACTTACTTACACTCTTGTATTTATTGTATTATACCACTGGTCAATTGAAATGTTTGACTTTAGATCACTGTTTGAGCTTAAGACTTTTTTTATTGACATTGATTATTCACTACACTATTGTTACTCAGTCAAGGGAGCAATGGTGGTTTGTTATAATGGTATACTCTGTACACCAAAGGAGGTTTCTATTTATCTTTTTAGGTCGAGTAATTTTAATTACTCTAAACCTATTATATCTGAACCAAAGTCTCTTGAACCAGCCGGATTTCCTACAATGCATGTTAACTTTTCAACCGTGACGCTTCTCCAGCGCGCGCTTGGCCTGTTCCCTTCCACTCGCTCGCATTTCGCCCCCCCACCAGGCTTTGATTCTGTGATGGACGCTATATAATGTGGAGTGGTGTGGCTCACTGGTTAGAGGCGGCAGACCTGGAAGCAGAGGTCGACCCAGGACCAGGGTTTGATTCCCGACGCGGCAGGGTCTTGGGCTATGGTCAGCGGACTCGATAATTCTCGCCTCAGTGCCTACTCCAACCATGGGTCCCACTCAGCAACTCTGGGCAATAGCTTGCTTAATCTCTACTAACGACCCCATCAGCGCCGGAGATGCTTGTCTTCACCTTGGAGATGCCCAGAAGGGACTATCTCACAGGGAAAGCCAGGATGGGTTCCCCAGCGGTATACAGCGCCGAGACGCCCCTTTGCTGGGGCAGCTGTGTGCTTTACAAGTATACAACATTTAACAACATTTAACATTCTCCAGCGCGCGCTTGGCCCGTTCCCTCCCACTCGCTCGCATCCGGCCCCCCCTCCAGGCTTCGACTCTGTGATGCATGCAACTGTGACGCTTCTCCAGCACACGCTTGGCCCGTTCCCACCCACTCGCTCGCATCCCGCCCCCCCACCAGGCTTCGACTCTGTGATGGACGCTATATATATGACAACACTCACCCCCTTACTCAAAGTTTCTTTATTTACATTTCCTCTGTCTCTTCTTAACTCTCATTGCGCACTCACTACCTACTTCTCGTTCGCAGTGGCTCTTTTTCCCTCTGCCATTTCTCACTTACACTCTTTCTTCTCACCACATCAAAGGCTACTGCTGCTCCCTCCCGGCCTCCCCCCCCCACAGCAATGCCAAAATCTCTTTCTCCCTATTTCTATGTCTGTTCTCGGACATATTTCATCTTCAACTGTTCATTTGTTTGCATATTTCGGGTCAAAAGAGCTTCAACTCTGTGATGGACGCTATATAAATGACAGCGCTCACCCCCTTACTCAAAGTTTCTTCATTTACATTCGCTCTGTCTCTTCTTAACTCTCATTGCGCCCTCACTACCTACTTCTCTTTCGCAATGGCTCTTTTTCCCTCTGCCATTTCTCACTTACACTCTTTCTTCTCACCACACCAAAGGCTACTGCTGCTCCCCCGCCCCCCCCCCCCCCCAGCAATGCCAAAAGCTTGTTTTGGTACTTCCCCATAGTCACTCCTCGTTTCCCGCTGTGTCCATCCTGAATGCCAAGCCTGTATGGAGTTTGCCTGTAGTAGCGCTGCGCTACGTTACCATATTTTAAGCCAGCAGTGTCCCTACTTCAATGTTAAATGTTTGGACTGGTGAAAGGCTTATATTAAAATCGTTTACATTTATTTATGTGGGGACGGTATGGGAATGTACACTGCCAATGGTAAAGTCTAGATTCACCACGTTTGCCTTGGAAAACACAACAAATAAGAGACCTGTGTGTAAATATTTGTGGCGACCTCCAGGGCAGGTTTAAACCGGAGACCGCAGCTCTGCCAGCCTCTGGTAATCTGACTCCAAACATATTTTAAACCATCTCAGAATGCAAATGTGTTTGGATACACTATATATATATTTAGTTTTCTAGCATTTTTAAACACTATCGGCCGCCAAGAGCCACTCGGGCTGTACTGGAGTCTCAGAAACGTCATCAACAGTTGCCCTCTTACTCCAGGTGTATGATTTGTGGATGTATTGTATACAGACAACAATCTTTTTTTAGGAGGATTTAAAAATATTCTAGCTGGGACACTAAATTTAACCTAGACTTCTAGGTGATGGATTTGTTTTACTATTATGTTGTGCAAGAGGTGGACTTTTTTTCAGCGTGCCAGCGCTACATCTTTCGCCTGACCTTTGTTTCCGCTACTATTCGCTGCTGACATGATTCCAAACCTAACCATACTATGCTGTTAGCTCCCTATGCCTCCCACTCCAGCATGTATATTGTTAATGTATCCTCCTCTGACCAGACCCTCCAACTCCAACTCCACCCTCCAAATGCACCATCCAACTGCACCCTCCAACTCCACCCACCAACTTCAACTCCACCCTCCAACTTCAACTCCACCCTCCAACTTCAACTCCACCCTCCAACTTCAACTCCACCCTCCAACTTCAACTCCACCCTCCAACTCCACCCTCCAACTCCACCCTCCTACTCCACCCTCCTACTCCACCCTCCTACTCCTCCCTCCTACTCCACCCTCCAACTCCACCCTCCAACTTCATCCTCCAACTCCACCCTCCAACTCCACCCTCCGACTCCACCCTCCAACTCCACACACCACACTCCAACTCCACACTCCACACTCCAACTCCACACTCCACACTCCAACTCCAACTCCACACTCCAACTCCAACTCCACACTCCAACTCCAACTCCACAGTCACACTCCAACTCCACCACGTCACTCGGGGACACCACCACGTCACACGGGAACACCACCACATCACTCAGGGACACCATCATATCAATCGGGGACACCATCACATCACTCTGGGGACACCACCACATCACTCTGGGAACACCACCACATCACTCGGGAACACCACCACATCACTCAAGGGCACCACCACATCACTCAGGGGCACCACCACATCACTCAGGGGCACCACTCAGGGACAGCACCACATCACTCAGGGGCACCACCACATCACTCAGGGGCGCCACCACATCACTCAGGGGCACCACTCAGGGACACCACCACATCACTCAGGGGCACCACTCAGGGCACCACCACATCACTCGGGAACACCACCACATCACTCGGGAACACCACCACATCACTCAGGGGCACTACCACATCACTCAGCGGCACCGCTCAGGGGCACCACCACATCACTCAGGGACACCACCACATCACTCAGGGACACCACCACATCACTCAGGGACACCACCACATCACTAATGGACACCACTCAGGGGCACCACCACATCACTCGGGGAAACCACCACATCACTCGTTTTTAGTTTTTGTCAGATTGCAACTGCAAATTGTAATGTTCATGCTCCTGTAAATACAGTTTAATACGTGTGAATTATTTCTGTTTTTATCTCCTCAATTTGTAGAGATGGTGCATGTGCCTCTTGAATTAGTCCTCGTGATATAGGGGACAGTAGGAATCCATAAAGGGAACAGATAAAGTCCAGGCCCAATGCAGTCAAACAATGGACCCTGACACCAGCCACAAAACCCACCACTATTTCCCATGGTAGATAGAGATGAGGGAGGTGACGTCAGGTGAAGCAGGGGAATGGATTGACCAAAATTACATATTAGGTTACACACCTTTGCACCCCACTCTACATACCCTCACAGTATTGTGAAGTGGGCCAAATCAGGAAGCTGATGGGACACCCACTGCAAGATGTCTATGCTTCAAAAGTTCAAAAGCTGCCTTTGTGCAGATGATAGCTAAGAATTGTTCATCATGTCCCAGTAAAGGTATGGTAGCCCAGCTGAGAAATGTTGTACTGCTCCATTAAAGCATGCCAGCCCTACTGAGAAGTTTTTGCACAGCCCATTAAGTGTTTTACTGTCATTAAAATATAACAATCCCTTTATCACATTAGTACAACTAAAATGTTTTGGTAAAGCACCACTACTCAGTTGTCATCCCCTCTGCATTCAACCAGATTTCCTTCTTCCGCCTAAAGCGCAAAGATGCTCCTTGGACTGAGCGTTGCGCTATACAAAAAACCTCTCATTCATTTATTCATACGGTGCATGACACATCTAAATACCTGCTAAAAAGTCTATCTTATCGCCTCCACAGGAAGGTTGGGTCACGAAGGAATATATATTCTAATGGTGCACACTTAGTCTAACTTTGTCGGATTCTCAGTACAACTCTCTCTTTCATCCATTTACATAGATATTTACATAGAACCACTTTTGCTGTACATACAATATGCAGGCAGAAATAGATAACATTAGCTCAAGTCAGACTCACAATTTTTTTCAAACTAAATTGACATAATAAGGTACATAGGTGGAAAAATAGCCACTATGAGGAACTGAATATAATGCTATAGCAGGGGCTTGCAGTCAAATTAATAATCAATAAATCTCTTATGAGTGGTTCGGGTAGTTAAGCATTCACTGCTGACAGCTATGGGCTAGATGTAGGTAACTGGAATACCGATTCCTAAATACCGAATTGGTAAAATTCGGTATTTAGGAATCGGTATTTCAGATGTAGGTAAGAATTCGGTAAACAATACCGAATTCTTAATATTCGTTATTACCGAATCAGTAATTGAGATTTGGTAATAACGAATACCTACCCATTCATTCCTATGGGCTCGGAAGCCCATAGGAATGAATGTGTAGACATTCTGTATTACCGATTCGGTATTACCGAATCAGTAATACCGGGAGGTATTTCAAGGGTGCCAGGGTGTCCAAAGGACACCCTGTTGCACCACTGAAATGCGCATGTGTGCACATGTGGCACATATGCATGCCCTAAGGGAATGGATGTGTGCCACATGGCACACTTCAAAAAGCAAAAAAGCGCTTTTTGAAAGGAAATCGCTATTTACCACCAACTTGGAGTTGGTGGTAAATGGGAAACAGCCATTACAACGTAACTAAAACAACGCACTACCATTACAACAGAACTTTTACAATGCAGGATCCATTACAACGCATGCCATTACAACGCATCTGCTATTACAAAGCATGCCATTACAACGTAAGTATGGGTAAGTATTTAATTAAATTTTAACCCCTACACCATCCAACACTTACCCTACTTTTACGCCCCTCTGGAGTTAGAATAGTAATTTTAACCCCCACACTATCCAACACTTACCCTACTATTACACCCCCCTGGAGTTAGAATAGTAATTTTAACCCCTACACTATCCAACACTTACACTACTATTACATTCCCATTAATAATAAAAAAAATACGTACCCATACTTACGTTGTAATGGCATGCGTTGTAATAGCAGCTGCGTTGTAATGGCATGCGTTGTAATGGATCCTGCGTTGTAAAAGTTTCGTTGTAGTGGTATGTGTTGTGAATGTATGTGTTGTAACGTCATACATCCGTGGTAAATAGCGATTCCTTAAGGCTGAGGTGCACTGTTTTAAGTGCTACCTACATTGCATTTAAGGAATTGGGATTACCAATTCCTTAAATGCAAGGCCATAAGGAATCGGTATTAAGGAATCTGTATTTACCGATTCCTTAATACCGAAACCTCCCTACATCTCAAATGCCTAAATACCGGTCGGTAACGGTGAAATTTAACGAATTTCACCGTTACAGACTGATATTGGGCCACCTACATCTAGCCCTATGTGTTCTGCAGTGACGGCCGGCACCAACTGGGGTCGGAATGGAGGTTGAGGGGATGAAAAAAACTGAACCTGCTTACTGCGTCTCTCCTTCACGTCCCTCATCGTCTCTCCCGGCCAGAACAGGAAGGAGGAAGCACCAGGCTCCCCATAGCCAATCACAACGTTGCAATACATCATTGTGATTGGATCACCTAAGCTAATCACAATGCTACAGTGCAGCGTTGTGATTGGTCTGAGCGCCGTGGTTCAGCACTCGGGCAGGCAGTGGGAGCCTGGGCATGTTCTCCACCCATGCTGTAATGCAGCCTGAGTGGAGAATATGCGTAGGGCACATAAATGTTTGGCTGGTCCGTGACGACCGACCAAACATTCATGCGCACTTGGAGTGTGCAAACCACTCGGCTCCCTGCTCCTGTGTGAGCAGCCCGGCCCGCCCCGCAGCAAAGCTGCCGCAGCAGGAGAACATAGAATGATAATAACATCAAGGTATTATCATTTTATGTTTCCTTTATATCACTGCTGCGTCACAGTGGGGTAACGCTCCTCCCCCTTAGTGGAGGAGCCGCCACTGTTATTCTGCAGGTTTTAAGTCTGATTCTCAACAAAACAAAATGAGACTTTCATTTTGTTGTTTTAAATACTGTACACAAAACATATCACTGTTCTATATATTATAAACAGAAACAACAACCAGACAAGAACAGAAAAAACTGCAGAATAGAAATAACTTACTGTAAAATATTTCAAAATCATGTTCTATCTGCCTCTCACCTGGCATCAGAGTGTAGGAGACTCCTTCCTTCACTTTCAACCAAAGGCACCTGAAGGTCAGCATTATGCGTTCTGGAGCATCAAAACGTACGGAAACTTTTATTGTATAATAAAAAAAGACTAGGAATGTTGTTCCCAATGAGTCCCACCCACTCCAACCTCTCAGGTAATTGAAACGCTGTTTACAGGTAGAGGAGGCTTGGTTTTGTCATTGCTTTTCATGCCTCAGGGTTGTCTCAATCACTCTGCCATACAAGACCTGGGCACATTTGGGAACTGTGCAGAGAGGAAGTCCAGGCTGAGACTGTTCTGCACAATTCTAAGAGGTCCAATGTTCTTGCACCTAGATTTACTGGATGCGGGAACAACAAACCCAATTTTAGAGGCCGGAAAACTGAGCAGTTAAAATCACTATGAGAAAAGGCAATATTTTAGCCTAGACCCCTTCCCTAACTCCTGTCTAAACCTCAGACAAGGCATGGAGGGAGCATTACATGCTTTTCTCTGCCGGCCAAGATTCTCTATTTGTTCCTTCACCCTCCTCACCTCCTCACTTCCTCCCTCCCACCTCACGACCCCTCTCCACAGCTCTCCACACACTTTTACCGCCTACTCAGAGCAAATGGTAAATGTGTGCTTTCAACCCCACGGAAAAGGGAATACCACCTGGTAAGTCCAAGTCAGCGCTGTAATTCCCCATTCCATGGGCTTTAACTCATAATTTCCCCGCCAGTAGCATGCATCTTTTAATATGGTGTGCTACTTAATGTGCCTTTGAAAAGAGCAACAGGGTTAAAAGACCTAGGGCCATATGTAGGTGGCACTGGCAAAATACCGGTCGGTAACGGCCGATTTTGGCCGTTACCGACCGGTATTTGTAATTCCAGATGTAGGGGGCCTGATAATTACCGATTCTGTATATTTACCGAATCAGTAATATTACCGAATCGGTAAATTACCGATTCGGTAAATGTACAGAATCGGTAATTTGGAATGTAGGTCAGGCCCTTAGAAATTCGTTATTTACCATGAAATACAATGGCATGGTAAATCACGAATTTCTGTGTACATGCACATCTGTGCATGTACACTTGTGCCATGTGGCACACATACATGCCCTAAGGGCATGTATGTGTGTCACATTGCACACAAGCCACAATCAGGGGTGCACCAGGGTGTCAAAGTGACACCCTGTCCCCCTTGACTGATCGGTAAAATTACCGAATCGGTATTTACCGATTCGGTAATTGCCATTGATTCCTATGGGCCTCAAGGCCCATAGGAATCAATGGCAATTACCGAATCGGTAAATACCGATTCGGCTAATTACCGAATATTACCGATTCGGTAATATTTAAAGAATTATTACCTACATGGCATTTACCGAATTGTAAATACCGAATCGGTAAAATTCGGTATTTACGATTCGGTAAATGCCATTTACCTACATATGGCCCCTAGTTATCAGATCTCAAAAGACAGAGAATGCAAGATTATATTAGACTGTAATAGAGAGAGGCAGTGATATTGTATTTTATTCTCATGTGTATAATACTTTTCTGAACGCTGAGACCCCAAAGCAAATATATAGCAGAAATGTTCGTTTGTTTTATTTTCTTGATGTTTTGAACCCATTTCTAACATCAGGCAATGTTTAAACAGAATCTGAATGAAAACATGATGTATTCTATTATCAGGTTTTAGCAATAATTCTAATTACTGTCCTAGTCCTCCAAAGACTGCCCTATTTCCTGATCCCAGGTAATTGCTGCCTTAAGTAAAGTGTATTGTTGGTGCTATAGGGTTTGTTTGTACATGAAGTTCATATGGCATTTTCCTTCCACAAGCTGCCTGGATCCCTGAGTTTGCACCTCCCATGGGTAGCTCCCTTCCTTTCTGTTTGTTTTGTTAGCCCAGTATTCTATGTGGTTTAAACTTTATTTACACAGACCACCCTATAGCAGGTATTGGCTTGTGCATCCGCATCCATCCTCACATCTCTCCTACATCCATGAGTAAGTTCAGTTAGATGCTTTTTTATGGTACAGTTTCAGGTCATATCCAGACACCAGAAAATTTTAGACATAGGCCAGACTCAACTCACACACTTGTGTCTATCAATGGATATTGAATGCTTACGAAACCTATCTCTGGCTCATTTTCTCTTGAAATCACACATAGGTGTTGCAACAAAGTGTATTAAAGGCATAACTCTCGTCCTGATGTACAACACCGAAAAATCTAGGTCTCGAGGCAAATACACTCTATTCCATCTATGACACTCCCTTGAGTAGTATGAACGCACTTTGGCACCGTTAGAGCTAGAAGCACTGTACAACATACTCCAACCCTACAGCACTGTAAGGCTATAATAATGGCAGTACAGAGCTAGGAAAATCTCCATTGACTTAACCTATCCCTAACTTCTATAATCCTACCGACTTTAGTTAGACCCATAGTCAAGGTTGCATTTTTAATTTCCGATCCATGCACAAAAAAATGTTTGCACACAAATTGAAATTTTAAGTTGTGCATCAATTTCCAAACTCAGCCATTTTTTCCTGATATATGTTATCAAATAAAACTCAAGAAATCTATCAGGATAAAACGTTAAGACATAAATGGAAACCATGTAGTAATCAGTGTGGTAAATACTGATTCCACATGGAAGGCTTCATTCTGAGGTGGGAAATTAATTATGTTACCACAGAAAGAGAATGAGATTTTAATTATGCTACCCAATAAGTACGCCAGCAGTAACTACCATGTGGACTAATTATCACCCAAATTCTACATAACTTGGAACTATGGACTCCAAATAGGTCTTCATGCTTCTAGCATGATGATAGCCAGACAGCCACATACCTTACTGTATATGAGCCTCAATTTGGGGTCACAAAGCCCACTTAGTTTGCCCATGTTTCTACTTGCTGTAATCTCATAGCTTCTAATAAATCTCCATCTCTGTCTTTGTCCTTACAAAACAATACAATAAACAGAGGAGGGTGGAGTGGATGTGGGGTGCAAGGTATGGGATGTAGGTGTGGATGTGTGTGGGGAGAGTGATGGGTCCATCATTCTGTCCATTTTCTGTAGTCACCAGCTCTGTCTTTGCTTTTGCATTATAACATCATAAAAGATACATATATAACCGAGATCATACATAGATATTGATGATACACAAAGGCTACAGAACTCTCCGGATATGTCAAATACCCTGCCTTTCAAGGCTCACCGTAGGCTGCAGTGGTTTGTAGTTTCTTGAAACCTCCACAATAAAATGCTCTGCTTTGCCCAAGCAGCCTATTGGTACACAGCCCAATGATGTTTATTTGGCTGCTTCTAAGCCTAAGTGATCCCTTCAGTTTGACAGTTCATTACTGCGATCAGTCCCACGATTTAGAAGGCTCAGCGAGGAAGTCAGGGAGGAGTGTTTCTTCTCTTTTGTTGCTTCCTCTATATGGAATGCGCTTTATCCTGGCCGGTGCCAAATGGAGAATTATTCTTGTGTTTAGGAAAGCTCTTAAAATCATCTATTGTCTTGACTATCTTCATATCTTTTATGATGTTGTTAGTTCAGGGCCAGGTCTTTGTTGCATGTTCTAAGTAACAACACAACTCAGCTCATATCTCGCTGGTATAGGCTTTCAATATATTTTGTGGGTGTCCTCGGGCACTAAACATAGGGCCCTGAACTAGTTTGAGAAGAAATCACAGAAATTATGCTTTGTTTTCTCTTGTCCTTTAGTTGTGGCGCACTGTCACCTGAGGGATAGCTTATGTGTCTGGCATCTAACCTATGGGTAGACTGAGAGATACCTCCTCTATATGAAGCCTGAACATTAAATGTATGTCTTACCAGATGCATACATCCCTTTCTAAAAGTAACGCCTCTATGATCAGAGCGCATTGTAAATATAGTGGATGGAAATAGACATTGCACTCCAGCATATGTAAAGGAAATATGTGAAGGTGCCCAACAAACAAACCAGCTGGCACCACTTCCATGTTTATCATTTTCTATTTTCACTGTAGTTTGTATGTCTATTCTGTGTATCAACTGCTGTAACAGGAAATTTACATGAGGTACTTCTGACCGAGCAGTAGCTCAAACAAATTTATTGTTGGTTTTCCTGATACTGAAAAGATCACAAGGTCAATTGCCAGCTGTGCCCGGTCAAAACTTAATCAGTTTGTAGCTACACTCCACCTCAAACTGAAGCTGTAAATCTGGCAAGAACACAGAGTCAGCTAGAACACATTTTCCTGGCTGAATGGGCAACAATGTCTCTCCGAGATGGAAGGACAAAACAGATACAATTATGGAACTCCTAGAACAAATTCCTGCAACTTCTGCATATTTGCTATATTTTGTAAAAAGGTGCAGTTTCTGCTCCACATTGCCAGCAAATAGAGACAGACTTCTAAGGAGGTTGGGGAGTTGGCACTCTATATACTATACCAAAGTAAAATATAGTGTGCACAGAGTCTAGTGGATCCCCAAAAGTAGGCCGAGGTTAAAGTAGCAGTACCTTACTCTCTATTTTGTGGTCGTGTTGGCGAGCAGAAAGGCCTTATCAGAGGGTAGTGCTAAGCATTTGTTGTACTCACTCAGTCAGCAAATGAATTCACACACTCAAGGACTGAACTCCAACCAATTGTTTGTTTTAAAATATTATTTTGTTATATTTATTTTCTAGAACCAAGCCAAGCCTGGTATAGGTAAGTACAGAGATACATTGCAAGCATATGCAGTTTAAATACAGATGGACTGCAATGAATTAGTTACAGTATAAATACTTTGTATTCACAGACAGGTAATGTTATTTTGCAATTACTTTTGTTACGCAGCCAGGTTTCTCTAGATACTAGGCTGGTGCATTTCCTGAGGGAAAGAAAAACGAATCAATATGTTTTGCAAACTTATTACAGGTTTACAGTATTACTCACGAGCCACATTTAGTCCTGAGGAGGCAGAACTGAGTTTACTGGCCCGCGGGTAAGATTGAGTCCAAAGGTCACTCTAGACGCACCGCCAGCTGCCAGGGTGCAGAGTGCAGGGACACACTTTAACCAACTAGCTAAGCTTGGTCGTGGGCTGTGGAACTGCGTCAAGCAAGCCACCAGATTGGGGAAGAAACAGCTCTTGGGGTCAAGGTCAGCACTGAAGCCCAATGGCCAACACCAGAACTACACCACCAGCGCCACAGGGTGGCCAGGTGTAGGATGTGGTCTCGGCTGATGCTGCAGATTCGGTTGTGGTTTCCTCGGAGTCAGTCAGCTGCTGTTGAGGCAAAGGGGGGCTTTGGGAGTCATCGTCCTGTGAACACAAGTGTTCAGTGAGGAGTCGGTCAGACAGCAGCAGTCGCTCTTTCTGGACCGCTTCGCTTACAGAGTCAGCTCAGGGGTCGTGGTTGAGGGTACCTTCCAGTTGTTGGCTGCAAGTTTGACTTAGGAACTTATGGAGGTTTAGGGGTCAATGGGATCCAGGCTAGGATCACTGGGGAGACCTTCTTAGGGTGTTGGGTCACTCAGGCTCGGGGTGCCGGGAGTGGAGTGGTGGAGACTCACAGAGTCGGCCAGAGTCACAGTCGATTACTTTTGAGCACATCTGGTATTCACGGGAGACAAAGTACTTTTTAGTCACAATGGCAAAGCAGGATCTCCGGGTGTTGGTGCACTACTGACTGCTGGACACAACAGGATTCTGTTGGAGGAGTCTGAGGCCTGGACCGGCCGGTAGGGCTGGGGCCAAGTCAGTTAGTGTCCTCTTCTTCTTCCATCGGCATGTCTGTTTGGTCCTTCTTCTTCTTGCCTCTTCTATTTGCCTTTGGTCTGAGGAGGCAGGATTGCTACTAAATACTCAATTTAGGGGTGTTACAGGTTGGTACAGGCCGGGACCAATGGGTCCCTTCCTTGGGGTGGGTACACACTCTATATGCCACCTTCCAGTGGGAGGGGGCATGATCTTCACATGGGTTGGTTGAGTTCCCTCATCTACATGATGGCGGGGAATGAGAGTTGCGCTTCACATCGGCTCCCTCACCTGAGGGGTGGGTAGGCAAAGGTGGGCACACCTCTCTTCCTGTCTTGGTTTTCCCACTGATTCTCCCACCTAAGGGGGTGGTCAGAACAGGTAGGGGCAAGTTACTGGGAGCAGCAAATGGCTGTGGTAGCTCACAAAGGTGGCAGGCCTTTAAGGCTTCCCCTTCATGGGCCCTGCCCATCCTGGGGGAGGAGGCTTGGCACCTCATCCCAGGATGTACTTTGTGTCCCCGAGAGCGGCAGGCTCTCGACCCAGGGGTCCAGGAACATATTTGGTGGTGGCAGCTGGTAAACAGCTACTTATCCAGGACACTAGAGTTAGGTTGTTTTTCAGTGGGCATCTCTAAGACGCCCTCTGAGTGCATTAATCAATAAATTCCACACTTGCATCAGTGTTGGTTTAACGTGCTGAGAAGTTTGATACCAAACGTACCAGTTTTCAGTAAAGCCATTAAGGTCCTGCCACACCTCCAAGCAGCCTTGGACCGACCACCACTTCTCCTTCACCAAACCCACCGTACACCGCCAAACCCACCACTACCCTCGTAGAAGCTGGAACAAGGTCACCGAAGAACAGGTCGCCATCTCCCTCAGCAACACCCCAACTCTGACTTCTGCGGACGCTGATACCTCAGCTCGCAAACTCCACCAATAGATGTCCAACTGTGCAGATACACTGGCTCCTATCAAGAAAGTCTAAGAAATTGTTTTCCCCTTGGGTAAACTCAAAGACCAACTTTCAAACATCCATCCCAAGGAACCAACCTATATCGCCAAAAATAAAAACCTAAGATATATATATATAAAGAGCTATTTATTTCTATAAAAAGATGTGTATTACATTGATTTAAAACAGAATACATGCAATGTTATACTATCACAAGCATATTTAACATCTAGGAAAAATTACAATAATCATTTAATAAATACATAAAAACCAGTAAGAAGAACTGGTCCTATCAATAAAGTGCCAGGAAAACCACACTTCAAAAAAGCCAGTTGGTTCGCCTTCACCCTGCATTAGTCCAGACGCTCCTGTAGACGCTCGAAAAAGATGGAGAAGCAGCAAGACTGTGAATGTCCGCTCAGCCTTCAAAACCGCTGTCACCGCACATCACCACCTCATCAGAACAACAAAGAAAGAGGCCCTACAAGAAAGGATCAATGCAAATGCGCACAATAACAAGGAACTTTTCACAATGGTCAAAGATTTCGCCAAACCCAGCACAGAGACAGCAGACATCCTACCCTCCCAAGACGTCTGCAACAACCTCAGCGCCTTCTTCCATCGCAAAATTAAAACCTCTCAACCCAAGATCCTCTCAACCCATTCACAACCACCACACCAAACAACACCAGACCCCGATCAGTTGGATCCCCCTGACCACTGATGACACCCTCAAGATCATGAACAGCATCCACTCAGGATCATCCTCGGACCCCTGCCTGCACCACATCTTCAACTGAGCCAGCCCCTCCATCACCCCCGGACTCTGCAGCGCCATCAACTGCTCCATTAACTCTGCCACATTGCTGGAAGACTGGAAACGCGCAGAGATCAACCCCTTGCTGAAGAAACCCTCTGCCAACCCAAAGGATCTTAAGAACTACAAACTCATCTCTGTGCTCCATTTTCCAGCCAAGGTCATCGAAAAGGCAATCAACGCCCAACTTTCTGAGTTCATTGAGGTGAACCACATCCCAGACTGTTCGCAAAAAGGCTTCCGAAGCAATCACAGTACAGGGGCCTCCTTCCTCGCCACCACAGACGACGTCCGCATCCTCCTTGACCAAGACAAAACTGTACCCCTCATCCTCCTGGACCTCTCGACCGCCTTCGACACTGTCTCCCACTGCACCCTATGCACAAGACTCCACGATGTCGGCATCCATGAAAATGCCTTGGAATAGATCTGATCCTTCCCCACACAGAACCCACGGAAATCAGCTGCAGAGTGCTTCAGAGCTCCTCCCTGAGCCCCACTCTCTTCAACATCTACTTGGCCCCTCTCACAGCCATTGTCAGGAAGCACAGACTCAACATTGTCTCCTATGCCGACGACACCAATCTGATCCTCTCCCTCACCAATGAACCCTCAGTCGCCAAGAGCAACTTCCACAACTGGATGAAGGCTGTTACCACCTGGATGAAAGACAGCTGCCTCAAGCTAAACTCAGAGAAGACCAAAGTCTTCATCTTGGGCTCCACCCCCTCCACTTGGGATAACTCCTGGTGGCCTGCAGATCTTGGACCTCCGCCCACAGACCACGCTAGAAATCTCGACATCATTTTGGTCTCCTCGATCACCATGAACTGCCAGATCAACGCCGTCTCATCATCCTGCTTCCACATGGAATGCCTGCTCCGAAAGATATTCAAGTGCATCGTCACCGAGTCCAGAAAGATGGTCACCGACGCACTCATCAGCAGCAGACTCTACTACGGCAATTCACTCTATGCCGGCATCACCTAGAAACTCCTCAGGAAACTGCAACGCATCCAAAACGCCTCCTCCAGACTGATCCTCAACATCCCCACCGCAGCCACATCACAAGCCACCTGAGAGACCTCCACTGGCTACCGGTCATCAAAAGGATTACCTTAAAGCTCCTAACACACGCCTACAAATCCCTACACACACGGGACCTGCATACCTCAACCACCACCTCTCATTCCACGCACCCACCAGAGACCTCCGCTCAACTAGCCCTAACCACCATCCCACGTATCTACAAAGCCACGGCCGGGGAAGATCCTTCTCCTACCTTGCAGCAAAGACCTGAAACACCTTGCCTTTCCCCCTAAGGCAATCACTGTCACTACCACATTTCAGGAAGTACCTTAAGACTTGGCTCTTCGACTTGACCTTGAGACCCTTACGGCAGAGTAGTCGCACTTTACAAGCCACTGGATTGAAAATATAACCCATAGAAAATAATATTAAATTAAAACAAATTATTTAGTTATGAAATATTTTAATAATCTATTTTGAATTGAAAAAATAATGTGCAACTGATATTTAAAAAAATGATAGGTATATACAAATAATTTTCATTAATTAATTAATATTTAACCTAAAAATATTTTTTATATTTATTTTTCAGTTAAATACATTTTTTTAATTTTCCTTATACCTTACCATAGAGAGAATCCATAGTCAGGGCTAACATCTCTGCATGCTAAATTATAGAGAAAATATAAAAATGTTTAGAACTCCAAAACAAATAAAAAACATATTTTTATGTTAAATACTAATGTAAATTCACTTTATCAATGTACTTTAAATGCAGTACAAAATAAAAAATGCTACAACACTTTTAAGTTGATATTGAATTTAAACGTTAATTAATGGAAATAAATGTAATTAAAATTACTTTTCAGACATGTAGATTAAAACATAAATGCCCACCCAAAGAAAAAGAAAAAAATATGCATGAACAATTATTATTCAAAGGAATATATAGAAGTAGTTAAAATGTAGTACATTTTTTTGTCAAACAATGTATTGTTAAATTGTTTTTAAAATTCACAATAGGTTATTAAGATATTTTATAATTAAATTATAAATATGTATTATGTTTCCATTTTTTAAATAATAATTTATATTTACTTATATTTTTTCACCTATTTTAAATATTTTAATTTAACATTATTTCGTATGGGGTTTTTTTTAAGTCCCTACTTAATTATTTTCGTGAGAGGGTCTTGCAGTACCAGTGGTTGGCCGTGTTTAGAGCGTGTTTTTTTAGTAGTAACTTACACTCAGAATTTGTGAAAACCGAAAAGCAATAAACGTACTCAAAATTGTAAGTTATCTTTGTGAATTTGGCCCATAGGATCTGAAAAGAGGTGGTTTAAATTGAAAATCAGCTTATCTGTGGAGAAAATTCTAAATCTGGAGGAGATTGTGATGGCAGAATTTATATGAAATCCTATCCCGATGGAGGACTAAAGTGCATCGTTGGAGTATTCTACTATTTTAGCACTTCCTCCACATAGGAAAGGATTTTCCATCACCACCTAATTTAAAACTGCCCCAGAGTCTTATAAAAAACACGTGTCACTCAGTATTCCTAGGGAATTGTACAATGTGCAATAGTCAAAAGTGCAACACAAATAAATTAGGGACCTGTAAAATGGAAATGTCCGCAAATGAACTAAACACGTCTATACGAGCATATGTTGCTGTAAACTATGCTTTTCCTTATTTACGAACTTTATATGAATCTTTGCATAAGGCATACATATTAAAAGAAACGTATACATGTTGACGTAGTAGGAATATCCTAGGAAGAAAATCGCACCAATGTACCATGCAAACAATAGAAATGCCATCACAAAATGCCGATCTGAAGAAAAAAAATACAAAATATAACTACAATAAAACTCAGTCAAAACCTGAAGTCCATAACAAAGGTGACGAAGAGGTTTTCGTTCAGCTGTGGAAATGGACAGTATCAGTATATGTTTAGTAAAATACATTTTACATACGCTACTATAACGTCACATTATTTCCGAATGTGCGATTGGTTCATGAACCCAGTAACGTCCGCCCATCTGGGTCTTCGTCAATGAGATGCCTCCCGGCCCGTTCTACCTTTACTGACGCTGACCTTAATAGCAGGAGCCATTGCTTGGAAATTCATTATGTACGTTTCAAAACGGCAGCACTAAAAATAGTCACGGGAGAAACCACATTAAGCTCAGGGGGCGGCTCGCGGCCTCCACCTCCAAAGATCCCTGTCTGGACACCCAGGGCAGGGAATGCGAGGAATGTGCACGGGGGAGGAACAGGTGCACAGATAGCTGTTGTGCAAAAGGTTTATGATTGTACCAGGAGGCAAAAGAGCAGCTCTGCTGAGTGCTGACACACTTGCACAGCAACCGTGCTGCTAATGCCTACAACAAACCAGTGAACAGCAAAAGGCACCATTGGGTTCAGTAAGAGAATACTTGCAGGTTTGGGTGAAAGGATGGATTCAACACAACACGTCCTGTGTTTAGTATATCTACTTTAAAAATTGTTTGGAACTAAGTAACTCACCACAATGAAGGAACGTAGAGGGACATAAAGTAAAAAAGGTGAGCTGTTCACTCCGATTCCAATTACAAGAAAGCCCCTATTTCCTGCACCTGAAGGATTATTCCAAATATTTAACGCTCTCCAAAAACCTTATATGAGGCATAAGACCAGTTTAATAATGTGGTTCATGCGGGCGGGGTTTATCTGTTTCTGTTCGGAATCTAAAAACAAAATGTGACCTAGGTGCTAAGCCATTGTGACATAAAAAGAAGAGTCGCTTCACGCGAGCTACCACCATGAGGCTTGCTGTTGCTTTCATTATGGAAAGGGGCGACCATTCGGTCCCCCCAAACGTATGGTGGAGTACCACGATCCCCCCGGGAAGCCATCTTGGGCGGGAGGCGCGTCTCGGCTGGTATGCCCGAAGCGGCGTAGCCGGGGCGTGCCTTTTCCCGCCCTGGAGTGGGCTGGCCCAGACACTGACGCGGCCGGCCACGCCCTTGGGGCAGGCAGGGGCGGGTTTACGCCCGCCCTGAAGACGGATAAAAGGAGCAACAAGCCAAGGAAGCATCCTCTTGTTCCTGTGCTCTGAAGCTGCACCTCCTCGCTGCACGTGAGCTCGAGACGGAACGAAGAGCCAATTTTGAGCGTGGTAATCTTTCTTTTTGTCTTACAGATACTCTGTCTGAGAATGCCCAAGAAAGTCGGAAAGCGAGTCAGTACCGATCAGATGCTCCGCATGCTCATGAAAGAAGTAACCGATCTGAAGAAGCAGATGGCAGCTAAGGACGGGGAAGGGGGACCGAAACGACCTTTGTCGGGAGCAGCCCCCGGAGGGAAAGGCAAGAGGCCCAGAAGGGGGGCTGCTGGGGGGGAAACCCCGGTTCCCGATATCCCACTTGAAGAGCCAACTCCAGTGCCGAAGGAGGGGAATCCGATTCCCGTGGTGGTCACTCCCGTATCCGTGGCAGCACAATTGGCAGCGTGGTTGGGGAAAGATAGCGAGGGCGCCACGGCTGACGACGCCCGGGTGTTAATGAGACAACTGTGTGAAACTAGGGAGGCGGTGAAGGCACCATCGTCAGTTACCCCGCTGTCTCCGGCGGCAGCAACAGGCCCAGGTCCGGCGGCAGATGCAGCTTCTGGTTCAGGTAAGCGGCCATTGCCGATTGCGAGGGAGGGGTCTGCACCTTCACGAAGGGAGAAGGTGGGTCAGCATGTTCCTCTGGCAATTAAGGAAAAGATGTGGGCGGATGAGTATGTAAACATTTTTTCTTTGCTTACCGACCATTATGAGATAGAGCATGTTAAGAGCCAGAAGGAGCTCATGCATCTGAGTGTTTGGCGCGCAAAAATGGCCGCCTTTAAGGTCGACGAAAACATTGGCACTTGGGGCAGGGCATGGGGAATCTTTACCTCCATCATGGGCGAACGTAGGCCCGAGTTGCTGACCGAATTGCCTATTTATCAGTCACGGATCATGGAGTATTACGTATCATATGGGGGCAATCAGTGGTTCTGCTACGATAATATTTTTAGAAAGGCGAAGGAGCACGACAAAAACTTGACTTGGGATTGTTACGACTCCGTTTCATGGTCAAAAATGGAGAGTACAGGAATGTTAAAAGTACCATTGGTAGGTAGTAGCGGGGGTGAATCCTCCCGCCAATACGCTGGGACACCCTTTCGGTCGGGTGCAGGTAACGACTATCACTCAAAGCCGAATGGCAGTGCAGGTAAAAGGGGGATTTGTTGGAATTTCAACAGGGGTAAATGTACGAGGCCCCAGGGGTCATGCAAGTTTAGACACGAATGTGGAGGGTGTGGGCAGCCATCCCATCCTGAGTCCATGTGCAGAGCCAAAACGGGTGATAACGGTGGTAGGGGAAGCGCCAAACAGGTCTGAAATAGTCCGAGGGGCGCCTTTACCTACTCCGATTGATACCATGGCAATGATTCCTTGGCTCAACGAATACCCGGATAATGCTTCCGCTGGGGTGTTGCGGAACGGGTTTTCATATGGTTTCCGCATCCCAGTGGGGGATTTTCAGGGTGTAGCAAAGTGTAAAAACCAACTGTCGGTCTTGCAACATACGACCGTGGTACAGGAAAAGATTGGGAAAGAGGTTACTCGAGGTCGAGTCGCCGGTCCATTTGATGTGCCACCAATGCCTAACTTTGTTTGTTCCCCTTTAGGGGTGGTCCCCAAGAAGGACCCGGGTGAGTTTCGGCTGATACATAATTTGTCAGCCCCACGCGGTCTTTCCGTGAATGATGCGATAGACCCGGAAGTGTGTTCGGTGCGGTACGCATCTTTCGATGAGGCCGTCGCCATGTTGAATCGCCTAGGGCCCGGTGCGCTGATGGCAAAGTCAGATATTGAGTCAGCGTTCCGGTTGCTCCCGGTACATCCAGACGATCAGCGTCTCCTTGGTTTCATGTTTCAGGGTCACTATTACATGGATAGATGTATGCCAATGGGATGCTCTATATCTTGTGCCTATTTTGAAAAGTTCAGTTGTTTTCTGCAATGGGTCTTCACAAAGAGGACGGGTTTTCAACATGTTATGCATTATCTCGATGACTTTTTGTTTCTGGGGGCAGCCGGGGATCCAGAATGTGGACAGGCTTTGAACGAATTTTGTGTCGTAATGAATCATTTTGGTGTGCCATTGGCACCGGGTAAGACTGTGGGTCCCTTGACTTGCCTCGAGTTTCTGGGGATCGAGCTCGACTCAGAGGAAGGCTGTTTTCGATTACCAAGAGAAAAAGTGTTAAAATTCAGGGCATCCCTTGAAATGTGTATTAGTGAGTCTAAGGTTAAACTGCATCAATTACAACAATTGGTGGGCCAGTTGAATTTTGCCCTGAGAGTAATGCCGATGGCCCGCCCCTTTTCCCGCTCGATCGCGCAAGCCATGGTCGGCCTAAAGGAGGGTCATCATCGCACGAGGCTATCGGCAGAGGTTCGCCAGGACATGCGCATTTGGTTGGCATTTCTGGCGGATTTCAATGGTCGAATTGTTTGGAACAAACCGGCGGTGTCCTCCGAGGAGCTGGGGCTGTGGACAGATTCGGCTGGGAGCATTGGTTTTGGTGCCATATTCGGCACACAATGGTCGGCTCAAAGATGGCCGTCGTGGTGGCATGAGTGTGGACTGACAAGTAACATTGCTTTTCTTGAACTTTTCCCCATTCTGGTGGCCCTGCAAACTTGGCCCGAGGGATTCAGAGATCACTCTGTGGTGTTCTGGTCTGATAACATGACCGTGGTTGAGTGTATCAATAGCCAATGATTTACAAAAAGGGGGTGGTGATGAACAGAGTGTCTGAGTTAAACAGACCACTCTTACCCAGTCCAAAGATCAGGGCTTGATCCATCACCGTTATTTATCTCACTGCCCCATCCCAGCTCAGAACCTGGCTATATGCAAATCAGTCTGTCCCTGGCCCAGTGCATCATGGGAACAGGGCAGACTAAACTACCAAGCCAATTCTTCACCAGAAAGGAGACAAGCTACCGGGGACCGGTTTCTGGCATTTCAGCCTTCTTCGGCCCGGCTTGCTTGAATCCTGATGGAGCAGTGAGAAAGGGACTCATGTCTGAGTATACCCTGCCACACCTATAGTGGCCAAAAACGATTTACAAAAAGGGGGTGGTGATGAACAGAGTGTCTGAGTTAAACAGACCACTCTTACCCAGTCCAAAGATCAGGGCTTGATCCATCACCGTTATTTATCTCACTGCCACATCCCAGCTCAGAACCTGGCTATATGCAAATCAGTCTGTCCCTGGCCCAGTGCATCATGGGAACAGGGCAGACTAAACTACCAAGCCAATTCTTCACCAGAAAGGAGACAAGCTACCGGGGACCGGTTTCTGGCATTTCAGCCTTCTTCGGCCCGGCTTGCTTGAATCCTGATGGAGCAGTGAGAAAGGGACTCATGTCTGAGTATACCCTGCCACACCTATAGTGGCCAAAAACGATTTACAAAAAGGGGGTGGTGATGAACAGAGTGTCTGAGTTAAACAGACCACTCTTACCCAGTCCAAAGATCAGGGCTTGATCCATCACCGTTATTTATCTCACTGCCCCATCCCAGCTCAGAACCTGGCTATATGCAAATCAGTCTGTCCCTGGCCCAGTGCATCATGGGAACAGGGCAGACTAAACTACCAAGCCAATTCTTCACCAGAAAGGAGACAAGCTACCGGGGACCGGTTTCTGGCATTTCAGCCTTCTTCGGCCCGGCTTGCTTGAATCCTGATGGAGCAGTGAGAAAGGGACTCATGTCTGAGTATACCCTGCCACACCTATAGTGGCCAAAAACGATTTACAAAAAGGGGGTGGTGATGAACAGAGTGTCTGAGTTAAACAGACCACTCTTACCCAGTCCAAAGATCAGGGCTTGATCCATCACCGTTATTTATCTCACTGCCCCATCCCAGCTCAGAACCTGGCTATATGCAAATCAGTCTGTCCCTGGCCCAGTGCATCATGGGAACAGGGCAGACTAAACTACCAAGCCAATTCTTCACCAGAAAGGAGACAAGCTACCGGGGACCGGTTTCTGGCATTTCAGCCTTCTTCGGCCCGGCTTGCTTGAATCCTGATGGAGCAGTGAGAAAGGGACTCATGTCTGAGTATACCCTGCCACACCTATAGTGGCCAAAAGCGATTTACAAAAAGGGGGTGGTGATGAACAGAGTGTCTGAGTTAAACAGACCACTCTTACCCAGTCCAAAGATCAGGGCTTGATCCATCACCGTTATTTATCTCACTGCCCCATCCCAGCTCAGAACCTGGCTATATGCAAATCAGTCTGTCCCTGGCCCAGTGCATCATGGGAACAGGGCAGACTAAACTACCAAGCCAATTCTTCACCAGAAAGGAGACAAGCTACCGGGGACCGGTTTCTGGCATTTCAGCCTTCTTCGGCCCGGCTTGCTTGAATCCTGATGGAGCAGTGAGAAAGGGACTCATGTCTGAGTATACCCTGCCACACCTATAGTGGCCAAAAACGATTTACAAAAAGGGGGTGGTGATGAACAGAGTGTCTGAGTTAAACAGACCACTCTTACCCAGTCCAAAGATCAGGGCTTGATCCATCACCGTTATTTATCTCACTGCCCCATCCCAGCTCAGAACCTGGCTATATGCAAATCAGTCTGTCCCTGGCCCAGTGCATCATGGGAACAGGGCAGACTAAACTACCAAGCCAATTCTTCACCAGAAAGGAGACAAGCTACCGGGGACCGGTTTCTGGCATTTCAGCCTTCTTCGGCCCGGCTTGCTTGAATCCTGATGGAGCAGTGAGAAAGGGACTCATGTCTGAGTATACCCTGCCACACCTATAGTGGCCAAAAACGATTTACAAAAAGGGGGTGGTGATGAACAGAGTGTCTGAGTTAAACAGACCACTCTTACCCAGTCCAAAGATCAGGGCTTGATCCATCACCGTTATTTATCTCACTGCCCCATCCCAGCTCAGAACCTGGCTATATGCAAATCAGTCTGTCCCTGGCCCAGTGCATCATGGGAACAGGGCAGACTAAACTACCAAGCCAATTCTTCACCAGAAAGGAGACAAGCTACCGGGGACCTTGCTCATTGCACCATCAGGATTCAAGCAAGCCGGGCCGAAGAGGCTGAAATGCCAGAAACCGGTCCCCGGTAGCTTGTTTCCTTCCCAGTGTAAGAATTGGCTTTTGTAGTTTGGTTTGCCCTGTTCCCATCATGCACTGGGACAGGAACAGACTAATTTGCATACAGCCAGGTTCTGAAACTGGGATGGTGCAGTGAGCTAAAAAACGGTGTTGGATCTAGCCCTGATCTCTTGACTGGGTGAGAGTATTCTGTTTAATTCAGAGACTCTGTCCCTCACCACCCCTTGTTGTAAATATTTTTGTCCACCCTAAGCGTGGAAGGGTATACTCAGATGTGAGTCCCTTGCTCATTGCACCATCAGGATTCAAGCAAGCCGGGCCGAAGAGGCTGAAATGCCAGAAACCGGTCCCCGGTAGCTTGTTTCCTTCCCAGTGTAAGAATTGGCTTTTGTAGTTTGGTTTGCCCTGTTCCCATCATGCACTGGGACAGGAACAGACTAATTTGCATACAGCCAGGTTCTGAAACTGGGATGGTGCAGTGAGCTAAAAAACGGTGTTGGATCTAGCCCTGATCTCTTGACTGGGTGAGAGTATTCTGTTTAATTCAGAGACTCTGTCCCTCACCACCCCTTGTTGTAAATATTTTTGTCCACCCTAAGCGTGGAAGGGTATACTCAGATGTGAGTCCCTTGCTCATTGCACCATCAGGATTCAAGCAAGCCGGGCCGAAGAGGCTGAAATGCCAGAAACCGGTCCCCGGTAGCTTGTTTCCTTCCCAGTGTAAGAATTGGCTTTTGTAGTTTGGTTTGCCCTGTTCCCATCATGCACTGGGACAGGAACAGACTAATTTGCATACAGCCAGGTTCTGAAACTGGGATGGTGCAGTGAGCTAAAAAACGGTGTTGGATCTAGCCCTGATCTCTTGACTGGGTGAGAGTATTCTGTTTAATTCAGAGACTCTGTCCCTCACCACCCCTTGTTGTAAATATTTTTGTCCACCCTAAGCGTGGAAGGGTATACTCAGATGTGAGTCCCTTGCTCATTGCACCATCAGGATTCAAGCAAGCCGGGCCGAAGAGGCTGAAATGCCAGAAACCGGTCCCCGGTAGCTTGTTTCCTTCCCAGTGTAAGAATTGGCTTTTGTAGTTTGGTTTGCCCTGTTCCCATCATGCACTGGGACAGGAACAGACTAATTTGCATACAGCCAGGTTCTGAAACTGGGATGGTGCAGTGAGCTAAAAAACGGTGTTGGATCTAGCCCTGATCTCTTGACTGGGTGAGAGTATTCTGTTTAATTCAGAGACTCTGTCCCTCACCACCCCTTGTTGTAAATATTTTTGTCCACCCTAAGCGTGGAAGGGTATACTCAGATGTGAGTCCCTTGCTCATTGCACCATCAGGATTCAAGCAAGCCGGGCCGAAGAGGCTGAAATGCCAGAAACCGGTCCCCGGTAGCTTGTTTCCTTCCCAGTGTAAGAATTGGCTTTTGTAGTTTGGTTTGCCCTGTTCCCATCATGCACTGGGACAGGAACAGACTAATTTGCATACAGCCAGGTTCTGAAACTGGGATGGTGCAGTGAGCTAAAAAACGGTGTTGGATCTAGCCCTGATCTCTTGACTGGGTGAGAGTATTCTGTTTAATTCAGAGACTCTGTCCCTCACCACCCCTTGTTGTAAATATTTTTGTCCACCCTAAGCGTGGAAGGGTATACTCAGATGTGAGTCCCTTGCTCATTGCACCATCAGGATTCAAGCAAGCCGGGCCGAAGAGGCTGAAATGCCAGAAACCGGTCCCCGGTAGCTTGTTTCCTTCCCAGTGTAAGAATTGGCTTTTGTAGTTTGGTTTGCCCTGTTCCCATCATGCACTGGGACAGGAACAGACTAATTTGCATACAGCCAGGTTCTGAAACTGGGATGGTGCAGTGAGCTAAAAAACGGTGTTGGATCTAGCCCTGATCTCTTGACTGGGTGAGAGTATTCTGTTTAATTCAGAGACTCTGTCCCTCACCACCCCTTGTTGTAAATATTTTTGTCCACCCTAAGCGTGGAAGGGTATACTCAGATGTGAGTCCCTTGCTCATTGCACCATCAGGATTCAAGCAAGCCGGGCCGAAGAGGCTGAAATGCCAGAAACCGGTCCCCGGTAGCTTGTTTCCTTCCCAGTGTAAGAATTGGCTTTTGTAGTTTGGTTTGCCCTGTTCCCATCATGCACTGGGACAGGAACAGACTAATTTGCATACAGCCAGGTTCTGAAACTGGGATGGTGCAGTGAGCTAAAAAACGGTGTTGGATCTAGCCCTGATCTCTTGACTGGGTGAGAGTATTCTGTTTAATTCAGAGACTCTGTCCCTCACCACCCCTTGTTGTAAATATTTTTGTCCACCCTAAGCGTGGAAGGGTATACTCAGATGTGAGTCCCTTGCTCATTGCACCATCAGGATTCAAGCAAGCCGGGCCGAAGAGGCTGAAATGCCAGAAACCGGTCCCCGGTAGCTTGTTTCCTTCCCAGTGTAAGAATTGGCTTTTGTAGTTTGGTTTGCCCTGTTCCCATCATGCACTGGGACAGGAACAGACTAATTTGCATACAGCCAGGTTCTGAAACTGGGATGGTGCAGTGAGCTAAAAAACGGTGTTGGATATAGCCCTGATCTCTTGACTGGGTGAGAGTATTCTGTTTAATTCAGAGACTCTCTCCCTCACCACCCCTTGTTGTAAATATTTTTGTCCACCCTAAGCGTGGAAGGGTATACTCAGATGTGAGTCCCTTGCTCATTGCACCATCAGGATTCAAGCAAGCCGGGCCGAAGAGGCTGAAATGCCAGAAACCGGTCCCCGGTAGCTTGTTTCCTTCCCAGTGTAAGAATTGGCTTTTGTAGTTTGGTTTGCCCTGTTCCCATCATGCACTGGGACAGGAACAGACTAATTTGCATACAGCCAGGTTCTGAAACTGGGATGGTGCAGTGAGCTAAAAAACGGTGTTGGATCTAGCCCTGATCTCTTGACTGGGTGAGAGTATTCTGTTTAATTCAGAGACTCTGTCCCTCACCACCCCTTGTTGTAAATATTTTTGTCCACCCTAAGCGTGGAAGGGTATACTCAGATGTGAGTCCCTTGCTCATTGCACCATCAGGATTCAAGCAAGCCGGGCCGAAGAGGCTGAAATGCCAGAAACCGGTCCCCGGTAGCTTGTTTCCTTCCCAGTGTAAGAATTGGCTTTTGTAGTTTGGTTTGCCCTGTTCCCATCATGCACTGGGACAGGAACAGACTAATTTGCATACAGCCAGGTTCTGAAACTGGGATGGTGCAGTGAGCTAAAAAACGGTGTTGGATCTAGCCCTGATCTCTTGACTGGGTGAGAGTATTCTGTTTAATTCAGAGACTCTGTCCCTCACCACCCCTTGTTGTAAATATTTTTGTCCACCCTAAGCGTGGAAGGGTATACTCAGATGTGAGTCCCTTGCTCATTGCACCATCAGGATTCAAGCAAGCCGGGCCGAAGAGGCTGAAATGCCAGAAACCGGTCCCCGGTAGCTTGTTTCCTTCCCAGTGTAAGAATTGGCTTTTGTAGTTTGGTTTGCCCTGTTCCCATCATGCACTGGGACAGGAACAGACTAATTTGCATACAGCCAGGTTCTGAAACTGGGATGGTGCAGTGAGCTAAAAAACGGTGTTGGATCTAGCCCTGATCTCTTGACTGGGTGAGAGTATTCTGTTTAATTCAGAGACTCTGTCCCTCACCACCCCTTGTTGTAAATATTTTTGTCCACCCTAAGCGTGGAAGGGTATACTCAGATGTGAGTCCCTTGCTCATTGCACCATCAGGATTCAAGCAAGCCGGGCCGAAGAGGCTGAAATGCCAGAAACCGGTCCCCGGTAGCTTGTTTCCTTCCCAGTGTAAGAATTGGCTTTTGTAGTTTGGTTTGCCCTGTTCCCATCATGCACTGGGACAGGAACAGACTAATTTGCATACAGCCAGGTTCTGAAACTGGGATGGTGCAGTGAGCTAAAAAACGGTGTTGGATCTAGCCCTGATCTCTTGACTGGGTGAGAGTATTCTGTTTAATTCAGAGACTCTGTCCCTCACCACCCCTTGTTGTAAATATATGTATCAATAGCCAGGCAGCACGATGCAAATGGATTCTGAGATTGCTCAAAGAAATCGTGTTATTGTGTATGCAATTGAATGTGCTATTTAAGGCAAGACATGTGCCGGGGGTAATGAACAAAGCGGCTGATGCGCTTTCTTGTTTTCATATGCAGGCCTTCTGGGGTTTCGCTGCACGTGAGCTCGAGACGGAACGAAGAGCCAATTTTGACCCACCCACCAGCCCCTGAGGACAGCAAGTGGTTTTTGAATAAAGTTTTGATGTGGTAACTCTATTTCTTGCAGGTTGTGATGACTATCGTGATAACTTTGAGTATGCAATAAAGAATGGTCAATTTAGTTGTTTTGCAAATAAAGTAATTCTGCACTAGTGTTGATCAGTAATCATGCCTTTTTATAAGTGGTAATTGTTACTGTCATGAAGTAATGTAGTCATTTAGAATTTAGTTAGAATTGTCGTATTTATTTCGGTCGGGCGGTAAGGTCATGATCGGTGAGCAGTAATTGGAAGATCCCTATGGGTGGGCGTCACCCATTACGGATGGGAGCGCTCGGGGGAGGTGGCCATTGGCCCCTCAACGGGGAGGCGGTCCCTTCTAAGGATGGGCCGCCGAAAGGAAAGGAAAGGCGGTCAAGGCCCCTTCCTGGGTAGGAGGGGCTACAGCCCCCTCCTGGGGAATTTCCCGGGGCCAGGACATCTGCGACGGCAGATGTGGTAAGTTGTGTGGGGTTTGGGAGGGGGTTTACGCTACCTTCTAGACACCTCACACGAGTCCTCGGACGACCTTTAAATGGCGTCGAGTTTATTGGGGCCCCCGTCAAGTCAAGGGAAATTGGTAGATGCACTTGAGGTACACCTCTGTGCGGTCGCCCCTCACAAGTGAGGGGGATATTTCTGGTTTAGGGATCTGACACCGGTTACGACCTTGCCGTTGGCCCTTAAACGTTAGGATGTACAATTTCAAGTTAAATGTCTTGTAGGATGTTAGTTCGGCTAGGTGAACCTTTGTATTAGAGAATATGTTAAGGTTAGCCAAACATCGCAATGTGGAAATGAAATTGTACATACTATGAAACTGTTATTTTAATGTTTTAATTTTTGTTTCATATTTTAATAAATACGGCCGGGAGGGTCACTCCCTCCCGTCTTCCAAAAGTTCAGAACCGTTTCCGGTTTCCCATCCTTGGGGATTGTGTTGAGAGGGGGTGGCGGGTATCTCAGCCATATAAGCAGGTCTCCTTATTGCAGGGAAAAACAAGGAAGAAACCCTCCTGGGATAAACTTTTCCAAACACAGGGGAAGGGGGAACAATTAATATACAACCCTTATATATCACCTGGCAACCAATTGTGTCAGGCCCACAAAACAAAGATTACTGAAAGACACTCCATCTATCAACCAAAGAGGTGTGCAGGAAACTGTTGAAAAAGTTTTAGTAATCAAGAACCTGGAGCTTGATTGCCAACACCATCACATGCTCTGATCAGTAATAATGTCTGACCAACAAGTTTTATTGCCTGTAAATATTATGGCAACTTCATCAGGGTTCGAGGGCCATTAGATCACCGCCATTATCATCACTCCAAGAACAGAGAAGGAGAATGGCAACATAAGTATAGGTCAAAACTTTAAATAAAACAATTCTTGGTTGACAAAAAAATCATACTCATAAAATCAATAATGATAGTTACCGAGAGTCCACCTGGTGAGTACATATCAGTGGACAATGGCTTCAATTGTTGTGTATATTCAAATGTTGTCTTTGCCACCTAAGACAAAATCCTATTTTGTAAGCTCATCGCAGCAAGGAGGAGAAGAAGGCTTGTAATCCATCAACTATGAAAAAATGAAAGGGAAGGGGGAAAAGTATTGTTCCTGAAACCAGGCCATGCTGTTCCCCGGATCTAGATTAAATTCACCATATTGCCTAATTGTATTGAAAACTTAAAATGACAAACTTAACATAGAAAGTGCTGTGAAGGCATATATTTATCGCGCAAGAATTCCTAAATACCCCCATAGTCAAGCAGACTTTCCAAAAATGTAACCTTAAACCTGTTATAGCAAGTGACCCTATCAAATGTCATAAAGAAAATGATGGACGCCAGGACTGAGGAAAACCTCCCCATATGGGGAATTCACATGAACCCTGCAAAATTAGGACCTAAACGTATTCCATTCAATTAAATCATTCATACGGTACCTTATTTAAAGTCTATCCTGAAAAAATAAGAGCTTCCTTCCACGCTAGAGCCATCTCTGCTCCATTCTGCCCCTGGTCCAGTTTCTCCAGTACTGACCATTGAAATTCCATTGGTCAATTTATGACATCTTTAAAGTGTTGGACCAACTTGGTGGTAAGTTTCCTTACTTTCCAAGTATTGATATTTTCCTATATGCGTATCTTAACCTTTATAATGTTCAAACCACTAATGCAGACGTGGTCACAGGGCCACCTTGACCTATAGATGACAACACAGCAATTGCAATTTTTCTGTTTATTCTGGAACCAAACTCTTCCTCCACACAGGGTCACATTTTTGTGGGTCTTGTCAATGTACACACACCACATGGGAAGTGTCCTTTTGTTGAAGGTAAAGTAGTTAGTTATCCAACTTTCTTACTACTGGCCTGGCCCTAGTATGTACCAGTTGGTCTGTGACATTCGCTCGATGTCAGAGATCAAACTGTGGTTGAGGGACTAAGTTAGAACCCACATTTAGAATACGTCATTTTTTTCTGATAATATTTCGGACTTCAGTTGCCAGAGGATCATAAGTCACTGCCACCATACAATCGGACATGGGTTTAGGGTGTATCTCTAAAAGTTCAGCTCTAGGAGTATTCAGAGCTTTTTTTCTAGCATGATTCACAAGGCGTCGAGGGTAGGCCATTCTAAAAGATGGCGCAGATTCTGGCATGGATGCTGTCGGTCAAAATAAGGGGTGGTACGAAGACACCACAGAACTGGAGGGAATTTTAATAAAGGGACACTGGAGAAGAGAGGAACTGTACAGCTGGTATTTTACTTGGAATTTCATTACAATGTATACAAGTGGAGTGGTGTGGCTCACTGGTTAGAGGCGGCAGACCCAGAAGCAGAGGATGGCCTGGGACCAGGGTTCAATTCCCGACGCGGCAGGGTCGTGGACCAGGGTCAGCGGACTCAATAATTCTAGCCTCGGTGCCAACTCTAGCCACGGATCACACTCGGCAACTCTGGGCTTTAACTTGCCTAATCTCCACAACGGCCCCCCACATACGCCGGGGATGCCTGGTTTCACCTTGGAGATACCCAGTAGGGACCATCTCACAGGGAAAGCCAGGACGGGTTCCCCAGCGGTCTACAGCGCGGAGATACCCCATGTGGGGTGATTCAGGCGCTTTACAAGACATCATTACATTACATTACATTACATGATGAAGGCCTCTTCAAGGAACGAAACGCTTTGCCAGGGCTGACAAAGCATTTACAATATGTTGGGAAGAAAAACAAAGACTAAAACAGACTATGTAGTGAATTTGTTTTCTTTGATACATAGATGGACTGAATGTGGAACACTTTATGACACACTAGTTGCACATTGGAATTATATTGGATGAATAGACTGTGTACCCCTAAAAATGTTTAATGCTTCTCTCCTATTCATGTTTATTCAACTTCTATTTTAGAACATAGGAGTCACTGGATGACTGAGTGGCTTGGGCTCGATGTGCAGGTGCCAATGCTTATTCACTGCTGCTGCTATAAAAACATGCAACAGCAAATCCAACTGGGCTGGCTTGCATTTTGACTAATATTAAACTAGAGGCCTGCTGTACAAAACAACAAATATTGTTTTCTATATAGAGTGCATCTATGAACTAGATCATTTATTGTGAGACAATTTAGTGTGCTTTAGATGTATAACATAGTCCCTTGTGCACAGTAAAGCAAGCGCGGAATGACACACCATATAGCTGAGAGTATCCGGTGAGAGAGTTATTCAATTCCTCTGAGTAGAGCCAAATCCCAATTTATAGATATTTTATTTTTAAACGATAAACATTTAACTTTAAACGTTATCTTTTTAAAAAAAACATTGGTAACAATAGGTCGTGCAGATGCGCTGTGGATGCAAAGCTGATTAATGAGTAGTGTTACTAGTCTCTGTTGATGTCTGCCACTGCGGCTAGGTCTCCTTTGCTCCATTCGTTACTGGGGTCATTTCCAAAAGTTAGAAAAAACGACAAAAAATATGCTAAATGTCCAAAATTGACAGGTAGCAAAGAAATGTCAATTTTCCACGAAAACAAATCTGCAGGGTAGATTTTGAACTTCCCTAAATCAACCCAGTTTCACAGACACACGTCACAAGTAACGTCGCATGGTAGCTGACTGTTCTTTTTTGTCCAGTAACATCGCTTCACCTCAGGTGTGTTTTTTCGTGCTACAAGTCATACGATCCCAGACAGAAAATAAAAAATTGCCGTCAGCTGCAAAATCTTCCCGCCAACAAACTACTCATCCCATTACATTCGTTTTACAGTACAGGTGTTTTTAGCACAGCACGGCTGGCACGTTCGTGCCAAGGCCCGCCGCCAGATTGGAAACAAATTGCAAAATAGAAATAACAAGTGCAGCATAGAGTTAACAGATTTGTCAGGTGACAGGCAAAGCTCCCTGTTAGCATGCATAAATTAACTGAATGAATATGCATGGTGTCAGCAGAGCTGCGGCAAAGTTGGAAAATGGCTTTTGTTTTATTGTCACCATTTGTAAACAGAGATTTCGCAACAACACGAGTTGGCCTATTCAGCTGTCATCTCTGTTTACACAAGGTGTTCTAGAGTTGTGTTCATTTCTGGACCCAACCAGCGCAGTCGAAATGTCCCCTAATGTTCCCGGCCCACAACATACCTTGTCAAGGGACTTCTCCTCTCCATACAACAGCTTCGGAGACAGAATCAGAACCGGTTAGAACACACAAACTGACCCCCGTGCTAGATAATTTTGAACTGCATCAGAACAATGTAAATGTAAACGTATAGGCATTTATATAGCGCACTACTTACCCGGAGGGTCCCAAGGCACTTCGACAGCTGCGAAACCCTTCCTGGCTTCCCTGAGAGATGGTCCCTTAATGGGTATCTCCAGGGTGAGACCAGGCATCCCCGGCGGTCTGGTGGGGCCGTTAGTGAAGATGAGGCAAGCTAATGCCCAGAGTTGCCGAGTGTGATCGCTGATCAGAGTGGGCACCGAGGCGAGAGAATTATCGAGTCCGCTGACCCTGGTCCAGAAACCTGCCGCGCCGGGAATCGAACCCTGGTCCCGGGCCGTCCTCTGCTCTTGGGTCTGCCGCCTCTAACCAGTGAGCCACACTACATGTGTGCCAGAAACTTGGCAGTTGCATTTGCACTGACTGACCAGTGGAAAAGGCGAATTTTGTACCAGTTGGTGGCACAGTCCCTGCCTTTCCAAAACCTCACCTTGCGGCAATGTTGACTATATTATGAGGCAAGAAAAGGCAAATAATGGGGTAATGCTGCACATTTTGTGATAGTAATTATTAATTCATTAATTTGTTCTTTTTATTCATGTTTAAACTGTATATGACAATGGTATAGTCATATGAGAGCATAACATAAGAAATGGATTTTTAACAACATCTGATTCTTCCAGAAATCGTTAAACTCTCTATAGAAGGAAAGACATGCATTCAATGTAAACATGCAGCTTTACCACACCCTCACGCGCACCGCCCAGGCCTCAGTTTATAATACTCGCAGAACACTTATGAAGTAATAAATCTGCCATCTTTGTTCCTGGCACGTTAAAAACAATGTTCTGGGCTATGGGAGTGACGCTTCGCGTCCAGCTCTCGCACCTGCAGTATGAGCTCAACCAAACAAGGCGGGGTGCAAATCTCAACGGTCGTGTCCATTTTCGCTTTGGCTCTCGAGCTGTAGAGAATAGTCAGTCAGAATATGCTTTATATTATATTCGGGTAATTAAAACCATAAAAGCACACACCGCGTAATACAAATACATGCACATAAAAAGAGTTCAAAAATCATCAAAATGCATAAATAATAAAATGTCACAACATTGGAGCACTTAGTCAATCTCACCTAGGAACAGATCAAACATAAAAAACATTAACTCGAACTTACACATCACGTCTTTACCTATTTCTAACCGTAGCTACTAAAAACCTTTCAACATTAAAATACTCCAAAGGACTGGGTAACATCTGGAGGTAAGTTAGGGCCGGTCTTATTTGCAGAAAACCTTTGTCTTTTAATAAAGGCACTATAACATTTGTCTCATTGAGCAGTCATGATCACAACATCATTAAATGCATTGTATCCTGGAGGGAAAAGTTATCACAAGTGCAGGGACACAATTCATCCACTATATGCCGCCCCTTGGCAGGGTATGCTCAGACGTGAGTCCCTTGCTCACTTTGCCACTGGATTCAAGCTAGCCTGGCTGAAGACGGCTGGAATGCCAGAAACCGGTCCTAGGGAGCTTGTTTCTGGTCCAGGGAAAGCATGGCTTGGCAGTTCGGGCTGGACTGTTCCCATGAGGGTCAGACTGATTTGCATATGGCCATGTCTGAACTGGGGTGGCAGAGTGGGCTAAAGAACAGTGATGGATTAAACCCAGATCCTTTGACTGGGTGTGAGTGTTTGATTGATTCAGATGCTCCGTCCATCACCGCCCCCTTTTGTACGGCCCCTGAGGTACAGCAAGTAACCAATGTAGGAGACTAAGTTTAAATTTCACTAGAAGGAAATGATGATACGGTATTGTGATCTTTTCTAAATAGGGCTGTACTAAGAGACAGGTTTTTAATAAAATATAGGCCCGTACAGTGGGTTTTAGTCAGTGGCGGCTCCTCCGCTAAGGCATAGGAGTGTCACCCCACTGCTCGTTGAGAATTGCAAAATAAAAATAAAATGATAATCACAAGAAGTTACTATCATTTTATTTTTCTTTGCGGGACTCCAGCTAGGTTGGGCAGGATGGGGCTGGGCTCGCCGTCGTCGGAGGGAGCAAGAGCGGTTTCCCACTTCTGAGGCTGCCCAAGCCGTCAAGCACACTTGGCTTGTTCTCCACGGGGCTGTGTTGCAAAATCCAATGCAGAACATGCTCAGCCTCCCAGATACTGCTTAAGCAGGCTAATAGGCCGCTCAGACCAGTGTCCTGATTGGCTGGGAGAGTCCTGGATCCTGGGTGCTTCCGGTGGTAGAGAGCAAGGACAGAGGAGACGCGTAGGGTGGCTGCGGCAAAGAAGGTAGGTTTTTTTATGCATCCCCAACCCCCCAAAACCCCATACTGAGCAGCTACCACTGGGTTTAGTGAGCTACCTTGCTTCTCTCTGCACACACATAATAAATACAAAATGTCTCTTGACCCAGTTCAAATCACTCCTTGTGAGCCCATTGGGAAACACAAACAATTCGGAGTGACCCAGTTTCTCTTCTAAGATCTTACTTAATGTAGTGAATCCAGGGGATACTATTTCCCCGCTCCAGGGACAGACAATATTTCACCATTTTCTGGTTCAGATCAAGGTCAGGTTTAATCCAAATACTAATCCAACGCTACAGTGGAGAGAGGGCCACCAGTTTAGAAATATTCCCCATCCCTAACTCTTCATGGGTGATAAAGGAGGCTATGGATTCAGGGACAAATAGCAAGTTTCCCAAAAAATTGTTCTCTACTACTTGTAGGTCCACAGAATCCTTGTATCCCAGATATCACTATCATAGCCGGCGATTGAGATGCATTTCGGCTTTTAAACTTTCAGCAGGGCCTGCAATGGTTTTCACCCAATCTTTTAGCAAAGTCAAAAACTGCAGTTGCAGCTCTTGACATAGAATTTCTTTTTGCTTTTCTTAGTGGTACCCAGAAACTCTTATTATCCAACAGGACTACCAGGTAGAAAAAGGTAAATGTCTTGATGATTTCAACACCATCCCCATACTGGCTTCTCTGGTTTCTATTTATCTGGACCATTACCATTGTGTGGAACTTAGAAAAGTTGGTGCTTAAATTCAGCAAAATCTATTTAAAAAAAATTGCAAGCAATGGAGCGCACTGCCATACTGGCTAACAGCTCTGCGTTATCCGCAAAGAGGAGCGCAGGAGGCAGATGGGTGCCCGCCAGGGGAAATTTCTACATGCTGTACATAGGGTTATGTTAATATATAAGGTAAATAAAAGTGGAGCTAACATGCAGCACTGTCTGAGTACCCTGAGTATGTTTATGGATGAGACGAGGCTCCCAGTCTTATTATATCTCACAGAAACAGAAAGGTCCATGTGGAGCTCATGTAAGAAATTGACGGTGGTGTGATCCACCACCAAATTAATCAAAAGAAGCCACAATTGGATCTATTCACTCGATCAAAAGTGTATGTTAAGTCCATAAAGGCCAAGGGCAGGTTGGCTCTCTCAGCCACAATATATTTCCCGATAATCCACTGTAAATTAAGGCATTGATCTATAGTGCTTTTCCCTGGCCTTAACCCAAATTTAAGTTGGAAATAACATTGCTCTAGCCAGTCAGTCAGTCTAGAGAGGATCACTCTCTCCAGAACCTTGACTACTGAGTTAATAAGTGAAACCGGTGTGTAGCATTGTGGATCTTGAAGATGGTTGGCCTGTCTTGAAAGGAGCATTAAAACATGTGTTAAAATTGTAGCCAAAGCTGGAAGGTTTGACTTGTATAAATCTGTGGGGACCCCGTCAGGGCCAGGTGCTTTGTCCTTTGATATCGTTAAAATGGCATTGGAATCGTCCTCCTCTGTAAAAACCAAGACATAATTGCCTCTGGTTGACGCCAGTACACTTTCCTAGATTCCTCTCAGGGGTTTCCGTGAATGCCTTGAAAGTGAGTTACCCATGTATCGGTGGATATGGTGCAATCAATCGTACTATTACCTACACCCATAAAGAAAGGGTGGTTAACAACTCCCCAAAAATTGGCACTGTTTTTTAAAACATCTACATGCAGTAAATCATCCCACGCTTCCACCTTAATTTTTTTTTACTGGCTGCCAGGGTTTTGCTTGTATGTTTTCTTCTCCTGGATATCTTGTCATTGTCCTGGGAACATTTTTTAGAGCTTTTAGCAACTTTTGATGCGCCTCTATGCACTTGTGGGCAAACCACTGCTCTCAACCAGATTTAGAACTACCTAGAGGCCTCATCAGGCTGTGTGCTACCTGTTGGCATATTCTTTGAAAGGCACTCAATAAGATATCTTTGTGGCGGATCACTGAAATATTATCGACGGTCACATTATCGACTTGCTAAAATATCGTTGACAAATTATCGACGGCAAAAATATCGACTTTCTATACTTATTACACAAAGTACAAAAATATCGAGTAAAAAATATCGAGTATTTACAATATCGAGTACATAAATATCGCTTTATTAAATATCGACTACTAATATATCGTTGAACATGAATTCAGCCCTAGCACTACAAAAATATCGACTAAAAAATATAGACTACACAAATATCGTTAAAAAAAAATATCGAGTTCTTTTTTGTACACTTTCATGTCTAAAATACCATCTTAATCATCAATAAAAGTCATTGCTGTATACAAAATACATTTTACATATTATAACTGTTACTTTTATAACATTCCTATTTATCTACATTTGCAATACATTCTATTACATGCATTATATCTTTTTCAAAATATTCTTTGCTTTTAAAAAACGTTTTCATTACTTATTTTAACTTACAAATCTATTTCATTTAACAACTAACCTGCTTTAAAGCGGCAATCACCACATACCACCATTCTCACATCTACAAACACACCAATTAACCAAAAAAATTCAAACTAGCCTATACAATGCTTCTTTACATCCTACAACCAATCAAATCAAAGCACACAAAATACACATACTATAAAAGGGATACATGCATTCTACCATTTGTTGCTGCTAACCCTATGGAAAGTAGATGCCAACTCTCTGAAGATTTTGTTCCTGAAGAAACATCTTGAAAGATCCAGCTCACTAGCTAATTATTCAAGTAAGTAACACTGCATTATTTAGAAATCTAAATTAGAAGTGTACTATTTTACTTACATCTCCTAACTCTTGCACTTATTTTATTTTCATCTCTTCCTACATTTCTGATAGAAAGTACTCCAAAACTAATCCTATTACATGGTCATATTTCTTCACATGGAAACTCAGATTGTAAGTATATATTAATGGTCTGTTATACACCAACTGCTGTTTTTAAACACTATTTCACAAGAGTATTTTTTTGTTTCAAACATTATATTTACAGATATACTGAGATTTCCCTCTTTCTCCACAAAAAAGGATAAAACTACACTAATTAAACTTGTAAGTATAGATGTTTTTATTATGAAACACCCAATTTTATAATGGCACATTTCTCAGCAACATATCTTGCATATTACATCTTTACTACAGATCATATAGAACATCCTACATCAACTATACCAAAAGACAAGACTACCCTTGTAAAAAATGTAAGTATACTTGTAATTTGTCTAAAACTGCTGCAAAAAAACGCTAACTATATTCTTAACACCATGTTATATAGTTTGAATTTCCTCTACAGATATTCAGAATACATCATACATCTATTCTACAGATCCTATAAAAACATCCAACACAAACTATACCAAAAGACAAGACTACCCTTGTAAATAATGTAAGTATACTTGAAATTTGTCGAAAACTGGCCAAAATAACGCATACTATGCTCTTAACAACATGTTATATATTTTATATTTCCTCTACAGATATTCTAAATACATCATACAGCTATTCTGCCTACAGCAAAGAAAACGACTTATTTAGAAGTTAGTATACTTTTAAATATTTCCCTTTTCCCAACGGTTCAAAATAGTATTTATAATAATTTTCATTTATTTCTTCTATCTTCTCTACAGATCTGAACTTTACTACCTTGAAGTACTCCACCAATTACTACAAGTCTACTATTTAAACAAGTAAGTATATGTAATGTTTATATCAAATGTACAAGTAAGTAAAATTGACAACTGTTTTTTTGTAGGAAAAACGTTTGTTATGTCTAATCATTAACTTGGCATTTCTATATTTTCATACCAACAGTAAATCAAGAAATACATACAAGAAAATTCTTCAAAATACAGTTCTGCATTTTAGATTACTACATTGAGTAACTGTAAGTATAAATACATCATAAATGATGTTAGCACCAGAAAGTGAAATATATGTTTTTTGATTTTGTTTCTTTCTACTCTTTCCTAGAACAAGTAAATCAAAATGACTGAAGGGGCAGAATTTGTTATGTCACAGAAAAATAAATTACTATTATGTTACATGGGGTATGTGTATAATCAGGAAAGACAAAGTGGTAGAAAAGTGTTTTGGAAGTGTACCAAATATTACTCCAACAAATGTTATGGGAGGGCTACTACTGAGGAAACTAATGTGTTATCAACCAGGGAACACAATCATCCCCCAAATGTCACAGAAATTGAAATTAGAGATGCTTTAGAAAGTATTAAAACTGCTAGCACACAAAGTGATAAGCCAACAACACAAATCCTCAAAGAAGAACTGGTAAAAGTCCCAGCCCATGCTTCTGGTCAACTACCCTCTATTGACTCCCTGAAATGCACAATTGCACGCACTAAAAGACTCACTAGCACAACCCAACCCAACCCAACTACTTTTGAAGAAATTATTATTTCACCAGAAATGGCCATCACACACAATAAAGATAAATTTATCATTTTTGACAATGAAAGCAGTACAAACAGAATCATTATGTTTGGAACTGCAAGTAATTTAAGGAAAATCCAACAGTGTCCCCAATGGATGATGGATGGAACATTTAAACCATGCCCAAAACCTTTTTACCAACTGTATTCCATCCACGGTTTATACCATCACTCTAACATACCTTTCATTTACTGTTTGCTACCCAACAAACAGCAAAACACTTATACAGAAATCTTAAATGTTCTCAAAACTGAAATAAATAATTATTTTCCTGAAAAAATAATTATTGATTTCGAATTAGCTATGATTAATAGCATTTTGAGAACATTTCCCCACACAGCAATCCAGGGTTGCTATTATCATTTTAATCAGAGCATTTGGAGGCATCTCCAAAAATCAACTTTGAGTATACTATACTCAACAGATAGCACCTTTGCCTATCAAGTTAAAAAATTGATAGCCCTGGCCTACGTCCCTGTTACAGATGTAGCGGAACATTACAATTTATTAATTGACAGCACATATTACAAGAGGAATGAGGATAAACTAACCCCATTACTGGACTATTTTGAAGACACTTGGGTGGGAAGGTTGCACAGATCTGGACATCGACGCCAACCCAAATTCCAAATCCCTTGGTGGAATGTCTATCTTAGTACTTTAAACCAAGAGGCTAAAACAAACAACAGTGTAGAAGGGTGGCATAATGCTTTCCAAGCAACCACAAGCAGAGGCAAACCCACATTCCATAACCGTCTAGAAGCTTTGAAAAAAGAACAAAGCTATCAGGAACTAAGAATTGAACAATCTGTGTCCCAAATAGGTCCAAAACTCACTAAACAAACTAAACAAATGTTCCGACTACTGCAAAGTCAAGTCACACTATACCCTACAACTAGAGGATTAGAATACCTGTCAATAATAGCTAAAAGTCTACTATAAATATGTCAACAAAATATACAAATGTCTTCTTACAATAATGGTAAAATAACATTTCATAAACATTTGTAATCAATTATAAATAATACATATTTGTTAAACAAACTTATCAAAAATCGGAAAATGATGTCTTAACAAATATGCAATGTTTATAATTACATCACACATACACAAAACATAACAATCGACATTTCCCACCCAATAAAAAAATTGATTAAAATACTTACAATTTTTGTAGATAAGAAAGACGCAATCAAGCAAAATGCAATCCATACAATCCAATCCAATATAGGACAATTCCAATATGGGAAACCCTCAAAAACCCGAAAATAAAGGTCAAAAATTAAAAAAACGCTCCAGGAAATCCCGAAAACAGTAGTGTGGACACTTTATTATTTAAAGTGATATACACACAAAATTTAAAAAACGGTCACGCATAGCAATATATCAATCCAATTCGAAACCCTCCAAAAACCCGAAAAATGTTGATAATGTGTAAAAACCGCTCCAGACAAACACGAAAAATATGAGATTAAAGTCAAAATATAACCATAATAAGTCAAACATTAGTTTCACCGGGAAAAAACACGCTTCCTTCCATGTACTTTTCATGCGAAGAACCGGAACCTGTAAAATAACAGACAAAACGAAACCCAGCCACAAATAGGTCCTAACATTTGTAAATACACTCACAATTAACAGTAACCATGTAAGAAGACATTTCCGAACACTTAAAATAACACTAGAACTAAAACATTCACGACGCATCTATAACGAAGACATTTCACCAAAACGCTACTTAAACAATTCATACATACACCAAAAAACACTAAAAAGTTCGATTATACCCTCAAACATAACAACTAACTTATAATTTGTATGTAGAAATAAGCTTACCTCTCTCCACGCGAAGCAACTCCCAACCGCGAGCTTCTCCAGTCCAGAATGGAGCGCAATAACCTTACGCGGTAAAAAAGTAGTCCCCTTAAACCATTTGTGTAAAAGTATCATTAACAATACAATGTTATAGTAAAAAAATATGATACATACACATTTATAATTTTACAAATTAATACACTATACTCATTATAATTTAACATATTTAAGAAATAGAAATATATTTAATATAAATTAATATATAATAATTATTATATATTAATAATATTAAAAAAGTATGTAAAACTTGGAATAAAAGATGTAAATATTTTGTAATTGTGTACATTTATAGGAATAAGTTTGTGTTTATTTTTAAATAAACATTATAATTGTTTATGGTAATAATTAATAATAATAAATAATAGAAGTTATTTATTCTTATTAATATCTAAATTATAACCATTTAATACATAAACAATGCCCAGAAATAATGTGTATATTTTATCTCTGAATGTATGTTTTTCGGAAAATAATAAAATAATGTTTATGTTTATAAATTAATAATAATAATAATAAAATAATTTGTTATTATTTTTATTAATTATTACAAAATGTTTAATAATAATTTCTAACTATAACAAAAGTATATAATTGCTTAATTAATTATTTGGCAATACCAGATCTTATAATTAAACATATTGTTCCCCTATAGTGTTATAAAATGTAAAACATAATATATTTATATGTCTCATTGAAAAACAACATTGTCTGAAATATGTATCAAAAATATATTATTTTGTATTTCTGTTTCTTGAACAAATGTAATAATAGTCATGTTACTTGATACAATTATAAAAGTGTAATACATATATTTCATAATATTAATATTTAATATTAACATTATTAAATATTAATGGATGAAAATTTTAAAAAATGTATTTTGTATTTATTTCAATATAAATACTTGTAACTCAAAGTTAATTATGGGAATATTGTATATTAACAGAAAAAATGTTGTTAACAATTTTTTTATTATAATTGACAACATGTCTATAAATGTTAATGTGTTATTCTGCGAAGACTAAAACTCATAATAATGTAATGTTATTTTTGTTTGTGATTGTATTGTAGTACACAATAAAATGTTCACAAATGGTTAATAAAGTTTTTTGAAAACATCCATGTTGCATTATTTTGTAATATTATAAGACAGTAATGTTAAAATGTATGCAAATGTGTTGGACACTGACCAATGTAATATGTCCTATTGCTACTCCAGTCAAGCTAATATCATTGAAGGTGCAGGACACTGACCAATAATTATTTACTATTCGTACTCCAGTCAAGCTAATATCAGTAAATGTGGTGGGCACTAACCACAGATTAATTACTAATCCAACTCCAGTGTAGCTAATATCAGTGATGGTGCTGGACACTAACCAATTAATAATTACTATCCCAACTCCAGTGTAGCTATTTTCTAGGAAGGTGCTAATACATATATATTTTAGATAAATTTAAAACAGAATAATGTAATGTAATATTTGTTAGTATTTTCCTGTAATAGCTTTAAATTGTTAATTTTATTTTACCCTGTAGACCTGTACCCCAAAAAACCCAAAACTGTCCCTGAACACTAAAAATACCCCTTCACCCAAAAACTCAAAACTGTCCCTGAACCCAAAAAATAGCCCTTTACCCAATAACTTAAAACTGACCAGAACCATATAAATACCCCTAACCCAAAAACTAAAAACTGACCCTGAACCCCAAAGCATACCCCTTTACCCAAGAACAGAAATCTTACCCTGAACCCTACAAATACCCCTTAATCCACAAACTGAAAACTGACCCTGAACCCTACAAATACCCCTTTACCCACAAACAGAAAACTGACCCTGATCCCAAAAATACACCTTTACCCAAGAACTGAAAACTGACCCTGAACCCTTAAATAACCCCTTAACCCAGAAACTGAAAACTGACCCTAAACCCAAAAAAATACCCTTTTACCCAAGAACATAAAACTGACCCTGAACACTAAAAATACCCCTTTACCTACAAACTGAAAACTGACCCTGAACCCTATAAATACCCCTTTACCCACAAACTAAAAACTGACCCTGATCCCAAAAAATACACCTTTACCCAAGAACTAAAAACTGACTCTGAACCCTTAAATAACCCCTTAACCCAGAAACTGAAAACTGACCCTAAACCCAAAAAATACCCCTTTACCCAAGAACTGAAAACTGACCCTGAACCCTATAAATACCCCTTTACCTACAAACTGAAAACTGACCCTGAACCCTATAAATACCCCTTTACCTACAAACTAAAAACTGACTCTGATCCCAAAAAATACACCTTTCCCCAAGAACTGAAAACTGACCCTGAACCCTATAAATACCCCTTTACCTACAAACTAAAAACTGACCCTGATCCCAAAAAATACACCTTTCCCCAAGAACAGAAAACTGACCTTGATCCCTCTAAATACCCCTTTACCCACAAACTGAAAACTGACCCTGAACCCTTTAAAAACCCCTTCACCCAAGAACTGAAAACTGACCCTGAACCCTCTAAATACCCCTTTACCCACAAACTGAAAACTGACCCAAAACCCTTTAAAAACCCCTTTACCCACAAACTGAAAACTGACCCTGATCCAAAAAAATACACCTTTACCCAAAAACAGAACACTGACCCTGAACTCTTTTAAAACCCCTTAAGTCACAAACTGACAACTGACCCAGAACCCAAAAAAATACCCCTTTAACAAAGATGTTAAAACTGACCCAGAACCCTACAAAAAACTCTTTTACACAACATTAAAGACAAATATTTAAATAAAAACATAAATAATAATTAACAAAAACAAATAATGATATATATATTAGCACATTAGCTCTAATTAATATAATTTATTAATTAATACTATTAATTTCCAATTAATTAATTAACAAAATATTATTGATTATAATAAATTAACTACAATTAATGTAATTAACCAATGTAAATTAATTAATTACCAATTAATTAATTAAAATAATATGCAAACAATATTGAAATAATTAACTAATTATAATTAATTACTAACCAATTAATTATTTAAAAAATAATGCTAAAATAATTAGTCTATTAATTTACTAATAATATTAATTAAAATAATATGCAAACAATTAATAAAATAATTAACTAATTAGTATTAATGAATAACAAATTAATTATTTTAAAAAATATGCCAAAATTATTAATTAATTAATTTACTAATAATATTGATTAATTACCAATTAAAATATTTGTAAACAAATTAACAAACATATATTAATTAATTAATTATTATTAAATTACTTCCCACCCTATTCCCCTATAAACCCACAACCCGCTCCTAAACATTCACTACAAATAATATTTTTATTAATACATTTATTTATTTTTTTAACATTTTTTCTAATTATTCTCGATATTTTTTACTTTGACTATTTGTCGATATTTTTTCTATTCGATATTTTTGATTCGATATTTTTGTAAACGATATTATATTGTCTTTTTTTTAGTCGATATTTTGTCCAACGATATTCCTACAGTCGATATTTTGTTAATGTCGATATTTTTACATCAATATTTTGTCCATTCGATATTATGTAGTCGATATTATGTCCAGTTACCCTTTGTGGCACCATCTAAACGCAGGGGAATATCTTCTCCACATACAGTAAAAAGGTCATTTGTGAAGTGGTCTGGGACAACTTTGCTCCATTTCAATCGCGGGCCTGATCCTGGGGAATAATGTTAGTATTCTTAGATCCCACCAAGTGGCCAGCTACTTCCCCCCAACCTCATTCCAGGGACAGAAATAAAGGGTTATGGTCACTAAACTGGTTTCACATGACCACAAAAGTAGGACAAACTGGACCAGAAAGAGGGACATAAAAATGTAATCAATGACAGAGTTCAAGTCTCTGCCAGTGAATGATGAAACACTCATACCCTCCACCCTCTCCCCAATGTATTGTAAATCAAAGTCAGCAAAAATTTCCTCAAGCAGGCCCCCTTGTTGTGTGTGCTCAAAATAGACACTTGAGCGCTCCCCTGAACCAGAATCATCAATAACATGGCATCCCCTCCAACATAAATGCAAATTAAAATCACCTAAAATGATAACCAAGGAGAGTTCTCCTTTACCCTGAACAATGACAAAAAGGATTTTAAACAAAAAAGTGATCAGTGGGATTAACCCAAACAAACGAATTATAAAAATTCACAATGTGTAAACTTGGAGCATTATTAAAAACTCGGTGAACCACCAGGAGATTCCTGGAGCCTGTGTCAAGCTTCTGTGGGGTGCACAGGATTTTAAGGGAGATTAGGGTGAGTAAACCACCATTGGCCATGCCTGCCTGTGAAGGTAGGGCGGGCTCAAAATAAGAGGTATACCCATGCACAAAAAAGTATTATCCTTTCCCAAGTTTCTTGTAGGCCCACGATGTGGTGATCTACTAAGGCGTTAAACCATCTCTCATCCTCTCTTTTACTACTTAATCCTGGGATATTCTAGCTGAGCACATTCAGCTGGGATCCTAACTTAGGTACTATCTTGACCGAAGGAGAGGGCCTCTAAGGCTCCTTACTGTCCCTAGACTGTGGTAGAGTTGTAGGCACAGGGCTCGGTCAGTCGTTAAATTCTAAGTGGCTCAACTGTTGAAATCCATTAGATAGCTTAATAGGTGTACCCTTAATGTCTCTCTCCTGAGCTGTTGGACCTCTCGATGGGAATCTAACTTTCCCCAGACGACCGACTCTCATAGGGGGATAAAAGAAACCAAGCGGCAATGCTCTGATACCCATGGTATATGTACTAGGCCTGTGATGAAAACGTCCCCCTGCAATATCAGGTTGGTTGAAGTTAAAGACAATGCAATCCTCCTCTTCTGCTTACCTAAAGAAGTTATTACACCAGAATGTGGCTTTGCCAATGAGCTTGGGAGTGGATTCAACTACACTTGCTCATAAAAGGGGGACTCCCCCAACCAATACAGCTCCCAGTGGGGTAACTTCAGGAGGGAGCTGTAGTCTAAAGGTGTTGCCCACTGGAAATTTCGTTGCAGGAAGGGGATATGCCCCAAGCCTCTGTGAGCTCCTATTGATGGAGGGAGAGGCAGCCCTACAAGGCAGCAGAATCTTGAAGGGGGGAGGCACTGTCCAACCTAATATAGAATAATGGGCTAATGCATGAGGGTGAACCTTGGGCAGAATCCTGACAGTATGAGAAAACCCCATAGCCTCAACGGGGGTCCAACAAAAAGTACCAGGCACGGGACCTGGACTAACAGTGAGAGTGTTATGGCCTCCTTGGGGGCCAGTGGGGAATTGGCCCAAAGCTCTACTCATATTCTTTGTTATCAAGACATTCAGGTCAGCGACAGAAGTTTCTATCGCCCCCAACTTAACCTTCAGCCCCTCCAATGTACTCTGTACGGACTTCACAACATTCTCATATAAAGCTTTATTCATGGGCTGTACTAATGCTTGAATGTAGCTGCCCAGTAGACCTATAGAGGTAGCGTCAAGCTATTTATCATTAGCTGGGGGAACACCCATACCAAGGGGGGGAATTCATCTCCTTATTGATTGCTGGAAACGATCCCCCAGGTTTGGTTCTAGCCTTGGGGACCTTCGTTTTCCTTTTCTTTGTAGATGAAGCGCTCTCAGGGAATGGAGAGCCCACTGCGAGATTGTTCTCTGCTGGGGTGGCTCTCCTCGTGGAGGTCTTACTGATCAATAAGTCCCTCTCCACAGCAAGGCTTTAGGTAACAACCCCCACCCACCCCCCTCATAGTCTGTTTTGTCAGGTCTAAGCGAGGCTTTTACCAACCCTAGGCCCAGCTTCTCCTCCGCACTCTGAATCTCTTCAGTCAAGGCTCCAGGGCTCGAGTTGGGGGTCCACACAGGTACACGGCGTCCCCCTAATCTTTTCACAGGGAGCCCTGCCAAGAAGCTGGGCTCCACAGAAATATGCTTAACGTGTCCTGGTGTAATTTTCAGACACCAGGACACTTTCAGCACATGACGTCATGAGGTCATTTGCATATTGTCAGTCCCCCTACTCCTATTTATAAGACTTGTGCCCTGCAAGGCTCCCACTGCTGACGTGAGATATGAGAAGATTGAGGCTAATTTTCGGGGGACCTTTGGGGTGTCTAGTTCAGGATTGCAAGTCGATTTACGCTTACCCATGTTAGAAGCCAGATGACAAACGAAAGAGGGTGGTCTCAGCCCAGCCTCTGCCAGTCGCTGACGGGCACAGGATGAGCCCCCCTTGGTTCGGGCTTTGCCCAGGCGCTGCCCTGGCCACACAGGTGCTAGTGATTAACAGGACCGCTTCCAGACATCCAGAGTGTCTTGGGACACGGGGTCCCCAAATGCTCTCTCTCGCGTGCAGCTGTTAGCACTTTTTAGCGCTCCTGGCCGCATGGGTGCTGGTGTTGAAAAATGCCATCGCCAGAGCCCCAGAGCTTCTTGGGATACGTAGTCTCCAAATGCAGTTTCTCCACCACAGCTGGACTCCTGATTGCTCTTTATAGCGCCAAGCCGCACATGTGCTAGTGGTAAAAAAGGCAGCCTCCAGAACCTCCTAAAACACGCAGTCCCCAAATGCTTTTTCTCCCCTGTATAGAATAGAATTATAGCCGGACTTTTGTTACATAGGCCATATTCAAATACATGTATCACCTTTAATATCCAGGCTTCATGCACTTTCCTGCTTTTCAGGCTGATAATAGAGAAACCAAGTGAACTCACTATAATGGCTGACCGGAAAACATTCTCTTAGAAGCAAATAGCACAGCTAACCGGCTGCCATGAGAATGTGTTTGCATATTGAGAGGAGAAGGAGGCCAGACAGTACATTCCGATTTCCTACCGAGAGCAGGAAGGGTTTCAGCAAGGCCTCATATTATATTATAATTTGAAACACTGGGTGAATATCTGTGCATATATGACGAGAAGGCAATTGTTCTCAGCAATCAAACTTTGTAAAATAACAATTCGAAAAAGAACATTGCCATACGCAAAGCGCTGCACCAAAGCAGTGAGGCCTAGATGTGGAAGTCTAGAAAACTGCTCTCCGAAAGTCGTTTACCTACTAACAGTTCCCATAGAGAAATACCTGACATTGCACAAAGCAAAGAGGAGCAAGTCCAAAATAGGAAAATTGCTCAGGAATTCAAAAGTAGGTAAAAAATAGAAAAACAAGACAAATGTGCTGGCTCATGTCTCCGCCCTAACCTCACATCATAAACCCATTTGTTTATGGTTTTTCACAATTTGGGGCATAAGGCTGAAGACAGGCAAGAGCAGCCTCTTACACATGCCGTACACAACCCTCATAAAGCGGTGTCTGCGACATATGTATCATGCTTAGTCCTTGTGATGTGCAAACCTTCTGGAATACACTGCATACCAAGCAATGACAAAGTCAATATGTTTTGGTTAATGTCCTAATGCATATAGTATTAGCACATTAGAGTGAGCCGAGTAAACGAGAGCCAGCAAGAGCAAACAGAGAGGGCTTTAGTTTTAAAGTGGTCCCTTAAGCAGTTCAAAGCCAGCACTCGAGTGGAGGTGGAGGATACACCCAAACAGCCAATGACATTATGTGAGAGATTAATACTCCACTAGGCGTAGCCAAGACATGATTGGCAAAGTCTTCAGCCAAAGGCTAAAAGAGGCTGGTCAAACAAAGCCTGTGGTTAAAAGGGGAAGGCCCAAAGACCTCGCTATGTATATTGTATCTATCACCAAGGATAGGGAGGCCACTGCTTGTGATGACCAGGACAGATGAGGGGACAGGACACTAGGACCCTGTGGGTCACAGGGTGGTGACCAGGTCACCGGACACCACTTCCTGTCCAGGACAGGAAAGGACAGTATGCTGCAGGACGAGGACGAGGACAGACGTGCCAGGACTGACTGATGGGCAATGATAATAAAGGAAGATACTTGCACCTACCTGGCCTGTGTCCCGAGTGATCATTACTACAACGATACGACATCTGGCGACGAAGACGAAGGATCGTGTCCCTGCGTGCAGGAGAAGAGGAGAAATAGCGATTTAAACCAGGAGCCCACCCTGGATCGCGTTGCAGCCAAGAAGAAGAGGGAAGAGTGAAGCGCCGTCCAGACATCATCGGCGACGTGGGAGCCCACCCCAACCGCCGCAAAAGAAAAGAACAGCTGAGCCGGTAAGCGCCAGCGCGACGAAGAGCGCGAAGTTTAAAGAACTAGAGGCCAACGCGAGATCTCGCGAGAGTCTCGGCGGCCATATTGGGACCAGGCGGGAGAGCCAATCAGGAGACGAATAAGCGCGGCGGCCATTTTGAAGTCAGGCGGCGCCCGGATTGGCCAGGAAGTCTCGCGAGAGTCTCGGCGGCCATCTTAAAGTCAGGCGCGAGGGCCAATAAGGAGGCAGGAAAGTCGGGCGGCCATTTTGAAGTCAGGAAGAGATCAAAAACGAAGAAAAAGCGCCGATCTCAAAGGAAAAAGGGAAATAAAAGCACAAGCAAAGGCAAATAACAGAACTGAAGTGTACATTAAGAGGAAATACAAAAGAAAGGCTGAAAGAAGCACAAGCAAAGGCAAATAACAGAACTGAAGTGTACATTAAGAGAAAATACAAAAGAAAGGCTGAAAGAAACAAAATAAGGGGAAAAAGTGTCACAACAAAAGAAGGAAATAAAAGGGTCCAAAGAAATGGCAGACGCAAAATCGCAGAGTGCACAGTTCCGCAGACCGGTGCCTTTTGTCGTATCGGAGCCACAAGTGGGCATCCGGTGGGAAAAGTGGATCATAAAGTTTGAACGCTATCTGAAGGCAACTGACGTGGTAGCTGAGAAGAAACTGGATCTACTATTAAACTTAGTGGGGGATGAGGTGGAGGACCTCCTCATAACACTACCACAAAGTGAATTAGAAACATACGACAAATTAAAAAAGTGTCTGACAGCCAAGTTTGACCCGCAAAGAAACGTCGACTTTGAGAGATATTCGTTCCACATGGCATATCAGCAGCCAGAAGAGTCAATGGATGACTTTGCAACGAGGCTGAGGAAACTAGTAGCATATTGCGAATTTGAAAAGTATGACAACGAACAGGCCCTTCGTCTCAAACTAATAGAAGGCTGTCGAGAGACGGAATTTCGCACAAGACTACTCAAAGAACCGATCACCTTGGAGAAAATTCTTGACCTCGCGAGGGCAGAGGCAAGAGCGACGGTACAAGCGAAACAGATGGATCGAAAAGGAGAACAAATAAATAGAATGACAGACAGCGGCAAGAAAGGACACTGGAAAGGAGGACACAAGGAACAAGCGACGAAAAAAGGAAAAACACAATGCTACAGATGCGGCCTAGATTTCCCTCACAGAGGACCATGCCCAGCATTCGGCCAAACATGCAGAAAATGCAACAGAAGCAACCATTTTGCCACTATGTGTCAAGGTGGACAATTGAAAGGCGAATATGGCAGGTCAGGAACAAGAAGAACAACGACAACAAAACATGTAAGGCACATGGAAGCGACCGAGAGGAGCTCGTCGGGGGAATCAGAAGAAGAAGAGGAAGATACAACAAGAAAAGTAGAACGCCTATATCTCATGACCACGGATGAAGGGCCGGAAGAAGAACACATCAGGTTAATAGACAGGAAGTCAATAAAGAAGACAGATTGGGTGACGATCGAAGTAGGGTCACACCAAACAAAATTCGTACTGGACAGCGGAGCGACGTGCAACATCATGTGTGCCAGTGAATACGACAAGATGAAAAAGAAGCCGCCGTTGCAACCATCCAGTGTAAAAGTATTTACATGGGGCGCACAAAATCCGGTAACTAACATGGGAAAATTCACAGACACCATGACGCACAATGGCAAAACTGTCGTAGAAGAAATACATGTGCTACGAGGAGACATTCCAGCACCATGTCTAATAAGTAACGTGACAGCAAAAGTAATGGGACTACTGAAAATGATGTATCACATGTCAGAAAAAGAAAGCATACTACAAGAATTCCCGAAGCTAACAGAAGGACTAGGAAAACTCAAAGGAAGACAAATAACACTACACATAAACGAGGCTGTCAGGCCAGTTGCACAGCATCACCGAAGGGTGCCAATACATCTGCAACCTCAAGCAGAGGAAGAAATAAAGGCGTTGCTGGCCCAGGACATCATTGAGCCTGCAGAAGGACCAACACCATGGGTGTCCCCAATAGTGGCCGTACCAAAAAAAGACACTACGCAGATAAGGATCTGTGTAGACATGAGAGTACCGAACACAGCCATTGAGAGAGAAAGACACCCAGGGCCACATCTGGACGACATGATAAGCTGCCTGACAGGAATGAGAAAATTCTCCAAATTAGACCTGTGCAAGGGATATCATCAACTGGAGCTAGATGAACAATCGAGATACATAACGACCTTCTCAACGCACCTTGGGCTATTTCGTTACAAAAGGCTGAGTTTTGGAATATCCTCAGCAGCAGAAATATTCCAAGAAACAATCAGGCAGATAATAAGGCCGATAACAAACAGCCTAAACTACAGCGATGACATCCTGGTTTTTGGGAAATCGGACGGAGAGCATGACACGGCACTGAGAGAAGTATGTTCACGACTAGTAGAGGTGGGCCTCACAGTAAACGAAAAGAAATGCAAGCTGGGGAGAGAAGAACTAGTGTTCTTTGGACACATATTCTCACGAAAAGGAATGAGGCCTGACAAGAGCAAGATAGACACGCTCGAAAAAGCGAGTGAACCAAAAGACGTCGCTGACGTGCGCTCATTTCTCGGACTTGCCAGCTACTGTGCAAGGTACATAAAAGACTTCGCAACAGTGAGCACCCCCTTGAGAGAACTAACAAAACAAGGGCAACCGTTTGAATGGACCACAGAGTGCACAAAGGCATTTGAAGAAATAAGAACCTCAGTGACCGCAGTAGACCACCTAGCATATTTCGACCCGAACCTATGCACAGAACTAACAGTAGACGCCAGCCCGGTAGGCCTGGGCGCAATACTAGCACAACACAAACCTGGAAAAGACTCACCTCGACAAATAGTAGCCTACGGAAGCAAAAGCCTATCAGATGTTGAGAGAGCCTACTCTCAACCAGAAAAGGAGAGCCTGGCGGTGGTATGGGCATGTGAGCACTACCACATGTTCATTTATGGAAAACCTTTCACAATAGTGACAGACCACCAAGCGCTAGTGACCATCTATGGCAACCCAAAGGCAAAAATACCACCGAGGATAGAAAGGTGGGGAATAAGGCTGATGGACTACAATTTCAAGATAATACACAAGCCAGGCAAAGATCAAAATCCAGCTGACTACATGTCGCGACACCCGCTCCCGCATCGGAGTAATAGTACCACAATGGCAGAAGAATATCTCAATTTCATTGTGAAACAAAACACTCCAGCGTCAATAACGAATGAAGAACTGGAGCAAGAGACAAAAAGTGATCCGACAATGAAGGCAGTAGGAACGATAGTGCGATTACAGAGATGGAGACACATCAATAACAACACTATCACAGAAGAAGGAGTTAACAAAGAAGAACTGTTGGCATTCAAAAAGATAGGCGAAGAATTGTCGGAGACAGAGCACGGAGTACTGATGAGAGGGTCAAGGATTGTGATACCACTTCGACTGCGGAAAAGAACAGTTAAGATAGCACATGAGTCGCACAGAGGGATAGTAGCGACGAAAAAGATGCTGAGAGAAAGAGTGTGGTTCCCAGGACTAGACAGCATGGTAGAGGAAGAAGTATCACAATGTCACACCTGTCAAGTAACTGGATCCTCCAGTAAGCCCGCACCGCTGAGGATGTCAGAACTGCCAGTGGCAGTATGGACTGAACTAGCGGCGGACTTCTACGGACCACTGGAGACTGGAAAATACCTGCTGGTAGTAATTGATGAATTCTCAAGATTCCCAGTAGTGAGAGAAGTGGCATCGACATCGGCGAACGCCACCTTGCCGGTGCTGGACGACATATTTGCTGCCTGGGGCTCACCACAGACACTGAAAACGGACAATGGCCCTCCCTTTTCAGGAGAAGAGTTCCGCAGGTTTATGGACTACCTGGGGATCAAACACAGAAAAATAACGCCACTATGGCCACAAGCAAACGGAATGGCAGAAAGGTTTATGGGGACCATCAAAAGGGCCATCCAGCGAGCAAAATTGACACAGATCTCCATTGGACAAGCGCTGTGTCAAGTACTACGAGACTACAGGAACACTCCTCACAGCACCACAGGCAAATGCCCAGCAGAACTGGTGTTAGGAAGAACAAGTAAGACGAGGCTACCACAGAGAGAAGCCACAGCAGAACCAAACAGACCAGAGATCGCAGAAAGAGACACCAAAGAGAAAAAGAAAATGAAAGAATATGCTGACAAAAAGAGACATGCGGCTGAACACCAACTAAAGGAAGGAGACATAGTAATAGTGAAGCAAACACAGCAAAGAAAGTCAGACAGCCCTTTCTCAAAGGAGCCACTGGTAATAACTGATGTAAAAGGGTCGATGGTGACCGCGGTCTCAGAGCATCGGAAGATAACAAGAAACAGTTCACATTTCAAGGAGCTCAAAAGAGAAGAAGAAGAAAGAACGATAACAACAGCGGAAGCGGAGGAAAGAGAACAAGGAGCAAACGGAGAAGTGACAACACACAAAGAAGAAAATAGAGAACCAGAACAGAGCGGAGAACAAAGACCAAGAAGAGAATGCAAAAAGACAAAGAGACTGCTAGAAGAAATGTAGAGACTATCTCTCTCTCTCTCTCTCTCTCTCTCTCTCTCTCTCTCTCTCTCTCTCTCTCTCTCTCTCTCTCTCTCTCTCTTTCTAAGGATTTGTGCATGGGGAAAGCATTTGTTGTAACAAAGGGGGAGATGTGATGACCAGGACAGATGAGGGGACAGGACACTAGGACCCTGTGGGTCACAGGGTGGTGACCAGGTCACCGGACACCACTTCCTGTCCAGGACAGGAAAGGACAGTATGCTGCAGGACGAGGACGAGGACAGACGTGCCAGGACTGACTGATGGGCAATGATAATAAAGGAAGATACTTGCACCTACCTGGCCTGTGTCCCGAGTGATCATTACTACAACGATACGACACTGCTGACAACTTTAAGAAATGCATGCAGGCAGTAGCCACCTGACTGGGTAACAACTACATTAGACTACCTTAGACTCAATAGAGACAAGTCAGAGGTCTTGATCTTTGGTAACCAACCATCCATCTAGAACAACTCCTGGTGGCCGAACATACATGGGTTACTGCCCACTCCGACAGACTGCGCAAAAAATCTGGTAGTGTTGGTAGATACAAAGCGGTTGTTTGACCTTCAGGTTAACCGTACTGTATCAGCCTGTTTCTGAATCATCAGGACCTTGAGGAAGGTGTTCCCTTTTATCCCTCTGCAGGCGTGCAAGCTAATAGCTCTAGTTTTGACCTCTTCTAGGCTAGGCTAGTGCAATTCACTTTATCTTGAGAATAGACAAGCTACAGCTTTACAGACCGTGGCTGCAAGACTGATACTTGAAATCCCTAATTACCAATCAGTCTCAGCAGGGAGCTCCAATTAGCATTGACTACCGGTGATCAAACTCATCACCTTTAAAGCATTATGCATTGTTCATAGGGCCTTGCAGTATTTATGTGTCCAGAGGACTGAGAACCATGTTCCAGTGATACACCCCCTCTAGACAGCTCTGGCCCGCTGAACATAATCATGTAGCTGTTCCTAAAATCCGGAAGCCCAAGTGGGGAGGCAGAGCCTTCTCTCTGGCCACAGCAAAACTATGGAATTCCCTTCCATGTTCTATCAGTAACCTGCAGGCCTACGAGAAGCCTTTTGGAAAGCCTTGAAGTCCTGGCTTGTCGCAGCTTGTTTCCTTTTCTAATGTTAGAACTCTTCCTTTTCTTGATCCTACTCGCCTACGGAGCTCTCCCTCTTTATCTTTAGTGCCTTGACAGCTTGTGTTATTTGGTGCGCTATTATGAATCTGTTTCCTTTCATCATATTTTTACCAATATGTCTGCTTGCCAGCAGTGCTGTCAAAACCTAATATTTAAAAATGAGCGCATGGAAAGCAGCTTCAAATATGAAAATTGTAGCAGTGGGGAACACCATTCATACGCCTCAAAAATTTCACCAAAAGAATAATGGTGCAGGAAAACACACCATGAACAAAAACACATTCACTAATATTGATAAAGGATGGTACACTTGGTTTATGCCCATCCAAGAAGATAGAAAAAACAAAGTAAGTTGAGCGCAGACAGTTAAAATGCCACCATAGAAAATGTGTCACTAATGTCCTTATGCTAACATGAGTTCTGGGAGTTGGCACTTAGAGGTTATCTCAGAAATGGGGGAGCAGGACCTAGCAGATATAAATAGACTGCCTTTATGAAGAGATACAATGACAAGGAGCACTGTCTTAACCTTCGTTGTTCATTATTAGACAACCTCCGCTGATACTGAATTGTACAATAGTGATAACAAAGCCAAGTTGTGCATCTTGCTAGTTTGTCAGTGTTTCTTGGACAGTACACTGTTGACAAGGTAGCAGTGCAGTGTATAATGTGCTGAGAGTGCCTCGCCAATGCAGGTTAAATTCCAGAAAGAAGTGCCTGGTGCATTTGCTTGAAAAGTCATTGGATAGTGGCCCAAATGGATGTGGACTGAAGGAGCATCACTGACTTAGCACTGCTACTAATATGTGGAATGAGAGACATGGAAGACATCAATAATATGATGATGTGACCAATGCCATGATGCTGCTAGGGCCGCCATCTTCTAACATGGCCAAATCATGAAGTCTGGGACCTAGATGTGCAAGGTGGATCAAGTGATATAACATCTGCATGGCCGCCATGGGCGTAAAGGATGACAAACACAACAAAGGTCTTCTGCTTGACTGTGCAGATCCTGACACTTAGGACATTGCGTGTGAAGTCCTTGGAGAAGACATAAAATGTATATCTGTTTAAGGACATACCAATGAAGTACTTCAACCCCAAAGAGAATGGCAACTATGAATGTTACCCTTCATCGCATGGGCCAGTTAACTAGTCAATCAATGGATGTTTTCATGACGCAATTGAAATCACAATCAAAGGCTGTGATTTAGATGATGCGCTGTGTTTAGGGACAAGTTTATCTAAGAATTCTTCCATGTATCTTTCACCTTCCAATTATAGGTGACTTTGTAGGTTTAGGAGAGATAAGAGTGGCCAAAAGTAAACATCCTTGCCTCTCAAAGTCTGCTACTCAAAATCGCTCACCACGACCAAGAGATAGTGTACAAAGTGCTCGTACAGCAAGGGAAGTCACTACCAAGAGACATGATCAACAACCCCTCTATCTCTTGTGAGCTCAGAGAACTGAGAGCAGTCAGAATATACTCAATCCACATAAATATAATGACTGAAAGAGATGAGATCACTGAACTTGCCCTGGACATTTCTATTTGTTGTAAGAATATATCTTTTTTGGTGAACCCAGAAGCATCATAAATGTGCGACTGGTGCTGACGTTGTTTAGCTCCCAGACTGGATTGTGCCTTTGCCAGCTAATGTAAAGATCTACACTAATGGTTCTCACAAGTCATTCCCCTGGAGAGGATACTTCAGTACATCTGTGTTCTATGAAGGCTGACCGGGCAACTTTGACATGTATCACAGTGGTGAAATGTGGCCGATGTAGGCTCTTTGAGCAGATCGAACCTGAAAACACAGATGGCCCCACATACTTTCTGGAATCCTTTCCAGGGCTTGGTAAGCTGAAGGGTCAATAAAGCACCTACTGACAAAGGTGTGAAATTAGTGGTATGACATTTCAGGGGCACTCTGTTCAATTTTTAAATGTTTCAAAAACAGGAAACACTGAACTAAAAAAGCCAATTGCAGCAGGATATGTAGTAATTAAACCAGTGGCAGGGTTGAAGCCTTGTGTCTCCTCAGCAGTCCCAGTGCCCAAGAGACAGGCTGACAATTGGATCCATATCTGTGCAGATATGAGAAAATGTAATGCCACCATATAAATAAAAAGTCATCAGGGTCCAAGGCTCCGAAATATGATACTTCAGCTCAACGGAGTGCAGTTCGTCTCAAAGCTGGAATAAAACAAATGTTATCATCAGCTAGAGCTGGAAGAGTCATCGAGATATAGCAACACTTTTGCAACATTCAAGGATCTGTTTCAGCACAAGTGACTAAATGTAGGCACATCTTTGGTAGCTGAAGTATTGCAAGAAGAAATACACAAAGCCATTAAGGGTGCTCTACTATGATTAAACTACAGCAATTACATCCTAGGGATTCACAAGTCCCAATAGGAATATGATGAAGCAACAAAGATGTATTTCCATCAGCTAGACCTGAAGTTCTACAAACATGCTATCTCTCCGAAAGGTATACAGCCTCATCAAAGCAAGGTGAAAGTTCGAAACTCAGCAGCAGCACCTACAAATGTGCCATTTCTAAGTGTGGCCAGTTGCTGTGCAAAATTATAGAAGACGTTGTTTCTTTCAGTGCTCGTAGTGTGTAGTATACTGTGTGGCCCATACCAGATTCCTACCTCCACACCCCACTTGTTTGTTGGTCTTTTCTGTTTAGTTCTCCAGTTCTCAGGCCTGGAGTTCTGTAGTTCTTGTTTATGTCTCGCATTAAGCCACCTTGGCATAATGCGAGACCTTCTAGCTGTTTGGCACCAGCTAGAAGGTGGGCGTGACCCCTGACTTCTCTCTAATCAATAGGGTAAAAGCTCCCCAGGACAACCCTACCCACTTTATCAGAAGTTCCTGTTTGCAGACTTGCAAATAATCACACAGTGCACCTCACTCCTAGAACTCAAGATGGGGAAACCCTTCATCCCTTGTCCAGGACTCGTGTGTCTACTCAGAGGTATGCCCAGGGAAATGGGAAGTCCCCTCCAATATGTCCCCACCCAGCACCATTCCTTTGCTCTCGCTCTGGGTCAAGCAGTATGTTTTTATGTGGTCCTGCCGGGTGGGATCAAATTTCTGTTCCCTGTCTAGGAGAATACAGGCAGGGTATGCCTGCACTCTTCCGGGCAAGAACCTACAGTGTCCAGGTAGATGGGGTCCCTGGCCTTATTAAAAAAATTGGGCTGAATGATGTGGTCCCTAGGGTCTCAACGAGGCTCAGGGAGGGGGCCTATCCAAGACTAGGAAGGTGAGCATTGCCTTCTTACCTTAACATAAATGTTCGGCCCCTTGGGATAGGGCCCCCGGGGTCTCTTAGTGGCACGAGGAGGGGAGTTGTGCACTACCCTCCCCATTATATGGATAGCTACCCCAGGGGTATGTGGTTGTCAGGGCCCCATGAAGGCTCGGGGAGGGAGACCACACACATCCTCCCCAAACAATAATAATGCTCCACCCTCCGCGTTTCCAGGCCCATCCCAGAGTTTTTGTAAAAGGCTGGAGACCATTATTTTTTATCGGAGATGCAGATACAGCGAACTTCTGTGGAAAAATTACTAAACGGATTTCCACCAAATAACAAAAAGCACGCTTTCTGTACCAAGATCTAGCTCCATGCCAAATTTGGTGTAATTCTGTTTAGCAGTTATTAAAATATGGCTGTTCAATTTTCCTATGAAAAAAATAATGGGGAAATGCATTATGAGACCCCCTTTTTCCAGCCCATGCTTGACCTATCACCCTAGAACTTTTCAGAAAGCAGCTGAAGTAGATAAAACTTTAAAAAAAAAAGTTTTGGGAAGATTCTCCAAGCTGCGCCAAAGTTATAAGCAAACCAAAAAAAGAAAATGCATTTCCTATGTAAATGCAGACCTATTTATGTGTGTGTGTGTATGTGTGTGTGTATATATATATATATCATGTGATCAATGCTTGGAGAAGCCGAAACGCATCATGTCGGACTGGTGTTGGGTCTCTGAATAAATAGAAATTCTGCACTACCTATGGGTCTTGCCTCGTCTTTCCAGGTGCTGGTTTTGGACGTTTCTTCATACCAAATATATATATATATATATATATATATATATATATATATATATATATATATATATCCCCAAAAAAAATTCGCCCAAGATGAGAGAGACCACAGGCAGCTAAAATTCGTTCCGCTTTATTGGGTGGCAAACAGCAAGTCAGCAGCACACAGCATTCTTACTTCTTATTTATTTCAAATGCCAGACGCGTTTCAGGATAATAGAACTCCCTTCCTCAGTGGAATCTGCTAAAAACACCGAATGGTTTCCACCTTGCACTTGTATGTCAATAAGTCCCGCCCAAAAGGGCGTTGCCAGCCCTGTGGCATCATGGTTCCTGTACTACAGGTGGGTGTGACTACATTGAGTATCCGTCGTTGAGAGCAGTCAATTAAAACAAAATATCACCCCAGTGGGTTGAAGGTCAGATGCTGTAGGCTGCACGGCCTCTGCTTCATGTTGTCACCGGGAATACTTCCTCCCGCAGAGTCAGCTCCACCTGGTACCCCGGCCTGCACACTCGCAGGGGGCCTCTTCTCATGGCCGGACAACGCCCCGGTGACAACATGAAGCAGAGGCCGTGCAGCCTACAGCATCTGACCTTCAACCCACTGGGGATATAAGTTTTAGGGGTGATATAGTTAGCTGGACATTTCACTCATACAAAACCATTGAAATTGAAATTCAAGTCACTCAAAATGAACCCCCTCATTTTGTTCCTTTTTAAATTAAATGTTTGTCTCTGTTGGCCATCTTGGGAGACTGCATGTCAGAATCTTTTTTAATGAAATAGAAGAGGATTTGAGAAGTCACTCAAAATGTGCCCTAATTTTTCTTTCTGAAGCACTAATCATACTTTCTATGGCAAAATGAACCCCCTCATTTTGTTCCTTTTTAAATTAAATGTTTTCAGATTTACCACTTCATTCCAATCAAAATGGCTTCTGGTGTGCCATACTTTTGTCATAAGTAAGACTGTTAGCGCTCTAGTTGTTCTTTAGAACACTCTGGGACATTCTGTCATTGGGCTATACTTGGGCTACATCTGGGTGATATTTGGGCTACATTTGGGCTCTTTTGTCTCTGGTGGCCATCGGGGGAGACTGCATGTCAGAATTCTTTAATGAAATAGAAGAGGATTTGAGAAGTCACTCAAAATATAAGGAAGAGGTGAGAGTCGAGACTTGAGCAGGAAGCACTCGCTCTCGCACTGATGGATATAAAAAAGCAGGACATCTTTGGACTTAATGGTGAACGTCAGTCCACTGTGCCATCACAAAGTGTTGATATTTTGAATACCGAGCGCACCCACTTGGGAATTTGACTAATGAACTACAACATCCAGAATGCCGGGGTGTGTGCCACGCCCCGTGAGGCAGGTGTTGCAAATAAACGGAGAACTGCGCTGCTATTCATTTAACACACGCCATTGAGGAAGAGAGCATTCGGCTCTCGAAACGCGTCTGGCGGAGAAAACTTTATGACGTTACCTTCTGCTCTGTAAGCTGCCAGCATATCTCCATTAAACCAGGTGCTATTGACAACCTCGTGTGGCTGCTTCACTATGGGTGTTCTGCAAATGTGTTGATTTTAGCGGCTGTTCCCGGTCGCGAAGCAAGCCCACCCGCTTGTGAGCGGGTCCTGAGCGGGCTCCTGAACGGGGGCTCTCTCGCTGAAAGGAAGAGGTGAGAGTCGAGACTTGAGCAGGAAGCACTCGCTCTCGCACTGATGGATATAAAAAAGCAGGACATCTTTGGACTTAATGGTGAACGTCAGTCCACTGTGCCATCACAAAGTGTTGATATTTTGAATACCGAGCGCACCCACTTGGGAATTTGACTAATGAACTACAACATCCAGAATGCCGGGGTGTGTGCCACGCCCCGTGAGGCAGGTGTTGCAAATAAACGGAGAACTGCGCTGCTATTCATTTAACACACGCCATTGAGGAAGAGAGCATTCGGCTCTCGAAACGCGTCTGGCGGAGAAAACTTTATGACGTTACCTTCTGCTCTGTAAGCTGCCAGCATATCTCCATTAAACCAGGTGCTATTGACAACCTCGTGTGGCTGCTTCACTATGGGTGTTCTGCAAATGTGTTGATTTTAGCGGCTGTTCCCGGTCGCGAAGCAAGCCCACCCGCTTGTGAGCGGGTCCTGAGCGGGCTCCTGAACGGGGGCTCTCTCGCTGAAAGGAAGAGGTGAGAGTCGAGACTTGAGCAGGAAGCACTCGCTCTCGCACTGATGGATATAAAAAAGCAGGACATCTTTGGACTTAATGGTGAACGTCAGTCCACTGTGCCATCACAAAGTGTTGATATTTTGAATACCGAGCGCACCCACTTGGGAATTTGACTAATGAACTACAACATCCAGAATGCCGGGGTGTGTGCCACGCCCCGTGAGGCAGGTGTTGCAAATAAACGGAGAACTGCGCTGCTATTCATTTAACACACGCCATTGAGGAAGAGAGCATTCGGCTCTCGAAACGCGTCTGGCGGAGAAAACTTTATGACGTTACCTTCTGCTCTGTAAGCTGCCAGCATATCTCCATTAAACCAGGTGCTATTGACAACCTCGTGTGGCTGCTTCACTATGGGTGTTCTGCAAATGTGTTGATTTTAGCGGCTGTTCCCGGTCGCGAAGCAAGCCCACCCGCTTGTGAGCGGGTCCTGAGCGGGCTCCTGAACGGGGGCTCTCTCGCTGAAAGGAAGAGGTGAGAGTCGAGACTTGAGCAGGAAGCACTCGCTCTCGCACTGATGGATATAAAAAAGCAGGACATCTTTGGACTTAATGGTGAACGTCAGTCCACTGTGCCATCACAAAGTGTTGATATTTTGAATACCGAGCGCACCCACTTGGGAATTTGACTAATGAACTACAACATCCAGAATGCCGGGGTGTGTGCCACGCCCCGTGAGGCAGGTGTTGCAAATAAACGGAGAACTGCGCTGCTATTCATTTAACACACGCCATTGAGGAAGAGAGCATTCGGCTCTCGAAACGCGTCTGGCGGAGAAAACTTTATGACGTTACCTTCTGCTCTGTAAGCTGCCAGCATATCTCCATTAAACCAGGTGCTATTGACAACCTCGTGTGGCTGCTTCACTATGGGTGTTCTGCAAATGTGTTGATTTTAGCGGCTGTTCCCGGTCGCGAAGCAAGCCCACCCGCTTGTGAGCGGGTCCTGAGCGGGCTCTTGAACGGGGGCTCTCTCGCTGAAAGGAAGAGGTGAGAGTCGAGACTTGAGCAGGAAGCACTCGCTCTCGCACTGATGGATATAAAAAAGCAGGACATCTTTGGACTTAATGGTGAACGTCAGTCCACTGTGCCATCACAAAGTGTTGATATTTTGAATACCGAGCGCACCCACTTGGGAATTTGACTAATGAACTACAACATCCAGAATGCCGGGGTGTGTGCCACGCCCCGTGAGGCAGGTGTTGCAAATAAACGGAGAACTGCGCTGCTATTCATTTAACACACGCCATTGAGGAAGAGAGCATTCGGCTCTCGAAACGCGTCTGGCGGAGAAAACTTTATGACGTTACCTTCTGCTCTGTAAGCTGCCAGCATATCTCCATTAAACCAGGTGCTATTGACAACCTCGTGTGGCTGCTTCACTATGGGTGTTCTGCAAATGTGTTGATATATATATATATATATATATATATATATATATATATATATATATATATATATATATATATATATATATATATCCCCCAAAAAAATTCGCCCAAGATGAGAGAGACCACAGGCAGCTAAAATTCGTTCCGCTTTATTGGGTGGCAAACAGCAAGTCAGCAGCACACAGCATTCTTACTTCTTATTTATTTCAAATGCCAGACGCGTTTCAGGATAATAGAACTCCCTTCCTCAGTGGAATCTGCTAAAAACACCGAATGGTTTCCACCTTGCACTTGTATGTCAATAAGTCCCGCCCAAAAGGGCGTTGCCAGCCCTGTGGCATCATGGTTCCTGTACTACAGGTGGGTGTGACTACATTGAGTATCCGTCGTTGAGAGCAGTCAATTAAAACAAAATATCACCCCAGTGGGTTGAAGGTCAGATGCTGTAGGCTGCACGGCCTCTGCTTCATGTTGTCACCGGGAATACTTCCTCCCGCAGAGTCAGCTCCACCTGGTACCCCGGCCTGCACACTCGCAGGGGGCCTCTTCTCATGGCCGGACAACGCCCCGGTGACAACATGAAGCAGAGGCCGTGCAGCCTACAGCATCTGACCTTCAACCCACTGGGGATATAAGTTTTAGGGGTGATATAGTTAGCTGGACATTTCACTCATACAAAACCATTGAAATTGAAATTCAAGTCACTCAAAATGAACCCCCTCATTTTGTTCCTTTTTAAATTAAATGTTTTCAGACTTACCACTTCATTCCAATCAAGATGGCTACTGGTGTGCCATACTTTTGTCATAAGTAAGACTGTTAGCGCTCTAGTTGTTCTTTAGAACACTCTGGGACATTCTGTCATTGGGCTATACTTGGGCTACATCTGGGTGATATTTGGGCCACATTTGGGCTCTTTTGTCTCTGTTGGCCATCTTGGGAGACTGCATGTCAGAATCTTTTTTAATGAAATAGAAGAGGATTTGAGAAGTCACTCAAAATGTGCCCTAATTTTTCTTTCTGAAGCACTAATCATACTTTCTATGGCAAAATGAACCCCCTCATTTTGTTCCTTTTTAAATTAAATGTTTTCAGATTTACCACTTCATTCCAATCAAAATGGCTTCTGGTGTGCCATACTTTTGTCATAAGTAAGACTGTTAGCGCTCTAGTTGTTCTTTAGAACACTCTGGGACATTCTGTCATTGGGCTATACTTGGGCTACATCTGGGTGATATTTGGGCTACATTTGGGCTCTTTTGTCTCTGGTGGCCATCGGGGGAGACTGCATGTCAGAATTCTTTAATGAAATAGAAGAGGATTTGAGAAGTCACTCAAAATATGCCCACATTTTTTTTTTCTGCAGCACTAATAATACTTTCTATGGCAAAATATACCCCCTCATTTTGTTCCTTTTTAAATTAAATGTTTTAAGAGTTACCACTTTATTCCAATCAAGATGGCTTCAGGTGTGCCATACCTTTGTAATAAGTAGGACTGTTAGCGCTCTAGTTGTTCTTTAGAACACTCTAGGAGGCTGCAGTAGAACACAAAGGAAACAACTGACAGTCTATGTCCTTGTTGTATGTACATGTTTTACTGAGAATGTCAGACTTCATTCTCACATGCCTGAGAAAGATAATGTGAATTTACAGAAAATATGCTTTCAGTTTAGCTTATAGATCCCCTTCTAAACCACTGTGGGAAAAGCATGAGATAATAGTTTTCTTTCAAACATGATTCATGATATCCCAGCAGAAGGCTTTTTCACATGGTAAAATCACCTTAGAACACACCACAATTCCTAAATTGAGTATGGTACCATCAACAAATGATTTATAATGTAACTATTAACTACAATGCTTTTTAATGAGGTGCTATCATGTATATTGGTCCCAAGATGGCTGCCAACACTTCTTGGATGAAGTGCTGACAGCCAATCAGATCTCACGATGAGATGTGTGGTTAGGCTCCGCCCAGATATATATGTGTTTTTGAAGTTAATTTTCATAAAAACCACTGGAGCAATTTTCACCAAATATAGGAAAGGCACTTCTGCGTACCAGTCCCTACAATTTTGCAAAGTTTGGTGTAATTCCATTCAGCGGTTCGGGCTGTAGCCTTGTCTATTCGTCCTATGGAAATGAACATGGGGAAAACACGTTTTGGGACCCCCCTTTTTTCTCGGCCTCCGCATGACGAATCCCCCCGAAACATCCAGGGAAGAAGCAGAGCGGAGCTGGCCTAAATTTTGGAAAATTACACGCAAATTCCTCAACCGGCGCCAAAGTTATTCCCAATAGAATGTTGCGGATTTCCTATGGTAGCTAGGTCCTAACTATAAATACCTGCTGGCTATATATATATAGTCAAGAGATTTCTCAGTACTCCAGTACAAAAATCCACTTGAGCCCAAAATTGTTTCTTGAAGCATGTGTTTAATTAATCATGCAACAAGTAAACGCAGGCTGTTTCTACACTGCACTGTCATACGATGAATAAATCATCAATATATCTGTGCCATTGCACTACTCTACCCTGCTGTGCACCATCCAGGGCCCTGGCTGGGCACCTGCTCCTCCCACCAGCCAACGAACAAGTTCGCATAGCTGGGGCGAAGCAGGTGCCCATAGCCGTCCCAGAGATCTGCATGAAAAACTGGTCCTCAAACAGAAAGATGTTGTTTCTTAGGCAGAACTCCACACATTCAAGAAGCATTTCATTGTGTAATGCATAGCGTAATTGACGCTATTCCAGGTAAAATTGTACCGCTCTTAAGCCTTGTTGATGGTCTATACATGTATACAGGCTTGTAATGTCCAGCACAATTAATAGGTAGCTCGGATCCCAGTTCAATTTAGATAGTTTGTTCCAAAAATGTTTAGTGTCTCTAGTATATGAGTCCAACTGTGCAACAAAGGGAAACAAAAAATAATCTATAAATCTGGATCAATGTTCAGTTAAGCTGCCAATCGATGATATTATAGGCCTCCTGGGAGGATTCACATTGTCCTTGTGGAGTTTTGGGAGAAGGTGGGGACTACCGGATGATTGTTTCGGAGAAATAAATGTTCCACTGTCCCCAACATAGACTTCTCATACCATTTGCCTATCAGTTCATCGTATGATTCATGCTGCTTTGGTATACTTCCTTAGTTGTCTTTTCATAAAATCTCACATCTGAAAGTTGACGTTGTGCCTCAGTCCAATACTTAAGTCGTGTTTGGACAACAACGTTTCCTCCTTTGTCAGAAGGTTTTATTATTGTCGTCTTATCCTTCATAAGATTTTTTATGGCTATCTGTTCCATTGGATTGATGTTTCTCCTCATAGATTTGCCCTTTTTATTAGATCTAAATTTGAGCAAATCATTCACCATACCCTCTGTAAACACATCAATTTCATCAGCGGGCATCTGGAGATTGAACGTCGATACAGGTTTCTCAGCTCTCTCAGCTACAGTGATGTTCTCCATTCGTAGCTCCTCTTCCTCTGATCCTAAAGTATCTATAACCTCCATTGCCGGCAGATCCTTCACAAGTAGGGCATCTGTAGCTGTTATTCGATTCTGTATTTTCTTTGTCTCCTTCAGATGTGATCTTAACTTGAAGTATTTATGTAGCTTAAGTTTTCGAGTGAAGTTAAATAAGTCGATTCTTGTTTGCGTGTATTCTAGGTGGCTGGAAGGGCAGAATGTGAGTCCCAAGCTTAAAACCTTGATTTCTTCCTTGGTTAGGGGTTTGTCCGTTAGATTCACCACAGTAAGATTTGTGGCCTCTATTGCCGCTTGGTTGCCCCCTTCTTGCTGCGGTTGATCTGTGGTAAATAAAAATATTACCCTGTCGGAATTTCTATACTTAAACAAGGATCATGCATATAATGAGAGGCAGAGTCCGTGGTGTCCGATTCAAAAGGGCTTTAATTCAGTAACTCGAGTTAAGGGAGAATCGGGTTCCATCACCACTAAGGTTCAGGAAGGATCGTCATCTGAACTTTATTCACAGAGTACATTATTTATACGTTAAACATACATTAACTTGCATAGAGAAGGCGGAGCGCTCCAGGCGGAGCAAGCGAAAGAGAGAGATGAGAGCACATGGGCGTGAAAAGGGTGTGTAAGAAGGCGTACACGTGGGTGTTCCCTTGAGGAGTCATAGGTGTGTCATAGGTGGGTGGATACATGGAGGGGGTCTGCATGGTCAGCAGGAACCTTTACCCTACTTGTGTGCGCAACTTGGCCATGACGTGGAATTGACGTGTAACTGGGGGAAGCTGGGGGGAGCTGACTTTCGTGCTAGTAGAGAAGCCTTGAGTGTCAGGACGACCTGCACTTCTGGTATTATCTGATATCTTGAGTTTGGAGGATGTATTATCTGAATTAAAGGTCGCTCGAGCAAAGGCTGCTCATCACTAAATGCTAGTGTATGCATATATTTCTTCATGCATTGCGTGGGGCCATGGGCCTTCTATGGATGCGAGTTCTGTAAATCACTTGAATGGAGACAGAAAGGCTAGGCCCTATCTTCTGCAGGCGGATTATGTTTACCTTCTTCACTAAGCAGGAATGTGTTTCTGTGGAGCAGAGCAGGTAACTGTAGGCAAAATACTGTCTTGACAGACCGGGCTGAGCACCTCTCGGCTGAGCAGGAAGTATGTGAGAGGTCAGGGATACATAGCTAAACTGCAGCTTTCAGAGTGTCTGGAGGCTTGGAGCCTGAATTCGGGTCCTGGCTCGGCTGAGCCACAAAAACGGGTTCATCTCGACTTTTAAACGTGCACCATGCAAATACATTGGCAACATAGGCCTCAGTGCAGAATTAACGTTTCTTTCATGGAGGGCTTGGTAACTGACATTCTAACATTGGACGGAAATGCAGAGGAATCATTATTACAGGCATGAGAGGGGAAGTGCATGGTGACATGGACATACGTGGGGTACATGCAGGGGACACATTGGCAACGTAAACTTTCTAATTCCTCATTCCCTCCTTGTCCCCTACTGTGCCCTTCAGGACACATCTATATTCATGATACCGTATATCTGATCATACAGCATCATTTGTTCGTCTTTTTTCTTTTGTATACGTGGATGGGGAATACAGGCAGTGGCACACAAGCCGCAAATCGCCGGGCCACATTGCAGACAGAGACAGCAACTGAATATAACAAGCAGTATCATTCCTAAGAACGACAATACTTTCCATCCCCATGCTGATATTACACTCCAGAGCCAACCGGACCAAGTCCATGTGCCTGGATTTTGGTGTATCTCGTGAGCTATCTTGTGGAGTCTTGTTATTGCTGCATACACGGATGGCGCGTTATTAGGAATAAACACGCAACAACTGGAGCCGATCACTCTACAAGCCCCGCCCCTATCTGCCAGGATGACGTCAAGAACAAGGCGATTCTGAAGAACAACAAGTTGCATGGCAGACTGCTCCTCCGTCAAATTCGCCAGGGCAGATGCAGTCTCATTTACTACTGCTTCTAGAGTTCTTGTTAACCTACGTATTAGTTTACTGTTTTGGACGGGACCTATGAAGAAAAAGAATCCTTTATTGAAATCTGTATATTGCTCCCAAGCTGTCTCAGTCTGATCAATCACTGGGGAATCAGTCTCCCTCTTGTTTCTAACATGCACTAGTCGGGAATCTCGATGATAATGGGATGGGGCTAGAAAGACGGGTGGCAGCAGGAACGCTATATAACACGTCCCACCCCAGTCTAAGGGCAGACGTACATAGGCTGTCTGACCGCAAATGAAATAGGAATGGCGGGAAGCTTTGAAAGTAGACTTTCCTTTATCATTGAACTCAACTACAGTATTACAATCACTGTGTCCCAAATGCACTGACCCTTTCTTTCTAACGCACAATTCACCTTTTACTGGTAAGACTGATATGAACGGTGGACCTGTATTTTTCTCGGACTGGACGTTCAGAATCATAAAGTTAAGGGAAGCATTTCCTTGTTCGTACACTTCATTTTCTAGATCGGTCCCTTTCCTCTGGGGAAGACCGTCTTCGTCTGGAAAACATGCCTTATTCATTACTTTATTCAAATCTCCCCAAATCCAATCGCTCTGGGAAACTGTGAACTTTCTGTCTTGTGATGACATTAAAGCAAACCATGCTCCGCACGAACCATTGTGCGAGAACGGGAAAGGAAAAAGGGGCAGAACTCCCTTCGTCTTCTGATAAGGTGGGAGTCGGCCACATACCCAGCAATTCGTTACATTGCTGGTCTGATGAGAATGGTGCAACATTCGAATAAAAGTATTGTTGCGCAGTGCTAGTCGATATGACAGTTCATGGGGTGGCAGATCACTGAATGTGTGCTCTACAGTGTCATTAGAGGAAGACTGTATACGTGAGCCAATAGGAGGAAAGAAAACATGTAGTGTCAAGCTGATACATATAATCGTTATACTTAGAAGAAACATAATATTCAGAGTTGCTATACATCTACTGCGTAAAATCTTGCAGTATTTCTCTCTCATCTTGCTCTTTTTGCTATTCTGCTCTACGATCTTATACATGTCAGGAACCTGTCTAACCGATTCACCACCTGGTGGACTTAAACAATTAAACGCTGTCTGACTTACTAGACCGTAACTTAGACCTATACTCCTGTTGCGGAGTCTTTTCTAGCAAAGGGGGCTTTGAGTCAGTATTGTCGGGACAGTATTTAGGCTTGATCAAAGTTCCGGAATCTTCAAAGAATTTTTTAATATGCTGGGCGTGGATCCAACCTTTGCGTCCCTCGACCTTGACGGCAGTCCTCGTGGTAAGCAGCACTAACTTCGGATTTTTCCAGCGCGGCTCAAGAGGGCTTGAACGATCAAAGTTCCGAATGTATACCATATCACCCGGGACGATGGTATGCTCTTTAACTTGGGTGTTGTCGGGGAAGGCGGCGGCAACCTGTGAACGACAAGAGAGTAGTGCAGACATCAAGGAAGCCAGGTAATCTGTCAGCATATTACTGTCAACATCAGTAATTTTCTTTGGCATAGGCATACCCCACATATTCGGTGGTCTACCAAAAACCACTTCGTAAGGGGATAGGCCTGTTCTGGAATGAGCTACCATACGCATGTAAAAGAGGGCAACCGGCAAGGCTACCATCCAATCCACGCCTTTTTCTGCACAGACTTTCGCTAATTTCGTCTTAAGTGTCTGATTATGATGCTCTACAAGTCCAGCTGCCTCTGGGTGTCGTACACAATGAAACTTCCACTGATAGCCTAACAGAAGGGACACTTGTTTCATTAATTCAGAGGAGAATGGCTGACCATTATCTGAGTACACGACACGGGGCAATCCGTACCGTGGGAAAAACTCTCGTACCAATTGCCTGGCGGTGGTCACAGCAGTATAATCTGGGACTGGGTACGCTTCTGTCCATCTAGATAGTGCACATACAACTACTAGGACATACTTGTATCCTCTACATCTGTCCATTTGGATATAATCCATCTGGAGGACTTCAAAAGGATGGTCAGGAGGATGAAATCCACCTTGTTCCACTGGAATGCCTTTGCCTGGATTGAACTGGCAACAAATCATACAGGTACGTACTTTCTGTTTCGCTGCTGCACGCAGGTGCTTGTTAAACCAAATATTCTGTAAACTGTCTAGCATTGCCTTTTCTCCTAAGTGTGCTGGACTATGTGCTGTGTTTATGATGACTTGTACCATAGAGTCTGGGAGAAACCATGTAGCTTTGCCCTTAGTCATCCAACCCTGGTCAGTCTGGACCCCTCCTTGTTCAGTCCATTTCTTTATTTCGTCTGGAGTGGCATGTGTCTGTATGTCGAGTACGTCTTGTGAAGGATCCCTGACTGTCATGCTGTTTGTCAGTGATGGTACTTCTGTCTTTGCCGTGTCTGTTGGTGTCTGGGCTGTAAGTTTGGCTGTTCGGTCTGCCAGGTCGTTACCCTGATAAATGGTGTCTGTAACTTTCGTGTGTGCTTTGCATTTCAGGATGGCTATGGCTGTAGGCAAATGTATTGCTTCTAACAGAGCCTGAATAAGGGGACCATGCTGAATTTTTGCCCCATGAGAGGTCAGGAAACCTCTCTCCCTCCATAACACTCCGAAATCATGAACAACCCTGAAGGCATACTGTGAATCTGTATATATGTTCACTTTCAAGTTCTTGGCTCGTATGCAGGCTTGTGTCAGAGTGATGAGCTCTGCTGCTTGTGTGTCTATTCTTTGTGTCTCTATGACTTCAGTATCAGTGGTCACGGCATATGCGGCCACTAACTCTCCTGTGCTTGTTCTCATGCATGAACCATCTACATAAAGTGTCAGGTCAGGGTCTGGCAATGCAATGTCTGTCAGGTCTTGTCTTGGTTTCGTCACTGTATTAATTACCTCCACACAGTCATGTGGTGCAGTGTCTACTGTGCTTGAGGGCAAGAGTGTAGCAGGGTTAAGAATGTTGCATCATCTGATCTCTATGTGTGGCTGAAATAACGTCAGTTCATATCCTGTCAGTCTCGCTACAGTCAGATGCTGTGTCTGTGTCCTGTTCAAGAGAACTTCCACTGCATGTGGAACCTGTACTGTCAGGGGGTGTCCTAACACTATGGAATCACTCTGTCTTATAGCTAGGGCTGTTGCTGCAACTGATTTTAGGCACGCAGGCAGAGCCTGGGCCACTGGATCCAATGTACTAGAAAAATAAGCACAAGGCTTGTGTTTTCCTGCTTGATCTTGTGTAAGGACAGATAATGCTGTTCCATCTCGCTCAGTGACAAAAAGCGTAAAAGGCTTGCTGTAACAAGGAGTCGCTAAAACTGGTGCTTGACATAAGGCTTTTTTCAATTCTTCAAATGCCAGGGTATGTTCTTGTGTCCAAGGGAGGACAGTCGAAGACGCTGCCTCCTGTGTTGTCAGCTGTATGAGTGGTTTGGCTAGATAGGCATACTGGGGAATCCATTGTCTGCAGTAAGAAGTGAGGCCAATGAAGGCCCGTACTTCCTTTTGTATCTTGGGCTGTGAAAGGTTAGCAATTAACTGTATACGTTCTTGTGTCAGCTGTCTACCCCTCTTGGACAGCAAGTGTCCAAGGTATACCACTTGCTGTGCACAGAATTGCAACTTCGAAGGGGAAACTTTGTGCCCCTTGTCTTCCAAGAAGTGTAAAACTGTCAGTGATGCATGTTCGCAGTCTGGTTCTGTTCGTGCTGTGATCAGGATATCGTCTACATATTGGAGCAGTGCAGTGTTGGCAGGCATGTGAATACTGTCCAGTTGTCTCTTTAATGCTTGGCTGTAAATGCTGGGACTCTCTGTAAAACCTTGGGGCGCTCTCATAAATTTAAAGCTGCGTCCATTTAAACTGAATCCGAAGAGGTATTGGCTCTCTGGATGAATTGGGACACTGAAGAAAGCATTCTTCAGGTCAATTACAGTAAAGAACGTCGCCTCAGAATCAATTGCAGTCAGTAATGAAGAAATGTCTGGGACCACTGGGTATTGAGGAACTATACATTTGTTCAGTTCTCGAAGGTCAACCACTAGTCTGTAGACTGGTGGTGCATTAGGGTCTGTTCGTTTAAGAATAGGGATGACAGGTGAATTACATACATTCGAGTCAGTCTCTACTACCACCCCTTGTGCAATGAGTTCGTCAACAATTTTCAGTAAGGCTACTACGGCATCAGGTGGTAACTTGTATTGTCGGATACATGGCAGTACTACTCCTGGTTTGAGAGTGACACGGTGTGGTGTAATGTGCATGTAACCTACGTCAGTCGGACCTTGTGCCCATAAATGCTGTGGTACATTCTGGAGTCTGCGGTCAAAATCTTTCAACACATAGTGTCCTTTAAAATCACGTAAAAACAATCGTACTCCTTCCGGAAAACACAATATAGCTGCTCCTAGTTCTTTCAATGTCTTTATACCAAGTAAATTTTCTGGACATGACTTAGTAAGTAACAAGTCTGTGGTACGGGACAATGGACCGACTCCTAGGGAAACTGGTTTCGACACTTCGTTAACAATAGGCTTTCCTGAAAATCCCAGGGAAACATTCTTTGAGCCTGAGAGTGGTGCCCCTGGAACCACGTCATGGCTGATGGTAGTTCTGCTCGCCCCTGTGTCAATCAGAAATTTTCTGTCTTTTCCCAATACACGACTATGTACATAGGGACCCTCTTGATCTACAGGAACCTCAATAAGGGGCAAGCCAACTTCCCTCTCTAGGCTGTTTCATGAGAACTGTTGGTATTCTGGATAATCCGACTGTGTGTACTGGTACATTTGTTGGGTGGCCTGTTGTGTGGCAGATGGTGGTGGGGGTGGAAAATTTGTTACTGCCTGTTGCGTGTTCTGTGGGGTGCTATTCTGTCTAGGAGGATGCGGTCGTTCTTTTGTCTTGCCTGTAGCTATATTGTGTTTCAGGACAGCACATTCATTTACATAGTGACCTGGTTGCTTGCAATAATTACAGTTCCCTTTAACAGGTGTCATGCCCTTTTTATTCGCATTAGCTGGTACCGATTGTGCAACCAGCACTTTCATTTTCGTATCTTTCATGCGTCTCTTTTCATGATCCTGTTCCTCTCTAATTCTGTTCTGGTGATATTGTAGCATTTGCAACATTTGGGAAGGGCTATTTGCTTGCCAGGTACTCTCAACATTCAGTACTCTATTCTTGATCGGGGGTAAGGAATTCTCTACTAATTTGCTCACAAAAAGATGTGGATATGACTCGCTACTTGGCTTAAGGCCACTATTGATAGAAAAACATTTCTCAAATCTAGAATAAAAATCCCTTGTGTCCTCGTCTTGTTTCTGTTTACAGGCTGAAATAGCATCCCAATCTTCCTTTTTAGTAATCAATAATCTTGGTAAAACTTGTATCAGGAGTTCAGGTAGTGCCTTAACTTTTTCCCCAAGACCAACACCAGGGTGCCGGTCTTTATCCTCTGCTTCCAATTCTGCCCAATGTAACTTTTTCTCTCCCACCTCCCAGTCTTTTTCTTTAAGCTTTTCGTAAATACCAGCAGGCAACAGTACTTTCAATAATTTAATAATGTCAGCGTACGTGTAATCCCCTATGCGGAGAATGTCTTTTAATTCACTGTGGAACCCCCCTGGGTCTTTATCATGGCAGGGCAGCATCTTTTTCATTTCCAGTATTTCTAGTTTCGTCAAGGGTGTGTAAACGTACACTCGCTGAAGGTCACCCGCTGCATTTTTGACGGGATGTACCTCTCGTAGGGGGTTCTGTCTGTCTATGTGTAAGCTCTTTCTGTCGTGGTGTGGGGCAGGAATCATGCACGTGGTCAGAGAAGTCAAGTACTTGTGTCGTTTGTCCAGAATGATAATTCAGTACCTAGGCCTGTCCATCTTTCTAGAAGTATATCATCCAGTAATTTATACAAGGGACCGGGATCAGAATATTGACTCTCGTACAACGTTATCAAATGTGAACCATGTAAATACCGGCCAAACGTTGTTCGTTCGGCGGAAGGCTCAAAAAGGTCTGGGCCACTACATCACTGTTATATATGTTAGAATTAGACACCCATTGGACGGCTGACCGGACTAATTCCTGTTCGTGTGGGGTGTGGGGTCTACCGCACTCTACCCGTCGTTTCAGTGCGTTCTCAGTAGCTTGGAATAGATTTTCGAGGGAATATCTTTCTTTTATAGAATGTCCCTGTTTGCGGTAGTCGAGACACTTGGGCCTGTCAAACTGTCGTGCTTTGCCTACGTAATTTATTTTATCCATTTCCTCAGTTTCGTGCTCAACATCTTCCGTTGATGACTCATACTGCCCATCAGAATCTTCCTTGTGTATTTCTATAATCGTCTTTCGTATTTTCTTGTACATACTTTCTGTCTGTCCCTGTCTATCATGCCGACCGACCGATATGTTGTCACTCCAATCCGTCAAAACTTTCTTTACCTCTCTGCCTGGTTGATCTTGTTCCCTTATCAGACAATTAATCAAAAAACGTAAAATCATATTCTTAACATCCACCTTTCTTTGTTCCATGGCATCTTCTATACTCTCGGGTCCCTTACCAGTTCTAATGAAATCGTATATCTTATCTAGGTGGTCCTTCATGCCTGGTAATGTGATCAAATAGTCAACGGCGTGTCTTAATCTTAGTGAAAACACGAGCATTGCACCCTCTCCTGGTACTGGATCGTATATACAACGTGGGATCGTTACACCTACATACTTAAATGGTGTGGATGTCATTTGTGGCGTTCGTGGTGGCCCTAGCCCTAACGGTGTTCGTATCATTGGCGGTGTTCGTGGCGTTGTCGGTGGCCCTCCTCCCACTGCCCCTTGTCCTACGTCGTCTTTCACGGCCACGGCCTGCGGAAGAGAAACCTGTGGAAGAGAAGCCTGCGGGAGCTGAAGCTGTAGAAGCTGATCCTGTGCTGGGGGCGGAGGGAATTCTGCATTTACATAGTCTGGTACGGGCTCTTCTAGATAGGAGGAAATAAATGCTTCGGAGGCTGTCGTCTTCTGTCTACGCACTCTAAAGGGTACTGGTGGTGGCGTATGCGGTCTACGGGATTTGTCTGAAGGGGTCACTTTAGCTAGTTCTTCTTTAAGGACGGGATAAATACCTGCAACGAGGGCATTTCTTTCTCTATCTGCTTGTTCTGCCTTGACCCGTTCCCCCTCTTCCCGCAGTTCTTTTTCTCTGGCTTTTTCAGCTGCCTGTTTACTTCTCTCTGCTTGGTGGAATTCTTTTTCTGCTCTCCTATGCGCTTCTTTATGCCATAACTCAATGGCATCTTTCTGGGACGGTCTTACTTTCCTTTTCCATAGCGCTTCCTCTACTTTCATAATGCATTCAGCATCCCATGTCCCTGAGACAGGCCATCTATACTTCTCTTCTAGAACCTTCGTGTAATCAACCCATAAGTCTAAAAACAATATGGCATCTAGCCCGTGTTTCTGGTACATAAAATGACCAGGTGTGTCTCTAGGCGGGACGGGAACTGCCTCTTCGAGTATCCCTTTCCTGGTCCCTATCTGACGTAATTTCGAAAACAGTGGCATGTTGGAACTAACTTAACGAAAACACAATATACACAAGAATAGACCGAAAACAACCATTCACACTACAACACTAAAACATTAAAAACAGATACATTCTAACTAGTACATGGGGAAAAACATGAACTTGAAAACTGTTAACTTTATGTACTGCAGTACAGTACAACCATACCGGTCTCATAAAGAGACACGTCTTTTCCGTGCCTGGGTAACCAGACACGTCTTTACCGAGCTCAAATAAATGAACCCGTCTTTATGCGCTCCCAATAACGGTACTCACCGGGAAGCAGAACTTGAAGGCCTCGGAAACTCGATACTGCGTGACAGCGGTGCTTCGACTGCTGCTACGCATGCGCCTCGGGACAGGTGGGCCTCGGGATACCTCGGACCTTGCTCTCTCACGGCTTGGGCTCTGGTTGGGATGGTCTGCAATCCTCACCGCCTCGTGTGGATGCCTGGTCGCAGTCTCCGTCTCCTCCGTGGGCCTGAGGGAGTAGGCAGGAAGTCCCGCTGTCGTGTACACTTGAAGTCCGTCACGGCTGCAGAAGGGGGCAAGGGCTGGACCTACATCACCGGCGCGTGGGGAAGGGGACTAGTCCCTGTTCAGGCGCCAGATTATGTGGTAAATAAAAATATTACCCTGTCGGAATTTCTATACTTAAACAAGGATCATGCATATAATGAGAGGCAGAGTCCGTGGTGTCCGATTCAAAAGGGCTTTAATTCAGTAACTCGAGTTAAGGGAGAATCGGGTTCCATCACCACTAAGGTTCAGGAAGGATCGTCATCTCAACTTTATTCACAGAGTACATTATTTATACGTTAAACATACATTAACTTGCATAGAGAAGGCGGAGCAAGCGAAAGAGAGAAATAAGAGAACATGGGCGTGAAAAGGGCGTGTAAGAAGGCGTACACGTGGGTGTTCCCTTGAGGAGTCATAGGTGTGTCATAGGTGGGTGGATACATGGAGGGGGTCTGCATGGTCAGCAGGAACCTTTACCCTACTGGTGTGCGCAACTTGGTCATGACGTGGAATTGACGTGTAACTGGGGGGAAGCTGGGGGGAGCTGACTTTCGTGCTAGTAGAGAAGCCTTGAGTGTCAGGACGACCTGCACTTCTGGTATTATCTGATATCTTGAGTTTGGAGGATGTATTATCTGAATTAAAGGTCGCTCGAGCAAAGGCTGCTCATCACTAAATGCTAGTGTATGCATATATTTCTTCGTGCATTGCGTGGGGCCATGGGCCTTCTATGGATGCGAGTTCTGTAAATCACTTGAATGGAGACAGAAAGGCTAGGCCCTATCTTCTGCAGGCGGATTATGTTTACCTTCTTCACTAAGCACGAATGTGTTTCTGTGGAGCAGAGCAGATAACTGTAGGCAAAATACTGTCTTGGCAGACCGGGCTGAGCACCTCTCGGCTGAGCAGGAAGTATGTGAGAGGTCAGGGATACATAGCTAAACTGCAGCTTTCAGAGTGTCTGGAGGCTTGGAGCCTGAATTCGGGTCCTGGCTCGGCTGAGCCACAAAAACGGGTTCATCTCAACTTTTAAACGTGCACCATGCAAATACATTGGCAACATAGGCCTCAGTGCAGAATTAACGTTTCTTTCATGGAGCGCTTGGTAACTGACATTCTAACATTGGACGGAAATGCAGAGGCATCATTATTACAGGCATGAGAGGGGAAGTGCATGGTGACATGGACATACGTGGGGTACATGCAGGGGACACATTGGCCACGTAAAATTTCTATTTCCTCAGATCCATATTGGCCCTTTTCCCCTTCCTGCACCCGCCTTCTCTCCGGGTCCTTCTCCGTCCCTTTCTGGGGGCTTGTTCTCCCCCCCCTGTAGCCATGATTGCTGGATAATTTGAAATTCGTCATGAAAAGGGACTCTCTTCCTTTCATCTCCTTTTGATGTAATTTCATCACGACTAATTTTCTGTTAAACCAGACTCGGATGTTTCCACTCTTGATGTTGTTACTTGCTTTGCCCTTTGATTGAATTCCTTTCTTGGGACATCAAATTTCCTGGCAAAGGTTAATACTCTGCCTTGTAAGTAATCATTTTCGTCACTGAGGAATTTCTCTTGCTTCCTGTTTTTGATTTTCTCTTCATATTTTAGCAGTCTCGCCTTCATTTGTCCTTTCAACTCCTCCACACGGCTACGGTTTTTTTCTTTCACCAGCTCTTCTTCCAGCATGTTCATTTCTTCTAACGCCTTTGCACGGTCGCTCCATGCATATTTAACTAATATTTGTAGAGTGCCACGACAATAAGATGCTGTATGTTCAACCTAATCAGTAAGGAGCTGTGGATCCGGGTTCTCGTAAGAGGGCACTGTATACACCCTCAACCCACTTGGTACTATGTTCTCCTTGATATAGCTCTGAAGGCTGGTGGTCTCCCACCCCTTCCTTATTTTGTGCAGTCTTTCCAGCTTAATCATGATGTCTTTCTTTTTTCCTTGGGTTGGGATAGATATTAATGTATTCTGTTGTGTTTCTCTCCCTTTTGATTTAAACATGGCCTTAGCCGTTCCGCGACGCGAGGATTCACCAAACATGTCTTGTTTTTGTATTTTTCCTTACACTCTTCCTGTTGCACAGGTCTATTGCTCAGCCCCCACTCGCCTTAACGCCTTGCCGCTAATAGTCCGCCGTATATATAGAAAGGCTTGTTTCACTCACTGAAGTAGATACTGTGCAACAAAGAGTTAATACATTGAAAGAAATGAGGGGATTTTTTCCTTGCAGTAGATGCAAGGCATGTGTGAACAGTAAGAGGGTCCTAACATATACACTACCCGATACAGGTGAGATAAAGGAAATCACAAAGTTTTTAACATGCAGTACCATACACGCAGTATACTGTCTGGTCTGCCCTTGCGGGCTAAAACATATAGGCAGCACCATCCACCAACTTAAGATACGAATCTTAGAACATCAAAGAGCTATAGATAAAGTTGACCCTGCGTACCCGGTGGCTCGCCACTTTGCGGAATTTCATCGCAGTGACAGGAGTAAACTACAATACTATGGCCTAGATTTCGTCCCAATAAGCCCACGTGGAGGTGACAGACTGCGTAGTTTGAGGCGCCTTGAATCGAGGTACATTATTGACCTTCTAACCAAATCCCCTAGAGGATTAAATTTTGGTGAAGAACTAGGGGTACATCTGGGGAAATAAGTGCAAAATAAGAAAAGGTAAAGATGAAATGATGATCTAGAGTATCCAGTTGGAGAGAAAAAATGTTTATGATGGAAATAGAAAAATGACTGACCAATCAAGATATGTCTCTTCTTCTTTTTCAAAAGGATAAAATGAGTGGGTTTGATTTAAAAAGTGACGTGTCCATAATTTGTAGGTGTGGGGATTTAACTTTAGTCTGTATTATAGCATATAGCTATAAATTAATGGGGCATGTACTAAGGGATTATGAGAGGGGACACTGGCCGATCCACAGCAATATTTGAAATAGAAGGCATGGGAAATGCTAATGAATAGTAAAAAGGCATTTTATCATTTGATTTTGCATATGGAATATGATTATGTATTAGATCTCAGCCGAATAATGCACCTAGATATTGTATCGATTAATTTTCATTTGAAAATCATAGGCGCTCGCTCACTTGAAAATGGCGCTCATATATGCATAAAGTGAGTGTGTCCCTACTCTACCGCAATGCCCTTTTTGAATGATGCTTAATAAACATGTTTTGTTAAATGAACTACGAACACTGAGGAAGGCTTTGTGCTGAAACGTTTGTTTCCCGCTGTGCCAAAATAAAACAGTCTTTGCAAAAAGCCTCCCCCCCGTGAGTGCGGTAATTCTTCGTAAACTGGAGTAGTTGAGCAAATATATATATATATAAAAATATATATATATATATATATATGTGTGTATATATATATGTGTATGTATATATCTGTGTGTATTACCAACTGGCAGTCGCCAGTAGGTAGTTATAGTTAGGATTATTTTCAATGCAAATTCTCAACATTCTATTGGTATTAACTTTGGCGTCGGTTGAGGAATCTGCCTGAAAATTTCCTCAAATTTGCCTCGCGGCGCTCCGGTCCTTCCCTGAAAGTTTGGGGGGGATTCGTCAAGCGGGGGCCGAGATAAAAGGGGGGTCCCAAAACGTGTTTTCCCCATGTTAATTTCCATAGGGCGGTCGACCTCACTTTTAGCCCGAACGGCTGAATGGATTTCCACCAAACTTGGCAAAGTTGTAGGGACTGGTAGCCCGATGTGCCTTTGCTATGTCTCAAGATATGTGCTCCAGTGGTTTTTGAGTAATTTAGGTTCAAAAAAATATATATATCTATAAGCGCGCTCCGGTACGCGCACTGGGGAGCGCACCGGGCACACTACACGACTTGCGCGCGGAAAGCTGATTGGCTCTCAGGTGTCTGTAAACATTCGAAACAGTCCGGAGTGGCCGCCATCTTGTGTCTCGGTAAGATCGAGACACAAGAAGTGGCAAAAACAAAGGGGGAAATGACCATAAGGGGGCAGAGTAGACCCCCCCTGACTGCCTAGGTTTGATGTGGGGGCTATAAAAGGGCCCCACGGGGCAAAAAAAAATTTTTTTTTTTGATTTGCGCGGGGGGAGCGCCCAGTACGCGCACCGCGGAGCGTACCGGGGAGCGTACCATGGGGAAAAAAGAATGATAGAGTTTTTAAAAAGTGTAGCCTTTTTTTATACTTTAGAGGTAGTTCTAAAAAGAACTGTTTTTTTTCTTCTTTTTGTTGTTTTATATTTTTTTTATTGTTTTTTTGAACATTTTTTATTTTTTGGGGCTTTTCTGAACAATTTTATATTTTTTTTGTAGTTTTTCTGGGGTCAAACAAAACACAGGGAATTGCAAACAGCTCAACTGGAGCAAAAAAAAAATAGAAAAAAATTAAAGTTGCTTGCTGCAGTGATGGTTGTCTGCAGCTCGATTGAGTAAAGTGATGCTTTGCTCACCATATGAAATTGTTTTGTTGCAATATATGCAAACAAATTTAAATTTTTCAAACCTGGTTTGTATATTAGGGACCATCTCCCTAGCCTCTGCACCTGATGGAGTGGATTGATTGGAGGTGCTTGAAGAAGAAGGATGGGGAGGGTTCTTGGTCAGTTCCCTGACCTCTGCTGCCGAATAATTGTTCGGGTGCTTCCTCTGCATATGTCTAATCATAGTATGGTTCCCAAAAGAGTACTTCTTGTTTGGGTTCCCTCTTGACAGTTGTTCGCGACAGATGAGGCAAGTCACCTTAGCTGCATTCACTTTTTTTGCACCCCTTGGCATCTTGTAAAACTGCCAAATAAAATGTTCCTTGGGTCTGTATGGGGGATTGTCCTCAGGCAGAAATTGTATCTTCTCCTGCTCCTCTTCGTCCTCCTCTTCTTCTTGACCACCAATGTGGTCTTGTGGTGGTCCTTGTGGTGGTGGTGGAGGTGGTGGTGGTGCAGATGCACCTGCAGCTGCTACTAGTGAAGCCATTTCTCACAGAATAAATGCAGGTCTTCTTCACTCAAACAAAAAAGTGAAAATTAGGAAAAAAGGTGGGGTCTTTCATCATTTGGAAAACAAAACTGTTGTGAACCAATCAAAAGTGTTATTTTCAGGTCTTATGACCTGGGCTTTCTCATCATTTGGAAACTAAAAGTTTTCTGAACCAATCAAAAGTGTTATTTTCAGGTCACATAGCCCGACGCGCTTACGCTACGCTTACGCTACGCGCCCGTAGTCGCGCCCCGGCGGCGCTTACGTTGCGCGATCGTATGCGCTCGGGTGCTTCCGGGTGCACTTACGCAGTGCGTCATATGACGCATCACGCAGCTACGCGATACGTCACGATGTTGTTTTCGTTCGCGGGAATAGCGCTAACGGGACGCTCACCGGTACGCGCCCCGGGGCGCGCCAAAGCACTGCGCTTACCGGTGAGCGCATCGGTACGCGCCCCGGGAGCGCTCCGGGGCAAAAAAAAAAAAAAAAAATATTACATAATTATACAATATAAAATTTGTTATAAAAAATATTACATTTCATACCTATAGAGATTTGCTATTAAAAAACCTGACCATGTCATGAGTGATGTAATATGTGACGTCATCAGCAGTGCATTGCAGGCTTGCAAGTTATAGTGAGTCCAACTAACTATAACGTGGGAATTTCAATGGTTTTATGTCAGTAAAATTTCCAGCTAACTATAACTGGTGTGAAACCTATGGTTTTTTCAGTGAATATATATATATATATATATATATATATATATATATATATATATATATATATATATACAATTTTTTTTTTTTAAACCATTGGCGGTTGCCACTGTGTAGTTACGGTTAGGATTGCTTTTCTATAGATATATAGTGTATTTTGGTTTGCTAATAATTTGTACACCGTTTAACGAATCTTCACAAAACGTTCCAAAAAATAGCAAATTCACTTAAGCTCCTTCCTAGAAAGTTTCGGGTTATCCATCAAGGAAGACCAAGAAAAAAGGCTGGGTCCCAACAGCAAATTTCCGAATGTATTTCTCAAAGACTTCTTTAGGGAATGCTATCGCAAAAACTACTGAAAGGAATGACACCATATTTGATAGGAGCTATATCCACAGATTGTACTTTTTAGGATTTGGTGTAAATCCGTTCAGTAATTTGGGAGAAATTAAGGTTAAAAAATATGTATATTTCTGGACAGTTGGATTAGCAAGAGTCTTGCGGGAGCACAAGTTAAAAAATTGAAGTATCTGATTGGTGGAAAGGCCTATTTTTCCTTGCAGTCTTCTTGCTCCAGCGGGAGCAAGAGATGCCCATGAAACCTGCAGGAGTGCACGCTATGATTGGCTGACTGTTGGAGGTTAGATATTAAATATACGCCATTACTGTTTATTGTGGAAAAATTGCTGGTGTTCTGAGAATGAAGTAAAAAAGCCATTTCAGGGGGCATGACAAAGGCATCCTGTCCCCCTAGTTATTGAAATGAGGTATGTAAGACATAAGCACTGTGATGAAACAAAATGTAATAAGAGAAAAACGTATGATCGCGCAGGACTCTTGCAGGATTGTGAGAAGAACAAAGGAGTAGGTGATTTCTCAAATACACTCTACTATGGACACCTGTCACTGTAGGGAGGAGCCTCAGTGGAGAGGATAACTGTTTATCAGAGCTTACTACTATCCCTTTGGGAAGAGTTCTTAGCGGGCAGAGGACAGTCTCTCCTAACACACTACTACACACACCTGTCACCTTGGGGAGAGGTCTCAGCAGAGAGGCTGCTCCCTCCCCACACACTCGTTTGTACACTCGTCACCCTGGGGAGATGTGTCAGCAGAAAAACCACTCCCTTTCCAAATGCTACTGAGCATTACCGTCACCTTGGGAGAGGTCTGTCTCTCCCCAAACCCTACAGTGCACATCTGTTAACCTGAGTAGAGGTCTCAGTGGTGAGTCTCTCATCACACCATACTATGTATGCTTGTCACCTTTGGTAGAGGTCTCAGTGGTGAGTCTCTCATCACACCACACTATGTATGCTTGTCACCTTTGGGAGATGGCTCAGTGGAAAGGCTAGTCACTAGCCACACCCTAGCATACACGCTTATCATCCTGGGGAGATTTCTCTGGGAGAGGCCATTCTCTCTCCCCACACCCTAATACCCTCACTGGTCACCCTGGGAAGATGGATTAGTGGAGAGGCTAATCTCTCGCCACACCCTATTATGCATGGTGGTCAGCTGGGGGAGAGGTCTCAGTGGAGTGGCGAGTCTCTCTCCACACCCGACTATGCATGCCGGTCACCTTGGGGAGAGGTTTCAACGGGGTAACCAGTCTCTCCCTACACCTTAGTATGCACACCTGTCACCATGGAGAGAGGTCTCAGCAGATAGATCACTCCACCCCCAAACCCTTGTAAGTATATCTGTGGCTCTGGGGAGATGTGGCAGCAGAGAGACCACTCCCTCTCTACACCCAACTATGCACACCTGTCATCCAAGAGAGAGGTATAAGCAGAAAGGCAGTCTCTCCTCAATCACTACTATGCACAGCTATCACTCTGGGAAGAGGTCTCAGGGGAGAGGTTAGTCTCTCCTCACACCATAATGTGCATGTTTGTCACCATGGGGAAAGGTATTAGTGGAGAGGCTTCTTCCTCCTCACTCTCTACCAGGTGCGGTTCTTCCACAGTGGAGGAGGAGCTTCATTCCACTGGCTCACAGCCAGCAGCAAAAAAATAAAATTATATTTCAATATTGTTTTATTTTTAAGCTGCTGGCTCAGTCTGTGTGTGCAGGGAGTGATGGGCTGAGGCATTGAAGGGGGAGGAGGAGTGTTACGTGCATTCCCTAAGTGCTCATGTGTGTTTTGCCGGCCGTTTCAGGCCGACCAAAACACACATGTACACTTAGGTTTCTCTAAATTAGATGTAATGAACAGCTGGGTTAGAGAAACTCCACAGACTCCGTGACCTGAGTGGAGCATCTTTCCAGTGAGCTCAGGTCAGAACAGAGCAGAGTAGCGCAGGGATTGAACAGGAAGTCTGTGACATATTCACAGGGTCTGCTGGGACAAGGAAGTTTTATTTTTTATTATTATCCCCCTCCCCTGAACCCCCTCCAATGCCCCCATGCCTTCCCTGCACCTCCACTTTATGAATGTGGCAGCCAAAACTGCTCTCTACTGTGTACCTTCGTCCCCATGGAGAAAGGTGGTAGTGGAGAGGACAGTGTCTCTTCACACTCTGCTATGCATACCTGTTACCCTAGGGGGATGTGTAAGTAGCGAGGCCATTTTCTCCTCACACCCTACCACTTGCACTTGTCACCTGGAAAGAGGTGCCAGTGGAGGGCAGATTTTCTCTCCACACCCTATTACGCACACCTGTCACACTGGGGAAAGGACTTAGTGGCAAGTTAAATTCCTCTCCATTCACTACTATGCCTGCCTGTCACCTTGGGGGGAGGTCTTGGGGGAGAAGCCAGTTTCTCCTTATATCCTACTATATATAATGTTCACCATCGGAAGCAACTCTGGGTAAAGGTCTCAGTGGAGAGACTTCCCACACCCTACAACACACATCTGCCATGATGGAGTGGGGTCTCAGTGGCGAAGACAGTGTCTTCTTACACCATACTATGCACTTCTGTTATCCTGGAGAGAGGTTACAGTAGAGGGGCCACTCACTTTCAACACCCTACTATGTGTACCTGTTGCCCTGGGTAGAGGTGTCAGCAGAGAGGCCATCTCTCCTCACACTCTAGTGCCTATGCAAATAACTCTGGTGAGAGGTCTCAGTGGAGATGCCAGTCCCCATCTACACCCTACTATGCACGCCTGCTACTCTTGGAAGAGGTCTTGGTAGAGAATATTGTCTCTCCCCACACCCTACTACGCCCATCTGTCCTCTTGGGGAGATGTCTCAGCAGGGAGGACACTCTTTCTGTACACCCTGCTATCCACACCCTTCACCCTGGGGAGAGGAGTCAGAGGACAAGTCTGGCTGTTCCCATACTCTACTACATATGGCTGTCACCTTGGGGAGAGGTGTTAGTGGAGAGGGCAGTTCCTGTCCATACTCTACCATGCATGTCTGTCACTCTGGAGCTAGCTCGCAGTGGAGTGGCTAGTCCCTCCCTACACCCTACTATGCACACCCAACACCTAGGGGAGAGGAAGACATGGTGAGGCAAGTTTCTTTCCACACCCTACTACAGACAGTTGAGATTGTTGATATAGATTAGATGTACAAGCTTGCAAATCTCTTGTGGGAGCTGGATAAATGTAAGGGTAGAGGTAGTTGTTTGTATGCTCCTGTTCCTCCAGGTGTGAATTTTCTCCAACAAAACGGGATTTATAATATGAAACAATCATATAATTTAGCATTAGGGTGGCTCTGAAAAGAGCCTTTGTGTTTATAATGTGTGTGTTCAGTTAGACATAGAACTGGATGTATTCCTTGATGTTAATAAGTAAGATCCTGTTTCCATCTGCAGTGAAGTGCACTGTAGACACCTGGCATATCAAAACAGATACTGTTATGATAAACAGAGCCCATTCCATGGTCACGAAGAAATGTAGAAATTGTTTTATTAACATGATTCCGGGACTTCTCAATCTTAGGACAAATCTGTATAGACCATTGTCATTTTTGTCTTTGACATGTATTAGAATATAAAAAGACTGTGTGAGGTAAGAGATACATCAATTGTGAGGTCTCCTTTATTTGGATTTCAAGAGTAACCCCTTGTGATTGTGCATAGGTCATTGCCACCACAGTGCACTAACATGAGATCTGGGTGCTCACAATCCAAAATGCTCTCAACCGTTGGTAACAGTTGATGCCACTTCACACATCTGTGGAAATCCAAGTAATGTCTAAGTTTGGAAACCCAAAGTTGTTGTCAATACCGCAATTATTGGTATATTCTCTAGCCCAGTGGTTGAAGCTGTGTCCCAAAATACAGAGTCGAACCATGATGCAGTATGGGGATGTCGGTCACGAAAGGAGTGCTCAGCAGAATGAATAATATTCAGGACGAGCATGGAGTTACATGAGAGAGAAAAAAGCAAGGGAGGCAAAAGTACACAAGCTATTGATACATTTTTGAAAGAGAGGTAGGTTAGATTGTGGGAAACTGCTGTTTGTGTGGTGCACACTCATGGGTTAAACAGTACGGGCCATATATATCATCAACCTAATTTGCGATTCTTAAATAGCGAGTTTTAAGAAATCGCTATTTGAGAATCGCAAATAGGTATGTATGTACAAAATCGCATTTTTTGCGATTTCTTAAAATTCCGTAATTGCGATTAGCAAATTGCGAAACGCAATTAAGGAATACTTTCCCATTCATTTCTATGGGCCAGGAGGCCCATAGGAATTAATGGGAAGTTATTATCAATTTGCGATTCGCAATTTGCAAATCGCAAATTGAGAATAATTTCAAGGGTGCAGGTGTCAGGACGCACTCCGCAGTATCCAGGTGTAGCAAGAATGTCCACCTCCTGACCTCACCAACACCCTGATACAGGGTGTTCGAGCGATCGAGCGAGGGATGTGAAAGGAAGGGAACAGCAGGGAAGGGAAACCTGCAAAAGAAAGCATACGATTATATATTTACTCATATATATAGCTACTCTCATACATTCTCACTAAATAGAGTCCTATTCACCTGGGGACCAATCTCTATGCTCCAATATCACACAAAGTCTTCTAGGAACTCCTAATGTCTCTGCCCCTGTTAGACACAGAAACACATATTAATGATTGGGACAGAGAAGGACGACAAACACTATTGATGTGTTTGCACAGTGTACCTACCCTTTCTGCTCCCATGAAAATTATAAAGAAATGGGAACTCCTCTAGGATTTGATGCTTTCTCATTAAACATAGGCAGAGACCCAGTGCAACAAAATAAAGAACTGAACGACTCTTTACAGCATCCGGAACCAAAAATAGCTATATGTCAATGGTGACCTTTACCACGATTCCAAGCTAGTATCTGTATGGCTCCTTAAAAATTAAACGACACCCAAACACGGCAGAACGTAGTTATTATCACAACTGTTCTCGCTTTGGTATTTACAATCCAAACGGGAAGACGAATGTTATGATCTAAATCACAATAAGCAAAACAACCAAATTCGGCAAGACGTAGTAAGATTACCAGTGTCCTCCGCTTTGGTATTTGTAATCCACAGGGTATGGCAAAGACGTCTCTGTTATCTCGCTTCACCTACCATGGCAAAGCGTAGCACGATCTCTACCGCTCTCCGCGATGGCAACCCTCCAATTAATGTCCTTTCGTAACGGTAATGCGAGGATCAACCCTCCGCATTCCACTCTCACCCAAAATACAGCCAACGAATCCTCGCAAGCTACTGAGAGTTTATGGAGAAGCCTCTCCGCTATTACAAGAGAAGTTCAGTTAGCCGTGCTCAAGCAGCCATGAAACCTGAGCCAGACTTCGAAATAAACAATCTGAGTGCTCTCGACGGAGAGCTCTTTAAACAGTACCTTAATCCCAAACCGCTGGATTCTTCGGGAGCTCAACGATGACAAACAGCAGAACTCCTCGCCGGGCAGTCAAAGGCAAAGGAACCACTCCTACAACAAAATCACGCACAACGTTCTTAGGACCCGCCCCCCTATATATAGAATATAGCTGACTGAACCCTTCTGGGATTTGTAGTCTATACATCAGGCAGGCGCGGCTGAGTCAATACCTGACAGCAGGGGTGTCCAAAGGACACCCTGTTGCACCCCTGAAATATGAATGGGTGCACATGTGGCACATATACATGCCCTAAGGGCATGTATGTGCTTCACATGGCACTTTGAAAAATGCAAAAATTTGCATTTTTCAAGGAATTCGCAACTTACCACCAACTAGAAGTTAGTGGTAATTTGCCATTCCTTAAGGACATTTTGCAAAGTTTTTTTGGCTTCTTACATTGCATTTAAGAAATTGCGAAATCTTCGATTCCTTAAATGCAATCGCAAAATAAGGAATCGCAAATTTTGCGATTCCTTATTTTGCATGCAGATTTGTGTGATACATATCATTTAGCGAAAATGCGTTCGCAAACACCGAAATTCTGTGAATTTCGGCGTTTGCGAACGCATTTGGGCTTGATGCATATGGCCCTATGAGTCTTACTATTGGATGAGTTTGAAATCTGCTACGATGAGACTAATTTTCACACATAATTTTGCAGAGTAACCCTGCCATGAGTTGTTTTTTACGACCCCATGAGAGTTTTTTGAGCTGGATTGGACAGGGAGTGTAAAAAGTGTGTACTAGCACAGTAAAAGTGTCATTAAATAGTTGAAACAGCTATAGAACAACAGAAATAAAGCACATGTTTTTAATTTTAATAACAAAATTATATGTAAAGGTTAGAATGCTCAATAAAAGTGATTATGGTACATGTAGTACATGTACTGTGGAAGAGATACATTTGCTGTGTGAAGAATGCAAGACTTAGATAATATTAGGGTCAACCCATTGTTGACATTCCCTTTACAAAGTTAAAAAAAGCTATGATGTGGTTGGCTGCAAGGCTTGAAGTTTCTAATACTTAAATCTGTTGCATAATGACAAACACCAGAGATTGGTGGTTTGGAGGTATAACAAGTGTAATCTCTTTGACTTGTTCCTAGAAGAGGTCATTATATTTTTGAGTAAAAGGAGATTTGTGTATTCACTACCTTCAACATACAGCTTCAATTGCAGGTACTTACAAACATAGTGTAAATAAAATATGGAGTGTCTAAATATTTAAACAATATGATATTTTTAAAAAGCAGTTTGAAAATGTTTGCTCATTATGAGAGTCCTGATAATTTGACTAGTTAAAATGTGATTGCCAAAGTCTTTACTAATGAAAACTTCAAAAAAGAAATTGAATATTTAAAATTATAGAGAGGTGTTTTTTTGATTGTAATTGGATTTTTGTCTTTAATGTTTGTATTTATTTTACTGTGTTTGATGTTATCGAAATGTCATATTTTTTACTAAATTAATACCATGTATAAATTAACAGTGCTTCTTGTTCAACCTTAGCTGAGTCTATCTGTGATATGTTGTTGAGTTCATAGGCAGCTATTGAGATATTTTTGTATTGAGTTGTAGGTGTCTCAAAGGAGTCGTTCTCCTTACTATATATGATTTTGGAGAGTGGATGTAGCAAACAGCCATAACGCCTGTTCACAAACATAAAAGGTGTTTCAATGGTATAGACATTCTCAATGAAGCTTATACTACCCAGGTATCACTCAATATAAGGGTGTCCACTAAGAGCATATGTTGTTACAAAACTGAAGTATTCACAGTATAGAGTACTAAGATAAGGAGCTAATGTATGAAAGGGCACTGTAGAGATTGTAGAGATTGTATACCCTGTTATATTGGGAACAAGGGGACATAGTGATTCCTTTATACCATCTACATACAGTCTTTATTTTGTAGTGATGTGTTACTGTAGATGCTGTTTTTTGCAAATCCCATTATTAACCCTGTTTACTGAAACAAAGGTGTATGCAGATAGCTTAATTCCTCAGTAAAGGTTTTTACACACATCCGTGAGTCTTTTGACACCAGAGAGGGTACTCTTAGTGAATTACAATCATAGACGGTGTTAACTCGGAGGAAAATTTTTTGCACAGCGATGAGTTCCTTACTGAACTCTTTAACACTCAGGTTTTACCCTGTGCAGAGATGTTAGTAGAGAGAGCATGTTGTCATTAAACTGAAGCATTCACGCTGCATAAAATCGTATTAGACAGAGTCAGTCTTTCATCAAGTTGTAACTTGTAAAATGTATTAGCAGCACTGGGCCTAGAGAGCTTGCGGTTTGTAAACCAATTGATGCACCATGTTCACTCAGAGAAAAAGTCTTTGTAGAGGGATGAGTTGCTCACCAAAACCTTTCACACCCAGCCTTCACACTGTACAGAGGTGTCTCTAGAGAGTATATGTTGTCATAAAACTGAACCATTAACTCTGTGTAGAATTTTATTACAAAGGTGTACTATTACATCACATTTTACCATACTCAATCTGCACTGTGCTAAAAAGTGTAAGTACAGGGCCTAGTGTTCCTCTGAACCCTCTACACACACCCTTAAACTCTGTCCAGAGCAGTCACTAGAGAGGCTTCTGTTTGAAAAACCAGTCGTGCATCCTGTTCTCTCAGGGAAAGGTATTTGTAGAGGTATGAGTTCCTCAGTAGAACCTTTTACACCAAACATTTTTTCATGTAGAGAGATGCCTTGTTGTCATTAATAAAATTATGTTTTTACTCTATATAGTTATAAGAAACAAAGCCACTCTTTCATCAAACTGTACTGTACAGAATCTGCACTCACTTTAAATGTGATAATAGAAGGCCTAGTGTTTTTTTAACTTTCTAAACAGATCCTTTACCCTTTTCAGAGGTGTCAGTAGATAGATTGTTCTTTGTAAACTGAATTAGACACACTGTTCACTCAGAAAAAAGGTCAGTAGAGAAAGATGGGTTTCTTACTAAAGCCTTTCACACCCACCGTTTACCCTGTAGAGAGGTGTCAGCAGAGAGGGTATGCTGCCATAAAAGTGAATCATTTACTCTGTATGGACTTGCATGAGAAAGAGTAAGTGTTTCATCAAACTCTGTGATACACAATGTATACCTTAAAAAGGCTAGCACCGGGCCTAATGTTTCTCTAATGTTTCTCTAATACATTGTACACAGAGCCTTCACTCTGTTCAGAGATATCAGTAGAGAACTTGCTGTTCGTGAACCAATTCATATAGCATGTTGAATCAGAGTAAACGTTTTTGTGGAGGGATGAATTACTCACCTCTACACCCAGCCCTTATCGTGTACAGAGGTGTGTCAGTAGAGAGGGAATATTGTCATAAACATGAAACCCTTCACTCTGTATAGAATTGTATTAGAAAGATTTACTCTTACATCAGACTTTACATACTCAATGTGCACTCTATTAAAATATGGTTGCATAGGGCCTAGTGTTTCTCTAAGACCTTCTACACACACACTTTACTCTGTTCAGAGACTTCAATATAGAGCTTGCTGTTTGCAAACCCATATAATAGAACAGCTAGTATTCCTCTACATTTTTCTAAATAGAGCTGTAACAGAGGCTGCTATTATAGAGTAGCATGAGAACAATAACTATTTTATCAAACTCTACCATACAGTACAGCATGTTAAAATGTACTTGCACAGGGCCTAGTTTTTCTCATACTCCGTCTGCACAGATTGTTCACTTTATTCAGAGGTATCACAAGAATGGTTGGTCTTACTGTACTTAACCAAACACTCAGAGACACGATCTTTGCAGAGGGCTGAGTTCCTCGCCTTTCACACTCAACCTTCAATTTGCAGAGATGTCTCAGCAGAGAGGGCATATTGTCATAAAACTCAAGCAATCACCCTGTATAGAGGTGTTAGAGAAGAAGACCTTTGTGCACAAAAGTCTATCATAGAGAATCACAACCCTGTCATAATGTGGTTGGACATGGCCTAGTGTTTCTATAAAGCTCTCTACACAAAGCAATTTACTCTGTACAGATGTGGCAGTATAGATGGAGCTCTTAGCAAACTCAAGCATACACACCATTTACATAGAGGAAAGGTCTTTGCAGAATGCTGAGTTTCTCACTGGATTTTATTAAGAAAAACAAAGGTCCTCAGCAAAATGGAGTGATAAACTAGTATCATATAGACCACAATAGGCTGCTATATATTTTCCTTGCCCAGCCGGACAGGAAATTTATTCTAAATCAATTCGGATGTTTAAGAGTTTAAATACATTTAGCAAAAAACAATTTTTGCAGTAAGGCACAGTCCTGTGCCGTACTGGAGAGGTAAGAATAGAGTGGAAAGGAAATGAAAAATAAAAGGAAAGGTTCTTCAGGCAAAAAGGAGTGAGCGATCTGGGCACTATTTAGAATCATGATGGACAGTGTTTCCCAGAGTAGCACATACAGACAGCAATGTACAATGGTCAACAGTATGTCTACTAAAAGGAGTCGACATTTCGATCCCGTGCTCAAATTAAAATGGGATCATCTTCAGGACTTAACAGTATGATTGCCTGATTTAAACAATATATACGCCACCTATGGGGATAAATGGGGCCTCAGGGCGTGCGAGAACACGATGTGTTCTGAAGGGGCTCAGGCGGAAATCCTCCTGGAAGTGGTGCGTATGGTAACGCTGGTGGCACCAGGACTCACGGGGGGGGGGGGGTATGGACTCTCTGTGTGTCCGGATTGGACAGTCCTGGCAATGCAGACTTGATTGCAATCTTTGAATGCGGTCGGAAGGTTCAGAACGATCCGCAGTTTTTACCAATTGGTAGCTGGCCACGATAGGGCTTCGCTCTTGGTTCCGCGCTGGATATGGAGCCTAAAAAAAAGAGTTTCTCACTGGAGGCATTGGCACCTACTGTTCAACCTGTAAAGAGCTATCACCAGAGAGCCCATGTTAAAATAGTCACCCTGTATAGACTCAGAGGAAAAGGAGCTGCTTTTGAATCAAACTCTAGCATAGAGATTCTGTACCATATTGATATGTGATTACACAGAGTGTACTATTGTTATAATTGGTTTGACACAAAGGCTTTACTCTGTAGACAGGTGGCACTCTGATGTGTGGTCTCATAAAACATATTCATACACTCCATGCACTATTAGGACCCATATTTATCATGGTTTGGTGTTGTCCTTGTGCCACGCAAGTGGATGCAACGGCCACGCAAAACCTAAATGAGATTTATCAAACCACACAAGGCCACCTTGCATGACCCTGCGTGTCTTGGTAAATCTAGAGTAACACATGGCAGCACAAATACTCTGTGGCAGGAGGCGTGCCATCTGTAGAGCTTGGGAGTTCTCATACATCCACCCATGCATTATGACACATACCCAGATTTACCAACACTGGTAGACCTGAGAATGCATAACAATTATATACCTCCCTACCAGAGGCACAAGGAGGAGAAATATCTTTGTTTCTCCTCATTGTTTCCTCTTTCTAAGTGTGCTGCATTTGGCAGCATGCTTAGAATGAGGGAAATGCCTTTGAGGTGCCCCTGTTGCCCAAAAACATTCATTCTTACAACGCAGGCACCCTGCACCATGGTGCAAGGGTGCCTGCATTTGTGCTAGGCAGCATTTTGTGCACAAACTCAGGCAAAGAGCAGGAATGTGCTGTATAATGTTAAATAAAGCACCTTCCTGCCCTCTCCCTTTCACGTAGAGCAGTGCTGCAAGGTGGCTTGCTGCGTTGCATTGTGTTGTGTGACATACTAATAAATATGGACAAACATTTAGATGAAGAGATGTGTAATAAAACTTTAACTTACACATTGTACACCCTATCAAAATGTGGCACATCAGGGGCTTAATCCTTCTACACAGACTCATTACTATGTTAAGAAATATTAGTAGAGACGCTGCCATTTGTTAAGCAAATGGCATATTCTGTTTTGTAAGAGAAATGGTCTTTATAAAGTGTTGACTTTGTCAGTAAAAACTTTGACACTCAGCTTTCACCCTGTAAAAAGATGTCTCTAAGCAAGGCGATGTTAGCATAAAGGCTATGAATTCAGCGTGTTTACACTTGTAAAAGAAGGAGCCAGTCGTTTATCAAAGTCTACCATACAGAAAGTGCAACCTGTTAAAATCTGATAACAGAATGCTTACTGGTTCTCTCAAACCTTCTATACAGTCCCTTTCCTCTGTTCAGAAGTGTGTGTAGAGAGATTGCAGTTTGTAAACGCAATAATTGATCTTATTGACACAGAGAAAATATGGTTGCAGATGGGTTAGTTCTATAGGAAAGCAGTTTACACCAAAACCTCACCCTGTAGAGATATCTGGGCTGAGAGGCCATGTTGTCAAAAAACGTAAGAATTCAGCCGGTATAGAGGTTAAGGAAAGGCATAGGGTCTAACATTTTTGTTAAACATTCCACACAAAGCCTGTACTCTGCACAGAGGTGTCAGTGTAGATGCTGCCCTTAGCAAACCAAAACATGCACCTTGTTTGGTCAGAAAAATTGTGTTTGCTGAAGGGTGATTTACTCACTACAGCCTTTGACACCCATTGTTTACACTGTAAAGAGGTCTCAGCAGAGAGATCATGTGGTTATAAAACTGAAGTACAGACTTGTAAGAGAAGCAGCACCCTTCCATCAAACTCTGGCCTACAGAATATGCACACTATTAAAATGTGATAAAATTACCTAGTCTTTGTCTAAAATCTTCCACACAGAGCCTTTACTCTATTTAGTGGTGTCACTAAAGAGGCTGTTGTTTGTAAACCTAATGATATACCCTGGGAAAAGGTGTTTGTAGAGGTACAAGTTTCTTGGTAAAGCCTTTCATACCCACCTTTACTCAGTAGAGAGGTGTGAGCAGAGAGGACATGTTGTGTGCCATTTACCCTGAAGAGGGGTCTCGGTAAAGAGGCCATATTGTTATAAAACTCAAGCATTCACTCTGTGTAAAGTTATAAGACAAGGAGTCAATTTGTCATCAAATTCTACCACAGATAACCTGCACCCTGGTTTAATGACATAACACAGGACCTTGCGTTCCTCCAAGGTCTTCTACATATAGCCTTTACTGTGTGTAAAGATGTCAATACAGAGTCTGCTCTTACCAAAGCCAATCTTATAATCTGGTCACACAGAGAAAAGGTCTTTGTAGAGGGGTGAGTTTTTTAGTAAAGCCTTTCCCATTCTGTATTCACTCTGTAGAGAACTGTCAGTAGACAGGGCATGTTTCATACAATTGAAGCATTTATCCTGTATAGAGTTCTAAGAAAAGGAGCCAGTCTTTCATCAAACTCTACCATACAGTATCTGAACCATGTAATAGTAGCGCAACACAGGTGCTAGTGTTCCTCTAAAACTTTGTGCACAGAGCCTCTACTGTGTACAAAGCTGTTAGTAAAGAGGCTGTTTTTTCATTAAAGTCAAACATATACTGACACAAGGAAAAGAACAGAGTTCACCAGTAAGGTCTTTTACATTCAGCCTTCACTCTGCAGGGAAGTCTCAGGAAAGAGATTACTGCGTCATAAAACTGAAGGATTGAGTCTGCATAGATATGTAATAAAAGGAAGCAGACTTTCACGAAACTCTACCATAGAGAATAAGAACCCTGTTACAATGTAATTGTACAGAACATAGTGTTACTTTTAATATGTACGGAGCTGTCACTATGGAGAACTGTCTCAAGAAAGACAAGCATACACTGCATTGATATACAGGTAAGGTTACACTGCAGGGTGGTGTGTTCCTAAGAAAAGCCTTTTAAAACCATATTTTACAATGTAGAGATGTGTAAGCATACAGACCATCTTCTTATAAAATTAAAGCATAAAAATGAAGGATTCACCCTTTATGAGAAGGAGCCAGTCTTCCATTAAACTGCACCATATACGATCTGCATCCTGTGAAAATGTAGTAGCACAGGGTCTAGTGTTTATGTGAATTATTCTAGAGAGACTGTTTCCTTTGTTCAGAATGGTCACTACAGACTCTGTTCTACATAATATTATGTATAAAATATTTTGAAAAAATCTGATTTTTGTAGTGATACGTCTGTGAGAAGCAGTAATGAATACTATGTGTCTTTAATTTTTTATGTACGGTTTTCAATAGATTGAAGATGCCAATGAAAGAGCAGAAAGAAAGAATAGCACACCTACAACATAAAAGTCTCCAAAAATGTAATACAGCAAGAGAAAGGAAAATATGGTAAAGAAAGATTAAGATCTGGCAAGAGCACCCAGTCTTCCATTAAAAAATTGATGACATCATATAACTTTTTGCATACAGGTGAAACTTCTAAAATAGATACCTTGAAGCATAAGAAAAGGTGTTATTCCTTTTCAGTGAAAAAAGTAGTAGAAAAGGAACTGTGTGAGTAATAAGATTTAGACAAAAGAAATTAATGAACTACAGCAGAAGCTCCTCCATGCTAGAGTAGTGAATATTATAATGAGAAGCATGAAAGCAGAGAAAAGGAGAAAAGCAACAATTCAATACCAAGAGTATTTTGAGTCAGTGATAGGAAAAATATTTGTGTTAAAGAGAAAGCTTTTTATTCTGATTTTAAACAGAATGAGATGTTTAGATAAATTGGATAGTTTATTTAAAAAGAAATGTCATCAGAAGATGCAAGTTAAAAAAAAACTTTAGTACTGTCTTCCAGGGAAGTGGAAAGTCAAATCAGGGAGTGAGCCTTTTTTAATGAGGAATGATACTTAAAGGAGAATGAATTCGTTTTTTGCAATTGGTACAGATGGTCGTTCACATCAAATGAATGAGAAGCATCAGAAGAGAAAGAAAAAATAGTGCCTAGAACTGTAGTAGAAGATTTAACCAATGAAGTGTTGGGTCAACGTCCCTGATGTCCAGTTTCTGAGTGGAAGTGTTGAGGAATTTGCAACATAAGGCAAGAGTCTATCAAAAAGCATAACTAATTTTTAACTAAGTACAACAAAGGGACTGGGAACCAAAAATTCAAAATACTGCAATGCCTTGACCTTATTGAGTTAGAAGACTGACAAAACTTCAAGGGCTTTCATTAGCTTGCTTATCACCACAGATTTTCAACAGTACTTTCCATTAGATACAGATTCTGTCTGTGCGCCACACTAAATTGTGTAACCTAGTAAGACATACACGAGATTTTAGTAGACAGGTAAGCTCCTCTATACAATCTTTTAGTAGGCACACCAGTGCTTCTACACACCCTGCTGTGCACAGTGAACACACCGGAAAGAGGTGTAAACAAACTGACCTGACTGTCCCCACGCTGTAGTACACAAACATTTTAGCCTGGGAATAGGTATCAGCAAAAAGGCAGTCCCTTTTCAGCTTGTTTTAGTTCAGAGGAGAGTTTTTTCACATTTTATTACACATTTTATTATGTACATTATTCACTGAAAACAAAACTCTAAATGGAGAGAAGTGTGCATCTCCATACTCTACTATACACACTGTGTACCTGTAGTTTGTATGTAGGTAATGTTCATTATTGTGTTATATGCCTTTAAAGAATGTTAGGTACTCTAAGTTCTCCAATGACATATGTAGTTCTAGAATATGATTTGTATGATGCATTTTACCTTGGATGACTAACCAAGTCAGTCGTGGGTTTTTACTTCTCCTGAATAAATAATTTATTCTGATAACTTAAACTGGATGCTGTTCAGAAATCTTCTTTTATTTATGGAATAACCTACATATTTTGGCGACGATATTTTTCGATTTTATTAGTTTATTCCGGATAGCAATTTAAAAAAAAAAAGAAGTTATTCAAGAAACCCACTGACCTACGAAGTAATTTTGGGGAAGAATACTGCCATTTCACATTCGGAAATATCCGGTGCCGCTGGGAGTTGTTTTTTATTTATTTTCATTGTGTAAAAGAAACATTGCGAAGTTACCGTTTAAACAGCTGTGGTTTGGATTGCTGTTCGGTTCTGAGCGTGAGCTTCCTTCTCCTACGGACGGGCCTCCAATGTGATGACGTTGTGTTTTGAAGCTGACTATGTACGTCTGACATGTTGCTACGTCATCACGCAGCGGCCATTTTAACTAGTTGGGAAAGATTGCATTGCAGCGATAACAACTCACGATAAAGATTACAGTTTTTAACGATCGTATTTGTTTCTGTTCAATGAACTTTACCGATTTCTCACAGTGTGCACATCGGATCGTATTGGACCAGATCGGTAATTATTTCATATTTTTATATCATTTTGGCAGTACAAGTTATATTACATTTTTATATCGTTTTGGCAGCACAGGAGCTATTGAATACTGAGAATATTTTTGAACTTTTAGATAAACATGGCAACTCCAAACAACAGCATTATAGCACCTCTTTGTTTTTTGATAACACCAGGAAAACCTCAAACTCCTTGGCATAAATGGCTTTGAGTTTTTACAAACTATTTGGAAGCTATTGATGCACTTGAATATTCAGCTTCCAGAAAGAGAGCAATTTTGTTCAATCATCTAGGAGACGCTGGTCAGCAACTTTTTGACAGTGTGTCCATTGTTGAAAATCCAGGTACCTCTGATGATTCTTGAAATGTATACGTTGAAGCACTTGCTCGTTTAGGTAAACAATACAAAGATGAACCTTCTATTATGGTGGAGCGTCATGTATTTGTTAAAAGAAAACAGTTACCTGAGGAGTCAATTGAAGATTACCTAGCTACATTACGTGTTCTTGCAGCAAAATGTGACTATGGAACTTTTCTAGATACTGCTCTTAGAGATCAATTAGTCTTTAACTGTTTCAATAAGAAAATCCAAGAAAGGATACTGACTTGCAAAAATCCTACATTAGACAAAGTCATGATTATGGCCAAAAACAATATTCAGTTACTTTGTCTAAAATTTTGGCTGATTCTTCAAACAACAGTGGAAATACCAATGTTAATGTTATGTGTGTTTCTAAAGAATATGTACCTGATATTGATGAAAATGCTCTCACCACTCGTCCTAAAGATAAAAGAGTTGTAAAACGTAAATCTAATTATTTCTGTTACAGGTGTGGATCAAAATTTCATCTCGGTAACAACACCAATTGTCCGGCTCAAGGTAAAAGATGCAACAATTGCAAGAAAAATGGTCATTTTTTAAATATGTGTCGTACTCCTAAAGAGAAAGGAAAAGTTAGTCCTTTATAAACTGAAGATGAGATTTGTGATGCTTTGAATGTCTCTTCTTTGTATATTCAGATTAATTCTCTTGAGAACAACAAGATTAAGGGTCCTATTTGTAATGTATTGATTAGTTGTATTTCCTTGGATGTGACAGCAGATTCCGGTTGTCCAATTACAATTTTAGATGTAAAAACCTTTAGCAAATTGTGGAAGAATGTTAATTTACTTCCAACTGATGTCAATCCTAAAGCCTTTGGGGAGTTTGATATTATCATGGAAGGATTTTTTCCTGATTCTATAAATTTCAAAGGCCGTGTTATCAATACTAAAATGAATGTAGCATTGAATGGAAGAGATAATCTAGGTTGGCATGATCAAGGTGCTTTAGGAATTATATTGAAGCCTGGTCATCCTGTACCAGTTGTTCTTGGTGATTTTCCAGTCTTGTCTATTTCTAACAGTAAAACACAAGATGAAATGTTAATCAAAATATGTGATGAAAACAAAAGTGTATTCAGTAACAGTATTGGATTAGTGAAAAACTTTGAACATGTGATTAAATTGAAGGACAAAGTTTTTCCTGTTGTTCAGAAAGTACGCCCAGTACCTTTGTCTGTTAAAGATGATCTGAAGAAACATCTTGATTTGTTATGTGCTCAAGACATTATTTGTCCGGTGGAATCATCAGAATGGGTTTCAGCTGCGGTAGTAGCTTGTAAAAGTTCAGGTGAGATTCGTCTGTGTGCGGATTTAAGGGTATTAAATCGTAATATTGTCATTGATGCCCATCCTTTGCCTAAGATTTATGATATGCTGGCTAAAATTGGTTGCAGTAAATTTTTTCCCACCTTTGATTTACGGTCTACCTATCATCAAATCCCGCTTTCTGTAGAATCTCAACCATTAACTACTTTTGTGACGCCATTTGGTGTTTATATGTACAAGAGACTCCCGTTTTGGTTGCCTTCGGCTGCCAGTATTTTTCAACGAGTTATGGATAAATTGTTTGATAATTGCCCTGGTATTCAGGCTTTTCAGGTTGACAAGTTGGTACATTCAGAGACAAAAGAGCAACATTATGTTTTAGTTGAAAAAGTATTTCAACACATTACAATCAGAAGGGTTAACCTCAAATCAGAACAAATGTAATTTTCTAGCAGGGAATGTTTAGGCCTTGTGATGGTATCAAACCCAAATTTTTATTGTTAGATGCTATCAACAAAGTTCCTGCCCCGTCAGACAAAGATTTATTAAGAGCATTCCTTGGTCTTAGCGAATACTATGCTCGCTTTGTCAAGGGTTATGCTTTAGTTGTTTAACCGTTGAGGAATTTGTTAAAAAAATGCTAAATTTACATGGACTGATGAACAACAAGAAGCTTTTAGCTCTGTTAAGAATCTAATTATCAATGCTCCTGCTATTCGACCTTTCGTGTATGGTGTTCAAAGTATCATTACTGTTGATGCTAGCGCTAAAGGTCTTGGTGCTGTTCTGAGTCAAATGGTAAATGGACAAGAATGCACTATAGCTTTTGCATCTCGTTCCTTATCATCTGCAGAATTAAACAATAGTACAATAGAATGTGAAGCGATAGCTTATTCATGGTCTGTGGAGAAGTACCGCATGTATATCTGGGGTACCAAATTTCAACTTTTCACAGACCATAAACCGTTGGTCTGTATGCTAACTGACAGTTCCTCTAATAAGGCTTCTTCACGCCTTGTCCGGCTACTGGCTAGACTTTAAGAGTTTTATTTTGAGATCAAATATCTTCCAGGAGGGAAAAATGTTCGTGCTAACTGTTTGTCACACATTCCTCTTCCTGATCTAAATACTGTTAGCCAAGAAGATGAATTTGAGTGTGTTTTCTCTGTAGATGATGCTGTTCAGGGCTTCAAAATCACACACAAGAGTGGATCAGTAAGTTTGAAGAGGATGATTGTCTCTGCAAAGTTAAGAAATTTTTAGTACAAGGCTGGCCTATGGATCGGAGTTTGTCTGTTGAAGAAAAGAATTTCGCTCAAGTGTCTTCTGAGTTGTCATGTTCCAATGACATTTTAATGCGTCAAGATAAATGTATTCCTCCTATGGGTATTAGAGATCAAATAATCTCTTTAGCTCATGAGGGACATCCTGGTACCACTGCAACTGTGAATAAAATAAAACAAACCTATTGGTGGCCAGGTATACACATTCAAGTTAAACTTCATGTTAACCAATGTCCCCAATTTTTGTGTTCAGACAAACATTGGCAGTCTTTAAGTATGCGTCTTTGTCCAGTAGAATGGCTTACAAGGTCTTGGACGAAGATTGGTGTAGACTTTGCACGTCCATTTTCAGTTTTTAATTTTGAAAAAAAATATTTGATTGTAGCAATTGATTATTTTTCCAAGTGGATTCATTTTTCTTTTGTGAAGTCGGCTGATGCTACTTCCGTTATTTTATTTTTACAGTGCATATTTTGCACTGAAGGCACTCCAGATGAGTTAGTTACTGACAATGGTTCACATTTTGTTACTCGTGGTGTTGACTTCTTTCTTAAAAAAATAGATGTAAAACACACACTAGTTCCTTTGTACAGTCCTTCTTCAAATGGTCTGGTGGAGCGAGCTAACCGTTTGTTGAAAGATGCTGTTCAATCAGCTGTTGCCAGCAGATTACATATTCCTTCATTTTTATTTCAAAAGATTTGGAATTAAAACTGTACACCTCAAAGTACTACAGGAGTGTCACCGTTTATCTTATTAAGAGGTCGTACACCTACTTCTAAACTGAATCCCTTTAGGTTAATAGAGAATTCTGATCACAAGTCAGTTGATGTTGACAAAATTAGAGATTTTTTTGTCAAAAAACAAGAGTGTTACAAGAGGAATTATGACAAACACATGCATGTATCTGACAAACAGTTTTTCCCAGGTGATTGGGTTGTCATAAGGAAGCCTGTAAAAGTTACTAAAGGACAGTCTAAATTTTCTTCACCAGTTCAAATTCTAAAAGTTGCTCGTATGGCTGTTATGTTACAAGACAGAGGTTGGTGGAACAAGAATGCTTTAATTAAAATTACTGACAAACAAGCTGCCATAATCTGTAAAACTAAAAATGATTCTAATATTTGTGACAACTCATGTTCAGATTGGTTTGGTGTCGCTGATAACATTATTGCTCCTACCAGTCAGGATACCAGTTGTCAATCGCAACCTGTCATTTCTTCCAATCCTTTGACATATGGTTGTGGTGATTCTGTGGATATTACTGCTCAGTCTACTTCGCATTCTGTTATTCCTCTTAGAGGGGAAGGAAAGGGTAGAGGTAGAGGTAATGGTTCAGTTAGGATCAGAAATGCTCCTCTTCGCTTTCGAGATTATATCATGAATTAATGTATAGTATAGTTTAACTTTTCCTATTCAATTTCATATTTCTTTCTTTTCTTTATTAGAATGTATTTTAGTTTTATTTTCAAACTTTATTTCATTTCCTTGATGAAAGGGGGATGTGTAGTATGTATGTAGGTAATGTTCATTATTGTGTTATATGCCTTTAAAGAATGTTAGGTACTCTATGTTCTCCAATGACATATGTAGTTCTAGAATATGATTTGTAGGTTGCATTTTACCTTGGATGACTAACCAAGTCAGTCGTGGGTTTTTACTTCTCCTGAATAAATAATTTATTCTGATAACTTAAACTGGATGCTGTTCAGAAGTCTTCTTTTATTTATGGAATAACCTACTACAGTACCCTGTGTAGAAGTCTCAATGGAATTTCAAGTCTGTTTTAGCACTTGAATATGAAACACAAAAACTCTCCAGAGAAGCTTAAATTATGATTGCAGTTTTTAAACATACCCTGCTGTATTAATCTTAACATACATGGCAGTTGATGGCTCCACCCTAATAAACATATTCATAACTTAATAAAGAGAAGAGTCACCAGAGTTATCTGTCTTTCTCTATAATCTCATGTGGACACCCGTCATACAAGACAAAGGTCTTACTTTGAGAGTTTGAGTGTTTCACTACAGTCTAGTATGTAGTTCAGTTATACATCAAAGACATATTGGTGGAATGGTCAATCCCTTCCTTCATCCAACTATTCATGAATTTCACCCTGTGCAGGGATCTCAATAGGGAGGTAATCTCTCCCTATACTCTTCTACTATCTACATCTGTGTTCCTGGGGGAACTCTCTTTAGATGAGGCAAGGTTTAAATCACTGTAATGCATACATTGCAGTGAAATTGTAACTGAAAATGTCTATTCGAATCATTTAAGAAAACATTATTCTATATTTAGAGCAAGATAACACTAAATAATCTAATGTGTAATCTTATTACAATGTTGTGGAACTTGTAAAAATACAAAATAATCATGTTGATTAGGTCCTCAAGCTCCTGTGAGAGTCTCGCAGAAAGGATTTAAAAAAAAAAAAGGAAAGCTTCTGATATATATGAAGTAGATAATTACATATATATCTATATATGCAGTAGATAATGACATTTTAGCTCTAAAAGGGGGGCGTGGTTAACCAGCTATGATGGCGGACGCATTCTAGGGAGCTCCGCATCGTGGCCCTAAAATCCTCCAATTCTCCTGTATTGGTAGAAGACATCGAAACGTCTTGCTAGCAATGAATAGAGCCCAGAGCTAGCAGGGACCGGCAGCGACACTTTGAAGCAGCGGGGGGCCTCACTCTTCGCGAAACAACCGCCTGGCCCATGGTGCCACAGCGAGGCATGGGCGAGAAAGCACCGGTGCCCGGAGGAAACTGACTGCAGCCGCACCTCGCTGCCAAGAACGCGTTGCTCTGGTCCAGGCGGGGGCTGCGCTGCCCCCAATCTGCCTGGGTCTCTGGGCCCCCATCACTGCCGGAGATGCGCCACGTCGATCCAGAGTGGCGAGACGCCTGAATGAGACTGGGCTTCTCTCCCCTCCGCTCAGCCACGGAGCTGCAGCAGCTCACTGGGACCAGATTGAACCTGTCTGGTTGGTCCGGGGTGTCTCGAGGTGGCACTGGGGCCTGTGGAGTTGCTGGCCTGACCTACGGAGCGGCCCTGGCCTGCGAGCGGCATTTATGATCCTGCCACCCACATTTGAATGCCGGTGAAAGAATGGCGGCCCAGCTAAAGGTGGTGACTGAAACTACGCTACAGAGCAGAGGTGATTCACTGGGACCTGGACGAGCTGGCCCGGGTGAGTCACAAAGCGGTGCTGGGGCCTGTGGGGATGCAGACCTAAGCCAAGAAGCTGCCCTGGCCCGCGCCAGAGCACTGAAGCAGATGCGAGATGCGATCGAGTGGCAATCCTAATTTGGACGTGAGTGGCAATCCTAATCTGTCCGCCTGATGTCACCCCCCGAGATTTACATTTACTAGGATACAGCCGCAACTGAGGCAAGACTGGGAATCAGGGATTGTAGCTGACTCAGCCAGACCGGAGCAGACTACGGTCTTTGGGAGGCAGCAAGTGAAGCCACAACAACCCAGGCCTCGGCCAGCAGACACCAATATAAATCTACTGGCCTAATCAGCGCACGGTGAGTGGGGAGCCCCCCTCCTACTACAGGGCCCATAAGAAGAAGCCAACTGCACCCTCGCTGAGTGTAAGCAAGCAATATGCCATGGGCAGGAGCAGAATGGGCATGGGAGTCACACACACTTAAGCAGCCCTGGATCTTACGCAGCCAGTTCAGTCTGATGTGGTGCCCGGCCCCGGATTGTCCACGCTGGATTCTAAAATATATTCAGGGCTCCAAGCAGTGGTGGGCAGACCAGAGCATCACCAGAAAGCCACTTAGACAAGATCACTTAGGACTTTACTCTCCTACATGCGGACCACAAGAAACTGGATGCGAGGGTTGGAGAGCTGGCAGTGGAAACTGCAGAGATTTCCTTGGTCACCAAGGCGCTATCTGTTGATGTACAGGAACTCACTGCACGAATGCAGTCACTTAAACACAGAGTGGGCGATGCCGAGGGCTGCTCCCGCCGGAACAATATTTGTGTCATAGGGCTGCCGGAAGGTACGAAGGGCAGGGATACAGCCTCGTACATTGAATCCTGGATGAAGTCCATGCTGCGTTTGCAGTAGAAAGAGCGCACAGGGTACCATCAGGTCGACCACCACCTGGTGCAAGACCTCGCCCATTCCTGTTCCGTCTGCTAAACTTTAATGGCAGGGACACGATACCCCATGAAACCAGAAGAATGTAGTCAATTGCAGTCGACAACTCTCAGGTCCTTTTCTTCCCGGACTATGACGCAGGCGTGCAAAAACAGCGCAGCACTTTCCCCCCTGTCAAAAGGTGAATGCCTGAACTGGGTATAAAATACTCCCGGCCCATCTACAAATAATCGCGGATGGGTCCACTTGTTTCTTCAGCGAAGCAGTGGACGCATGGGACTGGCTCGAGTCCACAGGCCACCATACCTCACCAAGTCAGAGAGGGAACGTTTGGGGAGTCAAACAAGAGATGTTGGAGAAGCCGTTGCAGAAGACACAAATCGCAAGCAGCATGTTTGCCAAGATTGCTGAGAACTGCTCCCAACCCAGAAAAAGCACTACAAGAAAGGCAAGGCGTCCTGAGAGCGGTGGAGAGCATGAGAAGCAGACGGCCTGTCTCGTTCGAATATTCGCTGAGCGGAGGCTGCTCACTGGCCATGTGGCCCAAAGGAGAGGACTCGCAGTCACTCCCTGTGGTGACGCCGCAGACTGCAGATGACTTAATGTAGTGATACAGCGCATTTGAAGACCATGTATGTATGCAGTTGCACCAAATGTGAGCACCCAGCATCCCATGTTAGTCAGGCACTTCACATGGAGACCTGGTGACACATGAGAAAAACAATATGTTGGACCCTTCTCAGTATGGGTAGCGCGTGGGACACAGTACGGACTCAGCCTTGATCAAAGCCACAGAGAAGGTTTGTGAGGCGGTGGACCAGGGAGGCTCAGCCATTTTAATAATGCTGGATCTGTTGGCAGCCTTTGATACAGTCCAACACGATGTGCTGATGGGCCGTCTATCGAAGGCTGGGGTCCAGGGTGAGGCCTGAAACCAACTAAAATCATTCCTGGCCGACAGAGTAGAAATGGTAGATCTAGGAGGGGACAGATTGAATTCGTAATCCCTCCCCTGTGGAGTGCCATAGGGGTCCTCCCTTAGTCCAACGCTTTTCAATATTTATGTGAGACCACCGGCTGCCCTTAAAAGATCTTTTGGGCTTCGTTTAACCTCTTACGCAGACGATACTCAAATCGTGCTATCCCTGCTGAGAGGTACAGAAGCGGAAAAGGCCCCCAGCTGCCATGACTGCATGTTAACAATAACTGGCTGGATGTCTGCTAACTGCCTGAAGTTGAATGCAGGCAAAATAGAGGTGATTATTTTTGGGAATAACCCCAACCTCTGTGCTCCAGCATGGTGGCCCAGTGATATGGGCCTCCCTCCACTCCCTTCGCGGAAAGTTAAGAACTTGGGGGTGATCTTGGATAACACCCTCACATTTGGGGACCAAGTCAGCGGGGTGGTGTCAACAAGCTTTTTCATTCTGAGAACCCTGAGGAAATAAAACTCTTCCTCACGATAGAAAGTTTCAGAGCAGTTGTCTCAGCCCTCATTCTGGACTACTGTAATGGGCACTCCGAGGTTTATGTCGGTCAGAAATGGCCTACGTTACCTTCACTGGCTCCCAATCAAACAACAAGCTCAATTCAAGGCTCTCTGTATGGTCTTTAAGTCCCTGATGGGGACTGAGCCTGAGGAGAACGGGAGAACACAGCGTTCAATGGAAGAAAAGCGGATGATCGTTCCTAGAGCAAAAAAGGCTAACGGGGTGGAAAGAGCTTTGTCCTTAGAGCCACCAATGCCTGGAATGACATTCCATTTTACTTAAGGACTGCTACGGAATTCCTTTCTTTCAGGAAAAATCTGAAAACCTAGTTGTTTTCATCTTAGTCTCAGTCTGGGCTCAGGGGTGGAGGGCACCCGGCAGACAGTGCTCAGTGCCAGGACACCCTTGGGTAACAGTTCCCTTTAAAAAACCCATATACCGGGCACGCTAAGCCAAACCAGATTCCCTGTGTGTGTGCCAACTGATGGCCGCCTGGTGCACCACACAAGTTCAGCACACCACAGGTGAACACTCAGGTCAAGCGGGCCCACAATGCTGCGGAGCTCTTTGCTACCTGCACACCAACCCCCCGACACGTTCGAACCAGCATACATAGCCATCAGTTGCCACATGGCATTGTTAAGTGTTTGGGCAGATACCTGGTGTCCCTCTGCTCTACCCAAGTTCAATCCCACACAACTCCCTCTCACACCAACTTCAAGAAACGCCGTCCACATGAACTTTCAGCACCTATGGTTGCACCGCAAGCTCACTGACTGCGCTATATGCAGCTGCCCTTCCCCAGGGGCATGGTGGGATACACACAGTGCTACACTCTTCTCTTGAAACATGCCACCACCAACAAAGTCACCTGCAATATCCGGGGGTCGCACACACCGTCATGCAGATATAACATCTATGCGTATCTTAAGCATCACAAAACCCACATAGCGCTCTTGCAAGAGGCACACATAGCACAGCCTGAGATCCATAAGCTGCAGAAGCAGTGGAAAAGACAGGTAATGGCCACAGGCTACTTATCTTATGCCAGGGGGGCCCTAATTTGGATCAGACTCGGGACACTCGGGACAGTGGAGAAGTGTGGCTCAGTGGTTAGAGGCGGCAGACCCGGAAGCTGGGATCGACCGTGGACCAGGGTTCGATTCCCCGCCTTAGCGGGTCTCGGGCTCAAAATTCCACGGCCTCGACAATTCTCGCTCCGGTGCCTACTCGACTCACGGGGTCTCACTCTGCAACTCTGGGCAATAGCTTGTTTAATCTCCACGACGGCCCCTCGCGGTGGGATGCCTGGCTTTCACCCTGTGGACACCCCGCCGGGGCCTCTCACAGGGGAATACCAGGGCGGGTTCCCTAGGCAAGCGCCAGGATGCCCTTTGGGTGACAGGTTGCGCTATATAAATACACCTACATTTACATTTACATTACTCTGTACGCCAGAAGAGACCGATATTGATGCCTATGGCAAATACGTCCTATTCAGGGTGCGACTGAATGGCAAGCACATGGGGATAAGCTCTATTTATGCCCCTAACATGAACCAGAACACGTTCTGGCATACACTGTCCACCATACTCTCACACTGGTGTGATGTGTCATGGCTGCTAGGCGGGGATTTTAAGTTGGCTCTTGACACCACCATTGATAGGTCCTTCCCCCTCCACTGACACAAACCAATGCAGCGACTAACGTATGAGGTCTGAGTGAGTGGCTACGCCGCTGGGGACTGTCAGATGTCTGGAGGGCACCTAACCCGCAGTCGTGCCTCTACTCTTACTACTCTCAACCACTTGGATTACATGTCCGCATCAACCGCTTTGCTGCGACCCAGCAGGTGGAGTGTCGCAGTGAGGAGTGTGCCAGAGCAGATTACATGGGTAAAACACATTCAGACCACAACCCCCATATACTGCAGCTGCAGGACGATGAAGAGGGACCCACTACCCACCTCTGGAGACTACAATACTTAGCCCTAGAAGAACCCACATTGATGCAGGCAATAGTTTGCGGAATAGTTAAGGATACACACAGCACCGCACCTGGAATCACTTTGCACCCATTGGGACGCAGATTTGCAGCTCCACAGTACCGAACGTGAGTGGGAGGATATCCTCAGGAGTCCCACCGATATCCCTTGCAACACCAGGTTCCGGCTCCTACAGTACTATATAGTCCACAGAGCTTACTTGAACCCAGCCAAAATAAATAAATACTTCAATCATACCGACGCCAGCTGGTCCGGTGTGGTGAGTTGGAAGGGGATTTATTACATGCACTATAGTCCTGCACATCCATTCAATCATATTAGGGAGCGGTCACCAGATGTTTAGCAAAGTGCACAGAGCGCACACTTACCTGGACGTGGGAAGTGTGCATCTTGGGGTTATACAAGAGGCCTAGTAAGCATAAATTAACATCCTGCTACATTGACTTAGGGTTAAAGTAGCCAAGAGCCCCCCCAGCGAAATCCTGGTACCTATCTCTACTTTGCTGGGCACAGGCGGAGAGCATAGCGCTGTGCTGCGAGGACGCGATAGGCATTCGTAAACAGCCGATGGCGACGTAATGGTACGCAATTCTGGCAGAATTCTCCCGAGGACTTAGATAACATGTCTGAGTAAACGGCTAGCAAGTACCTGGTGTCCCGGATGACGAGCACAAGGCAAGCTAGTGCACAAGACATAGGCTCATCAATATGCGCTGCATGGCAGAACTGTCTGCCCCCCGCGGACATTCACCCAGGTCAAACAACACAATGCACAACAAATGCTTGTCATGTAGTGAGAATTTTGGCAGAGGCATACACCTAAAGAAAAGCATAGCTATAAACGACGCACTTGTACATAGATCAGCAACAAGGGAATCAGTTAAACGTAGTCTTGGACGGAGGTGCCACCTTCATTACTCAAGTTTATTTTATGTACAAGACCAGAGAAACTTGTTATTCAACTTTTTACATCAATGCATCAATGTTATGTTGTAAGCAATTTCAAGTTTTTCTTTTTAATGGAAGTATACCGTGATGTATGACCACTCAGGCTAAATATTGTTGTGGAAAAAAAACCTGAATTGTTATGTAACTATTGAACTGATGCATATCATAAAATGAAAAACCAATAAACAAATTTAAACAAAAAATATAGTAGCTCTGAAAGGAGCCTTTGTTTAAAGAAAAAATGTTTTCACTTCATTGGTAATTTTTCAACTTTTCTTTTGTATTTTTAGATTTGTAAGGGAACAAGATGTTTCTTCAAAAAATGGGAAAATACAAGAACTTTGTTTTTCTGAAAAGCTGATTACAAGAACCTGAAGGGAAATAATATTAAAGAAAACTAATGCATGGGGGGTCGGCATTTATGTTCCTGGGCAAGTTTCTCCTGTGCAGCTCTACTAACTTTGGAAATAAAAATAACTTGCTTTCAAAGGCAGCAAAAGAGAGCCTTGTTTAAATAAGCTGGATTGGTATCAACCTAACAAGACAGTACTGCATCCCCAGATGCAAAAGATGTAGTAGCTGGGGTGCTGTCCATTTCAGCAGAGTGAGCCATCTCAACAATGGCAAGTTTGTGTGAACGCATAGATTTTAAGTGTCGCCACATGACAATGATGTCCATACTGTACTACTCCTTTGTCCCTCTGCTAAATTATTTTTGCAAAGCTTGCAAGTAACACTTTTGGCAGATAGCTTTTTTCCTCCTAGAGTCATGTAAGAAAAAACTACCAAAGAAGGGATTAATTTGCAGGTTGAGCAGTTTGTGGTTGTGAAACTGCTGATGCCTGCTCATTAAAGGTTCAAGAAGACAATTTTGGGTTTTTTCTGAAGATTTCCAAGGTGCAAAGAAGATGATTTGGGGTAGGACTGCCAACACCAAAAGCCAAAACACAAATGATGCAAAACGGGTGGTTTCTTTCTTTTGCAAGTAATGACATTGCTGTTATCAAATGATAATCTTTTTGATGGGTGTGTCTTTACTCTTGCGGACCTCTCACAAGTAGTTCGCGAGTGCTCGCGGGATTGCAAAGAAATTATGGTAGGTTTATAATGTTGCCATGTAAACGTATTCATCGTCTTTTTCAGTTAACCTGTAGGAGCAGATATCCTTCACAATTACTATTCGATAGTATTATCAGATCAATTTCCATGAGTGGTCCACAAGAGCGTAACAGGAAGTTTGGCCACCTCAAACAGCATGCAGGGCATTGTGTGCCTGACTCTTCCCATAGGTATATATTATAATAAAATTAAAATAAATATAATCTAGACACTTAAATGACACTCTTATTCAACCTTTGTATTGAACACATACAACACATGAATGATGTGTATAGAAGGGCAATAAACGAAAGATATGGCTGAACAATCTCAAGAGCATCTCGTGAGAATGCACGTGAAACTCCCACAAGAGGAGAGACACATCCATAAAAAGAGATTTGATTAATTTACAGTGATGCTATGCATTACTAAAGGGAGTGACCACCCTACCTTATCAATTGGGATTTGGGATTTGATGTGCAAACATCTATTGAGCCCAGGAAGCATCTTCTCTACAATGAGTGAACAACAAAGAGAAGATAAGATGTTTTCATCAGACATTGAGGAAGAGTCACAAGTTCCACTAACCCAACCTGCTAAGCCACCAAAGGAACATATTGCGTGACAATTTTTTGAAATAGCACCTGGTGGAAAGAAAGTCCCAGCAAAGCACATGAAAGACAAACTGTAACATGAAGAATTTAGCAGAGGGGCTAAAAAACATTATAGTACAGGGACAAAAGTGATGTTGCGCCGCTGAAGGGCTATACATCCCCAACATTTAGTGAGTGCAGAGAATGCAGAGAAGTGCGCAGCTTGAATCTTCCTCAGGTGGCTCCAAATCTGTTGATCCTGGCAAACCAGCACATCTGGGGTTGAGGCAAGGCTGAAATAGAGAAGAACACTGATAGAACTGGCTATTTCTGGTAGGCTAAGGCTGACGCCAAAGCCAGGGAGAAACCACCATTCTAGTCAGAGCAAGGGAGTCACACGCCAAGATAAGCCCTGCTCACCCCCTGGTAGCTTGGCACGAGCAGTAAGGCTAAACTCGGAGGCAATGTGTAAAGCATTTGCGCCAGCGCACAACAACAACAACATACTAGGCACACCACAAAAGGAACTCCACACAAGGTTATTATAAAATAACTTTTGTATTGTAAAAACACATCAGATAGGATCACACAAAATACATAGTGCCAAATGGCACGGGCAATATTCACAAGGGATTATGTACAGGACAGGGCCACATGGGCCACTGTCAGAATCAGAAATAACACTTTTAGAATATAGAATAATAAAGAATAAAAATCATAGTAGCACAAATTAGCAACTATGGCACGCAACCAGTAACCACTGGTAACAGGAACCAGGACCTCACTAGGACCACCTGTACTAAAGGAACAACCACCTAAGAATAAAATACATTTAGGGGTATAAACAAGAACACATTACCCATGATGCATGAAACACATTCAGAGGAGTAGTAAAAGAAAAACACATGAGGCCTAAAAACATTCAGAGGTGTAAGACAAGGGAAACACATGATGCATAAACCTACACATTCAGCGGTGTTCAGAACAAAGCACATGATGCAATAAAATACATTCAGAGGTGCAGCGCAGGAAGACACATGATGCCTAAAACATTCAGAGGTGCAGCGCAGGGAAAAGGAAGACACATGATGTCTAAAAACATTCAGAGGTGCCAGAACAATACAATAGCGCAAAAATCACATGATACCTAAAAACATTCAGAGGTGCAGGAATAACACATGATGCAAGAAAACACATTCAGAGGTGCAATAACCATACAATTGCGCAAAACTCACATTAGGCAAATACCATCACATAGATAAAAACATTGCGCCTAAATAAAATCACATACCAGCCCCCATCCAATAAAGGGACCAAAGAGCCCTGTGTCCAGAATGTCAGGGCGCGCTGCCATACAGCGCCAGTCAGGGGTGCGCCACTGGTGCAAAACCTAAACGTAGCAGGTGCCCACTACTTGCTGGGCACCTGGGAACCACACCAGACCTAAACGGTGCAGCTGCCCACAAATTGCTGGGCAGCTGAGAATCCAAACTGCGACAGGGACCTCATTGACCCCTGGGCGCTAACTGCGTCCACTGCTGGAGCCACACAGGCTCTGTCACACTGCGCAGACCGTTGGAGCCACACAGGCTCTGGACATCGCACATGTCCCAAACGTTGGAGCCACACAGGCTCTGAAACTAGATATGGCCGTTGGAGCACTCAGGCTCTGCAAACAATGGCCCCTCGAGCCTCGCTGGGCTCACAATACAACTGCCCTCAAGAGCCTCACTGGGCTCTAAATAACGATGTGCCCCCTAGAGCCTCCGTGGCTCTAAACACAATCTGGGCCCTGAGCCTCTCGTGGGCACTCAAGAAATGCCCCCAGAGCCTTCGCAGCTCTCAAGATCCAAACGGGGCCCCTTCGTTGGAGCGGCCCCCTATCAGGCGGGGGCCGCTCAAGAACTACTGCGGCTGCGCTGGACACTCACCGGGACTCTCGCTGAGGCTCCACTGGGTGCTCTCTCCTCCCCCTGCCCTTCTCCCCTGCAGCGCTACTCATCAGTTGCTTCTTCGGGGCGGGGGGTTGCACCACGCTTTACCCGGTCCCCCAACTCGGGACCGGGACTTCGGAAGGCTCCAGGCTCACTCTTCGGCCGGGGGCTTGAGGAGGCGGCAGCCAGCATCTCCGGGCACATCTCCGGTCTCCCTCCTTCGCATGGGAGACCGGCAACGAACAACAAAGGAATCGGAAATCACGCACCCGCCTGCAGTCAGGTGGGCGGGGGCCTGGCTTCCTGTTTCGCCGCAACGGCGGCACCGGCAACCTTTTCGGGGGCAATAATGAGGGGTGGCACCCTCGAATTCCACAATAAAAGTAGAAACGGGGTGAGCACCCGTTAAGCAATCAAATAAATGGGGTGGCACCCATCCATAAAAAATAATTAAATAGGCGGGGCATAACGCAGGGTAGGCTCCTGCGATTCCCCACGCAAAATGCGAGGTGGAGAAATTCCCGCAATAAAGCAAAATGCGCTATCAAGAGATAAAGCGCTTCCAGGCACTTCAGGGTTGAATACAGCACTCCAAAACGCTGCAAGGTCCAGTGACAAGGTCCTTCCTGAAGTAAAGCACTTCCCAGAGGCTAAGGGGCGCAGAAAGTCCAGCAACAAAGTCCTTTAGGAGTCCAGGGGCTGGGCAGGGCCCTGGGATTCCCCTGGGCCCAAGCAACAGCACGCCCCTGGCAAATTCAAGTCAGAAAACAAGAACAAATTGGAAGGGGACACAGCCCCTTCTTATACAGAGAAAAGTCTTTGAAGTCTTTGTGCAGGCAGTGTGAGAACCAGCTAGAACTGGTTATAGGGAACTCTCTTCAGTGTCAGGGACAGAGGTGACAGTCGCCCAGCGGGAGGTGGAGCCAGCATTGTGGTCAGGCAGGCACAGCCCTAGTCACTCCCTGGTGCCATCTCCTCCCACTTCCCTGGCAGCAGATGCAGCCTTTCATCCACGGGCTGACTCAGACAACCTCCTGGGGCTCCCCAGCCCCTGTCACCCTCAAACCAGACAGTCAATCCACAAGCAGGCCCAGGCACTCCTGGACCAGGCTCACCAGCCAATCACACGCCAGACACAAATTACACAAATATGCCAACCTCTAAAAGTGGCACTTCTAGACTAGACACAATCATGCCGCATATACCATTCCGCAGCATTCAATCTCACGAGTTCGCACATATCAAACTCGCACCTGCACTCCCCACACATCAGGAACTACCATGGGCATACATATTCCCCCTTCATTCCTATGGGAGGGCAGGTCACTCACCACACATACACAGAGAGCTCAAGCACTTTACTCTGTACCACAGTGAAAAAGTGCGCAGAGGCCTAAAATCACCACCACCAGGTTCCAGAAACAGGCTAGGAAAAAGCAAAAAGTCTCGGGGTGAACCTGCCAAAAGGGCCGGGTCCAACACAACCCCCTTCCAGCCAAAACGCAGGGTAGACCAATCACTCCACTGATGGGCTTCCCTGCTTTGGGCGACAAAACACGGACACGGACCCGCACAGCAGGGACACCTTCCGGTTCTACGCCACTCTGAACCCACCTGGTTACCTCCAAACCAGAACTCTCTGACCCAACTAGGATACCCCACTGGTACTCTCTAGCGGTCCACAGCCAGGACCAGGCCATAGGCCTAAAATCACCACCACCAGGTTCCAGAAACAGGCTAAGAAAAAGCAAAAAGTCTCGGGGTGAACCTGCCAAAAGGGCCGGGTCCAACAAACACCCTGCCAAAATGAATATCCAATGGTCCTCCAAGGGATCCAATTCTGTTAAAGAAGGAGCAACATTACCAGGTATCAGAGCCAGAGATTCAAATCATGTTTTTTATGAAAAATATATATTTTTATTGATTTTTCGACACATATTTATAAAAAGACAATCGTGGATTGGATATTCAGGGATTTATAAAAACAATCAATGTCATATTTCATATCAAGTCAGAAGGGAAACATCATCATACAGTTCAGTGTTCCAGACACGGGGCACTTTAGGGGGGCTCGACAAACACTCACACCTTCAAGGGTTCATTCAGACTCATACACATTCAAACCGTTCAACCAGGTGAATTTCACAAGGCCTGCAACAGATAGATGGACTTGTGGTTGCATGGACCAGGCTGCAACAGTGGGAGGGCAAATTAGATGGTATAATGTTGCCGTCCTTGGTGGTAGCGCCGACGCGCATTTCGGTGTAAGGCACCTTCGTCAGGGCAGACGGATGTAGCCGGGGAGGGGAACACACAAGCTGAAATTTAAACATACTTTCTTGTATTACGTTGTTTAAAAGGTTTCATACATTTTTATCTACATAATTATCAACATGATTGTTCTGCATACAGTTTATTACTTTAGATAATACATTTGAAGACATAAAATATTATGGCTCTAATATCAGTAATAGCTCCTAAGATATAGCCCCCCATGATCGGGGACTAGGGGCCAAACAAGGGATAAAGGCCTAGGTGAAGACAGAAAATATAACTCTCCAAGTTCATTCAGTCATGCATTCTTCAACATCTATTTGTACATTCATTTCGATTCTAAAAATAGCACCTCAGGTAGTTTCTCCAGTTAAGTTGGTCTCAGGGGTGGCAGCATCAAGGATACTGTTACCCGAACAACCAAGTTAAGGGGTAACCAGGCAGTCAGGAAGGGGTCATATCTATACTACTATAATAAAGCAGAAACTTTCAGACTTTGAGGCGGGTAAACTCGGGAACCACTGCGCCAATCAGCACACCCGATACACCGTTGAAATTGGCAGGGTGTGTAGATGGTTATAGGCTACATAAATTAAAAAATAAACGTTATTTAAAATTGTAGATTTAAAAAAAAGTAGTCCCTCAAAAGTAGCGCTGGCCACGTTAGGAGCACGGGGAGGAGCAGCGTCCGAGGAGCGGCGGACATGGCGCAGGGGAGGAGTGGTGGTGCGAGCGGACAGGCGGGAGCAGTGCCGGCGGAGGTAAGGACACACATGTGGGGGCAGACGCGGGACGGGACAGGCCGGGCCGGGCCGGGCCGGGGACGGGACAGGCCGGGCGGAGGACAGGACGGGCCTGGCCGGGCGGGGGACGGGACAGGAAAGTAAATTACAGGAGGAAAAAGTGACGTCTGCAGGTTACAAAAGCAGGGTGTGAGGGGGCCCTGAAGCCTAATTGCTCCCGGACAACGTCAGGACGGGCCGCTAGTTTAGATGTAAAAGAGGGATTTCAGAAATTTCATATCTTTCTGTTTATCATTTTTCAGATCCCTCAGACATATCTATCATGGAAGGGTGGGGACACAAAGGCAGGCCACAAAAAGCCTGGCCTATTTAAATAAGGCCATATTCTGCTGTATTTGCGAAACAATCATTGTTTCTTCACAAGAAAATGCAGCAACCTGTGACAAGTTGACATAATCTGCCCATGTGACCTAATTTACGTTGGTCAGACACAACAACGCATCAAAATGCGCTTCTTACAACACTGTAGCCGGGTCAGGTGCAAAGTGGCTGGTGCACCAATAGTTGAACACTGCATGAAAGAGAATCACCTTCCAGAGACCCTAAGGTGGATCGTACTAGAACAAGTCAAACTTGGTCCCAGGGGAGGCAACATCGCCCCTATTCTTAACGTCAGAGAACTGAAATGGATACAATTCTTTGATTCAGTACACAATGGCCTGAACGAGTCTGAAAGCAGTTTTGCACAACTAGCTGTCCTTTGATACATCTCCCAGACTTTCCTTTGATGCCTTTAACTTTCTCCTTGGTCAAAACGTGTGTGATAATGAAGTTTGTATTTTACCACCTTGAATGGTAGGTACATGTACTAATTTGATGGTATTTATTTGATAGCTAAATACTAATAACCGCCATTCCGGGCATTTTTGGTCATACCGACATGTCTGTTAGGTACACCAGAACTGCCTATGAACCAATCACGGGACGACTAGGTCCTTTATCCTCTCCGGTCATATACGGCCCTTTGTGAATCCGAACCATCTCAATCACCTAAAAACCATTCATGCGGTTGCTGACGCCGAGGTACCTTTCTAGCGTCTGTGGTTTCCCGGCAACTATGAGGGTAGTCCCTTCTTAGTTTCAGCATCCGCCTACATAAGCGTAGCCATGCCCCTGACCTTCACTTCCTGGTTACGAGAGTCGCTTCCATTGACTGCCTCGAGACCTCGCTTATGCAGGAACAATTTGTTTGACAAGGTAAGCCCGTTTGTAATTTAGTGCAGGAATCTGGCAATACAGCATTATCCAGTACCCCTCACGATCAAATACTCATGATGGCGCGCTTTTCTTGTTTGTTTTCCCCAGATACGATCTGTAGACACTGATCCCGATCTCCACCGGGACCTGAGGTAAACTTTACACGCTTCCTCTAACTGAGTGTTATGTAATCACCCTGCTGCCTTTCGGCAATAATTGTCCTAACTATGGTCCTTCTCACATTCAGAAACTTTTCGAGGCGATATTGACCCAACTTGATGGCAACTTTATCGGTCCTCCCCTCACAAGGTAAATACGATAATGATCATTGCCCACTGCCCCCCTGTCCTGATGAAGACTCGCTTTGTAAGGGCGAACTACCCTACACCCTGCTAGGGTTGAAACGTAGACTGCCCCCATGTTCTTACTCCCATGGTTATTCAGGATTAATACAGCCTAAATGAGGAGATATTGCTTTTGTAAATAAACTGTGATGAATTAATTTCGTATATGGCTCCGAATTAGGGAGACCAGTTCAGAATGTATATGAAACTACTGATCAATGAAGTAAAAATTTGATTATTGTTTATGCATTTCACTCCTGTTCACTGAATTTCCGCACAACACTTCCCTCCCTTCCCTATGTGGGCACTAATACTTTTATGAAGTATAAATAATTTTCAAGAGAACTGTGTAGCCATAAAGTGGTTGATATAGGTACTTTGTGAATTAAAACATCGTAACCTCATTTGTTTGTTTTCTTCTATTTTCCTTATTCATTCGATTTTCTACACTGTATATAAATCACTCTCTCAAGTCCGGGACCCCTCTGTCCATACCAATAATCACCCAGGTCCCAGTGACCATTTTGGGTTCAACCCTGTTGTTTATAGCGTATTTGCAAAACAATCATTGTTTCTTCACAAGAAAATGCAGCAACCTGTGACAAGTTGACACAGGACCATAAATGCCCGTTTAGGCATTCGTTTTTTTGTTATACTTTATTCTCTCAGTTGACCATTCCTAATTTTTGTGGAACCTTCTTACCTCTGTTTTACACTTTAGAAAAGAAAAACACCTAATTGTTTTTACAAAGATAACAAAAAAGTCTCTTTTCGGAACCTGATATGCTAGTTAAAAGTAAAACAAAATGTTATGTTGTTTGTGTTTTGTGTGAATGCATGTTACTAATACCTACAAGTCTATATTACTAGTCTACGCCAGGTTGTTGTATACAAGGGGGTGGCCACAGAGTCTTCACCTATGCACAGTAGGGGGTTACAAGTACGTATAGTAATAAAATATTATTTTATGTTAAAAGAAACCAAGATATTCACTGAAACTAACCAACGGTTAAAGTGGTGTTATAGTTAGGTTTGGTGATAATATCTGATTATGTTTTTTTTAAAACCTTTGAAATTCACTGAAAAAAACAAAGGTTAATGTGACAATGTACTTGGGATTTTTTTTATATCTTACTTTACATTTTTTTTAAACCCTAGAAATTAAGTGAAAAAACAAAGGTGAAAGTGACGTTATAGTTAGCTGAATATGTTAGCGCCAACATAACATTTGAACTAAAAACAAACACAGGAATTCAACAGTTATAGTTAGAAGAGTTAAGTATAACCCATGGCCCCTGCCATGCACTGCTTATGACCTCACATATTACATCACTCATGACATGTTCTATGACATCAATTATGACATCACTGATGACATCTCAAATGTCACTTTTTCAAGGTTGTATCGATAAAAAGAAAACAATTCATAATGATTCTACACTTCTACAATTTCCATTTTCAACAGTATACATTGCATCTCAAGTGTTGACATAAAAACGTTCATGAAACTTTCTCAGCTTATAAAAGATGCAAGTTTAGCCTTTCAATTTATTCATCTGTAATGACTAAATTGGATAATACATCCTCAATTTTAACCATATGAGGAGGTGAAAATGGAAAGCTTCTGAGCCCAAGTACTGCTTTGAAGCAATTGTTTAAAAGCTTCCTGTTTCTGGATGTTGAGTGCTCACACACACAGAGATCTGAAAGTTTTCATGGGCTAAGAAACTTTAAAGGTTAGCAGTGGATTCGGGGACCCGAGAATGAAAAGGGTATTTATAGAGTGTTACTGGAGGCTGAAATTAACCTGCTGATACTAATAAAGCAATGTTTCAAACAACATACACATTTAAGCCACTTTTGCTTGAATGTCTGGGCTATTTTTGGTTCCAATCCAAATATGGAACTGTCACCAAACATTTTGCACAATCTGACATGAGTCAGATACATTTGGTGGAGAATGGTTAAATTGTTATAGTTTAACACTATTGTTTCTAGAAATATTCACAAAGTAAACTTTATTGCATACTCTTCATCATAGTCTAGCTTTATCTTTTAGTCCCCATGAACCACTTTTCTCTTAGGCTCGTAAATAGTTAATACGTAAGAAGTTTATGCCAACACTCTACTATCAAGGGTAGGTAGCATATTTCTTGTAGTACATTCAGGTTAGCCGGCTGTGCAAGTTATGATAGGCATTGTTTTACTGACATATACAATTGTTTAAACTTCCTGAGGGTATGAATGGATCCTACATTGCATAGATCTCCCATGACTGTAAATGAGCATTGCATCTGCAAACTGATGCCTATGTTGTTCATTGCCTATACAAACTTTGCTTTCAATGGCAGCTCTGGGGCATACAATGTTGCTGCTTTACCTCTTTCATACATGAGATAAAGGGCCCGCAGCTGTGCATTATAAGGATATTGCAAGTCACTGAGGAGATAAGTGGCCATACAGATGAAAAAGGCCAAAGACCGAGTTCCTTTATAAAGTCATGGAATTCTAATCTGACTTGCAACATGATTGTATGTAATTGATATGGCCACGTCATCTTCCTTACCTCAAAATGCTTAAATCCTTCTTGTGTTGTTCTTTCGTGTGAAAGAGCTAGGATTGTTTAAACATGAAGAATAATATTTTGAATCTGTAGAGCAAAATTAAACATACAGAAAAGCAGTAAGATAGCTATTTGTTGCAAAAGCTAATTGAATGAGTTTAATGTGTAGAAACATGCAGAGAAATTTGATCTTTCCTATAATTACCTAAAGTGTGAAAAAATAAACATGTTGTCAAACATATCTACTTTCTGCTTATCCCTGTTCATCTGTAAAAACAAAGCAGAAGGACAAGCCATGTTTAGTTTTGGTTTTTAAAATTGCAACTTGAATTATGCGCCATATCCTGTCTTTCCCCTCATTTGCTGGGTCTAGCAGTAGTCATTGTGACATCAGAATTCAACTGTAATAAGTTATTACAGGTGAGCAGCTGTGTCATTTTTTTATTACTGGAAATGAAGGATGTCACAAGTCACCTGCAATATGGATATTAGAGATGAACTTTTATATAAGGATTGCAGGCTCCCATGTATTATGTATGGGATAGAGTACTCCAGTCATACATTATAAGTATGTTGAGCTGTGACCATAAAGAGAAATGGGATCGAAGGTTGAGTTTCTTTATAAGGTCATTGAACTCTGAGGTGACTTGCAATATCCTTCAAATGTAAGACAGAGGTTAATGTATTCTTTGTAGTTCATAGTCAAATCATTCCTTTTCCCACAAACGTCTTAAATCCTTGCTGTTTTGGGCTTTCATATGAAAGAGATAGTATGATGGCAGACATGAGGGGAAAAAAACGGAATGTAGTGTAAAATTAAACACATCAAAACGCAGCTAGTAATGTTTTGCAAAATAATATTGGAATCAGTTAAAGTAAGCTTGATTTAAAAAGTGCATAGGCTCAGAATGTGTACAAATATTCAGAGAAATTACATTTTTTGTGTAAAGACCTCAGTGTGCAATAAATAAACACCTTCCCATAAATACCTCTTTCCTGCTCATCATTGTTTGTTTCAGAAAAACAGATTATAAGAATAAAAAGCAGGCTCTCATTTTTGAACTGCAGCTGTAATAATGCTCCATGATCTCACTTTCAACTTGGCAGCCGGCGCTGGCAGCCTGCATTATGACCTCATAACTCAACTCTAATAACATATTACAGCTGACCAGGTAGGACATTTAATTTTTCTAGGCAACTAGAGAGATCACAAATTTCCTGTAAAAGGGAAATTGGAGATAGGCTTTTATACAGGGGTTGCAGTCATTCATGTATTATTTTCTGGATAAATTACCACCTGCTGTACATTATAAGGATATTGCAAGTCACACAGGTGTTCCATAACCATATAGAGGAATAAGGCCAAAGGCTGAGTACCTTTAAAAGGATATGGAACTCTGATGTGACTTGCATTATCCGTATCATGCATGGCAGGAGGTACTTTATCCTGTATAATACATGGCCATATCATCCCTTTTCCAACTAACTCCTTAAAACCTTGGTTCATGGTTCTTTCATATGAAAGACAGAGCAAGTTTGCAAATGTGAAGAATACAAATAGACCCGCTAGTGCAAAATTGATTACACCAAACACCTGCTGGATAATTATTGCAAAAAGAAATTACCTCTTCGTCCCTCGTCCTCAACCCAATCATAACAAATGAAGTAGTATCCAATCACAGAAAGGAAACAAAACCGGAAATGCTTGCTAACCCCAACCTCCCTCCTGCCAAGGGCTATAATACAATAGTTAACCCTCAGCACTTTCTGTTTTATTTCCCGTCTCCAACGGGGTACAGGGAACGCAGAGGTAACTGCCGGACTTTTGCCTCCAACGAGAATTGTCTCTGCTGGGCTTTGGGAGCTGTGGGAGCTTCAGGAGTCTGGACACGGTATTGTGGTCTCCTGTGACTCCTTGAGGAGATGACTGGAGTGTTCCCATTGTCGTGTTCTAATCTAGGACCCCGATCTATACTGTGACCTTATGCCCCTATACGGCTATAATCCATTTATACCCCTATAATGGCATAAACAATCAAGAGCGATATTTCAGAAACTCGCCTCTGGCCTACCACGATCAGAGCCACATTTCAGAATCTCTTCCTCTGCAGCTCATTAGAGCAAATGACACAGCAGAAGCCACTATCTAAGATTCCTAGATTACACTCCGAGTTCTTCAACAAGATAAAACTCAGCAACCTGGGAAAACCCCGCTTGCTATGTTTTGATTAGTAATAGAACTCTAATGAGAATGAGCACTGAGAGACGATCACTTCCTAGTGACATCTTTATTGACATCTTATGTCCAAAAACTTACGTCAAACAAGGCACCTTTCAGGTATAAATATTACCAACGTTGCCTTAAGCAAATGCTGCCTCAACGACATCGATGATAGCGATGGTGTGGTGAACATAGGAGCAGAACAGCTGTCCCCTGCCGAGCCCAGCAGATGCAAGCTGCCCACGGACACTGCCCCTCCTCCTCCTTGATGCGCTGAGAGAGACGCTGTCTTTTCTCCGGCCGAGAAAATCCAGCTCCGGCGTTTCCAGCCTACTCTTATGAGTAACTGGGATATCGAGTCCTGGAAGGAAATACAAGACCTCCAACATTCTATTCCAGAGGTATGGTGTTGACTAAACCCTTAGAGAGAATTCTTGAAGCAAACCTTGGCAAAACCAACTTAACTAAAACTGCTACTTACTTACTCCCTCCCAAGTATTAGGATTAGGTCAGGTACACTGGGGTAGGCGTAGTTAGAAGCACAAGTTGAGTATGTTAGCTAAATGTATATATGAATGTATATATTTTATTCATTTTAACCATTGTATGGCTAAGAAACCATATGAATGCTTTTACAGTATTATTTCACAATCCTCATTTTACTGTACGCACTTTTTATAATAACGAGTCTTGCAATTGTGGCAATACATTTCTCTTGTATGAGAAGAAAGACTGTTCAATAAATAATACCTTTTATTGAAAACGCCCGTCTCTCTATTCTCTTCATCTTAGTGAAAGTAATCTGCACAACTGACTGAGTAAAATAATTGTCTATTGTTTCACACGACTCTAGAGATTGACTCTTATCTGAGGAGCAAAGTTGTCATGTTTATGCGGTTGTTGGAAAACTGAATCCCTTCTTGTCTGTGCCAGGGAAGCTGATCACTTCCTATTCAGTCAAGAAAGTTTCCAGTGACCTCTGAGCTAGTTGGTAACAAACCCAATTAAGTTTAGCATAGTCAGTAGAGACCTGGAAGTCCGCACTTCTATGTCTATACTGCTGTTTATGTTATTCCAATGCGCAGGGCCTATAGGGAAAATAGGAACTACACTACATGGCGCCCAACGTTTGGTAAGGCGATAAAACTAACGCAAGACGTTAGAGTAACTCAGTCGTGCATTTTTCCCACAGACCCTTTCTACCGTAAATACTCCAATAGACGTCTGGAGTGGGTGAAAGGTTAAAATCCGCCCGAACTTAGTAGGAAGAGATTCCTATGTAAAGCTCTGGTTTATTCAACGTTGAAGGATACAGTGTTCCAAAATATTGTGCACCTAATCTTTGTCTCCTTGGAGACTTGCTCTGCAAAAAACCTGCATTTCATAAAATGTCAGACTTAGAGAACGGAACCACTGCACCAGCAGTAAATGCGACTCAGCAGGGTCCCGATGGAAATAATGAACCGGGTGCGATAATCATCCCGGTCAACATAAGAAAATCTATAACGTCAAAACTTATAGAAAGTGGACTGACCACACAAAGTGGCACAGTCGTCTTCGTGATAGAGGCACACGAATATCGGCAGACAGAGGTATTCTATTCATGGATAAAATTTTCAGCAGCAAACGCTGCAACACACGAGTTCCACTATTACAAAATAGGGGATCCACCGGAAGAGTACGCTCCTTTCGAGGAGATTGAAATCCCATTAAAACACCAAGAGCATTTGCTCTGGTTTAAAGGCGCCCTAAAACACAATGATCATATTACCAGGCTCGGTCCACTAGGTAGACCAGGAGCAACGTGGCCGGTTCTAGCCAGCTACACACCACATCCAGACATTGCAAAAATGTCAAAAGAAGAGCTGTTAGTACAGCTAAAAACATTAATTAAAATACATAGACAATTAGTCCAATATGTAATGCGGACTGCAACAGTCCAAACAGCTGTTAATGTACCACAGCTGACCCCTCATCAGGGGAACACCAATAAAATTACACCACAGAACATACAATCATGTCTTGGTAAAACACCCATAAAACGGGAACAAATTCCTTTCTGGTTAGCGCAGAAAATTACTCAAATAGAGGCAGTATTTCCGAATACTACCCCTATTGAGAAACATAGAATCTTGACCATCTGCCTTCCAATGGGGGTCGCACCACACGTGGAGGACTGTGACCATTGGGGTACAGTCTTTGCTTCCATTTACACAAAAACGCATGGTGTTCCGTCCATGGCGGTAATACCAGAAGTGCTAAAACAGATTCAGAATGAATACAGTCCAGAACCTGCTTTAACTCTTGGTATGAAATTACTGAAAAACTTCAAGCAGGTCTCGGCTATATTACTAGCCAATATAAAAGGAGAAGCAGCATCTGTGGCGATCCGCCAGAAGTTGAAGGAAACAGATATAACAGATCAACCAATTGAGCTTGCCAGAATTATAGAAAAATGTTATGAAGAATTAGGTAGAGACAGCTTGGGTGGAAAACCAGTGAAGCCCCAACTGCTCGAAAATCCTGAAAAATTATTTATTAAAAATAATTCAAACACTCCTAAAAAGAGCTGGGATGGAAATAAACAATCCACTCCCAAGGAAAAAGTTTTCCAGTCCAGAGGAAGGTCTCCTCGACGGAGGGAAAGGACTCCGACTCGAGAACACTAGTCTCCCCAGAGGGAGCCCTCTGAGAAAAGATATAACCTTAGAAATAGGGATAATTTGAAGAAGCCTGATAGATATCAGAGTATTGATACACGTCCCTCTCGATCTTTTTCGCAGAAATCGGAAAGAAGAGGACGGTCAGACCCAGGAGAGCACACCAAGTCCAAAGACAAGGAACCTGCTCAAAGTAAAAAATCTCAATTTCCAAGAAAGAAGGTAGCCAGTATTAGAGTAATCGAACATGTCGAGAATACTGAGGACACAGTTGAAAAACGGGGAGTGGGCACAGACAATGCTAGACAGTGCAGCAGAAATCAGCATAGCTCGCAAGATCCTGATGAGTCATCTGGAGACAGTGGACACGAATGAATACATTCAAGTAGAAACTGCCGACACCAGAGTTAGCGAGCCCCATAAGATATACGAAATAACACTGCGTATAGAGGGTGATAAGACTAGGAAAATAAGGGGTCTGTTTTGGGATAAACTCTCAAAAGGCTATGACATTCTGTTAGCTGAAAAGGATTGGCCCCCGGAGTTTGTCAGGGAGTGCCCTCGTGGCGAAGAAATGATTATGCCTGCCTTCTCGAATCACATTCCGATTCATACTAAATATATATATGCGAGGAAATGGGCAGTAGCCCAGGCACCAGCATTATATAAAAATCATGTAGGATGGGATGAGGACTCTCCTCCTCACAAAATCCAGTTAAAAAGTCAACCGACTGCACAAAGGCAGTATCCCATTAAGCAAGAAGCTAACAAGTCAGGGAGATTTTAGATCAACTTGAATACCAGGGGGTGATTGAAACATGTACCTCTCAAATGAACAATCCTTTGTTTCCTGTCTCCAAACCGGACGATTCATATCGTCTAGTCTTGGACTACAGACACCTTAACTCATGTCGCAAAACATTTGCAGTACAGAATTCGCATAGTGCTGCACTAATGAATAACATAGTTAGGAAAAAATATAAAACGACATTAGACATATCAAATGGTTTCTTTTGTCAAAACATTGCACCAGAAAGCAGATACTTGACCGCTTTCTCAGTAATGTGCTCTCAGAAAAATTTCTGTAGGCTCCCACAGGGATTCAAGAACAGCCCAGGACTATTCTCAGCCAGAGTAACAGAGCTACTACAAATGTATGATGATGAGGCATTATCTTACGTAGATGATATCTATCTCACAGACGACGACTTGGAGACTCACTAGAAAAGAGTGAACACCATTATACTTGGGTTCACAGCAGAGGGTTACAAATTCAACTTTAAAAAGTCCCGAATTGCCCATCTGACAGTATTATTTTTAGGATACAAATTATCAAGTGAAGGAAAAAGCCTAGCGGACAACTTCTTAGAGAAGTGTGCTGTGCTCCGAGCACCAAAAACGCGGAAGAACTTACAATCGATTTTAGGTTTTCTGAATTTCGGAAGAACTTACATTCTAAATTATGCGGAGAGCGTTAAACCTCTCTATGAACTAATTAAACCTGATTTTAAACCAATCACTTGGACTCAAAAACACACAGAAATTTTGAGATCACTACAAACAGACATGTTAGCAAAAACAAAAATAGATACATGTGACAACACACGCAATCTTGTTATCCGAGTCATCCCAGGAAGATGCGGATTCACGTAGCTGACCTCTAATGAGGGAGAAACTGTACCAATAGCTTACAAATCTCACTTGTACACACAAGCAGAAAAAACATTCAGTTTCACAGAAAATACTGTGAAAGCGGTAGAAACAGCTATAGCTAAAGAACGAGAAGAAGCAAAAGGCAGAAGGATCACTGTTGTCACCGCGGAATCCGCCTTCGAGGCACCATTCAGCCCAGTAAACCTGCCTACAGTGTCACTGGATCCGAAATGGATACAGTATGTAAATTCTCTTGCTGCGGAAGACGTGAAATTCTATCCCGGCCCGCTCTTGAAAAAACTGAATGATTTGACTTATGAAGAAGAATATCCTCTGCCAATCGAACTTCTGCCTCTCCCACAGTACGCCTGTATAATCTATACAGACAGATTCGTACAGCATTTCAACGTAGAGAACAAAACCTACGATGCAGCCTGCACGATTATTAAAGGTCGCTGGCTGTGCGGTAAATTCAGACCGAAAGTAACAAAAACTAAATCAGTTAGAAACTGTTCGGCTCAGAGAGCTGAAATCAGATGTTTAAAGATGGCGCTTGAAAATGCAGAATGTGAATTCCCGACACTAATAGTGTGCGATTCGCATTTCTGCGTCAACTCTTACAATAATAAGTTGCAGAGCTGGATTGAAAATGATTACAAAGATGACACAGGTGCCACAATAAAGCATAAAATGCTTTGGAAACAGGTAGTTCTTTTACAGAAAGAACTACGAAAGACTCACGTGATACACACTCTGAGTCATCAACGTGATGGCGTTCACGTTGCAGGCAATTCATTGGCTAATACAGCCACAGCGGGAGCAACTAAACCGGCTTCCGTAGCCACAAAAAAGCGTGCAGAAAAATACATAGACAGGGAAACCATGCTAGCAGTAAAAACGTATTTAAAAGGCGACTGTGCAGCACTACCCGTGAACTATCCACTCAATTATGCATACGTAATCGATGCAAACTCCGTTCCTTTTGCTCAAATCCCTGGAGTGGGGGATAGGGTGATTCCAAACACGAAAAGGAGAGTTTTCCTCACACAGGAAGCACATATGGGGTTGGGTCTGAGACACCAAACAATCAGGGACTCTCTGAGAGAATTACAATCAGAGTACTGGTGGCCGGGAAGGAGTGTAGATATTCATGATTTTGCAAAAAATTGTGTAGGCTGCAACAGAGATCGCAGTGGAGAACCGGCCAGTGTAGTGTCAGGAACCATATTAGAAAGCATAAGGCGATCTATCCGCGCAATCAAAGAAGAGAAACGCGTCCCATTGTACATCATTAAGACAAAACTCACTTAAAGATGTGGCCCCAGCGCTCGGCTGACGCCAGAACGGTTATATAAAATCTGCGAGTCTGTATCGGCACATACGCAATTGCCATGTTCCATTCTGACCAGGGTCCTGCTTTTAGCTCTCGAGCTTATAAGGAGGCCATGGCCAGCATGGGTGTTGGCTTGCGATACTCTTGTCCATCACACCCCGAAAGGAACAGTGTAGTGGAAAGAAAAAAACGGGACATAAAGCAATCTATAACTGCGAAGGTATTAGGTTCGGGTGATGGGTGGGTCAAACATTTAATAAGTGTCAAGTTAAGTCTTAACAATTTGCCAAGAAATTCTCTAAAAGGTTTCAGCCCATATGAACTATTGTTCGGAACTAGAATGCACGTTCAGGACTTAGATAGCCAGGTATCAGTGGTAGAAGATAAGAATAAAGACTTTGACAACAAAGATCGTTTGGCTGTTTTACAGGACTTGAATGAAACAAGAAAATCCTTAAGCAACATAAAGTTAAAGCAACAGCCAGCTACCACTGAAGAGGCACCACCAGCCCCAGCAAGGCCTGTCTGGATTCCAAAGATTGGGGATCTAGTCAGAGAAAAAATAGCGGTGAAGAAGGAATTTGGGCCTTCTTACAGAAAAGCAGTACCTGTCTTGGCCATAAACGGAACAAGATCTGTAGTACTACCGCCACTTGCTGGTGAAAAGGAGAACAGAGTTGTATCAATCAACCTGGTAAAACCACAAGCATGTGGCCTATAATCAACAGTAGGCCCAGTGGACTCCCGAGAAACAACAGAATACCCAAACTTGCAACAATCCAAGAGGTTCCAACTGAAAGACTAATCACATTCGATAAGCCTGCAGTGCACAAAGAGGGACTATGCAATAATGCCATGGAACTTGTGCCACTTGGAACACAGATTGAAACAGTTCGTCAAGAAACACCAGTCTACAATGATGTGGCATCAGAATGTGCTACCGAAAGACAAATGGAAAGAACAATCCCAACAATTGACAGAACTGCCTCTGGCTACTTCATCAATTTCAATAACTTTTCTGAAGATCAAACCGACCCCGAAGTGATGCCAGAAACAAAGACTTTTAAAGCAAATGCAACAGAACTCTTTCAACAAATCAAAGAAGTATATCTGGATGCACCATTGATTGAGCATTGGAATATTTCAGGGGTATTTATACTCCTACTATGCCTAATTTTAGTTTTAATTTTAGGAAAGTTTATTACAGTTCAATGGACACAGCAAGTTAAAACATCAACTTAGTCCTAAAACCACACAGATCATCCCATGTGAAGAAAAGAGAACTGTCAACAGTAAATGTCACAGCCATTCCAATACCCGGGGGGGGGGGTAGTATGGGCCAAAACTGACTATGAAATCTATGGTCCGGTCGAAAACTTGAAATATCCTCATCAGTTCAAGGTTTCCTTAAGTGACATTGTAAAACCAAGTACATTCTCTGATGATTGGGATTTTGAAAGTATTAATAATATGATGTCTGATTTAGTGTTGTCAGCAAGATTTACAGAACATGATTACTTACAAGGTTCGTCTAGTTATGAACAGATGTACTGCTTCTCGCATTATGGTGACCATTACTTGCATAAATCTGCACAACCTAGAAATGTTTTTAAATATAACCAATGGGAACATTGTGCTACTCCACCTAAAAGCAGTTCGAAAACATTCTATGAGAAATTTCAGTACTTCTCAGGGTTTAACACCAGCGATGCAGAAACGTTTTATTATAAACTGTTAGATAAAACAGGGTTGAAAACAATGCTGACAAATACTAAATTGATATATTCAGAAGCATTTTATGAAAAAATGATGACATTTGGTTTTGATTATTGGAAAAATAACATTGAAACAAAAACCATCTGGGGTACAAAAGATTGGCAGGTACAAGGCCTAGAAGCATTATTTCGAGCCTGCATGATCCCAGAACAAATAATGTTTTTAAACGACACAATTCCACAAACAACATATCTTGGCCTAGCTAAGATTAAAGACCTTAACAAATCGTCTATTCCAAAGCCAATACCTGATAATGCAACTACAGATATTGAATAGACGTATCTAAAGTTTTACATCTAAACAGAACACATCCTGATTGGAAAAAGTGGTTAATCTGGCCTACTGACACAAACAACTGTCAAGATAGATTCCTGAATAAAACACAGGGGTTAACAATGACCAGACAAGACCCTAGATCCTCCCAGAGACAACATCCAGGGATAGTAACAACATACAGTGTAGGGAAGCTGTGCCTTGAATGGCTAGAATCATCCACACTGGCAGAAATTAAGCAACACTTATCTTTACTTAAAGATGGTGCTGATTTGCGCGATTTCATTCTGGGACCTCGCAAACAGCGTCAAAAATGTTTCATAGCGACCAGTATATATGCGGCTTACAACGAGGCTTGGAAAGTCACACAAATTGAAACAGCTGAAAAAATACGAGAAATTGATCGTATTCATTTGGAAAAATCACTTTCTGTTATGGACAATGGGTTAATGACTCTGTCCTCCAGAAAATATTCACTGGGCAGTTTTGTATCATCTGCCATAGATATAATAGACAAAGACTTGCTAATGTTACAGCATGGCCAGTCGCAATTGCGTTCTATTGTTCAGTTAAGCTGGACGCTGCTAAATCTTCGTTCAGGCTACGTGCCATGGCGTTTAATCAACACAAAGTCATTGTTTTCCATCTTTAACCTTACTGATAAACAAATCAGCTTGGCACAGAAAGGAGCAGACTATACAATCCTGAGCATCGAAAAACTTGAGAGATTACCTTTGACAATGTCAGAAAGTCCTGTGATTGAATGGATAATACACGGGATTATCACAATTCCGATAACAACTTTCCGATTTAAAAATTTCCTTGAATACATACCTACTGGCCAGTATGAACGTTTGGGTAAAGGGTACATTAAGTCAGCATGGAAATTACCATATACACACACACATGCTATAGTGACAGCAACAAAAATGTATTTCTTAGTGGTGAAAATTGCAAACATTCACTAAGCGGTATACTTTTGTGCCAGGGTATTAATTTACACGGAGCCTGTGAAGGAAATTCGAACAATCTTTCATGCCACCAACATGTCACACCTGCAACGCAGATAGAGCCTTTCTTTAGACAACTCGCAAATGGGAGTTACATTCTAATAACGGATCACAGCTGTTGTGGCCTTTTGCCAGGGAAAGCCTATCTCGTAAGCGTAACTTCCATGGTCAAATGCTGTATGCAAGCATTGTTTCCAAACGGCCCTGGAGACACAGAGACTCCCGTATGGCCTCATTTGAATGTCTCTACTATACGAATTGATACTTTAAGCAGAATGAAGTCTGTGCTTTTGCAGACAACAGTGCCCATCACGTCATCAAAAGAGACGTATGATCTCCTAGTTGCAAGGACAACATCAGAGATTCATGACCTTTTATCAACAAATTGCCCCGTGCATTTCACAGAAATGCTTAGCCAAATTCTTAACATGTCGAGTGCCATAGGCATCCCAGGCATATTTAAGACCATTTGTTCGGGACTGTTAACACCATTCAAAGCAATTCTAGGAATCATTCCTAATTTTGTCCATTCAGTCTTTGGCGGCATACCCCTGATTTTGGGACTTGTAGCAGGTATTTTATTTTTGACCCTCTTGCTCCGATATGGCAAGCCAAAACTCAGACACGACTCCGGCAGGGATGGAAGAAACGATCCTAGCAATACGCTACCGGGACCGAATAACTAGAGTCCTAGGATTGGCCAGGCTGAGAGATCGGAACATGACCTGGTTTCTTTCATTCAGACCTATATGGCAGACCTGCATCTTACCTGTGCTTCGATGTATGCTATGCGGAGATGAATGCGTGTTGGACACCTGTCTTGCACTTCCATCAGCAGTACCAATGGATATCAATACTTTGCTAAGTCCAGTAACGGCTCACGCATTGTGTTGTCCCCAGTGGCTACCAATCCTGATGACGGCATTCATTGAGACTCCTGTGCTACGACTAGGTGGTAACAGTGGAGCGAGAAATAAAAGCGACATCACCCAGGTACGACCTTCTGTGAGCATTGCTGATCCAGACTTTGATGATAGCAATCATTCTCACACGTGCCAAGTTACAGCACTATCGAACTTGGTCGAACTGTCACCTGATTTTGTATACAAATTTTTTGAGAGCCTGTCTGATATGATGTTCTCCCCCGAACAGAAACAATAATTTTTGAAAAGCATTCCGACACACAGCGTTCCCATGAACTCTGAATTCAGCCTTCAGTTTTGATCAACAAAACTAATGAAAAACGTTGGAACTCTATTCCCCCGTTCAACAAGAAAACATTTTTTTTTAATTGAACACTTTTTCGAAATATTTACCTTTTTTTCTGGCACAAAAATTCTTTGCTTAAAGTAGAACTATTCATAAAGAACAGAACTTCTATTTTTAGGTAGATCTAGAGACATAATAACTTTACACCAGCCTCTAGCTCATGTTACAGCAAATGCATTTCTATGTGATGAAATTATCTCGCCCTTCTTTTCTGTATTAAGAGATATTTCATGTGTAACTTTTTTTTCACAAAATTGTTCATTGATTACATATGCTATAATTTTGAATGATTTCTATGCTTAAAGACGTACAGTACCAATATTTCCATGTATTTCAAATACGCCATTTCAAATGCAGATATGTATTTTGGGGTGGGTAATGTTACACATGCATCTTATTGCTATAGTTTTTAGTAATTTGATGGACATAAATTCGTGGAGTGGGTGTCATGTTCTAATCTAGGACCCCGATCTATACTGTGACCTTATGCCCCTATACGGTTATAATCCATTTATACCCCTATAATGGCATAAACGATCAAGAGCGATATTTCAGAAACTCGCCTCTGGCCTAACACGATCAGAGCCACAGTTCAGAATCTCTTCCTCTGCAGCTCATTAGAGCAAAAGACACAGCAGAAGCCACTATCTAAGATTCCTAGATTACACTCCGAATTCTTCAACAAGATAAAACTCAGCAACCTGGGAAAACCCCGCTTGCTATGTTTTGATTAGTAATAGAACTCTAATGAGCACTGAGAGACGATCACTTCCTAGTGACATCTTTATTGACGTCTTATGTCCAAAAACTTACGTCAAACAAGGCACCTTTCAGGTATAAATATTATCAACGTTGCCTTCAGCAAACGCTGCCTCAACGACATCGATGATAGCGATGGTGTGGTGAACATAGGAGCAGAACAGTTGTCCCCTGCCGAGCCCAGCAGATGCAAGCTGCCCACGGACGCTGCCCCTCCTCCTCCTTGACGCGCTGAGAGAAACGCTGTCTTTTCTCCCGCCGAGAAAATCCAGCTCCGGCGTTTCCAGCCTACTCTTGCGAGTAACTGGGATATTGAGTCCTGGAAGGAGATACAAGACCTTCAACATTCTATTCCAGAGGTATGGTGTTGACTACACCCTTAGAGAGAATTCTTGAAGCAAACCTTGGCAAAACCAACTTAACTAAAACTGCTACTTACTTACTCCCTCCCAAGTATTAGGCTTAGGTCAGGTACACTGGGGTAGGCGTAGTTTGAAGCACCAGTTGAGTATGTTAGCTAAATGTATATATGAATGTATATATTTTATTCATTTTAACCATGGTATGGCTAAGAAACCATATCAATGCTTTTACAGTATTATTTCGCAATCCTCATTTTACTGTACGCACTTTTTATAATAACGAGTCTTGCAATTGTGGCAATACGTTTCTCTTGTATGAGAAGAAAGACTGTTCAATAAATAATACCTTTTATTGAAAACGCCCGTCTCTCTAGTCTCTGCATCTTAGTGAAAGTAATCTGCACAACTGACTGAGTAAAGTAATTGTCTATTGTTTCACACGACTCTACAGATTGACTCTTATCTGAGGAGCAAAGTTGTCATGTTTATGCGGTTGTTGGAAAACTGAATCCCTTCTTGTCTGTCCCAGGGAAGCTGATCACTTCCTATTCAGTCAAGAAAGTTTCCAGTGACCTCTGAGCTAGTTGGTTACAAACCCAATTAAGTTTAGCATAGTCAGTAGAGACCTGGAAGACCGCACTTCTACGTCTATACTGCTGTTTATGTTATTCCAAAGCGCAGGGCCTATAGGGAAAATAGGAACGACACTACACCATGCTGTCGCGAGAGCTGCTTGCTTGGCCCATGTGGTTCACCTGGGTCAGCGTTGTGTTGTCTCTGCCTGATTTGTGCCCTGGCTTGGCGGCTGTGCAAATCTGTGCATCCTCACTGGAGTTTGAAACCATGCATTGGTGATTTCCTCCCGGCATTTGAAGTCTGCTCTGTTTTGCAGGCACTGCGCAAGCTGATTTTTGTATGACCGCATCCTGGAGGCCGGCTCGTCCGAGGCTACCCTCCTTAGTGTGTGCGTATTGGGAGGCGGAATCTTGCTCATGTCGGTGACAGCATATTACTGCGGTTTGAGAGCCTTACCTGTTTCTTGCGATAATTTCTGGCAGCATTCTGGGCGAGTGACGCATTGGTTGAACATTGCAGATTGGCCTACCTGTCTGCCTGCTGACGAACTCTGGTGCCTGAATTCCACATGTCCGAGCAGCGATTGACAGCATTCCTCTGAGGGACATGATGTCACTTAACGGCTTGAGCTGCCAACTCCGGAGCTGGTGGGAGCCAGGTTTGAGTCTCTACGGTGACGTCAACATCCTCTAATTCTGGACGATTCACTTAATCTCCCTGTGCATACAATTCAGCGTCTTGAGGTGCTCTAGGGTGTCGATTACACACTTGTTTTGCTCTCATGTAGTTTTGCTGCATTTGTGAAGTGGGTATGTCATAGATGCCTGGATGTTGGTTGCTGGCATTCTGTTTATCTGGTTGTTGTGTGTGGCAGTCTCTGTGGACCGCAAACTTGGGACAACATGTTGGGATGTGGAGGCTTTGTTCCCCAACGTTGTCACCCCCCTTCTCTGTTGAGAGTCCTGGGTCTGACCCTTCACCTTTGTAGAAGTGGTTGGGTGAGAAGGAGAGGCTGCGGAAGCTGACTTTGTCACTTATTGTCCGAGATGAAAATATAAGCTGGTTTGCTTTCTGGCAATGGCAGGAGCTGTATTTTGCCATATCAAGCTCTGACTCTTCTGCTGTGTTGTCTCTGGGCTCTTTGTAACATGTGGGGATGTCTGTTTCGGTTGCCATGTTACCTGAGATTCTGACCCATGTTGGTGATGCAATGGGATTTCCCATTGTGGGGGTCGCCGGACCTTCCATTGTCATGGTGCTGGCTCTGCTGGGGCATTCTTCTCAACCCCTGTCCATTCATCCTTTCATGATAGATGTCCTCTTGAATAAGTAGAAGGTTGCAGTGTATGTTATTCTGCCTCGTTTCATTTCTGGCTTTATCCACTGTGGGGTATCGGAAACAAGGTTCCTGGAACTGTGCATGTGGACTCTATTGTGTCCAATCTGGTGAGGCGCACTTCGTTGGGGCTTCCATTGCGGCTAGGCACAACCAGTTGCTGTAGGGACGGAACATGGATTCTGCTCCATGGGCGATGGCTTGGGTTGCCATTTACTTGTCCAAGGCTTTTTGAGGAGGAACTAAGAGGGCAGTTGCACTAACGCCTTTAAAGAGAGGAAGCGTTCTTTTGCCTTTAGTGGTCAACATTGGTGGCTGCAGTCTTTTCTCTCTACTGCAAAGTCCTTTTGTTTGCCTTCTTATAGGCTGGGAGGTGCCTTCCTGGATAAGTGTTTCCTGTGCAAATTTCTAAAGTAACCCCGTCCGGAGCCCAGGAAACCGGTTCTGTTGTACGGATTTTGCTTCGGCAGAGGTGGCGATTGACATGTTACCAGAGATTGGTGGTAGACTGTGCCATTTCCTGGTGCATTGGAGTCGCAAGGCAACTGGAGGCTCTGTGTTCTGGAAGTGGGCTTCCTGCTCGAGTTTGTGTCCTTCTCACTATCATCAGTGATGGTGGTGACTCCACTTCCGAAGGTAGCCCTCAAGCGGAAGGCGTGGTTGGATGGGATACGATTGCTCCCTCAGAAGAAGCCAATCGTTCTGGTTCATGAGTCAGAGTGGGGTTGGGGCACTTGTTCTGTAGTGTTCCTGGTCCCTCAGTTTCCGTTGGGATTCTGGATGTTGTTCCACCTTAGGCCCTAGATCTCTTTTGTTCAAAGTTTTCCATTCATGTTGGAGACCTTGCTACAGATTATCCCATTGATTCAGGTGAACTCTGTGTTGGCTGCCTACCTCCTTCTGGCAGTGGCATTGAGGTTCCAATACTTTCTTAATTTTCTCTCTGGAGGGTTGTCGTTGGACGTTTTGTGTACTCCGGATCGTACACGTCTGGTGTATTCACCATGGTGGTGTCCCGCTGGTGGGCTCTCCTTCATCTCCTGGGGGTCTCAGTATGTCCTTGCCTGGATGACTGGCTGCTCACGCTCCATCTGTTCAGGTGATGCAGCAGAGTGTGTGTTTGACCGTACGTGTTCTTGGCAGCCTTGGGTCCCTCCTGAATTCCGAAATGCATTCTTCAGCCCTCGCCCAGGATAACTTTCATTGTGACAGATCCCAGATCCTGTGCCTGCAGGCATTAGTGCTGCCACTGTCATCTCAGAATTTGACTACTCTGGCTCATTGGTCGGGGGTGCAAGGGCACATGACGGTTTCTGTTTTAACAATGCAGTGGCCCAGGTTACGCCTTCGGCTGTTGCTGTGGTACCTTCACTGATTGTGCAGTTCCTGCTTCTGGATATGTCCTTGAAGTTCCCGGTGTCTCTGGAGGTTGTTCATGGGCCTGCTGTGGTGGCTGGTCTCATTGATCTCACCGGGGGCTTGTTGTTACTTCCTTCTTCTTCACCTGTGCTGCTGATGGATGCAAGTACTCTGGGTTGGAGTGCTACTGGGGGGTCTGTGGTCTGTTCAGGCTCGTTGGCACAGATCAGGACCTTTTGTTCCTCCACCTGGTGGGACCTGTCGGCTGTTGAAAGGGTCCTTTACTGCTCTGTGCCGCCTCTGTCGTATTGCGCTGTTCTGGTGCAGTTGGACATTACGGTTGGGCAGCACACACAGCACTTTGTTGATTCCAGTGGCTTGTGTGGTGGCGGGTTGTACAGTGATCCTTCTCTGTCCATTTCTGCTCATTCATCAGCGTACAGCCAATGTGGTAGCAGATGCTCTGTGCCGCATATTTCCATCCTACCTGGGTCTATGTCTCTCGTCCAGGGTGGACATTGCAACTATGTATAGAAATCCACCTTTTCTTCAAGGTCCCACTGGATTTTTTGCCTTTTGCTGAACCCTATACTTTTGCTTGTTTTAGAACTCAGTGCACTTTTCACCTGCTAACCAGCACTAATGTGCCTGTACTAATGTGTTTAAACATGATCGAAGTGGCATACTCCTAATCGGAATATTTAACTTGCCTACAAGTTCCTAGTACCTGGTACAAAATGTGCCCTGGGACCTGGAAGTTAAATGCTACTAGTGGAAAGCAGTAAACACAGCAATGGGTGGAATACTTGAATTAATCTCAGCCACTGGTAATTACTCGGGCTGCATCTCAGTCCATCATTATTTTACACACCATGTCACCTGAGATTAGATCCAACCATACGCAAATCAGCCTTGGTCCTCCTCCAATAGGAACAGTCCAGCCCAAACTGCCAAGGCAGGCCTTTCATGAACCAGAATACAAGCAACTCAAGACCTGTTGAGCCCTGATTGAGGCTCGTCAATTGGGTGCAGGTTCGTTCCAGTAGCACAGTAAGTACGGGACCCACGTCTGAGCGTAGCGCTCTACTTAAAGCTTCACACTGTAGTAAACAATACTAGTGGACTGTAGCACTTTAAATACTTTACACATTGCCCTAAAATAAGGCTTTCTGCTATAGATACTAGGGATTGCGGTCAGGTTAATTTTACGAATTTGAGGGTTCAACATTACAAAGATTGCGATCATTCCTTGAGCAGGTAGTCAACCAACCCACATAATAATCAACATTCTTACACTACTTCATACATTTTGTAAACTGTGGCATATATGCCTTGCTCCATGGGTCAGTGTTAGTTGTACTTTTTAAGGGCTACCGTATATCTATCATAAATTTCATATCAAACGAAACAATAATGCATCAAGTTCTTTAAAAAGCATAAAATAGTTTCACTGGCAGGATCACTAAATACTATAGTGAAAAAAAGAACCACCATTTAGGCCAAGGAAATTCTCCACTTCACTGACAGTAGTAAGCTCGTCCAGATTTGAATAAAATCTTTGATGGAGCCCAATGCTCTCTGTATATACCACAAGATAAAGTCAGAGTCAGTGGGGTATCCCCTAACTTCTCCTAGAAATTTAAAAGTTGTGTTACCCCGAGTTAGGGGCAGAGGGATCACCTTCACACATTTGTTCCACTGATGTTTCATACACTGTACCAGAAGTGACTGAAACGCAATTGACCTTGAAGTCGGTTAGTTGCCTGAAATCATTCATCATGCCTATCACTTCTTGCAAAGGTAAAGCAGGATTCTGAATATAGGACCGGATGTGAATTTGAGTAGCAACATGCATATAGCCAAAGAGATATTTAAGTCAACCAATATCAAGAACCTGTTAATTCATTGATGCCCCAGCCGTTTGGTTAAATCTTATTCAATGCCCATTCTATTGGGACTTGGGCTGGTAAAATAAAAAGCCTCTGTTTCTTCAGCTAAACTGCACTTGCTGCTGTATAAAAATCAAAATCCATAGCACTTGCCAGTGTGTTAGAAAATGCTGTTAGGGAAAATATGTTATTAAATATTATTCCCTTCTCCGTTTCTTCTGCCTACTTTTTGGGTACAATTGACTTTTACAGTCCTGTCTCGTGGGAGTAATTAAAGTATGCATTAGTAAATCTCTAGAATCCGAGAGCCAGGTTTAGGTAAAAAATCTAACCTGTTGCTTTTGGTCACAATTGGTTTAAGCATGTGCCCATATAACCAAGCAGAAGTGGAATACGAGCACAGCAATGCATCCGCTTTATTTAAGTAGGTGGTTGCAGAGGGGGCCCACCTGTGGGGGAAGGTTTTGGACTGGTGGGGGCCGTTTTTTCTTAATACTGGATGGTTTTGCAGCAGTGCTGCAACATATGCCCTTTGTAACAAATGCACAGCAGCAGTATTCCTGCCAGCCCCAACCCCACCCCAGGGGGCCTGTCGGACATAATTGCCTGGGCTGGTTTGTGATCCCAGACTGGACCTGCCCATCAGCACTCTTTTTTGGGAACCATCACTTAGTTTCCTCATGAGACTGACTCAGAGAAAGACAGAAAAAACACACAAGGGGAAAGATATAGAAAAAAATAGAAATTAGAAATTAGAAATGGAGAAACATGAGCATAGCCTCAAGGGAGGAGGTGTTTTGGGTGTGACCCCCCCCCCAAAAATGAGAAATGGAGAAACATGAGCATAGCCTCAAGGGAGGAGGTGTTTTGGGTGTGACATCCGCCCCCCCCCCCCCCCCCCCCAAATAAATGCTTTCTTTACTTGGTAGTTGGTATGGGGACCCTGAGTTGGGTCTGCTATTAATTTGTTGGTAAAACAAAACAGTGAACTCTGATATGAACGCAAAAGAAAGAGAGACAAAGATACCCATCCGTGGCTGAATTACAAAATGTGAAACCAGATTACCAGAGCCTCGTTTTTCTTTATAATCACAAGAGCGCACTTTTAAAATCTTGAGTTCAGGATATGTGCTATACAAGAACCTCTTTTATTTGATTTAATAGACTGTAATTTTGCTCTAAAAACTAGGCCACATTTAGAGTTCTCAGTTCACTAATGGCATTATTGTTGGGGGTGAGTCATAAATGTTTCTAAAAACCTCTACTTTTAATGTCTGTCTCTGCAGAGATATAGTTTGATGTACTAAGGTGAAACGCTTCCCCATGTTAAAAAAATACACTTTTTTTAATTTTAAAGAGATTGTATCATACTTTTACATTGTGTTTGTTGCACAATATACATGCAAAACATTTTCATGGCTTGGCGCATACACAGACCCTTAGAGCCAAGGATGGCTTGGCTCAGTTCCCCTATTAATTTGCCTGAGCACCCTCTTCTATTTGTGACTCAGACTTACTATATAGGTCCATCAGTCACTAGATAAAATGATTTGTATACTGTGAGGACTAGCAATACTGAGCACAGGCCACTTGTACCGATTTGACAACTCTATCATCAAGGTCTCTTGTAGGAAAGATGAAAAAGACTGCATGAAGTTAAAATGCATTTCAAATCAGTGATTTTAGGGTAGGGACTCCAGGCAGTTGTGTTGCACATGACTGTAGTCATGAGAACTACCAGGCCCAGGTGGAACAGGCAGAGGGGAACAGTTTCAGCAGATGCGTTTGGTGTGTGACACCCTCAAATCCATACTTGGTTCAGGAGTTGGGTTCGGTGGCACTGAGTCCGATCTACCATGTCTTTATAGGTTTTTCTCATCATTCTCATTTCAATAAGAGGTTTAAATTGATCTTGTTTTGGGTCAGGGTATTAAATATATGAACAGACCCTCCAGGATTTCCCGATTTCGCGCTTTGCCGCGAAATCAGCACTTTTGTAAAAATGCTGCGATTTTTACAAAAGTGCCCACGAAATTGGCACTTTTGTAAAAATGCTGCGATTATCAACTGTAAGTGACAGGGCACGTCGCAAGGCGCCAGTTACACACGTCGCACACCACTGCAGAACTGCTCCAGCCTTTTCCCGCAAGGGTAGATTAACGGCCCGATCAACATGGCCACATTCCTGCGATAGAGCCATTTGTGGTGGAAGGGGCCCCGTCTGCACAAGCTCCGAGGTGGAAGGAGTGGGTGGAGTGAGTGCTCCTCTTCTTTGAGGCGACAAAGGTGGATATGATACTGCATCTGGGAGGGAGAGATGTATACAAGATATCCAAGACAGTGGCTGAGGGAGCACCAAAGACTCACCTCGCACTTATTAAGGCCCTCAATGCTCACTTCGAGCCAATGTCAAATCAAGATTATGAACGATTCATGTTCAGGCAAGCGAGGCAGCAGACCCAAGAGTCACTGAATGTGTTTCACACATGCCTAAAAGTGTTAGCAAGCACTTGTGGCTTTCAAGATAAGATGGAGGAGATTCAGGCCAGCGTTATTCAAGGATGCGCCTCGACAAAGCCAGGGGAGCGAATCATGGAAGAGTCGGGGAAGTCATTGGTGGACATACTTACCATAGGAAGGACGGGCGGCACACATGGAGGCCACACTTCAAGCTCCCATCAAGACTGAGCCAGTCAATGTGGTTACCCCAACTGCCACGGCATCGTCAAGTTTGGCAATAAGCCCAAGGACGCGATTGTGTGGGTACTGAGTGGGGCCCTCCCATCGGCCATCAGAGTGCTCAACAAAGGGGAAGAAGTACACGGCATGTGGAAAAATGAACCACTTCATGAAGGTGTGTAGATCCAGTAAAGGACGGGCCATGAGATCCATCATCAACATGATCCCAGAAGCTCAGGAACAAAGTATTGATATGGACGATGACGACCGAGAAGAACAACAGTCCACTCTGTGTTCACAGTAGGGTCAGCATCCCAGACGCAGAGTTGACTACCACAGTGCCAAGTTTTAGTGGGAGGGCGCTCCTCAACTGCAATAATAGACACAAACACCACTATAAACATCATGTCACATGAGGTTTACAAAAAGATGATAACTCCTTCACCACTGGTCCACGCCAAAATAAAAGTCTTTGCATACGGTCAGACCAAGCCACTAGCCGTTAGAGATAAATTCAAAGATCACGATTTGGTGCAAGTCGGCAAAAGCACTGGGCATAGTCACCTTCACTTTTGGGATACATCAAGAAGGAGTAAGTCAAATACTAGAGGAGTTCCCGAAAGTATTCATAGGCATTGGATATCTACGTGACAAGCAAATACATCTACATATTGATCCCTTGGTACAACCAGTAGCTCTTTGACACAGGCGAGTCACTTTTCATTTGAGGCCACTGGTAGAAAAAGAATTGAACAAACTGGAAGAGGCAGGAATTATTGAAAAGGTGAAAGGTCCAACCCCCTGGGTATCGCCTATCATGGTTGCAAGAAAGCCTAAGCAGCCGGGGGAAGTAAGAATCTCTGTGGATATGAGATTCCCCAACGCCGCGATCAAAAGGGAAAGGCACTTAACTCTGAACATTGATGACCTGATTGGGGAGTTAAGTGGAGCCAGCTGTTTTTCAAACCTTGATCTTCGGGCTGGATACCATCAACTGGTCCTAGAACAACAATCCCGGTACATCATGATATTTTCCACGCCTGTCAGATTATGACGCCACAAGAGGCTGAGTTTCGGGATATCTAGTACAGCTTAGGTGTTCCAGACCACCATCAAGGAACTTCTCGCTGATCTCCCAGGGGTAGTTAATGTCAGTGACGACATTCTAGTCCATGCAAACACCGCACCGGAGCACAATACATGTCTGAGACAGGTACTCCGAAGGATACAAGACCCTGGGCTCACGTTACATAGAGAAAAATGTGAATTCCTCCAGCAGAAATTACAGTTCTTTGGGTACATCTTCTCAGCGGAAGGAGTTGCTCCAGATCCTGAAAATGTGAGGGATATCAAAGAGGCTCCGGCTCCCACCAATGTAACGGAAATGCTCAGCTTCCTGGGAATGGTAAACTACTGCAGTAGCTTTATTAAAGACTTCTCCTCGCTGACAACACCTTTGAGAGAACTTACCAAAGCCTCAAATCTGTGGTTGTGAGGCCCTGAGCAAGAAGCAGCGTTCCAGGCTACCAAAGACGTGCTCTCCAGCTCCACTACACCGAGGTATTTCGATCCGCAACAGTGCACTCAAGTTACTGTTGATGCAGGCCCAAAGGGGCTAGGAGCTGTGCTATTACAAAGGCCCTGAGAAGAGGATGAGTGGGCTCTGGTGGCATTTGCAAGCAGATCATTGACTGCTACGGAACAAAGGTATTCCCAAATAGAAAAAGAGGCGATTGCAGTGCACTGGGGGTACAGCCACTTCCACTTGTATGTTTACGGGAACCATCCCTCCTCACCACTGACCACAAGCCCTTAATACCATTGTTTATAGGCACGGCAGAGAATCCCTCCACCTCCCATCGAAGAATGGATGCTTAAGCTGCAGGAGTACAACTGTAAGATTGAGTACCATCCTGGAACGAAAAATCCAACAAATTACCTGTCCCATCGTCCCTGAGCTGCAACGTTCAGTGAAGTGGAGGATGTGGCTGACCGGTCTCGGCCGTTACCCATATCTCTGGAAGAACTATACCAGGCGACCACCCAAGATGAATGTTTGCAGAAAGCACTCGATGCTGTAAAGACCAACAAGTGGCACCTTCTCAGAAGTCAAGGGGTGAGTCTTACTCCTGAAGACAGGCATGATTGCAAGCTTATACCTAGTGAGGCAAGAATTGAGCGCCAATCTCAATTGATGCCTACTCTGAGGTCAAGGTCTAGTTATTCCGGTAACCCTAGCGAACAGAGTAATCCGGCTAGCCAATGCTGGGCATCAGTGTATGGTAAAAACTAAGGGCCGGCTCAGGACAAAGTCTGGCTCCCCCTCATGGACGAGAAGGTAGAGGAGGCAGTGAGATCATGTCTGTGGTGTCAAGCATCTAGAGAACCGAATCATCCTGCACCGATCGTGCCTGAACGGCGACTTGATGGTCCGTGGATAAGCGCCAGCATGGGTTCCAGAAGCCTCCCCGATGGGAGACACTTCTTGGCAGTGATAGATAACTATTCTAGATACCCCGAGGTGGAGGTGATGGCATCGCTTGGCGCAGTGGAAGAAATACCAAAACTGGAGAAGAAGGTGATGGCTACCCATGGACTCATCAAGGAATTAAGGACCGACAATGGCCCTCCCTTCCAGGGTACAGAGTTTGCATCATATCTGGCACCCTAGGAACTGTTCACAAAAATATAATGCTAAAATGGCCCCAAGAGAATGGAGAAGCCAAACGCTTCATGAGACCTCTAAACAAGGTCATCAGGATAGGGGTTGCCACTGGGGACTCTCTGGGACAGGCCATCTACTCTTTTCTCAGGGATTACTGACAAACTCCTCATGCCACCACTGGTCGTGCCCCCAGGCATCTTTCGATGGGAAGAGTGGTGAGCGACTCTATCCCACAACACCCACAGTGGGCTCCTGGGAAAGTTGACAAACATGCTGTGAACAGCAAGAGGAAGCGGTCAAACGACCAAGTCAGCCAGCAGCGCTGAGCGAAAAAAATCAAATCTCCAAGTGGGGACATGGTCCTGGTCCAAGACAGACACCCTGGCAGTAAATTCAGGTTACCTTTTGAAAAAGGTCCCTGGTGCATCACCCCTATTTGTGGCACCCAAGTTAGGGTGCGAAAGGGCATGCAACTTGTTACAAGGAATGTGTGTCAGCATTTAAAAAATGTCACTATAGTCCTGACTCTACACTGAAGGGCCTGAAAGGAAACAGCTGTGGGAGAGCAGTGGCGGAATGGTCTGAAGGGGAACTCGAAATGGATGGAGCTGAGGATTTGGCCAGTTCTTCCCGAAAACAGGGGGTCAGTCAATGCCCCTCTGCATTGCCAGTGAGGCCTCAGGAGGGCAATGGATGCCGGGAGAGCTGGTCCCAATATGGGCTGAGAAGAAACCCGGAACCGTCCAGCAGACTGCAAGACTATCATTGTTAGATAGGTAACCGTATGGACTGGAATCTGGGGTAGTGAGTATGAATTTGCACCTGGCATAGATGTTATACAACTGTTCTTGAAGTAAGGTTTTCTTTATTGTTCTTGATATTCATTTTTGGGGACGGAAGTTGTATCGCTGATCGCGTTATGTGTTATGAGGTCGGTGCATTGTGGTGTAGTTGCCAGAGGTGCAGGTGGACTCATCCCGGCAAAATGTATACTTTATAGTTTGGCCCACGCGACGTGGGCATGCACAATAAATAGAAGTGCCCCCGAGGTGGGCGTCAGGCCCCGCGACCATGCACCCATAACCTCACTCGTGTGTACTGTGCCAATTATGGCCTGCGGTCCTCGGCTGGCCGTATAGCGTGGAGCTGGTTCACCCACGGTAATCAGCTATGCCGGGCCGATTCTGAGATCGCAGCAAGAACACCACACAGCACTGAGCCGGTCCTGCTGAACGATGTCGATACTCTACCATCAATCAAGCCACTTTGAAAGGGTCAGTGCCTGTGGTCCCATCTCCCCAATAGCAATCGCAGATACATGGCACCGTGCCATACAGTCAGTATAAGGGCCCCTCACAGCCCACTCACGGAACAGTCATGACAAAGTTTGGTGCAGGTCAGTATCGTGAACTTCGCTGACGAGGGTGCACTGCTCAGTTTCATGAGAGCAACTGTTAGCGCACGTACCCACAGGGATTATGCAGCACCACTAACATGACTTGGCAACACATCGCCTTGTCAAAGACAATGTCGAGCTAGGTGTCCCTATGATGAACTAAAGACTGTGGTTTTGTTTTACAAACAAAGGAAATCATTCAGACAACGCCATCTCTCTCTCAAATATTTGTCAGACAGTAAAGCAGGCTATGAGTGACTGACTTCATGCTGACCAGCTCCTCCCATGCCATGCAGCATGTTGACATGCTGGCTGCTCCATTATCAGTAGCAGCAAGGTGTAAAACTTGGGCAACAAGATTTGAAAACTATCGCTCAATTGCATAGAGTGGTGATGTACAAACGGACTAGCTACAAACTCAATGAAGGGGTCTGGTCGCTTTCTTCTCTTCCTTTGAATAGGATCCTTTTTGCCTGCTTCTGCTCACCACCTCCCTCCTGCCTGGCACGAGCATCTGTTTATCTCTGGTAATAGATGGACATTAAAGTACTGCCCGCGCTGGTCTTGCTCTGGACAGATCATTTTATGGTTCCGGCCCTGTGGCAGTTTGATGTCCCAGTGGTACCTACACCTAGAGTATACACGGTGGAAAGAGCCTGGTCTAGGCTCCCAGTGGACACCTGGGCAGTACACTTGGAGGCGACACGTCCCCCCCCCCAGGTCTGACCCACTAGTCGCTGATGCGAACTTAAACACCTGGTTGACCAACTCGCTCGATGCTATACTCCCTAAGAAAAGACTACTCACCAGGGGTAAGAGAGTGGGCTCAGCTCCCTGGTACACGCCAGAGCTCAGAGCTTTGAGGAAGGGTTGCAAGAGGCAAGAGCGGATCTGGAGGAGGGACTGGGGCGAAGTGAGCCGGAGAGAATACCGGGCAGCACTTAACATCTACAAATCCGCCATCCGGGTAGCGAAATCCAAGTTCTTTGAGGAGAGAATAGGACTCTCTTCTAATTCCTCGAAAGAGTCGTTTAAGGTCATCAGAGAACTTCTGCAAACCCCCGAACCTCCGGTCACTCATGACAACCCGAGTGAAAAATGCTCAGAATTAGCCACGTTCTTTAAATCTAAGATAGAAAACATCTTGGCGTCCCTCCCTCGGTTAGCGCAGGAGCAATCCTCCGAATGCAACCCTGGGTCTCAGCCTGGGGTGAGGACAGCAGAGCTGGACTCCTTTGGTCCAGTCACTGTGGACGAGGCTCTTGGGGTCTTGGTGACCCTGAAGAGTAGGTCTCCGAGAGATCCGGTACCGATGAAATACCTGAAGCAGGTAGCTTCTACCATCGGCGGCCCAGTGACGGACCTTTTGAACCTATCTTTCACCCAAGGAGTTGTGCCTCCCAGCTGGAAAGGAGCGGTAGTTAAGGCCCTCCTGAAGAAGCCCAGCCTGGACCCCGCTGACCTTGCTAATTTTAGGCCTATCTCCCTGCTCCCCGGCCTTAGCAAGGTGGCGGAGAAACTTGTGAATAGGCGCCTTTCGGGTTTTCTGGAATCCAACTCTCTCTTGGGTGACTCCCAAACGGAATTTCGCCCTGGCCAGGGGACGGACACTGCCCTGCTGGCAGTCGTGGAGAATGCCAGGAGCATTTTGGATTCAGGGGGATCGGTGGCAGTGATCCTCCTGGACCTTAGTGCGGCATTTGACACCGTAGACCATCAGGTGTTACTCCAGCGGCTGTCGGGGTGGGGGTCTCCGGGTTGGCCCTGAAATGGCTCGCGTCCTTCCTAGAAGATCGGACGTTTGAGGTCTGGGAAGGCCACGAGATGTCAACATCGGTTCCCCTCCAGTGTGGTGTGCCACAGGGCTCATCGCTGAGCCCCACACTATTTAATATCTATATGACCCCACTGGAGAGTGTGGTACTGCCACTGGGTATCAAGATCATCAGCTATGCGGATGATACCCAGTTGGTGGTCGGGCTTCCCCAGCCGGCGAACCAATCCGACCTGCTGCACACATGTTTAGCCAGGGTCTTCACCTGGATGTGCAACTCAGCACTTAAACTTAACGGTTCAAAACCCGAACTGATGATGCTGGGGAACTCCCCTCCCTCCTTGTCCCCAAGTAGCTGGCCTAGCTGTCTGGGAGCCCCACCATCCCCAAAACAGGAGATTAAGAGCTTGGGGGTGTGGCTGGAGCAGGACCTATCCTTCAAGACAAACGCAAAAAAGACCGCAGGTGTGTGTTTCGGCCTGCTCCGGTCAGCCCGGAAGATCCTACCCCTCCTCCCGATGGCCACTAGGAGGTTACTAATCCAGGGTCTCATCATTTCACGGCTGAACTACAGCAATGCGCTGTTTCTGGGGGCTCCAGAATCTACTCTAAACAAATTGCAACAAGTGCAAAATGCTGCCGCCAGGCTTTTGACGGACCTTCCCATGCGGCACTCAGCCCGACCTGCGCTGAAGGCGCTCCACTGGCTCCCTGTGAGAGAGAGGGTGAAGTTTAAAGCACTCTGCATGGCTCACAAAATCTTGCAGGGAAAAGGGTCCCCTATCCTGCGGAGTATGGTCCAACCTTATAAGGCCCCTCGCGCCCTCCGCTCAGACCACCAACATCTCTTGCAAGTCACGAAAGTAAAGAAAGCCAGGACTGGCGGTAGAAGATTTTCCGTCAACGTGGCAGCATTATGGAACTCCCTTCCGCATGCCCTTCGCTCCGAAACTGGCACCTTGCGATTTCGCAAACTTTTAAAGACTCATCTGTTCCCTGCTTAGTGCTCTGCTGTTTTGGTGTGTACTCTGGACGAGCGCTGGGATGCCCAAGGGTAACCACGCGCTATACAAGACTCAATAATAATAATTAACAAGTCTGAATAACGCCCCCATACCTGCGTAACTGATGCACTCTGAAATGCCTTTTGAGAAGCTACATCAGCTTACTGCTAGCAATTGAGGTAGGATTTGAGGGTAATGTTGTCTTGCCATGACATTGCACATATGGTGCCACCAGTATAAATGAGGCAACTTATTGGGGGTCCTTGAATAGTTAGAAGACATCAGAGTTGGAAATTAGCTGCACAACACAATTTGCCATGCTACACAAAATAGACTTGGCATAACATAACAGCTGTGCTAATACTAGTTATTCTCCACAGTCTCTAAGCTCTGAAATGAGGCAACCCTGTTCTTGTTTTGACTCAGATTCCTCCTCAGATGCAGTTGACGGGAGTGTCTCTTGATTTGCGTTGAGTTATTTCACCACTTTTTTGACCAGGCAACTCTAGTGACTACGCCCTGATGCTTTGTTGCTGTTTGCTGACAGGTGACCTTTGTAAAATGGTTTATTTATTCATATGCCTAGCAAGTTTTTTCTTTCACTGGGCAGAGGCTGGGTACTGCAATACCCATGGGTTTTGTTTGTTTTCCATAAAGACTGCTTATATATTGCTCCATTTGCACCCAACACATCTTCTGTAGGTTTGGCTTTCATTTGTTTAGCCGAGAACAAGAACCAGGGTCACCCAACTCACTGGGAACCTGGGTAATTCAATTGTAAAAAAAACTGCGGTTCATGTGGAAAGTAAACTATTCTATACTGGTGATAATATACACAATTGCAATATTAAACGGGTTTTGGTCATTTCAGAAGGAAAGAAAACCATGTACACCTCTGTTGTATTTATAATAATTCTTTTATATCATTCAAAGAATATGCGATTAAGTACAAGGTCGACGCGAAAAAGGTAGAATCGCTCCGTCCGTCTACCTCGGCCTCAATGACCAAGGTGTGTATATTATTGCCAATATAGAATAGTTTACTTTCCGCAGGAACCGCAGTTTTTTTTACAATTGAATTAACTAGTGGCACGTGATATAGGTCTCGATTCATCATTTCACTAGAATATAAACCTGTACCGACAGTACCATAGTGTCCTCGGTTCATAACTCGCATGGGCCAGAGCTGTCGCACCACCTCCATACCTGGTATTCTACCTGAGATCTACTCGCACCATTAAAAGGCCAAGGCAACAGGCACTTCATTGTCTAAATACATCCGCCATTACTCACGCTGTGCATATTCGTGGTTTCCAGCCTTTACCTCACAATAGGCACCCGGCTGGGTCCATTGTTAGTATCCTTTCTATCTTTTATCACTATAGCGGTGGTTCACTTTTTTCATGTGGCTGCTCAACCCCCTTGACAGATGTCCCTATACTCATAGGTCCTGAAGAGATCCTACATCGCACACAAGGTCAAAACGTTGTTGACAGCTATTTGTAGCAAACCATTTGATCAGCTCTGATTATAACGTCCAGCAGATGTGATCATTGTAAAGTTGTTAATGGTCCCCTTTAAAAATTGTGGAAACCTAGTTTTTAAATGTCACACATGTATTACTCTTGTTCTTAGGTTCCATTTACACGGGGGCACAAAGCACTAACGTTTTTTTTCCGTTCTGTTCATAATCATATATTCTTTGAATGATATAAAAGAATTATCATAAATACAACAGAGGTGTACATGGTCTCCTTTCCTTCTGACATCACCAAAACCTGTTTATTATTGCTATTGTGCATATTATTACCAATATGTAGTTGAGCTTATATAGCGCACAGCTACCCGCAGTGGGTTTCCCGGCGCTTGCTTAGGGAACCTGTCCTGGTATTCCCCTGTGAGATAACCCCGGCAGGGTATCCACAAGGTGAAAGCCAGGCATCCCGCCGTGAGGGGCCGTTTTGGAGATTAAGCAAGCTATTGCCCAGAGTCGCAGAGTGTGAACCCGTGAGTCGAGAAGGCACCGGAGCGAGAATTATCGAGTCCGTGGAATTTTTGAGCCCAAGACCCGCCGAGGCGGGGAATTGAACCCTGGTCCAGGGCCGATCTCAGATTCCGGGTCTGCAGGAACTGCTGTTTATTTTTTTAGCAGCTAGGGATTCCTCCATGTGTGCTACTCACACGTTTGATAGTTTGTGAGATCTGCCATGCATATGTATGGTTCCAATGCCATCTTGTCTTGTTTCAGTATTTCCTTTTCAGTTATAGTGAATGACGTCTGTGAAATATCTCAGCCCTGATTTCTTTAACCATATTGTTAAAGCCACACATTTTCGCCAGCCTGCGTAATCTGACATAGAAGGCATTGGTTGGTTTGTTAGGGTTCTGCTTGGCGTTTGGAAGAATGAACTGTTCATATTGTTGGTCTCGGTACTGAATTGTCCATTCAGTGAAGTTAGTGTGGCATTGTAATCAAGTCCTGTTCGATGTTGGGCAATTTGAGAAACATAACACAATGTAAATAATAAAATCATTTAAAACTTTAGTACAGTCAATAAAGATCATTTTTGTGAGTTAAAGGGTTTTATTAATCAATTGTTAAGTTTATTATTTATTTAATAAGCATTAGTCTCTTAAGCACCATCATTAAAAATAAATATAATCCAGTAATTGATATTTCAATATAAGGAAAAATACAATATTGGTAAGTATGACAGTTAAAATTGACACCACCTCTCTGAGGAACCCCACACAGTAGAAAATCCCCATCAACGCACAACCCACCACGGTGGCCGTCACAGTCCAGAGACGGATGGCTACCTGATCTGACCCATTGGCAGCAGGAAGGAGGCCCCTCCAGGGAGGAGTTCTGCCAGGAGCAGCAGAAATGCCCTTATCTTGTTGGTTTGGTTTAGCAGGCTGCTAACCAGGCAGCAGGTGATCAGTCTGGATCACATTGCATTTACTGGGAGAATGGTCTCCAGTATAGCAAGTCTAAGGCTGCTGAGCCTGGTCAGCCCGTGTGCTGGTGGTACCCCAGTACGTCAGAGCCTTCCTACAGGGTCTGGCTCATTATGTGCCTTTGCCAGGACATTTGGGGCAAGACAAGTCCTTTGAAAGGCTTGTTACCCACTTTTACTGGCCTCAAATGCATAAGAGTTCTGATACTCACTGTGGGTCTTGCCAGACTTACCATGCAAGTCGTAAGAGTGGGAGGAAGTGTAAGGCTCCTTTCAAACTGTTCCATGTGGCCAGGGCCCCCTATGAGAGGGTGGGTATTGACATTGTGGGGTCTCTAGATCTCAAGACAGCCATGGGCAACAGGTTTATCCTGGTCTTGGTGGACCATGCCACCCGGTACCTGTGGTACCAACGTCATATCTAAGTATATGAAGTCCCGGTGGCAGGAGTGCGATGTTGGCTACAAGTTCACCACTCCTTACCACCCCCAAGGTAATGGACTGGTTGAGGTATTCAACCAGACCGTGAAGAGCAGGATTATGGGTCTTGGTGAACCCATGAGGCATAAGTGGGACGCCCTCTTACCATGCCTTTTGCATGCTTACAGAGAGGTACTGCAGACGTCCTTAGGGTTCGGTCCTTTTTGAGATCCTGTATGGGTATCCTGTAAGAGGACCTCTAGGTCTGGTCAAACAAGGCTGGGAGAAAGGACGTATATAGCTACATGCTGGCCTTCATGAACCAGTCTATGTGCTTAAGACAACTCGCTCAGGCAATTCTGGAAGACAGCCAGGAGGAGATGAAACGTTGTAATGATCAGAATGCCACTCTGATCGAGTTTCAGTATGGACAGAAAGTATGGGTCATGGCCCCAGTAGGGCCTTCTGCGCTCCGGGATAAGTGGACTGGACCATTTGAGGTGGTGGAGCGCAAGAGTAAAGTCACCTACTTGGTGGATTTACAATCTCCAAGGAACCCTTTACGGGTCCTGCCTGTGAACTGCCTTAAGCCTCACTTGGAGAGGTCCGCATTGGGCATGCTCCCAGCAACAGATACTGGAATGGAGGAGGAGACTAAGCCTCTCCCTGACCTCCTGTCTGAGAAGGAACACAATGGGTCAGTGGATGGTGTAACACTCTCCCCCGCCCTGACTCCTGAACAGCAGATTGACTGCCACCAACTCCTGTGGCAGTTTGCTGCTCTGTTCTCCCTCACCCCTGGTGTCACTCAGTTGTGTGTCCATGATGTGGACAGTGGAGGCAGTCCTCCTGTAAAGCAGAACATCTACAGAGTGACTGACAAGGTCAAGGCCTGTATCAAGGAGGAGGTCTCCAAGATGTTACCGCTAAGGGCGATTGAGCCCTCAAACATCCCTTGGGCCACTCCAGTGGTCTTGGTCCCAAAGGCTGGCCCACCCGGTGCCACGCCAGAACTCCAGTTATGTGTGGACTACCAAGGGCTCAATCCCCAGAGAGGATGAGCTCATAGATCGATTGGGAGCTGCCCGGTACCTTGATACGTTTGAGTTAACGTCAGGGTACTGGCAGATAGCCTTAACTGATGGGGCAGAGGAGAGGTCAGCATTCTCAACACCAGAGGGGAGCAATCAATTCCGGGTGATGCCCTTTGGGTTGAAGAATGCCCCTGCCACCTTTCATAGGTTGGTCAACCAGGCGTTGGCTGGACTGGAGGATTGTAATGCCGCCTACCTAGATGACATAGCAGTGTTCAGTGCCACTTGGGAGGAACTTCTGCACTACCTCCGGGAAGGGTTGAAGGCTCTGCAGATGGCAAGTCTCACGATCAAGGCTAGTAAGTGCCAGATCGGGCAGGATTCTGTGGTGTACTTGGGTCACCAGGTGGCGCCCCTACAGCCCAAGATGATTCCATTCTGGCTGGGGAACCCCCCAAGAACCAGACAGAGGTGTGAGCCTTCTTAGGACTCACTGGGTATTACAGGAGATTTGTCAAGGGATATGGCACCATTGTTGCTGCCTTGCCAGAGCTGACTTCCAGGAAGCAGCCCAGGAAGGTGAACTGGACTAACGCCTGCCTGAAGACTTTTGATGCCTTGAAATCTGCCATGTGTCGGACCTTGCTAGTGTCATCAAAGCACACGGGATGGGCCTAACCTCATACGCTGACGACACTCAGCTGGTGCTGGCAATCAAGGGCGATGGACAACGGGTGGCAGAGAGTTTCCAAAGCGGGATGATTGCTATCGGCGAGTGGATGGCAAGGAATTGCCTAAAACTTAACTCCGATAAGACGGAGGTGGTCATCTTTGGTAATCTCTCCCCAGCCTGGTCGGAAACCTGGTGGCCACCGGCCTTAGGCACACCTCCCACCCCCACGGTCAAAGTTAGAAACCTAGGTGTTACCTTCGACGATCAGCTTGACTTTATGGCCCACGCAAACAAGGTGGCAGCTAACGCCCATTACAAGCTTAGAATGGTAAGAAAAATTACACCTTATTTACCAGACTCAGCAGCAAAAACTCTAGTTACCTCTTTAGTGCTCACATCACTAGACTACTGCAACGGTCTGCTGCTCAATGCTCAGAGCAGAGTTACCAAAAAACTACAGACCGTGCAGAACGCTGCCGCTCGCGTTCTGTCAAAAAAACCTAAGTTTGCACCCATTTCGGATACGCTTAGAAGCTATCATTGGCTGTCCATCCACAATAGGGTCAAATTCAAATCCATGTGTACTGTATATAAGTCTCTACAGGATCAAGGACCTCGATTTCTCAAAAACCAACTGATACCCTACAACCCTACCAGAACTCTCAGATCCATGTCTCTTAACCAATTAGTGGTTCAACGAAGCCGAATTGTCTCTTGGGGTGATCGCCGCTTCTCAATTGCTGCCCCCAGACTTTGGAACACCTTACCTAACCATATAAAAACAAGCCCCACACTTCTTCAGTTCAGAAAAAAACTGAAAACATGGTTATTCAATCAGTAATTCACATCTCTGTACTTCCTGATCATGGTGAGACACTACTGCATTTTTAGCGCCGAGACGCCCAAGGGTATTTGTACGCGCTCTACAAATGACATTAATAAATAAATAAATAAATAAATGTGCACTGCACCTTTGCTTCAGGTGCCCAACTGCTCAAGGGAATTCATTGTGCAGACAGATGCTTCAGAGCATGGCATGGGGGCTGTGCGCTCACAGCTGAATGAGGAGGGCCTAGTCCAACCAGTAGCCTTCATTAGTAGGAGGTTACTCCGACGGGAACGGAGGTGGAGTGCGATGGCGTGTGAGGCATTTGCTGTGCTGTCGGCGCTGAAGAAGCTGAGGTCCTACTTCTTTGGGACTCACTTCCAGGTTCAGACTGACCACAGGCCCCTTGGATGGTGGATGCAAATAAGGGGCGAGAATCTAAAGCTTTTGAGGTGGTCCATTTCCCTATAGGGGATGAACTTCACGGTGGAACACCGCGCCAATGCTTATGGTCTGTCCAGATTTTTCCACGTTAGTCAAGAGAACTTCCAAGAGGGTGGGTAGTTCTCCCCACATTTCAGCTGGAGGGGACAGGTGTTGGAAATGGCACCATTGGCGTGGGTCTCCCTTGCATTTTTTTCCTCCTTTGCCTCCTGTGTTTTTGCTGTGTGTTGGACTCTGTTTTGCTGGTCTAGATGTTTTGGGCACTCTGCCACTGCTGTTCAGTGCCAAAGTGGAAGTGCTCCCTTTGTAAACTGTTTTTATGGTTTAGTGTTTCCATGATTGGCTGATTTGATTTACTATTCAGTTCCTAGTACAGTGCACTGTGTGCCCAGAGCCTGTAAATCAAATGCTGCTAGTGGGTTGCAACACTGATTGTGCAACCCATGTAAGCAGCCGGTAAATTTAACTATGGCCTCCCATTGTAGAGCCTGCGTGCAGTCTAGTACTGACATGTCAACTTGGCAAGTGTGCCCACTTGCCAGGCCCTAACCTTCCCTTTTCTTACATGTTAGTCACCCCTAAGGTAGGCCCAAGGTTCCCCTGTGGGCAGGGTGCAGTGAATATGAAAGGTAGTAAATGCCCTGGTAGGTATGTATGGCATGTCTGGATAGTGAATTACTGCCAATTTTGTTTTTCACTATTGCAAGGCTACCTGTTCCCATAGGATAGAATGAAGAGTTTGTTTATAACTTCTTATAAACATAACTACTCCTGACAACAAGGTAGGAAAATAAAGTTTGCTATGCCTGAACTCAGAATGTTAAAAGGCATATTTTAGTGAAGGTGCATTTAGAGTAGGGGAAAGAAATTTCCTTTCACCTGAATGGGCCTGGTCTGCCAAGGACAATGCTGTCTCCAAGTCCTGCCAGGAAGCTGCACAAGAGAGGACAAACTCGTTTTTGACCAAGTACAGGACTTCTATACCACAGAGAACAAAGGATTTTGTAGTATAAATATTGGGGCCCAGACCCAGAACTTTAGATCACTTCTGGGAATGAAGAGGAACCTTTGCCAAGGAGATGAGCCGGAGAAGCTGAGGAGGAATACTGACCCTGTGCCGTTTGCTGTCTGGGGTTGGCCTGCAGTGGCTACATGCTGCCAAGGAAACGAGAAAAGGACTTTGCTGTGTCCCATGCTTGAAGAAGATCTCCAAGGGCTTGAAACTGAGCTTGCCTTCTGTTCTGTAGTCTTAGGGAGACAAAGACATCACCACCAGCTCACCTGACCTGCCTTGCTGGGAGTTCTGACCTGCAAAGAGGTGCCTGTTGTTGTTTTTGACTTCTAGAGACTGTTTTCCGCTATGAGCTGGAAAATCAACGCAACATCAAGAAGCGTGACACATCCGTACCTGTTTCCGACGCATTGCAAAAGAAACCGTCGCAGCACCTGCTGCAGCTCACCAAATCGCTGCACGCCACATCAAGCGCAAATATCTCCGAAGTCCGAGATCACCGCACTGATTCTGATGCAACCCTGCTCTGCGGCTGCAAAAATCCATGCCTCATCCCAGATCGTTGCATCGCATAAAGGCGGCAAGTCTGTCGCATTGTTGGAGGATGCAGTAAGAAACGGACGCATCACTTTCTCACGCAGTAAGAAACTGACGCATCACATCCTCTTCGGTAAGGAACCAACGCATCACTTCCCCTGCGCAGCAGTAAGGAACCAACGCCTCACCTCCCCCGGAGCAAGGAACATATGCATCACCTTCCCTGAGTGTAAGGAACTGACGCATCACCTTACTGTAGGGCCGTTTTGTTTGTTTGTGTGATGCATCCAAGGTACTTTTGTAGTGAGGGTGGTGGATCCATGGCCGACATTGTTAAAAGTTATCACAAGCTTGGCTAACATGATGCTACTTTTGCACATGTTCCTACATTACTTTGTTTTCACTAAACTCTGCTTGCGCCTGTTCACATAAGAATAGTCTGCTTTTTGCGTTCCTTGCAGTTCTCTGTGGTTTTTGCCTGCACATGATGTACAAGGTTGAAAAACAATGTCCCTTGTTATTCTGCTCTGGTCAGTCCCCCGCACTTAGACATAACACAAAACACAGCTGCACTACTAAAGATCTGGGGCCCGATGTAGGTAAACTCCAATTTACCACTTCTTAAATACCGAATCATACCGATTCGGTATTTAAGAAGTGGTAAATTGGAGGGGGGGAGATGTGGGTATTTCAGAATCGGTAAATACCGAATCTGTAAGATGGGCTCGCATTTGGAGGGTGAAGGAACTTAGCAGCTATGCGGAGGGCTTGCGAGAAATCCTGGATTCCCCCAGTTGGGCGAAAGTGAAGTGGCTCAGAGACATTAAAGTTCTCCTGTTGAACTTGGGGTTGGGAGAGGCTTGGCACCAGCGGACTGCCCCTTCCAAAATAGCACTTAAAAATTATACTGGTCCTGGATCTTGGCCAAAAGGAATACCAACACCAACTTGTGCAGATCATCCAGGACTTTTCTGATGACCAAAGATCGCCTTGCCGATTCTGTAAATACCGAATCGGTATCCCCCATTGATTCCTATGGGCCTTGAAGCCCATAGGAATCAATGTGCATTACCGAATCGGTATTTACCGATTCGGTAATTACCGATTTCTGCAAGGGTGCAGGGGGTGTCACTTTGACACCCTCTAGCACCCCCAATACTGGCTTGTGTGCCATGTGGCACACAGACATGCCGTAAGGGCATGTCTGTCTGTCACATGGCATAGGTGTGCATGCACACATGTGCATGCACACCTGGATTCGGTATTTTAACACCCAATTGGATTGGGTGTTAAAATACCGAATCTGAAGGGCCTGTGGGACTGAAAGTAGTCCCACCTACATCCCGATTTTTTAAAATCGGTAAACTTACCGATTCGGTATTTTTCCGATTCGGTAATTTTACCGAATCAGTAAAATACCGAATCGGAGAAAAAAAGGTCCCCTACATCTCAAAAGGCCAAATACCGGTCGGAAGCGGCCGAATTCGGACGTTTCCGACCGGTATTGGCCACCTACATCGGGCCCCTAGTGCTTTTAATATTGCATGCATGCATGTTAGAGACACTTGGAGAAAACCTTTCCAGAGAGAAGAGCTGCGCTTGTCCGGAGATATAAACCTTTGCATCTAGACTTAGTGGTATGGGGTCCCCCTGATGTAGGTAAACTCCAATTTACCACTTCTTAAATACCGAATCATACCGATTCGGTATTTAAGAAGTGGTAAATTGGAGGGGGGGAGATGTGGGTATTTCAGAATCGGTAAATACCGAATCTGTAAGATGGGCTCGCATTTGGAGGGTGAAGGAACTTAGCAGCTATGCGGAGGGCTTGCGAGAAATCCTGGATTCCCCCAGTTGGGCGAAAGTGAAGTGGCTCAGAGACATTAAAGTTCTCCTGTTGAACTTGGGGTTGGGAGAGGCTTGGCACCAGCGGACTGCCCCTTCCAAAATAGCACTTAAAAATTATACTGGTCCTGGATCTTGGCCAAAAGGAATACCAACACCAACTTGTGCAGATCATCCAGGACTTTTCTGATGACCAAAGATCGCCTTGCCGATTCTGTAAATACCGAGTCGGTATCCCCCATTGATTCCTATGGGCCTTGAAGCCCATAGGAATCAATGTGCATTACCGAATCGGTATTTACCGATTCGGTAATTACCGATTTCTGCAAGGGAGCAGGGGGTGTCACTTTGACACCCTCTAGCACCCCCAATACTGGCTTGTGTGCCATGTGGCACACAGACATGCCGTAAGGGCATGTCTGTCTGTCACATGGCATAGGTGTGCATGCACACATGTGCATGCACACCTGGATTCGGTATTTTAACACCCAATTGGATTGGGTGTTAAAATACCGAATCTGAAGGGCCTGTGGGACTGAAAGTAGTCCCACCTACATCCCGATTTTTTAAAATCGGTAAACTTACCGATTCGGTATTTTTCCGATTCGGTAATTTTACCGAATCAGTAAAATACCGAATCGGAGAAAAAAAGGTCCCCTACATCTCAAAAGGCCAAATACCGGTCGGAAACGGCCGAATTCGGACGTTTCCGACCGGTATTGGCCACCTACATCGGGCCCCTAGTGCTTTTAATATTGCATGCATGCATGTTAGAGACACTTGGAGAAAACCTTTCCAGAGAGAAGAGCTGCGCTTGTCCGGAGATATAAACCTTTGCATCTAGACTTAGTGGTATGGGGTCCCCCTGACAAAGCACAGAGGTCTTCTTTTTTATAATAAACTAGTTCCTAGTACGGGGAGGTTGGAAAGGCACAGTAGGCCATTTTCTACCAGCTTTATAAAATGATATCCCCGTTCATATTCTATGGAATTGTAAAAATGCTGACTATATTGTGTTAATGCATTATGTTGATAGTACTTGCACGTGTACTGCATTTTAGAGCATGTTAGTTAAAATAAACATTTTAACACCTTCGCTGCTAGGTGTTTTCCCCTCCGGTGCTGGATGATGCCCATTTCCATTGTTTCATGACGAGCTCAGCTCGTCATCAGCACAGCTCAACCGTGCATCATGACGAGCTGAGCTCGTCATCAGCATCGAAAGGGTTAAACTATACTGTGGCTCTGGTTACTCAAGTCAAGTCAAGTCAAAGAGGCTTTATTTCGATATACAAATATCTTAAAAAGCATACAGCCTTAAAACATTATTTAAAAACATCCCGCACGTATAAAAAGTTTAAGAAACCCGCAGTATACATAGATAACGCAATCCTAACTACGGTTCAGGGGGGTAATAAATTAGCTAAGACTGTCTGTATATACAGTCCTTGATTAAACAATTTGGCAAAGCCACTTTGACCTTATGCGCCAAGCACAACCTAAAAACTTGGCTATGGCACAAACATATATCGGGCGAGTGTCCGTCTGTAGAATTCTTAAGGCAACACAACACTGCCTAGTGCCCAAGACCAAGCACACGGGTTTAATCCAACGTCCACGAGGTGTCTTGTAAGCGGGACATTCGAAGAGCAGGTGAGGAATGGATTCAGGCCTGGTAGGACAAAAGGGACAGAAGGAAACAGTTTGGTGTGGTGGTTTCCACCGGGAAGTGAACTCCCTTACCGGAAGCATGCCAGTTCTAAATTTAAACAAGAGGGCTCTATCCCAAGGGATTGTAATAATGTCCAGGTAGATCACGCGCAATGGGACATCTTTGGTCATCAGAAAAGTCCTGGATGATCTGCACAAGTTGGTGTTGGTATTCCTTTTGGCCAAGATCCAGGACCAGTATAATTTTTAAGTGCTATTTTGGAAGGGGCAGTCCGCTGGTGCCAAGCCTCTCCCAACCCCAAGTTCAACAGGAGAACTTTAATGTCTCTGAGCCACTTCACTTTCGCCCAACTGGGGGAATCCAGGATTTCTCGCAAGCCCTCCGCATAGCTGCTAAGTTCCTTCACCCTCCAAATGCGAGCCCATAGCAGGAGGGGGCGGAGCCTCGCTTGATCTTCTATGGAGCGACAACCCATATCCAGTTGGAGGGGAATAATAGGAATGGAAGCTTGAAGACACATGAGGTTTCTGAGAAAAGTGTTTTCAGAAATGGTCAACTGGCTCATGTTCGAAGCACCCCAGAGCTCCGCTCCATAAAGCGCTGCGCTGATGCCTCTGGCATTGTAAATCTCAAGCACCGTCGCTATGGGCTTCATTGACGAGACTCTCTGCTCCTTCAACAAAGCCCCCGTTACCCTTTTGTGGCTCAGGAGCATTTTATTCAGATGACTGTCCCACCTCATTGTGTCCACAAGACGAATACCCAAGTAGTCAAACTCCCTCGTTCTCTCTAAGGGGACAGTGCCCAGCGAGGGAGGTGGACCAAGTTTTTTTGGGGGGTTCAAGATGAGGTATTTAGTTTTATCTGTGTTGATCTTGAGACCCCTAGATACACAGAATTGCTCAAAGCTAGTTAACAAGCGCTGGAGACCAACAGGGGATTTTGAAAGTAACAGGGTGTCGTCCGCAAATAAGAGTGTAGGTACTAGCCGCCCTGCCAGACGGGGAGCATCAGCTGGAGATGACAAGAGGTGATCAACTACCCCGTTTACATAGAGTGAAAAAAGGGTGGGGGCGAGTACGCACCCTTGGCGGACTCCTCTGTTAACCTCAATGCGACCTGTCTTTTGCCCCTGGGTCCCCCAGCGCACCTGTGCATAGTTGGACTCATGGCGCCTCATAATCAGGGACAACAGATATTCAGGCATTCCCAATTCTAATAGAACCCTCCACAGTTGGTTCTGGGGCACAAGATCAAAAGCAGTTCGAAGATCAATGAATGCTAGATACAAACTGCCTTTCCCCAACAGTACAACTTTCCAATATAACATGAGTAGTCGCAATGACTGCTCGATTGTTCCGGTTCCCGCCCTGAACCCGGCTTGGAAGTCAGATAAGATATTGTTATCTTCAACCCAGTCTAAAACCCGACCCAGTACAACTTTGCCAGCCACTTTTTGAGAAGAGTCGATTAGACTAATAGGCCGGTAGTTGGCTGGGTCATCCCGCTACCTTTTTTATAGATCGGAACAACCTCGGTGCCCATCCAGGAATCCGGTAGGGCAGCGCCCTCAGCGGATGCGTTGAGCAGGGAGGCAATCAGAGTTCCCCACTCCATAGGATTCATGCGGAGCAGGTCCCCCGGCAAGCCGTCAGGTCCAGCAGCTTTTCGTGGGACAAGGCTATTCACTGCATTCTCAACTTCTTTTGGGGTGAAGATAGTGCCCACACCAGGCGAAGGACCAAGGGGGATTGGCGAGAGGGCGAGAACCCCCTCCTCCTCTACTGCTACATTATACAGATTGGAAAAGTGATTGTGCCAGGCTGCCTTAGGAATGTTACAGGTGAAGAGAGTGTCAATGGGTCTATGTTTCTCCCTAATAAGATTCCAGAAACCTCTGGAATTCCTACCCCCACTGGCTACGTTTAGCTCATGCCAAAAAGTGTCCTCCCAATCCTTTCTTGCAGAAATTAGGGCAGCCTTATAAAGTTTGCGCTTGGATGAGACCTCGGCCCCATCCCCGCGTTTGACTGCCATAATGACTGCTCTTTTGGCTGTCCGACATGCAGGAGAATACCAGCCCAATTTCATTTTTGCGCAAGCATGCCCATGCGCCCTTCTCTGGTTGCTCGTAACAGTGAACATGTCCCCTATGGACCTTGAGGTCTCGCAAAATAAGGAGGAAATATCCCCTGGACACAGGTTCCCATGCTCTAGCTTCAACATAGCATTGGCCAAAAACCCCCCAATGCTGCTAACCTTTGCGGGGTCGATAATCACCTTATCCCATTTTAAACGTCTAAGGCAATTTGCTGGTACCACTTCCCCAGTTTCCCTTAGGGTGAGTGTGGTGGGTGCAGCTATAGGCAGTCCATTAGACCACCACAAGGGGGTCAGGGATAGGGAGAGGGGGTTGTGGTCGCTGTCGGTAGATGCAACAACCATCATATCAACTAGGTGGACCCAGAGGCTGAAACTAAGAAATATGTAGTCAATTCTAGAAGTATGTCCCGACCTGTTGTAAGTGTGGGCCCCGTTTATATCTGATGTGGTCCTTCCGTTCGTCGCCCTTAGCCCAAATTCCAGCATTAGTGCGTTCAATTGCACAACCCTCTGCGACCATCTTTTCACCGGTGGCAAGTTGAGAGAGGGTATACCTCTCCTTGAGTCCTCTTCGTTTAGGTCCAGAATGTCATCGGCCGCTAGTGGCTCAAAGGTACAGTTGAAATCACCCATCAAAAGGATGAGTGAGTTAGCTGGACACTCTCTCAATTCTGCCTCTAATACCGACAAGGTCGGAGAGGTTGAACTCCCAGTGGCCCCTCTGGTGTAGATGTTAAAAATTTCCAGTGAGGAGCCTCTCTCAAGGCTCCTCACGGAAAGCCTCTGCAAGTCCGGGGTTTTGAGGACATGCTGCTTCACACGAAGACCAAGGGAGACATCAACCCACACAAGCAGCCCACCCGAGGGCCGGCCTTTTCCTGCTACAGGAGGGCAAGCGGGGACAAAAAAAGAGGTAAAGCCTACTCTGTGTCATTGTTCCAGGCACCAAGTTTCCTGGAAGGCACTAATTCCATATGGCTCAATGAAAGAATTCCAGTCAGGCAAGTCTAGGTTGCGACTAAGCCCCGCAACATTCCAACTGACTACTTTCAGAGTAGAATCGAGAGTATCCTGAACAACCGAGATGTTCGATGCAGGCAATCCAGGACAACGGACACCAGGTACAAGACCCGGAATGTCGTTGGATGGCCCCAAGTCTCTCTCGGGGGTCTGCACGCAACTCAGCCCATCTGAATTGGAACAATTTGGCAAGGGAACAGTGTTAGGGGTGAACAGAATTGGAAGGCTAGGAGGGGGAAAGTCACACTGTTCCCCAGAGCACCCATCCAATGTCGGCCTACTGCTGGATAGGGGGGTTACTATCAGTGAATCCTGTCCACCAAGTCAACAACCCCAACCATAGGAGCCTTGCACTTGGGAAAAGTTCTGAACCGTGGCACTTGCATCAAGTGTTTCATGGCGAGGGTACCAAGCACCTCTGCCCTCACCAAGGAACGACTGGTTTGACCAGGGAGATGACAAAGGGCGATAGAAGTATCCCAAGTCCCTACTTTGAATGCCATGCGGGTCGCTATTAGGAGCTTGGCTATAAATAATGCCTGCTGCTCTTGGGTCATTAAAGTTAACCAATACACAATCTCCTTTAAGATTTTTTTGTCTGTTGCCGACCCACCCCACTCGTCTGACATGGATAATCCTCCCATCTATGTAGCCTGGTAGAGGCCTGTTTTCCCTGAGCCAGAAGATGGTTTTGTTTTTAAGGTCAGAGAAAGACTCATGTGTCCCTGGCTTAAGGACAGGAACCCCGGTTAGGATCACTACAAATGGCTGGCACCCAGGCGGGAGGCTGGCATGGGGGGCCTGCGTATCTTTTCTTGCTCGTGCCTGTGCTAAAGGTGGAGGAGCAGGTGCCTGCCTAGTGGAAGATGATATACTAACTACTCTAGGACTGGCTACAAGGGCACTATTATCAGTGGGATTACTACTGGGGGTTCCTGAAGTGCTGGGTTTAGGGGAATTTTTAATTTTGGGGCCTGCTGAGAGGATCTTGTAAGGGAGCTCTTGGCATTAGGCTGTGAATGAATTGTTGCATCAGTAACAACACGTTCCCGCACACCTGCCGAGATAGCAGAAGGAGGCCCGGGGAGTTGCCCTTGATGTCCAGAGTTAGTAACTGAGGATAAAGTAGAAGGGATGGACCCCTGGGGAGGAGCACTAGATTCTTTCCCAGACCTATCCTCATCTCGGAGTTTTGAGTGCAGTTTTATCAGTGATTTGACAGAGAAGAAATTATCCAACATGGTTTGTTCTAGCGAATCAACCCGTTTTGATAGTCCCTCAAGTTTGTCGGTTATTGGCAAAACCATTGACTTCAATAAGCACTCAATATTAATAAGTAAGGAGGAATCACCCGGAGCAGCTACCTGGGCAGGCTTATGGATAATTCCAAACACAGAGGGCTGTTGGGTACTAATCTGCCCCTTGTTTGCAATACTCTTTAGCTGATCTTTCCCCTGGCAAATACCATTCTTAATAAGGCGCCCCTTAGGTGCATTTTTTCTTCTAACCTTATTGCATGGTTTTGATATCGTTCCCTTGCGCGGGCTAATTGGCTGCTTCCTTTTGCGCGGGATGGCAAGCGGCGAGTTCCCAGTATGAGCCTCACCTGTGGCCGAAGGAACTGGCCTAGTGCCATCCAGCGCGGTTTCCTCTGGCAAGGGTGGGGCATCTACAGAAACAATGGGGGAAGGGACAATATGCATTACAACACCGGATGCCAGAGGGTCAGGAGTGGGAGATGTGGCCCTGTAGTGTGAGATCGTGGACAGCCTATCAAGACTCGCCCTGATCCTGGTTACACGTTCATCTATATCAGGAGATGGGGCCTCAATCAGTGGAAGAATTGGGGAGTGAGCTGGGGAAGGAGCCAGGGCCAAGCTTCCCATGGATGAGCGCTTATCTGTAAGGCAGGATAATTCCCTCGAAAGTCTGCGCTCAGTCAAGGCGATCTCCTTTTCCACGATGGAGAAAGCCCGAGTGATGAATTGGTCCATGGTGCCAGTCACTTGGTCCCCCCCACCTTTGCGGGATTTGTTAGACTGCGTACCGGTTGCCATCTTGAACCTTTTGTCCTATAGCCAAGAGGGGTGGCCCGGCCTCTTCTGGCCCCTGATGGCCACAGATGGTCCCGCCCTTGTCCTGGGCTTCTCCCGGAGCACCACCGCGCACGACCGTGCTGCGGGAGAGTGCACCAGATATATACGATATATGGCGGCCTGGGGGCGGGGCTATCAGGGGGCGCCGACCAGGTGTTGCGGGTCACGCAGTGACTCCTGGTAGAGCGAGTCCCTGCTGCGCAACACCCCTGTAGCAGCTGGGCTTCCCCACCGGGATCACAGGCTTCTTCGTAGGCGGCTCCCAGAGGTAAATGCCGCGATGCCGCACCTGCGAAGCGGGTGCGGCGAGGAGCGGCGGCAAGGCCCGTCACAGGTCAGAGCAGGGCTGGTCCCAGTATCCAAGAGCGTCCTTTCGCTCCGTTTGGTTCAGCAGTCCCAACAAGCTGCCTGGGAAGGGCACTTGAAATGCTTGCCGGCTGGGGGCGGGGCTAACAGGGGGCGCCAACCAGGTGATGTGGGTCACGCAGGGACTCCTGGTAGAGCGAGTCCCTGCTGTGCAACACCCCTGTAGCAGCTGGGCTTCCCCACCGGGATCACAGGCTTCTTCGTAGGCGGCTCCCAGAGGTAAATGCCGCGATGCGGCACCCGCGAAGCGGGTGCGGCGAGGAGCGGCGGCAAGGCCCGTCACAGGTCAGAGCAGGGCTGGTCCCAGTATCCAAGAGCGTCCTTTTGCTCCGTTGGTTCAGCAGTCCCAACAAGCCGCCTGGGAAGGGCACTCTTGAAATGCTTGCCGGCTGGGGGCGGGGCTAGCAGGGGGCGCCGACCAGGTGATGCGGGTCACGCAGGGACTCCTGGTAGAGCGAGCCCCTGCTGCGCAACACCCCTGTAGCAGCTGGGCTTCCCCACCGGGATCACAGGCTTCTTCGTAGGCGGCTCCCAGAGGTAAATGCTGCGATGTGGCACCCGCGAAGAGGGTGCGGCGAGGAGCGGCGGCAAGGTGGCCCGTCACGGCAAAGCCTGTCACAGGTCAGAGCAGGGCTGGTCCCAGTATCCAAGAGCATCCTTTCCCTCCGTTTGGTTCAGCAGTCTGGTTACTCATGTTGTGGACAAGTATGAGTGAGTGAGCGAAAGAGTGTTCTTTGTGAGAGAGTCAGTGACATGTTCTGGGTTGCCTAATCATTGGTAGCTTCGCTGTAGTATGGAGAATGAATGAGACGCTATAGCTAGTCGGATTGGGATTTAGGGCACTAAAGTGGGTAGTTGGTACACCACTATATACTGAGGTCCTGGTTTCCTGCGCATAGTTCTGTATATGTGCAGAATCCCTGCAACACTTGTGTGAAAAGTTATGCATCTGCAATTTACTTTGAACTGAACTATTTCTACCATCTGAAAGTCATATTTGTATTACTGTATTGTGGATTTTTGTTGTTTGGTTCTGTTTTAGTTTAGATAGAGATTACTTATTTTTCTAAACTGGTGTGGTGTCCATTTGTTGTGTTTTCACTGTATTACTGTATGTGTTCACAAATGGTTTACACACTGCCTCTGAGATAAGCCTGTTTGCTCGTGCCAAGCTACCAAGGGGGTAAGCAGGAGTTGTTTTAGGAGTGTATTTCCCTTATTCTGACTAGAAGCAAGGGTCCCTATTTGGACAAAGGTACCTACCTCTGCCAATTAGAAAACCCTATTTCTAACAAGGTCTGGCTAACATACTTCTTTTATGGCATCTCCGTGTTTTTCACTGACTCAGGCACATAAAGGTCTTTCCCTTTTGAAGTGTTTTTTAGGCTTTTTGGCATACAAATTTTGGACACAGCGTTTTTATGACATAGCCGCCAATTATATTGTCTACATGGCGGCGCTGCTTCTTACTGGGGATCACTAGCTGTGGCCCCATCTGTGACTGTCTTTTTATGTTTGCGACTGAATAAATGGACGAGCGCAGGCGCTTAGTTTGAATAACGTGGCCGCTTAATACTCAGCCATCATGACGGCTCCTTTTTTCCATCACATTGAACACGCACCGGTCTAGCCATTTGGAACTGTTTCTATCTCTATTCGGGCAAGCTTAAGTTTGAACGCCGGGCGGGGTCTTTAAAAATAAAAGCAGATGGTTTAAGCCACTCGGTTTTGCTTCTGCGGCCTCTGGCAGTTATCTACTGTGTCACATTATCCCATTGGGCACTAATTCTGGTAATTTAAGATTAGATGAGTCCAACTTGTATACATGGATACAACTTGACATTACAATTTTGATGTTGTGCTCCAATGTGCTATTTTTACTGGGGGTTCTACCTACCGATGTCCAATTACTTCATGCCTACCAGGGTGGTTTTACTCTGAATACCGGGCGGGGTTTCCATAAGACGCTACTAATTAATTGGGGTTTCTTACTATTGAAGTGTATTATTATTTTGATGCTCACCCAGGGCCGTTTCACTCCTAATGCTTGTCGGGGTCTCTACTAAGGAGACTGTACTAACACCCCGGTCTCACTTTTATGGCCAGTTGGCTGGCAATTGACCGCGCAGCTATAACTTGGGCAGCCATTTGGTTTAATTGAGAATTAACAATGCTGGCTATATTGTGTTTATGCATTATGCTGATAGTACTGGCATGTGTACTGCGCTTTAGAGCACATTCGTTAAAATAAACATTTTAAACTATACTGTGTCTCTGATTACTCTTGTTGTGGACAAGTATGAGTGAGTGAGCGATAGAGTGTTCTTGCTCCCGCGATTCCTGAGAGAGTCGGAGTGACATGTTCTGGCTTGTCTAATCATTCGTAGCTTCTCTGTAGTACGGAGAACGAAGAGTCACTATAGCCAGTCGGATTGGGATTTTGGGAATGAGGGTGGGCAGTTGGTACACCACTATACACCGAGGTCCTGGTTTCCTGCGCATAGTTCTGCATATGTGCAGAATCCCTGCAACATGGCGCCCAACGTTTTTTGGTCTGGTTGTTATCTGCTAGACGCTTGAGTAGTGCTTGTGCTTGTCCACAATACCCTCACTTCTGTTTCCTGAAACAGTGTGATGGTGTAACCTCCTATGTTGATGTTTTCATAGGTTCTTTCAAGCTTGATATTATTAAAAGGTGTTTGCTCTTAATTGTTAACCCTTTATTTTGCTGCCACCCATTAGGTTGTTATACGCCCTTTATCTTCATGGCTCATATAGATATTGCAGCACATAGCCGTGGAGCGCTCCGTCGACATTTGACTGCATATGGAGTGCCAGACGCGGGTTTCGATCTTATCTTTGGGTTGGAAGCTGATCCAGCTCCACACTTTAACTATTTTACTCTTGGGTCACTTTTCCTGCGGTGGATGGAGACGATGGTTTGTTCCATCATTACACAACCTTATAGAACTCTTGAAGTTCCGCTAACAGCATGGCAACACCAAATTTGGTTTAATGGTGCCCTCCCTCACCCAGTGACTCCGATCTGTTTAGGCCCTTTATCTATCACTTGGCCCATTTTGGCTGGGTGCACCCCACACCCACGTTATCTGACAGTTCAAGTGGCGGAACTCCGTGTGATGCACACCTCTTTAGTGCGGGTGCACAGAGCTGTTGTATGATACATCAAGCGCAACTTTCAGGTGGGACCTCCTGGAGTTGCTGTGCAACCAGCTGGACCTGGCGCTGTGACCATCAGTCCCGTCATGGTTAATTCAGTAATGGACAAGCGTCCTCAGAATAAGGATGATTTACCTTTTTGGCTTGCTGAGAAATTTGACCAGCTGGAGACGGTATTTCCGAATACTTCTCCTGCGGGAAAACACAGGATTTTGACTATTAGTTTGCAGAAAGACTTAATCCCCGAGTTGACCGACTGTAACAATTGTGGAAAGGTGTCCGCAGCGGTATATGCGAAGTGTTTCGGCACTCCCTCAATGACCGTACTCCCCTCCATGATTAAGCATGTTCAAGATGAGCACGGCCCTGAAGCAGCAGTTGAATTGGAGATGAGGTGGGTGGAATTGTTAGATGTAGTTGCTGATCTCATCCTTGCAAACATGAAGGGAGATGCATTGAACTTTCAAGTAGCTAATGCTTTGTCTCTCATCCCAGCCAGAGGGTGAGAAGCCACGCAAATTGCCAAAAATGATTGCACAGGCTTATAAAACCATTGGCCGCAATAGTTTGGGTGTTAAGCCTTTTGCTAAAATACCACCTCAAACGCAAACACAACAGAAGTCTGAGCCTGATAAAGACGAGCGTCCAATCTTTTCTAAAAAGAATTGTAGAACTAAGAAACAGGGAAAGCAGCAACAGAAACAAGGGTCACATGCTGCGTCACCAGAACCCGAGTCTTCTGAGCGCACTCATGATTTGCACGACCGCGCGAGAATTAGGTCTCCTGACAGGTTTCAGGTTCCTGATCACTGTTCTCCTCGTTCTTTGCAGGAAATGTCAGGCTCACAAGCCGGTGGTCGTGAACGCCAGGACTGCGGTAGGGGTGCACCACAAGGACGTGAGTAGCCTCGTCAGACTGAAGGAAAGGGATAACAAGATGAATTTCCTTGTCAGCGCCCCCAGTTTCAGAAAAAGAAAGTTGCAGCTTTAACAGACAGATATGCCACAGATGGTGAGAACCCGGATCCTGAATTTAACATGGGCTGTGACTCTGCTCGACAGCGCAGTGGAAGTTACCATAGTGCGGCAGGCACTGCAGCCATTTCTGGAGGCGACAGCGACTGAAAGTTTTGTTACAGTTGAAACAGGTGACACTCGAATGGCTCCCCCTGACAGACTATATGATATAGTTCTTCTAATTGAAGGTAAGATTCAACGGGTTATTAAAGGGATTTTTTGGGAGAATCTATCATCTTCTTATGACATTTTGTTGGCGGAGGCAGATTGGCACCCACCTTCTGTTTTGAACGCTCCGAAAGGGGAGGAGGTGATATTACTTCTGAGTTTTTCGCGTAATGTCCCCCAGGAGCATTCAAAGGCTTTTGCAGAAGAATGGGCTTTGGTGCTTGCACCGGCACTATACCGTACTCATGTATCCCATGAGGTACCATTGCTGTCTATGCCACAACCTCAACCCCAATATCCCCTCCTGTGGGAAGTGAAAGGTTAAGTTTCTGAGATTCTAATGCAGTTAGAGTATCAAGGAGTGATTGAGACGTGTGTCACCGATGAATAACTCTCTTTTTACCGTTACCAATCCCAAAGGGTTGTACTGCATAGTTTTGGATTACTGGCATTTGAACTCTCATTGTTGCACTTTTGCGGTACAAAATGCCCATAGTTCTGCTCTTGTAGACAGTCTTGTTCATAAAAGATATAAAACGACCCTAGATGTTTCCAAAGGCTTCTTCAGTCACAATCTGTCCCCTGCATGCAGTCAATGGACAGCATTCACAGCCGGCGAAAAAACAAAAACTATTTGGGCGATTAGCAATGGGCTACAAAAACAGCCCTCATGTTTTTGCCGCCCGTATTGTCTCTTTGTTAGACAGCATAGACTCAGATGCGTACTCTTACTTTGATGATATTTCTCTCACAGACGAGTTATGGCCGTATCTTTGCTGAGTCAACTGCATAATTATTTTGTTTGCAGACTACAGTTCCAAATTAACATTGCTAAATCGAACATTGCAGAGTTCACAGTGTTGTTTTGGGGCTATGAGCTCAATAATGAAGGTAGAGGCTTGGCACCTCACTTCCTGGAATAATGAGCATGTTTGCGGCCTCCAACAACCCTGAAAAAGCTTCAAACTTTGCTGGGATTTTTAAACTTCTGGCGTTCTTACATTTCCAAATATGCCCAGAGTATCAAGCCTCTTTATGCTTTGATACAACCTACATTTTCAAAAGCCTGCTGGATTCCGGAACATTCAAATATCCTGCAATCTTTGCAGTCTGATCTTCTTGAATCGAAATACTAACCTCACAAACCTGGTGATATGAATCGTGCCATGCGGTGTGGGTTTTACTTACTTAACGTTTAATGAAGGTGACACAGTACCTATTGCTTACAAATCACATTTATACACTTCTGCAGAGTTGCGGTTTTCCACTGTTGAAAAAGTCATGACAGCTGTACAGATGTCGATCCTGCTGGAATGCACACTGGCACAGGCGAAACGCATTTTGGCGGGAATGCCATACTCTGCACTTGAGGCAGTGACAAAGGCAAGTGTACCAAACTCTAAGGCTTTGCATCCTGTTGGATACAATGGGCTACTTCTTTGACGTCTCCGGATGTCACGTTTATCTTTGACTCCTCTCTTCAGACTCAGGAGTTCTTGCAGTATGAATTTGTTCATCCTCCTCCTCTGTCTATGCACCTGCTTGAGGAGTAGGATTGTATCATTTACACCTATGGTTCGGCACAACCGGCCACCAGGTCTAAGCATGCTTTTTGGCAGCCTGTGCTATTGTGGCAGGTACCATGGTGAAGAGGTGAGTTCAAGTCCAGTGTTGTTCATACGCAGGCGCTAGGTGACTGTACCGCCCAATTGGCCAAGTTGCGTGCTTTGGTGCTTGCTCTCGAGTTTGCTGATTCTAATGTGACTTCTCTCATTGTAAGTGATTCTTATTACTGTGTTCAGTCTTTCAATGAAAACGTATTCTTATGGTCGCAGAATGACTATTGTGATTCCAAAGGCAGCACAATTAAGCATAAATTGCTTTCGTTTTGAGTGGCAGATCTTAAAAAACATCTGCCACTCACACGTTATACATACCCTTGGCCACCAGCGTGTGGCAGCATACTCTGTCGGTAACAGTTTGGCTGATGAAGGAGCCATATCAGCAGGAGCCACGTGTTTAGTTGCAGACGTTACAAGATCCATGACTAAGATAGATAATGAAATTTTGGCAGCTATTGCTGCTACTGAGAAGGGTTGTAATTACCCACAAAGATTCCCTTCAAAGTACTCTTATCATTTAAGTCCCAACAAGGTTCCGTATGTAAGAATTAATGACGTTGGAGATCGGCTGATTCCCAACACGGACCGCAGACTTTCTTTGATAACAGCCGCACATAAAGGCTTGGCTTCGGCCCATGCTGGTGTGTCTGCGACAGTTTCTATCTTGCAGCAACGTTACTGAATGCGTTGTTTATATAAACAGACTTGTAATTATGTACTATCATGTGACATTTGTCAGCAGATTAAACATTCTACAGTTACACGTCCACCACAAATACAGCTATGTATTTCGAATAAGCCTTTTGGCTGTGTATATCTTAATCACTGCTGTCCCTTTTCTTCAGATACTACTAATAAATACATTTTAGTTGCAGATGATTTGTGCACACACTTTATTTGGGTTTGGCCACAACACAGTGCTGAGGCTCAAAATGTCATCAGGTATTTGCGTGTCTCTGTGGGAATTTTTGCCTGTGGTACATTCCATCCTGACCAAGGACCAGTGTTCACCTTTAAGATGTACAAGGATGTGATGAAGTCTTTGGGGGTGCTGGTGCAGTTTTCATCGCCATACAGGCCTGAGGGCAACTCAATTGTGGAGCAAATGAACCGTGACTAAAAGCAATCCTTGACAGCTAGAGTCTTAGGTACTGGCAGTAACTAGCTAGCCTACTTGTAAAGGGGGGAACAGCCATGACAACGCGGGGATTACCGACCAATGCCATTACAATGCAGGGATTACAACGAAAGTCGTTACAACGACTTTCGCTGGAGGGCGCTGTTGGATAGGGAATAGTTTAATTTTCTATCCAACACCTTCCCTACTGTCAACGTGGGCTGGAGTTGGAATAGAAAAGTAAACTATTCCACTATCCAGCGCCCTCCAGCGAAAGTCGTTGTAATGACTTTCGTTGTAATCCCCGCGTTGTAATGACATGCGGGGTAAAAGCCCGCGTTGTAATGCCATACAACCCTTGTAAAGCGTGCAACATGCACTTAAAAATCTCCCTAGAAGATCTCTGGGTGGGCGGACCCCATATAAAATTCTCTTTTGCATAAAAATGTTTGTGCCAGACCTTGATGGTCTAGACATGCTGCAACCTTTGACGTAGATATCATTCTACTATGTTACAGGACTTACAAGAGACCCGTGACAGTCTTGCTACTGAACATTTGCCCTCTGCCACTGATTCAGCACTGCAGATTTCGGTAGCTGGCTGGCAACCAAAAGTTGGAGATCTGGTCCGAGAGAAGGAGGACCACAAAAAGGAGTTTGGCCCCTCTTATTGTGCACCGGTTCCGGTGCTTGGCGTGAAGGGTACTCGTACAGTCATTTTACCACCACTTCCTGGTCGCAAAGACAGCAGATACATCTCAGTGGACAAAGTCAAGCTACAACATCTGGCCGATTCTGAATAGTATAACACCTGCTGTATCATGTCCAGCAATTTCAAGGAATCCAGTGATTGGCGCATCTGACACCGTGCAAAACGATACGGCCATCGAGATGGACTCTGTTACTAATCACTTGCTAGTCCCGCCAGCTCCCTCCTGCAATGAGGAAACTCAATATGCTTATCCCACAAGCGATTCGTTGCCTGGTATGCAAACAACTGCACTCAACCAGTCACGCTTTTCTTTTAACTCGACTTCCACCTCGTCATTTGGCCCTACAAGGTTCAGTTTTTTTGTCTCCTGGTTTAAACAGACTTATTTGGTCCCTCCTTGGACATACATTTGGTTGGTGCTGATCCTGATTTTTCTGTTCCTATCCATTGGGTTTGTGACAGGTTTTTTTCTTACTCATCAATGGTCACTACTTGCCAGAACGCTCTGCTAATAAGTTGGTTGATGGAACTGTGGCTCCGCACTCGTCCTCTCACATCATGAAACGAGACCAGACTCTTATTAACATTACTGCCTTTCGAGTCGCTGATGGCACCATTTGGGATGATGGCATCATTTGGGATGCAGTGAATTTCCAAATTCATGGCCCGACAGAGGTAATCAATGTACCAAATGTACTCCTTGCTTCCATGGGTGATGTAGTGAAACAATATACGGTCAGATGATTGGGATGTGCAGGCAATACAATCTTTGTTTTCTGATTTGAAATATTATGCTGCCTTTGATGCTCAGGATTTGTATTTAAATACTGCTAATTCTGCCGATTTATATTGTTACCAGCATTATGGACACCATGACCTACATAAAGCTAATACATTTAGAAATGTGTTTAATTACACACAGTGGGAACATTGCCCAGCACCATTGGAAGGAAGCTCAAAAATCTGTTAAAGAAATATACATATTTTACCGATTTTGATAGATCCGAACCAGAATCCTATTATTTTAGATTGAATACTTCATCTACCCCCAAGGTAATGTTGACCCACACAAAGCTATTGTATTCTAATTAGTTAATTACTAAATTGACAGTTGGTGGCTATGAACACTGGAAGGTCACCATTAATTTAAAATCTGTTTGGGGATCCAGTTCCAGCAGGTTCGAGGTACTGAAGCTTTACATCACGTGTGCCTCATCCCAACGCAAATTCTATTTTTAAATGACATAAGTTACCAAACTACTTGTTATAGTTTGGCAACTTCAAAACAAATGTATGCCCCTGCAGTTCCTTCTCTGGGTGCATATCATAACTGGAGCTTGCACACAAATTATTCCATTGAGGACCTGCAAGCTTTAGTTCAAAATGACACATTTAATGTCTCTAGTTTAGATCCTGCGGGCTGGTTAGTTTGGCAGACGTCTTCTGATGTCTGCCAATTACGTTTCCATAACACAGGCATTGGTTACATACAGGACAAACCTGATCCACGTTTTGCAAATACACATTCGGTTACCACGTATTCTGTGGGTGAGTTATGTCAACAGTGGTTACAGCACTCGACACTATCGTCAGTAAAACAACATTTATCGTTGTTATCCAATACCATTGATTTGACCGATTTTATCAAGGAACCTCCTGGTCCTAAAACAAAAAGATTTATTTACGCAGCTTACAATAAAATATGGAAGCTTTCTGGAATTGAAGCAGCGTCACGTTTAAGGGAAATAGATCAGGCAAATCTAGAAAAGGTACTTGCTGTTGTTGACAGTAGTATTAACACACTGTCTTCCCGCATTTACGCCTTAGATAATACTGTTTAATCTGTTGTTGATATTGTTCAAGATGATGTGTCTGTGTTATATCATGGTCAGAATCAATTGCATTCTGTAATGCAGTTTGCATGGACTTTGCAGACGCTGAAAATGGGTAAAGTACCATGAGATTATTTAAACACATCTGCTTTGTTTTTACCATTTAATTTGACAGGCAAACAGCAGTTTATGTCCATGAAAGATGCCACATACACTCTTCTACATATAGAAAAGATAGACCCTTTACCCTTCTCCGTGGCTGAAACTGACACTGCTGTCTGGCTCTTACACGGCATTATCACTTTACCATTCTCATTGTTTAAATTTAGCTCCTGCATAAAGCATTACCCGCTACGCCGCTATGAACCCTTAGGTGCCAATTTTCTGCATGAAATGTGGTCCTTGCCTTTCACATACAGATGCCTGAGGGATGACAAGGAGGTATACCTTACAGGGGAGTCTTGTGATTCTACAGTAGGTCGTTATTGTTTGCAAGAACATACAATTACACGGGGTCTGCAGTGTTACCACCCCGAACCTTGCATGTGTCTTAAAAAGGCATTCCAGTCCCAGCTATAAAACCCACTTTCACCCTGCTTGCTAAAGGTAGCTAACGTCTTTTAAATAACCAGAATTGTTGATGTTTGCTGGCTGGCATGCCGCATTTTGTGACAGTTTCACAGCGTGTAGTTTGCTGTAAAAATTAGCTTTTTCTGCCCCCGCATGGGAAGCTCGATAACTCGATTTGACCTTCCAACTTTGAAAGCAGACTTCAATAAGTTGAGCAGAATAAGAGCACTATTATTTCAACAGGAAGTCCCCCTTACTTCTGCGTGCGAGACATTCGTGCTGCAGGTGGCCTGCATCATTTCTGAGATTCAGGCCCTTCTGAATACCAACCTCCCACTGCATTTCGGTCAGGGCCAGACTGGGAACCAAAACGGCCCTGGCAATGTGCTCGACTGGCCCCCCCCCCTCCCCACTCGGGGGGGTTGGAGGTGCCGCCGAGCACTTCGCTAGGTCGATTTTGTTGCAGGGACGATTTTGCAGCCATGCTGCAAAAACGGCCCTGTAACAAAATCATCGCCCAGGGGCTCAAAACCGGCCCCCACCCTTGCGGCGCACTGGGGGATTGCCCTGTGCCCGCTATGGCCAATCCGGGCCTGATTTCGGTGAATTGAGTCATCGCATTTTCAATGCGTCTGATACACACGACCTGGCACATTTTTTTAAGTTGTTGGCTCTGGCCTTGTGACCTCCTGTCAGACCATATTTGGTGTAATACCGGCATTTATTCATTCTATTTTTTCCAGCGTCTTTGGTGGTTTACCGCTAATACTTGTTATAGCTGCTGGAATCCTGGAATTAATTTGCCTGTTACGCAGTGGCTGCTCCTCTTGTGGTCCTGCACAGCCCTGGCTGGCTGCAAATGCTCTGTAATCCAGTGGCGGCTGGTGACATTTGAAAGTGGTGAGGCGTAAACTTATTGTGGTACCCGACTGCGGCGAACCAGCGTAGCGAGGATGCCCAAAGAACCTACAGGGGGTTCAAGGGGTTCTCCCCTCGAGAAAATTTTGAAAAAAGAGTGGACAAATGGTGCATTTTCAAGCAAATTTAAGAAAGCAGGAAGGATAATAAAGCAATACAATGGAATTAATCATCATTTGAGAAATTGCCAAATTTTATTAGCTATAGAGGACAATATTTGCGTATGCTGATGTTATCATTTGCCCATATTTACTTGTGAACACACTGATACACTTGTAACTGTTTTGTGCAATATAAAAAACATTTGCTCATGCAATGCAAGCAAAAACACGCATAGGGAGCACGGAGGATTATGCCCAGAACCGGCGTCTTATGCACACTCTATATCTGTGTATACATGCTATTAGACGTCAGCTAAAGGCCTACTCACTGAAAAACACAGGTAGTGGCCAAAACATCAGTATTAAACAAACTGGACTGAAATATATTTAACACTAGTGCACAACCTATGGAACTAGCACAAAACTGTGGGCAGCCCTGGCTTCATCGGCAATAATATGCAAGAACATGCAATACCCGTTTTGCGATGAAACTGAAGATGACACGAACAGTACAGACAAAAGCTACTACTCTCATCACCTACCAACAGTAATGTCTAAAACAAAAGATGACATCTTGTGAGTGAACGGACAAACAGAATCGAATGTGAGGAGACCAAGAGGCAGAATGCAAAACCTGCATTGATGACAGCACCGTATGCGGGCGGAAGGTTGAAAAGAAATACATGCATATATTGTTCAGACTGCCATTAAATAACACTACAGCTGCTCTGCACTGGTAACCACGTACCTTTTCTGAGAAGCCAGTGTGGGTGTACACAAAACGGTAGGTGCTACACAGCCTAACCTACACATACTACCAGATAAACATCCACATTCAGAGGGGTTGCGGAGTGAAGAAACATCACAGAACGGCTTGGCACGTACCGCGGGAAAATGAGCTGGTCCGCCTTCTCGTCCCTCTAGTAACAACGCAATGTGTCACTGCCTCTCTCTCTAAATGTCCCCTGTAGAGCGATTCCTTCCACGCCTGCTCTGTTTACCTGCTGCTGCCGAAGGCCTGTGCTGCAGGCCCAGAGCGGCTTCTGACGCAAGGGCACAGGCTGACCACACCCTAGCAGCGACTGGCGTATGTGTGATGGCTGCACACGTGGGCAGGATCCACGGCAACCGGACCAGTCCTGCGTTTTCAATTAACAAATTGGTGTATTCTGGGGGACGTAGTCTCATTTCATTTGAGTCACATGCAAATGCACGATTACAAAAACAGTTTATATGCTGAGAACCCCATTTGCTTTTTTACTGGTTTGGTTGAAAGTTAGTTACGAAAATGTGAATTAATTGAACAAATACATCCTCTCCAAAAGGCAGCATGCTAATATTTGCTTTGATGTAAGAAATAAAGTTACATCTTCAATAGACACTTGAAAACAAAGATTAATGATTCATCAGAAAGCTATAAAGAAGAGTTTGTTGTTTTGAAAATAGGGTGTAATGTGTAATTAACTGGACGTCCACGTGTTTTTGAGTGCACAATGTGTGGGGCATGCCGTATACCAATAATCGCAAAGGTCCTGAGTCTGGTGTGGGTGGGTTTCCTTACATGACTGCTCATCATGCATTTGAAGCCACAATGACAGCTCCGCTGAGTCACACACGAGCCGTCATTTTTTAAAGATATTTGGGTGTGCCCAATTAAAGCAGTGTGTGACCCAGCAGACTTTTTCTGCTCTCAGGGACCAATTGAGGTGTTAAAACGTGTCCCACTGGAATGTGCAGGCGAAATGTATCCTGTCGCCGCCTCGTTTGTACCTTGAAAATGCAAATAAAGTGATTTTAAAAAATGGAAGACTCTGGCCCCTCTTCATATTCTGACGCGTGCTCCCACATTTTGCGTTGCCCCACTGCATAGAGATGCCATGTCTCTTACAAAGTAAGTCAGCCCTACAGAGTGTGAGTTTTAAAACAGCTGTGCGTTTTTGTTTGTTTGTTTGCTTCATGCCAAACCAGACCGGAGGGCTATACCAACTCATTGCTTTTTTGTCATGCATCACTTACCCAACATAAAAGCATGAAGCTTCTGACTTAAGAAACATGCTGCGGCGCCAGTTTCCGGGCTAGTGCGGATTGAGGAGATGCGGTGTAATGGCCAGAGCTGCCGATTATGGAAGAGGATGTTTAGGTTCGGAACCCGGCGTTGGCTAAAAGTCCAGTGCTTCTGGAAAAATCACTTAATCGCCCATGCGCAAAAAAACATCTGCACCTGTATAACGTAACCTGGTGCTCAAATAAAGTGCTCTAATGCCTGCGGCCGAGTTCGCGCTACATAAAATTACATAAATGTTTGCAAGGTCTGTCAATTTGATAGGGAATTGCCCAGGATTAAGTGTGTGCATGAGTCCAAGCCATTTTTGTGGTGCTGTTTCCCACTTCATAAACCTGTTGGACACACTGTTAACAGTCATTCTTCATCCTCCTCAAGTTGAAATGATTATTACACTGGGCGGTTTCTTCCTTACTGTGCGGCTTTCGTGTTCACATAGATAACATTTTCACAAGCAAGCAGAGGTAATGATCCACGCAGAGGTAATGATTCCAGTAGAAGAGGTTCTGGCGCATCTAACTTGGAACACGGTAGGGAGGTGTGTGAAGCTGTTTGCGCATCAAAAACTGACATACCTTACCGCCGGTCAGCGCCGCATCTTCTTCTGGGACCTTTCACCGTCCTTGGCGCCTTCACACTGGAGCGGAAACCCCGCCCTCCGTCCTCAGCCAATCCTGGCGCTGGAGCAGCGCCAGGATTGACACGGGGCATGGTTGCTTTCTGCCCGCCTGCCCATTATGAGAGCGAGGTTTCGCTCTTCTAATGGGCATGCGCCAGCCGAGCAGGCACAAGTGCGCATGCGTGGGCAAGGCCGAAAAAATGTGCCTCTGTCCCCACTCATGCGCACCTGTGTGCTGCTGGCTGCTGCCTGCCCCAGACAATGCCGTATGCCTGTCAGTCAACATGACACAGGACCACCCACCCCCTTCAGACTCTGAAGAGGGTGGGTGGTCCTGCATCATGCTGACTGACAGGCATGATGCATTGTCCCTCCCTCGGCGTCCTTTCTTTGAACTTAAGTAAACTGAGAGTTTACTTTAGATCTGAGCAGTACGCCGAGGGATCTACGGGTGCGGGCGGGGGGGGCAATGCCCCATCGCCCCCAATGGACGGGCCACCACTGCCGTAACCGTGTGCTTGAATGCTTTGGCACACTGTCCCTTGCTACACTTAGTGTGGCTTATGGATAGTCTTTCCTCTTTGCGTACCCCACTTGCGTGCAACCCGTCTTCTCATGTCTACGATGCTCCTTCTCAAGGACGTTGGATAGCTGCCTCTCCAATACATCATGTTCAAACCCGGATTACGACGTGTTAATAGCCCATGAGCAGGAATGCTCCGGAGTTGCCCTGATAGTGCGTGCGGCTGCACTTGGAGCATTGGCACAATGGGATGTCTGTGCTGATGCGCAGAATCTCCTACAACACAGCTACATTGACTATCACGCAAGGTATCCTGCGATACTCTTGGACGGACCCTATTGTGAGGAACATGAATGCTCATTCTGCTTGCTGAATTAGATGGCATCACTTTTTGCTACAGATGACAATGATTTCCTTTTGGAGGCTATTGCGGTTTATTGCGCATACACTCTGATGGATTAGGATGGGTGGCTTACCATATACTTCTGTGCAGGATTTTTTTGTATTTTTTAGCTAAATATTTTTTTCCTTGGCCCCATTTGCAACTATTTTTTTTTTAATTCAACAAATTCTAGAAGCTCTTAAACTCTGCTCTCAGTGGTTTACCTCCTTGTTCGTCCTATTTCTACATCCAATGGACTTGCTAGGGGAGGGTGTAGTGAGGGTGGTGGATTCATGGCGACACTGCTAAAAGTTAGCAGAAGCTTGGCTGCAATGGTGCTGCTTTTGCACACGTTCCTACATGACTTTGTTTTCACTAAAATCTGCTTGTGCCTGTTCACATGAGAACCGTCTGCTTTTCGTATTCCATGCAGTTCTCTGTGGTTTTTGTCTGCACATGATGTACAAGGTTGAAAAACAATGTTCCTTGTTATTCTGCTCTGGTCAGTCCCCCGCACTTAGACATAACACGAAACACAGCTGCACTATTGAAGATAGAGTGTTTTTAATATTGCATGCATGCATGTTGGAGACACTTGGAGAAAATCTTTCCAGAGAGAAGAGGTGTGCTTATCCAGAGATGTAGACCTTTGCATCATGACTTGGAGGTATGGGGCCCCCCCTGACAAAGCCTAGAGTTCTTCCATTTTATAATAAACTAGTTCCTAGCACAGGGAGGGTGTCAAGGCACAGTAGGCCGTTTTGCACCAGCTTTATAAAATTATATCCCTGTTCATATTCTATGGAATTGTAACAATGCTGACTATATTGTGCTTATGCATTATGCTGATAGGACTAGCACGTGTACTGCATTGTAGAGCACGTTAGTTAAAATAAACATTTTAAACTATACTGTGTCTCTGATTATTCATTTTGCAGACAAGTATGATTGAGTGAGCGAAAGAGTGTTCTTGCTTTCGCGATTCGTGAGAGGGTCAGATTGATATGTTCTGGGTTGTCTAATCATTGGTAGCTTCGCTGTAGTACGGAGAACAAATGAGACACTATAGCTAGTTGGTTTGGGATTTTGGGCACTAAGGTGGGTAGTTGGTACACCACTATACACCGAGGTCCTGGTTTCCTGCGCATAGTTCTGTATATGTGCAGAATCCCTGCCACAGTTGCATCTGCAATTTGCTTTGAACTGAACTATTTCTACCATCTGAAAGTCATATTTGTATACCTGTATTGTGGGTTTTTGTTGTTTGGTCTTGTTTTACTTCAGATAGAAATTATTTATTTTTCTAAACTGGTGTGGTGTCCATTTGTAGTGTTTTCACTGTATTACTGTATGTGTTCACAAATGGTTTACACACTGCCTCTGAGATAAGCCTGTTTGCTCATGCCAAGCTACCAAGGGGGTGAGCAGGGGTTATTTTAGAAGTGTATTCCCCTTACCCCGACTAGAAGCAAGGGTCCCTATTTGGACAATGGTACCTACCTCTGCCAACTAGAGACTCCCATTTCTAACAAGGTCTGCCTAACATATTTCTTTTATGGCATCTCTGTTTTGTCACTGACCCAGGCACATATGGGTCTTTCCCTCTTGAAGTGTTTTTAGGCTTTTGTGGCATACAAACCTATTATATTGTCCAAATGGCGGCGCTGCTTCTTACAGAGGATCACTTGCTCTGGCCCCATCTGTGAATTTTTTTTATGGCGAACAACCATCTCAACGCATTTGTTACAACTCATGCGTTTACGTCGTGTGCCGTCACAACGCAAGCAACGTTACGACACGTGCGTTTACTACGCACGCCATTATATCGTATGCAACATTAAAACGCATGCCGGGACGGGGACACAACACTGAAACCACAACGAGAGACCAGTAAGGACAACGCTGGATTTAGGGTTCAGGGCTTAGGGTTAAGAGTGGAGTAGGGTACTGTTTTTGCCTTTAGGGGATAGGACTTAGGGTAAAGAGTGGTGTACAGTACTGTTTTTGGCTTTACAGGTTAGAGCTTAGGGTTAACAGTAGTGTAGGGTACTGTTTTTGGCTTTACGGGTTAGGGCTAAGAGTAGGGAAGGGTACTGTTTTTGGCTTTGCGGGTTGGGGCTTAGGGTTAAGAGTGGTGTACGGTACTATTTTTGGCTTTAAGGGTTAGAGCTTAGGGTTAAGTGTAGTGTAGGGTACTGTTTTTGGCTTTACGAGTTAGGGCTTAGGGTTAAGAGTGGTGTAGGGTACTGTTTTTGGCTTTACGGGTTAGGGCTTAGTGTTGAGAGTAGTGTAGTGTATTGTTTTTGGCTTTATGGGTTTGGGCTTAGGGTTAAGCGTGGTGAAGGGTACTGTTTTGGGAATTACAGGTTAGAGCTTAGGCTTAAGAGTAGTGTAGGGTACTGTTTTTGCCTTTAGGGGTTAGGGCTTAGGGTTGAGGGTGTCGTACTGTGTTTGGAAGGTTTCTATATTAGTGTTTAGGGGGCCGTTAGCGAGATTTTTACGATGTAATTGAATGCGTCGTATTTTAGTGCATGTGAAGGGGAATACTATGTAATGGTTTGCATGGTACTTTCATGCGATGTAATGGTGCATGCGATGTGAAAAATGCGATGTTATGCCATGCATTGTTTTTGTTTGCGTTCTATCAACATACATCTGTTTTGTTTGTTTGCGACTAAATCAATGGATGAGCGCAGGCGTTTAGTTTGAATAACGTCGCCGCCTAATACTCAGCCATCATGACGGCTCCTTTTTTCAATCACATTGAACATATACTGGTCCAGCCATTTGGAACTGTTTCTATCTCTATTCGGGCGTGCTTTAGTTTGAACGCCTGGCGGGGTCTTTAAAAATAAAAGCAGATGGTTTAAGCCACTCGGTTTCACTTCTGCGGCCGGCTGACAGTTATCTACTATGTCACATTATCCCATTGATAATAAATGGTTGGTGGTAATGCACTCTGTTAATCAAGATAGATCACTTGTACGGTATGTGTGCTGCACTAGATTGGTGCCTGCCAACACCCTAAATCAATGTATGTAGCCAGGGATCGCGAGATCACAAGGACTCAAGTGCGCACTAACTGAAAGATATATTTTTCAATTTTTCATTTGTCGTATTTTTAATTCAAAAAAATTTTTTTGTAACTTAAGTCATTTTCAGTTCAAATGAATAAAGCACAGTTCATTGCAATACATATACAATTATTGTCTTTTCACACATATTTTTGCACTGATCAATTGCTACACAACACAGTTATATTTACAACCCAATGCATTTCGGGGTTTGCACCCCTTCGTCAGGGGCCTATAAAAGAAGAAAGAAAAAGGAAACCTAAATTAGTTTCGATGCGTTTGAAAAAGTATTCTGTGCGAAGGCGACTGTTGTTAAATTACCTTACCTAACTAACTGGTTGGAGACGAGAAAACGTGTTTTAAGAAGTTCCTGTAGAGTCTGAAAAAATATATACAAATTGCTTGGTTGTATATACTGAAAGCTTGCAACTAGCACGGTATTAGATCAATGTACTTATGTATCATTACCTTGGCTTCCGGTAGTTGAAAAAACTATCTGTGGGTAATTGTAAAGAAAATCTGATCAAAAAAGAGGCTATCACGGTGTTTATCTCAAATAAACCACGACGGGTTGTTTATCATTTAAATCAACAAACGCTCACCTGTGTATTTAGGGACGTATTAACTGTGGCGTTGGAGGAATCTAGTGGAAATAAATATGAAAATCAAGACCATGAATGGCCTGTCTTATATGTAATGAATTACCGTCCTTACTGAATATAGGCTGAAACTGATTTACCTGCGAGCTTTAATCCAGATTCGCAGTGCCTCGCTAGTATTCCACATTCTCCCGCACTATAAGAAACAAATAAATGCGTAACGCGTTTAGTATTATGCTGTTAGAACCAGCGCTCATCTAAATGAAGGAATCTCCCTGTTAATAACGCTTACCGGAGACTGTAAAGAAGTAGCGTTGTACCGGCGTCTTCCCTCGTTGGATACTCGGGAACCTTTGGTCCTTCTCTTATGTTAGTGTAGCGGACCGGTCACGTTATCGAAAACGGACTGATTTTCACGCGCGCGGGCGCCATGTTGAAAGGGGGTTATGTGTAACTTGTTTGCGCTGATTGCAAAACTTACCGAACTATATTGGTGAAAAAATACCTCCCTGATAGTCTGGCTTATCAGAAAGAAATAACGCTATAGGGACGTTTTACCTGATATAATGCTAGAGAACCTTTAATGCTGTGTTTATATGAATAATACAGCGAAACCAATCGCGTGATGGAGTAAGGACAAGCGTGTGGACGCCCTATTAGAAGGGGGTTATTTGTGGCTAGTTTATGCCGAGTGCGTAGTGTCAAAAAGTCCTGTGGTATTAAAAGCCACACTTAGATACATAATCTGAGGTGAAAAAACGAATTAAGTGTTTAAGAAACTAATGACAACGCAGTGAGACAGTGACAGAAAAAGGAGCAAAAAAAGAGGAAAACATTATAAATGTCAACATGATTACATACATTTCATATTTTTGTATTTTAGTGTCTGTAAATAAGTTATTGCAAATCGATGAATAATATCTGAATTATGATGAATGTAACACATATAATCTCACTAATGTTGAGTGCCACTATGCTAATGACAACCCTCATTGAATCCTCAGTTATTGCTACTGGCCTATAATTTAAAGAAAACATATCATATCCAATTTATCATTAAGCCCATCAGGGACTATGGTTTGTAGTTTCCAAATCCAATATATTTCTCTCCTGAGTAAAATGTTTGCATTGTCCAACCCTAGGCGTTGTGGAATTTGCTCAATAATCTGAAAACGAACTTGCGCTATTGTGTGGTTTTTCTCAATCCAGTGTCTGGCGAGGGGCGAAGTTGTATTTTTGTTGCGGATTCTGCTCTTGTGCTCTGCTAAACGTATTTTCATCTTCCTGTCGGTTTTGCCGACATACAATAATCCACATGGGCATTTTATCGAGTATACTACGTGTTCCGCATTGCAATTTGCTGAGTGTCTAAGCCCTATCTGTTCTCCTGTTTTGGGATGGGATAGTTTGTTGCCAGTGATTACGTTATTACAGTTTTTGCAGTTATAGCACTTAGTTGTGCCTCTAGGACTGGATGTTTCTAATATCATATCATCTGGTCTACTCAGTAATTCTTTTATGTTTCTTGACCTTGAGTATGCAAAGAGCGGTTTCTGTGCGTAAAGGTGGTCAAAATCACTCTCCATTTGCAAAATGTCCCATCTTTTGAGTATCGTCTTTTTAATTTCTCTGGTTGCTGTCGAATACTTTGATACGAATACCATTCTCTTTTTCGTCTCTTTAGTCTTTTTTTGAAGTAATTCAGTTCTAGAAATTGTTTTTACCCTTTCCATTTGCATGTCTATTAGCTTTTCCGGATACCCTCTGTTAAGGTAGCATTGTTTCTGTTTTTCAAGACTCTTGGCACATTGAGCATCATCCGATGCTATCCTTTTTATTCTCATGAACTGAGACACTGGGAGGTTATTCTTTAAAGTAGTAGGATGAAAGCTTCCATACTGAAGTGCTGTGTTTTTATCAGTTGGTTTCTTGTAAAGTTCTGTACACATCTTATTCCCTTCAATTTTTACTTGCACATCCAAGAAAGGAAGAGTGGTGGTGCTAATTTGGCTTGTGAATTTGATCCTTGGATTGATTAGATTTAGACTCTGTATGTTGCGCTTAAGATCTTCTGTTGGTTTCTTCCAAACCAGGAAGATATCGTCAATGTATCTTTTGTAGTACAAAAGGCCAGTTTGCCATGTTATATCTTCTAAGATGTACTCCAGTTCAAATTTTGCCATGAAGATATTTGCGTAAATGCACGCCCCTGGAAAACCCATGGCTGTACCGCTTAATTGTGTGAAGAACTCAGTTTGCCATACAAAGTAGCTGTTGTGTAAACAGAACTCCAGTAGTTGCATGATTAGATACTTTGTTTCCGGTGGTATATCCATTCGCAATAATGCCCATTCAATGGCTTCCAGGCCCATTTGGTGAGGAATTGATGTGTAAAGTGAAACAACATCTATTGTGCATAATGCCAAACTTTCCTCAGTATGTAAATCCAACGAAGTCACGCTTCTTAGAAAGTGTGAAGTGTCCTCTAGGTAGGTTGGCCAATCTCGCATGAAAGCTTGCAGCTGGGCATCAATATATATGCCCAAGTTTTCGAAAATTGAAGAACATCCTGAAACAATAGGACGAATTGGCGGATTTTGTAAACATTTGTGTATTTTAGGCAAGAAATATATTCTTGGTCTCCTTGGGTATAACTGCCTTAAGTATCGTTTAGTTGCGATAGTGATCCACCCTAGTTCTTCCGCTTTGTCCAGAATGATATCCAAGTTCTTTGCAATCTCGTTAGTGGGGTCTTTTGGCAATTTCAAGTAAACTTCCGTGTCTAGGACATGTTCATTGCCTTTCCTTATGTATAACTCCGTGTCCATGATTACCAGTCCTCCTCCTTTATCCGCCTTCTGAATGGTTATGTCCTTGTTATTGCGAAGAGTGCGTAAGGCACTCAATTCAGCTCTTGTTAGGTTTTGTAGTTTACTCTCGTATTTGATTTTCGTCATATCCGCTTTGACGAGGGTTTCAAATAAATCTAAACTCTTGTGTGATACAGGTGCCATAAAACTACTTTTCGGTTTGAATTGTTGATCCGTGTTTTCAGTTGTCTCTATTGGATTCAAAATGGTAAAGAAATATTTTAATCGTAGAATCCTCATAAATTTAAAAAATGACACCTCGGTCTCCAATTCATTGGTGCGATATGTACTCACAAAAGTTGGGCCTTTATTCAGTAACTGAATTTCGAATTTAGATGGAGAATATTTCGAAATATTAATTACGATATTTTGCTCTGACTTGGTAACCCCTGCTTCTTCGCTTGTTCCTTCTCCTTTTCTTTCTCTTTTGCCTTTTCCTCTTCTTGTCTTTTGTCGCCAGATTGCGGTGGAACCTGATCCGGTGGTTTGGCAAGATTGAGGTCCTTCTCTAAAAAAGGATCCATGGTGGATGTGGAAGCTGAATCAATTGTTACTGTTTTTCCAGAGTCCTTTTTCCGTGATTGCTCCTGGATAAGCGGTTGCCTGGTAGTACTAGTTTCACTGTCCGAGACCATACTCTCCTGAGATGAAGTTGCCTGTTGTTTTTTGCCTGTAAAGCGTCTTTTTGCATAGACTTCCGCCCATGTATAGGCCTCGTTTAGTTTATAGTCTATGGTGTCTCTCTTAAACTTTCGCAGTTTGGTCTCCTCTAGTTCCTTCCCATATTTCTCCAGTTTAATGTCCATATCCTCAAGGAATTTACCCCACGGTTCTTCCTCCATTCTTTTAGAAAGTTCCGATTTCAGGTTGTATATTTCTTCCTCTAATTCTGTGATTGTTTTGGCCAGTTCCTCTATTAGTAGCAATATTAAGTCGAGAGAACACTTATTAAGGATCTCAAACCATTTCTCCATGAACTTAGGGTTATTATTCAAACGATATAGCATAGGTCTGATTGCAAGCCTTAGTCCTCGAGGGATTCTCTTCACACGGTGGTACTGAACTAAAGTGGTTGCGTGCAGCCGTTGATTTAATTCACGTTTAGTTAGGTATTCTAGTTGTCGCAATTGCTGCGTGACTGAACTTCCTTGAGCATCGAAAGATTTAGCCTCCTTTATTAATTTGTATATTTGCGTTGCTTCCTCTGATGTGTAAACTTTAGTGTTGGCACGGTTGTCCGTTATTGATGCTATGGATTCGAAAGACATTTTGTCTATGGTGCTAATACCACATGTGTGCAGTACAAAACTAATAATAAATGGTTGGTGGTAATGCACTCTGTTAATCAAGATAGATCACTTGTACGGTATGTGTGCTGCACTAGATTGGTGCCTGCCAACACCCTAAATCAATGTATGTAGCCAGGGATCGCGAGATCACAAGGACTCAAGTGCGCACTAACTGAAAGATATATTTTTCAATTTTTCATTTGTCGTATTTTTAATTCAAAAAAAATTTTTTGTAACTTAAGTCATTTTCAGTTCAAATGAATAAAGCACAGTTCATTGCAATACATATACAATTATTGTCTTTTCACACATATTTTTGCACTGATCAATTGCTACACAACACAGTTATATTTACAACCCAATGCATTTCGGGGTTTGCACCCCTTCGTCAGGGGCCTATAAAAGAAGAAAGAAAAAGGAAACCTAAATTAGTTTCGATGCGTTTGAAAAAGTATTCTGTGCGAAGGCGACTGTTGTTAAATTACCTTACCTAACTAACTGGTTGGAGACGAGAAAACGTGTTTTAAGAAGTTCCTGTAGAGTCTGAAAAAATATATACAAATTGCTTGGTTGTATATACTGAAAGCTTGCAACTAGCACGGTATTAGATCAATGTACTTATGTATCATTACCTTGGCTTCCGGTAGTTGAAAAAACTATCTGTGGGTAATTGTAAAGAAAATCTGATCAAAAAAGAGGCTATCACGGTGTTTATCTCAAATAAACCACGACGGGTTGTTTACCATTTAAATCAACAAACGCTCACCTGTGTATTTAGGGACGTATTAACTGTGGCGTTGGAGGAATCTAGTGGAAATAAATATGAAAATCAAGACCATGAATGGCCTGTCTTATATGTAATGAATTACCGTCCTTACTGAATATAGGCTGAAACTGATTTACCTGCGAGCTTTAATCCAGATTCGCAGTGCCTCGCTAGTATTCCACATTCTCCCGCACTATAAGAAACAAATAAACGCGTAACGCGTTTAGTATTATGCTGTTAGAACCAGCGCTCATCTAAATGAAGGAATCTCCCTGTTAATAACGCTTACCGGAGACTGTAAAGAAGTAGCGTTGTACCGGCGTCTTCCCTCGTTGGATACTCGGGAACCTTTGGTCCTTCTCTTATGTTAGTGTAGCGGACCGGTCACGTTATCGAAAACGGACTGATTTTCACGCGCGCGGGCGCCATGTTGAAAGGGGGTTATGTGTAACTTGTTTGCGCTGATTGCAAAACTTACCGAACTATATTGGTGAAAAAATACCTCCCTGATAGTCTGGCTTATCAGAAAGAAATAACGCTATAGGGACGTTTTACCTGATATAATGCTAGAGAACCTTTAATGCTGTGTTTATATGAATAATACAGCGAAACCAATCGCGTGATGGAGTAAGGACAAGCGTGTGGACGCCCTATTAGAAGGGGGTTATTTGTGGCTAGTTTATGCCGAGTGCGTAGTGTCAAAAAGTCCTGTGGTATTAAAAGCCACACTTAGATACATAATCTGAGGTGAAAAAACGAATTCAGTGTTTAAGAAACTAATGACAACGCAGTGAGACAGTGACAGAAAAAGGAGCAAAAAAAGAGGAAAACATTATAAATGTCAACATGATTACATACATTTCATATTTTTGTATTTTAGTGTCTGTAAATAAGTTATTGCAAATCGATGAATAATATCTGAATTATGATGAATGTAACACATATAATCTCACTAATGTTGAGTGCCACTATGCTAATGACAACCCTCATTGAATCCTCAGTTATTGCTACTGGCCTATAATTTAAAGAAAACATATCATATCCAATTTATCATTAAGCCCATCAGGGACTATGGTTTGTAGTTTCCAAATCCAATATATTTCTCTCCTGAGTAAAATTTTTGCATTGTCCAACCCTAGGCGTTGTGGAATTTGCTCAATAATCTGAAAACGAACTTGCGCTATTGTGTGGTTTTTCTCAATCCAGTGTCTGGCGAGGGGCGAAGTTGTATTTTTGTTGCGGATTCTGCTCTTGTGCTCTGCTAAACGTATTTTCATCTTCCTGTCGGTTTTGCCGACATACAATAATCCACATGGGCATTTTATCGAGTATACTACGTGTTCCGCATTGCAATTTGCTGAGTGTCTAAGCCCTATCTGTTCTCCTGTTTTGGGATGGGATAGTTTGTTGCCAGTGATTACGTTATTACAGTTTTTGCAGTTATAGCACTTAGTTGTGCCTCTAGAACTGGATGTTTCTAATATCATATCATCTGGTCTACTCAGTAATTCTTTTATGTTTCTTGACCTTGAGTATGCAAAGAGCGGTTTCTGTGCGTAAAGGTGGTCAAAATCACTCTCCATTTGCAAAATGTCCCATCTTTTGAGTATCGTCTTTTTCATTTCTCTGGTTGCTGTCGAATACTTTGATACGAATACCATTCTCTTTTTCGTCTCTTTAGTCTTTTTTTGAAGTAATTCAGTTCTAGAAATTGTTTTTACCCTTTCCATTTGCATGTCTATTAGCTTTTCCGGATACCCTCTGTTAAGGTAGCATTGTTTCTGTTTTTCAAGACTCTTGGCACATTGAGCATCATCCAATGCTATCCTTTTTATTCTCATGAACTGAGACACTGGGAGGTTATTCTTTAAAGTAGTAGGATGAAAGCTTCCATACTGAAGTGCTGTGTTTTTATCAGTTGGTTTCTTGTAAAGTTCTGTACACATCTTATTCCCTTCAATTTTTACTTGCACATCCAAGAAAGGAAGAGTGGTGGTGCTAATTTGGCTTGTGAATTTGATCCTTGGATTGATTAGATTTAGACTCTGTATGTTGCGCTTAAGATCTTCTATACCCAAGGAGACCAAGAATATATTTCTTGCCTAAAATACACAAATGTTTACAAAATCCGCCAATTCGTCCTATTGTTTCAGGATGTTCTTCAATTTTCGAAAACTTGGGCATATATATTGATGAAACTAGTAATCAAAGGAGAATGGACACTGGTATCCGCAAAAAAACCAATAGTTTTTTGTATCGTAGACCCTCATAGACTTCCTGGGAAGTGTCAAAGCGGTATATCTTTTCTCCGCCCCATCAGGAGTCTGGGCATAGTCATCGGATCTACGATTAACGTGCAAATGCCTGCCTCACCCGAGGCTACTTCTGGTATTCTGCAGAAGTGTCCAGAGATGAAAAAAATTTTGAAAAAAAATTTTCTTTAAAAAAGTACTGGCTAGATCAAAAAATGAAAAATTTAATAAGTACAAAGAAATAGCCACTCTTAGTAAAAATTCAGTGTTGATATGTAAGTAGCTGGGTTATGAGGCTACTATATCTTTCCAGAGATGTCGACATGTTTCAGCTCTTCAAGGCCCACAGGGGTCAGGGGAGCTTTCGTCAGGACAAATAACAAACATGAAACAAAAAAAAGGGAGAATCGCTATGTCTAACGCACACCCCTTATGTGTGGGTTACATTACAGAAAAGCTGGAATTTCCAAACTGTAAAGAAAGAAACCGACAGATACTACTATCAGATGCTGTAGTGGTCAAGCTTAGCAAGCATAAGCACATAATAATCAAGCATTCATTATTTGCTAATAACGACTAACCTAAGTTTTAAGGCTAATCTATGTTCATTTTTTAAAATACAGAGAGGGAATGGGAGAAACAAAGGAGGGCTGGTCAGGGAGTGGTCATATGGTATTGTCCATGATGTTCTATATCTAGACTCGATAATGTATAAGTCTAGAAGCTCTAGGTAATGGATGGTATTACCTATGGATCATAGTTAAAGGTGTTATCTTAGAAACTGAAGGCAACAGTATGTCTGTTGTTGCCAACGCGAACTATTGTGCTCAATGTTATGAGAAACGGACTACGGGAGCTGAAAACTCATCTGTTGCCCATTTACATAAGTGCAGCTGCGTGTCTTGACATTACACGCGTCAGTAGTCAGTCATACGCATGCACATAAATATCGCTCACTTGCACGCATTTAACGTAAACTATCAATGTGGCACTGGGTCTGCCTGTGGCGGATTGGTATTCATAGTTACGTTTTACGTTCGTAGTCAGTCATATGCATGCACATAGATATCGCTCGCTTGCACGTATTTAACGCAGACTATCAATGTGGCACTGGATCTACCTGTGGCGGGTTGGTATTCAAAGTTACGTTTAATAAACACATTTGTGAGGCAGTTCATTGCTAGTGATTGAATATGGCATTTCTCCCCATGCACAGCCCCAAAATGTTACCTTGCGTAGTCCGAAGTCGGACTTCAGCGGGGAGTCAGGGTCGCGGCAGGAAATTGTACTGGTTTGGGAAGACAGAGGCGTCTCTCGTTAGTGGTGAGCGCTAGTCTTACCTGGGTCTCGGTGTAGATGGTGTAAACGCCATTCTTACCCATGCGGCGTGTCTCTGAAGCCTTGTGCTGACTCTGCCCCCGGTTATGGGCGGGTCTGTAATCGGCACTTACTTATCGCGATCATTGACACTGAAAAAGGACTATTATTTCAGTAGTAAGATGGTGGGTAAATTACAAGATAGACCGAAGGGGTTATCATTTCCGAATTTCAAAATGTGGATATTGTGTTAAGCTCTTAAATATCAAGAAAATAATGTTAATTTATCGCTTAACGGCAAGTTCAGTCATTAGGGCCACACAAAGTAGGATAGATCATTTTATCAATTCAGTTCAAAGGCACATATTTTACGTGTTCACTTTGTATGGTTAGGCGAGATGAGGACACAATGTGATGCACTTCTACATCACGGGTACAGTTGGTGCCAAGGAATGTGATCATTCATTCCTATTTCATCAGTTTTTAGACGGTCCACCCATCTTTGCTCTTTATTGAAAAGGATCTGTTCTGCGTTATGGTCTTTCACTTGTAACATTTCTAATACAGTCCATTTCAAATCGTCACATGTGTGACCTGCTTCCACAAAGTGTGTACATAATTTTGTTGTACTTTTTTTCAATCTGACATTGCTCCGGTGTTCCCCTATCCGGAGTTTGACTTTTCGGCAGGTCATGCCGATGTATTGTTTTTGGCAAGGACATGTGATAAGGTATATCACGTGTGAGGAGTTGCAATTTGTATGGCTCCTTTGGGTCCATAGTAGATCATCATTCAATTGCAATGTCTTTGTACAGGTGGTAAATTTACAGACTCCACACGTGCCACATGGATAGTGTCCAGTGACCGGCATCATATGTACATCTCTCATTGTAGGTTTGTTTTGCGTTTTCTTCGGTCTTGTATGGACAAGGACATCTTTGATATTTTTTGTTCTCTTGTTTGCGAACCTTGGCTTTGGCCACTTCAGCGTTCCCGATGTTAGGATCTGCCAGTTCTTTCTGATGAGTCTCTGGACGTCGTAAGTGGCTGGACAGAAAGTGGTAACACATGTGACCAGATCTTTGACTGGTTCTTTAGGTGTACTTTGTAACAGGCAGTCTCTGGGTTGGTACTTGGCCCGTTTTTCACATTTCGATATTATGGCCGGTGTATAGTTCCTCTTTCTCAGTTTTTGGCACAGAACCTTCGCTTGTTGTTTGTAATCTTCCTTTTTGCTACAGTTTCGCTTGTGTCTCAGGAATTGGCTGTATGGAAGATTGTCCCGTAAGGGACGGGGATGATAGCTGTAATAGGACAGTAAGCAGTTCTTAGCTGTTGGTTTTGTAAATGTCCTCGTTTCCAACTTGCCATTTTCAGAGAAGATGGTCAGGTCTAGGAAGTCAATTGTTTGGCTGTGTGATGTATACGTAAATTTTAGCCATGGGTCTCTGCCATTGAGCCATTCCATAAAGGCCATAAGGTCAAGCTGTTTGTCCCATATGAGCAGAACATCATCAATATAGCGTTTCCAGTATTTAATACTGGAAACGTAAGGATTGTTGTTGTTGAGGATACAATTCTGTTCTAAGCGGCTCACATAGAGTCCTGCCACCGACGGCGCGAAGGCACTGCCCATAGAGGTACCATGGCATTGTAAAAATATTTGGCCGTTGTACTCGAAATAGTTCTCTTCTAGTGCCAATCTGCAGCATTCAAGTATGAAGTGCCTGGGGGTCTTATATGTCCACTCTTCCATGAATAGGAGATCCTCCAGCATCTTCAGGGTATCTCCTTGTGGGAGGCTGGTGTAGAGGGATTCCACATCCAGCCCTACCAGTAGCATGGTGTCTTGATTGAAATCCACATATGCGATTTGATTAAGAAGGTCTCTACTGTCCTTCAAATAAGTGGGCGTCTTCTGGACCAGTGGTTTTAGAAATTCGTCAGCAAATTTTGACAAAGGTTCTAACAAGGATCCAATGCCCGATACTATCGGGCGTCCAGGTGGAGGAGTCTTGTTCTTATGTATCTTGGGGAGTGAATAGAAAAAGGGGGTTCTTGGTGCCCTTGGTGTTAAGAAATCTGCCTCTTTTTTTGAAATCCATCTATGTGTTTCAGCTTCATGAATCATTACCGCTATCATATTGGTTAGTCTCTCGGTTGGGTCGGTATCTAGTTTTTTATAGAATGTTTCATTCGATAATAACGCAAGACACTGTTCGTTATAACCTTCCTTTGTGAGGATAACCACCCCGCCACCCTTATCTGCGGGTTTGATTACAATGTTGTCGTTGTCTCGTAATTCTGATAGGGCTAGTTTTTCTTTGTTAGTCATGTTTTGAAAAGTTTTTTTGTAGTCCATGTTGTCAATCCCTTTCATTAACGCTTGTTCAAAGGTTTGAACTTCAATGGGTACTGCTGTAGATGGTGGGCAGAATTTGGACTTGCGCCTTAGATTGGTATCTCCTTCCGTCACTTGGTCAGGGGAGTTACTGAAGAAAGCTTTTAACTTGAGGGTCCTACAGAATTCAGATATTTCGCACTTCAATTTGAAACGATCTGTGGGGGGTGTTGGAACGAATCCTAGTCCCTTATTGAGGACTCTCTGTTGGTCTTCTGTAAGGATTATCGGGGTCAAGTTCACTATTAATGAGTCTTCTTGCTCGGTCCCGGTTGGGCTGAGGCCATGCTCCTCGTTTGTACGCTGGGCTGTTGGTCCTGCCAACTGAGGTTTTTCTTTTTTCCTCTTTGGAGATTTTGACCCCTCCCTAAAAAAGGCTGTGTTTGGTGTTGAATCGCATTTTCTGTCATATGATGGTTTTCCATCTGATGGTGCTGGTTGACATTTGGATGGAACGGGTTCATCCATCCTGCGAACGGTGGCATATAGGGAGGGTAGTATGGCATAGGATTCCCCTGATAGAAAGGTGGTCTTTGCCATCTATTGCCTCGTCGTGGACGTTGAAATCTCGAGTTATTACGGCCTCTCCTAGGTGTTGACCCATCAAAACTTGCTTCAGAGCCTTCAGAGGAGGTCCCTCCTGCGGATTCTCCATCTGAACCAAAGTTGGTACTGACAAAATCCTCTTTAGAATACGGGTGCATTTTTTCTTGGCTGAATTTTTTCAGCTCGCGTGACAATTTTTGTAATTTGGTCTGTGTCAAGTATTCTTGCATGTCGTCCATTTCTTTAGTAATTTCGTCTAAGCGTTTTTTGTACACTTGTGGATTGATGTTCTTCTTTAGTTCATTCTCACACTCTTGTATTTCTATCAAGAGGGCGTCCGATAGTCTCTTTGCTGTTTTGACTATTAGGACTAAATAGTCTAGTGTACATTTCCAAGAGATGGAAGACCAGTCACGTCGAAAGACAAGGTCATGTAGAAAAATTCTCGGGGCGTTAGTCACCCATAAGCCCTTTGGTGCCGATTTTGACCTTAAGTATTCTGTCATAATTATTCCATGTATGGATGTACGAATTTGTTCACGTTTTTTGTTTGTCAGAGTGTCCCACTCATCCGTCTGTGCAATAGCTTCGACAAATTCCTGATTTTGTAGTAAAGAATGGCCTGCTAATATTTCGTCTATATCACTCCCTGTGAAACTCAGACCAATATTGTTCTCCATCGTTCCTCTCTTTTAGAATCTAGAAATTCTTACAGAAAGACTAGTTCTACAAAAATCCCTGCAGCTGTGCGCTGCTTAAATATTGAAAAAATTGAAATGGAGGGAAGAGGAAGAATAGGGTCCATTCATTTCCCCTATCTAAGTAACTAGTAATCAAAGGAGAATGGACACTGGTATCCGCAAAAAAACCAATAGTTTTTTGTATCGTAGACCCTCATAGACTTCCTGGGAAGTGTCAAAGCGGTATATCTTTTCTCCGCCCCATCAGGAGTCTGGGCATAGTCATCGGATCTACGATTAACGTGCAAATGCCTGCCTCACCCGAGGCTACTTCTGGTATTCTGCAGAAGTGTCCAGAGATGAAAAAAATTTTGAAAAAAAATTTTCTTTAAAAAAGTACTGGCTAGATCAAAAAATGAAAAATTTAATAAGTACAAAGAAATAGCCACTCTTAGTAAAAATTCAGTGTTGATATGTAAGTAGCTGGGTTATGAGGCTACTATATCTTTCCAGAGATGTCGACATGTTTCAGCTCTTCAAGGCCCACAGGGATCAGGGGAGCTTTCGTCAGGACAAATAACAAACATGAAACAAAAAAAAGGGAGAATCGCTATGTCTAACGCACACCCCTTATGTGCCACATTGATAGTTTACGTTAAATGCGTGCAAGTGAGCGATATTTATGTGCATGCGTATGACTGACTACTGACGCGTGTAATGTCAAGACACGCAGCTGCACTTATGTAAATGGGCAACAGATGAGTTTTCAGCTCCCGTAGTCCGTTTCTCATAACATTGAGCACGATAGTTCGCGTTGGCAACAACAGACATACTGTTGCCTTCAGTTTCTAAGATAACACCTTTAACTATGATCCATAGGTAATACCATCCATTACCTAGAGCTTCTAGACTTATACATTATCGAGTCTAGATATAGAACATCATGGACAATACCATATGACCACTCCCTGACCAGCCCTCCTTTGTTTCTCCCATTCCCTCTCTGTATTTTAAAAAATGAACATAGATTAGCCTTAAAACTTAGGTTAGTCGTTATTAGCAAATAATGAATGCTTGATTATTATGTGCTTATGCTTGCTAAGCTTGACCACTACAGCATCTGATAGTAGTATCTGTCGGTTTCTTTCTTTACAGTTTGGAAATTCCAGCTTTTCTGTAATGTAACCCACACATAAGGGGTGTGCGTTAGACATAGCGATTCTCCCTTTTTTTTGTTTCATGTTTGTTATTTGTCCTGACGAAAGCTCCCCTGACCCCTGTGGGCCTTGAAGAGCTGAAACATGTCGACATCTCTGGAAAGATATAGTAGCCTCATAACCCAGCTACTTACATATCAACACTGAATTTTTACTAAGAGTGGCTATTTCTTTGTACTTATTAAATTTTTCATTTTTTGATCTAGCCAGTACTTTTTTAAAGAAAAAAATTTTTCAAAATTTTTTTCATCTCTGGACACTTCTGCAGAATACCAGAAGTAGCCTCGGGTGAGGCAGGCATTTGCACGTTAATCGTAGATCCGATGACTATGCCCAGACTCCTGATGGGGCGGAGAAAAGATATACCGCTTTGACACTTCCCAGGAAGTCTATGAGGGTCTACGATACAAAAAACTATTGGTTTTTTTGCGGATACCAGTGTCCATTCTCCTTTGATTACTAGTTACTTAGATAGGGGAAATGAATGGACCCTATTCTTCCTCTTCCCTCCATTTCAATTTTTTCAATATTTAAGCAGCGCACAGCTGCAGGGATTTTTGTAGAACTAGTCTTTCTGTAAGAATTTCTAGATTCTAAAAGAGAGGAACGATGGAGAACAATATTGGTCTGAGTTTCACAGGGAGTGATATAGACGAAATATTAGCAGGCCATTCTTTACTACAAAATCAGGAATTTGTCGAAGCTATTGCACAGACGGATGAGTGGGACACTCTGACAAACAAAAAACGTGAACAAATTCGTACATCCATACATGGAATAATTATGACAGAATACTTAAGGTCAAAATCGGCACCAAAGGGCTTATGGGTGACTAACGCCCCGAGAATTTTTCTACATGACCTTGTCTTTCGACGTGACTGGTCTTCCATCTCTTGGAAATGTACACTAGACTATTTAGTCCTAATAGTCAAAACAGCAAAGAGACTATCGGACGCCCTCTTGATAGAAATACAAGAGTGTGAGAATGAACTAAAGAAGAACATCAATCCACAAGTGTACAAAAAACGCTTAGACGAAATTACTAAAGAAATGGACGACATGCAAGAATACTTGACACAGACCAAATTACAAAAATTGTCACGCGAGCTGAAAAAATTCAGCCAAGAAAAAATGCACCCGTATTCTAAAGAGGATTTTGTCAGTACCAACTTTGGTTCAGATGGAGAATCCGCAGGAGGGACCTCCTCTGAAGGCTCTGAAGCAAGTTTTGATGGGTCAACACCTAGGAGAGGCCGTAATAACTCGAGATTTCAACGTCCACGACGAGGCAATAGATGGCAAAGACCACCTTTCTATCAGGGGAATCCTATGCCATACTACCCTCCCTATATGCCACCGTTCGCAGGATGGATGAACCCGTTCCATCCAAATGTCAACCAGCACCATCAGATGGAAAACCATCATATGACAGAAAATGCGATTCAACACCAAACACAGCCTTTTTTAGGGAGGGGTCAAAATCTCCAAAGAGGAAAAAAGAAAAACCTCAGTTGGCAGGACCAACAGCCCAGCGTACAAACGAGGAGCATGGCCTCAGCCCAACCGGGACCGTGCAAGAAGACTCATTAATAGTGAACTTGACCCCGATAATCCTTACAGAAGACCAACAGAGAGTCCTCAATAAGGGACTAGGATTCGTTCCAACACCCCCCACAGATCGTTTCAAATTGAAGTGCGAAATATCTGAATACTGTAGGACCCTCAAGTTAAAAGCTTTCTTCAGTAACTCCCCTGACCAAGTGACGGAAGGAGATACCAATCTAAGGCGCAAGTCCAAATTCTGCCCACCATCTACAGCAGTACCCATTGAAGTTCAAACCTTTGAACAAGCGTTAATGAAAGGGATTGACAACATGGACTACAAAAAAACTTTTCAAAACATGACTAACAAAGAAAAACTAGCCCTATCAGAATTACGAGACAACGACAACATTGTAATCAAACCCGCAGATAAGGGTGGCGGGGTGGTTATCCTCACAAAGGAAGGTTATAACGAACAGTGTCTTGCGTTATTATCGAATGAAACATTCTATAAAAAACTAGATACCGACCCAACCGAGAGACTAACCAATATGATAGCGGTAATGATTCATGAAGCTGAAACACATAGATGGATTTCAAAAAAAGAGGCAGATTTCTTAACACCAAGGGCACCAAGAACCCCCTTTTTCTATTCACTCCCCAAGATACATAAGAACAAGACTCCTCCACCTGGACGCCCGATAGTATCGGGCATTGGATCCTTGTTAGAACCTTTGTCAAAATTTGCTGACGAATTTCTAAAACCACTGGTCCAGAAGACGCCCACTTATTTGAAGGACAGTAGAGACCTTCTTAATCAAATCGCATATGTGGATTTCAATCAAGACACCATGCTACTGGTAGGGCTGGATGTGGAATCCCTCTACACCAGCCTCCCACAAGGAGATACCCTGAAGATGCTGGAGGATCTCCTATTCATGGAAGAGTGGACATATAAGACCCCCAGGCACTTCATACTTGAATGCTGCAGATTGGCACTAGAAGAGAACTATTTCGAGTACAACGGCCAAATATTTTTACAATGCCATGGTACCTCTATGGGCAGTGCCTTCGCGCCGTCGGTGGCAGGACTCTATGTGAGCCGCTTAGAACAGAATTGTATCCTCAACAACAACAATCCTTACGTTTCCAGTATTAAATACTGGAAACGCTATATTGATGATGTTCTGCTCATATGGGACAAACAGCTTGACCTTATGGCCTTTATGGAATGGCTCAATGGCAGAGACCCATGGCTAAAATTTACGTATACATCACACAGCCAAACAATTGACTTCCTAGACCTGACCATCTTCTCTGAAAATGGCAAGTTGGAAACGAGGACATTTACAAAACCAACAGCTAAGAACTGCTTACTGTCCTATTACAGCTATCATCCCCGTCCCTTACGGGACAATCTTCCATACAGCCAATTCCTGAGACACAAGCGAAACTGTAGCAAAAAGGAAGATTACAAACAACAAGCGAAGGTTCTGTGCCAAAAACTGAGAAAGAGGAACTATACACCGGCCATAATATCGAAATGTGAAAAACGGGCCAAGTACCAACCCAGAGACTGCCTGTTACAAAGTACACCTAAAGAACCAGTCAAAGATCTGGTCACATGTGTTACCACTTTCTGTCCAGCCACTTACGACGTCCAGAGACTCATCAGAAAGAACTGGCAGATCCTAACATCGGGAACGCTGAAGTGGCCAAAGCCAAGGTTCGCAAACAAGAGAACAAAAAATATCAAAGATGTCCTTGTCCATACAAGACCGAAGAAAACGCAAAACAAACCTACAATGAGAGATGTACATATGATGCCGGTCACTGGACACTATCCATGTGGCACGTGTGGAGTCTGTAAATTTACCACCTGTACAAAGACATTGCAATTGAATGATGATCTACTATGGACCCAAAGGAGCCATACAAATTGCAACTCCTCACACGTGATATACCTTATCACATGTCCTTGCCAAAAACAATACATCGGCATGACCTGCCGAAAAGTCAAACTCCGGATAGGGGAACACCGGAGCAATGTCAGATTGAAAAAAAGTACAACAAAATTATGTACACACTTTGTGGAAGCAGGTCACACATGTGACGATTTGAAATGGACTGTATTAGAAATGTTACAAGTGAAAGACCATAACGCAGAACAGATCCTTTTCAATAAAGAGCAAAGATGGGTGGACCGTCTAAAAACTGATGAAATAGGAATGAATGATCACATTCCTTGGCACCAACTGTACCCGTGATGTAGAAGTGCATCACATTGTGTCCTCATCTCGCCTAACCATACAAAGTGAACACGTAAAATATGTGCCTTTGAACTGAATTGATAAAATGATCTATCCTACTTTGTGTGGCCCTAATGACTGAACTTGCCGTTAAGCGATAAATTAACATTATTTTCTTGATATTTAAGAGCTTAACACAATATCCACATTTTGAAATTCGGAAATGATAACCCCTTCGGTCTATCTTGTAATTTACCCACCATCTTACTACTGAAATAATAGTCCTTTTTCAGTGTCAATGATCGCGATAAGTAAGTGCCGATTACAGACCCGCCCATAACCGGGGGCAGAGTCAGCACAAGGCTTCAGAGACACGCCGCATGGGTAAGAATGGCGTTTACACCATCTACACCGAGACCCAGGTAAGACTAGCGCTCACCACTAACGAGAGACGCCTCTGTCTTCCCAAACCAGTACAATTTCCTGCCGCGACCCTGACTCCCCGCTGAAGTCCGACTTCGGACTACGCAAGGTAACATTTTGGGGCTGTGCATGGGGAGAAATGCCATATTCAATCACTAGCAATGAACTGCCTCACAAATGTGTTTATTAAACGTAACTTTGAATACCAACCCGCCACAGGTAGATCCAGTGCCACATTGATAGTCTGCGTTAAATACGTGCAAGCGAGCGATATCTATGTGCATGCATATGACTGACTACGAACGTAAAACGTAACTATGAATACCAATCCGCCACAGGCAGACCCAGTGCCACATTGATAGTTTACGTTAAATGCGTGCAAGTGAGCGATATTTATGTGCATGCGTATGACTGACTACTGACGCGTGTAATGTCAAGACACGCAGCTGCACTTATGTAAATGGGCAACAGATGAGTTTTCAGCTCCCGTAGTCCGTTTCTCATAACATTGAGCACGATAGTTCGCGTTGGCAACAACAGACATACTGTTGCCTTCAGTTTCTAAGATAACACCTTTAACTATGATCCATAGGTAATACCATCCATTACCTAGAGCTTCTAGACTTATACATTATCGAGTCTAGATATAGAACAACATGGACAATACCATATGACCACTCCCTGACCAGCCCTCCTTTGTTTCTCCCATTCCCTCTCTGTATTTTAAAAAATGAACATAGATTAGCCTTAAAACTTAGGTTAGTCGTTATTAGCAAATAATGAATGCTTGATTATTATGTGCTTATGCTTGCTAAGCTTGACCACTACAGCATCTGATAGTAGTATCTGTCGGTTCCTTTCTTTACAGTTTGGAAATTCCAGCTTTTCTGTAATGTAACCCACACATAAGGGGTGTGCGTTAGACATAGCGATTCTCCCTTTTTTTTGTTTCATGTTTGTTATTTGTCCTGACGAAAGCTCCCCTGACCCCTGTGGGCCTTGAAGAGCTGAAACATGTCGACATCTCTGGAAAGATATAGTAGCCTCATAACCCAGCTACTTACATATCAACACTGAATTTTTACTAAGAGTGGCTATTTCTTTGTACTTATTAAATTTTCCATTTTTTGATCTAGCCAGTACTTTTTTAAAGAAAAAATTTTTTCAAAATTTTTTTCATCTCTGGACACTTCTGCAGAATACCAGAAGTAGCCTCGGGTGAGGCAGGCATTTGCACGTTAATCGTAGATCCGATGACTATGCCCAGACTCCTGATGGGGCGGAGAAAAGATATACCGCTTTGACACTTCCCAGGAAGTCTATGAGGGTCTACGATACAAAAAACTATTGGTTTTTTTGCGGATACCAGTGTCCATTCTCCTTTGATTACTAGTTACTTAGATAGGGGAAATGAATGGACCCTATTCTTCCTCTTCCCTCCATTTCAATTTTTTCCATATATATTGATGCCCAGCTGCAAGCTTTCATGCGAGATTGGCCAACCTACCTAGAGGACACTTCACACTTTCTAAGAAGCGTGACTTCGTTGGATTTACATACTGAGGAAAGTTTGGCATTATGCACAATAGATGTTGTGTCACTTTACACATCAATTCCTCACCAAATGGGCCTGGAAGCCATTGAATGGGCATTATTGCGAATGGATATACCACCGGAAACAAAGTATCTAATCATGCAACTACTGGAGTTCTGTTTACACAACAGCTACTTTGTATGGCAAACTGAGTTCTTCACACAATTAAGCGGTACAGCCATGGGTTTTCCAGGGGCGTGCATTTACGCAAATATCTTCATGGCAAAATTTGAACTGGAGTACATCTTAGAAGATATAACATGGCAAACTGGCCTTTTGTACTACAAAAGATACATTGACGATATCTTCCTGGTTTGGAAGAAACCAACAGAAGATCTTAAGCGCAACATACAGAGTCTAAATCTAATCAATCCAAGGATCAAATTCACAAGCCAAATTAGCACCACCACTCTTCCTTTCTTGGATGTGCAAGTAAAAATTGAAGGGAATAAGATGTGTACAGAACTTTACAAGAAACCAACTGATAAAAACACAGCACTTCAGTATGGAAGCTTTCATCCTACTACTTTAAAGAATAACCTCCCAGTGTCTCAGTTCATGAGAATAAAAAGGATAGCATCGGATGATGCTCAATGTGCCAAGAGTCTTGAAAAACAGAAACAATGCTACCTTAACAGAGGGTATCCGGAAAAGCTAATAGACATGCAAATGGAAAGGGTAAAAACAATTTCTAGAACTGAATTACTTCAAAAAAAGACTAAAGAGACGAAAAAGAGAATGGTATTCGTATCAAAGTATTCGACAGCAACCAGAGAAATTAAAAAGACGATACTCAAAAGATGGGACATTTTGCAAATGGAGAGTGATTTTGACCACCTTTACGCACAGAAACCGCTCTTTGCATACTCAAGGTCAAGAAGCATAAAAGAATTACTGAGTAGACCAGATGATATGATATTAGAAACATCCAGTCCTAGAGGCACAACTAATTGCTATAACTGCAAAAACTGTAATAACGTAATCACTGGCAACAAACTATCCCATCCCAAAACAGGAGAACAGATAGGGCTTAGACACTCAGCAAATTGCAATGCGGAACACGTAGTATACTCGATAAAATGCCCATGTGGATTATTGTATGTCGGCAAAACCGACAGGAAGATGAAAATACGTTTAGCAGAGCACAAGAGCAGAATCCGCAACAAAAATACAACTTCGCCCCTCGCCAGACACTGGATTGAGAAAAACCACACAATAGCGCAAGTTCGTTTTCAGATTATTGAGCAAATTCCACAACGCCTAGGGTTGGACAATGCAAACATTTTACTCAGGAGAGAAATATATTGGATTTGGAAACTACAAACCATAGTCCCTGATGGGCTTAATGATAAATTGGATATGATATGTTTTCTTTAAATTATAGGCCAGTAGCAATAACTGAGGATTCAATGAGGGTTGTCATTAGCATAGTGGCACTCAACATTAGTGAGATTATATGTGTTACATTCATCATAATTCAGATATTATTCATCGATTTGCAATAACTTATTTACAGACACTAAAATACAAAAATATGAAATGTATGTAATCATGTTGACATTTATAATGTTTTCCTCTTTTTTTGCTCCTTTTTCTGTCACTGTCTCACTGCGTTGTCATTAGTTTCTTAAACACTGAATTCGTTTTTTCACCTCAGATTATGTATCTAAGTGTGGCTTTTAATACCACAGGACTTTTTGACACTACGCACTCGGCATAAACTAGCCACAAATAACCCCCTTCTAATAGGGCGTCCACACGCTTGTCCTTACTCCATCACGCGATTGGTTTCGCTGTATTATTCATATAAACACAGCATTAAAGGTTCTCTAGCATTATATCAGGTAAAACGTCCCTATAGCGTTATTTCTTTCTGATAAGCCAGACTATCAGGGAGGTATTTTTTCACCAATATAGTTCGGTAAGTTTTGCAATCAGCGCAAACAAGTTACACATAACCCCCTTTCAACATGGCGCCCGCGCGCGTGAAAATCAGTCCGTTTTCGATAACGTGACCGGTCCGCTACACTAACATAAGAGAAGGACCAAAGGTTCCCGAGTATCCAACGAGGGAAGACGCCGGTACAACGCTACTTCTTTACAGTCTCCGGTAAGCGTTATTAACAGGGAGATTCCTTCATTTAGATGAGCGCTGGTTCTAACAGCATAATACTAAACGCGTTACGCGTTTATTTGTTTCTTATAGTGCGGGAGAATGTGGAATACTAGCGAGGCACTGCGAATCTGGATTAAAGCTCGCAGGTAAATCAGTTTCAGCCTATATTCAGTAAGGACGGTAATTCATTACATATAAGACAGGCCATTCATGGTCTTGATTTTCATATTTATTTCCACTAGATTCCTCCAACGCCACAGTTAATACGTCCCTAAATACACAGGTGAGCGTTTGTTGATTTAAATGGTAAACAACCCGTCGTGGTTTATTTGAGATAAACACCGTGATAGCCTCTTTTTTGATCAGATTTTCTTTACAATTACCCACAGATAGTTTTTTCAACTACCGGAAGCCAAGGTAATGATACATAAGTACATTGATCTAATACCGTGCTAGTTGCAAGCTTTCAGTATATACAACCAAGCAATTTGTATATATTTTTTCAGACTCTACAGGAACTTCTTAAAACACGTTTTCTCGTCTCCAACCAGTTAGTTAGGTAAGGTAATTTAACAACAGTCGCCTTCGCACAGAATACTTTTTCAAACGCATCGAAACTAATTTAGGTTTCCTTTTTCTTTCTTCTTTTATAGGCCCCTGACGAAGGGGTGCAAACCCCGAAATGCATTGGGTTGTAAATATAACTGTGTTGTGTAGCAATTGATCAGTGCAAAAATATGTGTGAAAAGACAATAATTGTATATGTATTGCAATGAACTGTGCTTTATTCATTTGAACTGAAAATGACTTAAGTTACAAAAAATTTTTTTTGAATTAAAAATACGACAAATGAAAAATTGAAAAATATATCTTTCAGTTAGTGCGCACTTGAGTCCTTGTGATCTCGCGATCCCTGGCTACATACATTGATTTAGGGTGTTGGCAGGCACCAATCTAGTGCAGCACACATACCGTACAAGTGATCTATCTTGATTAACAGAGTGCATTACCACCAACCATTTATTATTAGTTTTGTACTGCACACATGTGGTATTAGCACCATAGACAAAATGTCTTTCGAATCCATAGCATCAATAACGGACAACCGTGCCAACACTAAAGTTTACACATCAGAGGAAGCAACGCAAATATACAAATTAATAAAGGAGGCTAAATCTTTCGATGCTCAAGGAAGTTCAGTCACGCAGCAATTGCGACAACTAGAATACCTAACTAAACGTGAATTAAATCAACGGCTGCACGCAACCACTTTAGTTCAGTACCACCGTGTGAAGAGAATCCCTCGAGGACTAAGGCTTGCAATCAGACCTATGCTATATCGTTTGAATAATAACCCTAAGTTCATGGAGAAATGGTTTGAGATCCTTAATAAGTGTTCTCTCGACTTAATATTGCTACTAATAGAGGAACTGGCCAAAACAATCACAGAATTAGAGGAAGAAATATACAACCTGAAATCGGAACTTTCTAAAAGAATGGAGGAAGAACCGTGGGGTAAATTCCTTGAGGATATGGACATTAAACTGGAGAAATATGGGAAGGAACTAGAGGAGACCAAACTGCGAAAGTTTAAGAGAGACACCATAGACTATAAACTAAACGAGGCCTATACATGGGCGGAAGTCTATGCAAAAAGACGCTTTACAGGCAAAAAACAACAGGCAACTTCATCTCAGGAGAGTATGGTCTCGGACAGTGAAACTAGTACTACCAGGCAACCGCTTATCCAGGAGCAATCACGGAAAAAGGACTCTGGAAAAACAGTAACAATTGATTCAGCTTCCACATCCACCATGGATCCTTTTTTAGAGAAGGACCTCAATCTTGCCAAACCACCGGATCAGGTTCCACCGCAATCTGGCGACAAAAGACAAGAAGAGGAAAAGGCAAAAGAGAAAGAAAAGGAGAAGGAACAAGCGAAGAAGCAGGGGTTACCAAGTCAGAGCAAAATATCGTAATTAATATTTCGAAATATTCTCCATCTAAATTCGAAATTCAGTTACTGAATAAAGGCCCAACTTTTGTGAGTACATATCGCACCAATGAATTGGAGACCGAGGTGTCATTTTTTAAATTTATGAGGATTCTACGATTAAAATATTTCTTTACCATTTTGAATCCAATAGAGACAACTGAAAACACGGATCAACAATTCAAACCGAAAAGTAGTTTTATGGCACCTGTATCACACAAGAGTTTAGATTTATTTGAAACCCTCGTCAAAGCGGATATGACGAAAATCAAATACGAGAGTAAACTACAAAACCTAACAAGAGCTGAATTGAGTGCCTTACGCACTCTTCGCAATAACAAGGACATAACCATTCAGAAGGCGGATAAAGGAGGAGGACTGGTAATCATGGACACGGAGTTATACATAAGGAAAGGCAATGAACATGTCCTAGACACGGAAGTTTACTTGAAATTGCCAAAAGACCCCACTAACGAGATTGCAAAGAACTTGGATATCATTCTGGACAAAGCGGAAGAACTAGGGTGGATCACTATCGCAACTAAACGATACTTAAGGCAGTTATACCCAAGGAGACCAAGAATATATTTCTTGCCTAAAATACACAAATGTTTACAAAATCCGCCAATTCGTCCTATTGTTTCAGGATGTTCTTCAATTTTCGAAAACTTGGGCATATATATTGATGCCCAGCTGCAAGCTTTCATGCGAGATTGGCCAACCTACCTAGAGGACACTTCACACTTTCTAAGAAGCGTGACTTCGTTGGATTTACATACTGAGGAAAGTTTGGCATTATGCACAATCGATGTTGTGTCACTTTACACATCAATTCCTCACCAAATGGGCCTGGAAGCCATTGAATGGGCATTATTGCGAATGGATATACCACCGGAAACAAAGTATCTAATCATGCAACTACTGGAGTTCTGTTTACACAACAGCTACTTTGTATGGCAAACTGAGTTCTTCACACAATTAAGCGGTACAGCCATGGGTTTTCCAGGGGCGTGCATTTACGCAAATATCTTCATGGCAAAATTTGAACTGGAGTACATCTTAGAAGATATAACATGGCAAACTGGCCTTTTGTACTACAAAAGATACATTGACGATATCTTCCTGGTTTGGAAGAAACCAACAGAAGATCTTAAGCGCAACATACAGAGTCTAAATCTAATCAATCCAAGGATCAAATTCACAAGCCAAATTAGCACCACCACTCTTCCTTTCTTGGATGTGCAAGTAAAAATTGAAGGGAATAAGATGTGTACAGAACTTTACAAGAAACCAACTGATAAAAACACAGCACTTCAGTATGGAAGCTTTCATCCTACTACTTTAAAGAATAACCTCCCAGTGTCTCAGTTCATGAGAATAAAAAGGATAGCATCGGATGATGCTCAATGTGCCAAGAGTCTTGAAAAACAGAAACAATGCTACCTTAACAGAGGGTATCCGGAAAAGCTAATAGACATGCAAATGGAAAGGGTAAAAACAATTTCTAGAACTGAATTACTTCAAAAAAAGACTAAAGAGACGAAAAAGAGAATGGTATTCGTATCAAAGTATTCGACAGCAACCAGAGAAATTAAAAAGACGATACTCAAAAGATGGGACATTTTGCGAATGGAGAGTGATTTTGACCACCTTTACGCACAGAAACCGCTCTTTGCATACTCAAGGTCAAGAAACATAAAAGAATTACTGAGTAGACCAGATGATATGATATTAGAAACATCCAGTCCTAGAGGCACAACTAAGTGCTATAACTGCAAAAACTGTAATAACGTAATCACTGGCAACAAACTATCCCATCCCAAAACAGGAGAACAGATAGGGCTTAGACACTCAGCAAATTGCAATGCGGAACACGTAGTATACTCGATAAAATGCCCATGTGGATTATTGTATGTCGGCAAAACCGACAGGAAGATGAAAATACGTTTAGCAGAGCACAAGAGCAGAATCCGCAACAAAAATACAACTTCGCCCCTCGCCAGACACTGGATTGAGAAAAACCACACAATAGCGCAAGTTCGTTTTCAGATTATTGAGCAAATTCCACAACGCCTAGGGTTGGACAATGCAAAAATTTTACTCAGGAGAGAAATATATTGGATTTGGAAACTACAAACCATAGTCCCTGATGGGCTTAATGATAAATTGGATATGATATGTTTTCTTTAAATTATAGGCCAGTAGCAATAACTGAGGATTCAATGAGGGTTGTCATTAGCATAGTGGCACTCAACATTAGTGAGATTATATGTGTTACATTCATCATAATTCAGATATTATTCATCGATTTGCAATAACTTATTTACAGACACTAAAATACAAAAATATGAAATGTATGTAATCATGTTGACATTTATAATGTTTTCCTCTTTTTTTGCTCCTTTTTCTGTCACTGTCTCACTGCGTTGTCATTAGTTTCTTAAACACTGAATTCGTTTTTTCACCTCAGATTATGTATCTAAGTGTGGCTTTTAATACCACAGGACTTTTTGACACTACGCACTCGGCATAAACTAGCCACAAATAACCCCCTTCTAATAGGGCGTCCACACGCTTGTCCTTACTCCATCACGCGATTGGTTTCGCTGTATTATTCATATAAACACAGCATTAAAGGTTCTCTAGCATTATATCATGTAAAACGTCCCTATAGCGTTATTTCTTTCTGATAAGCCAGACTATCAGGGAGGTATTTTTTCACCAATATAGTTCGGTAAGTTTTGCAATCAGCGCAAACAAGTTACACATAATCCCCTTTCAACATGGCGCCCGCGCGCGTGAAAATCAGTCCGTTTTCGATAACGTGACCGGTCCGCTACACTAACATAAGAGAAGGACCAAAGGTTCCCGAGTATCCAACGAGGGAAGACGCCGGTACAACGCTACTTCTTTACAGTCTCCGGTAAGCGTTATTAACAGGGAGATTCCTTCATTTAGATGAGCGCTGGTTCTAACAGCATAATACTAAACGCGTTACGCGTTTATTTGTTTCTTATAGTGCGGGAGAATGTGGAATACTAGCGAGGCACTGCGAATCTGGATTAAAGCTCGCAGGTAAATCAGTTTCAGCCTATATTCAGTAAGGACGGTAATTCATTACATATAAGACAGGCCATTCATGGTCTTGATTTTCATATTTATTTCCACTAGATTCCTCCAACGCCACAGTTAATACGTCCCTAAATACACAGGTGAGCGTTTGTTGATTTAAATGGTAAACAACCCGTCGTGGTTTATTTGAGATAAACACCGTGATAGCCTCTTTTTTGATCAGATTTTCTTTACAATTACCCACAGATAGTTTTTTCAACTACCGGAAGCCAAGGTAATGATACATAAGTACATTGATCTAATACCGTGCTAGTTGCAAGCTTTCAGTATATACAACCAAGCAATTTGTATATATTTTTTCAGACTCTACAGGAACTTCTTAAAACACGTTTTCTCGTCTCCAACCAGTTAGTTAGGTAAGGTAATTTAACAACAGTCGCCTTCGCACAGAATACTTTTTCAAACGCATCGAAACTAATTTAGGTTTCCTTTTTCTTTCTTCTTTTATAGGCCCCTGACGAAGGGGTGCAAACCCCGAAATGCATTGGGTTGTAAATATAACTGTGTTGTGTAGCAATTGATCAGTGCAAAAATATGTGTGAAAAGACAATAATTGTATATGTATTGCAATGAACTGTGCTTTATTCATTTGAACTGAAAATGACTTAAGGTACAAAAAAATTTTTTTGAATTAAAAATACGACAAATGAAAAATTGAAAAATATATCTTTCAGTTAGTGCGCACTTGAGTCCTTGTGATCTCGCGATCCCTGGCTACATACATTATCCCATTGGGCACTAATTCTGGTAAGCTATAAGTTGGGCAGCTATTTGGTTTAATTGAGACCAGTATGTACCAACATTAACCACGGGTCAATTGCATAGGCTTTTACTATACATCTTAATATATCCGTTTTCACTGGGGTTCCAGATTAGTCAAGGCGGATATTTTGTTATTTTTTATGGATAGGGTCATAATGTGATATCTGAATATGGGTATTATGTCTAGTTTGGCTCTCTTTACTGCATGGTGACCCTGATATTTAACTTCATATGTTTACTGTATTTAGTGATAAGGTTACATGGATAGAATGGTTCTTATATAATTGTATGGTTTTTATTTATTTGAAAAGTTTTATATAGCGCTGGATAGACCAGTAGGTATCAGAGCGCTTTACATGAGTTACAGTGAGTTACAAGTTACATAGTTACATCAAATAAATCAAAGAGTCACAGGGGGGATGGAGGGAATACACAACGGGGAAAACTAGGAAAACAATGTCAGACGTCCTGCTGGGTAGGTGACGGCAGAGGGGGTGAAACCAGGGCCAGACTCCTATTTAGCTGCATAAGACAGCTCCACCGGGCACCGGCCAAGGTTGCTCGTGCATTGAAGTGAGTACAAACAGCTTTAGTATCTGCCCAGGGGGCGTCGTCAAAGGTCCATCAGAAGTTCCATCAAAGTTCCAGCAGGTAAGGGCCATGTTGATTCCGGCTCCGTGGAACACTGCCACACTTTCAATTCCTCAGAGGATACCGGTGGAATGACTCAAGATCGCCGACCCTATATGTGTGATGCAAAGATGCCTGAATGGTGCTATGTCGTCCGCCATTTTGAATGATCCAGCAAAATAATCTCCACTGGTCTTGTGGCCGCTGACGCTTGGGCAAAAACAGGCAGCAAGATGTGCGACCGACCGAGCCAGCACTCCGCTTCAATAGGTGTTCCTGGCAGACCGCCACTTGAGCCTGGTATTCAGGCTCTTCATTGGGTTACAGGCGGGAAAGACACCTGCTGCTTGTTAGTGGCGATGGCGGGAGCAGCCCAGCAAAGCACGCAACGAGCGAGCCGAGCATCAGGATATAGGCAAGGTTACACGGAGTAGCGTCAGCGGTAGTCATGCATCAACGGAAACCATGCATGCTGCCGGGCTCCGGGCCAGTCACAGGGCAGCAGAAACAGGCAGCTACAAAATGGCCCTGGAAACCCAGTGGTGCTGTAAGCCTCAGAGCCCCCCCCCCCACAATAGCCCGGGGTCCTCCGGGGCAGAGGAGAAAGATCCACCATCTGGGTGCTTGCCGCCGGGCTCCGGTCAGGTCCTCCAGGACGCCGGCCGATCGTAGCTGGCAGGGGCTCGTAGTCCAATTCCTCTGGTAAAGGGAAGGATCCTTGTAGATAGTGCCTGCACACCAGGACACCCCTCAACACCAGGATCCAATGGTTCCAGTAGCCCCAGACCCCCTCCACATAACAGCCAGAGGACCTCCGTGGCAAAGGAGAAAGATCCGCCTTCCGGTTGCTGGCTGCCGGGCTCCAGTCGGGTCCTCCAGGTCAAAATGGTGCTGGAGATCCAGTGGTGCCGGCAGCCCCGGATACCCCACACAACAGCCTGGGGTCCCATTAGGGTAGAGGGAAAAGAGGACCCGGCTTAGGCCGTGTCCTCTAGGGCACAGGTAGACCGAGGCTGGCAGGGGCCTCGGCAGAGGGAAAGGATCCTTGTGGATAGTGCCTGCACGTCAAAATACCCTTCAATGCCCGAAGAACACGATCCTCCGGGGCGGGCACAGGATCAAACGGGCCGACAGCACTAGATCCCCAGGCACGCCGCAGCAGATATCGGCAGCAGGCTGGCCCAGGATCCAGAGATCAGCAACTCAGCGCAGAGCATCAGTAACAGTCAATCCAAGGGTAAGTTGGCTGCTGAATTCTGCTTCGGTGGTAAGCTACTAGCAGGAATGTAATCTATTTGTGGGGCAGGCAGGCAGGTGGAGAGCCGGTGAGGTGGTTTTAATGGGGATAGTAACCAAATTGGTGATCCCCAAACCGGGAGCTCCTTCAGAGGCTCCTACTCAGCAGCCATCTTGCCCTCATCATGATGGTTGGGGTGGACATCTACTTGACCCACACTGGTTTACACAGTTCCCCCTTTTTTATCTACTCCCGATAGATGCTGTGTTTAAGGTTTGATCTATACCCCTTAATTTATTCAGGTGAAATCCTTCACAATAGATGAATCATGGATTTTTTATTTAGTTGTTTCTATGCGTCATAACTTCAAGTATAAGCAACTCCTACCCAGTAAGTACGAGTTACTTTGTTGATATTGTGATACCTTTAGGTCTTATTTTGAAAAATATGACATCGAGTCACTTGTACACATGTTCCTCTATACAGGGACATGATGGAAGTATAGCCCGGGGCAGTTCACCACATCGTAAATTATGACCTACAATTTGGATAAATGCTATGTAATAATACTCTGATCACATTGTATTTAGGTAGGTATACCATCACATATATATTTCTAAAATCATCACTTTTCCTTCTTTTTTCTTTTCTTTCTTTCTAATACGCCCAGTCCCTCCGATCATCCCACTATTAGTATACATTGGATTTTAGACATTATACTATTTCTTATGTCTTGCGAGTACTGTTACATGCTCGCTGCGCAATCTTGGATTCTTTCATTTTGATATATACAGATATAAGAGACATCATATTAGCATACTGTCCCCGACAAATCCTATCCCATTGGCTTATCTCCATACTAGGATCTTATGAGGAGTTTGTGTTGTATACATTTTAGGAATAGTCATAAATATTATTAGGGATAATTTGTCACACATTTTAGTGCTTGTTGTGTTGTTGGTTTATGTTTTGTACACATGTGTGTCAGTTTAAATGTTGTTTTATCAAGGGACATAGACCTATATTCTGTAAAAAATCAGTATACAATATTCCTCTCTATTTTTTTATGTTAATAGTCCATATGTGTCATTTTTACTGTTATGTAATTTTAGAACGTTTCTCTACAAATGAGGAGGGTTTCATGCACATCATTTTCGGTATTGTATTTTCACGTCTTTTGTGCCATTTGTATGGGTGTTATTTTTTATATGTTTATACATTAAACTTACAGCCCTGAAGAAGTCCACTGTGTTGGACGAAACGCGCTGGCTGTCTTATAAACTTGAGCTCTCGAAACAAGAAATTAAATAGAGAGGATTAACATACGAATTGGAAATCCGTCATCTTTGGACTCTGGATTCTGTATAAGAAACGTTGTATGGTGAACCTTTTTGTGTATTTATATAAACATTTATTGCAGCACTGCATTGAAATACTGCACCTTTGGAATTTTGGGCCCTAAGTCGAAAAGGTGTTGACTGTGTTTACTTCTTTGAGGCTTCTCCTAATGTTGCAGAATTGCGATTCTCCTATTAACATGACCAGAGAATCTGGATTTCATTAAAGACACGGAGGCTGACATTATGCATTATCCTTTAATGCAACTCACAAGCAGCCACACTACATCACAAAGGATAAAGTTCCAGAGTCTAATAACACAGGATAAAGGATGTAACCAGGAAACAGTCTGCCTCTTTTAAAATAATCGCAGCAGGACAATTTCAGTAAATGGCGAGATCCAACTTGAACTTCCAAATGGAGAAGAACTGAGGTGCCTTAATAGGAAAGGACTGGAACATTAAACTGAGTTACCTGGAAAGGAGAAAAGACAGGTTAAGGAACCAATTCTCAGGAAATAAGGTCCAAAAGAAAAAACACAAGACTAGAGAGAAAATTCTCAAAAGGGATTGATGATAACAGTAACTTAATGACAATTGAAGTTAACAATAAACTCATCAGCAAAATAAAGAATTGAAATGTTGTGAAAGGGAGGAGAGGGTGGGATAATGTCAGCCTCTGTGTCTTTAATGAAATCCAGATTGTCTGGTCATGTTAATAGGAGAATCGCTATTTCATTACAAGACCAGAGGCTACATTATGCATGTTCGTAGCCCCGAAGCACATCAGACATATGCTCGATAGACTTGCAATAATGACGAGCAAAGGTGTTAGCATTTGACCAGTCTGCAGCTTTTAGGATATCATCCAACCTACCACCAGACCAAAAGGACTTACTGGCCATAGCTCCTCTAATAGAATGGGCCTGAAATCTGGAGAGGTCGATACCAGCTAGACTCATAGTTGACTTGACCCATCTAGCTATGGAGGAGAAGCAACAGGTTTAAAAGGTTTAACAAAGGAAATCAAAAGTTGATTAGCATCGCTAGGGCGAAGGTCATTCATCCTGGAGTCATACTCCTGGATTATGGCAACGCAATGTACACCTCCATCAATGAGGGCCTGTTAACTAAGCTACAAACCCTTCAAAACGCTGCTGCACGCTTGGTGCTAGGTTTGCCCTCCAGGTCCCCCTCCTTGCCCTGTCTTAGACAATTGCACTGGCTCCCAGTGCGTCAAAGAAGCCAGTTTAAGATCCTTAGTCTCACACATAAACTTCTACATGGGACTGGACCTTCCTATCTTGTTGAGAAAGTGGCCAGGTACAAACCCTCCAGAGCCTTAAGGTCTAGTACTATAGCCCTTCTGGTACAGCCTAGGGCTAGAACGTCGAGAATGGGTTGTAGAGCCTTTTCCTACTTAGCTCCTCAACTATGGAACAAACCTGCTGTCTCTCTCCAATCATCAGGCTTTTCGTAAGGGCTTAAAAACCTGGCACTTCCCCAATTAATCTCCTCTCTTTTGCCCCCTTTTATACTTGGTTGTCGTTTGTTGCTAAGCGCCTTGAGACTTTTGTGAAATGTGCGCTATACAAGAAATTGTGACTATGACTATGGCTCATTGATACATGCCACCACACAAAGTTTAGGAAAAAGGTCAAAACGAGGGTAAAAGATAAAATCTGACATGGTTTTAGTTCTCCTTAAAATCTAAAACTTAACACCAAACATATCATAATACCTATTTGAAATATCTAAGCTTTTGATGTCAGAGACTCTTCTACAGGAGATTAAACATAAGAGGGTAGCGAGTTTGAAGGACAGAAATTTCCTGTTAAGGGAAGAATTATCGGGCCAGGAAGAGAAAAGGTCTAGAATAGCTTTAACATCCCAGACAGTTTGGTTCTTAGGTCTAAGGGGTTTCCTTAGCCTAATACTCTTGAGGACTCTACAAATGATAGCATTCTTACCTACCGATTTACCGTTGATGGGTGAATGACCAGCAGAGATTGCGGATCTAAAGCAATTAATTGAACAATAGGAGAGACCTCTGTCAAACTGTTCGACAAGAAAGTTTACGATATTGATGACAGGAGTCTCCACGGGATCCAGACTCCTTTCCAAGCACCAACCAAACCATTTTCTCCAAATTCTGTTGTACCTAAGGTGTGTATCGGGGGCCCAGGATTCACCGAGAAGGGAGAGAGCTGACGACTAAAGTCCAGACAATTCGTTAGATTGCCTGACACTTTCCAGGCAAGAAGGTTAAAATTCCCTGAGACGATAAGATGATGATCTTCCCAGTCTGCATTTGAAACCAGGCCTCTGACTGCTGGGATCAGGAAGGGAATGTCGCATGCGAGTTCCAGGGCTGCCGGGAACCATGCTTGGGACGGCCAAATGGGAGTTATTAAGATCAGAAAGCATTCCTCCATCCTGACCTTCTGAAGGACCCTCTGAATCATGGCAAAAGGAGGGGAGGCATAAGCGAGGAAGTGAGACCAGGGTTGGAGAAATGCATTCAGAGCAAGAGCGCCCGGGTCTGGCATCCAACTGAAGTAGTTTGGTAATTGAAAGGTCAGTCTACTGGCAAATAAGTCCACGTCTAGGGGACCCCAACAATGGAAGAGGGCATTGAAAACGCTCACATTGAGCTTTCAGTCGGTGAAGGCTAGGAGGAATCTTGAATTCTATGGCAGGACCGGAGGCTCAGATTATGCTTCCCATTCTTCGCTGTTTTATTACATACAAAACTCACAGCAGCCTCAGAAAGCAAATTTTAGTGAAATCCAGACAGAAAATCCATAAACAAAAGCTCATGACATTAGGTAAAAACGACAATTTCCATGAGTCTATCAGAATAACCCATAACGTAGTCCTTCCACTCTTTCCATGGAGGCTAGATATGCAGTCTCTCTTCACTGTTCTCCCTCTTGCTTTGCTGCTCACGCAGCCAGTTAAGTGTTCCTTTCGATTCTCCCTAAACTATGGTGTATTTACTGTCGGTTTTGTGACTGTGGGTAATAACTGTGTGGGGGCGGAAAGGGCTCTGCCTTGGTTCTTGTTCCTTTTTAGGGCCCAGTTGGTCGCGGGAACGTTCGAACGTCCCAGACGCGACTTTTGCCCCCTACGCGAGTTGCGGTGTGTGAATAAGACCGCTAGAGGTCGCTCCGACGTCTCGTTGCTCCGCCAGCGCGGTTTCTCCTCATAGAGAGGAGCCGCGCTGAGGAGTGCAACGGACCGGAGCCTTGCCCTTGCCACCTCACGAACGCCCGGTCTCCGGGTCTGTATTCCCCCTTTGCTGATCACCCCCGTTGGGTCTGTACGTGCGGTTCTGACCGCGTTAATCACCTTCGGGCAGGTGTGCACTGTGAGCGCTTGTAGCTGGCTGTCATTTAAGACGTTTGTGATAGCGCGCGGTGGGCGGAAGACCCGGTCTGAGTCTTTGGGGCGGCGCGCTTTGAGGCTTAGGTGCAGCCTTCATTGCCACGCATGTGGCTCCAAACACTTGCAGTCCTCAGGTCTGCCCATATTCAGATTGACGCCCACACGGTTGGGTAGTACTTGGGTAGGGGGGTTAGGTCCCTGCTGTGTCTTGGAGAATGGAGCAAGACGGTTTTTATGAGGAAGAGCCCCACTCCTATCTGAATGATGAGGAGTTTTACCACGCTGTGGACAGCTCTATATACCGCTGTGTCACAGAGGTGGTGGGGCCCATGGAGGAGCGCCTCTCCGCGCGCATTGTTGAGGAGTGCGCCAAGTTGGCACAAGTTACCTCGGGAGCGCTCCCAAGTCTCCCGGGCCCCTCAGGCGAAGGTCCCCAGGCCCCGAAGAAACCCTGCAGGGAGGGGTTGTCTGAGGGGGATCAGGGGGTGGACAGAGGCGCCTTTGAACGTCTAAGGGATGCGTTCTTGGCTAAGGTGACCTCTGCCCCCCCTGCCCCAACCTCAGCCCCTGATCTCTGTGGCTTCTGGCACGGTGCCTCCATCTCCTGATATGGACTCCCCTGATACTGACGACGATGAGGAGTCGGTCCGCTCTTGGCGACCCTCAAGCTCCGCCGCTGAATTTCCCAAGGAAAGCTCCGGCATGCTGGATCCGGATGAGATCATCCACCCACGATCCACAGCCTGGGTGCCGGGCGACAAGTTGGCGAAGTTTGTGGCGAGCCGACTGCGTAAGCCGTTGGAGAAGGAGGCTAGAGGGTGCCTGCGGGGAGAATGTCAGAGGCCCACGCTGGAGGGTAAGGTGGCCCTTACACCTGAACTAGATGCAAAAATGGCCACCTTCCTCGCTAAGTTTATGAAGGACCCTCGCAAGGGCATTGACCGCTCCTGGCAGTCATGCCAGGATAAGCTAATGGACGCGGTTGGCCCTATTACCAAGAGCCTCGATATGGCAGAGGAGGCAAAGGTTACGGGGGCTGCCATTTCTCCGGACGTCCTCTCGAACTGGGCGCAGCGTGTGGTTATCTTTCTGGGTAACGCTAACTGCGCCCTGTCGACAGAACGTCGGAGATCCCTTTTGATCAAGCTAGATCCGAAGTTGGGGGACTTGCCCTCTTTGGAGGCGGGCGCCGTGGCCCAAGGCGGGCTTTTTGGAGAGCCGTTCATAAAAGAACTGGGAAAGTTTGTGTCCACCTTTACCTCACTGGACAAGGCCCAGTCCAGCATAAAACGAGTTTTCCAACAGCGTTTTTCCCAAGGGTCCATGGCGGACAGAATGCCGGCAATCGAGGGCAAGGCTCCGGGCAAGGCCAATACCAAACCTCTGCCAATTTCTACCCCACAAGAGGGCAGCATTTTGGTGGTCGAGGATTCCGGAAGAACTCTGGTTTCAACAACTCGAACGGTGAGTGTCTTGAATGTCATCCCTGCAGACCACGTGCGCATCGGGGGTCGGTTAGCGGCCTTTTACGAGGAGTGGGTAGCTCTTACTGCAGACGCTTGGGTCTTGCAGACAGTGAAAGGTTTCCATATAGAGTTTTACGACAGGCCCACTCAGGTAAGCGCTCAGCGTCCTATGGTTTTTTCGGACGCCGATGCTCAGTTAATAGACGAAGAGGTCTCGGAGTTGCTTCGCAAGGGAGTCAATCAACTCGACACCCCTCGGGTGTCCTCAGCAACGTTTTTCTGGTGGACAAGACCGATGAGGGACGGCAGCCGGTGATCAATCTCAAAGAGTTCAATGGGTGGTTGGTTTATCGGCACTTCAAAATGGAGGGCATACACCTCCTCCGAGATGTCCTCCTCCCACGAGACTGGATGGTGCGACTGGACCTCAAGGATGCTTACCTTGTGGTTCCTATTCATCCTCCCCACCGCCGTTTTCTGCAGTTTTGCTGGAGGAGTTGCGTGTTCGAGTTCACCGCCCTTCCATTCGGGCTTTCCTCAGCCCCTTGGTGCTTCACGAAAGTGTTGCACCCAGCGGTGGAATACCTGCGGAGTCAAGGTATTCGGATGATTGTCTATTTGGACAACATCCTGTTGATGGCCCAGTGTCCAGGGAAATTGAGTTCTCAACTTCGGCAGACTGTTGACCTCTTGCAGGGGCTGGATTTTATCATCAACGGAGACAAGTCGGTTTTAATTCCGAGCCAGAAGATGATCTTTTTGGGGTTTGTCATAGACTCCGTGGGGGCCTCTCTCAGCTTGCCGTCGCGAAAAATTGCCAAGATTGGGCATCTCTTGCGGCAAACCATTACGAGGGATCGGACCTCCTTGCGGCAGATCCCCGGGGTGGTGGGACTTCTCTCCTCCTCCATCCTGGCGATTTTACCGGGACCCCTTCATTACAGGGCTCTTCAGCGTCTCAAAGCTCAGCACCTCCGGAGAGGCATGTCCTATGATTAGGTGGTTCCTTTATCGGACGAGGTGAAGGAGGAAATGAAGTGGTGGCTATCCCACATGGAAGCCTGGAACGGTCGGGCGATCTTCGGATCAGTTCCGGATCTAGTCATAGAATCCGACGCCAGCAGGTCGGGTTGGGGTGCTCGCTGCGGAGAATTCTCCACAGGAGGCACCTGGTCGTCCAACGAACAGAAGTTGCACATCAACTGTTTGGTGCTTCTGGCAGGTTCTTTTGCAGTACGCTGCTAGACCAGAGACTCAGCGAAGGCATGTGTACTGTTGAAGATGGACAATGTCTAAGCAGTGCGGTACGTCAACCACCTGGGAGGTTCGCGGTCCCAGGCTCTGGCGGCTCTGGCGAAAGAGTTCTGGGATTACGGTCTTGCCCATCCAGTATCCGTGGCGGCGGAATATTTACCGGGGCAAGCCAATCAAGTAGCGGATTGGCACTCCAGGCATCTGCGAGACTCCAGTCAGTGGAGGTTGGATGTTCAGGTCTTCCAGTGGCTGAAAGGTCTGTGGGGTTCTGTCTCAGTGGACCTGTTTGCGTCCCGCTTGGACCATCAACTCCCACGTTTTTTCAGTTGGAGACCGGACCCTCTGGCATAGGCGACTGATGCTTTTCTCCAGGATTGGAGTCAGGAGAGACCTTTTGCTTTTCCCTCTTTCTCGATGGTGATGCGGACGGCGGCCCAGGTTCGCCGCCAGGCGGTGCCGCTGGTGATGGTGACCCCGCTCTGAAGGTCCCAAGTCTGGTTTCCAGTTATCTGCAACTTTCCTGGGATTCTCCAATCCTACTCCCCCGGTTTCCTCACCTGCTGCTCAATCCGGATCGGGAGCCGCATCATCTCATCACTCACGGTTCTCTCCGCCTCATGGCATGGAGGCTTTCCGGCGACGTTGGTCGCTCCCGGGCCTTTCGAGATCGGCTGAGGGACTTTTGTCCAAGGCCTGGGCAAACAGTATGGCAAAGCGCTACAGATCCGCTTGGACTAAGTGGATGCGTTGGTGTCTTCGAAGGGACTTGGATCCCTTGGTCGCAGGAGTCGTTCCTATTCTGAATTTTCTAGCAGAATTGACTACCAAAGGCCTAGCGTACAGGACTGTCAATGCGCTGCGTTCAGCAATTTCAGCGGGCCATCATCCGGTGGACGGAGCATCAGTAGGGGAGCACCCGTTAGTTTGCAGGCTCTTACGAGGTATTCGCCTTTCATTACCTCCAGAGCCACGGTATTCCGTCCTTTGGGACGTCAATGTGGTCCTTAATCTCTTCCTGTCTTGGCAACCTAATAGATATTTGTCTTTGAAGGAGCTTTCAGCGAAATTGGCCATGCTGATATGTTTGGTGTCCTGCTGTAGAGTGTCAGATGTCCGTGCCTTGGACGTCTCGGCGAGAGTTTTCTCCCCGGATGGGGTTACCTTTACACTGGGGCGTCGCACGAAAACTGTGTCCAGAACTATCTCGTACCCGGCTTTTGTGGATGCCCCCAAGCTGTGCGTAGTACAATGTCTGAAAGCCTACGAAGAGGTGACTCTGGAACTTCGCCCTCCGGGCGAGAGACAATTGTTAATTGCCTTGCGAAAACCACACAAAGCAGTCTCCTCCCCCCACTATTGCGAGGTGGGTGCGTTGGGTCATGCAAGAAGCAGGCATCGATACTAAAAAGTTTGGCGCCCATTCAGCCAGGGGAGCCATGGCCTCCAAGGCGTTTTCTGCAGGAGCTCGTTTGGAGGATTTAATGCGCGCTGCGGACTGGTCCTCCGACTCCACCTTTAAGAGGTTTTACTTTAAACCTGTGGTGGATATAGCTCAGTTGGTGGTGAGTAAGCTTTGAACTAGCATAATCTGAGCCTCCGGTCCTGCCATAGAATCGAAATTTGCCTAGCGGATGTAACAGTAAGTTTCAATTCTATTAAGGACACGGAGGCGAGGATTATCCCTCCCAGGATTTCTTCAGGGAAGAACCCACCCGTATGATCGTAAGTAATTGGATTGTAAGCGGACTATTAATCGATGTTTCTTGCTTGATGATGTTGATCATTTTGCTGCTATTGTGGTTTCTTTTACAACGCTTATGCTGTCGTGTTTTTTTGTCAGGCAATGACGGTTCCAAACAAGATCATTGAACAGAGAGCGTAATCTGCCCGAAGAAAGAGGGAGAACAGTGAAGAGAGACTGCATATCTAGCCTCCATGGAAAGAGTGGAAGGACTACGTTATAGGTTATTCTGATGGCCTCATGGAAATTATAGTTTTTACCTTATGCCATGAGCTTTTGTTTATGGATTTTCTGTCTGGATTTCACTAAAATTTGCTTTGAGGCTGCTGTGAGTTTTGTATGTAGTAAAACAGCGAAGAACATAAAGCATAATCCTCGCCTCCGTGTCCTTAATAGAATTGAAACTTACTATTACATCCGCTAGGCAAATTTTGATTCCAATCTGCAGACAAATTTGATTTTCCAGGAAGATATTCTGCCTTGAGGGAGATTTTGTGTTCTAGGCAGAACATCCAAAGTTTCTTCGCTAGATTGGAGAGGTCTGCAGATCTCATTCCACCAAGGCGATTGAGATAAGCCACAGCAGAAATGTTGTCCATCTTCAGAACAACGGACCTCCCTTGAAGGGAATGTTTGAAGCTCATAAGCGCGTATACACCGGCAGTGAGCTCCAGAAAGTTTCTATGATATGAGGATTCCGTCAGGGTCCAAACTCCGCCGGTGTTTTGGTCTAGCAAGCGTGCACCCCAGCCATGAAGGCTGGCGTCCGATTCTAGGATGAAATCCGGGGCTGATCCGAAGATAGCCTTGCCATTCCAGGCATCTAGGTTCTCCAGCCACCAAACCAGCTCCGCCCTGGCGTCTGGGTCCAGAGTCACAAGGTCTCCATACCAAAGACCTGAATTGAGGGCTTTCCTCTTTATTCTCTGAAGAGTGCGGTAATTCAGAGGCCCAGGAAAAATGGCCTGGATGGAGGAAGAAAGAAGGCCAAGAAGTCTGGATAGTTCTCGAAGGGTTAGAGATTCTGGTTTCAGCACTGATCTGATTTCCTTTCGGATTTTGGCAATCTTTTTGGCAGGAAGGAGGAGAAGACATTCGGAGGTGTCTACAGTGAAGCCAAGGAAGTCTAGGGACTTGCAGAGAGAGAGAATGGACTTTTCTCGGTTTATAATGAAACCGAGACTCTCTATTAGATTCATGGAAGTATTCAGATCTCTGACGAGGTCTGGGTGGGATTGAGACATGATAAGGATATCGTCTAGGTAGATGAGGAGGCGGATGCCCCTTTCTCTCAGGATAGAAACGATGGTCTTCATAATCTTGGTGTAGCACCAAGGGGCAAAAGAGAGCCCGAAGGGTAGGACCTGAAATTGGAATAGACGATGCTTCCAAGAAAATTGAAGGAAGGGTTGGTGATATTTTGCCATGGGAATGGTAAAGAAGGCGTCCTTCAAGTCTAGTTTGACCAGCCAGTCTCCTTTGAGAAGGAGATCCCGGAGGAGGTGGATACCCTCCATTTTGAAGTGACGATAAACCAGAAATGTATTGACTTCTCGGAGGTTTATAACGGGTCTCCATCCCTTGTCCTTTTTTTGGACCAGAAAGAGTGTGTTTATGAATCTCGCTAGAGACCATGGAACTTCTACAATAGCGCCCTTTTGGAGCATAGAGCGGATTTCTTCTTCCACAATCTTCTGTTGTTCTTCTGAAAGGATAAAGGGTTGAGGTAACCGCGACTGGAAGGGGACCTCTACAAAATCTATTCTGAAGCCCAGAACAGTCTCCAGAGCCCAGGGATCCTGGGTATAGGATTCCCAAATATGATAAAAATGCTTTAGCCTGCCCCCTACCATGGGTGGAGGGGAAGAAGAAGGAAGAGAAAGACTTACTTGCAGGATTGGAGTTGTTGGGAGTATCACGTCCTCTTGAACCTCTGTTTCTCTGACCTCTTCCTCTCTGGGGGTAGAAAGGTTGTCTTGGTGGGTAGAAACCTCTACCTGTTCCTCTGAAGGTGGAGAAGGGTCGTTGGTAGCCTCAGCCAGAAGAATGACCCCTTCTCCCGGCCTGACCAAAAAGGTTAGAACTAAAGACAAGCTTGAGATTGTCTTGGGCCCTGCCAAGGGCAGTAAAGGTTGATACGTATTTGCCAATTGTTTTAATCATATCCTCCCCGAAAAGGAGGCCTTTAGGATTCTCTGAGGGTTCCTTCTGGGCTAAGTCTCCCAGTTTGGGGTTGATCTTGGTCAGAATAGACTCGTCCTTTCAATATTGACGCTGGAATTTGCGTTACCGAGGAGCGCAAGTGCCCTTTGGCTCCAACCACGAATGAGGTCTACATTCAAGGGAGTGGAGGAGAGGTGAGATTGCTCAGCTAGGTCCAGAATTCTACAGAGTTGACCGAGCACATCTAAAAGATGATCCTGACATCCTTAAGGGCTGTCTCCAGACCTTTCCTAGGGCCTCTCCCAAGCTTGAATAAGAACTTGATACGGTCGGTGTCTAGGTTGGAAGTTTGGCATACCTTTTCTTCAAAAGTAGGTCTGGGAGATTCAGATCTCATGGTGTTGAGAGTGTCTCTATCAAGTAAGTTCCTTAGCCAGCGGGTGACGAAGCGGGAGACATGCTCTTGGGGCAACCACTTTGAACTATTAGGGCGAGAGATGTTAAGGGGGGAGAACATCCCCTCCCCGATCGGGTTGAGAATCGTATTTTTAGAGAGTGGTTCGGGGTCAGGTTGGGAATTAAAGTCAGGGTCGACCTCATCTAGGTCGAAGACTAACTCGTCGTCAAGATCCCTTGAGACACCGTCTTCAGAAGATGTAGAGTCAAAGTCATCATTATTATTGTTAGCACTACTCCAAAGTGTGCCGCGAGGGACACCGTTCAAATTTGTGCCGCCATGGGCACCGTTCAAGGAAGTGTTTGGGAGGGACATCAGGGTCAAGTGAGGCGCGGTGGCCTCCCATGCAAAGTGAGGTGCTAGGACCTCCCAATCCAGGAGAGGCGCTAGGGCCTCCAGTAGTGATTTTGTAAGGTACATCACAGTACTTTGACATTTTGGTCCTCTTACCGTTGATGCGGTTAGGGGGGTGTTCCTGGACATCAAGCGGTCTTTTGGAGGACATAACCTCCTTCAGGGTTACCAACATACAGAATTTGATCTCCTGATTTAAGAATGTTTTAAGGGATTGGTTTACTGGTGCAGGAGAACTAGCAGTAGCGTCATCAGACTCAAGGTCAGACATGGTGATGCTTAGTTCTCGAGCAGTGTTAAAGGAATTAATATTAATGTAATAACAGGTTTTTTTGTGTTAAGAAATGGTACAGAAAAGGGCTGGAATAAGGGTCAAGTAAGCGGAGAACTCTATTAGAGTGTTATCAAATTTTTTTTATTTTAAACTAAAACTATCTGTTGGTAAAGGCTATTTAAGATAGTAATCTTATTATGCCTCATGTGGGTAAAGGCTATTTAACATACTAATCTTATTTCTCCCTCTTTTTTTTTTTTTAGATTAAAAGGAACTATTCGGATTAAAAAATAAGCGTTGATGAATCGGCAAAGGTCTCCGGCAGCGGCTGAGAGCGATTTAACTGACGAAAGGAGAAATCGCTCGAGCTCAGCTGCCGCCGGAGTTGCTTAGGGGATGAGGCACGCAACGGAGGTGTTGCTAATGTCCATTCCTTAATGCATAATGTAGCCTCCAGTCTTGTAATGAAATTCCTTAGGTAGGCTTCACATTAACTTTATTATAGTCGGGCACTTTGTGATTTGTCTTTTTAAGAACGTTTAAACGTATGGGGGCAAAGAGTAATTATTTGTATTGTTCTTTTTAAGGATCACCATATGAAATGATGTTGTTTTGATAGCTTTACCATAACTTGTGTCTTGTAGTATATTTCTTTATTTTATTTTTATGGTTCACATTTATATGACCGCATAAAGTTTTTGAATTGAATTAACTACAGTGGTGTAGAGTACATAGGTATTGAGTGAAATGGCAGAGTGGCATGCAGTGGCATTGAGTGCATTGATGGAGAGAGCATTGACGTAGAGTGGCATAGAGTAGATTGTTTCAAAGTAGAGTGAAGCGGCATAGAATGCAGTGTCAGAGTTGAGTGCAGTGGTACAGAGTAGATTAGAGTGGATTGGCGTAGAGTGGCATAAAATGGAGTGATGCAAAGTAAAGTGGCAGAGTGTAGTGGCAAAGATTAGTGTGGTGCAGAGTAAACTGCAGTGGCGTAAAGTTAAGTGCCAGAGAGTGCAATGTTAGAGTAGACTGTCATATGCTGCAATAGTGTATACCAGAGTGGCGTAGAATGCATTGGTGTAGAGCGCAGTGGAGTAGAGTGGTGCAGTGTAAAATACAGCAGTGCAGTGCAGAGTAGAACCAACCGGTGTAGAGTGAACTGCCGTAGAGTATAACAGAGTATAGTGGCATAGAGTGCAATGGTGCATAGTAGATTGGCACAGAGTGCAGCAGTGTAGAGTGCATTGGTATATATTGAAGTGGTTAGAGTAGAGTGCAGTACCATAGAGTGGCACAAAGTACAGTGCCGCAGAGTGGAGGAACGCAGCACAGAGATTGCAGCGGTGTAGAGTGGAGTGGTGCAGAGTAGATTGTTTTAGAGTAGAGTGAAGTGGCGTAGAGTAGAACAGTGCTCCATAGAGTGGAGTGATGAAGGGTGAAGCGCAGAGGTATAGCCTGCAGTGGCGTAAAGTAGATTAGAATGTCAGAGTGTATGGCATGGAGCGCATTGGCGTAGAGTGGTGTGATACAGAGTAGAGGCCATTGGCGTTGAGTGCATGGTTGCAGAGTGCAGCAGCATGGAGTTGAGTGGTGTAGAGTGCAATGGCAAAGAGTGCAGTGGTGCATAGTAGAGTGGGGTAGAGTGCATTGGCGTAGAGTGATGCAAAGTAGAGAGGCACAGAGTAAAGTGTCGTACAGTGGAATGTTGCAGAGTAGAGTACAGTGGTGTGGAGTGGAGCAGAAAAGAGTGGTGTGGGGTAAATTGGAGTATGTCTGGTGTGGTAGCACACTGCCATTACAGAAAACACATCTTCAATTGAAATGACCATTACATTTGCACGCACTAATAAAAGTATACAGCGCACAAACTATAAGTGGAAATGTCATCACCTAGTGTATGGATTTTTTTATATTAAAATATTTGTTTCCACCGCAATTCAGAATTATCCCCCGCAGCCAGCATGATGTCACATAAATCCTCTCACTTTGAAGTCAGAGAAAGAAAAGTAAATACTAAGCTCCCTCGGAAGACAGAGCATGACATTTGACCTCTAACTCTGAATGCACAGCAAATGTGATAAGAACAAGATTTAAAGGCCAGTTTACATAAAGGGAGCGTTCTGAAGGATACTGCAAATAAGGTTTGAGCAAGGGAAGGGAAGAACTTGAGCTAGACAGCCTAAAACAAAGCCAGCAAATAAAAAGCAAGAAAATGTGAGTTACCAATCAAAAATCCAAAAGGTAAGCAACGGATGCAATGCATTTCCATGGAAGCTTTCAGAGTGTCCCCAAGATGTCATTAGAAAACCAGACAGCTATGCGGTCTGGTAGGCTTGGACCTAAAAATGGTCTCACATCAAACTGTACACACTAATTCACTGCAGGTAAGGAGATTGTATCTTCGTCCTCTTTTTATAAAACAGAGGCTGAACTAGTATGACAAATCACCTTTTTATCTATTTTTTTATGTATTTTTAAACTGTGCGATTTTGTTTATGGTTTTAATTGACTAATAAACTAACATTAATAATAATATAAAACAGAGAGTCAGACACTGCGGGATGCAATTTCCTTATGCTACCAGTTAGGATTTCGATATCTCATACATCTTTGCAGCTTAGAAGGCCACTAGACTTGGTTTCTGATCATCTCAGCCCTTTCCCTGAACTTAGGGCTTTGTAGACACTTTACTGAAATAATTATGGCCATTGTTTTATATTACTCTGAACGTAGTGTTTTTATACAGCATGATTTGCACATCTTGAGAGTGATTACTTGGATTTTAAGCCATCTACATTTCTTGTGTATGGGTACTGTGTTTTAAATTGAATGTTTTTTTTGTAAACTGAAAAAAGAAAGAAAGCAAATATGCAACCTGGAGTTTTGCTTCACATTGTGGACAAGAGAGTAACCAAAAACAAGCATTGGGAAAAGCCAATAGGTTTCACCTATGGGAGACCTATTGATGTTATCAATGTTTTTTAGACAGATTGCACAGCAATACGGTCTGCTGTGCAACATAGCTTAAAGTAAATAAACAAAAAGCGTATAACCCTGCCGGCGCTGACTGAGCAATAGTTCTTTTTTTGTTTACTTTAAGCCATTTTGCACGGTAGCTGCACTGCTCTTCAACATCTTTACAAAAACATCAACAAAGCGAAACAGCTTTCTGAGAGTTATTTAGGTTTGTTAATGCAGAGGGCAACAATGGACAGATGGGATAAGAGAGCACCGACAGTTTTGGGGGGGGGGGCAGGTGGGATGGAGCTATATTAAGAAGAAGGGGTGACACGGACTGCAGAGAAATATACTCTTCAAAAGTGCAGGTCCAAAACTTTAATTTTAAAAAAAAATGTAAAAAGTCCTTGCATATGAGCCAGCAGTCAGTGGAAAGATAATGGCTGCAGAGAGAAAACTGTGGTTGGTCCATGCTCCACAGAAGGGCCCGAAACTTGAAGCCCAGGAGAAGGCAGGAAGCCACTGATCAATAAGAAGCAAGGAAACAAGAGCGACATGCAAGCCAAACAATGGTAAGTAATGTTAAGAAAGTGGCGTGCTCTAAGCTCACTTTAATCTATTTTATGTTGCCAACAAAATTTTCAAGGACAGTACATGCACTGTTCAGGCGATACCTAAAAAGGGAAGAAAACACGTATAATGTGTAACAACCAGTCATATATTACTAAGAATGAAAGGTGTTACCTTCACGTTACACAGGTTTCTCTGCAATACGTGCAATAACCTACTCAAAAATGTTATCAGGGCATGAACCTCTGGCCTGCAGGTTAAATGCAGTGCCCTGCACAAGTCCCAATTAACCATTAAGTTATTTCAGAAGGGTGTAAACAATCAGATTACAATTGGATCTCTTTAGTGAGCGTATTGACCACCCGAACTAATGTATCAAAACCTGAGATTTACTACCTACAGGCTACAGAAACCTTGATCGTTCTTATATGCCATCTTAAACTACGGTTATATGTGGCAAAAAACCGAGAACTGAGTTTCGTTACACAAATAGGGGTCACATCTGAAAACACTGTCCATCACCTAATCCTGATGGTAAATGGTGCAATGTTTAGTTCTGACGTTTTACTAAAGTATCATAGAAGGGGTTTGAGGTAGCAGTATGTGAGTCACCAGAGCTTGCACTTATTTAAGCAGATTTCAGGTGAGGAATAATCCCACACCCCAACCGCAATAACAAAACGCTTCACCAAGTTACAATAACACAGCACAACAAAACAGAGGTACCACTGAACAAAGAATAGTAACACTTAAGCTACAAAGACATACTACACAATCAACACAACTACATAAAAAACCTAATACAACACACCTAAAATACACTGAAGCAACATTTCAGCAACTGCAAGACAACTCAACACAAAGACAGCTAAACACAATTAAAATATCACATCAACGCCCCAGCAGCAGAAACACACAAGAAAATAAAACAAACCACAATAAAACATGCCAATATAGTTGTGTTATTCTGATAGTTTGATTTGGTGTGTTATGGTAGATTTTTATCATGGTGCGTTGTTGTTTTGTGCTACAGTTAGGGTTGTGTTGCTTCTGTCCTGGTTTGTGTAAACTGCGCACAGGTTGTTGTGCAGCGCGAGAGCGCTGACAGTACGTGACGCGAGGCATGGTGCTGCTGCTATTCAACATGATTAGCCCCAGCTGACGCAGTCATCCCATGCACAGGCTCGGAGACCCTCGCTTTCTAAACACAGTAAAAAAACACTTCTGTCAGTTCGAGCTCCCTCAGAAGCAGCGCGCGGGCAATGCCTGCAGTTCACACTGGCCTGCCAGCAGCACAAACACCGACTGCCTTCTGCAGGACATAGCCTTCCTGTGGGAACACAACTGACTGAATGCAGGGTCATCCCGGTGTGAAGAGAACGCGAGCACCGACACAATAATAGAGATGCTTAAAACGTCCAGCCTGCGGTAGGAGTGGGCACTGACTGACAGCGTGGATTCGCCTGCCTGAGGAGGAAGGAATACGACCACTGGCAGCAACTCAGCCTGCATGGGTTCTTGGTCCAGACTCCAGGTATTGCCATCCTGTGGACCGCAGCATGACCACATTGCGAACTAAAAGATTCATCCAGCCTGGGAGCAGCCTGAGCGTCGACAGGGCTCCGTCCTGCCTGCCTGCCTGCCTGCCTGAGAGGCGGCACCTTGACACGAGCGTCCGCCCCAGGAGCCGCTCCGTGGCTGCCTGCCGCAGCCCTGCTGCCTCGCCGTGGAAATGCCGAGCCCGGCCAGCCCCACCTGGGCAGCCTCCCTCGGCCCCCACTCCCACCGACGCCGCAAACCGGCGTCTCCCCTGGCAACAGGCTTCCCAGGCAGGCACGTCTGGCTAGGTGTAGGGAAGGTGATGTCGTAAAACGACTGTCGTAAACCAGGTGCGGTGGTGGGAGGGGGAGAGGGGGCGGAGGGAAGGAGGGAGGTGACTCCGGCAGCATTTAGACACCAGCGAGAGGATCATGGCGGATGGCCCCAGGTGTAAGCGCAGAAAGCAGGCGAACCCCAGGCGGAATAACGGTGAGTGGGGTGACGGCCCGAGGGCGGCTGGGGGGCCCGGGGGTTACGCTGGGGGGCCTGGCCCGGCCAGAGTGAGGGAAAGTGAGTGTAAAGTGGCCGCTGCTCCGCAGTGCTGCCGCGGTACCGTTACCTGCTCCCTCTCCGCCTAGCGGCTGCTGCCTCCTCTGGACCGTTATGCATCTCATTAGCGCGGCGCTGACTCGGCCGCTCCCCGCGCGCCCCGCCGCAGCCCCAGACCACCCGAGCCCTGCCAGCCGCCCCCGGGGGGCGCAGCCCCAAACTTGTTACCTGTCACCCCGTGGGTGGGCAGTCCCTGCATCCACGGGGCCCCCGCTCGCCACACTTCACCGGCCTCATCGCAGTTCCTTACTCACCCCCGATCCCTTGTGGGGGCTCCCCATCCCCTGCCTGCCCCATTCTAACTTGTTACCTGAGTGACAGAAGTGAACTGAGTGGGGAGTGCGCCCCCCACCCCCCGGTAAAAAACAGACTGTTGCTTTGCTGCAGTGCCTGATGATTTATTATTTTCCGTTAGTCGTCACCACAGATTGTTGTAGTTATTTTCTCCCACGTGTTGCCTCTCCCCCAAACTGGACCCCCCACCCATTTAGCTGTGCCCCCTCCTCTCCCGTCAGTCATCCCCCGTGCGCATGTGATCGTGCAGACGTGTCCCCTTCGGGAGCCTTGCCCATTGTTGGGATGCTGTTTTGTGCGTTGAGGAGGTAGAGGGAAGGCGTGAAATGTGTCGGAGCCTCCTCCGCCCCCGCCTGTGTGAGGTACCTGTTTCTCTGTGGATGGGTGGGAACGCCTGTGCAGAAGGGGGCCCCTTTCGGCTCTCGGAACAACTGCTGCAGTCTATATAAGGAATACATTTACATTTCACAGACCGGAGTCTTTCGCTCGCTCTCTCTCCGACTGTACGTGGGTTATTTCTGAAATGAGTTCACAGATCGCAAGTCGGATGACTCGCCCCCCCCCCCCCCCCCCCGCTCTCTCGTGCTTTGTAATTAAAAGCTTTGCCCTCTGGTTGTGAATGCATATTCGGAGAATAGGTTGTTTGTCCGCTCTTCTTCTGGGGATGTCGGACGGAGGTTTTGTGTTCGCTTTTCCTGTCGTTTTTTTTAGGTTTTGTCTGGGATTTCCTGTCTCGGGTCAGATAGGAAGGGTTTGGAGCTTGTGCACCAAGATGTTTTTTTTCCTCTCTGTAATGGTACACGCCTGTGCTGACCTGGGATTTGACGCGTCCGGACAGTCATTAAGACTTGTAATGCATATTTTTCTACATACATTTGGGATACACTCCTGTGTATTTAGAAACTTCTGCCTGCTCTGCAAAGGATCTAACAAGTAGTTATCTCGCAGGCGTTTTGAATTGCCATCCATAGATATCGCGTTGAGTTTATTTGTTCAGGTTTGTGAAAGGTAAGTTGTTTAGTATACAAGTCAGCTTCTGTATTCCAAATGTTGACTGTCGGACCAAAGGGGGCTTTTCCTGCTGCTGACAGTATGCATGTGAGATGTGACCCTGATTGTTCTATTCTTCTCCCCCCCCCCCCCTTCCCCCCACGCACGTAAGCATATTTCACCTGGGCCAAAGCGCAGAAAAACATGATTTTTCTTTTTTGGAATAAATCCCGAGATTAGGAATATTGTGCTCCCGTCTGTAAACAGATTTGCCTAAAGCACTCTCTGAAAGCTGACATACACATTTGGGGGAGGGGGTGGGGGATTTTTTTTAATCGCTGCAGCAAACGGCAACTTTTGCAGGTAGGAAAAAAAGATGGTGTTTAGTTTCTTCTCCCTGTATGTCAGTCCCTCCGTCTTCAGCATTCGTTCTCCTGGGAGGAGTTTATTTACCACGCTGTCCTCCTCCATTCTGTGTGTTTATTATTAGAGATAAAAGAAATAACGGATTCGAGGCTTGTCAAGCGCACGGTCGCGACTGCAGCATGCGGAAGTCGAGGGGAAGCAAATGGTGTCTGTGATAACAACATTTTCAGGGACCGTCCGTCACCTTAGCAGTCTGAGGTACCCTGTTTGTTTTAAATCCATAGTTGGGACGTTTATAGGAAAGTGCTGAGCAGATCTACGGATGTATTTGTGAATCGAGTGTGTTACGCTTGGAGATGGGATTGTTTTTTTTTTTTTTTTTTTCTTCACTATGGAGTCTTAGTAGACCTGGGGAGGATACAGGCGTGCCCTGCCCTGAAATCCCTTTTTAGAAAGGACATCTGGTCTCCAAACCTTCAGTTTCTGTAACACTCTGGCGTGTTTCATATCGTTGACTCATGGGCTGCGGAATACCCGTGACTGCTAATAACGGAAATTCTGCACTCCAATTATTTCGAAACATTATGGTGGCCAATACATAAATCGCTGTGTGCTGGAGTTTGCCTTGGATGCTGATGTTGCATCTGGCCATCCGTAAGCCTCTTGAGAAGCGTTTGGCTCGTGCGCTGAATGAACTATTATATGCATTAGATTTTATGGTGATGCTGTGTTGGCCCTCTGGAGTGAAACTACTTACTTTAGTTACTACACCGTTATTTCTGTCTCCCTTCAGCAGGGGTGACAGCTTGTGCTTGGGGATGGCAGTCTTCAAAAAATACTATAGCAGTACTTGGGCAGAGGCGTGCTCTTACTTATGTCGCAGTGCTTTCACTGTAGTTTGTGAAAGAAGAGTGCTATATGCTTGCATGGGCGACCACTACCTGGGAGTAAATGTTTGTCCTTTGGGGATGATGTTTGTTTCGCCATCCAACATCGAACCATCGCCAGTAGTGCTAGAGGAAGTTCCAGTTGAGTAGAGAACACATTTGTACTGGCCCAATGGGATCTCGGGCCCAGTTTTAAGAGCTTAACAGAGAAGGGATGTTCTACTGCTTAAAAAAATTAAACTGCAATTACAACCGGTTTGAGTGTGCAACTGAAATATGTACCAGATTACCATTCACGTGCCCCCTTTTTCGTGAAGTAGTTTCTTCATGCCTTTGCAACGATCACCATGATGAGGTCAGAGCATACATTATTTTTGACGGGTTAAAAAGCCACACCTGTAGTCATGGGACCACCCGTTGGTGTAGTACTCAGCAGTGTCCTCGTGGGTTTCTTTCAGTATGGGAGGCTGGCGCACAGCGTGGATGAGTGGGTCTTGGTGAGAGACCACCTGTTCACAACCCATTTTTCTTTCTGAGGTAGTGTTATGTGACGTCAAGAGTGACAGGTGTCCTATCCTCGCAGCCCCCCTTCCTCCTGCGAGACCACTGCGAAAACTTCGCGTTAGGGGGCCTGCACCTTTAAAGACAATCTTCATGGTCATGGGGGCCAGCAGGGCTCCAGCCAGAATGCTGCGTGGCGGGACATGGCCCGTTCCTCCCCCACACCTCGTGAAGTGATGTGGCAGCTGAGCCTGACAGCACGAGCAGCAAACCGAGCCGGGCTGAGGCTAGAAATCCCCCCCGCCCAGTCATGGAACAGTAGCAGGGGAGGGAGGGCCTGGGCGGAGCACATGGCGCTGCTTGTGACGGCTGAGTGGGCAGCGCAGCTGACGGGCGGGGGCGCGCGTGACGCCCAAGGTGTGTAAAAGCGAAGGTATGCCTCGCTGCCGGGCGGGCGCCCAACTGTGAACTTCAAGGTGCTAACAACTGGCAGGATGTCAGGTGTTAGTGACGCGTGAAAGGCTGCATTCTTTGTCACCGCTCCCCCCCCACAGCCCCCTCCACCTCCCCCGGTGTCGGACTCTTTTCTTTTACTAGGTATCATGTTTTCGCTCCAGCTGTAATTCTAACTTGCAGTTGGGGAATAAAAGAATGTAGCCCAAGTTAGCATTCCCGGAGAATGAACCGGCAGATGTGGCCAGCTGTTAAGTCTTTGATTTAGTAGTATTTTTTTTAAATAGGACATTGTCTCAAATGTCGCTGATTATAAATTCTAATGCCTTTTGTGTGCTACTTTTCACACGTGTGGTTTATGATAGATTTTTTGTTTTTTTGTTTTTACCGCACGCTTGCTAACGGACTAGGGAGACTACATTTTACACAACACGTATTGTTCTTGGAAGGATGCCTCTCACAACATTTTGTTAATGGTTTTCCTAGCAAAAGTGTCAATGTGGTGCGTGTCTTGGACTTGCGTTCTCTAGACCAGCATATGATGTAAATATTTGGGAGAGGGAAATTAAGTGCCTCTAAAAATTACACTTAATTTCTTTATATATTAACTTGCAGTGGTTTCATGGGCCCCTAGTGAACTGAACTGAACTCCTAGGGGGCATCTAAACACAAAAAACAATGCTATTTATTGATGTGAGCTGTTACAGGCCGCTTCCAACTGTCTCAATTTGAACAGACAAGAGAACTCCGCTGCATGTGAAGATGAAGGAATTGCTCATTTCTGGTGTAGTGAGAACTCTAGAATAGGAACCCAGAATACTTTCTCAGAGTTGGCAAGTGGACCACCTAACCTCTACCACTAGCACGTGGATGTGCACCAGCAAAGGGACCTCAAACTCGAGGTCTCCTTTACTTTCTTTTAATGCATTCCAGTATGTTAGTTTCCATAGAGGTCAGTCTGTTATTAACATGGATTAGCTGTGTTTAGTACCTCCTATTAATCTTGGCCATGACAGCACAGGCTCTACAAACTTCTTGTGGCCGAAGCCTCCCCCCGCTGTTCTTTGATGGACTTGGTTCCAAAAATTGTGGGCATTTTTTGTTTGACTTTTCTACTGGAATTAGCCCACACTTTTTTTTTTAATGTAATTAATGAACCTGACATAGAATACTCTTTACAGACGTTCATCTATGTTGCTGTTTCTTAGTTGGTGCATTATAATACTATTTTTCACAGTAGCTTTTTCTGTGGCACTGGGATTTGAATGCAAACTAAGAATGGGCATTCAAGCTATTACTGTCTTAGCTTTTCGTTGACAGCTGTGATTCAGAGATTACGACTAATAACATTTTGGTAATTTTGAGAATACGAACTGATGGACTAAGTTAAACATGGTGAAAAGCATTCACTTTCTGCCTTACTTCAAAATAATACTTTCAGGCCTGCATTAACAAAAAAAAAATCAAATTTACCCTGGGGCTAAGCACCCAAGGGAGGATTCCAAGCAGAGTGCTTAGGTGCCTCCTTTCCAAACCAAGGTTGAGGATGGCATTTGATGAAGCAGTACTTTTTTACATTTTTATTCAAAAGGTGTGGGTGGATGCAAGGATGGTGTTCAATTTCGACTTAATTGTATAGAGTAAAAAACGAATGTCACTGTTGGTACATGCAAAACTGCTTCAGAGATGAGTCTTTATGTATGACCCTTGTACTAAGCTTGGAGCATTCGTTTATTCTTTCACTGAAGTGTACCTGGAAAATTCTTTCACTGAAGTGTACCTGGAAAATTTGAATATTTATGAGCAAGGATGAAACAAAAATTACCCGGTTAGGCTGCTATAAAGGATGTGGGTTAAGGAAGAGTTGTGTGGTAACTCAAGTTACCAGCTTGGACAGTTACCCATTAAGGGTGATATTAACCTCCTTTATCGTATTGGACAGAACACCTCAAATGAAGATTGTGCAGTCTTCACCTAAAGTTTTTGAGAACCATCACAAGATCATATGGGCACTGGCAGTAGTTTCCTTTACGACTTGAGCATGTTGTGGTGTTTCAGCTGTAGTTCAAAGTTAGACTTTTATGTTGTTCACTGCCCTTTTTTAGGTTTCGCCTAAACTTGAAAGGGACTTGCATACCACATCTTTCCTGATTTCTTATTGGTTCCTGTGCGTGCCTCTTCCGCCATTTCTATTGGCTGTAGCATATTTTCCTGCATTTACCATTGCTTGTATCTACTTTACTTCTCTTAACAGTTTTTCGACGGCGGGAAACTCATAACATCCGCTTTGGTCGAACTATATTTTCATAAAGTTTTTGCCTTTTACTATTGCAGCATATTGTTCAACAATTTATCACCCAAAGAGACTACATGATTTGCATAGAATCACACCATGTTGCGATGTGCCGCCTAGACTCGAACTGGGATCCTCCGCGTTCGAGTCAGCAGTTCTGGCCGCTGTGCCACATCTGTCCACTCCCATGTTATTCATGCACCCTTCATCCATGCTTTCATTCTGCCAGACGATGATTGATGAAAACTGTTTGTTTATTACATGGGCGAAACCGATGCATTACCAATGCTTGTTTTGACATGCCACTGTCCTCTATTGTTTACTCACATGGAGAATTTCGTTTATGCTTTGTCGCTGCAGTGTTTGTACATTGTTCTTGACCTTTTTTAGGAAAGGCCAAACTGTGGATTATCAGGGGTTAAATCTTCAAGTATAGCCTATATTGCAGATGGTTCTTTATTAACTGGGTAACTTTAGTCACGTGTGCATGTGTGTTTTTTTAAAATTATTTTCCTTTCTCTGCCCATATGTTTAGGAGCGTTGTTTTGAAGCTTTATCATGGAAGTACAAACAGACCCCAAATATGGTACAAATGTTATGCGAGCATTAGTAAAGCCAGTACGTCTTGCCTATGTGAGAGCAATTGGCTTTGCCAATGTCTCAGCTGTGTTGTACAGCGGTATGCTGCTGTTCAGCCTGTCTAAAAGCTAGTGGCGTGATGTAGAGGAGAGTAGGATAGGGTGGAGTAGTGTAGAATAATAGTTGTGGATGTAATTAACTAATGAGTCAATAGACGGCAGATGGGTTGAAGGCAACATAAATAAGAAGCCATATGCCTGTGTTAAAAGATGTAGGAAAGCACGCTGCACATCCAGGAATAATTGGGAAATACTTATTTAATAAAAAAAAATGTGCTTTGCAGAAAGATGAGGAAGCAGAACAGATGTACTTGATCCGTGCTCCAGGGTGGAGCTAGCGCAAGTAATTAAGGGACATATACAGGAGCTAAGCTATTGAAAAATTGCAAATGAAAGTGACAAAAAAACTATTGGTATGCTGTGGGTGGGTTGTAAGCCCACTGAATTGTAAACATGTCTTGCAGTCCAGTGCATATCCTGTGTAGGTGAGACCTTAAAAATAAAAACAAGACCCCATCACGTTTCTGTTTTACATAATTCATACACCACCCTAATCTTTTGGGTAGTTTGTAACATGCATGCACCTGGTGCCTTGTTTATGTCTGGGCTAAGTGGAGTTTTGTCTGCTGAAGGTGACACGTGGGTCAGAGTAACTAATCAAACTGTAATACTTTACCTGAAGTGTCAAGTGCTTGTTATTTAATAACTGCGTTCTTGATATTACTTGAATATCTTGCTTTAAATATAGACATTTGACCATCCTATAGGAGCAGAGAGTTAGATTGATATGCCATTTGCTTAGAAAACATATGACCCTAAATGAGGGTACAGAACATTTTTTTTTCTTTTGCATGTGTTATTGAAGAATTTGAGGTTAAAAGTAAAAAAGGCAAAGGCGGGGTTCATGGAAGCGATCACTGAAAACTGTTCAATATAAAATGTACCAAAAACACACACAATGGTGCATGAATGAGTCTGTGGTTGTAAGGATTTGTGCATGCCTTACTTGACAGGGAAACCTGTGCAGGGAAGACGGCAATCTGATGCGAACACTGAAGGAGATTAATGAAAAATGATCACGAAATACTGTACATACACATTATTTATACTGTATTTAGATACAACAGCCATTTGTGACGTCGCAAATAATTATGCAATAGTACAGTTCTCTACTTATCTATGTTACGCACCAGGTATTCATGCATAAGTAAAATTCAAAAAGACCAAGGCAGCAGACCAGGTCAAGCACTCCAGATCCTATAGTTCTGAATTTAGGGTGGTGCAAACTACTTCCTACACCTGCTACCAATAAGTGTATGAATCAGAGAGATGAAAACATAAAATGGAAGGTGCACACAATTAAAGTCAAAAAAGGCAGTAATGTATTAAATATCTTCTTCTTTATTTAGTAGTATTCATTGGACATAGGCACAGCCAACGCGTTTCGTTCCATTTGCCTTTAAGGAACTTCGTCAGGGCAAAAAGAGTATAGTTCAGTGCTGTCAACAAAATTGGACAAAGATGTGAGGATCAAAAGATTGGCTACCAATAGTGGGTCAAAGTCGTATGACCTGTAGAGACGGTGTCCTCACTAAGTGAGATAGGTCCAGTTGGAATCCTAAGGTAGACTCCCAAGTTCGCCAAGGCTGACTGGTATTGAGTGTAGGATCAGATGATGAGTACAGTTGAATTATAGCTCCACGGGAAGTCTATTGGTTCCCGTGGGGAATTTTTCTATATTCCTCTTGACTCAGTTCTCCGGGAAAGGCCGAATGTAAAGGCGATACCGCTACCAATCTGAAGAGTAGTACGGTGTTCGTGGCATTAACCACTGAGCACCTGTATTAGGGTGCTTATCTCCCGCAATCCGCTTTCTCGTGGCGTCCATTTGTGACGTCGCAAATAATTATGCAATAGTACAGTTCTCTACTTTTCTATGTTACGCACCAGGCATTCATGCATAAGTAGAGTGCTCTCAGTGGTTTTTATAGGTTATGCAGTTGCAGTCACACTTTTACATTGCTTTGTCAACATACTGCAAGGTTATGTTCATAGCGAGTCTTGTGTGTTTACAGCACTTGGCGAGTGAAAGCATGTGGAACGCCTTAGGCATACGCAATACTGTGGAAGGAACACAATATGGTTGAATACATCTCGGTATAATTGGGTCATCGTAATTGTGCTTTTTTTTTAATTCTAAAAGGTGTCAAGCAAATCAGTTTTTAAAATAAATCCAGTTATGTGAAGTTTAATTTGCACAATATTTAGATCGTGTTTAAAGATTTGACATTTTTCTGGGAGACTCCAATCCGAACTTGTGTTTGTACATTGAATGTTGCGCTGTGTTTCTTTGTACATTGAATGTTGCGCTGTGTGTGTGTGTGTGTATCATTTTCGTTTTGTTGTGATTTTTATTTGTCTATGGGTGGGTTCATGTACGCATACTCTTGTGTGTATGTAGATGTATACTCTTTTTATGTACATCAAAGTGAGGTTAGACATTTGAGAGAGAAGGTAAGGACTGAGGGCTTTCGAAAGTAGAAAGGCTATAAGGGAAATAGTTGGATCTAGGGATTAAACTGTGTAGGAAGCTGGGGGAGGACAGTAGGGGGAGGATGGAGATTTGGTGCTTTCTTTAAGATGTGCCTCTCCACCTAACGCTTCTCTATTCTGGGCCATGGGAGAAGACCGGTGGGAGAGCAAAATGCAAAACTGCATGCCCCGGACTAGGGGGCACTGCTAATGGGATTGGCCACATGGCAGGAGATTGGGTTGTACAGCAGTGGTAGATGCTCCTCCTTTGTGCTGAGCTTCCAGAGCTCGTGAAATCTGTCTTCCTGGTGGGAATCATGGGTGAAGGGCTGTGGTGGCCCGAGGCAGCTGTGGTCACGCCAAGCTTGATGTTTTAAAACATCTGAGCAAGAGTCAGGCGACCTCTTTTACTATCTATCCACAGCCCCCTTCCTATTTGCCAGTTCTGGCTCTTGTGCCTTTGAACTCTTATTTTACCACCCGCTCTGATCTGATTTTGGGTATTAGAGGAGTTGTCTGTGGGTGTATTTGAAAATTTTGGACGGGGTGGGTTCTTGGTTGTCAGTAATGCTGCTACTCCTCGTACAGTTTATTGATTCACACCTTACAGAGATTTTGTAGCTTTAATGCTTGGCCTGGGGTGGGTGCTTAAGAACCTGCTTGTGGCCTTATCAGTAAGTGGGTGCTCCATTTTGTGGCCCCTTGGGTTGGGAGAGATGAGGTCTGCTCCGGGGAGGTTACGTTATTGTACATATGCCTAGGCTCATCTTTTAAAATGGTGACTGGGATCAGCTATTCTGGTGGAACATTCGGTCTCAGCGGGGCCCAAATTGATTTTTGAGGTGCAGAGCTAACCTGGAGAGGATGCCGGCCTTGAGCCCACTCTAAAAGTCATCGAAGACTCTAGGTTATTAAAATTGTACATATCAACACGCATGAGTAAAGGAACAGGATCCTTTGTTGATGATCATGACGCACCTACAGGTCAGTTACTTGATTATTTCTTCCTCCTTTTAACTTGTATATCCATAATATAACAGGTCAACTCATTTTAGTTTCGAAGATTCTACCTCACTAGGGAAACTAGAATGGATGTACTGCAATTAAACACCACGTTTCTCCCCACACACCCTGAGACTGTGGGCAGGGGCTTAGATCAATCAGAACTGTACCTCCTCACAGGGAAAACATTTGGAACCCTATGAGTGTGCAGTGACCTAGCCAAGTCAAACTACTGCAACTGCCATTTACCATATGCCAGATTACTACTTGCAATTCAAGCCATGGAATCATCAGAGAAAAATAAAACTGCCAATTCTGTGGTGTGCATATTCATCTTCACGTTAAGAGACCTTTCAAGCAGATAGGTATGCAAGTGGAGAAGGGAATACAATGGGCGAGATTCAGCAGCCACTCCTTATCCAACATCAAGCTCCGATAAAGATGGTTTTATTTTAAAAATCGGGGTGCAAACCAAGCTTCAGGTCAACAGAACACAAGCAGACAGCTACATCATCACTGAAGGCAACCTGAATGACAAATCCCTAGTCCCAATCGGTGCTGCTGATTTTTACTACAAAATTAAAACTTATCTATGGTATCTACGGGGCCTATCATTAAATGTTTACTAAAGTCAATATTCAAGACAATGTTTGTAATATCACATGATGTAACTCGGGCATTATAAACATGAGACAGTGGGATGTGAGAAAACAGAGGCGAAGAAGCACTCTGGCACAGAAGTGATACAGGAGAGTTGAAAAGACCAGTTCTTGTATCAACATTCTACATGATAGAGATATAGATCTCTATCATTCTCCCTGTATATTTAATATGTCCTAACAGCAAACATTTCAAATTGTTGTCTTTGTTGTGAGGGAAAAGATAGTAGCCCCATTGGCTAACAGTTACCGGCTGACCTCTCAGCCTGGCTAACTTCTGAATGAGGCTACTAAAATGGGTACTTCAGGGCATCAAATTAATTGTGGCATTTAACCCGACTTGATCAAGACTAATTTAATTTCACTCTCGAGGAAAGGCAACTTTTAGAAAGTTTACCCGATGGCTGCAGAAAACACATTTCATAGTATTGCTTCTTAGAATGAATTTTTACATGTAATAAAGGTGGACAACCTGCTAGAAGCACAGGCCAGAGGGAGCATTTTGTGGTCGTCTTGTCCTGTAAGCATTTGCTTGTGATCTTACACACTAACCAGCATTGAATTTTTTTTTGTTGGAAATTTGAGTAAAGGCCCCTTCTGCCTGTATCGTGGTGTAACAATGGTCCTTATAGAAGCATTTAGAACAATTGAATAAATATAGACTATAATAGTAAGTACTATATTGCATGGTGTCCAGCCAGACACATAGTTTAATCAATTAAAGGTTTCAACATTTTAAGAGCAACCAACGATAAAGTGGAATACTATCCTGCATCCAGTACATAAGAACAAATAAACATTAGGATTTTCAGGCACAAGAAAAGGAAGCTTCAAGTAAATGGATATACAAAACAAGCTATCCTAAATAGTTATCACAACAATAAAACACAATGGTTGTCTGCGTGAAACTATTCCATAGTTCGACCACGTTTCGATCCCTTTAAAAGAATAATGGGATCATCATCATCAGGACTGTTGAATTTATATGCCTGATTATTACCAAGCTGCCTGTGGAGAAAAAGCGGGGGGAAAAAGCCAGAAGGGACACGTTTGTAGGAGAAGGAAGATAAAGCTTGTTTGAAATTTTCATATTGGAACCAGGCCATGCACTGAAGGAAGAGGTTTGAGGCCTTGTACTCTATGTTTGTGAATCATGCGTGGAAACATGGAAGATGTGAATATTATGGAATGTATCTACGGGTAGAGTACCAAAAGGCTAAGCAATTGACCTTGTGTATGCCGCCAAATACTGAGGGGTGAAAAACCGGGCGAAACCATTATTACACGACTGCGTGCGTGGTAGTGATACCTGAGAGATGGTGAAGTGGCTACAGTTTGGCTGGGTGGTATTGGATTATTACAAGTAATTGATATAGATGTACAGATTTTTTTCTTCTGCCGCAAAGTGTTTGTGTTTGACGTATTTTACTTTTGTATTTATCAAATATTAAAAAATCTACTTCATGCCTCTGGAAGAAAGTGAGCCGAAATTTGTTGTATTTGTGGCAGTAGCATATTGACATGACCAAGTGTACAGTGGAACCAAGTTATGGCAGTTATTGACTTAATCCAAGGAGGTGTATGCAGTCTTGTGGTTGGCAGCCAATAAAAAGGCTCCATTTGAGTAAAAGATTCCTTTCTTTCTGGATAGAATGTGAACTTTGGTTCATCCCGAAGCTGAATACTTCATTTCTACATCGTTTTAGTATCTTTGAACCTTAAGAGCTATCCATGTGGCTTCATTTTGTTATTTACATTTCATATTTCTACCTGGGGAGTGGAGTGAAGCTTTGCAGTTGGTCATCGCATAAGGCAACAATAACATTTCATGATGCATAACTAAATTCAGCATTGACTGTGTGCTGGGAATTTCCTTGGGGGCAGGTATCGTTTTTGTTGCACATCGTCCTATATACATATTAGACGTCTTATCTACATATCAAAGGATGCGATTAGTATTAGTCATCTTAGAAGTGGGTTGTAAAAGATGTACATGTTTTGTTTTTTTGTCCTAGAGGCTAGTAAATTATTTTTTTCAAAGTTTATTTGCGTTTAATAGTTTCTTACCAGAACAAAACTCTAAACGTGCACATTCTTAGCAGCTGGAGCATCAATACAATTTCAGTGTGCAGTTACCACCCTGTTAAATGTCCTCTCCTTTAAAATGTGCAGCAGCCTCCTGGCCTCACTACGAACACTAACTTAATATAGTTAAAAATAAAGTTCACAGCCCACTTCAGCATTGTGACTCAAAATGAAGAGCTAACGTGAACCATCCCTCGTGCAGGTGTAGTGTGAAGAAAATCTGGCTTTACTGTACTACTCCTCAATAAGTGCCATGTTACCTCCTGTTGGGGGGAGGGTGGGGCTCTCCCACTACAACTGAAATAATTGTCATGGCGATCCCGGCGTAAATAAAGACAAACATCATACACCTATTCCAATATCTTTGCCAATTAAAGCTTCCATATGCTCCTCTATTGGCAAGGCACCAGAAACCCCAAGGTTCTACAGTGTTTGCAGTCCATACACTGTGAGGCAACTTCAGGTCTGAGTTCTGCCTTTTTTCACAACATAAAACACGTTACTGAATTTGAGGAAGAGCAGGTTCTCCCCTGAGAAGAGCAGTTGAGTGCATGAATCAGTTGAGTACTGAATCTTGTTGGTATTATCAACCTAACTATATTGCTTGATCACATCTCAACCCTTGCGTTGGGTGGGAGGGATGAGATTTAGACTGGTTCTCCGCTCTGGATAAATACACCCGTTGAGTCTTTTGAGTCTACTCTTCTCTGAAAAGAACATGGTAAGTTCTGTTAAGGTCTGCTCTTGATCAACCTTATGAAATGGCATGGATCCCACCACCATAGCCACATGATGGTCCAATGCTACTTCGTTCAGGAAGAAAATAAAGCAACTCTTGAATCGTATACATTTTCAAACCAACTACACTATGTTGGGAGTGGGTGCAGTGTCTATCTTAAGAGCTAGCTGACCATGGACAGACACCTCAGCAGTGTAGATTATAATTACTGGCTGTTCATTGATATAGTTTGTTGGAAGATTCCATTAGTGTTAAGAATCCTACACTAGTCTGGCTCTTACCTACTAACTTTTTGTATAAGATTGAAGATTTTTTCCACCAAAGTTTAGGGAGAAAATACTCTAACCATTTCTTCTTCCCTGCCAAATGCTTCAGAAACTACTCCCAGAAAGCAGAATGTCAGTAAATGGCTCGTTAACTGTCTCTGCGCAGTGGAACAATGCAGAATGGTGCTATATTTTCAAATACCATACTGACCTAATGGCTCATTGACAATAGGCGTTAAAATAATGTTGTCCTGGAGCCAAAAAGCTTACTTCCAGATGTTTTTGATGCTGAAAATTAATTGGATCTTTCCTCTATGTTGACAGTCAATATCCCCACCTTCTCTTCTAGTCTCCATAACTCTCGGGATCTGGTATAGCGTCTGGTTTCGCCTTTGCCACAGCTCAAAAACTGTTCACCTAGACATGGAGGAGCTGCAACCCGAGACCGAAGCTACTTGTGTATCTTGATTTTGCATCACTTGTTCAGCATGGACCACTGTATCCCAGCAGAGTGCCTTAAAGATTACAATGGAAGGATGGAATGCATTATGCTTGTTTACATCCACATGTCATTCTTAGCTTTCAAGTTGCCCTTACATCATTGTCCTTTTATCAAGCACCAATGATCCAGATTCTTATGTATGTTATTTCTGACAACGCACACTTTCCATCCGAGAATCCAGCTTTTTGTAACTCAGTTCTTGCCTCCCGATGATGGCTGCTGCTAAATGCCCACGTCCTCAAGCTCTTGTATGGGTTCATCTACATCCTAGTGTTTCTCGCACATGATCACTTGATATGATTAAACACCCAACTTCCTCACCAGAGTGTTTCTGTATTATCAGCTGACCAGTTGCTACAATGGGTCTTTCTTTGGTGTGAACTGGGGCTAGTTTACTACTGCGTTTGTCTTGTAGTGTTTTTTTTGCTGTGAGTTTGTGCTCTAATCCTGTATTAAGTTACACCGATACAAACTTAACGGTATATAATCTTTATGCCAGTAAGGGTCCTATTTTTACTATGAGTGAAAGCTAACCAGGGTTTCTATACCGATCATAACTACACTTTATTGCTAGAAAGACGCTCACGGTTACATTAAAATTGTGATTTCTAAAAAATTTAAAATTTTTATTTTATTCTAGCACAAGGCAACCACTTTTAGAGCAGCATTTTTTCTTAGTACATGGAAGAAAAATTACCATCTCGCCAGCCAGTGCTGGACTTCCTGGCTTTGCTAATTCTTGTTTATTTTGTTTCGAGAATTTTTAATTGTTGATGATTTTAATATTTTGAGTGGGGAGCGTGTCCGTGTTCTGTTACGTATTGCTTGTTTCTGTCTGTGTTTAACGTGGAGACATGAATTTCACCTTGGTTGCTCTCGACTCCAAAGATCTGTTTTCTATTAACAGACAATCCTAACTGAACAAGCATTTGCAATGCAATAGGTCTCGCATTTGCGAGAGTTTAAGCTATTGGCATTGTAAATGACAATGCCTTTCATTTATGTTTTAAAAACCAACACGTAAATAAAAGGCATTGCCATTCACAATGCCAATAGCTCAAACTCTCACAACTGCGTGACCTATTGCATTGCAAATGCTTGTTGGCTTTAAACTTCTGGTCACCCTGTATACAAGGCCCTGCCCCGGTGCTCTGTCCCTCACAGGAGCCGGGGATGCAAGGAACTGAAGAGACATCAATAGTCTTATACAGCGCCAGAGGCCTCGCACCGGAAGTCTCGGCACTATCCTGATGAAGCCCAAATGCTGGTGTGAAATGAATCTGATTTTATTTGTAAATCTGCATTTTCAAGTGCCTTTATGTGAACGGCCAAAGCTGTCCCCGCCACTCTCTTCCTCGTGGACTCCGGTCTAGCTGCTAGAAGCCGCTCCCGTAAATTCGTCTTTAATTCTCCTATTTAAACTGGTATTTAAGCCCATTTCTCGGCTTTTGAAATCAAGGCTCTCCCGCGGTCTGTTAATTCACTTTTATTGCTTTTAAAAGGTGTTCTCACCGCTCGTCCCTGTTTACAATCCTCGCGTTCGGATGCTTTAACCGCCTCCGTTTTTTAGGTCTCGCCTGTCGATGCGCATGCGCATCGAGCTTGCGAGACTATGGGGGCTTAAACACTCTTTAACTAACTTGCAAGGAATCGTGGCGATTCCTTACAGTGCCCGTGAAATTTAAGCTCAATGCGCATGCGCATTGAGCTTAAAAGCGCGTGCACATGCCCCTAGCCGCCTGCCTTGCCCACTCTCTCTCTCACAGCCTCCCCCAGCTCCGCCCCCTCACTACTTGGTTGCACGGCCGCTAGGCCGTGCCTCCCCTACTCTCCTCCCCCCTCCTCCTCCTACTCTCCTCCCCCCCCCCCTCCTCCTCCTACTCTCCTCCCCTGCCTGCCGTGTCGCACCTCTCCCCGCTCCGCCCCCTCCCCTGCCCGCCGTGTCCTGGTTAGCGTGGGAGTTTTGTTTCATTATCAACTCACGAGTACTAGGAACATACACACACACATGCGGACTGATCCATTTTTGCAGACCTCGGGTGAGTTTGCTGATAGTCGCTACCCAGTGACATGATTTCTCTCACTTATGTAGCAGAGAAGCCTTTCGCCAATCAGGCAGCTGAGTCTAAGCAGCGGCTATCAGAAAGTGATTTGCCGTAACATTTTAAAGACAGAAAAATTGAGACAAAACATTGTGCTTGCCCGCCTGGTTATTGGAGTGGAGATGTCCGAGATCATTAGAGCTAATCTGTTGGGTTCTTCTGCCCCTCCTCCCCTCTGCCTGGGCTATCCATGTGCTGCCTGCATCCCTCTCTCCCGTCTCTTGCACTTATTGATAATGAAGAGAAAGTCAGTAAAATGCGTTCTTGCACTGCAGTGGGTAGAGCATCTCCGCTATGATGTCGCAGACATAAACTCAATCTAAGTATTAATTATTTACAAAATTAAAAGCCATTGTTATTTGCAATATCAATACATCTAAGTCACGTAAAGACAACACACATTGCATTACAAATGCTATAGGTGTCACATTTGCGAAAGTTAAAACTATTGACATTGTAACTGACAAAGCTATTACTTTTGCTATTTTCAAAACCAACACATAAATAAAAAAAGTGTCCTTTACAATACCAATTTCTCAAACTTTCCTAATGCGAGACCTATTGCATTTCCAATGCTTGTTTCTGCATGAGGAGGAGCTTTGAATCAAAGGCGCTGGAGGCCTCTCCAATCGTGGCGCTTGTATTTTGTATTTCCACCCCCCCCCTTGTCTGCTGCGGGCGAGTTTCTTTCACAAATGTGGGTTTTCTTTCGCCTCCGCTTTCGGCACCGAGGACTTTTGGAAACGCTGACGCTGCAGCGACAAATCTGAAATAAATGTAACGAAAAGCTCCCAAATCCACCAGATTGTGCCTCTTTTATTTCTATAAAAAATCTACATATTCCGAAAATGTGTCTGGGAGCGAAATGGTATCCATACTAATGTTAAGTTGCTGAGCAGGGAGGGGGTGGGGGACGAGGAGAGGTTCCGTGAGCTGACATGTGCTTTTAGGGGTGTGGAAAGCTCAAGCGAGGAGAGGCTGCCCGTGCAAATCAGTCTGTCGGGATCCCTCTATCCTACCCGTGACCCGGTGTGCTTCTGTGCTCGGTGCCTGCTTCGCAGCTGATGTGAAGAATGTTCTTATCTGCTTGTTAAAAAAACAAGCAGATAAGAATACTCTTACGCCAGCCACAAAGCAGGCTACACAGTCCGGAGGGGCAATGCGAAAAGCGGACAGGGTGGCACCCAAAACCCCTCTTTTCCACTGGGAATCCAGCGTCTACCATGAACGCTTACGCTACCCAATGGAAAAGGGGGTGGGGCTTACAGTATCCTTTTTAGAACCATATCTCTCGCAGAAACATGGCAGCAGCTTCGCTGCTCCGCCCACGCCTCTGTGAGACCTAAAAAGGCTACTACCCAGATTGGCATTACCCAGACCCCTTGGCTAGAGTCTCGAACCATGAGACAATCCTCTTTCATTACTTCCAGCCAAGTTTTTTTTAATGTTGGTTGTTTTTAAAGGCTGTTGCTTTTTTATGTTGTGTAACACATGAGCATCCTATTGTACGCATTACGTTTTTTATAATGCTCATCTTTTCAGTTGGTGTCCTATAATTGCCTTGATCTGTTTGTCTAGTCTGCATCTGCTAACTATCATCCAGCCAACAGAGTTGGATTTTCTCTTTAACAGTACACAGAAGGGCAACTGAGGCATTGTTATATATTTTTAAATGCATCTATTTGAGTTCTTTTCTGCTAAGTGCTCACTCTTGAGCTTGAAGGCATTTTTTTTTTGCTAGATCTCAGTTTGAGGCAGCTCCTCGTAAATGTCAGAGGTGCATTGCCCCGCCTGCTGTGAGTGCACCAGGCAAACACAAATCCATAAAACTGCATATCTGTGCCATTTTATTTTGCCACCTACTCGTGCAGGGTGAGGGCAGGGCTAAATCTGCGATTGCAGGATGACTGCTGCCCCTGCCAGTGCGCATGTCAGATTGCCTGGCTGTCTACAGCTGTACTTTTCAACTTGAGCACTGTGAACCCAGCAACCCAAGGGCTGTGAAACAGCCTAGGGATTTCTGGCACAGACCCCTAGCCTCACAAGCGAGCGCTGGGTTAGCCTGCTCCAACCAATCTTAAACCTGCTCTCATGCTGAAAACAGCATGACGCTGAAAATGATGTCCGCTGCACTCCAAGGGGTATACCATATAATGTAGGGGTACAAAATGGTTCCAGATATTTAGGGTGCTCAGGGTGATCCCCTTCTGTCCGGGAGGGGCATGGAAATCAGCAAGGATAAAGGAGACCTTACGGGTATAAGGTGAGACTCCTGAGCACTCCTGAGTGCTAAAAAATACTCCAAGCTCTGCTAGTTCCCTCCACCTACTCTGCAGTACACATCCAGTTATCAAGAATACCTTAACCTCTTCGGTGCTCGTCATGAGTCACAGTGGAGTTGTGTTCATGACGAGCTGGGCTCGTCATAACGGCTCCGCGCGCAATTGATTCCCTTCCTGTGTGCGTGAATTAATCAGTGGGCGGGGTCGTGACGAGCCCAGCTAGTCATGAGCACAGCTCCACTGTGACTCATGACGAGCTGGGCTCGTCACGAGCACCGCAGCACTGTGCTCACCCAGCCCCCCCCTGCACCGTGGGGGAATTACCCCCGCAACGAAGGGGTTAATACAGGGGTCTCCAACCTCCTTTTTTGTTTAAAAAAAATAAATTCTCCTCAATTAAAATCATTAGGACCTGTTGTAAAAATGACCATCAGACAAGATGACATTAGTTGCAAGCAATCCTATGAAAGTTTAGCAGCAGTCATTACCTCGGTGCGTCAGGCGGCTTTCCACTAGTAATGTAAAAGACTTCATCTGTTTGGAATACCTCTACTTAGGAAATACATGCCAGCCACAGCGCAGTGCCCCGGGCACAAAATAAATCATATTAGTAATATGTCTCCCCACGTTGATCACTCAAAAATCAGGTTTACATCTATTTTGGAAATTCAGTTATTTTTCACCAAACATCAACATATTCTGAAAAGATTCAATTTTGTCTAGAATAGACCATTTGGCTTCCATATATTAATTCAGTCAAGCAAAATGTTCCTGTATAGTCTGGGATGCACACAGGAAGTGGCAGAGCTGCCAGTAGCTTTGCGACCTACTCGTTGGCGACGTGTGCCTTAATCTCATCCTTTGCAGCTCACCACTGGAAGATGTTGGCACAAAGAAACAACAGTAGTGGATGAGGCACTTTATACAAGTAAATATAAAAATTGGTTAGGATGCATTTCAAAGCCTAAAATCATAAAACACTAGCTGCTTCGCAGCTAGAAGGAAGGGTGGCCAGTCAAATGCTCCCAACCCCCTTGAAAAAGATGGCATTATGTTTGTGGGTGATGCAGTAAATCCTGTCTGTTGGAATGGTCCCCATGGAACCTGAGGCAGTTGGCCACATTTTCCAGTTGTTCATGAACTCGACGTTTGACCAGACTCCAACCTAATAGAAGGAAATATTTGATTGGGTAGTTTTAGCCATTGGGGTGACACTTGATAAATGAGGTTAGTTGAAAGCTTGCCTATGGTATAGTATGGTGCCTGCTATCTTTTTAAACTCAACTTGCTTAGTTCTCAATTTTTAGGTCGAGCGCGAAGCACCTATTGCCGGCATGTTCGGAGGAATGTGAGACAGCGTTCAGGCACGAGCCTCGCTGTCTCAGATTCCTCCTCGAGGGCGCGCACGGCGCCGTGCACCTTCTCTGCCTCGCATTCGCAGCCTCTCAATCACACAGTCACGCATGCGCACACACATTCCCACGCGCACACTCACCCCCCCCCCCCAGGCATACATACATACACACACACACACACAGGCAGGCACACACACACACACACGCGCCCCCCTCCCCCACCACTCGCGGGGCTCACGCGCACACACATGCGCGCGCACACAGACACACATATCCCCCCCCTCCACTCACCGTGCTCTTTTGTCGCCTCGCTGAGCTCCTTTTCTCCGGCGCATCTCCGCACGCGGGGCACTTCTCTGGATCTTCACGCTACCGCGGGGCTCTCCCTCCATGATGGGAGCCCTGCATCAACGACAAACACCGGCCTCTTCCGGCCGCGCCACAGGCCCGCCCATGTCACGGGCAAGGATGCCTGACTTCCTGGTTAGTACTGCATGTAAATAAGCGTTAGCTTGTTCAAACATGGTTTTAAAAAAAATGAACTTTAGTAAATAATTCTACTGACATCGGTGTAGCTTGTTCATTTTGACGGAGCGTGTGATGTTTTTTTTGCATCCAATGTCTGAGGCAGAGTGAATAACATTGCCACATTCCCGTGTCCAAGCTGAAGGTCGTGTTAACTTTGCTCTAAGTATCTGTGTAATGTGGTCCCAGAGCCCGCACAGATGCGAGACACCAATGTCTCCCATGCTCGGGTCCTACATATACAAGGCCGCATTTTTTCTCATTGAAATGAAAGGCCTGCTGCAGATTGGCCGAGCACGGCCGCCATGGGTGGGCTTTGGGGACCCGAGAGGGGGGCTTCAGGCAGCGACCTCCATTCGGGACAGCGTCTGGGTGCTACCTTTCTGCCACTGCCTTTATTTTCCGAATTTAACGGGGTTCATAAAGCGGCAGCTCGTGTTCCTTTGCTGCACAGTTGTCCCTGTGCTACCAATAGTGCCTGTTGCCTACTAGGGTGGCTACCTTTCTGAAAATAAAATGTGGGGTTTTAGCTCCACCTACATAAAGGCGGGATGCCTCATTTGCGGCACTTAATCATTTACACAAATTGAAAAATGCACACGCTATGTGTGATTTAGATAACATTTGTTGCCACAGCCCTGGAGCTTATTAGCGATGTTAACGGGAGGGAGTTATGGTTAACGGTCTTGGTTGTTGCTTGTCTTATTCGAGGAGAAAAGGCAGGACAGGCGGCGGCTACATTTAAATCCGGGACTATCTGATTACCATGGTAAAAACTGGAACCGCCGAATTACACGACTAACCTAGCCGTGTGTGTATGATTCAAGACAACTCACGGTTAATCCTTTGCTTGCTGCAAAGATTTGTGCGTATCAAGTGCAAATTCACTGACTGGTTATGTGCATGAGGTATCCAGTTGTTTTATTTGCGACGTTTGTTACTTTAAGGGCGGATGCAGCAAGGCACATTCATGTTTAATAACGGACTGCAACTTTTTTTTCCCACTGGTGGTCTCTGGGGACAAGGGGTCGCTGTTGGGTGGTGGATTACTAAAGGAGACCGAGTGACCGGTTGAAGGCCTCCGCATCAAACACCTGTGCACATCAGGTAAATATCATAGTAGAATACTGTAGCTATGGTCTGTTTTGCTCTTGCTAACGGCACCTGTGTGCAATGAATTGGGCATATGCTTGCTGCTTTGGGCTTCTCTTCATTCCTGCAAGCTCCCTGTATACCCCAAACCTGCAGCTGGGGCACAAGTAAGTCATCACTCTTGAGCTGATAGTGAAGGGGAGCAGCAAAACAGATGAGACCCCCTTAAGGCCCCCCCCCCCCCCCCCTACCGGTCCATGCCTCTACCACGGGGTATTGTGTGACCGGCTGGTTACCGGTTTCAGTACAGGTAAATACCTCAGTGGGATATGACCCCGCTGCAAACCACTCCATATGACAACAATGGCCTATGTGGGAATGCTTGGGAAGTCTAGCTCAAGTCCTCATTTCCCTGGGATCAAGCAGATTACTGTTGCTTTGGCTTGTAAACACCTGTTATCAAGTTCCAAAATGTCTGCTTGTATTTTGGGTCTTATAGTTATTTAGTAATTCTATACAAACACACGCATGAATACATTGTTTATGCATGTGCCTACCTTTCCCATAATGAAGACTGGATAAAACCTTTTGTAGCAGACGTTGGCTGTTACTTCTGGTGATACTACACGTATCTTCTATAGAAATCTTTTGTATTTTCAGAAAGCTTGAAAACCTAATAGTTTTCCTTTTTGTGCTGGTTTTTCACCTGGCCAGTTTGAGGTCCTAGTGTACTGTTCTGTTTGCCGATAGCCTTCTGAGTCTGGAGGCAAGACATGACGAGTGTCAGACATGTTGACACCTTCTATAGAACAGGGTTCTTGACAACGAGTGGCGTTGGCCCTGGTTTCTTCTGTTTCCCCAATCAGAGGTCTCTTTTGCAGTGAGAGACTTTCCTGAAGTTCCCGATAGAGACAGAAAGTCGGACAAAAGAACAAAAAGGCTACTGAATGTGGCGTTGTAACTATGCTCCATCTTTGCTGGTGATTTAACCTATCCACTGTGGTTGTGTTTAATGTCCCCTGCAGAATGCACTTGAAATTCCATAAAGAGTTCTAGTGCTTAAAAAAACAGTGACTCTTTAGCATCTTTATCCCTCCATGAGATGTTGCTGCACTTGGTCATCTTTAAGTGCGGAGGTTTAGTTGGGGTGGGGGGGAATACCATCAGTTCAGACACAAGCAAAAAGTTTGCATCCAATTCTGCTGATCACCCAGGAGAGAATAATGTGCAACGAAGCAAGTACTGAACGCCGAGAAGCAATGCTATTTGTAGTGTTTCCCCAGTGGTATTTGTACATTAGAAGACACCACTTGTGTTCCTATTGCCTCTTGTCGTAAGTCCTTGTGTTAAAACACTCCGCTGGGGTTTTACCTTTTACTACCATATGATATGTTCTCTGTGTACATTTTCAATAGTTTCGTTGTAACAACAGTCTTGTTCAATTTGACACAAATCCACATATACCGTAAACATGCAGTGGATGCATGAACATGACTATTTCAACATTTGATCATGTGATTAGCTTTCTATCATTTTTTTTCTGAGCAAACTATACACACCCCTTCATCAAACGTGAGCAAGTAACTTTCCTAGCCCTTTGATTCATCAGAATTCCGTGCAAGTACTTCCGGGCAAACATGTTATCTATATATTGAAGTCCTCTTCGCCTTGCAGGCAATTGAGAACAAGCATTTGCAATGCAACAGGTCTCGCATTTACTAGAGTTTGAGCTATTGGCATTGTAAATGACAATGCCTTTCATTTTGGTTTTTAAAACATAAATAAGAGGCATTGTCACTTACAATGCCAATAGCTTAAACTTGCGTAAATGCGAGACCTATTGCATTGCAAATGCTTGTTTCATAACTGTCAACGCAAATTGAAGTAATGGCAAATCATAAAACAAACTAGAAGTTTGGGAGGATACGGTTCTGTTTCGCAAGGTCAAAAGTTATTTTATGTAATAAAAAATGTAGAACGCATGGAATATGAATACATTCTTAATATTAAAAATAAGAGTCATTAATATGCCACTTGTGTGTTAGTCTCTTGAGAGCTGTCTGGCATAGCTCTTGTGCCACACATACTTGCCCAACTCTACATTTGCCTCCAAACCTTTCTTGACTATTAGAAAATGTCTTGTGCAATGGTTACTTTTCATAAATATTGGTACCAAAAAAATGACCTGACAGATGAAGTGCATGAGTTCAAGGTGAACAGTTCAAAGCAAGGAAAGAGGTTTAAAGTAAGCAGTGCTGGGTTCAATACATTCCCCTTAGTCGCTGGTCTTCAGTGCATGTATGTTTTGTAATTGTATTTTAAAACCGGCTCGTGAACGTTAACATGCCTACAACTGACTTGGATCGAGAAACGGCAATCTAAAATGTTTAGCTCTGAAAACCGTTATGAACCTACACAACTTGTTTGAAAACAATACTGCATTACAGTTTCATTAATGCCATGATAAATGTGCGAAAATGCGGTGTGCCCAACAACAGTAAGGATTGCGTTAAGTTCCTCTATTGAAGGATGTCCTGTGGTTCTAGGCCATCCGAGTAAGCATAGTGAGGCCCAAAGTCCTTTTTAATTTGACCTAGAAAGGCATTTGCTAGCTTTAGTGTGGAAACCCCTATCTTTTTTGCTACAACTAGGCATATCTAGTAGCGCTTGCGTTAAGGAGTGCATTGCTTCTTTAACCTGCATTTGCATAGCCGATAGGTCTCCCCTTTGGGACCTTGTGAGTGTTTAGCCAGAACTATTGACTGTGCCAATGTCTTTAAACTATGTTGTAGTACAGCATGCTGAAAAGTTAGAATAAAAAGGTTATAAGCATTTATGTGTGTGTGTGTGTGTGTGTGTGTGTATATGTGTGTGTATATATATATATATATATATATATATATATGTTCACTGAAAAAAACCATAGGTTTCACACCAATTATAGTTAGCTAAACAATTTACTCATACAAAACCATTGAAATTCCCACGTTAGTTGGACTCACTAGAACTCGCGTGCCCGCAACCCACTGCTGATGATGTCACATATTACATCATTCATGACATGGTCAGTGACATCACTGATGACTTCACTGATGACATCTCAGATTACCTCATCCAGTGTCTGTGTTTCTGTAAAGTTAAAATACAATTAAGTTATCAAGACTGATGCAAGCTCTTTCACATAAGGTTAGCCCCATGTGAAAGGATGCATTGCTGGAGTTGCGTCACTTTTGTGACACACTCCCAGCAATGCATCACTTTTGCGCTTACAGCTATGTCAAATACTGACGTATCTGTAACTCCTTGCGACATAATGCGTCATACATTAAATATGACGCATGAGTAGAAGACTGAAGGCATCATTTATGAGGCCATCCGTCACTTTCATGCCACCGGTGCGTCAGTTTTTGTGATGGACCAGTGGTGTAAAAAATGCACCTTGTTGAGTCATATTTACAAAGTGATGCATCTGGGTAAATGCGTCACTTTGTAAACCCCTGCGCCACATTATACCTGTGGCAGGTGTAATGTATGCAAAGGGGGCGTATTGACGCAAGAAAGGGTCTTAGAAGTGACGCAGTGAAATCTGAGATTTCACTGCGTCACTTTTAGGACACCGTTGCCTCAAAATCTTGCGCCTGCCTCACAGCAGGCGTGAGACTGACGCAAGCCCTTTCACATGAGGTTGGCCCCATGTGAAAGGATGCATTGCTGGAGTTGCGTATATGGACAGTCACACAGCTCCCAGCCACCCCCACACACACTCACCCTCACATACAAATACTTGAACAACAAATCAATAACCCATATAGCCACTGATCAAAACATGCAGCAGCTTACACAGCAACAGACATACTGAAGCACATATTCAAACAGTTTAGTCACTAACCAATGCATTTAGTAAGACCCATTTAATCACTCACTTATACAGTCAGTCACGCACCTACTAAATCCTTCATCCTGACACTCATACATCCACTCATTCTTCAATATGTAAATTATTAACTTTAACTTAATTGTAATTTAACTTGACAGAAACACACTGGATGTCATCAGTGATGTCATCAGTGATGTCACTGACCATGTCATGAATGATGTAATATGTGACATCAGCAGTGGATTGCGGGCGCGCACTTTTTGTGACGCACAGGTGCTGTTAAAAATGCACCTTATTGAGTCATATTTACAAAGTGACGCATCTAGGTAGATGCATCACTTTGTAAACCCCTGCGCCACATTTATTTATTTTATTTATTTTGAAAGTTTTATATAGCGCGAACAAGATCTTCGCAGATATCAGAGCGCTTTACAGAGGAAGGGAGCATGTATACGCAGATACATCAATCATGTTAAAGGTACATTGAAGTGATAACATAAAACAATCAGTAAGTCAATTTCAAAGTCGAAATAAAAATACAAAGGGTTCGACAAGTAGTACAGATGAGTATCAAGTCTTTGTAGTTTTTCTCCAGTAGTGGTTCAAGTGTATTTAGCCATGAGGATCGCTTTTACATCTTTCTTGAAAAGTATGGTAGAGGTGATGAGCCTGGTTTCAGGGGGGAGCGAGTTCCAAATCCTGGGAGCCATTCCTGAGAAGGAGCGTTTATAGGTTTTTTCCTTGCGGAATCTTTTAGGCTTTAGCAGAAGATTATTTGTACCTCTAGTGTTTCTGGAGCCTCCAGAAATCGTCAGCTTCTGAGCGAGGTATCTAGGTGAGCTCAGGTGTACAGCCTTGTGCGTCAGACAAGCGATTTTCAGGTGTATTCTGGCTTCAAACGGCAGCCAATTCAGGGATTTGAAGTCAGGGGAAATGTGTGAGTGTTTTTTTGATCCAGTGATAAGTCTCGCTGCAGCGTTTAGAGAGGCTCTGATGGGTGCCGTAGTGGCTAGGGGGAGACCGCAGAGGGCGGTGCTGTCGTATTCTATTCGAGGTATGACTAGAGATTGTACCGCAGTTTGGAAGTCTTTGGTTGGAAGGAAAGGTTTAAGTTTCCTAAGGGTGTTGATTTGGTAGTTCGCTCCCTTAGTTGCTTTGTTGATGTGTTCCTGCATGCTGAGATTGGTGTCAAGTGTTATGCCCAAAGATTTCGCTGAGTCCACGATGGTGGGTTGGACATTGAGTGCCGTTAGGTCTTTGAGCCACATTTGTGCGGTAGTGCTCTTCGCGGGTGGTGAGATCAGAAGGAACTCTGTTTTAAGGGCATTGAGTTTGAGATGATTAGCATTATACCTGCGTCAGGTGTAATGTATGCAAAGGGTGTGTAATGACGCTAGAAAGGGTCGTAGAGGTAACGCAGTGAAATCTAAGACCTATCACTGCGACACTTTTATGACGCTGTGGCGTCCAAATCTTGCGCCTGTTTCACAGCAGGCGTAAGTTTGATGCAGGCCCTTTCACATAGGCCCGGCCCCATTTGAAAGGATGCATTGCTGGAGTTGCATCATATTTTTGTCACACTCCAGCAATGCATCGCTTTCCTCTAAACACTCAACATTTTTTTTTCTCTATTTTTTCGCACTCTTTTTCCCCGTGGTACACTCGGGGTCCGCGTACCGGGGAGCGCCGCCAGCGCTCACCCCGCGAAATTTTTTAAAAAAATGGTTTTTAGCCCTTCATGGTCCTTCTAGGCCCCCCTCAGAAAACCTAGGGGGTCAGGGGGGTATCTACACTGCCGCCTTTTAATTATATCCCCCTTTCTTTTTTCACCTCTTGTGTGTCTCGCTTCTACCGAGACACAAGATAACAGACTCTCCAGACTGTTTAGAATGTTAACAGACACCCCGACAGCCAATCAGCTTTCGCTTGCGCACACCCGTAACACGCCGGGTGCGCTCCCCGGTACGCGCACCGGAGAGCGCCGGCAGCGCGCCTATAGATATATGTGTTTTTAACTTAATTTTCATAAAATCCACTAGAGCAATGTTCACCAAACATAGCAAAGGCACATCTGCGTACCAGTCCCTACAATTTTGCCAAGTTTGGCGTAATTCCGTTCAGCGGTTCGGGCTGTAGACTTGTCAGACCGTCCTATGGAAATGAACATGGAGAAAACACGTTTTGGGACCCCCCTTTTTTCTCAGCCCCCGCTTCACGAATCCCCCCGAAACTTTCAGGGAAGGAGCGGAGCGCAGCGAGACCATTTTAAGGAAAATTACAGGCAGATCCCTCAATCGGCGCCAAAGTTATTCCCAATAGAATGTTCGGAATTTCCTATGGTAGCCAATCCTAACTATAACTACCTACTGGCAACCGATGGAGAGATGGAGAGAGAGAGATAGAGATAGATGCCTGTTCTAATGCTTGTCTGTTATAGCTCTTGTTGTTAATGTGGGGAGGGAACATAAACAGAAGAGTGGAGTTTGGGAAATAGTACCTGAATTACAACAAGAGCAGCGAACGAACATTAGGAGAGAATCAACAGATGCCAGATTCCGAGGGCAGACTGAGGTGGTGCTGAGTGATGCTAAGGTGGTGTGTTCTGGTGCGGCGGAGATGCTGAGGTGATACTTCACCGATGCTCAATTGCTGCTGAGGAGGGGCTGCGCTCGGGCTGCAGTGGTTAAGTGAGGCTGCGCCGGTGTTGAGGTGGGGCTGCACTTATGTGGTGGGGGAGCTGAGTTGGTGCTCAGATGAAAAGAAGTGGTGACAAAACAAATCTGCAGTAAAACCATTTTTATCTGTCCTTGTTTAAAGAAACTTTGCCATAGTTACTAGATTAGAGATTTTTGCTGGCATGCTTTTACAAGGGTTGATTAAGTGTCGGGCAAACATTAATCGTTTTTGTAATATGCCGGAATCCCCCTCTTTCAGTAAACCAAGAAGTTCGTTTTACCTCTGTGTTGTCAGTTATGCTTCTTCAGGTCCTTTCATATGGTTTTACATGCGCACATTTGGCCAGGATTTATTTACTGTCCACTTGGCAAGTTTTTTTTTAATGTGCCTTTCCTTTACATATTTTTTGCACTTTAGGATATTTTCCTCCTGTAGAGATCAGTTGGAATAATGTAGACCAGCATGAGTGTCTACATGCGGTTGCCCTGCAATTGAATCCCTTCCCAGACTGTGGGGTGCGATTACATTTCTCCAATTTATTTTTGCACAAGGCACCTTTTACTCTAATCTACAGCACTGGAGTAAAAGGTCCCTTGGGAAGGTTCATTACGGCATGCCAAAATACCTGTATGTTTACTTTTTCCAATCCCAATCTGCATTTTTTTAAGATATGTGATTTGTGGGAGAGGGAAACGTGAGATGTGCAAGTAACTGTGATAAGAGATGGTAATATTTAAGCCATATGCGATTCACCAAGGTGGAGAGATAAACTAACGTTCATACTGTGCTTTTTGAGTATACTTTTTTTTTTTTTTGCGCAGGTCTTGCGTGCACAGCAAACGTCTTGTTTAATGTGAGATTGTGGTGTTGACTGCGCTGATGATCCTTCATATAGTAAATAGTAGGGACCAGTTTGAAGTTTCGGAGGATGGTGGTGGGCAAGATGCAGTTTGTCTGTGGAAGGCCTGGACCTGCTGGGTGGAGAATATTTCTGGTATTCTGTGGGTGCAGGAAATCGCTGCATGCGGAGTGGTAGCAGAGACTGGCGGACTCGTTTAAGATCCCATGCCACTGACTTGGAGCAGACGTAGTCCCGGTGGCAGCAGCAAACCTGATAATGCCTTCAGGGCTGCATTGCTCATTTTAAGAGCAGGGATCTCTCTTGTCTTCAGGGGTGTGGGACTGGTGATGCAGCACATGGGAACAGCGATTCATCTTGAAAACATGGCTGCTTAATACCCAGAACCAGTGAACACTTTGGTCCAGAGTGTACAGACCCTTGGCAGTTGGGGCTTGGCTATGGGTGCTCCCGAAGTGTGAACTAGGCCCTACTGGCCAAGGATGAACTTAATAATTGTGGGCAAACACATCGAGAGATTTCTTCTTTACTCTTCATGTGTGGGAAAGCAGCATGCAGCAGACCGGAGGATAAGGGTTTTTTGACAATGGACCTTGCGAAGGAAAATAATTAAATGATGGCTTCCCTTGACACTGATATGTTGATTGCTGTTTTCAGAGTTGTATACTTCATAACTGTTTTCAGAGCTGAATATTTTAGATGGTTAAGTTATTAGCTTCACTGGAAGCCAGCTGGAACAGATTAAGAAAGCTAAATTTGGAGGGCAGGCGAAACCTCAGGAAATTAGGATGGAGAACGCTGAGGCTGACAAAGTGAATATGGATTACAAGGCTTGGGTGGTGAGGCAGGTGAACTGTGCAGAGACACTACTGACTTCGGAGTTACCACTGGTGCTTTTAACAATGTGAAAAGAGCATAAGAAATCAGAGTTCTTGGTTCTCCTTTGGTGCCCGTTGAACAGTCTTTGCTAGAGATGAGATTATTTTCTACAAGCATTTGAATTAGCAGGTTTGCAAGACAGAGGTTCTTTTTAAGAGGCATACAGACTGGGTAGAATGGAGGTGGGGTACTTGTCTTTCTGTGAGGCATAGACAGAATGGAGGCAGGGCACAGTAATAGTGGTGTTAGGAGATTGTTATTTCTGATGATCTATGCTCCGAACACCGGATTAATGATCAATTTGATGCAAATTGATGGAAAATACATATTACAGTTTCCTTTTTGGTGTCCCTTACACAGTATAAGATGATAAAGCCGTAGGTGCTGCGTAAAACGTTTTCTGAGGTTGGTGCCTCTGTGGGGCCCTTCAAAACGTATTCTTTTTTGGGGGATAGTGACGGCAGCTTATACAAGTGGAAGCTGCTCACTTTCTTGACCTTTTTAAGGGTGGTGAGAGTACAAACTTGGCTACAGATGGAGTTGTTGGTGGTGGATCAAGGCACCATCTTTTTTAATTGTTTAAGTCTATTATTTTATACATAATGGCGTATACATGAATAACCACCCCACCTTTGACCAGTTTCGTCACCCATGCATCCCAAGTTTACTAAAAGTTTCTGATATCTGGATAAATGTGAAGGTCAAAAAATCAATAGGGGGGGAAATGGACCACTTGTCCTGTGTAACCAGGGTCTATTGAGTTGTATATCCCTCTTTAAAAAAACCTCCTACAGGTGTCAGGCGGTATATATCTTGATTCTCAGCCTTTCAGTACAGTGACTGCATCATCATAGGGTTTAGTTTGTTATGCTGACCGCCACCTGGAGGTAGACCGAATGGTGTTACAGAAGGGTCCGGAAACAAAAATGTATGTTAGTGCTCTTAGTGAGTTAAAATTCCCTACACCGCCATATGAGGAGCATTTATTAAAGAAATATGGTGGTGTGGAAAATTAAAAACAAGATGGAAGGAAGAAGGATCCACAACTGAATAGACCCTGGTTACACAGGACAAATGGTCCATTCCCACCTGTTGCGTTTTTTTTTTTTTTTTTTTTTTTTGTACGAACGCTTGGAAGACGAATGGCCCATTGCTTCTTTTTCCCTCTACCTTGATTGAATGGCAAATGTGAAGTTCCCCCATATACCCAGGAGTGCCAGCTGAGGCTGCAACTCCAGGAGTAGCCCTGTTGCCCCCTCCAGGGATCTCCCCACCGCCTCCCAGAAAGCCCCCAAGAGGGTGTATAATAGTGTGCCTCCTGACCCACAGCCTCCGAGGCACTGCACATCATCTGCTTTGCCAATCCTATGCAACAGTGTTCGAATGCAATAAGCTCCATGCAGGACTTTAATCTGGATAAAGTGAAAATTCACCTTTATGACCACCTCAGCAGGAAGGCTTAATGCCGTCTCCAAGTCGTCGTCTAGGTCCCCCAAATCTTGTTCCCAATTGTGTAATTTCAACAGAGGAGGATGTGATTTGCATAAGAATACTATGTCATTAAAATCTTAGTCACTTGTCCTTGCAATTTCCCTTTCAATGGTGTCTTCCTGTGTTTCCTTCTCCAATGACACTCCTTCTCTGAGGGCGTGCCGTAACTGGCCATTCCATAGCCACTGTGCCTCAGAAATCCGAAATTATTTCCTTAAAATGCAAATGGCACCATCCCCTACGCATCCCATACTTCAGCTAGTGTAGAGAGGCCAAAGTTGACCCATCCATGGAAACCCCTCAGCCACAAAAGGCCGCAAATGGTCGCCCTCCCACAGCTGTGTTTTTGGGGTCAGCCTTTTACCCCACCCCATTTCTCTAGTCCAGGCGTCTCCAACGAGTAGCTCGGGAGCTACTGGTAGCTTGCTAGGACTTTCACAGTTGCTCTAAGATGTGAAGCCAATCCCATTATCTCCTTCAGAGAGTCTGTGCTTAAGGCTGCATCGCTCCACTCAAGACCTTTAGCTTGCCATCCTGTGGCAGGGACTCATACTAACAATCAAGCACACACTTTGTTGGCCTGTCTGGTCTGCCACATGGCCACCTTTATCCAGTCTCGAACGAAGTCCCAGGGCGATTGTCAATGTTGAATCCCACTCTTATCAGTTGCAACATGTGTGTGAACAATGGACCATAAAAGAAAAGTGGGAGTGGTAGTCTGGGCAGTAATCAGTACAGTGCAGATCCACCAATGTGTGGGACTGAAGGAGTCCGAGTGAATGTGTCAGTTGTATGCATGATCAACCCAAGATTTGAGAAAATCTTTGCACAGGAGACAATTTTCTTCGTTCTGGATCAATCATTTGTGTGTGCGTGTCCTTATTGAGCACCATCACTGCTGGAAGCTACGCCCAAGTGTCGCTGACCACCAAATGTGTATGCTAGCCCCGATCACAAGGGCTTTATCTTGGCAAAATTGTGTTGGTTCATGACCTAATGGTGCCAGTAGCATAATACTGGCCATCCTTAACTATTATGGGTATTTTTGGTCCACTTGTGGCATACCGGCAGCCATCATTGACATGTTAAGAGCATGATTGACCTATCTTTAGTTATCCCTGACATAATGGTAGCTGCCCTTTCGCATAATAATGGCAATGACTAATATATTATGATGGCCATCCTGGTCCTTATGGTGTTCAGCCTTGGTACACTTGTGGCCCTAGTAGAATGGTGTACTCTTTTGGCATAATACAGGCCTTTTGTGTGCCAGGGTGACCATCCATGGCTTATGACTGTAATATCTGATCACCCACTGTGCGCTTAGAATATGTTCTGATATTCTAGGTCACTTGTGACTGCGGCCTTGTGGCTGGACCCAATAGGTCTTGTTAATAAACCCCTCACACACCAACCTGGTTGGTGTCATGCTTCATCATCGGGGTCCAACCAGGCAGCCGAGTGCCGCCTGGTTGTGCTTCCACGCCTGACTACAGCGGAGCAGGTGTCGTGCAACAGTGTGATGTGGATGAAGGTGAATATTAAAATACACCTCTGGGAATCCTTACCTGCTGTTTTATTCTTGGCGGCCCAGGGTGTTGCTTAAAATTATGTTGTGCAATTACAAATAGAAAGATTATTGCTATGAGTTGACTATGTGTTTGCGGTCTACATGTTTCAGTCCCTTAAAAAATGGGCGGGACTTTTGTCAGGACCAAGAGAAAAGTAAAGTGAGTGGCAAAAGTGGTGCCACAGGTGATTATCTCCTACACACGCGCTATGGTGTGTGAACCAAATTGATAACGGGAGTGCCTCTCCCCCGCGCCCCGAATCTCTGGAACAGAATGTTATAGCGAATATTTTTCTCGCAAGCAGCAAGTGTCTGTAAGTAAATAGACACCGTTTTTAACCTTCACTTTTTCCACACACCCTAGGCCGCAGTCACAAGTGACTTAGAATATCAGATGCAAAAACCACAGTTGATGGACGTGAGTCCCATGCTCTCCACACCACTGGATTCAAGCAAGCCGGGCTGAAGACGGCTGGAATGCCAGAAACAGGTCCTCGAAAGCTTGTTTCCAGTCCAGGGAAGGCATGGCTTAGCAGTTCGGGCTGGACTGTTCCCATGAGGCACAGGGTCAGACTGATTTGCATATGGCCATGTTTGAAATGGGGTGGTGTGGAGTGCAAAAAAACGATGGATTTAGGCCCAGATCTCTGTACTGGAGTGAATGTATGACATTGTTCTGCATTCTGTCCATCAACTGTGGTTTTTGCATTTGTCACCTAGAATATCAGAACATATTCTAAACACACAGTGGGCTAGTCCACATTGATTCTTCATATTACATCTGGGGACAGGACGCGCCCCTAAAAACCCTTGCTTTGCCTATTGTTTAGCCTCTTGTAATATCTGATCACCTGAGCACTCTGAGTAGTCTGTCCATGTGAGGCATTTGCACAGGTGAGTACTCCATTAAAATGACAAGCTGATGTTTGTGGACTTAGCATTTCCTAAAAATAGATATTTTAAAGACCATTTTTTCAAACAAAGGTTTTCTTCTGGAAAAAAGTTTGTTTGCCCAAAATGGAGAGTGATTTTTGATAGAAAAATATGTATTTTCAGAAACTGATATGTTGAAGACAAAAGGTTGCAATACCAAAACACATTAAAAGTTGCTAGTTGAATTATCATTAAAGCTGAATTGGGGAGTCTTATTGCTGTTTATGTCTTTTGTGCCACAAGACATTTGCCGATTTGAATGTTACTTTATTAGTCAGGCTGAGGCATTTAACATTTCCTCTCGAGTAGCTCTCTATTTCTTTTTTTTATTTTGTTCATTTGGATATGTTGCTCACTGACTCTTGAGCCAGTTTGAAGAATCCACTTCAACAGGGTTGTGGCTAGATTTATAATATGCATTGATTGTATTGTATTCATTTTATCCTGAAATTCATGGAGTGTAAAGAATCTATTTAAAAATTTACAGTGATAGAAGGCGTTCAACCTTTTTATTTGATGTTAATAAACGTATTGGTCTGGAGTTGGGTTTATTTAATCTGTTTTTCATAGAAGTCTGATTTATTATGCATAGAGCATAGGGGTCAGGGGTTGGGGGGGGGGGGAGGGTTACACCCATAACACAAAATAAAATTATAGATTTGTAAAAAAATGAATTATAGGGATGTTTTTTCACCTCTGGCTTCTGAGTGACCGACAACTCAAGCTTTACTCTAGTTTCAAGTCGCTCATTGATTTATCATTTTTTTCACAGCGGGGCTCTGCTACCCATCTATAATTCTGTGCCTGTTTCATTCAAAACTTTTAGTTGGTTATTAGGTGACGCGTTAGTGTTTAGGGATGATTGATCGAATGTTCTGCTTTTACATAGTCCTAGTTTTTTGTGTTATGTTGTGAACGTTAGAAATCGGTGTTTGGTGTGGGATGCAGAAAATAAGAATACACAATGTTAAAGGTACTTGGGGTCTAATTTTAATATGCTTCATCCTAGTCTATTTAAAGAAGAGGCTGGTACAACTGTGTAGGACAGTCATTTGGTAGAAGTGGTTTAGAAGCTTTAGCATGATTTGATGAGTACAGGAATTCAATTAAACCATGTATTCAAGTTTAAAACTTGGCATCTCCTTTGTTTAGGTCATGAGAAATAATCTAAAAATTGTATATGAGGGTTGAGATACGGAATGGCACATTGTGCTTACATCTGTTGGGTATAAAGAACAAGTGTTTATATGGGATGTGTTTGCAATTTGCATTAGATTACGCAGTATTTTATCTTCACTTTTAGCAGTGCAGTTGTACAAAGTTTTGAGATTGTAATCTAGTTTTAAGAGGTGCCGGACTTTATTGCAGATAGAAATATATATATATATAGAAAGATGTCATTTAAAAAGGTCTTGGACTTGAGCATGATTAAATATCACAGATGAGTTGATATTTGGCAGGTATCAACTTTACTGCTAGAGATTACTATTATTTTTCTTCCATGCAAAGCTGTCATTCAAGGATTGCTCTATCCCCTTGGTAAGCTACAAAATGGCTTCGTTTTGCTGTCTTTCATTTGTTTCAGAAAAGGGGGTGGTGATGAACAGTGTCTGAATTAAGCAGGCCACTCTTACCCAGTCCGAAGATCAGGGCTTGATGCATCACCGTTATTTAGCTCACTGCACCATCCCAGCTCAGAACCTGGCTATATGCAAATTAGTCTGTCCCTGGCCCAGTGCATCATGGGAACAGGGCAGACCAAACTACCAAGCCAATTCTTCACCAGAAAGGAGACAAGCTTCCGGGGACCGGTTTCTGGCATTTCAGCCGTCGTCGGCACGGCTTGCTTGCATAAGCGTGGAAGGGTATACTCAGATGTGAGTCCCTTGCTCATTGCACCATCAGGATTCAAGCAAGCCGGGCCGACGACGGCTGAAATGCCAGAAACCGGTCCCCGGTAGTTTGTTTCCTTCCCAGTATAAGAATTGGCTTGGTAGTTTGGTTTGCCCTGTTCCCATCATGCACTGGGACAGGAACAGACTAATTTGCATGTGGCCAGGTTCTGAGCTGGGATGGTGCAGTGAGCTAAAAAACGGTGATGGATCAAGCCCTGATCTTTGGACTGGGTAAGAGTGGTCTGCTTAATTCAGACACTCTGTTCATCACCACCCCCTTTTCTGAGTCTTTCATTTGTGTTGATGCCCTATTCTGACCACTCTGCAGTGAATTTGATGATAGACATGAAGAAACTTGGGAGGAGGGAGAAACTGGGGAGAAGGGAACGAGCAAGAATTGAGTTTTACATATCTCTGATAAGAATGTAGTTGACAGTTTATAGATGCATTTTTTGAATGCTACTGTTAGGTTTCGCCTGCGAGAGCGCAGGCACGGACGCTAGTGAGACATTTTGTTAGCTTGCAGGGGCCTTGGAGGCTGTCCTTTGCTTACCGTTAGTTGACGGTCTCATTTTCCCTTTGGCCAGTGTGTACCAGTTTCACTTCCTCTTTGTGGGTTTGTTCCCTCCTTCCTTTTGGAACCACGTGCCCTTCCTCTGCTTGTATGCTTTAGGAAGTACTTTCTATTTATTTTACTTGTAGCACTCTAGAAATGCATGCGTTTGCCGGTTATCCCTCCCCCAGCTTTCCTTCTATGCGTTTGTTGTTGCTTACCTTGTTGCTTGTCCCACTCTTGCCCTGCTGTCATTGTTGCTTTGTCATGCCTTCCCTTCCTCCCGCGCTGTTGACTGCACTGTTCTGCTTTCTTGCTTACCCCCACTTTGCTCACTCTACTGTTGTTTGTTTACCATTCCACCTCCCGCTTTGTTGCGTGCCCCATCCTCTCCCTCCCGGAAAAAAGCACTGGCAAAGCCTTTAAGTCTAGGCTATGCGCTAGTAGAACATCAGAAACGTTAACGCAAATTAAAGAAAAGTATTTGCTATTGGACATTAACATAGTTCTCGCTAGGTGGTGCAAAGCGGTTTACCAAGAAGATTGTCATGCAAGGTTTTCAAAGCAATAGCTTTTGGCAGAATTTTATAAAGGTATTAGTTTTACTTCCCTAGAGGATTAATCTGAGACTACTGGAGATTAATAATTTTTTTCTCATAAGATATTGGCTGTATCCTATCCTAATTTCTGTTGCAGCAATTATGAAGCTGATTAAACTACTGTAGGAGCATTGTGGGATGGAAGTCAATTAGGCTAAATCAGAGTATGTCTCTCTCTGAAGGGCAAGTAGGCAGGTTCATAATGTATGTAGCAATAAGATTTTTAGGGAATTTATATTGGTTAGTTTGTTTGAACATCTGGCTAAGGGAGTAAGCCATGGTTGAGACATGAGTGGTGTCTTGAAGATGAGGAATATAAGTGTTGTTCCCAGACATTTGTAATTTATAATCTGATAGAGCAAAATAAGTGAATATAAAGGCTACAGGCCTGATCAAGATGAATTTTCGTTTTTGAAGAGGGAAGTAAATGCTTTCATTTGAATAAAATGACTTCAATATATTTGCATCAGCAGAAAGTAAATGTGGATCCATTTTTGGGGCGTTCCTTTAAATTGGGATAATAAAAAAACTACAGTGTGACCATTGACTTCTAAAGTACAACACCTTGCAAATGTCTTAAAACAGACAGCTAAACACTTGTTTGGGTCGAGGAAACTGCTCTGTCTTTTTAGATGCTACTTAAGAGCCACACCACATGATGTGAGCGGACACGCTTTGAAATGTTTTGTGAATTGGTACATTTATTTTGATTAGTTTTTTTTTACTTCAAGTATTTTAATATTTTGAGAAAAAGATATACAATCAAGGTATACTGCCATACATACGTGCCAAAATTGATAACGATATGTAAGAAGTTAAACATAGTCGCATGACATGAATACGACCAGATACTTAGTGACAGAAATCAAATACATTCAAATCTTTCAAATAATAATCATTCCAGAGTAGAAAAAACTAGCAGACCAATGTAGACCAAAAATCATCATGTCAATAATGCCATGTGTGGCAGAATATATATCGCCTGAGAAATAAGGTATAACACACGGGCGTAGGAAAGAGTGGGAGAAAGAAGAGCATTGTATATTTTGCATACCTTTCTTACTTCAAAAAAGCTGCCGCCTGTAGTAAATGTGGGAGTCAGGAGTGCCCTCGATGTAATTTGTAGATATGTTAGTTTTATATTCAAGTGAACAGTAATTTAAAAATCTAGTTTCATGTGAATTTTCAATCTAGTTAACGCCTTAGTCTTTTTGCCGTCTGCGCACAATTTGTCGAAGAAAGTTGGACCCCAGTCAAAATTAAATTTTGAGGCAATGGCAGAACTTTAAACCTGTTAATATTAACACCGAACACAATTCGCTGGCTCTAGCCTTTCAGAAGGCTCCAGTTGTCCACGTGGTCACTGCTGTGCATCGGATTGACATCTGGGCCCCTCCGTTGCTCAGGCAGCAGGGAAATGCTCACTTTACAAAGACTTGTACATGAATACATTTTGTTGGCATTGCGCCATACTCTTAGTCTTAGCCCCTTGGGGGGTGGGGATCCACAGGCTAGTTTCCTTGTCGTCCCTGTCACCCCCTAATTGTTTTGTTTTCCTTGTAGCTTCCATTTGGTCT